>NC_092416.1:140295474-141545474 GCF_040894005.1 Engystomops pustulosus | reverse complement strand
ATTATAAGTTAAAGGTTGTTATAAAATAGTAGGTGAGTTAAAAATACAAAGCACAAAGGATATATAAATAGCTGGTGCTGGAAAAGATAATGGGGCACATTTACTTAGGGTCCGCGGAACGCACTTCCATCGGGTTTCCCGAATTTTTCCAATTTGCGACGATTTGCACAGGGGGTTTTGGCGCACACGATTGGATTTTGGAGCATTGGCGCCGGCTTTGATGCAACACAAATCAGAGACGTGGCTGTCGGACAAACCTCGGAATTTAAAATTCAAATTGTGTCGCAAGACATGCACTCACATACACCGGGAAGAAGAAGGTAAACTCCGGCGAACCTGAGCGGGGTAAGCGACACATGCAGGAAATTAGACGCACGATCTTAGTGAATCACGGCAGCTCCGAATCCTCGTTGGACAATGCACCTTGGGGATCATGAAGGGAGGGTAAGTAAATGTGCCCCAATGTATGAATAAAATAAATTACAAGGACTTGGCAATAATCTTTTTTATATTCGTTTTAGCAAAAAACGTGTATTTTATTTTATTTTATAAGTCTATAGTTTGTCTATAGTCTATAGTGCATGTAACATTTAAGATGGAGATGGTATGGAGATAGTACATCATTAGCCTGCTTATGTGTCTGAAGGTGATTGCATTCAGATACACTGCTCACTACAGGAGAAAGAGCAGACACAATACACAGAGAAGTTGTTTTTCTTAAAGGGGTTTACGAGATTAACACCTTGCCGACCGAGGACGAACTATATCGTCCTCGTGCGGCAAGGGGTGTATGGAGAGAGCTCACGTGCTGAGCTCTCTCATACACAGCGGGTAAAGGCTGTATAAAACAGCCAACACCCGCCTGTCACTGCCGCGGTCGGTGCTGGCACTGATTGCGGCAGTTAACCTGTTGAGTGCCGCGGTCGAACCCGACCACGGCACCTAACTTACAGTTAAATGCCGTCCGCCATCTTGGATGCCCTCTTGCCGCCCCTGGAATGTCATCGGAGGGCGGCGATCGGTTGCTATGGCAGCCTAGAGTCTCATTGAGACTCATAGACTTGCCAGGTGCAATGATTTCTAATAGCCACCAGAGGGCAGGCTATTAAAAATCATTGTAAAGTAGCTATATACTGCAATACAGTAGTAATGCAGTATAAAGTATTAGCAATCGGACCCTGCAGGGTTAAATTACCCTGGAGGATCTAAAATAATGGTAAAAAAAAAATGTAAATTTTTTTAAGAAAATATTAAAAAATAGTAAAAAAGTAAAAGTTTAAATCACCCCCCTTTTTCCTAGCGTTTAACCCCGTAATGGAAATTGACGCCCAAAGTCGAAAATGCCACTTTTTTGCCATTTTGAAAAATATAAAAAATTCTATAAAAAGTGATCAAAAGCCCATGCAGTCCTAAAAATGAAAGCATTAAAAACGTCATCAAAAGTCGCAAAAAAGGACTCCAGCCAAAGTTCCGTACACTGAAGCAGAAAAAGTTATTAGTGCCAGAACATGGCAAAAGGAAGAATTTTTTTTTTTTTTGTACAGAAGGTTTTAATTTTTTTAAATGTATGAAAACATTATAAAACCTGTACAAATTTGGTATCTTCACGATCGTACCGAACCAAAGAATAAAATAGACATGTGATTAAGGGAGCTCAGTGAAAGCTGTAAAATCCAAGCCCACAAGAAAACGGCGCGAATGCGTTTTTTCATATTTTTCACTGCATTCTGAATTTTTTTCCTGCTTCCCAATATACGGCATGGAAAAATAAAAAAGTTACAGATTTTCGAAGGTGGGGAGTGAAAAATGAAAATGCAAAAACGAAAAAGGGCTACGTCCCTAAGGGGTTAAGTAAAAATAGTGAGGTGGCTGAGGCACCTTGCTTCCACCCGTACCTATGTTCCAGCACCTAATACAGTGCTGGTACAGGTGATGGGTGGCCGTGCCAGGCAGCCGAAAGCTGTGTAAACAAATAGGGTCACTGCTCAGAGGGACAGTGACAAGGGACACCAGGAGCCCCAGAGGAGGTAAGTACACATTTATTTTTTTGTGAGGGCTCCTGGCCACCTTGCTGTTTTTGCTTCATCTTGGACAACCCTTTCAATTAACTATGCTACAAAGTGACTCTTTATGTCAAATAGATTAGTTTTTTTCTCACAGATGTCTCCTTTGTCTGGTTCCGCTTCTTCTGGTACTTCTGAGTAGGATGCTGGCAGCGGAGGGGTTTTTTCATCCACTTTAGCCTGTTAGTAATAAGATAATGCTTAAGTATAGGGCTTAAAATCTTCTGCTCCCATTATAAAAAAAACACTTTAAAGGGGTTGTCCACTTTCAGCAAATAATTGATATGGTTTGTTTAAGGAAAAGTTATCAATTTTTCCAATATACTTTCTGTATCAATTTCTGTATCACGGTTTTCTAGATCTCTGCTTGCTGTCCTTTTATGGGAAGCTTCTATATTTACTTCAACTTCTATCCCTGGCCATGTGATGTCCCACTGGTGCACAGCTCGTTATTATTACAGAGAGTAATCAGAGTTGTGTGATATAACGAGCTGTACACTTGTGTGTACAAGGTATTACGCCATTTGACAATATACTGGTAGTGGTTTATTAGGTCAGTTGCTGATGACAGGTTCCCTTTAAGAGCATTTGGACTAAAATGCACCATGGCGGTGGAAATCTTAGATGTGCCTGAATCTATCAGTAAGTACCCCTAGTTTATCATGCTTGATTTTTGTTTGCTGCAGTTTTCAACTGCTTTGTCTGCCATCATTTTGTAGTAAATTATGTATATTATTTCTTACATAGGGTTGGGAAGTGTTTTTTACTAATACTTTACAAGTTTCAGACTGAGACCAAGAAACCAACACAACAGAAATGCACAATTGGTATTCCTACTTTGGAACTTCTTTACTCCAAAAAGTTTATCTAACTTTTGAAGTTTAGGAAAGGGTTTTATTCAAAGGACAACATCTTGTTATGGTAATCACAGGAGTGAGTTACTATAAATGTACAATAAAGGAGTGCGTTACTAAAACTGGACGTGAGGAGAGTGATAACTGCCCTGCTGCCTTATCATCAGACTTTGCTCCTAGTTTATTTCTGGTAATAATTTCTCAGATTAGTAAAACTGAAAAAATGTCTCCATTGGGGCTGGGTTTAGTAATCTGAGATGTAGAGTCATACATTTCTACAGAAATATCTGAGAGCAATTCTTGCAACTGATTTTTAGCTGCTTAAAGGGGTTATCCGGGTTTTAAAAATTACCTAGGGCCGGGCTGGGGAGGGCTAGTTAAACATAATAAACATCTACTTACCTCGTCCGGCCCCGCTGATGTCCGGCGGCGCGGTCCCTTCGATCCGTGCCGCTGTTTGTTTACAGGGGCACGAAATCCGCAAACAGGGAGCTTCCGGTCCGGGATGTGGCCGACTCCTCCCATCCGTCCCTATCTCTCAGCGTTGTAAGCGGGAGATGGTGTCGCATGGGAGCTTCCGGCCGGCCGGAAGCTCTCTGTGCGCACTTGTAATGAAACCGGCGCACAGAGAAGACCGGCCGCGGTGCGGGACATCGGCAGCACCGGAGGAGGTAAGTACATGTTTATTGTGTTTAAATAGCCCTCCCCAGCCCGGCCATAAGAAATTTTTTAAACCCGGATAACCCCTTTAATGATTTTAACAAATGTGTATACAATCCATCAATTACATTTTCAGCAGATAATTTAGATATTTGTGGCCTAATAGTGAACTTCTCATGGGTGGAACTACAGTATGACCATAAGTGTGTTAATAAAAGTGGATGTGAGTTTTATCACTAATACATATTATAAGGGACTCAATAAAATTGGCTAATATATTCTATCGAGTGGCTTTCTTATACTTTCTATACCTAGAAAACATTTAAAGCATTTTACCTTCACTGTAGTTTTTCCATCTCCGTGATGTAGGGTAGATGTTACAGGAGGTGTTGTATCTACCTTCGTAGTTGGATATGTAGTCACCTCCTTGAGTTCTGGTGGTCTTATGGAAGTTGGAGGGTGCTCTGACTGTCTTTCTTTATCCACATCGTGTTTGGTAGAAGAAGTTGATAGTTGTAGTTCTTCATCTTCCACAGCTGGATGTTTGGTTGAAATACTGAAGCGTACTGGATCTACTTCTTTTTTCACTGCTGGGACAGTAGACTGTTGTGAATCATCTTCTTCCTTTTGAAAACCTTGTGAAAACCATAAATCCTTAGTTTCCCTCGCTATTGCAGACTCCCATAACCTAGTAGTTGCTTTCAGCAGGGCTGTTGGTTGTTCCTCAGTGATTTCTGATATTCTGACATCTTCAGACAGGTCTTCAAGAGGAAATTTCTCAGATGAAGAAGTCACTTTGAAGTCATCTTCCCAGTCATCCTCCTCTAGGTCTGTGTCTAGGAAAGTTATGGAAAAGTATAAAAGTTATCTAAAAAAGTACTTTCTTGGAATAGTAAGAGGCCTTAAGTAAGGGCACAGTGTGACTACATAGTGGGTCTTATTTACTAAGGGTCCTGCAGCCGCATTTTTGTCGGGTTTCCCGACTTTTCGGGGATCGCGCCAGGGATTTACCGTAACATTTAAATTTGTGTCACAAGCCAAACACCTACATACACCAGGAAGAAGAAGGTAAACTCTGGTGGACCTGTGCAGCATCGCCGGTGAGTCCGGATCGGGGATCGCAACTTGGATGGATAAGTAAATGTGCCCCAGTATCTCTCTCAGGAGGACCTACACTGTCCTGGTGTTATACACAAAGCCCATGCATTTAATTCATATTACATAATGATTAATTATACTACAGTATCTTTGAGGATGTCCATTGCAGCAACTTATTGATAGATTTTGTGTTGTGCTTCATCTGAGGCTGAATTGAATGGCAGAAAGCCACTGGGTCATACAGCTATGCCCCTACTGTCTCTTCTTCCTCCTCTGATGTATCTAATATCTATATACAGTACAGACCAAAAGTTTGGACAGACCTTCTCATTCAAAGAGTTTTCTGTATTTTCATGAATATAAAAATTGTAGATTCACACTGAAGGCATCAAACTATGAATTAACTTGTGTCAAATTATATGCTTAACAAAAAAGTGTGAAACACAGACAAATTGAAAATATGTCTTAAATTTTGGGTTCCTTAAAGTAGCCACCTTTGGCTATGATTACTGATTTGTACACTCTTGGCATTCTCTTGATGAGTTTCAAGGGGTAGTCACTTGAAATGTTCTTCCAACAGTTCCCAGAGATGCTTAGCACTTGTTGGCCCTTTTGCCCTTCATTCTGCGGTCCAGCTCACCCTAAACCATCTCAAATGGGTTCAGGTCTGGTGACCGTGGAGGCCAGGTCATTTGACATAGCGCCCCATCATTCTCCTTCGTGATCAAATAGCCCTTACACAGCCTGGAGAATTATTTGAGGTCATTATCCTGTTGAGAATAAATCGTGGTCCAACTAAACGTAAACCGGATGGAATAGCATGCCGCTGCAAGATGATGTGGTAACCATGCTGGTTCAGTATACCTTCAATTTTGAATAAATCCCCAACAGTGTCACCAGCAAAGTACTCCCACACCATCACACCTCCTCCTCTATGCGTCACTGTGGGAACCAGGCAGGTTCTGCCCATTCATTCACCTTTTCTGCATCGCACTAAGACACAGTGGTTGGAACCAAAGATCTCAAATTTGGACTGATCAGACCAAAGCACCAATTTCCACTGGTCTAATGTCCATTCGTTGTGTTCATTAGCCCAAAAAAGTCTCTTGTGCTTGTTGCCTGTCCCTAGCAGTGGTTTCCTAGCAGCTATTTTACCATGAAGGCAGCGGCACACAGTGTCCTCTTACCAGTTGTTGCATAGATGTGTCTCCTGCTAGACCTCTGTGTGACATTGACCTGGTCTCTAATCTGAGCTGCTGTTACCCTGTGATTTGTGAGGCTGGTGACTCGGATGAACTCATCCTTCGCAGCAGAGGTGACTCTTGGTCTTCCTTTCCTGGCGTGGCCCTCATGTGAGCCAGTTTCTTGGGGGCACTTTCAAAGTTTTCTCAGTTTCTTAAAGTAATGATGGCCATCCGTTTTTCTTTACTCAGGTGCTTTTTTCTAGCCATAATACAAATTCTAAGAGTCTATTCAGTAGGACTATCAGCTGTGTATCCACCTGACTTCTGCACAACACAACTGATGGTTCCAACGCCATTTATAAGGAAAAAAATCCCGCTTATTAAACCTGACAGGGCACCTGTGATATGAAAAACTTTTCAGGTGACTACGTCTTGAAGCTCATCAATAGAAGGCCAAGAAAGCGCAAAGCAGTAATCAAAGCAAAATGCAGCTACTTTGAAGAACCCAGAATATAAGACATGTTTTCAGTTGTTTCACACTTTTCTGTTAAATATATAATTCCACAAGTGTTAATTCTTAGTTTTGATGCCTTCAATGTAAATCTACAATTGTCTATCTAAAATCTATCATCTCATATCTATATCCTATCTATCTATACAGTGCAGAGCAACACAGCAAACCCTATGACTGGTGGATGCTAAGGCTGGGTTCACATGGTGTTTTTGCCTTACATTGTCATCAAATGCTAATTCAGTGGGATTTGTCCTCCGCTTCCTTCTCTTCCACACTGAATATGGGCGGAGATGTGAACATCAGCAGCAGCCAGTGATTAGCTGCTGCCAATGTCCAGGTTGTTTACCCCAGTGATGTAACTGTGCTTATATGGGGCAGTGATATCACTGGGGAACTCCTTAAGTGTGCGCTCAGCAGAGGATGGGGGAATGGGGGGCTGGGAGGATGCAGTACTGCTTTTTTTCTTTACCCCATTGACTGCACTAGACCCCACTAAGTAAAAGGTGGGTGTGAGGAGGGTGGGGAAAATATAAGAGGAGGGGGCCCTATTAAAAAATTTACCATGGGGCACAGCCTTTAGCTATTTAGTTATACCCCAGAACACATACATGTAATATTACTGCTGGTATCACTTACATGATTTCTTTTAACAGTTATACCCAAAGCAAATGTAGAACTTTCCATTGTTCTATGAATATTGAGTAACAATACTGCATGGATAAAGTGTAGTCCCCCTAACTGTCACCCTCATATACACAAACAGTCCTTACATTGTCCTCATACTGAATGAATACTTTTAATTTAAGGTAATATTTAAGTACTATTACACTGCACCCACTATACCCCAAAAGCAGACGTTAAAAATAACATATCATGTGGTTAAAGCAACATAATCTTGGAGGTATATAGCAAACTTCTGTCCCATACCTGTATCCTCTGGAATAGGCGCAGCTGTTGTTGCCTCTTTTTCTGTGTTGCCACGAAATATCAGCCACTGCGCCTGTCCTGGTAGTAACAAGCCTTCCAAAATAAAAAGTAGCAGCAGTACAGTCCTGTAGCCTTGTCCTGCCATTGCAGGCAAGGGAAGGGTTAGTTTCAGATACTTCAAACACTTTTGCCCTGTGCCTGTCAGCAGATTATTGTGTGGCCGAATATAGTTGTCTTCTAACCTTTGGTACTTAGTGATCTTATCTTTCCTTAGACTCCAGCACACACCCTTCATCAACTCAGGCCTTAGGATGGAAGTGGAGACCTTTCCCCAGTTACACTTACTTTAGACCTGAGGTTTGGTCCCTCCAATCTGATGCAACAGTAAATTATTTCTATATTTTCTACTGTTTGCTATAACTTTAGAATTTTTATGTATTGGCAGTTACTATATACTGGGGCACATTTACTTACCCGGTCCATTCGCGTTCCAGCGGCGGCTTCTCTGACGAGCGTTCGGGTCTTCCGGCGATTCATGAAGGTCCTGCGCCCGATGTCCACCAGGTGTCGCCGCTGCGCCGAGGTCCGCCGAGGTGCGTTGGAGTTCACTGATCTCTTCATGGTGCATGTAAGTATGGCGCGCGACCAAATTTTTTAAAAAATACGGCGGTTTTTCCGCCCCCCATTTCTGCATGCAAATCCATCATCGTGCGCCAAAATCCCGGAGGAATTCGGCACAAAACGAAAAAAATACCAAAACCTGACGGCAAAACGCGAATCGGGCCGTTAATAAATGTGCCCCACTGTGTTTTTGAGGCTTGAAGCACCGCAATACTGGAGCAAAGATTCAGAGCAGAAATTGAAAGGCCCACAAAAGTGAGAGAAAATGGCACAGATGATTTCTACACCAGAGAGAACCTGGTTGGAACCTCTTAGTATAGGGGGCATTTACAAGGACTCCAATGTTAGAAAACTAGTGCAGAAGCCCTGAAATAATCACATTGGGGCAGATTTACTTACCCGGTCCATTCGCGATCCAGCGGCGGGTTCTCCGACGCTGATTCGTGTCTTCCAGCGATTCACTAAGGTAGTGCGCCCGATGTCCACCAGGTGTCGCTGCTGCGCTGAAGTCCGCCAAGGTCCGCCGGAGTTCACCAAGCTAGGCTGGGTGCAGGTAGGTGCGTGTCAAGCGACACTTTTTTAAAAAAAATACGGCGATTTTTCCAAATCCGTCCGGTTTTCTTACGGCCACGCTCCCCGATTTCCGGCGCGTGCATGCCGGCGCCGATGCGCCACAATCCGAACGCGTGCGCCAAAAACCAGGCAATTCGGGGAAAAACGGTAATATTCGGGAAACACGTCGGAAAAACGCCCTTAGTAAATGACCCCCACTGCCTAGAGAAATGGCAGTAATTGCAATTATTTTCCTTTTCACACCCAAGAGGGCTAGGAGGGGATGTGAAGGGGACACAGCTGGTAGCAGAGTGACCGACACCTCCTGCCCCACGTCTGTGCACTACTATGACCATGTGAATAATCATGACCTTGAACGTTCAAATGGATTTTACCTAAAACTTGTTTTGGCCACTTCTATAATATGCTTCCCCCGAGTTTGTAAGTTTTAATAGTTTGTCAAATACCAGCCACAGTCTCCGGAACCACCTTCTTGTTAAACTCTCGGGCTGCTTAAGCCTGGGAGTTGCAGGACTGGCCGTGCTCTATTGCTTTGAGCACGGCCCGCCCCGCGATCCCCCCCACCCGGCAGCTCTTCTGGGGCCAGCGCTTCTGCTGGCCACACGGGGGTGCAGGTCCGGGATATTTATTCCCTGGCGCGGAGAATCCCATCCTCTTTCAGGACGGTCTGCGCCAGGAAAGATATCCCGGACCTGCAAGAATGGCAGACCCCGCCATTATGGCCCTTTTGGAGGAGAAGCTGCGGAGGGAGGGCTCTGGCTGGCTGGCTCCGCTGCTGGCCTGCCCCGTGCCCACTCCTTCTCCGGCAGTTTCTCCGGCATCTTACCCCCCCACTGCCCGTCCTGCACGGCGCGGTAGAGGCTTAGCCCATCCCCGATTAAAACGAGAAGCCGGCCTCGGGCTCTCTCCAGGAACCCGGCCTCGGCTCCCCCCACAGCAGGGCGCGCCTGATCGCTCCCTCACACCCTCCCGCGGACAACCTGGCTGCGCGATCGGCCGCAGCGCAGGTTGTGGAGGCCAGCCCAGTAATGCCCCCTCCAAAACAACCTGGTCAATTGGCCAGGTGGTTCGGGCTGGGTGCTGGCGCTAGTGCTGCGCCAGCCCCAGTGTCACTTCTCCCCCCTACACCTCCTTCAATCAAAGTGTCAATGGCTGCTCAGCAGCCTGTAGTTGCACCCAACCGCACACATTCTACACTTCAGCCCCCCCCTCCCACATTCCCCCCCCTTCTCCGCCAAGCGGGGATAGGGAGTCTTCCGGTAGAGATGAGCCCGCGAATCGGCGGCACGCTGATTCAGTGGCCGACGATTTGCGGGACCGCGGTTACCGGGGTCACAGCAGGTCCAGTGTGGCCTGTAGCTGTGTGGATATCCCGCGCTACAGGCACCACTCAAGTGCCCGGTCCGCGAGGTCTAGTCCAGTGGGGCAGTGTAGACACCGATCCCATTCTGCCCGATCCCCTTCCCGTTCCACGTATTGCGGACGTAGTCGGTCATGGTCTCCCGGTCAGGACAGTAGGGGTTCTGGTAGATCCAGCTGGGGCCGGACATATTCCCGGCACTCTTCATCATCATCCAGTGGTGGGCACGGCCACCGCAGTAAGAGTCGGTCGAGGAGAAGGCATCGTGCTTCTTCGCAATATGGGGTTAACGAAGCAAGGGTGCCTCCGACAGCTCCCCCAGCGGTAACCCCCAGTGCACCTCAAGCCCCCGCAACGCCAGCGGTGACGCTTCCAGCGGCGACATCTGTTGGTGAGTTATCTTGTGAAAATGCATGGGAAAAAAATGCTGTACAAGGTGATGATGTGGTTGGTGCCTTGAGGGCGGTGTTAGCGAAGATGGAGGTTGGTGCCTCGGTGGTAGCTCCAGGGGCGTCAGCATCGCCGCCTGTGCCGGTTTCAGGTTCAGCGGGGATGTTATTCAGAGATACACACTTTTGTGGCGTTGCCCCTTTGGGTGCGTGATTAGCAGCTGACCTAAAGGAAAAGATAATAAGATTTAAATTTGTTGATATTTGGGCGTTGTTGCCACCAGACCAGTTAACAGTGGATAAAGAAAAGCGCTTTGAGAAAGGGGAAGAGAAGAAGCCTAAGGTGGCAAAGACGTTTGGTAATTGGTTGCAGGCGTTTGCGATTTTGGCAAGCGTTATTGTGCAGCAGAAGCCGGATTGTGCTCAGCATTTGTTTGTTTATTTAGACACTATCTATACCGCGCATAAGTTACACGGTGGTTCGGCATGGTGGCAGTATAATGAGGAGTTCAGGCGCTGCTTGGATACAGTTCATGATGTCACAAAAACCGCAGGCTCCCTTTCTTTCGGGAGCCGCCTCGGGTTCAGCTACCGGGGCGGCCTCCAAGAGACCTAGGTCCTGTTAGCTGTTCAACGAAGGCCACTGCCGTTTTTTTGCCTCCTGCAGATTCAAGCATGAATGCTCTATCTGCGGCGGGGCCCATTCTGCCCTCCGCTGCTTTAAGAGGCAAAAACCCTTGTCCAGATCTGCTGCTAGCGGCAGGGGGGAGGACGCCGGTGCAGGTACAAAAGATGTGCCGGTGGCTAGGCAGCTACCATCTGAAACAAGAGGCAAAAATGCTGCTTGATGGTTTTACTTCAGGTTTTTGTATCCCGTTTGTCCCACAGTCTGGTTTGGTTTTATCCGAAAATTTTAAGTCAGTGAGGGATAATCCTGAGATTGTGGCTGAGAAGCTGTTGAAGGAAGTTGAGCTGGGCAGGATGGCAGGCCCTTTTGTTGAACCGCCCATTGGGTTTAGTGCCGAAGAAGGAATCGGGCAAGTTTAGATTGATTCATCATGGCATCCCTCAGGAGCAAGTGGCTGTCTCATACACGTCTTTTGACAAGGCGATACTTCTGGTGAACAGGGCTGGTCCCGGTGCCCTTATGGCAAAATCGGACATTGAGTCGGCTATTGGTTATTGTTAAGGGGTTGGGGTAAAGAGTGGCCAGTGTCTTTTTCGTTATTGCAGGGTCTGTGCATGGCGTCGGTCGACGTTTGCTCGTCTCCTTTTGAGGCGCTTCTGCTTCAGTGTAGCTTTGCGCTGGCTTTCTTTTGCGCGTTGCATATAAGCGAGTTGGTTGCGGCATCCAGCAGAACGTCTGCGGGGCTCAGGGGTGAGGACGTGTTATTGGTTGGCGACTCGGTCAAAGTCCATGTAAAAAAATAAAAAACGGACATATACGGTACACGGTTTGGTTGACGGTGGGAAGTTTGGGAGGCCCCTTCTGCCCCGTCCAGTTGTTGCCCGATTACATGGCTTGTTGGCCGCAAGCCCCCTCCTTTTTGTGCCATATCGACGGGTCGTCTTTTACAAGGTTTCAGTTCGTTTCATTGTATAAACGGACTTTGGCTTCGGCGGGGGTTCCACCGTCGGATTTTGGTACCCATTCTTTCCGGAGCAGCCACGGCCACGGATGCCACGGGACTCTTGGACACCAACATCATGCGCATTGGGAAGTTGAAATCCGATTGTTTTAAACGTTATGTTTGTCCTAATTTATTGCTGGACTAACTGTTGTTTTTTCTTTCAGGTAACCCTCGGCCTAAGGTATGGTTAGTGGGCCATTCTTACATTTATTGGGCCGCTCGTCGGGCGGCGGTACGTCCTGGGAGTTTGAATTTGGGGTTTATGTCTGCTGATCTGTCCTGGAGAGGCATCAAAGGTCTGAAGTGGCTGCAAGTCCTTCCGGAGGTGGTGGCGATTGGCAAGCAGTCTCCTGGCCTGACCGTGCTTGTTATCCACGCTAGAGGCAATGACATGTGCTTGACTCGTTTGGCGGAGCTGATATCGGTCATGAAATCCGACATTGAGAGCTTTGCAGCTTTCTTCTCGGACTTGGTAGTGGTCTGGTCCGAAGTCATACCCAGGGTCATCTGGAATGGGGCACGGAATCCCGAGTCCATAGAGCGCACACGTAGGATGCTGAATATGCGGGTATCCAGATTTGTTCGTTCTCGTTGTGGCGTGGTTATTCGCCACAGGCAGCTGGAAGGAGACAACGCGGGGCTCATGTTGGATAATGGCGTTCACCTGAATGACATTGGTCTTGATATTTTTCTTTCAGGGCTTCAGGACGCTATCGAGAGGGCCTTGTTCCTTGTTTGTGGTGGTCAGAGCACAGTGTAGGGGTACACTGTTCTCCTAGTGGCCTATGGCGGAATCCTTGACCCTCTCGGGAATGAGATCAATCAACGAGGACATGCCCCTGCGGAGGCGATGCTTGGCATGCGAGGTGGTAATAGGAGGGTCTCGGGTTTCCCCATTTGGACCAACGGTTAATTTGTTTAAGGATTAAAGGGAACCTGTCACCAGGGACCTTATTTTTCACTAAACACAGCTTCTTAAAGCCCATGACACCTGCAGTGCACATCTGCCTCTCTGCCTTTTCTAAGCATTTGTATTACAATATAATTGTGTGTTATAATTTACTCTTGCATGCTGACAAAATCCTGGGGTAGTCACAGGGGCTGGACTTTGGTTTGGATGAATTTCAAAAAACAACATGTGACTTGTCTGAGCTGCAGGCTGTCTCCATGTTTGTGCTCCTGTACAGCTTGTCCCTCCCCCACTGATGTCAGGCTGACCAGGCTGTGACCTCTGAGAAGAAGCAGGAGGTGGAGGTGTACAGGAGCACAAAGGTGTGGGCCAAGTTTTGAGGAGTTAGTAACAAAGACAAGGCACATGTTGTTTTTTGAAATCCATCCAAACCAAAGTCCAGCCCCTGTGACTACCCCAGGATTTTGTCATGGAGCAAGAGTAAGTTATAACACACAATTATATTGTGATGCAAATGCATAGAAAAGGCAGAGAGGCAGATGTGCATTGCAGGTGTGTAGGGCTTCTGGAACCTGTCTTTAGTGAAAAATGAGGTCCCTGGTGACACATTCCCTTTAAAGCTGTGGCCGACCACCCATTTTTATCCCAATTTTGAGTCCGTGTTTTTTGTCTGCTTGCCGGGTGGAAAGTTGGGGTACAGTGACGTTAGTACGGCCAGTCTTGCCAGGACCCAAGTTTTATTTTTTTTCGGCTCCAGTAAAATGTTAAGTTGTACCAGTCCTGGTTCATTTCTTAGAATAATGTTATTACATTACTGAAATAACCTCTAGGTGGCACTAGCATACTATGGGACACATGCAGTATATGGTGAGGTATACATGAGTATATGGCAATGTCAATCTGCTCTGTTTTATATCCTCTCTCTCCTTTCTCAATCCCGAGCCAGCTTCTGTGGCCTTCATACCCTTTAATGTTCCTCATTCCCCCCTGAAAACAGAATACACAGACTCCAGTTTCTCGTTTGATCATTTTGGCCACAGCAGCCATTTTATTAACAAACATAACAAATAATTGTTATATATCATATAAATACATAAATCTATATGAACATTGTGGCTCATTAACTAAGGGCTCCTCGGCCGCACTTTTGTCGGGTAGCCCGAATTTTTCTGTTTTGCGCCGAATTCCGCCGAGATTTTGGCGCACGTGATCGGATTTCGGCGCAATTTCACACGACAGAAATCGGGGGACGTGGTCGTCGGGAAACCTGACGGATTCGGAAAAAACGTGGGATTTAAAAAACAAAATGTGTCGCAAAATCAATCACTCACATGCACCAGTAATAGGTTGGTGAACTCCGGCGGACCTCGGCGCAGCAGCGACACCTGGTGGACATCGGGGCGCACGACCTTAGTGAATCGCAGGAAGACCCGAATCCTCGGTGGAGAACGCGCTATCTCTGATAGGAGGTCCTTTGAGCTTTAGAAACCATCACTGCCCATCTGCAACTAATATTACCATTACCCCCAAACGCTACCATGGGTTTTCAGGCACTGTCTCACTCCGCAGATGGATATATATATATATATATATATATATATATATATATATATATATATATTGCACCACTCCCCAGGATACCACCCAGTAGGAGCCCAAAGATCCAGACCACTAATTAGAATCCTTTAAAGGATATGGGGTGAACAGGCCACCCTTTCCCCCCTTTTTCCAAAGCACCACCAACTCCAAGGACTCCCTAAACTGCCATTGGTGTCATGACTCCAGAATCCCCCTGACAACACATTTGCAACATTTCCCACCTGGACCTGGTCTTTCTCCGGTGGCTGTAGACAGCTGTGCCCAGAATACCCAGAATACCAGAATACCGAGTGGCTGGCTTATGTGGCTTTGGGCACGCTGTGGTCACGGTGCTTGGTATGGGGACCAGAGGACAGGCCTAGAGCCTGGCAGGTCTCCAGCAGGTGGTGTGTGCAAAAATTATGGAGGGAGAGGCTGATGCAATAGGTTTCTTCCTGTGGCAACCCCTGAGGTGTCTGTAGGATGAATCCCTGGGTAATGGATGGGGAAGCCATGATGGTGATGCAGCCTAATCCAGGGATTACACGGAGGCAACATTGTGCTAATCAATTTACAGTTCTTTATTCAACTTCAAACGGCAGTCAACGGCCACACAGTAGCAGCAGATTCAACAGGCTGGAGGGAAATAGCTGGGTGGCACAATAAGAGAGTAAACTGCTGGGGGGGGGGGGCACAATAAACAGCGGAGCTGCTGGGGGGAAAAACTAGAGGGGAAGTTGCTGCGGGTTAAAAATAAGAAGGAGAGCGGCAGGGATGCAAAATAAGAGGCATAGCTGTTGGGGGGGCACAATATGAGAGGAGCTACTGGAGGACACAATAAAAGGGGGAGCTGCTTAGGGGCACTATAAGAGGCAGAGCTGATGGGGCATAATAAGAGGGTGGGGGAGATGCTGGGGAGACACAATAAGAGGGGTTTTTAATATGAGGGGGAGCTGGGGGCACAATAACAGAGACAGGGAGCTGGGGGACACAATTTGATGGGGAGATAAAGGGCACCAAGGTGTTAATTATTCTGAGGGTGAAGCATAAAGCATGGCTTAGGGCAAAAAAGTTGTTTGATAACTGTCAGGGCCGATTCTAGGGTTTTTGCTGCCTGAGGCGAAAATTAAAATGAGCCCCCCTCCCCCCACAACACCAGACCCCCCCAAGATATGTTCGGCCCACTGAATTTATTTCCACCTTTTTAAAAAGGATTTACAGCCTGTTAAAAAAAAAATGCTGACAACATTACTTAAAATTAGTAACTGGCCCTCAGTGACATCACGCGTGGTACCACTAGCCGGTCAGTGACACAGACAATAGTGCCAACTAGTACCTCACAGGTGACGATCTGCTCCATCAGGAAGACGGCATCATTGCATCTTCTCCCACCCAAGACTGTTGAATTTGCTTGCAGATGTCTTCAGCTCCCGGCACCACATCTCTGCACCAATAATATACCACAGTCACTTGCAGTATATATTCACCGAAATAACACCTCTTATGACACAACGGACCACTCTGCCCCCCCCCCCATACACACAGAGTGGATAAAGAATCCCTTCTTCATTTATTTAAAAACTTATAATAAAAGCTCCTCTCCCCTGATTAAATTATATACAGCGCCTATAGTTTAATTAAAATCTGACCAGAACTGCTACGGAGCTGGTTGATGGCTTTTATTTTAGTGGGACATGTTGTACTTTGCACCAGTATCATTCTGGGGTACATATGTTTTTTTGATCACTGTTTATAGCATTTTTTTGTGGGATTGAATACGTAAAAATCATAATTTTTGGAGGGTTTATAACAGTTTTTTTTTTACTGGCGTTCATCGTGCGGGTTCAATAATTATTTACTGTTATTCTACGAGTTGCTACGGACGCAGTGATACTATATATGTGGGGTTTGTGTTATGATTTAGACTTTTTTTTGCGTTATATGTCTCTTTATATGTTATGGGGCTTATGGGCATTTTTATTGATTTCTTACTTTATTTTTTATTGAATAACCTTTTTTTAACTTTTTTACTGTTTCCACCATGGGACATGAACAAGCAATCATCTGATACTGCAGTGCCAGAATATGCACGAGGGGGGTTCATCGTGGGGAAAAGATCCCCCAAAGGCAAGTTAAATGCCACGGTCGCACTGACCGCAGCATTTAACGGGTTAAACACCCGCGTTCGAATCCTACTCTGACCGTGGGTGTTACACTAGGGTGTCGGCTATCAGTCGCAGCCGGCACCCAGTGAACTCCGTCGGACCTGAGTGGGGATGCAACACATATATCGGGTGCACGATCTTAGTGAATCGCAGCAGATGTGCATTATTGTCAGTCAATGCACTTTTTGTGAACTCCTCCAGATGGGTAAGTAAATGTGCCCCATTATGTTGAACAAAAAGTGGTATTTATAGGAAAAAAGCAGGTCATGAACCAAAATGCTTCTCTGAGATAAAGGAGGTCATTTACTAAGGGCCCGAATCACGTTTTTTTTATGACGGGTTATTTGAATATTTCCGATTTGCGCCGATTTTCCCTGAATTGCCCCGGGATTTTGGCGCACTCGCTCGGATTGTGGCACATCGACTGAAATCGGGGGGCAAAACCGACGGATTCGGAAAAACCGCCGCATTTAAAAAAAAAAAAAGTCGCTTGACACGCGCTTACCTGCACCCAGCGTAGGACGATGAACTTCAGTGCACTCCGAAGAACTTCAGAGCAGCAGCGACACCTGGTGGACATAGGGGGAACTACCTTAGTGAATCCCAGCCGGACCCGAATCCTTCGCAGAGAACGTGCCGCTGGATCGCGAATGGACCGGGTAAGTAAATCTGCCCCAAAGTGTTTTGTTGCGATATACCCACGTTTGTTTCTAGTGACATATTAAATGGCTGTGACTGATGTCATGGAGGTAGAGTGAAAGTTTTATACTCACACTAATGAGCCTGAAGGGGCACTCATGTATCCAGCCCCTAGAGCTGCAGCTGCACTGGCTGTTCCACTGTCTCCGCCGGCCCCCTCTGCTCCCAAAGCACTTCTCCCTCCTCTGACTGATGTAATATCATTGCAGTAGAGAAAGTTTGAGCACACCGTGGGAGGAGGGAAGTGCTCAGTGTAACAGCATGAAAGGGCTCTGGTAACGACCCCCAGACCCCTTTCATTTGTTATGTCATGTGACTGACGGAGGCAACTCCTATTTGAGAGAGCACAACAGTCTGCATACACTAGCACTGCTCTCTATTCACTCACTGACAATGGTGGTTTGATGACATCACTACTGCCTGTGACAGCGAAAAGCTGCTGTGAAGTTGTAAGACGTTTCTGGATGGGAGGTAAGTGATTTTATTATTTTGGTAAAGCCAACATTTTTTTTTATTTATTTAGGGATGTGTGGGATCTGGGCTGTATGAATATTATAGTCCCTACAAATCTGGATTTTATTTTCTACATATTGTACTAGAATTAAGCTTCTTGGGGAATGGAGGATGTGTCTATCCTGCTTTCTTTCAAACTGAGGTTTCAGGACCTTTTGAGGGCCTTCAAAGGTCCTGAAATGGCTCTTGTGCACATGCATACCTCCCATCTTTCGGACAAGAGAAAAAGGGACAAAAAGTCTCTCCCCTTTTTTATAATCCACGTTCTATGCCCCACCCACAAGCACAGTGTAATATAGACCTTAATGGCCCCCACATAGTAGAATGCCCCCTTCCTGTAGCCAACCCCCCTATGGGCCCGTATAAAACCCCCTAATGCAACTCGCCAACAAATAAAACCCCTCTTTAATTTTATCCTTCCTTTACATTTAGTTTTTCCACCTATTTATCTCCCCAAACTTATACGTAATACTATCTGTACTCCTACCCCTGCCACATGGTGTGGCCTCCTATTCTCCATCCTCCTCATACTGTGACCTCCTGTTCTCTATCCTTATCATTCTGTGGCCTCCTGTCCTCCAGCCTCCTCCTGTCCCCCTGTAGCCTCCAGTCCTCCAGCCTCCTCTTTTTGCCTCAAGTCCTCCTCCTGCAGCCCCCTGTCCTCCAGGCTCCTCATGTCCTCCAGTCTTCTCCTGTCCTCCAGGCTCCTCCTCCTATAGCCTCCTTCTGTAGCCTCCTGTCCTACAAACCTCCCCCACCTGCTGTCCTCCAGCCTCCTCATGTGTTCCCCTGTCCTCTATCCTGGTCCTGTGGCTATCTGTCCTCCAGCCTCCCCATAATAAATATATTATTATACATTATAAGGGGTTTCTTTTATGGGTGTATTAATAACAGTGCACCCACAGTAGCCAATAATGTCAAATTGCCACCCTAGTAGCCAATATAGTCTCATTGGCCCCTCAGTAGCCAACAGTCACAGTGGACCACAGTATCCAATGCAGTAATGGTGTCTCCACCGTAGCCACTATATTAGCGGTTCCCCCAGAGAAGCCAATTTTGTCACTGTGCCCTATAGTGCCAATAAAGTCATAATCCCCCACAGTAGTCATGAGTCTATACAATATGAAGAAAAAGCACAATAGTAATTTTCATATGTATATTTAATTTATTATATGCAATTTATTTATACATTACAATGCTTATCCTCTAAGAGGCAAATAAAAAGACAGAAAATTGTAAGGTGTGATACACACAATAAAGTATTAACCCCTTCACCATGCTATTGAAGTGTTTTTTTTGTTATGTAGGGGTAAAATGTCCTTGATACCTCCCAGTATTCATATTACTGTGTATATAACATCTCTGCGTTCATATACATTACTTTTAGCTATATTATCCCTCTTTGTGAGAATTTTTCAAAATTTAACACTTGAAGATATTGTATAAAAAATTTATAAATCTCATAACTAATTTCTCAAACATATCATATATTCATAATTCCCAGACATAACTGAGCAGCACATAATAGCATCATGACTTTTATAAACAATATGTAGTACTCTCTCTAATGGGGAGGAAATTAGAAATTGGAAAGTTATTGCAAAGTTAAAGGTTACACAAAAACTTTACATTCAGTTCCTTCTTCTCAGTTCTTACTGTCACCTGGAGCTGTCACCTGCAGCTTTGTTTTGCAGGCAATACAAGACATGGACTTTAGAAAGCTACCGAGACAGCATTATAATGTGGTAGAGTTCTCGGAATTGGGCCCAGAACAGGATGTTTCTTCAGACACAATTGGTCTTATCAAGTCACTTGGGCTGATTTCTTCTATCAGAACTTTTTATTCTTCTGAAATTCTTTCACCAAATTGGTGAGGACATCCATCCCCTCCACCAGTCCATCTCCTGTGGCCGCACAACAGCCCTGGACATGCCATTGGTGTCCTCTCATTTTCATAAGTCCCAATGATTCAGCTAAATCCATGGGTTTTCTGGCCCCTGGTAGATCTTGCTTATTGGCCATCACCACAAAGGGGACTCCTCTCATTTCATCATTTTCCAGAATGGCAATGAGCTCAGCCCTGGCCTCCTCAAATCTCTCAGGGTCAGCACTGTCCACCACAAAGACAAGCCCATCTGTGTTCATAAAGTAATGCTTCCACAGGGCTCTGATCTTGTCTTGACCTCCAACATCCCAAACGGTGAAGGTGACGTTACGAATGGGTTCCACAGTTTCGACATTGAATCCAACAGTGGGGATTGTACAGACCGTCTCATTCAGCTTCAGTTTATAGAGTAGAGTTGTCTTTCCAGCAGCATCAAGACCCAGAAGAAGAATCCGAGCCTTGGTTCCGGAGAAGTTCATAAGGGTTTGGTAAAGGCTGCTCAGGAGACCACCCATATCTGCTGCGATCAATGCTCCTCTCTTTAAGGATCTCTTGGGTCTGGAGTTTGTAGCTGTGAATGCTTCAGAAATGCTCTCTCACTATATATACACACACGCACGCTGTCCTTTTCCCAGCCAAACCCATGCTGCATAGCAACTGTGAACGCTCCCAGGGCATTTCCCGGTTGCTCCGTCACTCTGTGCTGTGTTGGAACTTTTCTCTACAACCAGTTGTTACATTGTCAGAAGTGAGAGCAGCACAGGAAGTAATCTCATTGTACTGCCCAGGTCACAGGGAAGATCCTGCCGTATAAGCAATACTGACGACTGCACCTTAACATAATGAATACATGCAGTCCCCTACTTACGGACTCCCGACTTACAGACAACCCATAGTTACAGACAGACCCCTCTGACCTCTGAAGAAGCTTTCTGAATGCTTTACTATAGTCCCAGATTGCAATAATCAGCTGTAAGGTGTCTGTAATGAAGCTTTATTGATATTCCTTAGTCCCATTACAGCAAAAAATGTTTAAACTCCAATTGTCACTGGGGCCAATTTTTTTTTTGTCTGGATCTACAATTATAAAATTGTATACAAATATACATACATACAAATTCAACTTAAGAACAAACCTCCGGACCCTATCTTGTACATAACCTGGGGACTGCCTGTAATGTGGTATTTAAAGGAAACCTGTCACCAGATTTTACCCCATTATACTACTAGCCCCCTCATGAAGTGTCCTTTCTATAATTCCCTCTTTAATGTGAAATCTAACCTTTCTATAATTCCCTCTTTATTGTGAAATCTCACCTGTTCACCTATAAAAGTCACCACTACCTGTTGGAGCAGCTCACAAGGATTCCTTCCCATCCTTTATCTAATAAATTCATACATTGATCATTCTAAAATCACCTTTTCTTTATTATGACATTTTCTGCTATACACACGTGAGAGACACAGACACCAGCTATACAAGTACCTGAAATGTTCTGCTATACACATGTGTAAGACACAGGTATCAGCTACACAAGTACCTAACATGTTCTTCTATACACATATGCGAGACACGGACATCAGCTACACAAGTACCTGGCATGTTCTGCTATACACATGTGAGAGATACAGACATCAGCTACACATGTACCTGACATGTTCTGCTATACACGTGTGAGACACTGACATCAGCTACAGAAATACCTGACATGTTCTGCTAAACACATACGTGAGACACAGACATCAGCTACATAAGTACCAAATATGCTTTGTTATACACGTGTGTGAGACACAAACATCAGCTACAAAAGTACCTGACATGTTCTGCTATACACATATGTGAGACACGGACATCAGCTACACAAGTACTTGACATGTTCTGCTATACACATGTGAGAGATACAGAAATCAGCTACACAAGTAGCTGACATGTTCTGCTACATACATGTGTGAGACACAGATATCAACTACACAAGTATCTGACATGTTCTGCTATACACATGTGTGAGACACAGACATCAGCTGCACAAGTACCTGACAAGTTCTGCTATACACATGTGTGAGATATAGACACCAGCTACACAAGTATTTGACATGTTCTGCTTAACACATACGTGAGACACAGACATCAGCTACATAAGTACCTAACATGTTCTGCTATACACATATGTGAGACACTGACATCAGCTACACAAGTACCTAATATGTTTTGCTATACACATGTGTGAGACACTGACATCAGCTACAGAAATACCTGACATGTTCTGCTAAACACATACGTGAGACACAGACATCAGCTACACAAGTACCTAACATGTTCTGCTATACACATGTGTGAAACACTGACATCAGCTACAGAAATACCTGACATGTTCTGCTAAACACATACGTGAGACACAGACATCAGCTACATAAGTACCTAACATGCTATGTTATACACGTGTGTGAGACACAGACATCAGCTACAAAAGTACCTGACATGTTCTGCTATACACATATGTGAGACACGGACATCAGCTACACAAGTACCTGACATGTTCTGCTACATACATGTGTGAGACACAGATATCAACTACACAAGTGTCTGACATGTTCTGCTATACACATGTGTGAGACACAAACATCAGCTGCACAAGTGCCTGACAAGTTCTGCTATACACATGTGTGAGATATAGACATCAGGTACACAAGTATTTGACATGTTCTGCTTAACACATACGTGAGACACAGACATCAGCTACACAAGTACCTAACATGTTCTGCTATACACATATGCGAGACACGGACATCAGCTACACAAGTACCTGCCATGTTCTGCTATACACATTTGAGAGATACAGAAATCAACTACACAAGTACCTGACATGTTCTGCTATACACATTTGAGAGATACAGAAATCAACTACACAAGTACCTGACATGTTCTGCTATACACATGTGAGACACAGACATCAGCTACACAAGTAGCTGACATGTTCTGCTATACACGTGAGAGACATAGACATCAACTAAACAAGTACCTACCATGTTCTACTATACACATGTGTGAGACACTGACATCAGCTACACAAATACCTGACATGTTCTGCTATACACATGGGGAGACACAGAAATCAGATACACAAGTAGATGACATGTTCTGCTATATACATGGGTGAGACACAGACATCAGCTACACAAGTATCTGACATGTTCTGCTATACACATATGTGAGACACAGACATCAGCTACACAAGTGCCTGACATATTCTGCTATACACATGTGTGAGAGGCACAGACATCAGTTACACAAGTGCCCGAAATGTTCTGCTATATGCATGTGTGAGACATAGACAACAGCTACACAAGTACCTGACATGTTCTACTATACAGATATATGAGACACGGACATCAGCTACACAAGTACCTGACATGTTCTGTTATACACATATGTGAGACACGGACATCAGCTACACAAGTACCTGACATGTTCTGCTATACACATGTGTGAGACATAGACATCATCTACACAAGTACCTAACATGTTCTGCTATACACATATGTGTGAGACACAGACATCAGCTACACAAGTACCTAACGTGTTCTGCTATACACATATTTGTGAGACACAGACATCAGCTACACAAGTACCTGAAATGTTCTGCTATACACATGTGAGAGACACAGACATCAGCTAAACAAGTACCTGAAATGTTCTGCTATACACATGTGAGAGACACAGACATCAGCTACACAAGTACCTGACATGTTCTGCTATACACATGTGTGAGACACAGACATTAGCTACACAAGTACCTGACATGTTTTGCTATTACATAGTTGCATCCTGGCGCAGTTGTATTTCTCCTATACACACACAGGCTGCAGGGGACGTGGCCACCAGCACCAGGAAGCACATGGAGGAGCCATTACACCATTATACCTCACATCATTATATAGGCTGTCAGTCATGTGTATAGGAGTATCTCATACACACACAGGATGCAGGGGGTGCCAGGACCATGAAGCACATGGAGGAGCCATTACACCATTATACAGGCTGTCAGTCATGTGTATAGGAGTATCTCATACACACACAGGATGCAGGGGGTGCCAGCACCAGGAAGCACATGGAGGAGCCATTACACCATTATACCTCACATCATTATACAGGCTGTCAGTCAGGCACTGGGGATGTGGCTGTACCTCCTACTCATGAATAAGCTGCAATGCTGAATATGATAATGACTCATTGGACCTCTCATTTGCATATAGCTTTAGTACTTGATTTCTTAAAGAGGTATTCCCAGTTTGGCAAATTAATGTAATTGTTTGTGTGATGAAAAATGTTTCCAATATACTTTCTGTATCAATTCCTCACTGTTTTCGAGAGCTCTGGTTGCTGTCATTCTGTAGAAATCTTCAATGTTTATTTCCAGTGGACAGAAATCTGACCATGGTCGCACAGGTGCACGGCTCGTTAGTATCACAGAGAGTAATCAGAGCTATGTGATATAACGAGCCGTGCACCTGTGTGACCATGGTCAGATTTCTGACCACTGGAAGTAATGAAGCTTTCTATAGCAGGACAGCAAGCTGAGATCTAGAAAACCATGAGGAATTGATATAGAAAGCATATTAGGAAATTGAATAACCTTTCATTACACAAACAATAGCAATTACTTGTTAAAATGGGAATACCTCTTTAAGTTCACAGGCATGTAGAGGGACAATGAAGGGATAGAGGCAATGCTCTCTAATGGCAGTTTTTGAAAATATATTTAGTTTGGGGGGTTATTTTGTCTGACGGGTTCTCTTTAAGTAAATAATAGGCATCCAGAGCTTCCCCATTGGTCATAGTGGGCAGAGAAGTCCATTTGTTAGTGTGGGTTGTCTTTAATTCTGGTGTTCTTAAACACTTCATGACCGCCCATCGTAAATGTATGTCGGGCAGTCATGAAGGTAAATATGGAGAGGGCTCACCGACCAAGCCCTCTCCATATGCATCGGGTGTCAGCTGTATAACACGGTGACCAGGGCACCTAACAGGCATGCTACAGAGCGCCGCCATCTTTAAATGGCGGTTGGAGCCCTCCTTGACGCCATTGAAGGCAGTGACAGCTGGGAGCCTATGAAAGGCTTCCATAGCTGTCATTAGGATTTTTATATTACAGTCTGTCTGAAATAGACTGTAATATAGAAGCAGTATATGTACAATATAGCTGTGTATACTGGGGCAGGCCGTGTATACTGGGGTGGACTGTATATACTGGAGGGCTTGTGTATACTGAGTTAGGCTGTGTATACTGGGGAGTCTGTGTATACTTGGGGAGGCTGTTTATATTGGGGGGCTGTGTATCTTGGGGGAGGCTGTATATACTGGGGGAGGCTGTATATACTGTCTATGGAGGATCTGTATATAAAAGCTGGATTTTAATTAAATTGGGTGGCCTTATATAGAGTACTCAATATAATTTAATTTGGGAGCATGTATATAGGGGCTGTTAAATAAATAAAGAGGGGAACTGTATATAAAATACAAACATGTATATAAATTAGCAGGGTGCTGTAGTTTAGGTGGTGTGATATACAGAATATAATAAATTGAGGGTGCTGTACATACTATAATTTATTTGAGGGACTATATAAAGAATGGTAGATAATATATATAGTGGATAATATATATTTAGGAACACAATCACATGGTAGTAGTGATCAGGCACCCAAGGGTTAAAGTACCCTTGGAGGTCTAAAAAGAGGTAAAAAAAAAAGCCAGTTACTGGCTTTACCCCTTGACGAAGGCAGCGAGCCGAAACGCGCGTCCGGGTGTCAGACATCAGGGTGGACGTGTGTACTTTGTGCCAGGTAATTATCCCATTTTGTAAACTTGCTCTTATGGGTAATGCCTGGCATCTAGACCTCTTATACACAACCATTGTTGTTCTTGTAATTTATTATTGTAGATTCTCATACATCACATCCCCCCCCCCCCCAATGTTTTATGTTGTTTTTCCAGCATAGCTGACATTTCTGTCTAAACCTTGCTTCACTGCATTTTAAATGATTGACTTCAATAAAATTAGAATTTTTGTACATTATCTATGGAATCTGGCCTTTTCTGTGTAGGTTTTGATTAATGTTCTAATTATAAAAGATTGTTTGATAGAAAAAGAACAATAGAAATGGTCATATTTTATTTCATTTATTTCATGCAATTAATTTATATCTTTAGATGATCATAAATATCGAATAGGAAACATAATGGCAGGAAATGATCACATGTAATGCACAGGATATTATCAACCCCATTACCATCCATTGAAATGTTTATTGTTATCTGGTTAGGAAATGTCCATAGTCACACTCTTGCATATGTGAGCCATGAGGTTTATCTCACTTTATGTTCTGGTCAATATAATGTGTTGAGTCTCATTTTTGCAGCTTTCCATTACTGTGATATTGGACGATTTCAGTCACCATAATTAAGACATTGCCTGTCATTGTCATTTTCAAAATGGCTTGGCCTTCTTAAATTCTTTCACCAAGTCAGTGAGTCTCTCCAGACCCTCCACAAGTCCATCTCCAGTGGTGGCACAACATCCCTGGACATGCCACTGGTGTCCTTTCATCTTCCTCAGCCTCAGCAATTCGGACAGTTCTCCAGGCTTCCTGGCCCCTGGTAGATCTTGCTTATTGGCCATCACCACAAAGGGAACTCCTCTCATTTCATCATTTTCCAGAATGGCAATGAGCTCAGCCCTGGCCTCCTCAAATCTCTCAGGGTCAGCACTGTCCACCACAAAGACAAGCCCATCTGTGTTCATAAAGTAATGCTTCCACAGGACTCTGATCTTGTCCTGACCTCCAACATCCCAAACGGTGAAGGTGACATTCCGCATGGGCTCCACAGTCTCTACATTGAACCCGATGGTTGGGATTGTAGTGACTGTCTCATTTAGCTTTAGCTTGTATAGGATGGTTGTCTTCCCAGCAGCATCCAGACCCAGCATCAGGATCCGGGCTTCGTATCCAGTGAACTTCATGAGGGTTTGATGGAGGGTGCTCAGGAGTAGACCCATACTTGTAGGGTGCTGTCTTCTCAGCTGGATCAATGATCAGTTTGCTCTTGTTCTTGTGCATTATTTTTTGCAGCCGTCACCTCTGTTTATATACAATCCTTTTAAGTGACAGTTTTCTCAGTGCTCATAGCAACCACTGAAACTCCTATCTAGTATTTCCTGGTTGCTCTGTCATTCTGTGTCGTGTTGGAAGATTTCACTACAACCTGTGATGACAGTGACTAGGGAGTGCTGCACGGGAAGTGAACGCTTGAATAACCTGTCTTTGAATACATACAACTTTAATATTATATTTATCAGTGAATGTAGAACAAAAAAAAAAGGAACTTCAAAAGGTTAAAACAGAACAATAACTATATAAATTCACTAACTGCAGTTCATGTAAGAAAAAGCTGCAGTGTAATGCAGCATTCAAGGGGTATTCCCACAAAGACAAGATTCTTTAATATACTCAGGGTAACAAAATAACACATTCTCTAATTCACTGTTACTAACAAGAATACAGCATTTAATAGATAAAATTCCAACCTGTCTTGGATATGACTGTAAATCTTCTCACTGTGTCACTGGTGCTCCTGCGACCCATGTCCCGGGTCACAGGCGCAACCGTGTGCCTCCCTGTGTCCCTGGTGCCCGGCTGCAGCGTCTCTCACCTCCCCTCATTCCAGTAGCAGACCCTGCACTCCTGCAAGCACGTTCACGACTCTAGGGCGCTTGTGCAATGGCTCTGTTAGATTTAAAGGGCCAGTGCTCCAATTACTGCCGCTAGCCACCCGTCTGCCCTGTTAAATGACAGCTTTTTCCTGTTTCCCCCGCCAGATCTTTTTGCCCTTATGTCATTGAGAAACATTCCCTGTCTGTTTGTGTATTACCCATAGTGACATCCTGAATTTGATAAAAATTCGCATATAAAACTCCAATATGGGACGCCAGCTGCACGTTCTCGCTCTTTTGTGAGTATGTTTTTAATCTAAATAAATCCTGAGTGTAAACTGTACTACGCTATCTGCGGGTGAATTTCTTCCAGCGATCTACCGCAACTTATGTTGCATACGGAGGAGGTCACAAGAAAAACGCAGGAGTGTTGGTCTGAATAGCGGTATATTCTTATCGGAGGATTCAGGAATTTGTGCTGGAGGAGTGTGAACTGCTCTATTTTGACATATTGGAAGAGAAGGACACACGGAAGCAAGGGAATCGGGAGCTCCGGTCAGAACTCATTTTCTATGTTTTACAATTTGGGTTTACTGGATCAACCCTTGACTGTTTGTAGCTCCATGAGAGAGGTGTGCAGCACATAGCTATTATTGCTGTATTTTTAACTTCAAGTGAAGCTGGATTTCTCCTCTCTGTACCATTCCCAGTGTAATGGACAAGTGGAGAGAGTTAATCAGACTCTAGGCTGCTATCTTCGCCATTTTGCCTCCACACAAACAGGACGACTGGTCCACCCTGTTGGCACAGGCAGATTTTTCCTACAATTCCTTGGACTCTGAATCTCCTGGAATCTCCGCTTTCCCTTCTTCATTGTCTATGGACAACACCTACTCCCACCTCTTCCTCTTTCTGTGCCTTCTGATGTTCCTGCCGTGGAAAAGTCCACCTGGGAGCAGACTCTTCTTACCCTACTTCAGGTATCTGCTTGTTCCAAAACTCAGGCCGACAAAAAACGCAGGCCCCCTCATATGTTCTCTCTGGGGGATAAAGTGTGACTGTCCTCCAGGTATTTCGGGCTGAAGATTACAAGCTTTAAACTTATTTCCTGGGTCCATTTGAGGTTCTGAAGCCACCTCCTGTTCCTGATGTTCCACTGGAGCAGGAGGTGTTGTCCACTGGTAACAATCCTCCAACCTTCCGCCGCACACTCTCTGCCCCGACATGCCTAAAATGGGTCAGAAAACTGTTGGGGAGGCAGAGATTCATGTGCCATAACACTGACAGAGAAGGCATAATGAATGTCCCCTATCTTAGAACAGAAGTAACCCAACAGATAGTACAAGGAACCACATTTATCAAAAACAGTGCAACTATGTGCAGTTTGCCTGTGGAGTGTGCAGAGTGCGCCAGATGCATGAATTGTGTTGCGTTGGGTATAGTGCAAATACATTGGGGGTCATTTACTAAGGGCCCGATTCGCGATGTCTTCCCGACATGTTACCCGAATATTTCCGATTTGCGCCGATTTCCCCTGAATTGCCCTGGGATTTTGGCACACGCGATCAGATTGTGGCGCATCGGCGCTGGCATGCACCCGACGGAAACCGGGGGGCGAGGCCGAACGAAAACCTGACGGATTCGGAAAAACCGCCGCATTTAAAGAAAAATAAGTGTCACGGAGCTTGCACTTACCTTCACTCAGCCCGGCTCAGTGTATTCCAGTGCGTTCCGGGGAACTTCAGCGCAGCAACGCCACCTGGTGGACGTCGGAGGAACTGCCTTAATAAATCCCGGCCGGACCCGAATCCAGCGCAGAGAACGCGCCGCTGGATCACGAATGGACCGGGTAAGTAAATCTGCCCCATTGTGCAAGCAGTTTGCACTGAAAAGAATGTTAGCAGGCAGCCGACTGCAAGGTAGGTGCAGTGCGGCCATGACAGGCCGGGATGGGAGGAAAGGAAAATTATGGGAGGAGTAGTTAAAGGTTGGTGGAATATTAGTGTGAGATGATAGGTGGGTTTGAATTGGGGGAGGAGATAGTGGGGGGTTTATATAGGGGGCCCAGCAAGGGTAGCCATCTTCGTGGCACTAGAAAATTGTACTACCTACCCTCCCGTAGTTCTTGTTTGTATTGGGGACACTCATGTGATTTTGGGAGTCGAGATACAAGTAGTTATTTCCTCTGTCAGGTGGGGTAGTAGCTAGGTTAGCATAGGATGTGAGGGCGGGGCGGGTTTCATGGCAACACTAATCACAATTTTTTAAAGTTGATAATAAGTTGATTATAAAATATGGTGGTGGTTGTTCAAGTCTGGAAGTTAAGAGGTGATTTATGCCTGGATCCTTCATGGGGTGGCTCCCCTTTAGGACCTGGTTGGTTTTTTACTAAGTTACCTCTGCTCTCACCAAGGGCTAGGAGGCGGCTACTGGTTTTGGTAGTTGTGGCACAAGCCTGTTTTCTGAGTATCCATAATTAAAGTAAAGGACTGGACTAAATTCTTGTAAGAACTATCGGTGACAATTACTGTATTGGGTCTGTTGTCAAGAACTCAGCTCAATTGTTGCATTATTTGTGTATTAATAAAGTTTGTCTCTTTCAGATTGTAAACATTTTCAATAAAGGCTGTGACCAATCACCGTCTAACTTATATGAAGTTGTCTGTATTGTTATTTTAGTTAGGGGTTGGTCAGGCAGATTCTTTTCCTTTCCTTTTTGTCCCATTTTTCCCAAGTCAGGAATTGCCTGGGTCATGTGGAAAGTCAGACAGAAAGCTGGTGCAGGGGCTTTAATAAAGCATTGTGGAAAAGGATCTAGTATAACTTGTAATATATTAATATTAATGTTTATCTTATTAAATGAATACATTACTTTACATCTCAGAAAAACCCTTTCATTATTATTATTCCTAAAATGTTCTAATAATAAAAGATTGTTTGATATAATTAAATCTAATGGAAAAAGTAGAATAACAATGTTCATATTTCAGATATATTTCATTTATTTCATGCAAACAATTAAATCATTAAATGATTATGCTCAAGATAGCAAATATAATGGCAGGAAATGATCACATGTGATACACAGGATATTATATGTTACCATCCCTTAAAGTATTTATTATTATGTGGATATGAAATGTCCGTAGTCACACTCCTGTATATGTGCGACATAAAGTTTAGCTCACTTTGTTGTTCAATTGTTTTGTTCTGGTCATTATTGTTGTTGTTTTTTAAGAAAGCTACATTTTGCAGCTTTCCATTACTGTGGACTTAGAAGATTTGAGTCACCATAATCAAGACATAGGGGCACATTTACTAAGGGTCGCGTGGTGCACTTTTGCGCGTTCTTCAAGGTCTTGCACAGGTATTTAAGAAGTGTCTGTGCTGGGATTATGTAGCACGCAACCCTTTTGTGGCGCACCTGCGCTGGCTTCCATGTGACACAAATTAGGGGGTGGACTGATTCGGACCGAGTGCCGTATTTATCTTTCAAATTGTGTTGCACACCCCTATGTTAAAGATGTACCAAAAAGGATGGTGGACTGTGTTCTCCAGTGCTGGGAAGCGAAACATTCATGAATCTGGCGCACAATCTTAGCGAAACGCCGCACGCTGCATTATACATGAACAATGCACTTTAAGTGAACTCAAGTGACTTTGTAAGTAAATGTGCCCCATTGCCCGTGGTTGTCATTTTCAAAATGGCTTGGCCTTCTTAAATTCTTTCACGAAGTCAGCGAGCCTCCCCAGACCCTCCACAAGTCCATCTCCAGTGGTGGCACAACATCCCTGGACATGCCACTGTTTCTCTTTTATGTTCCTCAGCCTCAGCAATTCAGACAATTCTTCTGGTTTCATGGCACCTGGTAGATCTTGCTTATTTGCCATCACCACAAAGGGGACTCCTCTCATTTTTTCATTTTCTAAAATGATAGTGAGTTCTGCCATGGCCTCCTCAAATCTCTCATGGTCCGCACTGTCCACCACAAAGATAAGCCCATCTGTGTTCACAATGTAATGTATCCACAGGGCTCTGATCTTCTCCTGACTTGCAGTGTCCCAAACTGTGAAGGTAACATTCTGCATGGGTTCAAGAGTCTCTACATTGAACCCGATGGTGGGGATTGTAGCGACTGTCTCATTTAGCTTTAGCTTGTATAGGATGGTTGTCTTCCCAGCAGCATCCAGACCCAGCATCAGGATCCGGGCTTCGTATCCAGTGAACTTCATGAGGGTTTGATGGAGGGTGCTCAGGAGTAGGCCCATACTTGTAGGGTGCTGTCTTCTCAGCTTTATCAATGAGTTTGCTCTTCTTTTTGTGAATTATTCTTGCAGCCGTCACCTCTGTTTATATACAATCCTTTTAAGTGACACTTCTATCAGTGCTCATAGCAACCACTGAAACTCCTATCTAGTATTTCCTGATTACTCTGTCATTCTGTGTCGTGTTGGAAGATTTCACTACAGCCTGTAATGACAGTGACTAGGGAGTGCTGCACGGGAAGTGAATAACCTGTCTTTGAATACATACAACTTTAATGTAATCAGAGAAGGGTGAACAGAATTTTTTTTAAGATTAAAAAGGAACAAAAACTAAATATGAGTCACTGCAAACATTGCACATCATGTGCAGAAAATCTAAAGTGTAATACAGAGGCATTAAAGTGAACTTGGAAAAAGTATATAAGTGATTAAAATATCACTTATAAGTATATAAGTAAGAATAAGCATAAAAAATAATTTAAAAAAATATAAAAAACACATATAAAAGCCGCATACAAATCCATGTAAAAAACGCACTACATTGAACACAAATCTGCACCAAAACACACACATAAAAACTTGTCCACATGTATTTTCAATACCAGTTACCATACATTCCTATACTCAAGATATGGCTCCTGCACAGCCGCGCTGACTACAAATCCCATAATGCCTCCGACACAGGACACTATATGGAGCGGTGGTTTCTGCAGCTCAGGAGGAGGAATGTGCAGCATGCGACATCACCATTGTACAGTCATGGCCATAAGTTTTGAGAATGACACATATATTATATTTTCACATGATCTGTTGCCCTCTGGTTTGTCAGATGTTTTTATCACATACAGAAATACAAGTGCAATCATATTATGAGTAACAAAAGCTTTTATTAACAGTTAGAATGAGTTAATGCAGCAAGTCAATATTTGCAGTATTGACCCTTCTTCTTCAGGACCTCTGCAATTCTCCCTGGCAGCTTTCAATCATCTTCTGGACAACATCCTGACTGATAGCCGTCCATTCTTGCACAATCAATGCTTGCATTTTGTCACAATTTGTTGGTTTTTGTTTGTCCACCCGTCTCTTGATGATTGACCACAAGTTCTCATTGGGATTAAGATCTGGGGAGTTTCCAAGCCATGGACCCCAAATCTCTATGTTTTGTTCCCTGAGCCATTTAGTTATCACCTTAGCTTTATGGCAAGGTGCTACATCATGCTGGAAAAGGCATTGTTGATCACCATACTGCTCTTGGACGGTTGGGAGAAGTTGCTCTTGGAGGACATTCTGGTCCCATTCTTTATTCATGGATGAGTTTTAGGCAAGACTGTGAGAGAGCCGATTCCCTTGGCTGAGAAGCCGCCCCTCACATGAATGGTTGCAGGATGCTTTACAGTTGGCATGAGACAAGACTGGTGGTATCGCTTTCCTTGTCTTCTCCGAACAAGCTGTTTTCCAGATGTTCCAAACAATCGGAAAGGGGATTCATCAGAGAAAATGACTTTACCCCAGTCCTCAGCCGTCCACTCCCTGTACTTTTTGCAGAGTATCAGTCTGTCCCTGATGTTTTTTCTGGAGAGAAGTGGCTTCCTTGACACCAGGCCTTGCTCCAAGAGTCTCTGCCTCACAGTGCGTGCAGATGCACTCACACCTGCCTGCTGCCATTCCTGAGCAAGCTCTGCACTGCTGGTAGCCCAATCCCGTAGCTGAAACACAAGAGATGGTCCTGGCGCTTGCTGGTCCTTCTTGTACACACAAGAGGTGGACCAGCACTGCCCAACAATAACCACTGATCAAAACATGCCAAAATATGTAATCAAAAGCCACAAAAAGAACAGAGGCATGAAAAATAGATCAAGCAAATAATATCATTATTGATAGAAAAATACACCACAAAACATGCTTAAAAACCTTTAAAAATTGTGAACGAAGTCACAAATGAATGACATCCTCGGGAAAGTACTGAACACATGATAATGTGCACTGTTCCCGGAACGCCAGCTCCCCCTACTAGTATAGTATGCTGCAATGTACAGAAATAAATATTATAATCAAAATCAAATCTTTTGACAAGTCCATACAAATGCAAGATAACAACAAAAAGAGAGGTGAAACACAATAATGGATGGACACACAATTCAAGGATCAGCACAAAACCATGTACAAATAAGAAAATTGTATACCTAAATGCTCAGGCCATGAGAGCGGGGTGCTGGGGAAAGATGCCCTTCTTGGACGCCCTGGAGCCTTTTTGTCAACAATGGAACCTCTCTCCTTGAATTCCTTGATGATGCGATAGATTGATGACTGAAGTACAATCTTTCTAGCTGCGATGCTCTTCCCTGTTAGGGCAGTTTTCTGCAGTGCAATGATTACTGCACGTGTTTCTTTAGGGATAACCATGGTTAACAGAAGAGAAACAATGATGCCAAGCACCAGTCTCCTTTTACAGTGTCCAGTGGTGTGATTCTTATTTAGTCATGACAGATTAATCTCCAGCCCTGTCCTCATCAACACCCACACCTGTGTTACTGGAGCAATCACTGAAACAATGTTAGCTGCTCCTTTAAAGGCAGGCCTGCAATGAAGTTGAAATGTGTTTTGGGGAGAAAAGTTCATTTTAAAGGCAAATATTGACTATGCAATTAATTGCTGTTAAGCTGATCACTCTTTATAACATTCTGGAGTATATGCAAATTGCCATTATAAAACCTGATGCAGTAGACTTTGTAAAAATTAACATTTGTATCACTCTCAAAACTTTTGGCCATGACTGTAGTTCTGCCTGGTTTCTGGCATCTTGTGTGACTGGGCAGTAATTAGGAAATAATAATAAACACTTACTGACCTGGAGCCCAATTGGCCCCTTTTAACCCCTTAATACTCTGCGCTGTAGCTCTACAGCGGAGAAGTGCAGGGAGTGTATGAAGAGTGTATGAAGAGTCCTCTTCATACAAGGGTGGGAGTTGTTGCATATTGCAGCAAACCCCCACCGCTATTAACCCTTCCGTTGCAAAGTCGCCGGCGGCATTTAAAAGACGGCGGAGCGTGGGCGCCGCCATCTTTATTCCGATCGTCGCTCCCCCAAACGTCATGGGGCGGCGGCGATCGGTTGCCATGGTAGCCTTGGGTCTTCGTTTGACCTGAGGCTAAATGGCTTCTGCAGATTCCTTACAATGAGCCAGTGGCTCATTGTAATGAATAACATGCAAAAATGCCATATATTGCAATACAGAAGTATTGCAGTATATGGTAGGAATGATCAGACCAGCTAGGGTTAATGTACCCTAGATGGTCTAAGAAATAGTGAAAAAAAAGAAAAAAAAGTTAAAAAAAAGAAAAAAAAATTAATAAAATATTAAAAGTTCAAATCACCCCCCTTTCCCTAGAACTAATATAAAACACAATAAATAGTAAAAATCACAGACACATTAGGTATCGCCGCCTCCCAAAATGCCCGATCTATCAAAATATAAAAACCGTTATTGACGGCGGTGACCTCCGAGACGGGAAATGGCGCCCAAATGTCCGAAATGCGACTTTTACACCTTTTTACATCGCATAAAAAATGGAATAAAAAGTGATCAAAATGTTGCACAGACCTCACAATGGCAGCAATGAAAACGTTGGCTCATTTCGCCAAAAAATTACACCTCACACATCTCCGTGCACCAAAGTATGAAAAAGTTATTAGTGTCATATTTGAAAATGTATTAAAACGCAATAAAACCTATATAAATTTGGTATCACCGCGATCGCACCGAACCAAAGAATAAAGTAGGCGTGTTATTTGGAGTGCACAGTCAAAGTCGTAAAAACTGATCCCACAAGACCGTGAGATGCGTTTTTTTTTTCAATTTTTCCACATTTGGAATTTTTTTCCAGCTTCACAGTACACGGTATATTAAAATATATAACATTACGGGAAAGTAAAATTTGTTACGCACAAAATAAGCCTTCACACAGGTCTGTACACGTAAAAATGAAAAAGTTATGGATTTTTGAAGGTGGAGAGTGAGAAATGAGCGAAAAAACCCTGCGTCCTTAAAAGCATTGCTTAACCATTCTCAATTGTGGGTTGACTCGGGGTCGGCCACAGCTTTATTAAAGTCATTAATAATTTAACCATTTCTTTATTTGAATATATATACACACTTTTAACCCCTTAACGACTTGGCCCTTCTTATTTTTTTCACTTCCATTTTCCACTCACCACTTTCAAAAATCTATAACTTTTTTATTTTTCCACATGAAGACATTGCATAGTGACAGTATTTAATATTCCATGGCATGTACTAGGAAGCGGGAAATAATTCCAAATTCAGTGAAAATGGTGAAAAAACGCATTTGCAGCGATTTCTTGTGGGCTTGGATTTTACGTCTTTCACTGCGCGCCCTAAATGACATGTCTACTTTATTCTTTGGGTTGGTACGATTATAGGGATACCAAATTTGTATAGGTTTTATAATGTTTTCATACGTTTACAAAAATTAAAACCTCCTGTACAATTTGTTTTTTTTTTTATTTTGCCATCTTCTGACGCCAATTACTTTTTCATACTTTGGTGTACAGAGCTGTGGGTGGTGTCATTTTTTGGTGACTTTTGATGGCATTTTCATTGCTATAATTTTTAGGACTGTGCAACCTTTTGATCACTTTTTATTGATTTTTTTTATATTTTTCAAAATGGCAAAAAAGTGCCTTTTTCGACTTTGGGCGCTATTTTCCCTTACTGGGTGAAAAACCGTTATCATATTTTGATAGATCGAGCATTTTTGGACGCCGCAAAATCATAAATGTGTTTATGATTTTTACTGTTTATTTATATTTATATCCGTTCTAGGGAAAGGGGGGTGATTTGAATTTTTAGGTTTTTTTATTATAATTTTTTTAACTTTTTTTTTATTTCTATTTTTACTATTTTTCAGACTCCCTTCTTTAACCCTAGGTTGTCTGATCGATCCTCTCACAGCTATTTTGTGACCGCGCCTTCAATGTACCATGTGAACATGGCTTTAGAGCGCCAGGTTCCTTATAATTTGTTGCACTAGAAGCAACAAACATAAAAACTTATTTGCATATTCTCTCTCCCAAAATGCTCAGTGTACCATGCATGGCCTTCAAGGGGACACTGTAAAAGCAATATCCTTAAAGGGAAGTTGTTGCCAAAATTGTCTTGATTTATTAAAACAAGATAACAAAGTGTATGACTTGGTTTTTAATTTCTGGAGATTTTGTCTTCTTTTATTTTCTGACTATTTTCATGGGGGTTTCCATCTCATCTGAGCTCTAGTAACAGAATTTAGCAATGAGTGTTATCCAGTGCAATGTAAGATTTATGTATATATTTCATGAGCAATGTAATCTCTGTATAAACTGTATATATATAAGCAATGTAATAGCTCTCTATTATGTAAAAGCAATGTGTATATATAGATATATGAAAGCAACATATTCTCTCTATATACATACAGTATATTTTCCATTAGTAATGTAATATGTGTGGGTGTATATATATGTTTATTAGCAATCTAAACTCTGTCTCTATAATGTATAAGCAAGTTATTCTGTTTGTATGCGGTTGTGATGAAAGGGTTAATTTCTCTCGCCTACACTCAGCCTTTGTTCAGTCTTTTGAAATCTTACAACAAAGTTCAATGCTGTCAATGAGTTCATCTGAACTAATAAAGCTTTTTGTTGTCCAGGTTTATTGGCGAGGCTGCAGAGTGGAGCACGGAGAGTATTACATATCACGTAGATGACGGGGAGGAAGCAGGAAGAGAACCACGTGATCATCATGTCATACGCCTGAGCCCGTTACTATGTCCCTCTCCTTCCTCTATAGACTGTAGTACAGCACTCCGTCTATGGGAACCCTGGTAAGCAGAGTGCAGGGGCTGTGTGGGAGATCACATCCCAGGAAAGCTTCAATTGTAATCATTGGACCTCATGGAAGTGGCAAAACCACATTACTGTACAGACTGAAGCTAAACAAAGCTGTGGAAACTATACCGACACCTACTTACATTGTGGAGACTTTGATCTTTGAGGACATTATACTTTTAGTTTGGGATGTCAGTTTAGGAGCCATGGGAGGGCCCTTAAAAAAACATTTTCTGGAAGGTCGCCAAGGCTTTTTGTATGTGGTAGACAGTACAGATAGTGAGACATTTTCCGACGCCAGGGATGAGCTATTCTACAATATCAATCTGGACTTGCCATTTATAGTACTGGCCAACAAGCAGGATCTGGATGGGGCTTGTAGACCTTCTGAACTTGTGCATCATCTTAAACTTGACACACTCCGGGCTAGAAAGTGGGATGTGTGTGGCTGCTCTGGCATTACTGGGGAAGGCGTCCACGAGGCTCTTGAGAAACTGTGCAAAATGATAGCGGAAGCAGAAAACCAATAGTGTTAACCTGTGGTTAAGGAGTGGACATTAGGGACATCGCCTAATGACCCTGCCCACCGCAGATTGGTAAAGGAGTCACTGACCAAAGCACCTTGGAACAGGAAACCAACATTCCCGGATTATGCTGTATTACCTGCTAATCCCTTGGATCCCTCGTAAGGACTTGTAAACCTGGGGGTCATTTATTATGTATGTCTTTAAATAAAGGGTTAGAAGAAAGCAGTGCCTGATTCTCTGCTACTTATGTTCCATGGTAGCCTCTAACTTTCTTGTCTCTTTTGACAAACAGGTAATTCCCAATTATCGGCTGCAGTGCGTCTCGAGGGATTATGAAGTAGAGACCTCTAAGGAATCCAGAGCGAACGCTTTTCCCCTGTTTTAAGCAACTGTGGCATGTTAAAATGTGCAATGTCCCTTAATAGTAATGTTACCATATTTTCTGGCAGGTCTGGGCGTATTATATGATCCTTAACTTTTCCAGTTGGGTTTATGGTAAAAATAAAAACAAATCAGCAATTTGTGCCATTTATTGAGGGTTTTAGAAGGTTTTTTGACACTTTTATGATTTAAACGTCAAAAAGGACACAGCCTCGCAAAAGGAAGCTGTGCAAGTGTTTGACCCTCAATAGACTTCCAACATCATGACTACATAACAGCGCCCTCCACCAGCACTGATGTTGCCTTGTTAACAAGAGAACTGTCTAGAGGGATAGCTTATAACTACTTTGATGCAATTTATTGTGACCACGGTACCTAAGGCTGGCGCCACACGTGGCGCTTTGTCTGCGCTTGCAAACGGAGACAAAGTCGCGCCCACCGGGGCGGGCCTCGGCCCGATTGCATCAGCGTTTTAATTTAACGCGAAACACCGGCGGCTCGTTCCCGATCGCAGGCGTTTCTATAGAAACACCAATGCGATCGGGCCGAGGCCCGCCCCGGTGGGCGCGACTTTGTCTGCATTTGCAAGCGCAGACAAAGCGCCATGTGTGGCGCCAGCCTAAGACGTTTATATTGCTGATTTGTGTCTATTTATGCACACGTTTAGTGTGTACCCTGAAAAAACTTGGCAGACATGTTTGCCCCTGTCTGCTCTGTATACACTGTATTTTAAATAAATTCACTCCTGCTTCTGCAATTCAAGTGGGAAGAGAGGAACCAGTGCACGTATGAATACATCCAATGTATATGCTTGGAAAGCTCCAGAAGGCATCTTTTGTGCACTCACTGCTTTCCCCGGCAGGAGCTGCAGAGGCTGAAGGACCTGTGATGACATCATGGTAACAGTGACAACACAGACCTGCATCTGTGAGGTGAGGGGGGAGTGACATAACAGGGGCCAGGGAAGGGGGAGCTGTGTGTATACAGGAGGGGGGGCAGTGTGTATACAGGGGGGCAGTGTGTATACAGGAGGAGGGGGGCAGTGTGTATACAGGAGGGGGGGCAGTGTGTATACATAAGAAAAAATATTCATGTCTGGTATCCCCGTAATCGTATCGACCCATAGAATAAAGATAACAGGATTATTAGGCGTTACGGTGAACACAAAAAAAAAAAAAAGTAAAAAATCCAGTACAGAATTGATGCTTTTCTACTCATGACCTCAAAAAAAGTTCCAAAATTTTCAACAATAGGTGATACCAACCCCAAAATGGTAACACTGGAAAAAGCATCTCGTCCCGCAAAAAAAATGCCGTCACATGGCCCAAATAACGGAAAAGCGAAAATGTTATAGCCTTCAAAAGGGGGCAACCAGAAAACTAAAATCCTGGCAGCTGCAGGGTGCTCCTTCCCTTCTGCGCCTCGCTGTGCCCCCATAACACAAGTAATGTCCACATGTGGGGGGTCTCTGCACTCAGGAGAAATTGTAGAACAAATTTTATGGTGAGTTTTCTCTTTTTATCTTTTGGAAATGTGTAAATTTTAGGGCTAAATGAACGTATAACCGACAAAATTTGACCATTCTAAATTTCACCGCCATTTTGATTCAATTACTATGAAGATCTCAAGGGGTTAACAATCTTTGTAAATGCTGTTTCTGATAGCTTGAGGGGTGCAGATTTGAAAATGGGTTGGTTATATGGGGGGTTTTGTTGCTAAATATGTAAAATTTGATTTCAAACAGTATTTATCCCCAAAATAGTAAATTCCGAAAATACGGAAAATCGCTATTCGATTTGTAGGCCGCGTGACGTCAAAATAAATTATCCAAACATTTCAAAAATTATGAAAATGTAAAGTAGACAAATGGGAAATGTTATTCGGCAAGTTATTTAGGTGGTAAATTTATCTGCCTGAAAACGCGGTGATTTGAATTTCGAAAATAACAAATTTTTCTAAAAATTCATCATTTTTTTCTTTTTTTTGTAAATAAACGCAAAACGTATCAGCCAAAATTTACCACTAAAATGAAGTACAACATGTGGGGAAAAAACAATCTCAGAATCGCTTTGATAAGTAACAGTGTTCAAAAGTTATAACCATATAAAGAGACGCAGGTCAAATTTCAAAAAAAAGTTGCGAGCCTTAACCTGCAAACAGGCTGCGTCCTTAAGGGGTTAAAGGGCACTGCACTCTCTTGGTTTTCTTCCTATCTCTCTGAACACACTATTGTTGTCTCCTTTTCTGGATCTTTCTCTTCTCATCTTCCTCTCAGTGTTGGGGTTCCTCAGGGCTCAGTCCTAGATCCTCTTGTCTTCTTACTGCCCCCATCGGACAAACCATCAGCAGATTTGGGTCCCAGTATCATCTCTAAGCTGATGATACCCCTTAATCCAGAACACTAGTGATTTTCTCTGTTACCTCTAACATCATGTCCTCTCTCTTCTTGAAACTTAATATTTTTAAGACTGAACTTCTTGTTCAGGGCTCTCGCTTCTATTGGTACTTTTTCATGTATTATTTTATTTGTATATGTCCCCTATGATTTGTAAAGCTTGACACAATGTGATGGAGCTACATAAAGATTATTATTATGATAAATACAACCAATATTTGTACATAAATACAGTACCAGTATAACACTTCATATACAAATACAGTATCATAAAATTCCATACAGAAATACAGCACCAGAACAAAGCACAGTACCTAAATATAGTTACAAAATGAAGGTACAGCACCATAGCAAGAGGGAATGGCACAATCCTTGGTGCCCATCCACACTGTTCCAAATATAAAGAAAGTAAAAGTAACCTTTACTAAAATTCCTTGAGTCTATGCTGTTTGTAGTAGATGCTGTCATGGCATAACTCCTACCTGTGGCAGGCTACACTGTGATGTACCTGAGAATCCTGCTCCACATGTGTATTTGACTGTATCTGCATCTTCAGGAACGCAGATATAGTTGAAATAGCAACATGCCGCTGGCCCACTGGACCCGAGACGGTGCCCGATTCTACCCCTGACTACTTGGGATCTCAGTCACCTATAATTATAGGTACACTTTACATTGTGGTACTCACGACAATCGACTATACCCCATTGAAGACTCTTAAAGTGCAGTCCACAAGGTGGCAGCAGAGATCAGTTATTGTTGATGTCACTCACACTTCACTTAATGTTGCAAATTTTTAATACTCTTGCATAACGAGTAAAATAATGAGCCAAACCGATGAGAAAATCCAGCCGATGCTAATAAAAAGGACGCCAGATGCTGACTGTATCCGTTCTTATCAAGATATGTTACTGCCATGTGGCAGCGTCATCAGGATATTGCAAAAAATCCCAATAATTTTCTGTCCTCGTGAAGAATTCCCAATACATGTTTCTTTATGACAGTGGCCTCCATTTGTGGGTCTGTAGCTAGTGTAAGGAGAGACCTGTTGATAAATTGGGTGTTCCATTGTAAGACCCCTGTCAGTATCAGATCAATTACCCATACAAATGATAGATGATGAGTCTCTAAAACTCCAATTTAATCCGGAGCCTGAGATGGTCACTTCACAGGCGGCTGACATTCTCCACGTTCTCTGTGGAGGCCGAAGGGAGCCAGGTTCTATCTATAGGAGTTGTCAACTTTAGGAAAATAGTTGCTATTATTTGTGTAATGAAAAGTTATACACTTTTCCAATATGCTTTCTGTGTCGACTCCTCATTTCATTTTACATCTCTGCTTGCTGTCATTCAACAGAAAACTTCATTGTTTACTTCCTTGCATAACCTATTGTACCCCTCACAATGAGGTGGAGAGAATGAGGCAATAAGATATCATGAATGATGGGGTAAAAATATATGACAATATTTATTTGAACAACCATATACACAAAAAATCACAGTTCAAAAATTGTGGATGGCTAAATGACAGGATTAAGCTGGTGGTATGCAGCAGCAAGATGCAGTCTCGCCATATCAGACATATCAAGGAAAGTGTGGATATCAAATAATATAAGAAAAGGCTGGTAAGATATAGGGCTACATATATTATTAATGTATCTATGCCAATGATACTAGCACGGTAAGCATTCCAATGAAGTAAACAAGAACAGGAGGCACGTTTAGAGCCAGTACTTACCAGGTATTTAAGTGGGTGATACTTCCAATGTCCGGGGATGACTGCCGCCCAGATGCGCATTTCGGCTCGTATGGAGCCTTCGTCTTCCTGTGGATAAAAACCGGTTCCTGGTCATGTGATGTCACTCAGGTGCACAGCACGCTGTATCACAGAGAGTAATCAGAGCTGTGTGTTATAACGAGCCATGCACCTGTGTGACATCACATGACCAGGGATATAACGAGCCGTGCACCTGTGTGACATCACATGACCAGGGATATAACGAGCCGTGCACCTGTGTGACATCACATGACCAGAGATATATAACGAGCCATGCACCTGTGTGACATCACATGACCAGGGATATAACGAGCCGTGAACCTGTGTGACATCACATGACCAGGGATATAACGAGCCGTGCACCTGTGTGACATTACATAACCAGGGATATAACGAGCCGTGCACCTGTGTGACATCACATGACTAGGGACAGGTTTCTATCCACAGGAACAATAAAGCTTCCAATAGAGTGACAGAAAGCAGAGATATAGAATATTATGAGGAATCGATGCAGAAAGTATATTGGAAAATAGAATAACTGTTTATTACACAAATAATATATATTTCTTGCTGAAAGTGGACAACCCTTTGAGTAAATGGAGCTGAGCTGTAATGCCAAGCACGGCCACTATGCAAGCTGTTCTTGGTGAGAAGTTAAGAGGCCAAATACCACATATCACAGATGACCCCATTCAATCCATTGCACTATTCCAGTTGGTGACAGAGCACTATCCACAAAAACAGAAAAATACTTTGAGGTCCAGCACTTTAGGGGTACTAGTCCTTACTCATAACCAATTGTCAAGTAAAATAAGACTCCATCCAGAAGGCAGGTCCAGAGGTCACAGTGGCAGGAGGGCCGATAATAACTAGGGCTCGGAAGTCCAGTCGGAACAGGTTGTTGCACATGGAAATAACATGGTGAATATGAACTTTAACCTTCAATTTCCACCAACACTTAATCTTTAAAATCTGTAGCCTCAGAGTGAAATGACAAGTTACGGCTACTGCTATGTGCCTGGCAATAAAGTCTAATCCAGAACCTGGTTACTGCCAAAACCACATCCTAGAAAACCTACAACTGGCCAAGACTCTGTCCTTTAAAATAACAAAGACTGGTAACAGCATCTTGTCTGCCAATCCCTTCTAATCCAGAACCTCATGTCTTCCAGGGAGCTGTCTTTAAAAATAATATAAATGTTTCATTTTCTGCCAGTTTGTCTTAATACAAAACAAAGGATCTGCCAAGTCCTTGAAGGACAAGCCTGCAGTTCCTTGTCTGTCAACCTTGGTTGGTCAGAGATTGGTTTATATTAATATTAATTTCAATGAACTGCATTGACTCCTGAGACTAAAGGCTCACTAGTCACCAACTCTTTCCATGGTTGCAATGTTAAAAAATCAGTTTGTAAACTTATATGCAACTTACCTTATGTGAATCCTTCACAATAAGTCCAATGAGGCCCTGCATATTCAGTGGTTACTGCCCTGCCTCCTTGTTCCTTATTGACAGCTCTCAGTGCTATAGTATGCTGCTGTATGGAACATTGAGAGAGAGCTCTGTTACATCATTGGCCACTTAAAATCACATGGCCAGGGTGATATCATCTAAGGTCCTGTTACATCTGCAGTGTCTACCCCATGTATGTATCAGATCACATGAAATCACATATCCCTCCATGGACTTTTACTCCTCCCCATGTCCCCTTGGACTTGTACACCTCCCCATGCCTCAATGGAGGCATGCTGTAATTTCATGTGACAGATACACACATGGGGTAGATGTTGCAGATGTAACATGTCTTAGAGAAAATCACCCTGGTCACATGACATGAAGTGCTGAATACTTAGAAGAGGCATGGCACATGGGGAGGAGTAGATGCGAGGGGCTGGCAAAGGGGACCTCTGATGCCACGGAATATAACATAAAGTTGATTTATGGGGATATAAGGGAAATAATTTTTAGATAAAATAAGGGGGTCAGTTAATTAATAGGGCTGTTCTGTATGGGATCCCTGTTCTATATACATCTCTGGTGCAGTATCTTCGCAGGTGTTAACTTGCTGGCTGTAGGTGTGCATGGAGAGCTTGGTTCAGCTGACCAATTGTATTTAATGATCTTTTCCAGATAGGTGTTTTTAAATTAATGTCCATTTTTATGCAACATGCTCTTGGTTTTTTAAGTGACAAGCATGAAAAATGAATCAAATGTGTGTATGAGGATGCATCAAAACTATCCTGCCAAGTTCCCAACAGGGAGATTGTCCCGTGGTGTCCTGTTTTATCCGTCTCCTGCTCCCTGTCCCAACACACTACAGCTGCAGAGAAGCGAAGGGATCAGCTTTTTGCTTCCTCTATACGTGTCCGCTTCTCCTCTTTATCAGACATCCTCAGAGTCATCCCAGAGCCAAAGAAGAAGAAGCAGGACTGCTGTGGGGGAAAGAGGGGAAGGTAAGTAACATGTTTTTGTTTAATGTTCAGAACAGGATTGGTGCCACAATATGAGGGGGAGGACAGCGGCCATACATATGTGGGGGAGATAAGAAGGGGAAACAATTTAAGTGGGATGGAGGACAGACGGTACAACATGATGGGGGGGGGGGTGAGAAGGACACAAATATGTGGGGGAGATAAGAAGGGGACACAATATTAGGGGGATGGAGGACAGGGTGCCACAGTATGAGGGGATTGAGAATAGTGGGCAACAATATGAGGGGCCATAAGGGAGAGAGGCCACAATATGAGTGGGTGGAGGACCGGGACCACAATATGATGGTGATGCAGCAAAGGGGGCAACAATATAAGGGTGATGGAGGACAAGCGGCCACAATGTGAGAGGGAATCAGGACAGGAGTCACAAAAAGAGGGGGGGGGGGGAAGCCAGTGGCCACAATATGAAAGGGATGCAGGACTGAGGCTACAGTATGAGGGGAATGTAGGGCATGGGCCACAATATAATCTCTAGTTCTTTGTACTCCCTGTTGTTCTCACCTGTAATAAGGCCTACTATTGTACCTGTCTGCTGTGTGCAATATGTAGAGTAAGGGAGCCAGAACTGTACCCACAGTCCTGGGCTCTCACATACTGAGGTCGGTTTGTGAGGTAGTCTAGGATGCAACAAGAGAGATGGTGGTCCACTTCATCCAGATCCAGTTTGTCTCTTAGTTGCCCTGGCTGTATAGTATTGAATTCACTGTAAAAATCAAAGAACATTATTCTCACAGAGTTTGATGTAGAAGGTGGATGATGGCATCATCTACACCAATTTATGAGCTCACTAGAGGGAAGAGATGTGCAAGAACCAACCTCTCGAAGGCCTTCATCAAATGGGATGTTGATGCTACTGGTCTGTAGCTATTGAGCTCCGATGGGTGAAGTGTTTTTTGAACTGGTACCACAAAAGATGTTTTCCGCAGTTGTGGTACCCATAGAGAGCAATCAGAGCTTTGGGTTATAACGAACCGAGTACCTGTGTGCTGATGGTCTGTCCGTCCACTGGAAATAAACAATGAAGCTTTCTATAAAATTGTCAGGATTCGGGATCAGTGGATGCTCTGGAGGTGGTAATAGCCGACACCTGGTCTAAGTGGCACCTGGTCTTCACCAGAGCCCACCGCAAAGTGGGATGGTCTTGCTGCGGCAGGGTACCACCAGGTTGTTCCACAGGTGCAACTAGCCCGCGGTGGCAGTTGAGGTACCTTAGCAGAAGACAGTCTTGTGTTCAGGTCCAGGCACAGGGTCAGGGCAGGCGGCAGAGATGCAACTTCAAGTCCAATCCAGGGTCAGCAACGAGGGGGGTCCAGGCAGATGGGAACGGGAACACAGGGACATGGGACACAGGAACGCAGGACACGGAACTCAGGAGCAGGAATACACAGGAACACAGGAGAGATGGGAACGCAGGAGAGATGGGAACACAGGAGACACAGGAATGCAGGAATATCGCTTGGGAGCTTTTTCTAAGGCTGTGAGGCACATAGATTCGTCAGGGAGTGCAGGAAGAGGCAGGCTTAAATAATATAGCTGAAAATGGGCAGCGCCAATTAAGGGCGCGCTGTCCCTTTAAATTTACTGAAGGTACTTGCGCGCACCCTAGGAGGCGGGGGTGGACGTGACACGCTGACGGAGTGGACTCTAGATCGCGGTGAGGTGAGTGACGCGCTGGGGGCCCGGGCAACGCAGAGGGGCACGGCTGCGGTGCGGCGACAGCAAGCATTTATTTGGTAGAATGGGAAGACCCCTTTAAGTTTAATGCCCCCTTCCTTCTCTCTGTTCACTTTAATACACCCTCTGTCCCTTTTTAGAGTTATTGCTTACCCCTCTAAGATTTAAAGTCATTCCCTTCTCTCCTAGTGATTTAAGGGCCCCCCTTCCATGCTCTCCAAAGTTTAGACCGCTTCCTGTTGTTACACAAGCCACAGTGCACCCCAAGGGTAAAAGTATATACAGTGGGTACAGAAAGTATTCAGAACCCTTTAAATTTTTCACCCTTTGTTTCATTGCAGTCAATTGGTAAGATTAAAAAAGTATTTTTTTGCTCATTAATGTACACTCTGCACCCCCAAAAAACTGAAATGTAGGTATTTTTGCTAATTTATTAAACAAGAAAAATGTAAATATTGCATGGTCATAAGTATTTATATCCCTTGCTGTGACACTTATATTTACTCACATGTGGTCCATTTTCTTTAGATGGTTCTACTCCTTCATTGGAATCCGACTGTGTTTAATTAAACTGATTAGACTTTATCAGGAAAGGCACATGCCTATATACATGACTATATAAGACTTTACAGCTCACAGTGAATGTCAGAGCTCATGAGAATCTAAGGAACTTCCCAAGGAGCTCAGAGACAAAATTCTGGCAAGGCACAGATCTGGCCAAAGTTACAAAAGAATTTCTGCAGCACTCAAGGTTCCTAAGAGCACAGTGGCCACCATAATCCTTAAATGGAAGAAGTTAAGGACCACCACAAGTTTGACCTGGATTCCCAGTCAAACTAAGCAATCATGGATGATAAGCCTTGGTGAGAGAGCTAAAGAAGAAGCCAAACATCATTGAGGTTGAACTCCAGAGATGCAGTAGGTAGATAGAAGAAAGTTCCACAAAGTCAACTATCACGGCAGCCTCCACCAGTCGAGGCTTTATGACAGAGTGTCCTGATGGAAGCCTGTGAATATGAACTCAATATGACATATAAAAGCCTGCATATAGTTTGCAAGGAAGAGACAGAGGATCCACAAATCCTGATGTGAGAAACTTGTTGCATCATTCCCAAGAAGACTCATGGCTGTACCAGCTCAAAGCTGCTTCTTCTCAATACTGAGCAAAGGGTCTGAGTACTTATGACCATGTGAAAATCTGCATATTTCTTTCAAGATGGGGCAGAGTGTACATTAATGAAAAAAACTAAAGAACTTTTCTGGTATTACCAATTGGCTACAATGAAACAAAGAGTAAAAAATTTAAAAGGGTCTGAAAACGTCCATATATACAGGTAGTATATGGCTCCATTCATTTCAATGCGTAACACGGCCATCTATTTGCATGGCCGTATTGCCCACCGTACTGTGAGTGAGCTGTATTAAAATATAGAGCATGTCCTATACTTTCATGTATTTACGTTTATGCCCCATAGAAGGGAACGTATAAAATAAGGTTGCATATGTGCTGCATATGGTGGTGCCCCGTATGCTTCCGTATATATGTGCAGTATCCAGAACCAGTGGGAGGTACATTTTATCCGCCAGCCAATAGTCAGGAATCCAAAATTTGCCAGCCCACCGTATTTTACAAGGATACATTACGGATACGGTGACATAGTGCACTTACAGACGAAAATCGTCACGTAAATTCAAATTCATATAAATTCATACAGGGCAGAAATATTTTGACTGGTGAATGTAGCCTTACAATGCTCCCCAGGAGAGTTCTCTTCGGCACCTCAATGGGGCCCTGGGTAAAATTATTAGTGGCCCCTCAAAAGTACCTTCCATCATTTGAGAAGGGGACATGGCAACTTTCACTCCAAAATCTATGCACATTTGTACTTAATTACTAAGGGTCCCGTGGCCGCATTTTCGTTGGTTACCCGACTTTTTAAGGATCGCACCGCGATCAGATTGTGTCGCAATCGTGCCAGCTTTCACACGACACAAATCGGGGGGCATGCCATAGGACGATCTGATGGATTTAGACTGAGCGCGGGATTTAACATTCAAATTTGTGTTGCAAACCAAGCACTTACATGCACCGGGAAGAAGGAGGTGAACTCCAGCGGACCTGAGCGGGAAGCGACACATGCAGGATACCGGACGCAGATGTGCATTCCGGCTGACATTTCGGATCGGGGATTGCGACTTGGATGGTTACCCCACCCCATACTCCACCCCAACACAGTATAATTCACCCCTTAGTACCCTCATCTCTCCCTCACATTGTGCCCCTCCAACTTCCTGACACATTATGGCCCCCTCTGATATTATATCCTCCAGCAGCTCCCCCTCATATTGTGGCCCCAGCAGAAGCTTGCCCTTATACTATGCTCCATCAGCTGTTTCCCTTCATCCAGCCCTCCCCCACACAGTGTGGTAATTTTGGAAAATAATTATCTAGTGGCATGGTGTACCACTTACAAGATATCAAATTTTGATTAATGGAGATTACATTATTTGTGAATAAATCAAGGGTTCATACATTGTTCTGTAATTTCTCCAGTGTACAGGTGGTCCCCTACTAAAGAACACCTGACTTACAGACAACCCCTAGTTACAATCAACCCTCTGGATGTTAGTAATTTACTACACTTTAGCCTTATTCTACAATAACAGCTATACCAGTTATTAAAGCTCTCTACAATTAATCTTTATTGTTAATCCTGGTTCTTATGACAACCCACTCCAATTGACCAAAAAAATGTTGGCTAGGGTTACAATTATAAAGCATACAGTTCTGACTTTATACAAATTCAACTTAAGAACAAACCTACAGAACTTATCTTGTACGTAACCCGGGGACTGCCTGTATATTGTGAGGTGACTGAGCTTCTATGGATGATCTTCAGTTACCTTAGCTGTAAACTACCATGGACATAACCATGGTCCTTAAAGACCCCTGGAGACATTTTCACAGTTTTTTTTAAATTTTACATATTTTTTTCTTTTAAAAGACCGCCGGTTACATGGAGAAGCAACCACCTGTGACTGGTGATGCTGATCAGGGTCTAATCAGGTCCAGCATCTATGGTTAACCCTTTTACACCCGGCGTTAACGTGGCAGCAGCGGCTCTGCTCCTCTATGTATGTGAGGAGTGGAGAAGGGAGAAGCCGTAATAAACTGCTACTTCCTTCTCCCTAGGGGCTCCGGGTGTCTCTGACACCCATAGATCCAGATATGTTCCCGCGTGGGAAACCCCTCTGGTCCTGCAACCCACTGACGTCTAAAGTCAGTGGGCGAGCAAAGAGGAGTTAAATACCTCTGCAAGCAGTTTGCACCTAAAAGAATGTGCAAAATCTGACAGAAAACTGGCACACAGCCCTTAGTAAATGTGCCCCATAATTTTTCTTGGGCCCAAATTTTATAATATTTAAAAAGCATAACTTTCAGCTGTATCACTAAACTTCTTTGGCTTTCAACCTACCCTGAAACAGTATTATGAGGCTGCTCCCTCTTGGAGTAAACCCAATACTGGTGACACCTTGGCCAGAATGGGAATCACTGCTAGAAGTCAGTCCACAGTTTACTATCATCATTGTTATTAGTCAATCCTCAGTAGTATAATAATTGCAATCAGTAAATTCTCGGTCTAGTATTATCTTTGCCACCAGCAATCCTCAGTCTAGAGGAATTTCTGTAACAAGTCAGTCCTCAGCCTAGTTTAATCACGGCCACCAGTCAGTCCAGTCTAGAGTAATCATTGCCACCCACCAGTCCACGGTTTATTGTAATCATAGCAATCAAGGGCACTAGTCAGTCCACAGTCTAGTATAATCTTTGCCACAAGTCAGTCCCCAGTCTAGTATAATTGCTACCAGCAGCCAGTCCACAGTCTAGTATAATTGCTACCAGCAGTCAGTCCACAGTCTAGTATAATTGCTACCAGCAGTCAGTCCACAGTCTAGAGTAATAATTGCCATCAGTCAGTCCACAGTCTGGTATACTGACGGTCCCCTACTTAATGACACCCTACTTACAGACAACCTATAGTTACAGACAGACCCCTCTAACCTCTGGTGAAGCTTTCTGAATGCTTTACTATAATCCCAGACTGCAATGATCAGCTGCAAGGTGTCTGTAATGAAGCTTTATTGATAATCCTTGGTCCCATTACAGCAAAAAATGTTTAACTAAAATGTTTAAACTCCAATTGTCACTGGGGCCAATTTTTTTTTGTCTGGATCTACAATTATAAAATATACAGTTCGACTTACATACAAATTCAACTTAAGAACAAACCTCCGGACCCTATCTTGTATGTAACCCGGGGTCTGCCTGTAATTGCTACCACCAGTCAGTCTACAGTTTAGAGTAATCAGTGCATCAGACATTTTACAGCAAAAAGCAACTGGTTTATGATATGGGTCATGCCACAATTTTGCAGCAGCAAGAGGGTTTAGCTCTGCACGGACATCCACATGTTTCTTTCATTTGTACATTAAGGCACACTTTCCATTAGTTCTATTATTCCTGTTATGCTCTTCTGTTAGATGCACATAACAGACACCCAGTAAGATGTATATACATAGCACCACCCCCAGTAAGGCGTATATATACACAGCGCTACCCCAAGTAACATGTATATATACAGTGCCACCCCCAGTAATACGTATCTATACAGCGCCACCCCCAGTAACACGTATATACACAGAACCACCCCCAGTTACAGTTATATATACAGCCCCCCTCCATAACAAATAGATAAATACAGCATCTACCCCAGTAACACATACATACAGTATATATACAGCCCCTCCAATAATACATAGATATATATATAGCACTCCCCCCCCCAGGAATTCTAGATATATACAGCACGGCCCCCTCCAGAAATACACTGCATCGATATATGTACAACCCTCTTTGGAATATGTTGAAAAATATATTGCGCCCTGTGAAATAATAAAATTACACTCAATTTTGTCTCTCTGATGCGTGCCAACATCATTTTCTTTTGCGATGTCAGTGTCCTGGTGCAGGTGATGCTGGGTGTGACGTCACTGCTCATCCAGCACCATGACACCAATTTCCTGTGCGCCCTGTGGTCTACGGCAGAGCAGGGAACGAATCCATGGCTCTGCCATAAATAGAAGTCTAGGGTGGATGGTGCCCTTGGTGAGGGCCAATTTAAAGGCAAAGTGGTGGAGGCCCCAGGCGCACGCCCCGGGCACCCTAGCTATAATCCTGCCTTGGCTGTAAGTACTAAATGCAACATTCTGTTCTATGCTCAGTGTCTATCCATATTCAATGCTCGCACATCTTGTCAGCCTTTGTATGTCGGTAGTGTAAAGAAGTGCAGAAAAATTGCAGCGTGTAAAGATAAACAATTTCTCCACATTTAAGGCTTTACTTGCTGCCAAATTTCTCATTGTTACGTGACAGGTATAGAGGGTAATAATTGTTCTTTTTCATGATTTTGACTTGTAACACAATAAATAAGCATCAGGCTCTGTATGAAGAACATAATACTTGCTTTAGTAGTTTGGTTTTCATGTTTCCTTTTTTCCTCCTCTTTCTAAGTTTTTCTACGTTTCATGCTGTCCCTCTCTCATTCCCAGTCCTCGCACTCTCCCCCTTTCTCCTAGCAGTGGGACTCGAGATAGGAGTGGCTTACAGCCAGTATAAAGTCCACATCTATCTGCTCTGTGCAGTAAAACCTCAGTCCCCTTCATTCTTGCTATGGAGAGCAGCACAGCTAAGACTACATCATTTCATGTTCCTGTGTGCTAATTCTTAACCAGGCTGCCAGCTCTGCCCCAACTATACCCTCTCATTGACCTTTAACCTTACTTGCTAGTCACCCACAATCACAATGCCTGGGCACTGCCTCCTTGCCTTAATACTGATCTCCTTCACATCCTACGGAGTGGCAGATGAAGCCATACAGTGCCCACCTTGCTCACAAGAGAAGCTTGTTCGCTGTCTTGACCCTGTTGGGTGCCTGGAGCTGGTGAGAGAACCTGGGTGCGGTTGCTGTGCCACCTGCGCCCTCCAAAAAGGGATGCCATGTGGGGTCTACACTGCCCGATGTGGCTCAGGGCTTCGCTGTTACCCCACAAAAGGTACTGAAAGACCCCTGCATACCCTTATGCATGGACAGGGAGTCTGCACTGAAATCGGGGAGATAGAAGCCATACAGGGAACTTTTCCAACAGCAGGTGAGAATTTAATAACAATGACCATAGGGCAACAGTAACTTCATGCAATTTTGTTCTAATCTTGAGTCTTAAGAAACTTGCATTTGTGTCTCTTCCACTTCAAAGGCAGGAAATGCCTCCAGGATATACTGTAACTATAACACTGAATTAAAGCCTTAACTCTTTTAGCACCAGAATTACTTGTATAGCAATATCTTCTAGCAATGTATAGATACCCACATGGGTGGGATTTTACTGGAGGTATCTCTCATACCTGTGGTTTACAGGGTTAATTGTGGAAAAGTTGAGTTTGCTTTGTAAGATCCTAATCCCTACTCCACATCTGCATATACAGTTATAGGATTAAATGACAAGTCATGTATGGAGGTTGGATAAAGAACTATGGAAAGGAATGGAGTTCTCCATCCACTATTAGTGTTCAGTTTCCTTCAGACAATTATCCGTGAAATTGTGTCGACTTTTACAGGCAAATGGAAATTCTTAGCAGATTAAATTAAAGAGAAAGGTATATTTTTGGTGTCCCTAACAGGAATGGAGCGGCACAATTACTTTAGATCTGCAGGGCAGGGCTTTGTTTCCATTGTAGCTCACGCAATCTACAGCATCTGTTCCATACAATGTAATTGATGCTGTCCTTCTCTCCATAGATATATGTTATATAGATACCATCAGAATATTTTGTAATAGCCACCAATAGTTCTTTATTGTTCATACTGTGTATTTATTTTGTATAGTATTTTGTGTTTTTGCTTTGTTGATATTGGTTGGATTGTCCAAATTTCTGTCCCAAAAGTAGACAAATTCCCATTGTCATTATTTTGACACTGTCAGAATTTCACATGTATCAATGTAGACCCCAAGAAGGTTTTTGCTGACACTGGGTTTGTGTTTATTACTGTTTATACATATTTTATATTCTGTTGTCGGGGTTCGAACTAACAAGCCACTCTAACAAGCCACAAGTAGAAAGAATATCCTCAAATAGGACTAGGGCAACAGATGAGGGAAAGACTGGGTCGGCACCTGCTGTGGGTAGACCTTGCCTTTGAATAACACTACTCTTTTAGACCACAATGTGTGATTACTAGGAATCTAGAACAAGATGTTTCTTCTCAAACATAACATTCTGCCATTGTTTAAGCTTTTCCAAGTTATGGCTGTTGTACATGATAAAGGCCTGGCATGGATGGCATATGATAAAGGCCACACTCCCTGTCACATTGGATAAACCAATTGGCATAGGCCTCTTGATGTATCCGTCGGGCAACCAAGGCGGGCAAAACTATGCCTAGTTTTGCGTAAAAACCTTATGTTTGCAGGTTTTTAGAAGGTATGCAGGAACGGCCTGTGCTGGCCCACTTCTCTGCAGGCGTGCACCCCTCCACAGTATGCACAAGAAATTGCAATTATTTCAGTGCTTCTATGCCAGAAACTGGCAATAGACACACTGATAAATGCCCCCCATGTGCCCATCTCTGCTGCTTAGCTGCCATCCATAAACCCTAGAACACAGGTTTTATCCATGTACAGGCAGTCCCCAGGTTACATACAAGATAGGTTCTTAAGTTGAATTTAAGTTGTAGGTTTGTTCTTAAGTTGAATTTGTATGTAAGTCGGAACTGTATATTTTATCATTGTAACCCTAGCAAAAAATTTTTTGGCCTCTGTGACAATTGGATTTTAAAAATGTTGGATTGTCATAAGAACCAGGATTAACAATAAAGCTTCATTGCAGACACATTTAATAACTTTTATGGCTGTTCATTGTAGCCTACGGCTAAAGTACGGTAAATTACCTACATCCAGAGGGCCATTTGTAACTAGGGGTGATCTGTAAGTCTGGTGTTCTTAAGTAGGGGACCGTTTGTATTAAAGGGGTTGTTCAAGATTAAGTTGCCCGGTCACCTGGAAGTTGTCAGTGTCAAGATGCGCCTTTAAACAAACAGGGGCACGGAGGGACATCAGGAGCGCAGAGGGAGGTAAGTATTTATTTATTTTTTGTGCAGCCCCTTCCGACCACCTTGAAAGTTTTACTTATCTTTGACAACCCCTCTAAGCATCCATATTTGGTGATAGAAAATGTTAGAATGTGTGCTAGAGGTACCCACCTTTTTTTTTTCGGTGGAGTGTTTCGTTTTTTTAACCACAGTGGGACATGCATCGGGGGAGGTTCTGCTGGCTGCTATGGGGGGCACTCTGGTTGCATGGGGGTTGCACCATCACGGCTGCTATGGGGGCACTTGCCATGACGGTGTCTCAGGTCATTTAACAGCCCTTAAAGACTGTAATGCTGTATAATTGTAGATACTAAACATCTTGAGTAGAAACATGTGTATGTATATTTGTCCCCTTTAAGGCCACCACAAGGCTGATGTGGCCCCAAGGAAAAGGAGTTTGACAACTTTTGTCCTCAGTATTTCATGATGGAAGAAATAACTTGTGGGTAATCCTATGAGCCCATTCAGTGATAAGGATTTAATAAATTCTCTCTAAAAATGTTATAATTGTTGACGATGATCTTGAATAGAAAGGACAGAAATCTTTTTGAAATTTCTTCAGTGTAGCTGAACGCCATGACTCCAGCTGTGCAGGGAACAGCAAACCAGCTCCCATAGTGTTATAGTTTCCTGCACAGTGGGTGGATGGTAGATTTTCACAGCATCAAATAAACCTAGCTGTGTGGTGTTAGACTAGGCTGACACCACCACGTGGTGAACATGTATTTATGTTTGTAGTGTCTGTTTGGCATGGGCCGAAAACCTACAGCGCATGAATAAAATGTATCCATAGGCTCCCTCTGCAGAAAAGAACAACTTAAATTTCCTGAACTGGTTTTGATCAGTAATATGGGAAAGTTAGCTTTGCTTTACTATTCTATTCAGAAATATCTGATAAATGCTTCATGGTGTACATTTTCTTCTAACTAGGGACTCTATTCCTACTACAGTGAAACCTCTGAGCAGACTGCCCAGTTTTGCTCTGCTCTCCATTGGAGCAGATTTACTTACCTGGTCCATTCGCGATCCAGCGGCGCGTTCTCTGCGGCATGATTCGGGCCCTTAGTAAATGACCCCCATTGTCTTTTGGGAAGGTGTCACTGCAGTTGTATGCCTCGTCACATTCCGGCATTATGTCTCATTTTCAGCAGCGCTTTTAGATGTAGCGGCTAATTCTTGGCAATGTTGTGTCTATGTGCCTGACAAATGCACTGAATTATTGATCAGCGGTTTATGGGATGCTCAGTTGCTTTTCATTGCTATTTGTACTTTGGAATTCAATATTTGTTGTAGACTTTTAGTGGAAAATAGTTAAAGTCAGTAAACAGATCCTAACAAGGTTTCTAGTACACAGCAGAATAATTAGATAGAATATACTCGTACTACACGTAGCTGATCTAACTGTGGTCTATATAAAGCAAATCATATTTCAACTAGTTTACCCCACATCTAAAAAAAATACCCAAACATGGTCACAATTATGTAATAAGTGAGGGACTTTATAATTTCCCTTACGCACAATGTGGAAACGCCTTTTCTTTGCAGACATTTATTTGCTGCAAATTTTCCTTCGAAAGCGGATGCGAAAATCTACCTTTGCCACAACACTGCAGCCGATTGCTGCTGTTTCTGATGATTGGATCCTGGAATGGTGGCAGGATTACCACTGCTGTAACACAGGCATTACTCATACCCTTAGCCCTGTAACTAAATACCAAGATCAATGCAACGGCACTTGGATCTCAGGGTACATGCCCATTTTGCCCACCTTAGCTGAGCTCTATCACTACACTAGCATTGTCTATTAGTCTGTGGCCTCTGTCCTGTAGACACTAATATGGGTTCTGTATGGATAAACTGTACATGGTACTCTGTAGAAAAACCTTTCTGCCATTTTCAAGAACAATATGGATATTTATTAATATAACGACGACTTCACACTTGCCAAGTTCAGTCCGTGAACCACAGACAGTGCGGGCTCCTGCTTCACAGACTGAACCTATTCCTGGGGATGGGACTCAATAACAATAAATGATATACACAATAGTGATATATGATGCACTGAGATCCTCCCCAGTAAATGTCAGTACTGACATTGTAATCAGAGCTGCCACTAAGAATTTTGAGTCCCCTGACTGGATATTTTTTTGACCCCCCCACCTCCCAAACACATGAGTTTTTCTTTAGATATAGAGATGATCTGACTTGACGTTCCCATACCCTGTATACAGATAGGCTCAGCACTGCACATGCCCCCCTCAGCCCATTGAAAAAAAAAGTATACTTACTTTCCTGCGCTCCCTGCAGCCTCCTCCGTGATCCTGCACTTGTCTTCTCTTCCAGAGCTCTGGCTGATGCTGTGTCTTCCTCTATAAGACCCAGGGGCCATCACCTAAGTAACAACAGCTGTGCCTGAGTTGCACAAATGGCACATCGCTGCTTGCTCTGTGTCTTTATGGCTATTGAGTGCTGGGACAGCGCCACCAGACAGGGAGGCATGGTAGATGCCAATGGGTACCGTGACTGGTATGGTTCCTCCTTTGTTTGCAAAATGGGTGGGCCCCATGAACACAGTCCCACCTCCCTCCATGATGGCGGCCATGACTGTTATCATTACATAGTCAGCTCTGCTGGATATTGGGGAATCAGGAACTTGGAGTATAGTGCTCAGAGTCCAGTCCCCAGGAGTAGGTTCAGTCCATGAAGCAAGTGTGTACTGGGCGCCAAAAGCTTGTAACATTTTTTGGACCAAATTCCTCTTCAAGTGGCACAACTTACACCACTTTCACCAATGTTTACAGAATTGTGACACTATGGGCAAAACTAACACATTTTAATGACCTTGTATAAATGACTCCTTCAATCAATTACCATAGATTTTACATTTTATTTTGCAATGGGAAACTAGTCCAGACGTATTCATAGGAGTCCTGCAGGTCTTGAACTAGACCCAGAACTATGGGATATATGAATGACTTGGGTATTTGAGAAGACATAAAACATTTTAGTCAGTTCTGTGACCTCTAGCAAAGCAGATTGACCTCACCTATATAGCTATGCCATCTGTTTTGCTTTATCATATTGCTATACTGAAAGCCATATGCATGTACAGTGTTGAGATGCAGCAGAACAGGGTTTATCATTATCAGGATAACTCATCATGATATTACCATGTGTCGTCAGGTCTTGCAGATAACACTTCTGAGACCCAAGAGACACGCTCAGCTCTGCTACATCTGCTGCATGTTAGCTCACGCTGAATAGGCCTGTGTGGGGTTTTTAAAAACATTTTTACAGGGTGCTGACTGAAGTTGTTACCAAATAAGTTGATGAAATAATAAGTCGCTCAGCATACGCGGGAATAACAGACAATATTTTGTCAGGGAGCATTGTGCTGAGAAGAAGCAGAGCTGGAAAAATATTACCGGGGCTCACAAGGTACAAGTCAGCAAAGAAAAATCTCCTAATGTGCTCAGCGGTATTCAGCGTGTGCTAATGTTTTATGTGACTGCTGGAAATTGCTCCTGGGTCCAGAGCCATGGCCATGAGAAATTGTTAAGGCTGTTTATTCATTTTAACCAAAACCATGTGCTTCTGAAACATTCATGCCTTGTTAAAAATGGTTTGAGGGAAAAATAGATAGAAAGATAGATACAAATACTATTGTAACGTGTCAATCACTACCATGTAATGCTCTTGTTACCTGCAGCAGCATCAACATAATAATCACCCAGAGTATATGAAATACCCTTAATAGGATTGGACAACACAACATACTCCTACAGCCATGCACCTCACTACAGAACCTATTAACCTTCCAAAAGGACCAGGCATCATAGTACTGCACAGGCCGGCGCCAGCACTGGGCATACCTGGGCAAGTGCTGGGGCCCACAGCTGCCGGGGGGGCCCCCACCTAAGGCTGTACATAAGGAATCCATGGGGGTGAGGGGGCTGTATCAAATGAATCCATAGGGGGTGAGGGGGGCTTTATATAAAATAATCATGAGGGAAAATCCTTACCAGGTGGTACAGGACCCCCACTCGCTTGCACAACATGTTCCCTTCGGTCTCTCCTATCTGCTGGCGGTGTCACAATGACAGGGGCACCAGGCTTCATGTCTGGTGGGACTGTGGAGTGGTGGCAGCAGTCTGGAATGCCATTTGGGATCTTTATAAGCAGTTATGTGGCTCCACAGGGAGCATTTCCCCTGATATTGCCTTGTTGTCAATGCTCCCAGGAAGGTTCAGAGACATCAAAAAAGGTCTTCTACGTCACTTTATAGTGGCGATGAGATTGGTGATCCCCAGGTTGTGGAAATCCACCTCTCCACCTACTAGATTACTGTGGGTGGAAGAAGTGGACCGACTGAGACGTATGGAGGAGCTGAGAGCATTAGACAACAACCAATACGATGTTTTTCATAAAACTTGGTACAAATGGGAGACTTCAGGAACTCACCCGCTTTACTCCCTTGGATCCAGGAGGCTTAACAGGCGGTTTCGCTGACCCAACAACAGGGGGCACCTCTCCACCCTCGAGATGTAGTGATGGATCCCCTGCCCCCCCCCATCTTCCCCCCCCCCCCCTCTTTCCTACCCCCCTTCTCTTTCATTTTTAGCTGTTTGGTTAAATTTTAGGTATGTCCATGTTTGCCTTGCTGAGCTTAAGACCTGCATGCATATGATGTCATTACATAACTAAATATGGGGCTGTGACCCGAACATGTGCCTGCAGGCTCTCTGCTCGCTTGCAATAAAGTTTATTGAACCATAAAATAATCATGAGGGGGCTGTTAGGTATGATACACTAGGGAATATTATTAGGGACCAGGAGACTGTTTTAGTTTCTGAATTTTTAAAGCTGCCACGTGAGTTCACTGCAAAGTGGCAAACTGAGACTCTGTCGCCCAGGGGCCTACTGGAACCTGGAGCCGACCCTGGTCTGCACTTTATTCGTGCCCTTGAAGTGCCAAATCATTTAGAAGGATTTCTTTGATTCATACAATACAGAGAGTCATATAGATGGTTAGATATGTATATGGTGAAATTTCACAAAAAAATAAGATACACTTCTTTCTGAACACTTATATTTATAATATTATGTATCTTATCCTATATGGAAGTAATGCAGAACCTTATAGAGACCAAGCGCCCAAACTACAACTAAAACCCACTTATTTATTGCAAAGTGCCAACATGGCAATTTAAACAGTAACTTATTGCAGAGCCGATTGTAGCCTTTTTGCTGCCTGAGGCGAAACTTGAAAATGCTAAACCGTACCTCCACCCCTGGGGGCAACCGGTGATGCTACCTTACACACTAGTAGTCAGTCAGTGACACAGACATTAGTGACATCTAGTATCTCGTACCGTACAGGTGATGATCTGCTCCATCAGGAAGAGGACTTCTTTACTCCCGGCCATGGTTTATCTCTGCTGAATTCATAGTTAAACATCTTCAGCTCTATGTAGCACAACTTCACACTGCGCCCCTAAAAAACACAGTCACTTACAGTTTAATGGATCGTGTTTCTAAATAATCCACTATTCCCCACATAAAACATCCTTTATATATTCCCCGGGAAAATTATATATCCCACACCCCCTGGACTACAGGACCCAGCTAATTTACATACAGTTCCCCTAATTTATTTATAACAGCCCCCATACACATACTCCCAAATTAAATTAAAACAGTACCCCATATAAGGCCACCCAGTTTATTTAAAATCAATCCCCTATATACAGATCCCCTATAGAGGTGTATACACAGCCTGTCCCTCCATAGAGGTGTATACACAGCCAGCCCCTCCATAGAGTGCATACACAGTCTGCCCCCCATAGAGTGCCTAAACAACCTGCCCCCCATAGAGTGCATACACAGCCTGCCCCCCATAGAGTGCCTAAACAACCTGCACCCCATAGAGTGTATACACAGACTGCCCCCCATAGAGTGTATACACAGCATGGCCCTCATAGAGGTATATACACAGCCTGCCCCTCCATAGAGTGTATATACAGCCTGCACCCCATAGAGTGTATACATAGCCTGCCCCTCATAGAGGTACATACACAGCCTACCCCAGAAATAAAAATAATAAATCAGCTACTTACCTCCGGTTGCGAGGCTTGGCCCCATAGCAGATTTGTACAGATTTGTAAAATCACACTCATTTATATACTTATATACATTTACATAAAGTTGTACACTCATACACACATTAATACACTCTCACACAAATGTACAAACTCATACACATACATTTATGTAGTCATATATATTTATACACTCTTACATACATTATATGCAAACTCATAAAGTATATACACACAAAATATGTACACATCATACATTTATAAAAACGTATAATATATACACATCATATACACACATTCTGTATAGTATATACTGTATACATTATAAACACATGTAGCATATAAACATAATATACTTGAACATACAGTATATATAAACACCCTACAGTATATACACACTCATAAAGTATAAACACAATATATACACACATACTGCATATACATACTGTAGTATATGCACATACATACCGTATATAGACATCATACATACAGAATATACATAGCATACATCATATACTCACATATATACAGTTTATATACATCATGCACACATACACTCATATAGCATATACACACACATACACATACATCAGGGCCTCCTGACTGATCAGCCGATCATCTATTGTGTCCCCAAGATGGCGCAACTCTTTGGCCGGCATGTGCTGCACGCTGTGCGGTTAGGGCTGCTGCTGTTCCAATAGACTCTGGCAGATCAGCAGCCACAATGTACAGATGGTGCGGAAGAACCCAGTGCGAGCTGCTGCTGTGTGAGCATTGCGGGCATCCAACAGGGCCCATACCCTCATCAGGAGGAGCGGCAGCTGTGGGAGTTCAGGGCTGACTTACAGAACATGGACCACCTTCACCATCCATGGCCTGGGCCAGGCCTGCGCAGCTCTGTATATTTATCAGGTCTGTGTTCTTAAAGAAACAGACGCAATTAATATCATGATGGCTGATTTGGGCGGCAACGTGCACCTGAATCGCCCTCATTTTATTCACCCAGGATGCCGCTCCCAGCAGGGCTTGCACATCTGCCGCCTGAGGCAAGACGCAGGTGCGGTTCTAACTTATTATTTCCTGCTTTGTCACAGCTTTCAATCATATTGGTTTCCTGAGGGCACCAATACAATAGAAAGAAGGGGGAGAAATTTGGTGTATCATTGTAGCTTCCTTCCATGGAAGTGGTGCCCAGAGCAGGATCTCTAATGATAATCCAGCACTGTCCACTCTTTCTTGCACATCCTGAAGTCCCAGGCTGCCCAGAATGGGTCACTTTAGAATATCCTTGATCAAAGCACATCCCGGGTGGCCTGGGACTGCAGGAGGAGGCCAAAAACAATACAAACTAGACTATGTGCAGTCTCCCTGTATGGTGTGTACTGTAGAGCAGAGGTCCCCAACCGCCGGTCCGCGGAGCTAGCTGTCAGCGGCGCCGCGGACCGGCTGATAAACTCCATCGGCCTGGTCCTGGTCCGCGGCGCCGCTGACAGCTAGCTCCGCGGCCCTGCGCCTGGTCAGACCTCGCTCTGTGTGGATTTATAATGTTTTCTGCCATAGCCGTGACAGCTCACAGCTCCCGGCAGAGAACATTATGCAGGACGGGGTGGGGCGGGTGGTTGCAGGAAAACAAGCCCAGTGCTCCCACTGATTCAGGGAAACAAGCCTGGTGCTCCCACTCATTTTGAACCTATGGTAAGTTGAATCACATTCTCATTATAAATGTCATAATTATATAATAAGTATGCATTAAGCTCCACCCCTTCATAACCCCACCCCATATGACCAAAGCCCCGCCCCCACCAGGCCATGGAAAACTGGTCTAGCTTAAAGCCAGTCCCTGGTGCAAAAAAGGTTGGGGACCTCGGCTGTAGAGGGTGCCAGATGCAGGATTTCTGGCGCACCACGTTCTTCATGAATCTGGCGCTCCCTTCACTGCCCCGACAGAGTGCACTGCTTTTTTTAGGACATCTTTAATGTAGGGAGTGCGACGTACTTCTGTCAGACACCGCATGATAAATGTGGCGCACAATCCAACTGAGCACCGGAACGCCCCTTTCGGTGAAAAATTTTGTGTTGCGTCGGGCATAGCGCAGCCGCGGACACATAAATACATGTGCAAGCAGTGTGCGCTGAAAAGAATGTGTAAAGCTAGACAAAAAAAATTATGCAGGAGCTTTCAATAAATGTGGGTCAGTGTGTGTAGACCGATAGATAGATAGAAGATAGATATGAGATAGATAGATAGATAGATAGATAGATAGATAGATAGATAGATAGATAGATAGCTATATAACAGATAGTAGATATTAAATAGACAGATAGATATGACATAGATAGATAAGTTATAAAACAGAGCAGAGTTTGCCGTTCAGAGGTCACATGCATTGCAAAGTTAGAAATTTTAGCTGAGTCACTTTTTTTTTTTTTGGAACTGCTACTTTCCATGAAATGTTGACGTTCATTTCAAGGAGAGATAAAAGGCTTTATAATTCAGAGAACTGGGAAAAATTACAGGGATTATATGAAATATGTGCTAGAAGGCTACGGACACACTTAACTTCCAAAATCAACAGGTAAACGTCCAGATAGGTCTCACAGTGGATTCCATTGCACATTAGCTGAAATTGTGATTGTATCTGTATATACTGACCAGATGAGATGCAATATGCCACAGTCTTTAGAAAGGGTTATCCATTCGAAACCCTCAGTTTAGAGCTGTACAGATAGTAACATATCAGTCACCCATTTCAGTTTTTTTCCATTTTTTATTAAAATCAGATACCACAAAGATATTGGGGATTAGAAATATATACCTAGAAATATATGCAGTCAGATAATTTTCACACATGTTATGTTATGTATTATATTACAGTCACAGTTTAAATAAACAAGCTACTTTTTTCCATTTCAGAAATCAATATAGAAGGTGAAAATAGTTAACTTTGTTGTAATATACTTTATTAAGTAAAGCAGCGTCTTTGTACTTTTTTTTCTGCTTCTTACTTCTTCACTGAGCAGTTTATCTGAAAGCTTTCTGAGGTCCATCAGCTATTTGTAGTTCTAAAGTTCTAAAATCTACTTTTAACAGTATGATAATGAGCCTGAAGAGCTCAGGGGGTTGTTACCAGTGACCCTCCATGCTGCAGATCTACATACTGTTACCCTGTATCCCCTCTCCCTCTGTGCCCTCAGCACTTTCCCCTCCCTCTGCTTGATGTAATCTCACAGCAGCAGAGGACGTTACAGCACACAGTGGGAGGGGGAAGTGTAACATCCTGTGAATCTGCAGCATGAAGGGGCTCTGGTAACACCTCACAGATCCCTTCACACTCATTAGCATTATTTTTAAAGTTGATTTTAGAAGGAAGGAGGCAATGGATAACAAATATATAGATTTCTTTAATTCTTTAGACTATTTTATCAGGTTATTTTATCTCTCAGCTGTCACAAGCGACTTAAATAAGGGTGAAAGGAAGAGGGAAAAAGAAGGACAGATGAACAGATTTCTTTAACAAAGTGTATCACAAAGTTTACTATTATCCTCTGCACTTATCCTCTGTATTTATGCAATTTTCTCAAAACTTTAGTTGCGCTATAATAAAACAATGACATTTTAGCCCTGAACACCCCACCCACATATAAACCCATTCAACAGGTAGGCGTTCCTACTTGGAGCAACATTTCTTATGCCTGAATCCCTTTTAGGGAAGGCTAAACAGGTTTGTAATTTGTGTATGACTGATATGATGCTTTAGAAAACCTAGTGTAAAATAACATAATCCAAGAAGGCCGGACACATACATAGGTTACAGAGACTGCTTATTGATATGAATGAAAATGATGAAGCACAATTTCTTTCTCTTCTGGTGATACTGTAAGATCATTGAATTTTTGCTACAAGATTTCTTATCAGATTAATGGTGGTTCTAGCCCTTCTAAGTCAGTGATTGCGAACCTTTTAGACACGGAGTGCCCAGACTACAACCAAAATCCACTTATGTATCCTAAAGTGTCAACATTTAAGTACAATTTAAGCAGTAACTTCTTGTTGTTATGGCTTTCAATCGTATCAGTATCCTAAGAACACCAACACAGTAGAAAGAAAGGGTGAAAAATTCAGGTCCCCCTGAATAGGAAGAATTTTCGGGCTTGGAGCTGAACCTACAATAATATTCCAGATCTATCCACCCCTTCCCATTCCTCCTGTAGTCTCGGCACTGTCTCTTTAAGATAGCACTGAGCGCAGAAAGTCCTGGCCTCCTGGGAATCCATGAAGATCCCTTGTGTTCTCTTTGGTCATGGCCTGGGTGCCCACAGACAGGACTCCGAGTGCCATCTCTGGCACCCGTGCCATAGGTTCGCCACCACTGCTCTAAGTTATTGACTCAGTATAATGCAACACCCTCGCCGATGCAATGGCGAGGTAGTGCTTGCGAATACGTCCCACCTGTAGGTAACACCACCTTACACTACATGGTCCTCATAGGATCAAGGGGAAATTGCAGTGGTTAATCCTGCCTGGCAAGGCAGATGTTAATGTATGATGTAATTATGTCAACCAATGTCTGTGTTACATCCTGTGCTCTGTAGCTGAGATGTGATTGGAGGAGCAGCCACCACCTGACCAAAGGGAGGTAATAAAACCTCTGGCCCAGAATGTTCTGGAGTTCTTTCAGCAAGGATTCTAGTTAAGAGAGATCTTGTAGACTTAGGGAGTGAGTGTGTGCGCATCTCAGTCGAGCCCATACCAGAGCAGGAAGAGCCTAGCCCCTGCCTCTGAAGAGTGGAGCTATTAGACTAGAGTAGTGTAGTGAGGAAAGGGGTATCGTTCCTACCTTCAAGGGTGATACCTGAAGCTCTACAGGACAAGCTGAAGCTTCCTATAAGGACACAGCTGCCACCCAGCCTGCCCTCTACCATCCAGGCTGGTGAACTATCTCCTGAGGCTCCCTCCAACTCACATCTCGGCATCCTACCTACCTGTTAAAGGCACGTTTTCTGCAGTTCCTGCCGGTTGCAATAAACTGTAAGTTGTTTGCTTCAACTTCTGCCTCCGTCTGGTCCCTGCTAATACGGCTGCCTTCATCACCGGCACCCTGCCCATCACCCAGAGACTCACACTCGGGACACTAAGGGGTTGCCCCAGGGAGATCCGCTATAACAGCCGCTCCCTCATCTTTTCTTGCCAACACCACCCTGCTGGAGACCTGCCAGGCTGTAGGACAGCCCTCCGGTTCCCCGTACCAAGCACCGTGACAACAGCGTGCTTAGGCCGCAACTGCCAGCCACTCCGGTACCGCGGGCCCCGGCTGACTCCAGGCCTCACCGCAAGGGCTAGGCCCCGGTGGGGGATGTTGCAAGTGGCGTCACGAACAGGATATAGACTTCTGTGCCTTATTACGGCATTAAAGACTTTCCTTTATCAAAAAGACTGTGCTGCCTAACCCTGCTGCCCTCCGGGTTTAGGCCTAAGGACTTGTGTGTTTCTGAACTGCGTTATACTGCTGCCACGTGCTGCCGAGCGTCGCTCCAGCACTCCAGAGGTTAATCCTGGCAAGAACTGTATCAGCTCTGCTACATCCGGTGCTGCCGCGCCTGAAGATTTTTACCTCAGAAACTGTGGCGCAGCAAATAATTCCAGCCCGCCAAAACCTTCACTGGCGGGAAATCCAGATGACGCACAAAACTCCACCCACGCGCGAATGGCGCGAACCCCGCCTCCTGTGGCGCAGGAAAAATTAGAGCCCGCCACAGCTCTTGGCGGGAAGGACTCAGACTCCACCCCCCCTGGCCCGAGGCGGACTTCCTGCCCTGCCTCAGAGAAGCGCCCGATCTCAAGTGGATGTTGAGCAGAGAGGACTACATCATGTGGGGTCCTCCGCCCTTCCCTCCTGTGGAGCGTCCTGAGTTTTATGAAGTCCTAGAGACGATGGTGGTAGTCTCCGCGCAGCCTGTCCGAAGACCTTCCGCGGGACATCGGCTGCACCGAGGAATTACTCGGGCTTTCGTCACCCGGACCTGCTACCACACGGTGACGCAGTACCAGATTCCACCCGGGCGGATCCTCGTCCCTATCCCGGCTGCCATCCCGGTAGCGCGGGCCCACGTGGAGGCGCCACGTGGAGAGGCCCCGACTCCTGCGGAGCCAACGCCTGGGCCTGGTATGGCCGCTCCACCTGCTCCGAGGCCTACCCCTCCGGCTACACGGCCTGCTAGCCCCGCTATGGTAGCTCCTGACCCTCCGGTGGTTCCTGCTCCTGTTCCGGCACCTACCTGTCGCCCAAGGAGATCCGAACCCGAACCGGAGCCACGAGCCCCAGCACCGAAACCTCCGCAGCCTCAAGGCCGAGGTGAGGCCACCCGCCGGCGACTCCGAGACGCTGTCTCGGAGCAGCGACGCCGAGAGAAGGAGGCCCAGCGGTATATGGCCGGCAGATCCGCAGCGGGAGCTTGGGTCGAGAAGAACCGCACCACCGGCATGGTCAGGTTCTTCGACAAGCGGAAGGGCTATGGCTTTGCTACCCAGGACTATACCGGACGGGAAGTATTTATACCCCGCCGGTCCGTCAAGAGGCCTGATCTGCCGGAGAGCCAGCACAACCTTAAGCCAGGCGAGTGCATAGAGTTCTCCCTGCAGGAAGGACCGCGTGGACCCTGGGCGGCTGGTGTGATCCGGATCCCCGACTCCGATGAGGACCGCTACTACACGCAGGATGACTGGTATGAGGACGACGAGTGGCCGGAGTCTCCGAACACCTCTTCCTCCTCGGCTGCAAGTCCCCGGGCGGTGACCCATGTGAATGCCCCATCCACGGTAATCGTGAGTACGGGTCCCATTGCCATCCATGGGCCGGGCATGATACAGGGCGCCACCCCCAACGGTTCCCCTGCTGGGAGCATTGCCAGGTCCTGCGGCTCTTCCGTGGGTGAGGACATCCCGGCTGGTGAGCCTTGTCCGGAGGCTTCCCCTAGGCCCTCTTCTCCAATTGTCACCTACCAGTGGGGTGATGACCCGGCCCCAGAGGAACCGGAGCCGGAAGGAGCCGCGGCGCTGCCGCAGGTTCCCATTTATTTCTTCATGGACCCCTCTGTGGTCCCTGGCTCAGTTGAGCCCCCGGCTGGAACAGCCGACACCCCGGGCGACAGCGCTCCTCCCCCTGAAGGTCCGGAGGATGTTGCTGCACCTGCAGTACCCACTGCTGCCACCGGGTGTCCCCAGCCGGCACCTACTCCCGCTGAGGAAGCACAGGATTCCTTATTGACTCTGGATCCTGTCCCTGTGGAACCCGGCGAAGATGCGGAGTAAGGCCTGAAGGGCTGTCGCCCTCTACAGGAACTATGCCCTATGTACATATTGTATATTTCTCCATTTACCCCAAAGAGCCAGAGACTTTCCTGAGACTCTTACCCTTATTTATCTCAGTCAAGAGATTATGTGCTATGATAGCACCCTTCCTCTGCCACAGCAGAGATGTCATCAAAGGACTCTGTCCCTCTCCAAAAGAGGAGACCCTTTGCTTCTTCATTGCACTTTTCCCCACATCAAGGGCTGTACCCAGAAGATGGACTTTGTCATTAGAGACCTTCTGAGAGACTTTTGCCAACCTCCAGGAAAAGTTGCAATGTAATTTATTATCATTTTGCACTTAATGCCTTCCTTTTTAGGTACGGACATTCTGCTTGCACTTTTATGCCTTTCCTTTGCAGGAAAAGAGACATTTACTATCGTGCTACCCTGAGTAGCCTCTCTACCTCTGTAACGTTTGTAACGTTTAAGATGCGTACCCATTGGGCTCCTAAGCCAATGTGAATTAACCTGTTGCACACTGTCAATATATGCCAGTAGTATGCATTAACCCTTTCATAGGCTTTTCAGGTTGTAGTGTGGCTGTGTCGGACCGTCTTTTATGTAAAACACTGACCGCTACCTGATCCCTCAAACTGAGGTTTGCACATGGGGGTAGTCCGTAAACTGCGGGTCTTTAGGGGACCGGGGGTGTTACACAGATAGCACCTGGATGCCACTCATACATGGGTAAGGTTGTCAGTCAGGAGGTACTCGTGTCGCATATGCTAATGCAATGCAGATAGACACCTTATATAATTGCCGCCAGGGAAGAAGCGTTGATCAAACAAATATACAGGCCTTGGTGCAAGGAGTGGATTACAGGACATGACACCACACCTTTCCTACTGTACAGTTCGGTTTAATGGCGTCAGCGACCAACTGTCATACAGCTACATATTTTTGTCTTAGTCCGACACCAACCCAGGTGCCTGTCTCCAGGACCATGGGCGGTTTGTCCCTACACCTCACATAGCCTGCACTTCCTAGAAGTGCCCTTAGCCCCCTCTGTGCCCCAAAACATCTGTAGTCGAGCCGAGGGCGGCTCTTTCAATTGCCCCCGGGGTATGCAACACCCTCGCCGATGCAATGGCGAGGTAGTGCTTGCGAATACGTCCCACCTGTAGGTAACACCACCTTACACTACATGGTCCTCATAGGTTCAAGGGGAAATTGCAGTGGTTAATCCTGCCTGGCAAGGCAGATGTTAATGTATGATGTAATTATGTCAACCAATGTCTGTGTTACATCCTGTGCTCTGTAGCTGAGATGTGATTGGAGGAGCAGCCACCACCTGACCAAAGGGAGGTAATAAAACCTCTGGCCCAGAATGTTCTGGAGTTCTTTCAGCAAGGATTCTAGTTAAGAGAGATCTTGTAGACTTAGGGAGTGAGTGTGTGCGCATCTCAGTCGAGCCCATACCAGAGCAGGAAGAGCCTAGCCCCTGCCTCTGAAGAGTGGAGCTATTAGACTAGAGTAGTGTAGTGAGGAAAGGGGTATCGTTCCTACCTTCAAGGGTGATACCTGAAGCTCTACAGGACAAGCTGAAGCTTCCTATAAGGACACAGCTGCCACCCAGCCTGCCCTCTACCATCCAGGCTGGTGAACTATCTCCTGAGGCTCCCTCCAACTCACATCTCGGCATCCTACCTACCTGTTAAAGGCACGTTTTCTGCAGTTCCTGCCGGTTGCAATAAACTGTAAGTTGTTTGCTTCAACTTCTGCCTCCGTCTGGTCCCTGCTAATACGGCTGCCTTCATCACCGGCACCCTGCCCATCACCCAGAGACTCACACTCGGGACACTAAGGGGTTGCCCCAGGGAGATCCGCTATAACAGCCGCTCCCTCATCTTTTCTTGCCAACACCACCCTGCTGGAGACCTGCCAGGCTGTAGGACAGCCCTCCGGTTCCCCGTACCAAGCACCGTGACAACAGCGTGCTTAGGCCGCAACTGCCAGCCACTCCGGTACCGCGGGCCCCGGCTGACTCCAGGCCTCACCGCAAGGGCTAGGCCCCGGTGGGGGATGTTGCAATAAGGTTATCAGTGAATATAATTAACCTCATCTACTCAAATCAACAATTTTATGCTGTGAATTTTCCGCTATGGATTTTGGCCTGAATCCATGACAAACTCTGTTGCAAATCTCCGTGTCATGTTGAGGATTTTACAGCTCACCAGCCATGAATTTCATCTCATGCATTGAAAAAGGTGAATTCTGTGCTGCAGGTCAATTACCTGTGACCTGAGAGTAAAAGTTATTTTTGTTACTGCAAATAACAAACAAAAACGTGACGTTTTGGTTGGATTTTGACCTTTCATCAGAGGCTGCGGCAAATGATACAAAGAATAGGAGAAATTGAGGATACAGTAAAATTGAACAAACAGATGTGATATATAAAACACACCATGCATCTAATGGAACTAATCATATAGGATGTATATATATGAGAATCCAGAAGTTTTCTAGGTACAAAGAAGTAGGAAGACATGACCAAAACAACCAGATTACTATGACAGGATTGGGACTTTATCCAGAGCACCTGAACTATAAAATTCAGTAGTGCGAAGAGATTCCTAATTACCTGTGACCAGTCTGTTTGGGGCTGTTAGAGGGTTTTTCCAGGAATTCTAGAAGACCCTATGATTGCTAGGCGAAAGAAAAAGGAAAATCCTACCCTGCTCTGGCTCCAGTTTCCAATGTAATTTTTGTCTTTTGTTCTCCCATACTCACAGGACTGGGTCACCCATACTCACAGGACTGGGTCACCCATACTCACAGGACTGGGTCACCCATACTCACAGGACTGGGTCACCCATACTCACAGGACTGGGTCACCCATACTCACAGGGCTGGGTCACCCATACTCACAGGACTGGGTCACCCATACTCACAGGACTGGGTCACCCATACTCACAGGACTGGGTCACCCATACTCACAGGGCTGGGTAACCCATACTCACAGGGCTGGGTCAGAAGTAATGTCAGCTGCCCCAGTGACATAGGAGAAGTCACGCCACAGTCCTGTTTTCATGTTTCAAATTAAAGAATTGTTTTTATTCCAAGCTCCATAATACGGCAACTTTACCAACAATTTTTCTGCAGCAAGTTAAGTTTTTTATTGGTAGCATTGTTTGGTACATAATGGGGAACATTGACTAAGGGCTGTGCGCCAGTTTTTTGTCAGACTTTGCATGAAGAAGGGTCCGCGCACACGACCATTTTGTGTCGCAGCTGCACTATACCTGCATATATATTTGTGCACTGAAGGGGGCGTTCCGGTGCTCAGTCGGACTTTGCGCCAGATTTCACATGCAATGTCCGACAGAAATGTGTGGCATGCCCTATATTAAAGGTGCAGAAAAAAAAAAAGTGGTGCACTCTTTCGGTGCGCTGTGGAGGGTGCCAGATTCATGAAGAATGGGTGTCAGAAATCCTGAATCTGGCACACCCTGCACACTACACAGGCAAACTGAATATAGTACAGACTGCACTGTTCTTAGTAAATGTGCCCCAATGGCTTTTAATTCACTTCTTATCTTGCTTTCAGTTCTTGCTTTTTTGTATTTGTGTTTTATGGTGTTCACCATATTAGATAAGGAGACACAGCAGTTGTATAAGTCAGCTCATGCTGTTGCCTGCCTCTCCAGTTTTACAGTGTCTTCTGCTTCAAGAACTAAGCTTTGAAAAGGTTAAACTTCAGGCAATAGGTGCCCCTCCAAGCAAAGTGTTTGTTTTGGTCCAATAAAAATGGTGGAAGTGAAATGGGACATTACTTATATTAAAAATATAATATTTACATATTCTGCCTGATAAAAGGGTTTCCTCTTTAAATTGATTTTTAAATGTTGAATTGAGACAAAAGAACACAAAGATGTAAGAGGGGAAGTTAGGACAAGTCATTTATATCACAGAGAAGGGTAAATGTGACTTTGCTCTTTTAGTGACCTGAAATGTGACCCACGGTTAGGACAGTTAAATGTTAACCTTACACAAACACGGTGTCCTGTCATTGCAGACAAATACTAAGAAAAGCAATATGGGGCCGATATCATACAATTTATACTTTATGTTTGAACACTTCTGATCTTAAAGGAAATCTACCATCAAAATCTATCATGATAAACACATTCATAGATCCAGGCACCATGACTGTGGTATTTTTCTTATATTTGTTAGCCATGGTCTCCTTTCTTCTAAAATCAACTTTTATAATTATGTTAATAAGTCTGAGGGGCTCCTGGGGGTGTTACTAGAGTCTCTCCAAACTGCAGCTCTACAGACAGTTAAACTGTGCAGGAGCACTTCACCCTCCCACTGTGTGCTGAAACTTTCTCTGCTATGGTGAGATTACATCAGGCAGAGGGTGGGAGAAGTCCTGTGGGAGAGGGGGTGATGTGCTCTTGCACAGTGTAAAATCCTTTGAAGCCACAGCATTTAGGGGCTCTGGAAACACCCCCAGATCTCTTCTGGTTTATTGGCATAATTTTAAAAGTTTATTTTAGATGGACAGAGGCCATGGATAACAAATATAAGAAAATTACCACAGTCACAGTGTAGAGTAATGTCCCTGGTTTATCATGCTTGACTTTGATGGTAAGTTTCCTTTAAACTCCAACATTAATCTATAATCTATGATTATGAATTATGAAAGTTTATACACTTTGATTGTGTCATCATTTTTTATTTTATATAGAAATTGTATATAACCTCACAATTTTTGTAACAGCACCTCAGTGATAGGTGGGTGGGCTGGGACTCTCTAAGCAGACACTTTATGATCCCTCTAGTGCTGTGAGATACAAAATGCTGATAATGTGCATAGATTATCAGAATACAGGTTTATCTACAATTTTATTTAGCTTCTGAACATTCTACTAGTATCTGATAGAAAAAGAGATGAGACAGATCAGAGATGAGAGATTATGAGATCAATGAGATGCATAAAATACACAATGACACACTTCATTGAGCTATAGCACAAAAGAGTGCCTCCCCCTTACTTGTAGAGTGCATGATGTTGCTTGCCGACAGGAAGTGCCTATGTGTGAGTGTGTCTTGTAATGGAGAGATTAAACCCCATCAAGCAGACAAGAAAATCTATTCATGAGAAGAATCTGCTTTGCCCAGCCATAAAAATCAGAAGATTTACAGTCAGATCCCCCAGGGCAACTGAAATTGTATACACCAGGACTGATAGAAACAGGTTGGAATTATATCTGTGAAATGCTGTATTTTAACTAATAACAGTGAATAAGAGAATGGGGCTCATTTACTAAGGGCTCCGGGGCCACACTTTCGTCGGGTTTCCCGAATTTTTCCGTTTTGCGCCAAATTCCGCCAGGATTTTATTGCACGTGATCGGATTTTGGTGCAATTCCGTCGCCTCGCATGCAACTGAAATCGGGGGGCGTGGCCATTGGACACAACCTGACGGATTCTGAAAAAGTGTAATGTCCTTTCGCTGCGGTTAACCCTCCTAGGAACTATTTAATACCCCTTAATGCAACTCAGTATCATATAATGCCCTTACTTTTATTTTTATCACCATTTAATGCCCTAGTTTTCTGTACTCCTTTCCCCTCCTTTCTTCTCCTCAGATTGTGGCCCATCTCTTCAACAATGTGGTCCTTTTCCTTCATAATGTGGCCTCTGTCCTACATCCCCTCTATTATAGTCCCACTCATTTGTACTTTATATTGTGCCCCCTCTCATCTCCCCCTCCCCCTTTATATTATGCCTCCCCTGATCTCTTCCTCATATTGTGTCTCCTGTACTCCACCCCCCTCATATTGTGGCCTCTCTCTTACATCCCCTCTTATTGTGTCTTCTGTCCTCCATCCCTCTCATATTGTGGCCCCCATTCTCTATCCTCCCTCCTATTGTGGCCCCTGTTCTCCACCCCCTTCAAATTTTGGCCCCTGTCCTCCATCTCCCTCAAATTGTGGCCTCTGTCCTCCATCCCCCTCAAATTGTGGCCCCTGTCTTCCCTACCTCTTATATTTTGGCCTCCAGTGCTGCATCACCCTCATATCATGACCCAGTGGTGTAACTAGAAGCTGATGGGTCCCAGTTCAAAGTCTGTGCCAGGCCCCCGACTATAATGTATGGTTTATAGTACTAGTCTTCTCATATGGGAGAGTGACACCATAAGGGCCCCCTAAGTCTCTTGGGCCTCGTGCGACCACAACCTTTGCACCCCCTCAAGTTACGCCTCTGTCCTCCACCCCCCTCATATTGTGGGACCAGTCCTTCATCCCTCTCATATTGTGGCCCCTCTCCTCCTCCTGTTTCTGAGCATCTAAGAAACAGATCTCTTTTACCTGTTCTGAACCTTTGGTACAAAAAAAAGATACAAATTACTTAGTGCTTAACCTTTTTAAGTTCTATACTTATTCGCAAGCATTCCAACTTCTAGAGCAGTGAAGGTGAACGTTTTAGAGACCGAGTGCCAAAATCCACTTATTTACCGTGAAGTGCCAAAATGGCATTTAAGCAGTAACTTATTGCTACCTGTTCTTCCACATCTTTCAATCGTATCAGCCTCCTGAGGACACCAATAGATTTGAAAGAAAGAGTGCAAATTCAGACTCTCATTGTAGCTTCTCACCAGGGTCTCTCTGTAGAGAAAGAATGGTGGGTCCAGCAGGCGGACCTCAAAAAGATACTGCAGCCCTGTCTACACCTTCTCACTTTTCCCGCAGTTCCAAACAGCCAATGAAGTGTCGCTTAAAAATAGCGCTGAGAGCAGCATCTCTAAAGTTGCCTGGGACTTCAGAAAGATTTGATGGATTTGTTTCTGTCTGGTGAATTCTGTCCTGGGGTGATAACCTGAGTGCCCACAGAAATGGCTTTAAGTGCCACCTCTGGCACCCGTGCCCTAGGTTCGCCACCCCTGTTCTAGAGGGAAAGAGGGACAAAAGTTGCATATTGTAATTGCTACATCCGCTATATGCATTCGATTAGTTCCCCCACAATGTACAGTATAGTATTCCCTTTAGTGCACCAATACAATATATTACCTCTTTATGGGGTAATACTCCCACATGGTGAAATGTGTGCCAAACCCCCTTGTGGCACCCAAATGTTATACTGCTTGTGGCCTTAAACACTGTATAATGTGGCCGCAACACTGCACAGTATCTGCTTGATCTGCTTTATGATTGGGCTCCATGCACATATCCGTGTGAGCCTCTACGGCGTCTGTGTTTCCCTGCTGCCGTGTTTGCGTACATGTCCATGGAGCCAAACTCAGACTTAATTCCACAAGATAGACTCCGGAATAGACCCTGATTCCATACCATGTGGAAGACATCTTATTACGTTGTCTCTAAGGTAACCATACTTGTAGAGACAAGTTCTGCTCCTTAACATTAGGCCCAGGATTGTCTATGAAATACATCGGCACAAGGCTACAATTAAGAAATTATAATGGATAAAGTTTCCTTAACATTTTAGTAACAAAAATCCTCGAGAGGCCAGCAATGAAAACGTTAAAGGTTTACAAACCAGAGCAGATTTACTTTGGCACGCTACCATAGCCACAGGGTTTAATGAGCTGAGAGAAATCCCCTCACCTACCTCTCCACACCATATAGCACCTCCTAAATCCTCACCTGTTTTCTTAAAAAGTCCTGAAGAATTTCTCCATAATTAGATGGATTTTAGGGCTCTAACATCTGTACATTGTACACGGCATATGGCATCCAGAAGCCTCCAGACAATATATGGGTTTTACCAATACACACTAAAAATAGTGGAGATATAGGGAGAAGTTATATGGAGTAATAGGAGGAGATATAGGGAGAGGTTATATGGAGTAATAGGAGGAGATATAGGGAGATGTTATATGGAATAATCGGAGATATAGGGAGAGGTTATATGGAGTAATAGGAGGAGATATAGGGAGATGTTATATGGCATAATAGGAGGAGATATAGGGAGATGTTATATGGAGTAATAGGAGGAGATATAGGGAGATGTTATATGGAGTAATAGGAGGAGATATAGGGAGATGTTATATGGAGTAATAGGAGGAGATATAGGGGGATGTTATATAGAGTAATAGGAGGAGATATAGGGAGATGTTATATGGAGTAATAGGAGGAGATATAGGGAGAGGTTATATGGAGTAATAGGAGGAGATATAGGGAGATGTTATATGGAGTAATAGGAGGAGATATAGGGGGATGTTATATGGAGTAATAGGAGGAGATATAGGGAGATGTTATATGGAGTAATAGGAGGAGATATAGGGAGAGGTTATATGGAGTAATAGGAGGAGATATAGGGAGAGGGTATATGGAGTATTAGTAGATGTATGGAGAAGTTATATGGAGTAATAGGAGGAGATATAGAGAGATGTTATATGGAGTAATAGGAGGAGATATAGGGAGATGTTATAGGGAGTAATAGGAGGAGATATAGGGAGAGGTTATATGGAGTAATATGAGGTGATATAGGGAGATATTATATGGAGTAATAGGAGGAGATATAGGGAGATGTTATATGGAGTAATAGGAGGAGATATCGGGAGATGTTATATGGAGTAATAGGAGGAGATATCGGGAGATGTTATATGGAGTAATAGGAGGAGATATAGGGAGATTTTATATGGAGTAATAGGAGGAGATATAGGGAGATGTTATATGGAGTAATAGGAGGAGATATGGGGAGATGTTATATGGAGTAATAGGAGGAGATATAGGGAGATGTTATATGGAGTAATAGGGGGAGATATAGGGAGATGTTATATGGAGTAATAGGAGGAGATATAGGGAGATGTTATATGGAGTAATAGGAGGAGATATCGGGAGATGTTATATGGAGTAATAGGAGGAGTTATAGGGAGATGTTATATGGAGTAATAGGAGGAGATATAGGGATATGTTATATGGAGTAATAGGAGGAGATATAGGGAGATGTTATATGGAGTAATAGGAGGAGATATATGGTGTAATAGGTAGAGCTATAAGGAAAGGATACATTTATTAACCTGAGATGGAGAACAAGGTATTGTCAGAGATTATATTCTCTGTGATTGTTTTTTTCTATTTCTCACTTTCACAAATATATTTTAACTATAGAGAGTGGTATAACAGAAAGTTTCCAGATATTACTATTTAGATGGATTTAAGGAAGGTGAGGGTGCAAGCCATCAGTAATGCTGTAGAGAAGTAAAGAAATGTCCGTCTAATACTTCCACTTGGTAGGAGGAGGAAGAAGGAGAACGTCTAAAAACCTTTCAGCAGCTGGAGGCTGAGCAGCAAAGAGAGCTGGACACTCGCCACACATTCCTCGAGTTTAAAGCAATAAAGCTCCGGCAGGGAGTAATCTGCAAGGATTTCCTGGATATCAGAAGAAAAAGCACGTGGGTTACGCTTCCATCACCTGCAAGTAAAGTGCCACAAGTGGGAAGATAAAGTGCATGGAAATCTTAGGAAATGGAGAGAGACTTATAAAGACTGAGGTTGAATGAAAGACAATTAAAGGAACATGTCATAAGGGGCTCGTAGTCTGGAAGGACAAAGTGGTCAGGGAACAAGAAGTCACTCTGCTTCGAGCAAGTTATTTAGAAACAGGGCCATAGGCCCAATGTTTTACCTCTGGTAAAGGAAAGGCTGCATATAAACGTATATAAAGTCCTGTATATAATGGAAAAAATGCTGTAGTGGTATCCAAAAATAAGCATGATAAAGGTAGAATAATAAAAGACATTAAAAAGGCAGAAAATTAGATCAGGTTGATGATATACATTTGAGTTTAGATAATACCGATTCCTCAAACAAGTTCATAAGATGAAGGGGATTGGGAAAAAATGGTCCAGGAGCCGATATCCACCAGGTGTCGCTGCTGCGCTGAGGTCCGCCGAGGTCTCCCGGAGTTCACCATCTTCTTCCTGGTGCATGTAAAGTGACACAATTTTTTTTTAAAATACTGCAGTTTTCCCGAATCCGTCGGGTTTTCCGATGGCCACGCCCCCCGTTTTCTATCGCGTGAAAGTCGGCACCAATGCACCAAAATCCAATCGCGTGCACCAAAATCCCAGGGCAATTAAGCGCAAATTGGAAATCGTCGGGAAACCCGACGAAAGTTAGCGATTCGGGTCCTTAGTAAATGAGCCCCTATATATGCAGTTTGACAGTGGAGTGTGCAGGGGGCGCCAGATTAATAAATTTTGGCGACTGTTCTTCATGATTCTGGTGCCCCCTGCACTGCTCTGGAAGTGTGCACCATTTTTATTACACCTTGTTCATTATGAAGAATTGTGGCGCATGTCGGACAGAATTGTGGGTCACGGTACCACTAAGCACTAACTCGCCCCTTTTGGTGCACATTTTTCTGTCTTGTCGGTGCACAGTGCAGCCGCGACACAAACCTGGTGCAAACACTTTAATAAATGTGGGCCAATAAGCTGTTCAGTGCTTGTTCAAAGAGGATTTTTTGAGTACCTTCAGAAACTCCAACTCTTTGCATCCTTTAATAGATTCTGATCCACTTATTCCAGTTCTCACCATTTCTAAACAATAATTTCTACAATTTTTAAACAATCAATATCCATTTATCCGGCTCTTTCTTTCAGATAAGCGCTGCCAGACTTTCCTCCTAAGAGCACGACCATTTACATGGTCATAATCAGTGAAGTGGCACCTTTTAACGGATGCAGAGAGTTGGGGAAGTTAGTGAAAAGTCCTCTTTAAAGGAAATCTACCATTTGATTTCATGCATTATGAAGCAAACATACCTTTAGAATGTTGTAGCTACACTGATGCAGAAACAAATCTTGTTTAATCCCTAAAACGAAGCGGCTTTGCTGAGAAAACTATTATAAAATTATGATAACAAGGCTCTGTTGCTCCTGTGGCTGGCCCAGCTCTTCTCCTCCTCATTAAGTATGCACTGCTCAAGAGAATGATTCAATCACTGTGTTGTGCCTGAAGTAATTCATGGCTGCACCATCCCCCAGCTACTGTGAATGAGTCATCCAGCTCAAGTTGAGTAGTCCTGTCTGGACAGTTCAGGAAGCTCCACTGTAATGTGTTTATGTATATTATCCAGGAGCACCCAGCTTTCCCAAGGTCCTGAATGTTAAAATAGTTTTTTCAGCAAAACTACTCAGCTCAGGGATTAAACAAGATATGTTTCTGCATCAGTGTAGCTACAGCATTCTCAATGTATGTGTGGTTCATAATGCATGAAATCAAATGGTAGATTTTCCTTAAGCAGGCATTGATTGCCAAATTTTCTTGTTAATTCAAGCTCATTTTAGTTCTTAGTCTGCCCCCGTAAAAGGAGCCTTTAGGCGTAATAAAATGTTTTTCACATATTAGTATCAGGTATTAGTTACTTTGATTAAGAATGGTGGAGACTAGTAGAAAAATTCACAGGAACCAAAAAGAGTTGGTGGAGGTGCTGAAAGGTTCTCTTTGAATAGTGATTATTAGCACAATTGTTGCAATTGCATTCCAAATTTACAAACAGAAATTTGCTGTCAACAACAATGATATTTTGACTAGCCTAAAAATGTTATCTGCCAACAAATTAGCATTTGATTGTAGGACTTTTACACCGATCTGTTCTACAGATTCTTCTGCACCCAGTTACTCTGTGTATAAGGGCCCTTGAGAGTTTATTGAAGTTTTAAAATTAGTTACCAGACTGCGGTATTTTAAGTAGAAAAGAAAAAAGTATACTCTCCTTGTAGTAGACCCGTAGTTACATTGCTGGTGCTGTTATCAGGATTAGAAAAACAGGAGCAGCAGTGATGGAACCTGGCTTATTATTATAGACTCCTTCAACAACCCACTAAACAGCGGTACCTGCAGCTGCTTTCCCTCTGAAGTGGCCATGATGCAGTAGTGCAGCTCTGTTGCCATAGGATGCCAAGGTTGCCAATATAATATTAATGGTGTGGATGCTGTTATTGATGTTCTAATGATACTTTTAATCTATGAATAGGTCAAAAATACCTTATGCTTTAACAACCAATGAAAGACTTCTCTGGTTTTGAAGTGATTTGTTTCAAATATTGTGTAAATTGTAAAGGAAAAAAAAAAAGCTGAGTTTGGGATTGTACATAGATTGGTGGATGTAAAGAGCAGCAAATGGAAATATTAACCAAGTAGAACCAAGTACCTATGTGCCCACTATTAAAATAAAAACTTTTATACTTACCTTGTTCAGGTGCTCCCCGTGCCTGCGCCGTTGCCTAGTTCTGCACCCCTGCTTTACTGCATATTTCCATGGTTACTGCGTATCCGCAATCAAGCTTGGGTGCACACCCCACTTCAATGAAGTACTGCGCAGGTGTGGAGAGCAGAAGAGATGAGTCCGATGCACCTCATCGGACTCATCTCTAGGTAAGTATTAAGGTTTCTTTCTTTAGATAGTGTCCAAAGAGGGTCTTGGTGACTGGTGATTTGGGACACTAAACCACCGGTCCATTAGGACCTATGGGTGGTTTAGTGTCCCAAATCGCCCTGACAAGACCTCTTTAAGATTCTGTTCCAATTACATTTTCCTGATGTGAAAAAAATATTTTAAGACTATACAAACTTAAAGAAAAACTCTTAAGAAAAATCTGTAACCTTCTGTACAGTCAACCAGCAGCCAAAACGTTAAAATTCCTTACATCCTCCCCTGTTGCCCATAAAGAAGGAAAATCACTTGCCAATCTGGCCCGGCTCCAGCCTGCTTTCTGAGATTACCATCTTGGATGGATGTCACGGCAGCTATGCTCGAGAGAAATACACATGGACCAGCCAGCACCTTCTAGAGTGGCTGTCAAACTTTCCATGAGCTCATAAGAGAACTGGGGCTGCAAAAAGGCAGAAAGCAGACAGTGTGGTGGGGGAGAGTATGGGAGCCAGGGGTGACCCCATTAACACCTTGGACCTAACACTGGGGTTTGCACAGCAGCTTTGATGTTGTTTTACTAGTAAATTTGCCAAAAGCAGCAACTCCCCAAAGCGTTAACACTTTTCCTGGCTCCTTTCTGTCTGTGTCAGTGTGTATCAGGCTGCACATCCCTTAACTCGCTGCAGTCTTTGCCATCCTGCATTAGAGGAGCAGAAAATAACGTCTCATTTTACCATACAAAATACCCAAAAGATCAAGATAAGAATCAGATATAGCTCTTGACATAATATATTCACACTGATCAGGGATAGGATACTACGCAGCTACATAATTACTCACACAGAGAGCCGTGTTCTGACACCTTCCTATTATATTCCTATAAAGAACTAAGTTAAAGGGCTACCAGCTAAATAAAGACTGTGCGACGGAGCCCACAAACTACAAAATCTACATAAATAGCTAAGCGCAAAGCTAAACAATCAAAAATTCACATTACCGCTCCTTACCTCCGTCAAAAATGTAAAGAATGGTGGTTTAACGTATCAATTAAAGAATCCCATTGCCATCAATGTAAATTTAATGTCATCCGTTATGTTTCGTTTAGGCGGGAATCCGATATCCATTCATTTTTTGGAATGAAAAAAATGACGGTGGCTGCTGTTCTTTTCCTCCGTTTACATAGATAACGGATACTTTCCTGATTGAACATAAATGATGACATAAACTTTACATTGATGTCAATGAGATTTTTAACTATTATGTTAAACCTCTGTTCTTTACCTTTTTTTTAACGGAGGTGAGGAACGGTGGTAAGGAACGCACATCTGAACAGTAGTGTGAACTTAGTCTAATTCAGGGCTCCAAAGCAGGCTTCTGAATTAAGAATTATATACATATACATACAGTTCTTCACTCATACACACACTTTTGTACACTGTTTTGTTACAAAGATTTATATACTCATGCGCAGTGCCATATACAGATGTACAGCATATATACACATATAGGGGGATATTTATCTGGACCTCTGTGCACCGCCAGTGGCACAGAGGCCCTGAAATAATCGCAAATGCTAGCTTATTGCTAGCTTTTGCGATTATTTGCCCCGATCCTCCACCTTCACGCCAGTGGGGCGTGAAGGGGCGTGAAGGGGGGGGGGGGCGCGGCCAGCCAAACGGAGCAGCACGAGCGCCAGCGTATGATAAATATCCCCCATTCAGTATATACACACCATACACTAAATACACATCACAGGTACACACAGATATACACCATATATGGATTACATATGTTATATTCATATTATGCTGTTCAATGTGCATCAAAATATGTATATAATGCTGCACATTCTCCATTCTTTAGTGTGTCAGGTTGCATGATGGGGCCCTCTGACACTGGGGGCCCAATAGCAGCTGCTATGGCTTCTAGCACTGTAGTTATGCCCCTTCTCTCCGGTTCTTCTACCTTAGAAACACTTCATAATACTTGTTGTTTTGAGGATACTGTGACCTAGTGTCAAACACTAAACATTATTTGGCCAATGTTGACACTCAGATCCCTACAGCTGCCCATTACACTAAGGAGTATTCCCACCTCACTCATTATAGTTAATTCAATCCCTAACCCATTTCTTCGATGCATTGTTATTTTAAAAACATATAATATACTGTAAGTGTGGCCTACCTGCCCCTTAGCACCAATCCTGTGTGACACTACATATGGCCTTGCAGGCGCATGGAGAGAGACTTCCTGGCTTTTGAATCCACCAGGAAAATGTGAACGTGTATAACTAGCACAATTCATGTATTCCCGACTAACTCTACGACAGAAAGCCGGCATAGATAAAGAGAAGTGTTTTTTACCTCTCTTCTCTTCATCTAGTAGTGCCGGCTAGCTGCAGTACACAGCTGTGCCACAGCAAAGCTTGGACAATCTATGAAGCGGCTGTGCACGCTTGGCAGCCGTCCTGATCTAGCAAGCGAGGTGACGAGGAATATGTGAACTGCGCTAGATATGGGCATATTCACAGTGGGTTCAGAGGCCAGCAAACCTCTTTCCATACACCTGCACGCCCAATGCTGCTGATGAGTGCCGGTGGTCGCATCTAGTGTCAACACAGGGCGGTGGCTAAGGGGCAGATAAGCCTCATTTACATTATCTTATTAGCATATAGGTAATTTTTTTTCATAATATCAAAGAATTGAAGAAATTTTGGGGGGTTAGGGATTGAATAAACTATATTAAATGAGGTGGGGGTACCCCTTTAAGAACACCCAAGTAAAAGACAACCCCCAGTTACAAATGTACCTTTCTGTCCACTGTGACAGCTTTGGGAGAAGCTTTCTGGATGCTGGTAATTTACTGAACTTTATTCTCGGGCTGCAATAATCAACTGTAAGGCTTCTGCAATGAACCTTTATTGTTAATGCTTTATCCCAAATTTTCCCTATCTTCTCCGCAACCTGCCTGTAATCCCATTTTTATCTTGCTTGAAAGTTGAAGGAACTATGGTGGGTATTTATCAAGGCTTCTACTGCCAGTTCCCTCTTACATCACCTCTACTCCAAGTTGGCGGGCGCGGGCACGTTGACATACTAGCTATAGCCTGTTCTAGGTTATAGGGCAGTTCTACATCAGACAGGACCTGCTCTGCATCAATAGGCCTTATTAACATCAAGCTCAGGCACACGATGTGCCAGCATTTGATAGATCCCCCCTATGTTTATGTAAATGATCACATATCAATATTTACTATACTATTAATAAAAATCTTTTTTGCATGGAATATACTGCAGGAAAATCATAGACATCCCTCTAGTCAGATGCAGGATTGCAGTCGTTGTCCAGTAGGTTGTTCTGCCCCCTAGCTGCTGATGAATGAAATAATCTCAATAACGGTTTAAATTTGCTCAAATCAGACAGAAAGTCGAAAAAACGTAGAATACCTTGATAGAAGTAAGTCAGTTTTCACAATTTATATTCTAGAGCTCCATTTACATCATAAAGTGGGATTCCTAGAGAGACGCTCTCTGAGTTAATTACGGAGATGTGGATCTTCTGTTGCCAGCGACAGGTCATTTGGAGCAGATCTGCTTGGCAAAATCAATCCTAATAGTATAGAACTGGAATGTGCTGGAAACACTATTGGCTTAACCCTGTGATTACTACAATCATTGTGTTCCTATGCTCGTCCTTAAAGTGCAGAATATGACAATGGGAGAGACTCTTTAGGTTTACATGATTTGGAACTGGATTTTAGCAATAAATTAGAGTAAATCCTGGCAGAGCTCCTAGAAAAGATGATGAAGTCTTGATTAACTCTTTTTTATTTAGAAATCATGGAATCATAAACTTGACATTAACCAATATATCACATGGTTCAGTTCCTCATCCTCTACAATATACTACTTTTATATAGAGCAACAGAAAGCACATGAAAGGTTTAAACACAGGTACTACAGTATTTTTCGGACTATAAGGCGCACCAGAGTATAAGGCGCACCATCAATAAATGCCGGCTAAAACGTCTAGGTTCATATATAAGGCACATCAGAGTATAAGGCGCACCTGATTATAAGGATAAATGACCAGCAGGTGGCAGACCTATGCACAGTTCAAGGCAGCTGTTGTCTGTAAATAAGGTTCATATATAAGGCGCACTGGACTATAAGGCGCACCTTTGATTTCTGAGAAAATCAATGGATTTTTAGTGCGGTTTAAAGTCCGAAAAATGCGTTATGTAAAAATGATCATGTACGGTAAGTTTAGTCTTAAACCATATCTACCATCAAAATATAAACCAGGGAAATAAAGTTTCACGGTTATTGTGATAATATTTTTATATCTGTTAACCATGGTCTTATTTGTTAACCATGGTCTTTCTTCTAAAACCAACTTTGACAATTATGCTAAGGAGCCTGAGGGGCTCTGGGGTGTTTCCAGAGCCCCTCATGATGTATTTTCACTGGTTGTTACAATAAGCAGAACATGTCTTCCCCTCCCCTGCTCTCTCCCTCCTCACGCTTCCTGTGTAATTTAGCAGCAGCAGGAAGTGCAGGGGGAGGGGAGACCTGATTTGCTCATTGTAACAGAATTTGAAAAGACATGACTGCGGGGCTCTGGAAATACCCCCAGAGCCCCTCATGCTCATTAGCATAATTGTAAAAGTTAAGAAGAAATCCAGAGTGTCCCTGGCTAATCATGATTTATTTTGATGGTAGATTTCCTTTAAATTTTTTTTTTTATTTATTTCTCTTTATCGTAATCTAGCTAATATTGCATATCCTTAGAGATAGACAGTTTTTTGGCCAAAATGAGATCTAGTTAATCTATGTATGTTTCTTTAGCTGAAGTTGACCACCCAAATATCAACTTAAATCCTTGTGCAACAAATGACAAGACCTGCATCCAAAAGGAGATGGCGAAAGCAAACCGCAATGCGGCACACAGAATGAAGAAGCATTCAATGAACCAAAAACCAGTCAACAATCTACCGGTCCAAATGGTAAGAATTCTGAATAATGTTACCAATGCGGCTAACTGGACTTGACTTTTGTAAAAAGCGCTTTACACCTTTTCACCAGTTGTATGTGATGTGGTAATGAAAGCCTGTTCATTGAGTTAATGTCCCCTTGTTATGCTGGTGGTGTTCAAACTAAATTGTTGTTCTTCCTAGGGATCATGCCACCTGGAGTTGACCATAGCATTAGACAGACTGGCATCTCTAAGGATCAAGACTCAGGAGGATTTTCTAAATTATCCAATTCCAAATTGTGACCGGGATGGAAACTTCAACCCTAAGCAGGTATATTGCTCATGCATCATGCAATGATAATGATAGTTTGTGATTAACTACCTTTTGGACATGTCACTTAAAACCAATTAAGGCAAAGTCCTGGTGCAGACCAACAAAAAGCAGTAAATTGTGAGTCTTAGTAGAGGCAATGGCAACTTGAGTCCTCCCTTGACCTGATGATCGATGGTGATTTGTACAAATCAGACAAGTAAAGAAATAATCATAGAGAATAAATATCATGTTAAAACCCTACTGATCCAGAAAATAAAAGGGCCACAACTGTAGTTTAGCAATTTGTCTCTTTCAGAGTTTTTCAACTCAACAACTATACAATTATAGCCATTAGCCAATAGCTAAGAGCACTACTGTCCAGAGACCATGGAGGAGACACAGTGCCAATACATTGCTTACGCATGGCAGTTGTTGGCTGAGGGTGTTCTTACTGAAATAATTTTCTAGATGTCCAACAATGGGTAAAGATTCCATTTAAATCAATCTAAATTGATCATTAAAGGCATGAAGGATTGTAAACTAAGCGCACTTTCATGCTGGTATGTGTAGAATATGCTTATTTCTTCTACTTATGTCCTTGTTTTTACAAAAAATTAGGCTAAAAAGCCCAAGGGGCTGCAGGGCTCCATAACCGTTAATTGAACCGAGAGCCCCTCAGGCTCATTTGCATGCTTTTTAACCTTTATTTGCAACTAATAGAAAGAAAGGGCTTTTTTAAGCCCTTGTTATGCATAAAAAGGTTAAAAAAGAGTGGATCCTAAAAAAAACAGTGGATCATTTCAGAGAGGGCACGTACCAGCATGTAAGTGTGCTTGGTTTGCAATTGTTCATCTTGGTGGTAGATTTCCTTTAAAATCTTTATTAATAGTTTTTAATTAGTTAGTGCTTAACTTTCATTAATACCCATAAACAGAGGAAAATCCACATTTTATGACATTTTTTGATCTTTTAGAACCATTTTAGAAGTCATATTGTTCAGAAGATGATAAAAATATAGCTATATCTAGAACCAAAGCAGAATTCATAGGTAACCATACACATTTTACTCATGAACTGACCTGAATCTCGCTTGTCTCATAGTGTCATCCAGCGCTTGATGGACAACGTGGTAAATGTTGGTGTGTTGATCGGAGAACTGGAGTCGCGCTGCCTGCGCCCTATGACCCTAATCATGACCCGGACTGTCAATTGACCTTGGAGCACATTAGAAAATAGGGCCCATGGAAGTTTCCTACTTGAAATCCACCTCTCTCACATTATTCTGATAAAAAGATCTGGTAATATGTGGCAGCACATGGAATCTTCTTCACGTTGAATCTAAAGAGACTACATCACTACATTCTATGCCTGAGGAACATACAACTTTTTAAGGAAACAATCCAGAAGAGTTGAAGTTAACATGCTATAAGGGTTACATTTTTAGGTGGTTTGGGCGTGTAAGGAAAAGACATTTTATGGGCTCTTCTATTTAATAATCATAGTTACGGAGGAACCTTTGGAGTCAAGTAGGAGAAATAGAGTTTATAGCATTTAAACAATTTAGCTCAAGCAACATAGATTACTTTTATTTAGGGGCTTACAATGAGCAATTTTGCAGTTGTATAGAAGACTTGTGGAAATACAGAATGTGTAGTATGATGAATTGTGTTATGTATTTGATCCGGTAGTTTGAAACCCAAATTATGAGAAATTGTAAGACACGCCTAATGCCTAAAGATGTCCCAAAACAGACTAAGAACACTTCTTTACTCAAATCTGCATATGTCATACTTGACTTAAATTCAGCTTCATGAAGAGTGCCACCGTAATAGGGATCAGATTTAACTGTAGCAAAATTTGCAGAGCTGCGGAGGATGAGCAATCAGCGGTAACAATGTCTATATTATTACCTTAATAAATGATGACCCAAAAGGCTCTAATTTACTGGGATTCACAACTCTGCTTTTTGTATGCAGAGATCCATTCCAGATCCTATCTCAGTATGATTAAACATGGTCAGTTGTTAAAATATTCACAAATGTTTTTATTAGTTTTTGGGCCCAAAATCTTTCTTTATCTTTATGGGGTTGGAGTTCTGTTTTTACTGATTTACAAATCTAAGGTAAAACACATAACATTGCAGTAGGAGACCATTGCTACCTTTTTCCTACTGTAGCTCCCTCTAGTGGTTACCACAGCCTGACAGAATGGGGCAGATTTACTTACCCGGTCGATGCGCGATCCAGCGGCGCGTTCTCTGCGCTGGATTCGGGTCTGGCCGGGATTTATTAAGGCAGTTCCTACGATGTCCACCAGGTGGCGCTGCTGCGCTGAAGTTCCCCGGAAAGCACTGGAATACACCGAGCCGGGCTGAGTGAAGGTAAGTGCAAGCTCCGCAACACATTTTTTAAAAAAAATGCGTTGGTTTTTCAGAATCCGTCGGGTTTTCGTTCGTCCACGCCCCCTGATTTCCGTCGCGTGCATGCCAGCGCTGATGCGGCACAATCTGATCGCGTGCGCCAAAATCCCGGGGCAATTCAGGGGAAATCGGCGCAGATCGGAAATATTCAGGTAACACGTCGGGAAACCGCGAATCGGGCCCTTAGTAAATGACCCCCATTATGTCTTTTGATAACAACAGACATATGTTCTAAAACTGCACAGAATTTCTTAGCATTAAATACATTAATTGCAATTCCAAGATGGCCATTGGTTATAGAACCACACCATTACAACACCTCTGCTCACTGTTCTTTATGTTTACATACAATTTGGAAGTTGTATCCCTTTTATTATGGATGCGCTCATCCACTTTCCTGAGATATTATATAAAACACATTTTAACCTTATTAGGGAGTGAGGAGATGTTCTTAAATGCAACAAATAGAAAGGGCTATTAAACTAGTACCTAGTGCAATAATAAGATAATAAGCTCTTATCACAATTTTTTATTTTTTAACTTGATGTATAGATCAGGACAGTAGCCAGCAGTAATTTAATGGTGCTTACTAAAGAAGAGTTGCTCTGTTGTGATCAATTTTTTATTCCAGAATGATTTCATCCAGTGGGTGAATTGACTCTAAAAGTTTCTGATTTTGGTTGACTTAACAAAATGCAGTCCAATAATTCTTTTCTCTATTGCTTAGATAAGAAACGTATTTCTCATGGTAGACTGTCCAAACTTACTTGGCCGATGCATTTTATATTATCAGGAACAGGTTTTGGTAACTTCGGTAACCGCACGATGCGCCCATGAAGAAGTTACAAAAATTTCCTAATGAGCTGGAGGCACTGTGGCCTACTTCATTGCAGCGCCTCTTGGCTCTGAAGACTAATTTAATATGTACGCCCCACTCTAAAGTTGAGCCTCCTCAACTGTGGTTACTGAAGTTACAAAAACCTGTTTGTGATAATATAAAATGGATCAGCCAAGTAAGAAATTCTTATGGTAGATGTTCTTTGAAGCTTACTTGAAGGGGTTTTCCATGAAAGAAAGTTCTCAAATTTTAATCCCCTAGTGATGTTTACACAGTAAAGATCATTTTAACCCCTCTTACTTTACAATTTTACTAGTTAAGAACTCTCTAAGCAGACACTTCATGATTCCTTTGTGCTATGAGATGCTATGTGCTGACAATGTGGTTAGATTATCAGGGTACAAGGTTTATATAGACTTTCATTTACCTTCTGACAGTCTACTAGCATCTGACACAGGGAAAAAGAGAGATGAGACAGATCAGAGATGAGAGATAATAAGATCCATGAGATGCACATAACACACAATGAGTCTGCTACATCTCTGCTACATCTGAGCTATAAAACACACAGGTCCCTGCTACAAAGATCTTGGGGCACATTTATCAGCACCTGAAATAATTGCAAATGCTAGCTTATTGCTAGCACTTGTGATTATTTGCCCCGACCCGCCACCTTCACGCGCTGGTGGGGCGTGAAGGGGTGTGAAGGGGGGGGGGGGGGGGGAGGCCGGCCGAGCGGAGGGGGCGGCCAGCCGAGCGGAGGGCGCTACCGTCCGGGATTGGGCCAGCGCGGGTGGGGTGGAAGCCTCTTGATGTATGCCGCTGTTATCATTTGCGTTTATGAAACGCAATATAAACACCACGTTAACGCATGTGTTAACATTGCGTTTACTATGCATTTTTTACATTCAAATATTAATAGTAATGTAATTAGGAAAATCCACTCTCCTCAGCTGTTGTAATAGATTTCAAAATGCATTAAAAATGCAACATGTTAAATCCCAAATTAACAGTAGTGTCGACTTCTGTATATAATTCCCTCACACGGCTTGTGTCCTCTCCTGTATATAACCCCCTCATGTGGCTTGTGTCCACTCCTGTATATAACCCCCTCACGTGGCTTTTGTCCATGTGGATTTGAGACATTTGCAACAAAAAGTCTCAAAAAGAAGCCAAAATTTGCACCTGCCAGGATAGGAAAAACTGAACATGTATCACAAGTAAAAAGACAGGATCATACATAAGGTGCAAAAACTAGCCACCAAAAGTTTCTAAAATGCACCTCGGAGAGACCAAACTATGATACATGTGCCCCATAGAGACATGTTGGAATATCTGGGAATTGCTGTATCTTGTTAATAACAGTGAATTAGAGAATGTGATATTTTGTTATCCTGAGTATATTTAAGAATCTTTACTCGTGGAAATAATCCTTTAAAGCAAATCCTTTTTTTAAATGTAATTTGTTTAGCTTCAAAATGTCTTGTGTCGATTAATTCCTTAAATATCTTTGTAGCTTAATTTATTCTGATCCCCTTTATGGAAAGACTTCTGGCCACCTGAAGTCACCACTAGAGGGAGTTAAGAGTTTCCTCTATACCACACTGAACTCTATGGTTAAACAGTATGCAGTGGAATTATGGAATCAACTTTGGGTATTTTCTTTTTATTTCTATGTCATAGTGGATTTTGGCATATTAAGAATTTTTTGGGCTTTCTCTAAAAAAAACCCTTCTCATGAATTATCAAGGGTAAAATCTTCATTGTATACAGAATAAGGCTTGATTCTCTTATAACAAAACTGTCTCCTCAACCAATCAATGTTGGAGACATTTGCAGGAAGAGGGTAAACGTCATGACAAGGCTTAATGTTGGCCTTTAAAACAATGTAGCATTTTTTACATATCTATTTTGTGCTAAATTCAATGTGAAAACAATAAAATCACTGATGTTTCCATCATTGACTCATAATTGTGTAGTTAATTTCCAAATATACTATAGTATTCCTGGTTATAAATACCTTGCTGGATAAGGTTGTCAAAAATAGTTTATTTAGGAATTTTTGCATATTATTTAAAAATTCAATTCCCAATAAAATAAATGCTGGCACGAAGTCAAAATGAGCGATACATTCCATTTAAGTGAATAGGAGGCACATTCAAGATATTTCTTGTTGTAGGAGTGTTGGGTGAGAGGGTATCACGGTTGAAGCCATCATGTCTTTCTTTCTAGAAAGGTGTTCACCTCCAAAGCTTAAAGGGAACCTGTCTGCACAAACTAACCAAATAAACCGCTACCATTATGTTGTTAAGTATCTTAACATCTTCCAGATCATGGTTCTGATTGAAATTCAATTGTAAATTGGTTGTGTAAAGTCACAGAAATGGAGAGTTTAGCATTTAAGTTAGACTCTCCCCTCCTCAGATTACCTGCTCCCACTGATGTCAGCTCACCAGGCTCTGAGCTCCGTGAAGGAGCAGGAGGGAGGAGCTGTACAAGAGCACAAAGGTGGGGGCCAAGAGCTGAGCAGCCTGCAGCACAGACAAGTCACATGTTGTTTTTTTGCAATGCATCCAAACCAAAGCCCAACCCCTGGGACTACACAGAGGATTCTGTCAGGGTCCAAGGTAATTTATAACACACAATTATATTGTAATGCAAATGCTTAGAGAAAGCAGAAAGGCATATGTGCAATGCAGCTGTACTGGGCTTCTGCAACCTGTGTTTAGTGAAAATTAGGTCCCTGGTGACAGGTTCCCTTTAAATACACGTGCAAGCAGTTTTCACATAAAAGAACATACAAAGTCATTCAGAAAACCTATTAAACAACACACACTAATAAGACTCATGAGAAATTTACTGTTTTTAACCAACGTGTTTTTCCATGGAAGAAACATCAATGATATAACAAGCTGATCGGAACTCATTAAATAACATTTTTAGGGTGCATTCACATGTGGCAATAACACATGTGTTTTCAAACGCATCAGAACAGCTGAGAAGAGGAGATTTGCCTGATTGCATAGCTGTTAACATTGCATTTACAAAACACAATGTTAACACAGTGTTAACAATGAGACTAATCTCCTCTTCTCAGCTGTTCTGATGCGGTTGAAAACGCATGCGTTACTGCCATGTGTGAACATACCCTCACCCTAATCAAGGGATGAACAGAAGCACAACTTATTGTCCATTAGTTAAATTATTCATATGGAGAGATATGCTGCTGGCAGATGATCATAACGCAGGCCATATTTATTGGTCATCTGATCACAAGTCCTTGGAGGGGTTCTGGTCACAACCAACCACACACAGAACTCTTCTGGTTTCTTAGCACAATTATAGAAGTTGATTTTAGAAGGAAGGAGGCAATGGTTTACGAATATAAGAAAATGACCACACTCACAGTGACTGGATCTATGAGTAAGTGTCCCCGGTTTATCGTGCTTGATTTTGGTGGTAGATATTAAAGGCATCTACCACCAGGATGAAGGACTGCATGCAAATGAGCCTGAGGGGCTCCAGGCTCCATTAACACCTATGGAGCCTGGAGCCCCTCAGGATGATTTGCATACAATCCTTCATCCTGGTGGTAGATGCCCTTTAAGTACAAGACTTGTATCTTTCCTACAGACACCTTTTTGTGTTTAGTAAATTATAACTCTAGGCCTTGTCAAAAAGTATTTGAATCAAGACAATAGCTTTGGGGTTGGTAAAAATTATTAGCAAATGGGATGTATAAAAGTGGAGTTAAATTTTAAACGCCATCAGCCCCAGCTCACTGTCTATCTTCACAATGGAGATAATCCAATGGTTAGTTCCTAAAATCTGGTTTCTATAAAAAGCTAGAGAGCAGCTTTAATTTAAGTCCCATGCCCAGACGTGGATAGTTTAGGTAGCCTGTTTCTACTTATTTGGTTAATCGAAATTCATCAGGAATCTGAATTCTAGGAAAATAAACAGTCAAAGGAAAATACTGGCAGGAAAGCAGCTGGCAACATTAGAGGAAACCAGGGCAAATGGGAATCATTCCTTGCAATTTCAGTGGAACTAGGTGTACTATGTGGGTTTACTGACATTGGTCCCTGTTGGTGCTTCGTATCTATTGTCTTACTCATGTACATGTTATTGGAGGAAGAAGTAATCCTAGTCAATTTGTGAAGAACATGCTTTCAGATGTTGCCTTATCTGTATTTAAGCCAATGTTTTTGGCTGGCTGCACAGCACATATAAGATAAAGTTTCTCAATTACATAACGATTTGGGAAATTAATATACACATACAATTCCCAAGGTGGGAAAAAGTAAAACTACTTTAAATAATGCAGCTCCCAACATATCAATGTCGACTTTAAGCCTTGTGACATGACTTGGGGTAAGAGCCAAAGCAGTTAGTCTCTTCCCATCTGTAGTCAGAGACATTTCAGTGCAGGGAACTGGTTTGGCCAGGTGAGAGGCCATAGACAGATTGGAAGTTGCCTTAATTAAAAGGGTTGGCACAAGTTTGATTGTTGAGGCTCTGTACGCCTGCACTGGTATGGTGACAGCTTAGTTGAGGAATTTATTAAACAAAATGCACATAACATGCAGCAGGTTGTGGATCCACTGTGGTACCTAAACCAGGTGACTTTGGGCTATTCCGAAGTCGTTGTCCCTGTTGGTCTTCATGTTTAACTACTGTACAGGGAACTAGACTTCACCAGGACAGGGTCGCAGGGTTGTGTATTCCCGGAGCAGACACTGGTGGGGTCAGGCCGTAAATGGTCAGGGACAAACAAATGTCTGAGGAGGCATAGGTATAGCAATCAAGGCACAGTGTCAAGGAACAGGACAAATGCCAGGACTGGTAGCATAGATTTTGGGTTAGGTCAAACCAAGATCCTCACGTAAGGTCAGCATTACAGGAAAGCAGATCAGAAGAACCTTTATGCTCTTTTACACTAAATGAGAGAGGGTGCCTTCTAACTCCAGGGGTGTGATAGACTGGGAGCACTGTTATTATGGGTGCACCGAAAATTTGTGCTGTAGCAGACTGAAACAATGAGGAGCATTCACAGGAGGCGACGGCAAGAGCGAAGTGTTGGTGGACACTAGTCATGGATCTAACAATGCACCTGAAATCTGGCACAATTTGTTCTGAGAAAAAAAGGGTCGAACATGCCATGTGTCACATTTATCAAGCATTTTAAAAACAAGACTAGCTCATTAGCATAATTTAAAAAACGTTTTTTCTGCCAAAACCTCCCCCTCCATTCCTGGCCAATACAAGATCTGCATCTGCATAACAACACCTGTCTAAAGGTATGTTTCCCTCATAATGGGTGTTTCTAAAACCCATGCATTCAAAAGTACTGCAATGCAGTGATTTACATACAATAGCTTTATTACTAATAGATAATTATTGTATTAATGTAACTCTCTATAATTATTATGGATAATTCCTTTGTGCCATCAAGCGGATCTCTTCCATTGCATAGTGGTGTCACAGCCTACCATGGTGAACATGAACGAGAAGGTGCAAGGGTAAACTGTATCAGTTTTTCTTTTCTTCAAAGTATATGAAGGTGAGATGTATCTTTACAGTCTCCAATATGTGAGGTAACAGAAGAATGACATTACTTCACAACCTCATATATTTTGTGCAAATCCAGAGAATTGCAGAGGATCCAGAGGAACCTAATATGTGAGGTATAGTAGAAGAATGGCATTACACAGAGATACAAGAGAATCAAATTTTATGGGGTATACAAATATTTACCAACCAGGAGAAGTGACAGGACATCCATAAGACACAGATGACATGATTCATTCATTGATTCATTGGTACAAATATTTTGAGAGTCTATTGCCAGTTTCCATTACCAGTGAGGATTAACAGTATTGCCCCCATTTTTACCGTCTAGGTATTATGTCACAGCCGCCTTGGATTTCTATCCACTTCCCTTTTCTGCATGTGTAGGATGAGGGGTACTGTTAGAGTCCAGTCAGACTATTTCTTTTCCATGTCCGTATGATGTCTTACATGCTAATGTAGTTGCAAGCCGATCCTGTTGGCATCTAAAATATTTTAAGAAATAAACATTGACATATTAGTTCCCTTGACCTGAAGTTGTATGCTGTAGTGGAAACAATGTCTTCTCCAGCGTAAGGAAGTTTGACTTGAAACATTTGACCAGGAACCTTTTTCTGTGCCTTAAGACACAGTATGAAGAGTCGCACATTGCTGTGATGGGGAAAGGGGGGTCTCACAATTTGTTATCCAACTGCAATATTTACAACCTGTAAATCTCAGCCATCAATGACAACCACAGTATATTGGCTAAGTCTATGTGCTAATTCACTGCAATACTGTGATGTTATCTACATGATGATGTCTTATTATGCAATCTACATGATGGGACCCAGGAAAGTTGAAGGATATCAGAACTAACAAGTGATCTTTAGTTAGAAATCCCCAAGAGATCTCTAGCACAAGAGAAAGCTTAGAAGGAGGTAAGGTCAGTACTTGGTAATATATTCATGCATGTCACTCCTTATTCATCATATGGTCTTAGGTGCACTAGGGTACTGTCCCATACACATACATTCCAAGAAAATCAGCACTCTTTCCAGAATATTGTAATTTCAGACATTTTATTGACAGTAGTAAGGCAATCCAAAATGAAAATAATTTGTGACATTTCAGGCCCCAAGTGGTCCTTCCTTGGACCACTGATTGTGAGGCAGAGATAAGACAGTGGCCAAGCCGCTATGCAGGGAGGCAGAGGAGGAGAATGGCTTATAGCTGTGTTTAGACGAAGGTCCCGTTGGGGCCCGTCACACATAATTTTGTTGGATTGCTTTACTACTATTAATAAAACGTCTGAAATTACAATTTTCTCAAAAGAGTGCCGATTATTTTGGAATTTTGTACTATAGCTTCAATATGATATATCCAGTTGAATAAAGTGGGCTCCTCTGTCCACGAACCTTATTTCTTGGCCATTATTCAGATTGGTTGCTCTGGTGAACCTTATGCGGTTAAGGACACACATTCAGATTTTTAAGTTAGCTTCTGAATCCAAAATCAGGAATGGCTAATAAAGAGGGAAAATTAAAAAAAAGTCTGTCAAGTTAACAGACCATTCACTTGTTCCATTAAAAAGTAGATCAAGTCCTAGGTAGAACTGTTTTTTTTTACATCAAGAGGATCTGTGATAAATGGAAACTAGACTGATGCACAGTGGCCGTGACATTAACCCTTGTTCTCCATGGCAGATTTTGAAAATGGTTGTGTGCAGGTAGCCTTACACAAAACAAAACATATTAGGCCCGTTCTACACTTGCGAGTGTGATGCGATGAACTCGCATCACACTCGCAACGCATGCTGCACGGATCTCCCGGCCCGAACGCTGCAAGTTTCCTCCTTGCATAGCAAAAACGTAGGAGCGAGTTGCGCCGAATTTGCGACTTTTGTATGACTTCAAACTGTCTAAGCCACTGTTCTTCTATGGCGATATGAATACTTGATAACAGATTACAGATTATGGCCAGATACTTGTGAGCAAGTACAGTCTAAGAAAAAAGCTCTGAGCGCCGGCAGGAATTCCTAGACCGAACCTTGTATCACTGGACTAAATTCAGCATCTCATCTCAGTAATAGGAGGTTAGGTCCGGAAATCCAAGTGCCCGGAGCATTTTCTTGGACCGAACAACTTGCTAAACGGCAATCGGCCTACAACTGATTATGGGTCTTCTTGAGATTACCAAAACATGCAGAATTTTGCAAAATATTAGAATCTTGTATTGTAATAATTCTGTCATTTTTAAGCTGTTCACTAAAGAGTGGTAGGTATACTTCAAGGTATGGGTCTAAAGTAGGCTACTAGTATCTAGTATCCAAAGTACTTAGTTTACAGTGCCCACGATATGCACCACAATGCAAGAATATTGACCTACTTCTGAATGAAGGTCAAAAGATTTTAAGTGGACATTAAGAAACCAGGTACTTTGTGATCAGCTTATTTTTAACAGAACCTTTGAACATTGAAGACCGTCTACAAATTTACCCTGTAGGTTCCTAATTTATAAAAACATCCAAAAATGTAATTTGTAATAGGACAGTAATCTTTGTAAAGTTTCTATGGGACCTCACATTAGCAATATAAAACAGCAGGAGATTGTATTCAGCTGCTTCTCTGTATGGAACAAATACATTGACCAGTCAATGAGCAGCTGAGCTTTGAGAATAATGAGAACATAAACAATTCCTAACAGACAAACCCAGAGGAAATGTTTTTCCTAAACAAAATATAGCAGAAAATGAATATACATTAAGGAGGTTTGTTTAGGAATTCATATACTTTAATTCCGGCCAACATTTCCACCAGCAGCCAAAGAATACAGGATTAAAATGGAACATTGTTGTCTTTTTAGGCAAGTATATACACTGAGATCCCAGAAAAGATATAGTGTTATAATTTCATCTCTCAGACTTCTGGCTGGATTATGAGACCTCGTGTACTAACATGAAGTCAGCCGCCAACCATAGATAGATATAAGGAAGGAGTGGGACTAGGACACCGGCCATGCTGGCCTAAAGTAAAATCATTTGCACAGACTGATGGAATCACAAAAGGCTCCATCATGCTCTAAGAATCTCACCAGGGACACAACTAGAAAGACCGGGTCAAATATCAAACATTTTAAGGATCTGCAATAATCTCCAAACACATAACAAACACAGGCAGAGAGTGGCGCCTGGACTATATATACATTGAGTCTTATTTAATGTCTGCTTCAATAATTGCTCCAAAAGAGATGAACATCAGGTCATTTTGTTTAGATTCCATACCCCCGTGGGGCCCAATACTGTATATGTGTTGGATGCCCAAATGAGTTGCAGAAAATACAACTGCAGGACCAGACTACACAAAGATTATACACAAAAAGGGTCGTTAACTCAAAACAAATAAAGTTGTTCTATTCTTTAACAGTTGTGTGGTCCCAACTCGACAATTAGTGGGTGCTGAACTAGAATTCCCACCCCAAAATATACCAAGTAATATGTAATCCAAGCACTCCTTTGTTTTAATGCCAAATGAAAATTTTATTGATATCCATCCTACTCAATCAAAGGTGACGTTTCGTCCCCACAGGGGCCTTTGTCAAACACGAGTCGTGTATGGTGTATAGTAGGTAGTAGGCTGGAAAGCGAGAGCTAAGTATGACATGGTGGGGCACACTTACTTACCTGTCCAATGAAGTTCTGCGAAAGTGCATTGTCCAACGATAAGAACTTCGCCCGATATCGTGCATGTGTCGATTCCCCGCTCAGGTCTGCCGAAGTTCACCTTCTTCTTCCTGGTGACTGTAAGTGAATTATCTTGTGACACAAGAATATGCTGATAAACATTGTTTTGTCTTTACTAGTGTGAACACTGGTCTGTTTCTTCCTAGCAGCTTTGATTAATTATGCACCTAGACCAGCAGGTTAAGGTTAACAGTTATCCTGCTATGATGGACAGAATCTTTAACCTATCAGCTTTTGAACCGGAATTCTGACATCACATAAAAGGTCCTGGGAATCAATCCTTAATTCATTTATAGTTCACACTTGACCAAGCTTGAGTGCATTCTATCTGCTTACATCTGTTATGTTCAGACCCCTTGGCTTGTCTTCCTGATTATGCCTTATGTCTATCTATTTGGCACTACATAAACACTAAAAAGCTATCACACCGCTCCATTGACAGAAAAGTTGGAACAAAAACAAGGCACAAGATGATAGTGGGGTTGATTCATGTAATGTAAATTGCCGTGAACCCCTAAATTATGTTTAGATGTGACCGAGTCTATAAATACATATATACATTTTTATCATTGAGCAATACCTTTTACTGCTATTACAAAATCTGTCCCCACGCACCACCCGCCGCCGTCCCCACGCACTGCATCCATCACTTAGGCCGACACAGGCTTAATGACGCGTCTGCCTGCGCCGGGTCTGCTGAGGTCTATGACCGGGCACTTCACCTGGCAGATGCGTCATCAGCCGTCGCCTGCCCCGGTTCTCAGGATGAGAGAAAGCGCAACGGGAGAAGAATAAGGTAAACATTTTATTTTTTATTTAGCTTAAATATATGGGGGCCCTGTTGGGGGGGGGCATTGATGTTGGCTACTGGTGGATGGGGGGACATTAATTATGGCTACTGGTGAGGGGGGACATTAATTATGGCTAATGGTGGATGGGGGACATTATATATGGCTACTGGTGAGGGGGGACATTAATTATGGCTACTGGTGAGGGGGGACATTAATTATGGCTACTGGTGGATGGGGGACATTAATTATGGCTACTGGTGAGGGGGACATTATTTATGGCTACTGGTGAGGGGGAACATTAATTATGGCTAATGGTGGATGGGGGACATTGTATATGGCTACTGGTGAGGGGGGACATTAATTATGGCTACTGGTGAGGGGGGACATTAATTATGGCTACTGGTGGATGGGGGACATTAATTATGGCTACTGGTGAGGGGGACATTAATTATGGCTACTGGTGAGGGGGAACATTAATTATGGCTAATGGTGGATGGGGGACATTATATATGGCTACTGGTGATGGGGGACATTAATTATGGCTAATGGTGGATGGGAACATTGTATATGGCTACTGGTGAGGGGGGACATTATATATGGCTACTGGTGAGGGGGGACATTAATTATGGATACTGGTGAGGGGGGGCATTAATTATAGCTACTGGTGGATGGGGGACATTAATTATGGCTACTGGTGAGGGGGACATTAATTATGGCTACTGGTGAGGGGGAACATTAATTATGGCTAATGGTGGATGGGGGACATTATATATGGCTACTGCTGATGGGGGACATTAATTATGGCTAATGGTGGATGGGAACATTGTATATGGCTACTGGTGAGGGCGGACATTAATTATGGCTACTGGTGAGGGGGGACATTAATTATGGCTAATGGTGGATGGGGGACATTTTATATGGCTACTGCTGATGGGGGACATTAATTATGGCTAATGGTGGATGGGGGACATTATATATGGCTACTGCTGATGGGGGACATTAATTATGGCTAATGGTGGATGGGGGACATTGTATATGGCTACTGGTGAGGGGGGACATTAATTATGGCTACTGGTGAGGGGGGACATTAATTATGGCTACTGGTGGATGGGGGGACATTAATTATGGCTAATGGTGGATGGGGGACATTATATATGGCTACTGCTGATGGGGGACATTAATTATGGCTAATGGTGGATGGGAACATTGTATATGGCTACTGGTGAGGGCGGACATTAATTATGGCTACTGGTGAGGGGGGACATTAATTATGGCTAATGGTGGATGGGGGACATTATATATGGCTACTGCTGATGGGGGACATTAATTATGGCTAATGGTGGATGGGGGACATTGTATATGGCTACTGGTGAGGGGGGACATTAATTATGGCTACTGGTGAGGGGGGACATTAATTATGGCTACTGGTGGATGGGGGGACATTAATTATGGCTACTGGTGGATGGGAGGACATTAATTATGGCTACTGGTGAGAGGGGACATTAATTATGGCTACTGGTGAGGGGGAACATTAATTATGGCTAATGGTGGATGGGGGACATTATATATGGCTACTGGTGAGGGGGGACATTAATTATGGCTACTGGTGAGGGGGGACATTAATTATGGCTACTGGTGGATGGGAGGACATTAATTATGGCTACTGGGGGGCCCAGAGGACTCTCGTTACGCCCCTGAATCCAAACATCCACATCCAGCACCCAATGGCATCCAGTCTGCAAGTGCTGCTGGCTTCCTGCTCACAGGCATTTAATGCGCTTGCGCTGCCCCACTGAGGTCTCTTGTTATTGAAGCCGGCAGCATTGTGCAAGTACAAGAATTGGAAACTGGGGAAGTGAAGAAAGAGGAGTGTCTGGACAGCCCCCTAATGAATAAACCAGACCTCTGGTCCATCGATCGGACCTATAAGTAAATTATGGGTCATATGCTTAAGGGATGATTAGCACCATTTGAAGCCATTGGTTAAAGCCAAGGTTATAAAATTGACTGCTTTAGAAAGGGGCTGAGGAGTAGATTTAATAGATATATTTGGATGGGGGCACTAATTTGTGGTGACAGGTGTCCTTTAAGAAGGGAAGCTGCACATAGAGAGCTACATGATGCCACCTACTACTATAAATGGATCAGGATGATTGGCGGCTCAATCACAGGTCAGGAGAGATCTAGTAATAGTAAATGAGAATGTCATCCCTATTACATATCACAGTAACACATACATCATTAAAATGTTTTCTAAAGTAAATGCATTTAATTCTGGTCAACTAAGACTAAGACATAGCTAGGGCGCCATTTTGTTCCAAGATGTAAGTGCCAAATATGTGACCTCAGCAGGGCCTGGAATTGTTGTTCTCTGGAATCATCACAGACAGGGCACCTAGACAGATATATAAATATTAGAACAACTGGTATCCAAGTCCACTTACTGTGTTTTCTTAAAAAGGTGAAATATAACTAATATTGACACATACTGCAAGTGTTAGCCAATAGAATTCTGTATCTCATGTGATACAACAGTAACAGTTGTAGTATTGAGATAAACCAGAGGCAACCTAAAATCTATTCTAATAATGATATAAAAGTTTTTTTTACATGTGTTGTGAAACAAATAGTAGTAATATAAAGCTTACCTACCTTTATAAATAACTACCAAGGGTATGTTATTAATGCAACATCCCCCACGGGGGCATAGCCTTTTCTTGGGGCTTGGAGGCAGCCGGGGCCCAGAATACCGAAGTGGCTGGCTAGTGCGGCCTAGCACACGCTGATGTCACGGTGCTTGGTATGGGGATTGGTGCTTGGCAGGTCTCCAGCAGGTGGTGTGTGCAAGAAATAAGGAGAGAGAGGCTGATGTAATGGTTGCAACCCCCAAGTGTCTGTAAGATAAGTCCCTGGGTAATGTATTGGGGAGCCTGTGGTGGTAAGCAGCCATATCCAGGGATCAGACAGAGGCAACAATGTACAAATCAACTTAAAGTTCCTTATTGAACAACAAGCAAACGGCCAGAATGGGTAGCAGTAGGAGTGGTCATGGAGAGTGGTCTGCAGGAAGGGTGCACCAGCCTGCACTGACAGACCTTGTGCTCTCACTGCACAGGGGTTTTATACTCCCCCTGGTCAGGTGGTAGCACCTCTCCAATCACACTCCTCCTGCTAACAAAACAGCCACATAATTAGATTTCATTTCATTTACAAAATTGAAATGTTATGTGCTTTAGATCCTAGCATCAATTTTTCATATAATTATAAGTGAACAGTAAGTTTATCCATTGGGACTGTAACGGGTGCCCCTGTAACCCACATCACGGGTCGCAGTCGCACCCTTGTACCTCCGTGTGCCCCAGCAGGAAACTCACCTTTCCCGGCTGCAGCGGCGGTCTCTGTGATGCCCGTGCTTCAGCGCTGACGTACCCGTCTCCTAGGGCACGCACGCGTTGGCTCTGTCAAATTTAAAGGTCCAGCGTGCCGACAATTGCCGTGGGTAAGCTGCCTGTCCTGTTAAATTCCATTTTATTCCTTTTTATTTTCCCTGACGGATCTTTGTGCCATGTATCCTAGGGAAAGCTATGTTCCATGCTCTGTGCTGTGATTTCCCGTTGTGACCCTAGTTCCTTTCCTGACTATGTTTCTCCACTGCCTGCCTTGACCTATTGCTACGTCCCTGACTCTGATCCTGTGCTGCTTGTCTCAACCTCCTGCCTGTCCCGAACCACGAGTTTGCCTGACAATTTTGTACTACACCTTGGCCACCACTGCAGACAAAGTCGTGCCTGTGGAACGACCCGGTGGTACCACGCCACGACAAGTCCAACCTGCTTTGCTCTGGTGAAAACCGGGTACCACTTAGACTCTGGTCCTAGGTGTCGGTTTACGTCATTGTTCACGGTGGTAGAGAGGATCCACTATCACCGATCCTGACAGGAACTTTTATGTTTTTGCAACAGTTTTTCACTCCCTACATTCCAAAAGCTATAACTTTTCTTACTTTTAGTTTACAGATCTGTATGAAGGCTTATTATTTGTTGGTAAAAACACACTTCCTAGTTTCAGTAATTAATATTCCATGCTATGTATTAAATGCAGTACAACTGACAAAAAAACTGCAGTTTGCGCAATTTTCTAATTGGCTTTGTATTTACAGCTTCAATTTTGGTCCAAATGACACCTACTATTTATTCATTGGATAATTATTATTATCTAGATACCAAGATATATATAATATATAATATCACTTATTCAGCAAATAAGTGATATTGTTTGTGTAATGAAAAGTTCTACAATTTTCCAATATATTTTCTGTATCAGTCACTGTCTTATAGATCTCTGCTTACTTCCATTCAACAGGAAGCTTCATTGTTTACTTCCTATGGACAAAAACCGGTCCATGGTCATTTGATGTCACACAGGTGCAAGTCTGGTTATATCATAGAGAGTAATTAGAGCTTTATGATACAACAAGCCGTGCACCTGTGTGACATCACATGACTAGGGAGCGGTCAATGAATCTTCTTGTTGATTGACAGAGAGCAGAGATCTAGAAAACATAGAGGAATTGATACAGAAACTTTTTCATTACACAAAATATATAAATTATTTGTTGAAAGTGGACAATCCCTTTAAAAACTTTCAAGACAAAAAATGTTACCATTCCGTCATATTCTGAAGTCAATAACTTTTTCATATTTTGCTGTACATTGCTGTCTAAGGTGTCACATTTTGTGGGACAAGCTGATGTTGTAATTAATATAATTTTGGGGACAGTATGACCTTTTGATCACATTTTATTTAAATTGTTATGTTTGGAAATTCGGCCCTTTGGATGCTTTTGATGGATGTGTTAAAGGATTGGACAATTTGAAGTGTCTAATCATCTGAAAAGAGAGTGCACCAAAGGAAATGAATGGTAAAACTGTGAAACTGATGCTATGGGTTGTAGTCAGGAGGACAACTAGGCCTCAAGTGATGGGGGCAACTTGAAGAAGCAACTTCACCTTGGACTGGGTATTTAAATACAGAGCTAGCGCAATGAAATGAAGCTTGTCCCAGGGTTAAGTAAAGCTTAGTTACAGCTCTGTCCAACCTGTCTCATTAATTTACAATGGAACTAATGGAAGTACAAGCGACAGGAGCTCTCCATGGAGATGATCCTGAAGCAAGGGTAATGTATATCACATGGCTTTTCTGTACAAGATATATCACACATTCGATCTGTGCATTTTGAGGCTTGTTTGAGAAGCACTTTTGCTGTTTTTGGACGCTTGCCCCACAGCTGCTCTGTTTCAGTTGTTCCCCTGGCTGACTGAGAGTCTGATGAAAACCCCAGAACAGTATACCTTATGTGCTAGAAGTCAAAGCAAACCAGGCCACTTGTAGTTTCTGGATGTAGACAAAGCCAGATTAATAATAGGGGTGATGGAATATTAGATCCAGGCCCTGCTCAAATGAAGGCCAACTAGACAATGTAAGGAAGCAATAGACTACATATGAGAAAGGACTGTTCTGTCTTTTTTGTAAAGAATATGTTATCCAGTAACTACAACACATTTTAGTTGCTCGTTAACTAATATATAGTAAAACAGGTAACTAGGACTCAGCAAATGTGTTCTAATGTCTGCGTTTTTAATATATAGCGTAAGCCTAACAATCAGTAACAATTACAAATGACAGCTAGGTTCTTATAAGTCGCCAGCAAGGGGTCTGATGCCCTAGAGAGGAATGGCGCAAGAAGAATTCAAACAAAAAGCAAAAAAAATGATTTATATTATACAAAATGATACAAAAGTCCTCCTAAAAAATTAGCTCAAACAATTATTCACTGCCATACCCTGAGACAACATTTAGAGCAACAAATAAAAAATGGCTAATATGAGGGGTAGAACAACAGCAGCACAATAAAAAAACTAAGAAAAAGGGTGCTATCCTTAAGCCGTACCGAAACAGAGGGGTTTATATTATTTAGGAGCGTAGTTAGGACATATATTTTTTATTCAGGAACACTATACTGGTATTTCCAGGGTCATAGTGTGGAGATGTGCAGTAAAATCAAAGAGACACAACTGGGTGGCAAATTCTGCAGGTATAATTCACAGCCAGGAGTAGTTGGCATAAAATTCTGTGCCCGATGGAGATGAAAAGTCACCTGCTAATTGCTAGGTACCACTCCTATTTGTTCTACCTGAATAACCTTATACTTTTTGAGTCAACTATTGGCATATGTAGTGTCACTTAGTTTGTCAGTGAGCCACGTCTGCCTTCCAAAGTGGGTGAGTGCATGGATGTGGTTATCAGTTATTATGAGAGGTTTTCAACAATTTTTGATGGGGTTGGGTTAACTTTTTGAAAAATTTTGGTAATCTTTAATTTAGAGATGATCTAGTAATGTGATAAGGGGTAGTGAAACCCCAAGTTGTATTCTTACCCTAAGGTCCATGATCTTTTAGGTGCACACTTGTAAACAGAGATGAGATATTGCTAGTTTCTTCAATATCCAGTTAGTGGGTTCTGAATGCAGTGACCCCATTATGGACAACAATATGTGGAGTTGTATTTTGCATTCATTAAAATTTGATATCTGGTTTGAAGATCCTAAATGATAATTTGATCCTTATTTTGCTTTTAGTCAAGTTTCTCATTAGTCTCTTGCAGAGTCAGAGTCATGAACAATATTTGTGAAATGCTGATCCTGGCACGTTGATCCACAAAACAGCTGACCTTGGCTTTGCCTGTTAATTAATATAAAACCTAAAGGTCTGCACCAGCAGTCATGTGTAACTAGACATTTTCTTGTTTAGCAGAGAAGATGAATGGTCCATGTCAGACATGGTTTGGGTTCAAATGATGCCACATTCCCCCATGTCTGAAGGATTCAGCAATTTTGGAGGTAGCAACTATAAATGGACCAAGTGATCCGAGGACAGTGACATCAAGCAGCAATGAAAGAGTCTGTCCTATTTAAAATCTCAGTGCTCATATATAGCTTGTATTTTGTTATTGTTGGATGCTATACAATAGTTGTCGTTGTTGAAGATATGAAAATTGATCAGGTGCAATGGATCGATATGAGGCCAAATAAGTCAATATATATTAAGCAATGGATAGGTATGAGACCACTTTAGACAATATATATAGTTCAGAGCACTCTTAATAATAATTGCTTCTGAGTATTGATGAGTGGACCCGAACTGTGCGGAACTACCAGGATTGTAATGCTGCTCCTGTCAGTGAATACTCTGCACTAATACCTTGGTCATAAAGGGGCTCCTGTCAGTGAATAGTGTGCACTAATACCTTGGTCATAAAGGTGCTTCTGCAGTGAATAGTGCCCACTTATACCTAGATTGTAAAGGTGCTCCTGTCAGCGAATATTGTGCACTAGGTGCTGTTGTCAGTGAATATTGTGCAGTAATACCTAGATCATAAAGGCATTGTCACTATACAGATTGGTACTGCAGGTCTTTTAAAATGAGGAAAGCAGGAATTAAGGGACGGGGCATTGCCATGGCTGCTGGTGGTGGTGATGAAGCTGGTGCTGCAGGGAGAAGACGTTTTCCGTCTCTGCCTACTCCAAGTTTTCTGGTGCAAGTAGGCGTAGTGTACTGGTAGGCCCCTATAAGCTGAATTAAAGAGAACCCGTCAGGCAAAATAATCCCCTAAACTAAATATATTTTCATAAATTGCCATTAGAGAGCATTCCCTATATCCCTTCATTGTCCCTCTACATGCCTGTAAACTTAAGCAATGAGGTCCTAAAGTTGTATGCAAATGACCTGTGAGATGTCCAATGAGTCATTAGCATATTCAAGCTGTCCAGCTTATTCATGAGTGGGAGGCACAGCCGCACCCCCAGTGCTTAACTGACAGCCTGTATAATGCTGTGATGGCTGCTCCATGTGCTTGTTGGTGGCCACGCCCCCTGCAGCCTGTGTGTGTATATGAGAGATACAACAGTTCCAAGCAGCCATTTTATAGCAGAACATGTCAGGTACTTGTGTAGCTGATGTCTGTGTCTCTGTGTATTAGGAGGATGCAGCATGTCAGCAGATGCAGCATGTCAGCAGATACACCAGCAATGCTTTACTATACATTACACACAGAAATGAGCAGGGGGAGGAGAGGGGAGGGGTAACAGTAGTGACATCACTGTCTCTGACCATGTGACCAGCCTCATTTACATAATAAAGAAAAGATGATTTTGCAATGATTAATGTATGAATTGACTAGATAAAGGCTGTAATGGGATCCTTGTGAGCTGCTCCAAAAGGTAGAGGTGACCGGACAAGTGACACAGACCTGATGACAGGTGTCCTTTAAGTTGAGGCACTGGTCAATGGCAGACAGTGCCTCATCCACAGTTGGAAGTGCAGAGCCCTCCACTTCACCCGCCTTCAAAGTAGCAAAGCCAATTCACCGCCAAGTCATGTAGCAGTGACTCTTGCTGTATGACTCTCCTGGGATACCATAACCCATCCATCAGGTAGATAACGTCATGGCAACTTCTCCTGATAATGACTTATCGGTGATGACATTTCCACATTCTGTCCCTAAAAATAATCTTATCAACATAATGTGCCCCCTGAATGTACATATCATATACTGTGACATTCCTATTTGGGCATTCCTACCTCCTCCCCCAGGATCTAGATGATTGGTAATACCTCTTTGTAATACTTGTTTTTGCTATTGCACTTTAGTACCTTTGTATCTTCTGCACTTAAACTGCTTTAAACCATTCTACTTTGCACTTTAATTATTATGTGGTACCCTTTATGACTTAATGCACTTTATTTGTTCTAAATACGCCATAGCATGACTAAATATTTATTATAAAATTATGAATACTTGAATACTGGGGGACCTGAGTTTTGACCCGTTTTGTGGGTTTTTAAATGTTTTTATTTATGTATTGTTGAACTCTAATAAAATTTATCTGTAATTTTGAAATTACATCTGCTTTCTCTCTTGAAATTTAAAATATACTGTGACACCTCAATATATTATAATGTATACTACCATATAGTTTACCCCTCATTTATTCATACTTAACTGCAAAACCTCCTCATTAATTTAGATAGCACATGCCCTCAGTATATAAGTAGCCCAGCACATGTCCCCAGTATATAAGTAGCTCAGCACATGCCTCTGGTATATAGGTAGCCCAGCACATGCCTCCAGTATTTATGTAACCAAGCACATGCCTTCAGACTAGCGCTTCGCCAAGGTAGATAGGTAGCCTAGAACATGCCCACAGTATAAATGTAGCCCAGTACATGTTCCCAGTATATATGTATCCCAGTACTTTCCTCTATAATATAAGGAGCACAGCACATGCCTTCAGTGTATATATATATACACTCACCGGCCACTTTATTAGGTACACCTGTCCGACTGCTCGTTAACACTAAATTTCTAATCAGCCAATCACATGGCGGCAACTCAGTGCATTTAGGCATGTAGACATGTTCAAGACAATCTCCTGCAGTTCAAACCGAGCATCAGTATGGGGAAGAAAGGTGATTTGAGTGCCTTTGAACGTGGCATGGTTGTTGGTGCCAGAAGGGCTGGTCTGAGTATTTCAGAAACTGCTGATCTACTGGGATTTTCACGCATAACCATCTCTAGGGTTTACAGAGAATGGTCCGAAAAAGAAAAAACATCCAGTGAGCGGCAGTTCTGTGGGCGGAAATGCCTTGTTGATGCCAGAGGTCAGAGGAGAATGGGCAGACTGGTCCGAGCTGATAGAAAGGCAACAGTGACTCAAATCGCCACCCGTTACAACCAAGGTAGGCAGAAGAGCATCTCTGAACGCACAGTACGTCGAACTTTGAGGCAGATGGGCTACAGCAGCAGAAGACCACACCGGGTGCCACTCCTTTCAGCTAAGAACAGGAAACTGAGGCTACAATTTGCACAAGCTCATCAAAATTGGACAGTAGAAGATTGGAAAAACGTTGCCTGGTCTGATGAGTCTCGATTTCTGCTGCAACATTCGGATGGTAGGGTCAGAATTTGGCGTCAACAACATGAAAGCATGGATCCATCCTGCCTTGTATCAACGGTTCAGGCTGGTGGTGGTGGTGTCATGGTGTGGGGAATATTTTCTTGGCACTCTTTGGGCCCCTTGGTACCAATTGAGCATCGTTGCAACGCCACCGCCTACCTGAGTATTGTTGCTAACCATGTCCATCCCTTTATGACCACAATGTACCCAACATCTGATGGCTACTTTCAGCAGGATAATGTGCCATGTCATAAAGCTGGAATCATCTCAGACTGGTTTCTCGAACATGACAATGAGTTCACTGTACTCAAATGGCCTCCACAGTCACCAGATCTCAATCCAATAGAGCATCTTTGGGATGTGGTGGAACGGGAGATTCGCATCATGGATGTGCAGCTGACAAATCTGCGTCAACTGTGTGATGCCATCATGTCAATATGGACCAAAATCTCTGAGGAATGCTTCCAGCACCTTGTTGAATCTATGCCACGAAGAATTCAGGCAGTTCTGAAGGCAAAAGGGGGTCCAACCCGTTACTAGCATGGTGTACCTAATAAAGTGGCCGGTGAGTGTATATGTATATATATACACACTGCAATATACACTCACCGGCCACTTTATTAGGTACACCTGTCCAACTGCTCGTTAACACTTAATTTCTAATCAGCCAATCACATGGTGGCAACTCAGTGCATTTAGGCATGTAGACATGGTCAAGACAATCTCCTGCAGTTCAAACCGAGCATCAGTATGGGGAAGAAAGGGGATTTGAGTGCCTTTGAACATGGCATGGTTGTTGGTGCCAGAAGGGCTGGTCTGAGTATTTCAGAAACTGCTGATCTACTGGGATTTTCACGCACAACCATCTCTAGGGTTTACAGAGAATGGTCCGAAAAAGAAAAAACATCCAGTGAGCGGCAGTTCTGTGGGCGGAAATGCCTTGTTGATGCCAGAGGTCAGAGGAGAATGGGCAGACTGGTTCGAGCTGATAGAAAGGCAACAGTGACTCAAATCGCCACCCGTTACAACCAAGGTAGGCAGAAGAGCATCTCTGAACGCACAGTACGTCGAACTTTGAGGCAGATGGGCTACAGCAGCAGAAGACCACACCGGGTGCCACTCCTTTCAGCTAAGAACAGGAAACTGAAGCTACAATTTGCACAAGCTCATCGAAATTGGACAGTAGAAGATTGGAAAAATGTTGCCTGGTCTGATGAGTCTCGATTTCTGCTGCGACATTCGGATGGTAGGGTCAGAATTTGGCGTCAACAACATGAAAGCATGGATCCATCCTGCCTTGTATCAACAGTTCAGGCTGGTGGTGGTGGTGTCATGGTGTGGGGAATATTTTCTTGGCACTCTTTGGGGCCCCTTGGTACCAATTGAGCATCGTTGCAACGCCACAGCCTACCTAAATATTGTTGCTGACCATGTCCATCCCTTTATGACCACAATGTACCCAACATCTGATGGCTACTTTCAGCAGGTTAATGCACCATGTCATAAAGCTGGAATTATCTCAGACTGGTTTCTTGAACATGACAATGAGTTCACTGTACTCAAATGGCCTCCACAGTCACCAGATCTCAATCCAATAGAGCATCTTTGGGATGTGGTGGAACGGGAGATTCGCATCATGGATGTGCAGCCGACAAATCTGCGGCAACTGTGTGATGCCATCATGTCAATATGGACCAAAATCTCTGAGGAATGCTTCCAGCACCTTGTTGAATCTATGCCATGAAGAATTGAGGCAGTTCTGAAGGCAAAAGGGGGTCCAACCCGTTACTAGCATGGTGTACCTAATAAAGTGGCCGGTGAGTGTATATTGCACAGCACTGCCTGTGTCCAGTAATCAGCAGTATTGTGACTTAAAGACACACATACTGCTGATTGCTAGAGAGTGCTGGAATGCCGCCCACAGGGTGAGAGGCCTACCCTACCATTGTCTCGGCCCTGAACAAGGCCACATGAAAGGTTATTGAGACATTGACATTTCTGTGTGGGAATACCCACCACTGTTGTTGGCATTTGTTTCAACTGGATGCTTCCTCTTAACTGCACTACTTTCATGATATAATATCACTGTAGTGTGAATATTTTAGAATTTTTTCCAACTTTTTGTGAGTAGTGTATATTTATTTGTGCTCTATGCTTTATTCACATTAAAGGACTTTAAGGCTTTCTGCACACTTTACGGATTCCGTGTGGATTGTATGTGCGGATTTTGGTGCGGAAATTCCATAGTGTAATACGGAAGCATTAAAGTGAAGGTGATTTGGAAATAGTCATGTAGCCTGTGCATGATTTCTCTGTGCAGAAAATAAAATAATGATCATCTCACTTTTCCTGTGAATCCTTGCAGATTTTTGCATGTGTTTTTTTACATTAAAACCATGGAATCTGCATCAAATCAAGCTGTATTAGATGCGCCTTTTCATCTGGATTGTCCTTGTGACAAGCTTTATGGAAGAATATTAATGTTGTAAAATCAAAGCCTAAACAGATATAAGTCCAATTAAAAAATATCACAAGCAACAAGGCAATGGCAATAGTTGTTTAATAACCGGAGATTAGTCAGTACAGGTCTATGCATCAGCCATAGAGAGGAAAAGAGATCTCCCATAACGGCAGGTACCTTAACTCCCCAAGCTTTCTATGTATCAGTGTATTGATCCTACAATATGTAAAATTATTTCTTCAAAGAGACACAATTATTCTGCAATGAACCCTTTAAAAAATATTTCACAAAATACAAAAATATAAATAATATAAATCCAGTAAATACGGTCCAACATGGACAAAGTGCATTGAGGCAAATATTAATGATATACAACTCTCTTCATCACAACAATCCCATATAATCCTATTTCTGACCTTTATTATTCATATTGATTTCTATGAATATCCAAATAAGATAATACAGCACAAAACTGAACTGTGGCAATGTGCAAGGCAGTGTAAATGGAGGCAACCCCTTTACTCCTTACATTGTAGCTTTACCCTAGAAGGAAATACCCATTAAATACTGTCAGTAGCCCTTTAAATAAGACTTTCTAGGAGAAGCCTGTACTCGGCAGTACTTCCATGATCCTGCAGACCAGATCACTATGCTCCTATGGTTACCAGTCTAAGAAACATATATATTGATATAGATCTATATAGTTAGCTAAAGAAAAGGAAAGAAGGGAAGGCTACTGAGAGACGTTACATCCCTTCACTTATATTAGGTGTTATGTATTATTCACAATAGCACCAAATGATATTTACCTCTGAAAATATCATATTGCAAGGCAGTGTTTAGGTTCAGTCAATGGTACAGTCACACCCCCTAGAGGAAGCGACAGCGAAACGCGCGTCGGGGTGCTGTGGCGGTGGTCAGACCTACTATCTTACAAGTGTTGGCTGCTCATTACACCCTGGTGGGTAATATTATTGGTTATAGCCTCATTGTGTATAAACTGGTGTTTGTAATTTTGGATGTATTTACATGTACTGCATTATTTATGACCACCGCCACATCTTTTGTGGTTTTTATGTGTGTGTTTTTAACTGTGTGTTTCTTTGATGGCCGATTTAATAAAGCTATATTGGAATTTTGAAGTAGTTATGTTCAGTTACTGAGGCATCCTATATACTCCCATTGGTATTGCTCAGTCAATGGTACAGGCCTGTGCCCCCAGATTGTCCAGAGGTGGAGCATGATAATTCCATTTACCTTTGGTCTATGGGTCTTCTGGATCATTGCCTTAATAGCTGCATCCAACACCTATGAGCAGTGTATGGCTGAGGTTCCTGGGGCCCACCAGATAAAATTATTCTGTGGGCCCACCCCACATCATCTCCCAGGGAATAGACTCTACAAATTAGGTATCTACTGCTGTATATATTGGGTCCAATAACAAGTTAGAGCCCGAGCCCACCGGAGGATCCTCTGGTGCTCTGGTGGGCCAGTCCGACACTGCCTATGTGCATGAAGATATTAACTGCTTTGGTTAGGATGGGAGGTCCAGACGATTGTCAAAGCAGGTTCACTGTCCATAAATTTTTGGACTCTATAGTTCCCAAGTTCTTAAATATATAGAAAACCATAAATATGAGTGATAGCAACTCTAGAGGAGCAATAAAGGATTACAGCCTCTCCTGCTTCTGTATTAAGTTTGTCAGATAACTGATAAGGGGTGAGGCAGGTTGAATGGCATCATATTCAGCAAATACATGGCACACATTGTCAGAAGGATCCGTTGGATTCTTTGCCACAAAACCGAAAATCCTAAAGAGGAAAAGAGAAATTAGACTTGTCAGGAGGAATACGGGATAGAAGAGACTACTTTCTCTGAACTCTCCTTTAATATATATATATATATATGAGCTGTGCAGAATTAGAAAGAGGTATCTGTTTATTTTTTTTTTCAGAAACAGCACCACTCTTGGTCATTGGTTGTATCTGGTATTGCAGTTAAGTTCTTTTCAATTGGACATAAATGGTGCTAAAGGTCCTGTGTTACGGGCTGACCACACTGCACGGATAAGATTCCTTGCATCTTATATAGCTATATCAAGCAAGGAATCCATGCTTCCTCTTTTAAACTGTGTTCAATTCCACTACAGCACTGCTGTTTAGAGGGGAAAAGCAGGGATTACTTGCATCCTATATCTATAAGATGCAAGGAACCATCTCCTTCTTGCTGTGTGGTGAGCCCATGACACAGTCCACCATATAAATCCACCATAAGAGGTAGATTCCTTTTCTAATCCTGGACAATCCCAGGTGGTAATAATGCTGGGATATCATGCATTGTCACACAGTCCGTCTAAAGTGCTCAATCCTTTGGCCCAGTGCTGGAGCAGGTATTTCTGAGTATTGAATTATTAAATAATTTGGAATGTGATGCAGATTGGCTGTTTATCTATATGACATAAAAATGATCGGAATAGTCTAACTTGAAACTTGGTGATTTTCATGGCTGGCCTAGCTATCAGAGATGAATAAGATTCAGCAGTTTTAGCTTACAAAGTGCCTTACCTGGATGGTCTGCACTGCTTCTGCCATCTGGAAATAAAGACACACATATGTAAGTATGACAGAGCCCTCTACTGGTAGCTACATGAATTACATCCTTTACAATGTCCTCTTTGAGAAATAACTTTGTTAGGGTTTATTGTTATGTTATTTTAAGAACTAAATTGTTAGCTTGATAATAAACCCAAATGTATAATAGTAGCTACAAAGACACAATGTTATTTGTTCTGTTCTATCATCAACTGGATAAACATGTTACCAATTTCAGGCCTTCTCATGTGCACAAATCATATATCAGAGAATTTACAAATGCCTGGCACTTTTTCACTTTACCCTATCTATTAAAAATGGAACCCACCTCACTATTAACAGGCATACTCAGCCCAGTCAAGTGTGCACATTACAATTTCGAGGCCACTGTGGGATGACTTGTGTCTTGTGGTTTATCCCCAACATATGGAATCAGGGTCACATCAATAGACTCCCATAATATGATATAATAATATTCTTATATAACAATATACAATTATGCAATCGTGTAACATAATAGTTCTGTCTGACAAGTTTAATTCCTGACAAGTTTTGACTTTTATCTGATGTTTAAGGTACCATAAGAGGCCCCAAAAGACATGTGTCAAATCATGTAGTAATACTGAAGAGGGGGATCACTACTGAACATAACTGGGTAAAAATGCTACTATTTGATGATATCCAGAGGTATCAGACATTACGCAGATTACACTAGAGCAAATAACACTGAGAAAGTGCATGTTTTTTGTTTGTATAGAGAGTCTATGGAGTTGTGACCTTTTTATTTCCAATTTTATATCACATGTATCATAGGTCAGGGTGCGGCAAATTGAGCATTTCCACAGGACCCCCTGTCTTAAAGGGGCCCCCCTGCATGTGGACTTTTGTGGGCAGTAAAAAGTAATGACACAGGCATCTATCTCATATCTATCTACTACAAAAAGTAGAGTTCAAGTCCGCACGGCTTTATGGAACCCCTAAGGAGGGGGAGGTGCAAAGCCCGTCAAGGTCCTGGCTTGGTCCTTATGCAGATACAAATTGGAAAAAGCGAGCAGTACTCCAGAGGTGGAATTCAAAAGTTGGTGATTTTTATTGAGGCAAATGGCAACGTTTCGGTGTTGGACACCTTTTTCAAGCCAGAGGCCGCTGCTCGCGTTTTCCAATTTCTATCTATCTATCTATCTATCTATCTATCTATCTATCTATCTATCTATCTATCTGTCTATCTATCATCATTCTAGTTATCTATATGTAATCTACTTTATGTATATGTATCTATAAATCTATCACCTATCTATAAATCTATATAATCTTTCATATTTATCTTCCATCATCAATCTCCTATTACCTGTCTATCTCCTATAACATTCTCCTACAGCCCAATATTACAGATACTCACCTACTACTGTGTGTAACTACAAAGTGTTATTATTGTGCAGGGCTAAAGGAGCCTCTTACTGACTGTGACTGTTCATAAAACAGTTTTATTTTGGGGCCCCACTTTTAGTTTTGCCCAGGGCCCCTAGGTTTGGAATGGGGATGTGACATAATGTAAATGGAAGATGACAGGGTGATGCACAGTAGTGTAACGCTGCCTAAGCACACAGTCTGGTGGGAGATTACTCACAGCTTGTTCATTTACTTTCCCTCCAGCTATTCTTTGTTAAACATTGTGTGATGTGTCGGACCCCACCCTTACCATGTCCCAGCAAGTTCCTCGGATTACAAACCAGAACTGCTTACCCCATCATCATAATTATACCTCTAGATTCAGTTTTTTAGGACAAATAACATTGTGCCTCATCACAAGTTCTGTCATCCAGCTCTTGCTACATCAGTGCCTCAATGAGGCATATCTCAGCTATCTGCACCAGTGCACCACACCTCAGTACTCAGGAGAACTCCCTGCATCAATACGCCTGTTTACATAGTAACCCTTTGTCCCGAATACGAGACATCATTCTTAGGTTTCCAGCACTTATCCGGTAAAGGTTTCTTTTCTGACAAAGAGGATAGATTTGCTCCGATGCAATTTCCTGCCTGAGACGTGCGTTACAAAAGTTGTCCCACACAACAAAATCTGATTTGAGACTGGCCCAATACTGGGGTCTTCTTTAGTACTTCTGGTTGTACACAGTAAAGTGGTAATATTACAGTAATGTGTAATAGTATTTTATTACTATTTTCTTCTATGTATAGGGATATTATTTGTACCTGCACAGATGTATAGTGGTATTATTTGTGCTCTGTATAGTGATATTATGATTTTGCTGTACAGTATAATAGTATTTAAAAACTGTGTATTAGTTGTGCTCTGTATGATGGTATTATTTGGATCTTGTAAAGTAGTATTATCTGAGTACTGTTTTGTGGCACTATGCGTGCAATGCATGCCCATATAGTGATATACTTTGTGCTCTATGGTGAGTTCACAGTGTAGTGGTATTATTTAATAATTCTTAATAAGAATTCTTTATTTATATAGCCCACACAGATTACACAGCGCTGCACAAAGCATGTCAAATTGGTCCCCGTCTCCATGGGGCTCACAATCTAAACAACCTAACAGAATGTTTTTTGATTGTGGGAGGAAACCGGAGTACCCGGAGGAAACCAATGCAAACATAGAGAGAACATACAGAGCCCCAGCGCGGCAAGGCAGAAGTGCTACCCACTCAGCCACTGTGCCTCCCCATTTAACCACAAAAAAATAGTATTTGAGCACTGTGTATTAGTATTAGTTGTGCTCCATATGATCATATTATTTTGAATTTGTAAAGTAGTGTTATCTAAGCTTGTGTTACACTACGCTTGTAATATGTGTGCACTGCATGGCCGTAAAGTGATGTTATTAGTGCACATTATACGTGTATTATTTGAGCACTGTCAAGTTGTATTATTTGTGCTTTTTATGATGATATTATTTGTGCCCTGTGTGCTGTATTGTGGTATTACTTGTGCTATGTATAATGGTTTGTGTATAATTATTTGAGTAGTGTATAGTAGTATTATTTGTGTACGGTGGATTAGTATTATTTTGACACCGTACCATGGTGTTATTCATGCTCTGTACAATGGTATTATTTCAGCAATATGTATTAGTATTACTTTTTATAAAATAATTATTTGTCCTCTGTATAATGGCATTATTTGTGCACAGTATTGTGCTAGTATTTGAACACTGTATACGGATAAATGAATATGGCTCTGTATAGTTTTATTTCTTTTGTACTATAGAGCTATATATTTGCAGGTACTGTACAGACCTGAATGGCACGCTTGTGGGCTCATGTTCAGTCATTTTTAAACCTGTAGTAACACATACTCCTTTCCAGTTCTTCCTGTACTATTAATGTTACTTCTTTTCAGTCTGACATTACATGTGTTTTTCAGATCACTTACTTCCTGTGCTCAGGATCCACACTACAAAAGCTGAGGGATGTTGCTGGATAGTGACGTCTGAAAAATAATCTGGAAAGAGAAGGACAAGAGATTTGTCAGTCTGGCCAGTCACAAGAAGGAAAATAAAACACAAAATATTGAAATCATGGTATTGGGGAAATTCTTACTTGCGTTGAACATCAGTTAAGATGACACCTTGATCTGCGGCTTTGAAGTGAACTATGGTCGGCACAATGTGGTTTGCTCCTTCGAAAGTTTTGGTCACGGCTTTTTGGATAGCGCTGGATCCTGTAAGGGTCTCTGTGCTGACTGAGTTCAGGTACAAGACATTGCATGCTGGAGGAAATACAAAATGTAGGTTAACAACCTTCAGACATAGGGTGACAGTAGTACATCTTAAAGGGAACCTGTCAGTAGAAATGACCTAATAAACCAGTAACAGCATGGTGTCAAACAGATTAACACCAGATCATTTCTTTCATAGCCAAGTGTGGTGGCATCATCAAGAAAGTCAACTTTAAAGCGAGATGTAAATTGGTTGTATAAAGTAACGGAGGCAGAAACTTTATCACGGAAGTCAAGCTCTCCCCGCATCAGAATACCTACTCTGATGTTCCTTTATCCAGTGGCAGAACTAATCAGTTCTACAGAAGTCTGATGCATGATAGCAGTTTCAGTAGAGGGGTTTTCTGAGTTGGAGAGACCTTGACCTTAGTATTAATTAAACTGACTTTACACAACACATTTACACCATGCTTCAAATGTTTTCTGGATGAAGTCACCACACTAGACAATGAGAAAAACTTGAACTGGAAGGTGTTAATCTGCTTTAAATGGTGATTTGATCGTTCCCATGGTCACACATTTGGGCACTTTCACTCACCTGCTGAACTATTAAGCTCACAAGCTCCATCCGGGGAAGAATCTGGACTGCTGTCACAATCATTTTGAGCTGCATGGGAAAAAAATCATGGTTACTACACTTTATTTAAATGATTTTAGTGGTATATTCCTTTTCCCCTGGTGATATACTTGGTGATAGCAGGCTAAGCTGCCATACTACAAACAGTCATGCAAAAGTGGTGTTTCCCTTTAAATTTGAAACAAGGAAGTCATCCTAGTTCATTTGCAGAGACAATAGATAGAACATACCTCTACATGGAATGAGCAGCTTGCATGGTAACGATAAGGGGGTAATGGTGTGCTGATATACCAATGCAGGAAGACTTCCTAAAATTAGACATTAGACATTTTCAGAAATAATGCCTACATACATAACGTTCAAAATAAAATCAATTGGGCAACAAAAGCTTACCAAAATATGGCTCATCTGACGCCCCCTTCAAATGTACACCTCTAGCCGATGATTCAATCAGGAAATGGCGGACAAGTTCATTGGTCTCATTACCTGTCAATAAAGAAAATATTTGATTTTACACCATAACATTTGTCAGAAGAGATTTGTGAAGTGTAAAATGATGGTACAATTTGCATGGCGCAGTAATTGTGGGAGCATAAACACTGTATGGTTATGTATCTGGGACAATGCGGCCATGTTATTGTGTGTTTGGATGATTTGATCATCACCCTGTAGGTATAGAACATGCAGAGGCATTGGTTAATCAGACTTTGGTACACAGAAACATGAGAACATATGGCGCTAGGCCCCAGGCACCTTAAATTATGCCTTTAGTTACCTTTACATATGTTCTTTGCAGACAATGGGAAAACTGTTGTTACAATGGACTTAGCAGGTATTAATGTCCTATGGCAGTGGTGGCGAACCTATGGCACTGGTGCCAGAGGTGGCACTCGGAGCCCTCTCTGTGGGCACCCAGGCCATCACCCCAGCATGAAGTTCACCAGACAGGACTCAAAGAATCTTCCTATAGAATCTTCCTAAAATGATGGGCTAATTTGCCCTCCTCCTTTCAACTGTGTTGGTGACCTTAGGAGGCTGAGCAATTGAAAGTTGTCAAAGAACAAGGAGACATAAATTACTGCTTAAATTGCTGTGGTGGCACTTTGCAATAAATAAGTGGCTTTTGGATGAAGTTTGGGCACTCCAGCTCTAAAAGGTTCGCCATCACTGTCCTATGGAATTCATTGGAATAATTAGGCACATACAATGTATTCCCAATAGTAGCAGATTGGTGAACTTCCAGGACATGAATAGGTGAGGCACCATGAGTCACTTGCTGTGATACAATGGGGGACCCTTGCCAAAGTTCTCTTTATACTTTCACCATTCTCAATGATGAATGAATAATGTTATCAGACTGTACTTGCACATATTTCATTTTATTCAACTGAGTTCAAAAGACTCTTTGTACAACATAAAGGGAAACTGTATATGTATGTGTAACTTTAGATATACTAAGCTCATAAAATATGGAAAATGTGGAAGAATGCCAGATATCCAACCCCCGCTATTGACAATAATTCCAGTAATTACACATTATTCCCTATCCACAGTATAAGGGTTTTGTCTGATCATTTGGGACCCAACCACTAGAACTCAAGTAATGGTGAGAACTGTGGTCCCGTTTGACCATTCAGTTTTGTGAAACTACTATAGAAAGCTGAGCTCTGCACCTTGGTTCTCATTAGAAGTCCAGTTGGATGATTAGAGTAACAGGCCATACATGGAGCACAGAGGATCCTCGTTCTCATGATCAGTGGACTTCCAAGAGGTTCCACAAAATGTAAATGAAATAAATTGTAATAACTATAATCCCAACAACTTCTGCAGCTACCAGAATGCAATTGATTCCTAAGATTCCCATATTTACGGCCGCAGGCAACTATTTTATCGCTTTTTTATGGTTGGAATTGGAGCTCTTTATAATAAAAATGGCTATCCACCCATATATATATAATTACCTACTGATAATTGGTCAACCCCTTGGCATAAATCCCAATAATGGGATAGAGCACTCTAACTAATATATTCATACAAAGTGGGCACATGAAAGCAAACCAACCTGTCTTTACTGGCATTCCAGGAACCTTCACAGCCAAACCAAAGCATCCACGGTAGGAGGTGCTGTCTCGGATGATGAATGCTCCTGGCTCCTTGTCTTTCAGTAGCTCAATAGCTGTGATTAAATAAAAGAAAATCTATGATTAAATTCTCTTGGTCCCTTGGACAATACATCTGTTCTCTCACTAGGTTTCACACTTTCAAAAAGTATCATGCCCAAAATGGTCTATTTTTTTATCATGTATTTGCCTGCTGTTCAAATGATGTCCATACTTTTGGTAGTAAATCTAATTTAGGCCTAGAAAATGGTATGGCTTTTAGTATTGTTACAGGCAAGATAATGAAGGGATGGCTTCAGTGATAGCCATGCACCTGAGGTAAGGACAAAATGTTCCCTAAATAATGTTAAATAATAACTATGGTGATTGTGATAATTATGATCCTTAAAGGAAACCTACCACTTGTAGTGGCAGGTTTCTGATGGAAATACCGGGGACCAGCTCAGGGTGAGCTGGTGCCGGAGCTTATTTTCGTTAGTGTTTTAAACCGCGGTATCGCGGTTTAAAATACTTTTTAAACTTTATAGCCGGCGCAGGCAGGTACGCGCTCGGCGCTTACCGTGCGCGCGGCTACATAGGAAGTGAAGGAGAGCCGCGCACATGGTAAGCGCCGAGCGCGTACCTGCATGCGCCGGCTATAAAGTTTAAAAAGTGTTTTAAACCGCGATACCGCGGTTTAAAACACTAACGAAAATAAGCTCCGGCACCAGCTCACCCTGAGCTGGTGCCGGGTATTTCCATCAGAAACCTGCCACTACAAGTGGTAGGTTTCCTTTAAGACAAATTGACTTGTGTTGAAGTTTTAATAGTTAGTGGAACTCAAGCGAACATTTTCTAAGAAAGAGCGTCACAAGACACTGTTCTGCTTTCCATACGTAATTTATATCCTCTTTCTTTGTTATTTTGCATAACCCGTACAGTCACAAGCCACATCCTACTTCAACTTTGAAACAGGAAGTCATAATTGATGATTATGCACAGAAGATATTGGACATCAATCTACCTTGGTCTCTTGTCAGGTTGGGTTTAAACCATTGCTTAGAAGTGTCCACTACAAACTTCATTCCAGGCTGTCCATCTTTTTTGGTACCTATATAAATAATACAAGTATAAAAATACATATTTTGTCTGTTTATTGGTAGGGCATTTCAAAAAAGAGAAATAATATTGTACTCACTGTCTATACATGTTGGGATTGAAGATTCAGATGCAGTTTTGTTAAAACTTGAAGATCTTCTTTGCTTATTTCCACCAGGAAATTGTCTAGAAGACTTGGGAGAGATGTTCTCATCTTCTGGGCATTGACATCCATTAACCAAAAGAATAGGGATGTCCATGGTGGAGCTGTTGACTGATGGTGGACAACTGTTGGCATGGCTCTTTGTAGAAGAACTAGGAGATGTCTTGAAATGGCCAAAACTGCTATTGTGGTCAAAGTAATGTATATGTGCAGCAGGTGACATGACAACAGGGCTGTTTAGATTAGAAAATGACCCTTGTGAGCCAAAAGGACTTTCTGTCAACCTTGAATCAAAGTGGCCATCGGTATCATCATATTGCAAAGAGTTGGTGCTGTTTCAACAAAAAGAGAACATCGATAAGTATATAACATACAATATGGAAATACAGCTGGTCCTTAGGAGCTGGGTGGGTACAGCACATGTGTAGTGAAGTCAAGGCATTATCCCGGCTTTACTGGCATGGGATTTTCTCATGTGAGTCTGATGTGTATCATTGGACTCACATCTAGGTAAGTATAAAAGTTTATCATTTTTATTTTTTGGCATTTAAAGTAAAGTCGATTTGGAGCCTAAAGCACAAATCCATAAGGACCTGTAGTTGGTTTAGGGTCCCAAATCAACCAGACAGGTCTTATGTAAGGGAAGGTCCTAACGTAACTTAAAAACATTCATCTATTTAAATATAATACATTTAATTAAATATTATCATTCTATTATGCCTACCTTCCCAAAATATAACTGGTGTCTGACCCAGGGCTGGTAGACAAGATAGAGGCTTCCCTGGTGCGGAAAGAAGGTCTTGTTTGATATAAGGCATCTGAGCCATATGATGTTGATATGATCTGTTTTTCCTGATTTGACCTTTGATGTGGAATAACAATGGTTTCTGTAGCCTTGTGAGATCCTACATTCGAGGGATGTTTGAAATGATCATTGAATGCAAGTGACTGTGGCTCACTCAAAATAAGGCTACCACTGGGGCTGATGTTTTCCGACTGAGTTCCACGAGCAATCAAGATGCCTTCAGCTCTTTGGATGGGACTTGAAGATCTTTGCATATTTTCACGATGACAAATCACTGTTTGTGGAATTACTCCAGCACACTTTATCTCTGTGAAAAACATTACAAGGGGTTAACTTAGAAAATCCATCAATATCTTTTCACTCGTAAAGTTGTAAAATCTTATAAACCTTATTAAGGCAACTGGAAAATAGTATTTATGTCGTAGTAATGATGTTCTGTAAACCTTCTAGGCATAGACTAGATGAATAACCATTGATGATCACCAAAAAAATTAGTTTGAATAGCTGGGATATGTAAATTTTCTAGGAAGGGCCACCCCCTGAAAAAAGGAGTATAGAAATAAGTGCCTTAGAAAGATCCTTAATTGGTATGGTTTGGTGAATTTCCTTTTACTTATAAGTTATTGACCACTACTTATTGACCACTACTCGAGCTTCCTCATCCCAGTAGGGTCAACTCAACCATCTTCTTACTCATAACATACACTATTACCTTCTATTGATCTTTCTTACTGTAGCCATAAACTTGGATGTAAAGTTAATTTTTTTAGGGATAACTTTTTATTTTAAGGCAAACATTTGGAGTGCAGATACTGTAGATCCCTGCAGTGTTGACTTTTATGTTTTCATTGTATAACCTCCAAATGTAGCCTTCTTAGCTAAACACGCAAACCAATGGCTCTAATCCTACACTGTCTACACATCCTTTGACATCATGGTCCACTCCTGCCCCTGCAGGCATAAACCTGGGATGTGATGGCTCTCATGAGGATCTAAACATAAAGACATACACTTTTAATAGCATATGCCGCCTCACTGGGCTGGTCTGATTTAATCAGAACAAGCAAGCCTTCCAGGCATCACATTTCATAAGGATCACAAATACAACAAGTTAGTACTGCGCCTCTGCTCATATTTTCTGCCAAGCCCTCGGGAGGCTGTATAATTTGTTTGTTGAGTCTGGCAGTAGACTAGTAGTAGATTTAAAATCGAAAAACATTTTTTCCAAAGCCACATGAAATGTATTATTCAGTGGTAGCATCTCAAGGGGGGTCCATTACAATGTGCACAAAAGAAAACGTGCAAATTTCTCTTCTGGGCTCTTCTTATCTAAAACATGCATAAATTTGACTGGTATTTGTTGACTAAGATAGGATTGCAAACAATTTCCAGGAGTGACCAGTATATATTTTGGCCTGTATTCTACATTTCAAGATTTGAATATGTATTGTTCCTCTCGCAACTGAATATACGTAGCATATCTTTTATTCTGTTCCCATGGAAAATGGTTTTTAAGCATGGTGCTAAATAGTGGTTGTTGAATTATAGCAATTTAAAAGTCATCCCAACACTGGTACACAAGAAGGTGGACAAAAACCTGTTCCTATTGATTTCAAGACATCAAGTATATCAGGGCACAAGCCCCTTTTTCAGATATGTCTTATGGCCAGTAAGAAGTAATTGAATTAAGGACATCTGAAATCTAGTTGGCAAGCACTGGTGTCAGGTTTGCTTCCAACCTTGTGAGTCCCTGGTTTCTAGTGTCCGTATGATAGTCCTATAAAACTTTCCCGACACCTGCAGCTACCCGAGACAATTACTGACAATGTATTTTAATGCATTTACTATTGTTGTGGCCTTACATAGAATTCTATCTAGCATAAAATGATATTTCCCTTTAGAGCTTAGCACCATTGGTTCTTCCTTTTCAGCTATCCAACATTGGGGTTGCATTACAAGGGACTCTCGTTCTATGTATGGTAGAACATATTGTCTGACATTCCAGAATAGAAACTGTTAAAGAGTCACTGCTGCTTAAAATTATTTCGAAAATTAATGTTTGGGGGAATTTAAGAAACGTTGTAAAATATCTTATCAGGGAAAAGTGCCCTTATCCCCTCTTATTAGACATTATCCAGCTTGATAAACTGCTCTGTCCTCTGCTCAGATCTGACTTTAGCGAAGACAGATCCTATTTTATGGGGCATATTTACCGTATATACTCGAGTATAAGCCGACCCAAGTATAAGCCGAGGCCCCTAATTTTACCACAAAAACCTGGTAAAACCTATATTTTTTTACTCGCGTATAAGTCGAGTTTGGGTTTTCAGCACATTTTTTTGTGCTGAAAATCTAGGCTTATACTCGAGTATATATGGTACTTACCCGGTCCATTCACGATCCAGCGGCACGTTCTCTGCGGTGGATTCGGGTCTTCGGGCTATTCATTAAGGCAGTTCCTCCGACGTTCACTAGGTGCCGCTGCTGTGCTGAAGTCCCCCGAGGTCTGCCGGAGTTCACGATCGGTTGCAGGTAAGCGCGTATCCAGCGATCCTTTTTTTTTTTCCTGCAGGTTTTACCAATTCTGGGCCTTGTACATTTAAAGAAATTGTATTTTAGACAAATATCTTACTGTTATTTCCTCCAATAATATTCATGTGGCCATCTCAATACTCATCTTTCTGAAATTAGATATAAGCAATAAACTAAGCAGTTTAGCAGGCAGGATATATGTCTGCCTGAACTATTTCTATACAATATGAATTTGAAATTACAGTAAGTCTTGGACACAAGTGTTATCATTTAGCTTTACCTTATCAATTCCTTACCTGGAGGACTTGTCACTTTGGTAGTCACTGGTCTAGAAGGGGAAGGGTCACGTTTTTTCTTAATCAAATCAGAGTTGACAGGTAAAGGTTGGAAGGTTGGATCAAGTTGTAAAATGAGTTGATTCAGATTGTCTATGGAAATGTCCAGCGACGGAGATAAAGGATCTCCTCCATTACAGACCTCAACCTCTGATGGTTGCTTTACATTTACTGATTGAATACCATTATTTCCTGGTAAGGGCTGGTGGACCTTCATTGGCGCTTGTCTACCATAAGGAATTGTGTCAGGCAACCTGTGACCATTTACTTGATGTGATGTCATCTGTCCGACATAGCACTCAGAAGTATAATAGGAACATTTTGAGTTAATTGAGATCCCTTTGGGATGAACAACTTGTCTGAAGCCACTGATTTCATCTTTGGGTGCCATGCAGACCGTCTGTCCAACTCGTAACACATGGTTGGGGATCACTTGGGACATTGTGTTTTGAGTTATTCTTTGCTGAGAAAATAATTCTTGAAAAGAAAAAGAAAAGTGACTTATTCAAAAAGCTAACAATTTCTGGAATGACTTATAATTATCTATTAACAGGAAAACCATAATATAGGCCCACCTATCATTATGATTTACTAATTAGTCTAAATCTATCCATCTATCTATTTAAAATTGCACAAACAGACCCAGTTAGGCTACGTTCACACGGATGTATGAAAACGGCCGTATCCGTACCGTACCGTTTTTTTACGGATTACATACGGCCAGATTCATATCAATGGACAATACGTCTGACCATTTATATTGCCATTGTTAACTCCGTTCCGTACCGTACCATATACTGGCCGTATAAAAATATAGAGCATGTCCTATTTTCTCCCGTATTTCAGTTCCGTATGCCCTAGAAGTCTATGGGGACGTATAAAATACGGGTTACATGCATGCTGCATACGGATGAAAAACGTCACGTATATACGGCCCGTAAATACGGGACTGGAGAAATCATACGGTCGTGTGAATGTAGCCTTAGTGAAAAAGTGATATTTTTTTTCCACCACACACATTTAATGGAATGAAGAACCACTTCAGTTTTGCACTACCTGGGAGTGCTGCCAATTTCTACAATTTTACTTATTAGACTCTTTACTGGTGAGAGGATTAGGATATCACTCTATTTAATTCTAGACTGCGCTGCTGTTTTTGGATTTTTATTTATTTTTATATCTATCCCTACTTTATGTAAAATGTAACACACAATCTATAATATAATTACACTTAACATGATACAAACATAAGTGAACTTTTCATATACATATCGATCCTGCATAATTTTGACTCACGTGCAATGTCTTTAATTTATTAGGGCCATCGGTTATCTAAAGCTTATACTACACTGAACAGTGGGTTCCTTCCAAAACCCAAACCATGGGAAGATTCTTGATGTCCATGTTTAAGGGTACTTGTCAGATCTAGGGCCACATATTAACTAAACATATAGCCACATAGTTGTAGTGCCTGAATCACACACATTTCTTTCTTGAAAATACCTTTGGCCTGTATGCAGAGAAAACTGTATTACTATTATTATTATGTTATGAAAATGATAATATCAGTGCAACATGGCCTTGTCCAATGTACCCTTTCTTGCCCAATTTTCAGGGGAGTGGTAGTTGCAATGGTGCAATGCATCGATTATTATGATACAAATAAATATTAACATTTCCTTTGCATTGAAGACATCAATTTTTGGAAGAAATCAGCCATATTTACTAATTCCTTACATCTCCTTCACCAATAACTTGATGGAACTTTATGTTCTTTTTTTCAATGTTTGTATTTGTATAGAAAGAAACCACTTTGTTGATTTAGAATAGAATAGAATAGAATAGAATGCTTTATTGATATTCCCTACTATTGATGCATGCTGCTGCAAATAAAATGTATGTATATGACTCCATCATTACAGAATATAAAAAATGTGGATTAGCATATGGAAAATCTGCTGTGGAATAAATTAAACTTGACCAGCATGGGAGTTGACATGAGCTGGAGTTTTACATTCTACTGTGGATCCAGAGCAAATCAGTTTTAAAATCATACTGTTTCTGTAGTATTTCAGTGCTGGTTCTGCTGAGACATCTGCACCACATGTAAATAGCCTAAAAGTCTTATTTCCAGTGTCACCATGGAGACAAATACATACATACATACATACACAAACTAGTAAATGATTTACTTTTAAGTTATTAAATATTAATTGCTTACAGAGGATTCATACTCTTTAAAGCACATAGTAATATAGAATTAAGATAGATGATAAATGTCAGATAATAAAGTATTAACCCTCAATGAATATTTACAATTCCAATAGCCTATATGATTAACTTCCAGAATATTGGAATTTTTCCAAATTGTATAAAACAAGTGATACAAAAAATTAAAATGTAACTGTAGTTGTATCAATAAATAATATATAACTCTGTATTCCAATATTACATATAACATATATTTCTGTATCCGCATATTGAATTAGACTATATATGACATACTGTACATAGAAATAAATATATATAATTTACTTACCTTTATATTACTTGAGCTGTATGTTCAGTGTTACACAGTAGCTGTCTATGATATATCTGTGAAAGTTCTGCCTTGCAGGTTGTATATATAGAAGAAGCAGAAGTTACACCCTTTAATTGCTGACAAAAGTCAAAGATCAGATCAACCCTTGTGTCTGTCCCAGCCTGGCTGGGAGGAACAGTGTTAACTTTTCCGCCTACAGTCTATGAGTCTCCCTTTTGCCTGTAGGCGACACATGTATACACCCTTTTGCTGATGGAGAAGGTGTGAAACCTCTGCACTTAATGCTGACGTCAGATTCCTGTCCTATGCAATCCAGGCTACTTGGAAACGAAAACAGAAAATACACAGAGTAGTGTCAGGAACATGCCCTGCAGTATTCTTCAACCCTACAGGTGCATGCTGGGCATCATAGTCTTTTATAAGCTGGAGACGTGTACTTAAGGACTAATACCCTAAAGCAGTGATGGCGAACCTTTTAGAGACCAAGTGCCGAAACTACAACCAGGACCCACTTATTTATCGCAAAGTGCCACCACAGAAATTTAATTTGTGATTTATACTCCCTTCTCTGTCACAGCTTTAATTGATACCAGCACCTGAGGACACCAATAAAGCAGAAAATAGAAGAAATTTGGATGTTCATTGTAGCTTCCCTCCAGGGTCTAATAAACAGGAAGAATTGTCAGGGCTGGAGCAGGAGCTACAATGATGATCCAGATCTGTCCACACCTTCCCATTCCTCCAGTAGTCCCAGGTAGCACTGTCACTTTAATATAGCTCTGTGCACAGCAAGTCCTGGGCTGTCTGGGACTGCAGGAAGATGCCAGGAGTCCTCTCTGGTGATGGCCTGAGAGCCCACAGAAAGGGCTCTGAGTGCCACCTCTGGCACCAGTGCCATAGGTTAGCCACCACTGCCCTAAAGTATAGGGATCTAAGGAGCCTTACTTCCAGGGAAGACTAGCTCCATCAGATGATGGCTGACATATTTAATATAAAACCTAAAAACTGGAAGATAAGATATAACAAGATGTTTGATGAGGTCTTTTTAATAAGGAGCTGCTTTAGCTTATTATATTTTTATTAATGACCTTGTAGTGGGTTTACACAGTCAAGTTTCAATATTTGCAGATGATACTAAGCTGTGTAAAGTAATAAATACTGAGGTCGATAGCTGGAACGGGTGCAGAGGAGAGCAACCAAGATTATTAGGGGAATGGGGAGACTAGAGTACAATGACAAATTACAAAATTTGGAATTATTCAGTTTAAAAAAAAAAAGAGGGGAGACCTCATTACAATGTACAAATACCTGTACAAATACCTTATTGGGACATAGGAGCAGTGAGACTATGGAACTCTCTGCCGCAGGAGGTTGTTATGGTGGACTCTATGTACATGTTCAACAGAGGCCTGGCTGACTTTATGGAGAGAAAAAATATTTATGGGGAAAAAACATTTGTTTAATTCTTAAAGGTTGGACTTGATGGTCTTTTTCCAGCCTTATATACTATGATACAATGGTCCAAGATTGACTTAGCTAAAACTTTAACACATTTTTCAGAAGATTTGGTTTTCATCTGAATCTATACATTCAAGCCGATGTTGCTAAAATTGTAGTGGAGTAAGCAACCTACCTACCTGGTCATTTATAAACAGCAACTTTGTATTCTAATCCCACAACATAAGACCCTATACGCTCGGTTGAAGAAACCAGTTAAAAGTCATGTCTTCCTATATAGAGCAATGCAAAAACCATTCCACTAAACTTCCATTCCACTATTTTTGATTAGATGGCAGGATTTTACGTAAAGGCTTGGTATGGAAGTATTTTCACTAATGCACATTATATGGAGTATTATTTGTCTTGAAAGGGGGTTGTGTATTATTTTGCGCACAATTTTTTGTGAATTTTAATACATTCCCCACCTCCATGACTTTATACAAACAATTTACATCTCGCCTCAAAGTTGGGCAACACGAGTCCATGAAAGAGACATGATACTGAAGGTGTAAATCTACTTGACAACATACTGGTAGTGGTTTATTACGTCAATTTGTGTTAACTGTAAGACTGAATATAACATTGTATAGTACACGTATAGGTCATGTCCAGTAAGGGAAGCTGGTGACTGGATGATAACCTAGTAGACCATCGCTTGCTGTATACAAGTGACAGAAAATAGCATAACAGTGTGACTAGGTCACATCCAGTAAGGAAGGTATGTGCGCACATCATAGCATAGGCGTGCGACTGTGTCATCTACAGGAAGGCTGAGACATTGTACTATAGAATGTCAAACGCAGAGAGGGGACCTGTGACTGTAACTCACAGCTTGTCATTTGCCAGCAATGAGCAATGATTGACTGGTAGACAGAAGTGTGTTACTACTATATATCATCATGTCATAATCTAACAAGAGAGGGTGGTCTTTAGCGATGACCGCATCTTTCTATTGATTTGGCAATATTCAGGCAGTGAATTAGAATATTTTCTGATTCATTTCAGACAATTCTTTAATATAAGATAACAACAGATCTGTTAAAATGTCCATTGATTTCTGATTGCTTTCTGTTATTGTGAGACTAGCCCGTTAGGCTTTCGTTATTGTTTTTGTGAAATTTTACAGGACTTTTAAGGGAAACCTGTCAGGGCGATATGGGACACTAAACCACCCACAGGTCCTTATGTATCAAATCACCAAGTTTTCTCTGTGGGTGCAAAAAAACCCCAAACATTTATACTTACCTTGTCCCAGAGAGTACTATGCCGACTTTTTTGAAGCAACTGACAACGTTCATACAGGTTGAGTTGGGACCTTAAACCGCATAGTACACAGGTCCATAGTGACATGTAGTTGGTATGGGGTCCCAAGTTGACCTTAAGGTTCTCTTTAATACAACATTGTATCAAACCAGATTCAATTTAGCAAAAATTCAGCAGAGCCAGTCATCTCTGGTCATCTTATTACATGGTCTGCATCACAACCCAAATTATTGTATAGGTAGAAAGTGTAACAGCCATATACAAAGCCATAAATTGAAGCAAATGGACCCATATGACAGAGCCCCAAACTATGACAACATATGTAACCCACATTCTACTAATCACTGAGTGGTCGCCACTATTTATTTTTGTATCCAATTCAACCAAAGGGAGATTTATCATACATAATGGACCAGACTCCCAGAATGGCCCGTGTTACCTTCCACCCCCCACTTGGTGTTGAGGTAGCATAACTGGGAAAATCATTGAAATTTCTGTTTGAAATTTTATTTCAAGGCTTGTAAAACAGTTAATGGAAAGCAATGGTAGGGGAAATAATGGGACCTGGCACCATGCCGTTTTTACCATATTAACCCAATCACAGTGGCTATTTAAATTGTAGCAAGTAGTCCCCCTTTTTTAACACTTTAATGGCTGGGCCCTTTCCATTAGTATGATCAATACTGTCTTCAGCAGCCTTGACCCACTGGAACATAGCCAACCCACCAAAAAATGATCACCAGGAATCTGTATGTCCTGATATGACTATATGCAAATCACATAGGCAATCTTACGTAACTTGTGACTGCTGAGGAATAAATCACATGAAATAATTTTCCTATTAGCAACATCTGAATCTCCACCCAAAACCAAGAAAATACTTTTGGGTGGAGTTGGATGAGTGTAAGGACATGAGATTACTTACTTTCACTTCTGCATTCTCCACATTATTTTTGGGCAGCATATAATAAAGGGGTTGTCAGGACAAACTATTATTATGAGCAGGTCATCAGCTCAGGACTGTGGTTCCAACTCTTCAGCTGAAAGCACTGGAGGAAGTTGGACTTTATCAGTCAGTAGACAAGACATAGGAATCATGTAACCTGTGGTATAAGCACATACAGTAACTTGAACTTGCTAGGTGCTATTTATGGTGGTTCCATCTTACATATTAGAAAAGCATTTGGAGACCCTAAGGCACCAGGTGCAACCTGGTTTGCAGTCTCCGTCGAAGCCGCCATCGAAGTTGCATTGGGGGCCAAGGGGTAAGGAGGGTCAAGCGACCCTGAATAGACACAGATATTGATTATTGAAGGATTTACAGCATTACTGTTTCCTGTTCTTCCTCCATATATTTTCTTGCAGCATATAATTCTGGTTAAGAAGGTAACATGGTAGGTTCCGTGTGGAACACCTCAACCACAATTTTACTATGTAGCCTTTTTGTGGAAGGAAATTTGGAAACTCCAAGATATTGGAAACAGAAAATAAACTTTTCATCTTTATGCAAATAGGAAAGTATATACACTTATTTGAGTAGTAACCATGTAGTAACAAAATGTTAGATATCTACACAAAGGCGAGGCAGAAGACAAACGAGTATAATGGAACCTATTTCAACTTTGTTGTGGCCCCATCTCTTTTATGTCTGCCCTTAAAACAATGTTCATGCATTATGTCAGTCCAGGTTATGTATAACAACTTTATACTGATACGTATGATGACTAAGATACACACAGGAGTCCAGGATAGCTGGGAGACACCTGAAATAAGCAGATAGTATCAATGTATGTACGTGCCAATAGTAAATTATACAACGTGAAGATAAGAGCTTTCAGACCAATAATGCTGAATTTATATATGGATTATTTGCTAGATCCTGAAAAGTAATCACTCAATGCTATGGTAACGTAGAAACAATACACAGCACAACATAACAGCGTGACACATACAGATGTTATGACACAGTCAGGACTGTATTGATGTAGAGTATTCAACCTGATAACAGCCACCCATAAACCCTGCGCTACTCCCATACATTACTATGACTAGTTATCTGACATCACCTAAAAGGGAAGTCCATTTTTAACATGTAGAACATTTTCTGAACACTAAGATTATTTGGTAAATCTACTAATCCTGATGAGCAAATTTAAGGACAATGGTTGAATTGAGGTTATACTCATATGATTACTAAGAAGAATCCTTTCAATTTAATAAGAAAGAAATGACTACGGAAATCAGTTGTGCAAGAAGGAAGTAGCTAGATTTTACTTCCACTTTGAGTTAAAGTAGCTGGGAGTCTGGGCCAATGAATTGTTTGCTAACCAATATTTGACCAGCAGACAAAGAAATGACTTTTTCTGGAGAAGGAGAACCCACCAAATACACGTCCTCAGGCACACTTAAGACTCATCTGTAGAGACATCTGCTGAAATATGTTTCTGTGTTCTCTGTCCTCATTAGTGTAGAGGAGGATGGTGCCCAAGAAAGATATACCTTAAAGTTAAAGATACATTTTCCCATAGCATATGAGAAAGCAGCAAGTCTCATATTAAATTCAAAACTACTATTCACCTCTTCAAACTTCTGCCAATTCAGTGCAGATGCCCTGGAAACCCCACAAGTCTATACTTACAAGTGACCTGCGAGCTGGTACATGACTGATGTAGCCAATGTATGGCCCGAGCAGCCACATGCCACATCGACATCCGTGAACGGGAATCATGTTCCAGTCTTAATATTCCCCCCAAATTTACTGAAAGGTTCCAGCTTTCTAGTACATCCGACACCAGAATTAAATCTACAACATGTCAGACCTAGAATAGATTTAAGCTATAACCTGCATCTCTACCCTGGCCCATCCTATGACCCACCAAACGTGAAAAAAACGTCACAATTTCTTAGAACAATGTTCCCACTAATTAACAATACAAATGAAAATACCAGGAATCGAGCTGATGCCCTGACAAAGTTTATTTGATAGGCAGAGAAAGAAACGGACACCGCGTTTTGACAGCGAACTGCTCTCTTCATCTGGTCCAAAACAGAATAATATACTAAAAAAGTGATACAGAAAATGTGTCATAATAAATTCATAAAAGAATGAAAAAACAAGATATATATATATATTCATAGAAACACCCATAGAATTAATACATCCAATGAATAGAGCATACATATATGAAATAGTCTGTTACAACCAATAATTATAGCAAATGTATAAAAGTGCCAATAATAAGTGAATACTTCGAAACAGTAAAAATCTGATAACATAATTATAGTAATAATTAGTTAAAACCGGAGATATCACTGTTGGTAGTACGGTCTGGCAAAATGCTGGCAAGTCCATATTACATGAAAAATGACCTATATTTTTACATAATTCATAAGCTGAGCGGTGCAGCACAGTGTGCACCACTCGGCAGTGCACAGGCCGGCGTGTGGGATGACGTCATCACGCTCGCTAGTCTGTGTCACTACACACAATGCGACTGCCGGCGGGAGAAGAGGAGCGGCGGGGAACACTGGCGCTGGATGTAAGTACAAGGTTTATCATTTTTATGGGTGTCATAATGTATATACTGTGACTGGCGGAAAGGCTGTATATATATAATACTACTTCTGGGGGCAGGCTGTGTATACTTTGTGGGGGAGGCTATATACACTGCTACTACTGGAGGGGAAAGGCTGTTTCTACTGGGGAGATGAAAGGCTGTATATACTTTTACTATGGGGGGAGGCTGTGTATACTTGGGGGGGAGGCTGTATATTCTGCTACTAATGTGGGAAGAGGCTGTGTATACTGCTACTACTAGGGGAGAGGTTGTGTATACTGGGGGAGAGGCTGGATATACTTGGGGGTGAAAGGCTGTATTCACTGCTACTAATGGGGTGAGTAGCTGTGTATACTGGAGGGGAAAGGCTGTGTATACTGGGGGGTTGAAATGCTGAATATACTGCTACTAGTGGGGAAGCTGTGTATAGTTGGGGGGTTGTATATACTACTAATACTGTGGGGAGAGGTTGTGTATACTGCTACTACTGGGGGAGAGGTTGTGTATACTGGAGGAGAGGCTGTGTATACTGGGGGGTGAAAGGCTGTATTCACTGCCACTACTAGGACATGCGGCTGTGTATACTGGAGGGAAAAGGCTGTGTATACTGAGGGGATGAAAGGCTATATACACTGCTACTAGTAGCGGGAGGCTGGGTATACTTTGGGGGGGGGCTTTATAAAGCGGATGTGTATATAAATTAGCTGGGTTCTGTTGGTCAGGGGACTACTGGGGGAGTGGCTGTATATGCTGGAGGAGAGGCTGTGTATATTAGGGGTAAAGGCAGTATATACTGCTACTACTGGAGGGGAGAAGCTGTGTATGCTGTAGGGAAAAGGTTGTATATACTGGGGGAAGAGGCTGTGTATACAGGGGGGAGAGGCTTGGTATACTGCAGGAGAGGCTGTATATACTGGGAGGCTGTGCATATTTGGGGGAGAGGCTGTATATGCTGAGGGGTTATATATACTGGGGGGGGGGTGAAGGGCTGAATATACTGCTACTACTAGGGGGAGGGTGTATATACTCCTACAACTTGGAAGAGAGGTTGTGTATACTTGGGGAGTCTGTGTATACTTGGGGGCTGTATATACTGGGGGGACTGTGTATACTGGGGAAAGGAGAGGCTGTGTGCTACTGGGGGTGGCATGGCTCTGTATACTGTCTACTGGGGAATGCTGTGTGTATTGTCTACTGGGGCATCTATATATAGGGGCTGGGTTTTAATGAAACTGGGTGGCCTTATATGGAGGACTGCATATAATTTAATTTGAGAGTATGGATATGGGGGTTGTTATAAATAAATCAGGGGAACTTTATATAAATAAAACGGGTGTGTATATAAATTAGCTGGGTGCTGTTGGTCAGAGGACCTGATATACACTCACCGGCCAATTTATTAGGTACACCTGTCCAACTGCTCGGTAAGACTTAATTTCTAATCAGCTAATCACATGGCGGCAACTCAGTGCATTTAGGCATGTAGACATGGTCAAGACAATCTCCTGCAGTTCAAACCGAGCATCAGTATGGGGAAGAAAGGTGATTTGAGTGCCTTTGAACGTGGCATGGTTGCTGGTGCCAGAAGGGCTGGTCTGAGTATTTCAAAAACTGCTGATCTACTGGGATTTTCACGCACAACCATCTCTAGGGTTTACAGAGAATGGTCCGAAAAAGAAAAAACATCCAGTGAGCGGCAGTTCTGTGGGCGGAAATGCCTTGTTGATGCCAGAGGTCAGAGGAGAATGGGCAGACTGGTTCGAGCTGATAGAAAGGCAACAGTGACTCAAATCGCCACCCGTTACAACCAAGGTAGGCAGAAGAGCATCTCTGAACGCACAGTACGTTGAACTTTGAGGCAGATGGGCTACAGCAGCAGAAGACCACACCGGGTGCCACTCCTTTCAGCTAAGAACAGGAAACTGAGGATACAATTTGCACAAGCTCATCGAAATTGGACAGTAGAAGATTGGAAAAACGTTGCCTGGTCTGATGAGTCTCGATTTCTGCTACGACATTCGGATGGTAGGGTCAGAATTTGGCGTCAACAACATGAAAGCATGGATCCACCCCTCCTTGTATCAATGGTTCGGGCTGGTGGTGTCATGGTGTGGGGAATATTTTCTTGGCACTCTTTGGGCCCCTTGGTACCAATTGAGCATCGTTGCAACGCCACAGCCTACCTGAGTATTGTTGCTGACCATGTCCATCCCTTTATGACCACAATGTACCCAACATCTGATGGCTACTTTCAGCAGGATAATGCGCCATGTCATAAAGCTGGAATCATCTCAGACTGGTTTCTTGAACATGACAATGAGTTCACTGTACTCAAATGGCCTCCACAGTCACCAGATCTCAATCCAATAGAGCATCTTTGGGATGTGGTGGAACGGGAGATTCGCATCATGGATGTGCAGCCGACAAATCTGCTGCAACTGTGTGATTCCATCATGTCAATATGGACCAAAATCTCTGAGGAATGCTTCCAGCACCTTGTTGAATCTATGCCACGAAGAATTGAGGCAGTTCTGAAGGCAAAAGGGGGTCCAACCCGTTACTAGCATGGTGTACCTAATAAAGTGGCCGGTGAGTGTATATAATAAATTGTGGGTGTTGTAGATACTATAAATTATTTGGGTGACTATTTAAAGGTTGTTTTATGTAGGGAATAGTTTGTTCAGTCGTGTTGTGAGGATAGTGTATATTGCGAAACATGCTCCATTACAATGTAAGTGACAGTTTTTTTAAGGGCGCAGTGTGGAGTTATGCCATATGGAGCCCAAGACATTTGACTGTGAATTCAGAGATAAACCATGGCCGGGAGAAATCATAAAGAAGGTCTTTCCAGATGGAGCTGATCATCACGTGTAAGGTACTAGATATTAGATGTCACTAATGTCGGAGTCACTGACTGACTACTAGTGTGTGAGGTAGAATTATGGGGAAGAGGGGGGCAGCAATTTTCACCTCAGACAGTAAAAGGGCTATGATTGGCCCTGGCTATAAAGGAAAAGATTGACTAATTGACAGCAGAAATAGTTTTGTTCACTGCATTTTTATCCTTATAAAAAATCTTTTTTTCACTTGTGCAGTTTTGAACACTATGGTGTAGTTAGGGATGATGTAGTTATGGAGAGGGCTCAGGGAATGTGCCATCTTCATACAGGGCAGGAGTCTATGTAGAATGTGAATTTCTCGACGTCCTGGTTAGGGTGCAGGATTCCGCGTTGACCACCACTGTGTTTAGAAAAAGTACGGCCACTAATAGCCTCTTGCATCACAATAGTTATCACCCTCAGCACGTTAAAGCAGCCGTCCCGTACGGACAGTTCGTACGCCTCAAACGGGTTAACAGTGACGAAACTTCTTTTTTATCCCAAGCAAATGATCTTAAAATAAGGCTATTTAAAAGAGGCTATCACCCTCAGGTCGTAAACGAAGCCTACCAAAAAGCAGTAGCCCTTAAACGCGAAGACCTCCTGCGCCCCAAGCACACTAAACATAGGCACAGAGAACACAAGCGTTTTACTTTTACGTTTAATTACAGTCCTATGGCTCAAAAAATTAAAAACACAATTCATAAAAATTGGTATATGCTGGCAGAGGACCCGATACTTAAAGACTTAACCACTTCACCCCCCCTGATTTCATTCAGGAAAACTAAAAGTATAAAAGACCATCTAGTACGCAGTCGCTTACCCTCAATACAGAAAAATTGGCTCGACAGAATGATCCCGTTTGGGAACTTCTGCTGTGGCCAGTGTAAATTCTGTTCTCAAAATATAAAAAAACGTGAGTTATGTCTAGGAGGAGTGAAAGTGTCTTTACATCAGTTCATTTCTTGTAAATCTAAATATTTGGTGTATGTGATTTTCTGTCCCTGTGGCTACTTCTATATTGGCAAAACTATTCGTCCCCTTAACGTCAGATTCAGCGAGCATTGTCAGTCAGTAAGAAGTGGCAGAGGAGCCCCTAGACTCATAGAGCACGTTAACAAGATACACGGAGGTAACACTTACATCCTCCGTTTTGGTGGCATCGAATACGTCCCGGTGCCGCCCAACGGCGGGGACCGTCACAGGGAACTTTTGAGGAAAGAGGCCAGATGGATTTTAAGGACCAATGCTATGGGCCCCCTGGGATTGAACGACAAAAATGATATGGGGGTGTTCCTATAACCCTATTTTTCCTCCCTCCATTCCTCTAAGATCTTACCTGTCCGCTCCTGTATATATGTTTACCCGTTTAAATCTTTGCTTGTTCCACGGTAGCTGTAAATAATCACTTAATCAGGTTCTTCTGTATATGCACATATAATGGTACCCTATTCATGATAAGTAGAGCTAAGTCCACTGTTCAGTTTGTCCTGTTATATGTTTTTTATACTGTATGTGTTGCCTTGTCCGCGCATCGCTCTTGTGCATGACTCGGCTTACTTCCTGCCGCGATGCACAGTAGCGTCTTGGTTGCAGGGTAACGAGGGGGTGTGACGTCTCGCCGGCTGCATTAAGAGTCAGGTGAGGACGCCACACTCCACAGGCTAGAGAAAGCGCCAGACGGCGCGAAACGGCTGTCGCCTTATTTGACCCCCTGCTCCTATCTCTGCCCCACCTCGGCTGTACCATGTCGAACTGATTTTATGTGAAACTACAATAAAGAATATCTCCAACGGGTGAGTGCCGCAAATCTCTTTTTTACACACTATTCCCGATGTCTGCACTTTGTATGCTGAGCACCACCCCTACGGGCATTCCTTCACCTTTACACCATCTCTGAAGACATACATCTACTGCAGGCTCATAAGGGGTTGCGGTAGTGCCTCCGCTATTCAAGTTCTCCGCTTGTTGTTTTTCTAATACTCTTTTTTTCATTGTTGAGGAAGAGCACACCGCTTGCCTTCATCACCCCATTATTATGGACAATGCCATGGCAGAATCTTCCAATATAGAGATGGGCGAAGACATAGCCTTACAGTCGGGCAGAGAGGATGCAGGGGTCTTTTTTGCTCAATGCAACCAAAAGGACGAGCTACAGGTTCTGAGCACTCGTATCCTCGAGCAGAGGATTTTTAACCTCGCTGAACGCGAGGTCAGGATTTTTTGGACTGTCAACTCACTACGCTCGTACAACACCAGCAACCGAGTCCCAAGAGGCCTCAGAGTGTTTAAAAATGCTTCACAATTTAAGGACGATCCTGTTTTCCTATCTGAGTGGAAACATATCCACCTAGAACACTCACTAAAGCTAATGCGACTGGTGCTGTCCAGGAATGAAAAAGAGTACATAACAGTTACAGAAGAACTCTGCAAGACTAAAACAGAGTTAAGGACCAGATTGACCGAACAACAATTTACAGCCTTCATTAAAAAATTGGAGAAACGCTTAGTACCTATATAAGCTGAAGTTAAAGAAAAGAAAAAAGATAAATTCATAAGAGATAAAAACGATTTCGATAATGGGAATGTATTTGACTGGGGAAGCCAGAAACAACTCAAGATGCGCAAGAGATACCTTAATAGAAAGAAAATTAATGACTACTGGACTACCGACTCTGATTCCAGCGCATCCGATGAAAATCTGAGTACACAACCTCAACAAACACAACCAGGGACTTCTCAAACCACTGACAAGATCATCCCTTTAGGAAAAGGACGAGGAGGGGGCGTGGAAAAAGGACAAGGCAAAAAACGGAAACAAGTGTCCTGGAGGCACTAACTAAAGAAAGTACAGATGAAGCTCAAAAGAATAACGACGACCTTCTAGTAGTTAACTTGACAGACATTGATCTGAGCCCGGCCTGTACATCTTTGCTGGCCAAAGGCCTAGGTTTCTGTTTACCAAATAACTTTAATTTTGTGGATTTTGAAATCGATCTCTTTAAAGGGGTCCGTAATATTAATCTGAAAAGGTTTTTTTCAATAAATGCATCTAAAAATACAAGCAGTACCACTCAGACTCCAAAAAAGGAGGGCGAAATACCTATTCACATAGGCCCTCTAGGCTTTATGTTGCATGACCCCCTAGAACCACAAGATCGAGAATGCCTATTAGCCCTAATGGATCTCGATGACCCGCAGATTCTTCAGGCCGAGCCCGAAACAGGGACGAGTTTTAGAGGGGGGAATAGGTCTACATTCAATCCCCCTGTAGCTCCAGGTGGAGCCCTTGACCAATTTCAAAAGAGAGTCTTACAGAGCCTGAAAGCCCTGGTTTATGAGCGAGACCCTGATAACATTACCAAGGAGGAAAAAGCAGCCCTGATGTGGCTCAGAAGTAATGATACCCTAGTAGTTAAAAGGGCAGATAAAGGGGGCAATGCGGTGGTTATGACTAGAGACTACTATAGAAAAGAGGCATATAGGCAATTAGACAACTCGGATGTCTATACAAAATTAATTTCAGACCCCACCACAAAAATTAAAAATAAGCTCTGCTCCTTTCTTAGAGCAGGCGTGGAAAAAGATATTTTAAGCAGATCTATGGCCGAAAAATTACTACCCCCCTTCCCCCAAAAACCAGCCTGGTACTTCCTACCTAAAATTCATAAAACCTTGCAATCCCCCCCAGGACGCCCCATAGTGGCAGGGGTTGGCTCCATCACCGAGTCTCTCTCTAGGTATGTGGATTGGATCCTGCAACCTATCTTGCAAGAGATCCCCACATACCTAAAAGATACTAATGATTTCTTGCGAAACCTGAAAAACGCTCCCTGGCAGGACGGGTTCATATTAGCAACCATAGACGTAGAAAGCTTATATACGGGCATCCCCCATCAATTAGGGATAGAAGCTGTACGCAAGGTCCTGGCCAATTCTAATAGAGACCCTAATTTTGTAAGTTTCATCTGTGATGCGATACATTTCATTCTCACCAACAACACCTTCCAATTTGAAGATACCTGGTACAAGCAAAGAGACGGGACGGCCATGGGCACGCCCATGGCCTGTACATATGCCAACATTTTTCTGGCTGTTCTTGAAGATAAATATATTTTTTCAAAGGGGAACCATTTTGCCAAGCACATACATTCATTTTTGAGATATGTGGACGATATTTTTGTCATATGGTCAGGGACAGAGACACAATTCCACGAATTTATTACTTACATCAATGCTAATAACATGAATATGTTTTTTACATTCAAAACATCCTATGTAGAATGTGAATTTCTCGACGTCCTGGTTAGGGTGCAGGATTCCGCGTTGACCACCACTGTGTTTAGAAAAAGTACGGCCACTAATAGCCTCTTGCATCACAATAGTTATCACCCTCCACACGTTAAAGCAGCCGTCCCGTACGGACAGTTCGTACACCTCAAACGGGTTAACAGTGACGAAACTTCTTTTTTATCCCAAGCAAATGATCTTAAAATAAGGCTATTTAAAAGAGGCTATCCCCCTCAGGTCGTAAACGAAGCCTACCAAAAAGCAGTAGCCCTTAAACGCGAAGACCTCCTGCGCCCCAAGCACACTAAACATAGGCACAGAGAACACAAGCGTTTTACTTTTACGTTTAATTACAGTCCTATGGCTCAAAAAATTAAAAACACAATTCATAAAAATTGGTATATGCTGGCAGAGGACCCGATACTTAAAGACTTAACCACTTCACCCCCCCTGATTTCATTCAGGAAAACTAAAAGTATAAAAGACCATCTAGTACGTAGTCGCTTACCCTCAATACAGAAAAATTGGCTCGACAGAATGATCCCGTTTGGGAACTTCTGCTGTGGCCAGTGTAAATTCCTTTTCAAAATATAAAAAAACGTGAGTTATGTCTAGGAGGAGTGAAAGTGTCTTTACATCAGTTCATTTCTTGTAAATCTAAATATTTGGTGTATGTGATTTTCTGTCCCTGTGGCTACTTCTATATTGGCAAAACTATTCGTCCCCTTAACGTCAGATTCAGCGAGCATTGTCAGTCAGTAAGAAGTGGCAGAGGAGCCCCTAGACTCATAGAGCACGTTAACAAGATACACGGAGGTAACACTTACATCCTCCGTTTTGGTGGCATCGAATACGTCCCGGTGCCGCCCAACGGCGGGGACCGTCACAGGGAACTTTTGAGGAAAGAGGCCAGATGGATTTTAAGGACCAATGCTATGGGCCCCCTGGGATTGAACGACAAAAATGATATGGGGGTGTTCCTATAACCCTATTTTTCCTCCCTCCATTCCTCTAAGATCTTACCTGTCCGCTCCTGTATATATGTTTACCCGTTTAAATCTCTGCTTGTGCCACGGTAGCTGTAAATAATCACTTAATCAGGTTCTTCTGTATACGCACATATAATGGTACCCTATTCATGATAAGTAGAGCTAAGTCCACTGTTCAGTTTGTCCTGTTATGTTTTTTATACTGTATGTGTTGCCTTGTCCGCGCATCGCTCTTGTGCATGACTCGGCTTACTTCCTGCCGCGATGCACAGTAGCGTCTTGGTTGCCGGGTAACGAGGGGGTGTGACGTCTCGCCGGCTGCATTAAGAGTCAGGTGAGGACGCCACACTCCACAGGCTAGAGAAAGCGCCAGACGGCGCGAAACGGCTGTCGCCTTATTTGACCCCCTGCTCCTATCTCTGCCCCACCTCGGCTGTACCATGTCGAACTGATTTTATGTGAAACTACAATAAAGAATATCTCCAACGGGTGAGTGCCGCAAATCTCTTTTTTACACACTATTCCAGGAGTCTGCCTTATACCTTAGACACCTGCCATTAATAGCTACAATCTGTTCTTGTCAGGCCTGGCGTCAGCACCCGGACAACCCGAGCAAGTGCCGGGGCCTCGGGGAGCTTCAGGGGCCCACCCGGGCCCCCGGATCAATTGTGCCATTGTGTCGCTATAAGACACTGGCACAAATGATCACCATCCCTATCAATTACTTTTCTGCTTCTATGCTGCGCTCGTCGGGGGAACCAGGAAAGGTGAGATTTTTTTCTTTCCCGGAGGGGAGGGGGAGGTGGGGTCAGTGTATTCCGCAGGGGGAGAGGGGGTCAGTGTATTCCGCAGGGGGGGCAGTTTATTCTGCAGGGGGGCAGCCTGTCCGCAGGGGGAGGGGGGACAGTGTGGCCACTGGAGGGAGGCCCACGAAGGGGCCCACTAAGGCTCTGTCGCCCAGGGGCCCACTAAAACCTGGAGCCGGCCCTGGTTCTTGTAATACACTAATGCTGTGTATTGCAGTGTATAACATGAGCAATTAAACATAAAAGAAAAAACCTTTAAATGACCCCTTTGCGTGAATAGGGAAATAATCACAATTGCTGACAATCCACCAGCAATTGTGATTATATCAGGGCTTCTACGCCAGTTGGCATAGAATCCCCCCCCCTCCCCAATTTTTTTTTTTTAAATTAAGTTATACATTTTTTAGGTATTAACACAGGTTAAAACTCTTTAAATTTGGTATCTCTGTTTTTCTGACCCAAACAATAAAAGGGATGTTTCATTTGGAGAACAAAGTAATACTGTTCACAAGAAAGTGGTGCACTTGCATTTGTTGGTCAAATCCGTCGTATTTTGTCGTACAGGAAGTACATGAATGCAGATAACAAGCCCCCATATGATGTGTAAATGGAAAAAGTTATGAGTTTTGGAGTGAGGGAAGTGAAAAAACGGAAACAGAAAAGTTTCTGGACCCAAAGCAGCCTCTTTATTGCAGCCTGCTATAATGCTTGTACCCATATCCATACATAATGAATGGACATTATGAATACAATGTAGGGTACCACACAGGGCATAGAAATGAGAACGAATCCCTTACAATAATTTTGGTCAAAATTGAAACAAAGGTCTGAAGCTTCAGATTCAGATGCAAAACAAAGTTTTGGTTATCTCTGGTGTCCTCCTCTCTTATAGGTAAGAATTCTAATAGGTTTTCCTTATTCTGTTCTAATATATCATCATAATGCAAGAATGGGAATTTACTGATAAATAGCTAAAATGGGAATTCCTCACTTTATGACTTGGAAAGTTCCAATACTAAGCGTGCAGGTAATAAATAAACTTGTCTGGGTGAAGATCCACCAAACATTCAGTACTGCATGTGGGCCCTGAGGACAGAATCACAGTGCAACAGAAATAGTACAAATTCTCAGAAATAATACATTGGTATAAGGTACATAATTACAGCAGCTTCGCAGACAGGACACTGTCCTCAGGAGCTTTAGAAGAGTACATAAAGTTCTTGGAATGGAACCTGGGAAAGTGGAAATAGGTCCCTTGCCTGCTATGCAGTTTATGAAGTACGTAAAATATAGTGCATATCAGGTAGGACTATATCATACATAGAGATAAGGTTGACCTTATAGTAGATTGTGCCCTGTCCCTGTGCCTTGTTGTAGTTGCTCTAGATGGCACAGGGACAGAAACTAATGAAGCAATGCAGTTATAATCATCTTTATATGGACATGCAAATCAGCCTGTAAGTGCAGTTGGGGTGGATCTTACCTGCTGAACAAAGCCCTTGCTTGCCTGTAGGAAAATCAAACCCACCACTGCAACTCTTATATGCTGGTTTGTATATCCATATAAAGTCAACTGTCTTTGCAATGCTTTATCATTACGTGGCTACCAAGTATGTTTCTGCTTATGCTATTTAGCACTTTTTTACCTTTACATCACTATAGAAGGTAGGGCTCATGATTTGACTTCTATATGAGTTAACTCTTATCCTGGTAAATTGAAGGTCACCCTGATTATGATTATGTTTATGACGTTGTCATATGGATAATGCAGATATTCTTATCTTTATCTACACTTGAAGACACTAGACCACTTACATGTACTAATAGAGTGTAGAACTGGAGACCTTAACACTAACATTGGTGACATATCTATTATATTAGCTGGCCCCTAAGTGCTGTCAGGCTTTTGGGGTAGTGAACCCCCTGGACCGCCGCGGATGATGATACAAGCCCACATCTGGGACCGGAATCTAAGAGGCAGCCAGTTTTCACCAGAGCCCGCCACAAAGTGGGTTGGTCTTGCTGCGGTGTGGTGCCACTAGGTTATTCCACAGGAGCGACTTGTCCGCAGTAGCAGCCAAGGTCGAGGTACAGAATCAGCAGGCAATCTCGTGGTCAGGGACAGGCAGATGGTCAAGGCAGGCGGCAATGATGCAAGTTCGGAGACAGAGCAGGAGGTCAGGGCTGGCAGCGAAGGAGCAGGGTCAAGAAGAGGTCCTGGGTCACAAGAGGAGGTCAACATGCAGGAATAAATCGCAGAGGAAAGCTTTCTCAATGGTTTAAGCTCAAAGATCCGGCAGGGAATGCTGTAAGCAGCCGGTCTTTATAAAAACCAGGTAAGTGGCCAGCACCAATCAACAGCGTTCTGGCCCTTTAAATTTGTGAGTTCCGACGCGCCCTAGGGAGCGGGGACACATGTGCTGGCCAGGCGGGATGGGAGCAGAAACGTGGAGAGATAAGTGAGTCCAGACTGGGGCGCCGCTACGGAGAGGGGCACGGGTGTGCCTATGATCCGAGATGTGGATCGCAGGGGCACCTGTGACAAATGCCTATTTCTCCCCTTGAGAGAGTGAATACAGAACTTTTTTTTTCATCCCATTCATTTTTGGATGTGTTGAGGGGAGAAGTGGGGTGATGCAGTACTGCCATTCGTAGGAAATTATTCTAAGGAGGACAAGAGAAGTAAACTCTATTGTCTCTGGTGGCAAAACTCAGCATTGTAATATAATTTGATCTTTCCATATATTTTTTAGTAGTTGCACCAGTTGGACTCGTACACTCTTCTAGGGGGATTATGGCAGTATAAAGCAGTAACCCTATTTTCAAAGAGATTTTTAGCAACAAAAAATGTATATAACTGACTATTAATGTAGGCAAGTCAATACTTCAAAACTTTATACATGTGACCAATAGTTTTTTTTTTAAATATTGCAGCCATGAAAAAGAACCGTTAAATGATAAAGACAATGCTTTTCAATTAGAGTTTTTTATGAAGTATTTATTTTGGGTGGGTTAATTTGAATGGCGGGTTTCCTTTTACTGTTATGTCCAACATTATAACCGTTTGATCCAATGCATATAAAATAGAAAAAAAAACTTTGAAAGTAGCTATAATTAAAAGTCTTAACATTTTATGTGCATATCCTTTGCAGACATACTGTATGTCTGTCGGAGATAAAATAAAATTGCTCTCATATCGCCTTTCATCTGTCTATCTCGTCTTGCTACATTACCCAATGTATGTTAGAATTAAGCGGGGGACAGGAGGAAGGGAATAGAATTGGAAAATTCTTTCCACGCCTCATAGGATACTCACTTTAGTTTTAGTGGAGTAGTTTTGGTTGACAAAGGAGGGATGGGAGCTGTTATTACATGACTTCCAAGAAATATTGTGTGGCTAAAGCTGTGTCTAGCCCGAGCCTTACCCAAAGAGATATAGGTATGAGGTCACGCACTGTTGTTTTTCTGGAGAAAGATACCATCAATGAGTCATACTATGGTTATTGCACTTTCTTTTTAACATCAAGGGCAGAAAATTATCTTTTATTTAACCAACAGTTTACAAGATCAATGTTAGGCTTCTTGCATACAGAATTTGCATTTATGCGAGCAATTATAGAACCTGCTCTATCTTTCCCAGACTGGGCAGTCGAATCCACTGCCTTGTTCCATAGAATTGAAGGGGAACGTATGTTAGCTGTAGAAAAAGTTCAACTGATCAGTGCCAAGAAAAAAGCTGCCATAATAAAGCTGCGCACCTCAAACCTTGTCAATCATACGAGCAAAGATAATAATAATAAAAAACCTTTTAAACATAGAGAAAAATTCTTATTTTCATTTACCCCCCCCCCCCTTCCTCTTTCTAAAATAAAAGTATTCAGTTACTTAGTTATACAGAATCTATAGTATCATTGAATCATAGATATCGTATTGTAGATAAGGTTGAAAATAGATATCGGTTTATCAAGTGCAACCCATAAACCATACAATTTGGATTCAGAGGAATGTAAAAATAACCCTGTAAGGCTGATCTCAATTGGCCCATAGTAGGGAAAATTTCTTTCCTGGCCTTATTGCTCCCTGGATCAACATCAGCTATTTGCAATTTTTTTTATCCCATAACATATGATGGCCTTTCTTGAACATGTACAAAGTATCAAAAACCTCCTGCGACAGAGAGTTCCATAGTCTCACTGCTCTTACAGTAAAGAACCTTTGTCTATGGTGATGGTAGAATCGCCTCTCCTCTGGGTGTAGAAGATGCCCCCTTGTCCTAGTCACAGGCCTAGGTATAAAAAGATCTTTGGAGAGATCCTTGTACTGTCCGTTCAGGTATTTGTACATTTGAATGAAGTCTGACCTTAGATGTATTTTTTTCCAAGTTGAATAACCCAAGATTTTGCAATCTTTCCTTGTAGTATAAAGTTGTACTTTCTAATATTCCATGCCATGTACTGGGAAGCAGGAAAAAAATTCCAAATGTGGTGAAATTGACGTAAAAACATGTTTGGGTTACATTCTACAGACTTTGTATTTATGCCTTTCACTTTTTATTCCAAGTGACACCTCCACTTTATTCCATTTGGTGGTGCGATCACGGGGATACTAAATTCATATAGGTTTTAATAGATTTTTAAAAATTAAAACCTTGTAAATTTGCTATCTTCTGTCAATAATACATTTTTCATACTACAACATACAGATATGTGTATGGTCTCTTTTTTTTGCGGGATTAGATAACGTTTTCATTGCTTTTTTTTGTGGACTGTATGACCTTTTGATCCGAATCTGTCGGATTGTCTGACGGCACGCCCCCAATCTTTGTTGCATGAAAGCCAGCACAGCTATGCCAAAATCCGCAAAAGGTCATAAAGTCCGCTGAAAGTGTGTGCGCATACCCGTAGTAAATAAGCCCCTATATGTAAGGTGTATTGGAGACATCAAAGCATCTAGGCTTCTCCGCCCATTCAAGAAGCGCTGAAATGCCATATTCAGTGTGGGACTGCAGTACCTAGGGCATACCACATAATTGGGCTCATTTACTAAGGGTTGCGCTGCTCACTTTTGTCAGACTGTGCATCTTTTTTGGGGATTACTTGGCTTGCACAGGTATTTATCAAGTGTCTGGGATTTTATGCACCACTAAGTAACATCACCCCCATAGTAGTCAATAGCCCTGATTGAGTAAGTTTCTTATATTGCCACCTGGTGTTCATTACTAACTTCTTCCCACTGAAGTGCATGCAACGGAACAATCAAATAAGGGCAAACGTCGCTCTTAGGCTCTGAGCAGACACACAAATATCATAGGCCTTCAGCATTGAAGCCCACTGGAGGATTCTCTAGTTTGATCTCTGGGTAAGTCATATAATGGCCAGAAGTAGAGACGGTCCTGACTTAAGGACATCCGACTTACTGACAACTCCAAGTTACAGACTGACCTCTCTGCCCACTGTGACCTTTGGTGAAGCTCTCTAGATGCTCTACTCTTGTCCCAGGCATCAATGATCAGCTGTAAGGTGTCTGTAATGAAGCTTTATTGGTAATTCTTGTACTCATGGCAGCACAAACGTTTAAATATCCAATTTGTCACTGGGACAAAAAGTTTTTTTCTGAAGTTAGAACCTGGTATCTGGTATGTAACACTGGGCCTGCCTGTACTGCCTCATTGTGTACACACTGGGTACATTATTATGCAGAGTTTATTGAACACTTACAGTATGTAAGTAATGTAATAAGTATATAATATGTATGTAATTAAGGAATGATTAAAATGAATGTGCATCTGTATTTAAGGCTTACAAGAGGGCTGTCACTGTGATTTATTTTCAGGGAAATGCATATTGTAATCGCACAGGAAGAACCAAGGAAATGGAGACTCAGAAGCATAAAGTAATGGCTACATTCCTGACATTTCCAAGTTAGCATTTATCCAAGTAAATCAGTGTCAGGGCAGGCCGTGAATTGCAAGTATAATCAGGATTTGTTTCAATGAGCTGCTATTAAGCAATAGCAGGATGATTCATATCCAGAATTACACAATATAAAATTATTCTGCCATATCCACTTTACTGTCTCCCAGAAGTGGCTGACCATCCAGATGTAGACCATTCCTATATACCAGGGCCTGACCAATTGCTGTTAAGATGCATTGTGTTAACCCCTACATCATTACTATGATCAATACTTAGTAGTACTGTGCCACATCACTTCAACATGGTCACGTCGATATGAATGGGTGCAATTTCAGCTCAGTGGACATCAGGATGACCAGGATTGCTGTTAAAAAGGGGACGCAATGCTAAATTAGCAATGGGTTCTCTGGAGAGTTGATGGAGGCCAATATGCTATAGCTTTCAGTTTAATGTGGGCAAACAAAGCTTCAACTTGGGCCACCCCTGTCCACTTCTCTTCATGGCTGCCTCTAAATAAGAGAGCCACCAAGTAAAGGCCAGATAATGGTTTTATGTAGGAGACTTTAAATACATGACATTTATAGGAATTCTCCAGGACTGAGCGTTATTGGGGTAGAGGTTAGACACCTCGGCATTACTCCAGTTAGATTACTGCACAGTGTAATGGGCCAGAAACAGATAGCTTCATACACAGTGTAGTGGCCTGGCTGCTCTATTGCCATTGCAATTTCTATAACAGAGAATGTCCACTAAAAAGTTTATGGAGTTGTCTGCGAGAAGCTCCTAACAAACTCCTATATACTGTATTGTCTAACCAATGTTTTATATTCAGTGAGTGATGTCTACTCCGGTTGAAACTGTAGATAAAACATTTCTTCTCCATTTGATATTACTATAAACAGATGCCACAGGTTCACTGTAATAGTAATAATTATTGTGTTCTTCACAAATTAATAATTCCTGTATTATACTCTATAGTAAAAGAAAGCCACTTTGTGACTCCCCCCCATTGGTTTTAGCTCTCAAGTAATAATCTCTTTTCTATAAACATCTTCTATACATTGTTATTCTGTATAGAATAGGGGTCCAGCCAAACATCACCTAGAAGTACCAAGCCCAACGCCTCGTTGTCTATAACTATACAGTTCATGGGCCAAAAAGTTTTTCTCTAATCTTATAGTATTGTATAGACATGGGTTTGTGTTGTGGAAAATATAAATTTGGAAACTCTTCAGTCTCTGAGACGACTTTTTCACCTTGGCAAAATTGCCGCCTGGCAGCAGGATAAGTCCCACAAGAGTTGCCTATTCTTGCAGTGAAGCGTCCATGGCCTTACACACCCATCCCATGTAACGTCTCCTAGTACAATCTGTTTCTCTCTGTTCGCCAACAATGAGCTGCTAAACAGTTATCACTGTCTGAACCTCCAAGCCACAATTACCAACGTGAGCCAACGCAGCACAAGTTGTGATATGTACAGGCTTTATTGTACAGTCACAGCCCATCCCACGTCATGTATCTCATGGTGATGAGTCTATTGTTCTTAGGTAACAATTAGGAAACTATTGTTATAATGATGCATTACTATAACACTTCCAAATATTGATGACGATCTTTCTCAAAAATTTGGGCATGATGTTGCTCAACTGATTTTGTTTTTTTAGTGTTTAGTAAGATTGCAGATCCAGGACTATACAGGCAGTCCCCGGGTTACATACAAGATAGGGTCTGTAGGTTTGTTCTTAAGTTGAGTTTGTATGTAAGTCGGAACTGTATATTTTATAATTGTAATCCCAGCCAGAACTTTTTTGGTCTCTGTGACAATTGGATTTTAAAAATTTTGTGTTGTCATAAGAATCAGGATTAACACTAAAGCTTCATTACAGACACCTGTGATATCTGTTACAGCTGATCATTGTAGCCTAGGACTAAAGTACAATAAATTGCCAATATCCAGAGGTCCGTTTGTAACTATGGGTCGTATGTAAGTCGAGTGTTCTTAAGTAGGGGACCGCCTGTATTCTTATTTCCATATTTGGTCATTTTCAACTACCTTATAGGGTTTTGTCTTAACACCGTAAACAAACCTTTTTGTTTTTTCAACCCTATTAACCATGTGTTGCAACAGTGTATCTTATCCTAAAACTTATTGGAGATAGACCTGCACATTCATAAAATGTAAGCTCTAGGGTAATGTAACTTACTTTTACTAATTGACCTTATAATCTGGTCTTAAAAGACAAGGAACTTTGAGTACAAACCCTCACTTTAAGGAAAACTCATACACGGGACTTACCAAAAAGTTATAACTGATATGTTCTGTGAATTAATCAATAAGTGAAAGTCTACATCAATGCTCCCAAAGTGAATGTTAATGTCTGGTGATTTTAGTTCATAGGTACATATAGTCAGGGCCAGTGCCTGCCCTGGACCTACCCAGGGAAATGTTGGGCCCAGAGCTGCTTGGGGGGGGGGGGGGGCTCACATAAGGCTGTACATAAGGAATCCATGGGGTTGGGGGGGGGGGGCTGTATATAATGAATCCATAGGATGTGAGGTTTTTAATATATAAAATACCCATGAGGGGAATGTATATAAAATAACCATGAGGGACCTGTTGGGTATGAGAAACAAGGGAATATTTTTGGACAGGAAACTGTTTTAGTTTCAGAATTTTTAATGCCGCCATGAAAGTTTACTGCAAAGGGGCTCAATGAGGCTCTTTCACCCAGGGGCCTTGTGAAACCTGGAGCTGATCATGTATAAAGTAAGAAAATTAGGAGCAAGCACTCCGGTATGTTTCAATATGCATTTAATATCCTGATTTTATGCGTACGCGCCTCAAGAAGTGTCCATGTCATCTGATTTCAAATGTATAACGCGCAAGCGCACAACCTCAGGGTGTCGCAGAAGGACTGGGGTTCCCACTTGGCGTGTGCGCATAAAATCAGGCTGTGCGCCTAATTTGACACACTCTCCATACCTACACGCGTGCACATAAATCAGACCGTGCTCTATGTCTCTGTACCTTTGACACAGGTCTATTATGCATCACCTATGTGATGACCCCTGTGATTTGGTCACATACTACCTTTTTTGTCTTTCAATTACAATAGATGGTGTTTACATGTTATTGGTCTCTTTACGCTTTTGGAGACTTTAATGATTACTTATTATATGTTTATGTATATTTCTGCTTACAGTATTTGACAATGGGCATACAGGCCGAAACATCATATGCCATTTCTGTATTTTCGTAATTTGAAGATATTAAACGCATATTGAAACATACTGGAGTGCTTGACCCTAATTTTCACAAAGTATCTTGCGGTAGGATCCCTGGATCAGTTGCACCAACATTACTAGGCTGCGCAGCCCTGAATATATGATCTACCTGTATAAAGTAAAGCAAGGTGTATACCTAGGGCCAGTGAAAAAGTTCCACTAGGGCTCCCCGTTCATACAGGATTAAAAAACAAGGTTTTTGTTTTAAATGAATGTTTATATATAAAAAGGCAAAAGGGCAAGAGCAGTAATTTGCAATTCTATGGTAAATCCCCCACTATTCTAAAGATCAGTAGAGTTCACAGTGTTGTATACGCTACTTTGTATACCCACTCTTTCCGGTGGTGACCAACAAGCGGCAGTATTTATTTAATACGTTTTACAGAACTAATCTGTCATAGATAAGACTTTGAACAGTTCCTTCCTGTTTGTTTAGTGTGATTATTGTGTTTGTCTATAGTAAAATTATCAGGATCCAAATCTCAACATATTGTGGAAAGCGAGAATATCTATTACCCAATGAGATTTCTTTTAGTCATAAAACCACCCCTGTCCTTATCACATAGTGAGAAGGGTTTCCATTAGAACTACTATTTGATATGTTTTCAAATATCAGGCTCAGTAGCTGTGAGCATATAGCTCCTTGTCAAAATTTTCTTTTCCGTTTGGTGTCCAAACTGTGTATAAATATTATTTTTATTATTCCATAGAAAATGTGCAAATGCACAGTAAAACACTTTAAAATATATTAGCATATAAAAATGTGGAATCCACACCGTCCACCATCCAAAATATAGAATCCACATTTTTATATGTTAATATGTTTTAAAATGTTTTACTGTGCATTTGCACATTTTTTATGGAATAATAAAAATAATATTTATACACGCTTTGGGATGCTCACAACTCCTGGATCTACTAGACCCACTAAACCCTATGGACGATGGGATTACAGGGGGCTGCCCCGTGGACGCCATCAAAAACTGAAATAGTTGGTTGTGACTAATACACAACCTCAAAAGGTGAGCAAACAATCATCGCTGCAAAGAAGAATATAATAACCTGGAAATCCTACACTATTTGCGCTTTCCTTTCTTTTTTTGTTTTTCTCTCCTTTGTATTTCTGAATATCAGGTTGCCATTTTCTTCTCAATTCCTTGGAAATGTAACCACCTCAATGATCTCCACTTCCGATTAAACACCTTTATTTTTTTTCTGTAATCCATTTATTCTATAGAATGAGTTTACATGGTAGATGACATCATCATAAATCATTGCTATCTACTCTTTGATTTATGTCACGGAGACAACTGTTCCTTTTGTGTTGTGGAGATGATGAATAATCTCTGTTTCTAGTTTACCCCCGGCCATGAATTCCATTAGATCTTACAGTATACATACAGTGTTTTTTTTTTTTTTTAAATACTGTAGAATATAGTATTGCCTGTAGGATCTCAGGATATGACTGCATCTTTAACCCCCAAATCTCAAAGTTTTTTTTCATTTAAATTTTATATGACCTGATCCAGACACAATTTCCCCCATGCTGTTTCATGTTCTGAATCATGTGACTGCAAGCAGACTCAATATAGTCTCTTTTATAGCAACTTGTGACAGGAAGTTAGTCTGTATGTAGTGAGGCGAGACATACAGAGTGATGTCACATCCTCTTCATTGTCCTTCCTGGAGCTATAGATCAAAATGTCCGCCTTCAGCTAAGCATCCTATGTCTGATCTGTAGGCATCCTGGGATTTGTAGGCAACAGGAGTTTGCTGCAACTATGTTTGGGAAAGCAATAAATTAACCTAGGTTGGGTCATTGATGTACCCCAAGGAGTGTAAAATGGATGCTGATCTAAAATATTTCCAAAATGGTGTCCGTTTATTGGGAAGATAAAAATGGTACACAACAAAGACTATGCATTTCACACTTCTCACTTTCATCGCACCACTTAAAAGATGGTAAACTCTGTCTGATCTGAGCCGGGAAGCGGCACAAGCAGGATATCGGGCACGCGATCTTAGTGAATTGTGCATTATCGTCGGACAATGCACTTTCGGTGAACTCTGCGGACAGGGTAAGTTAATGTGCCCCTAGATTGGTTTATGCAGCATTTTCACTTTTAGTTAAATAAAATCTTAACACAATGTATCCTAATAAACTCTACGTGTCCTTACAGGACTTTCTCACCAGTTGTGCCTTATCAGCTCTACACCTACCAGAACCTTCAATTTGGCTCTCGATGAATGAACTCATTCACTTGTCTGTCTCATTTCTTTGTTAAGCACTAGGTGTGTCATATGTATAGAGTGTGTGTATGCCAGGGATACATGGGGCTTCACCTTACAGAGGTTACCTGCTTATGATGGGCATTCATGTTTTGCACAGGCACTATAAGCTCATACGTAAGAATTTTACAATCCAGTAGTCCTACGCTTGGATTCTCAAGAGGACATGTGTTGTAAATAGAGATGAGCGAGCATACTCGTCCCGCTCGAGAAAATGGCATCTTGCGGCGTTTAGATTTTTGAACGGCCAGAAACAGAGCCAATCACAAGCCAGGAGACTCTGCAGTACACCCAGCATCACGTGGTACACTTACATGTCGATAGCAGTGGTTGGCTGGCCTGATCAGGTGACCCTGGAATAGACTAGCCCCTGCCCGCGCTCCTCGTATCATTCTCTGTCTGGATGCCATTAGGGAGAAAGCTGCTGCTGGTCAGGGATAACGTTAGGGTGTTCTAGTAGATAACTGTTAGGCAGGAGTGATTCTCCAAGAACCTTACTGTTAGGCAGGAGTGATTCTCCAAGAACCCAACAGCCCTTGATAGGGCTACATTAGTGTTTTTCAAAAGTTAAAGTGACACACTCAGTCACCATCTGTGGTTGTTGTCTGATTTCTTTTGCACGTTTTGTTCTATAAAAAAAAAGAAAAACCAAAAAAACCAAAAAAATTAAATTAAAAAAACACCAAAAAAACAAAAAAATTTTCTTACAGTTGATATTTCTGTTTTGCAGGGGTCAGAGGCTGTTTTCCTGGGCAGGGTGAGACACCACATGCTGATGAGGGAGCAGGGGAACGCTGCAGAGCTACACTCCCTAGGTTCATCATGTCTCAAGTTACTGGGACTCGTGGTAGAGCACTGTTGAGGCCAGAACAGTGCGAAGAGGTGATGCCGTGGATTGCAGACAATGCCTCTAGCCATTTGTCCACCAGTCAGTTTTCCATGCAGTCCACCCATGTTACCCAAGTGAGCATTCCTCCAGCTCCTCCACCTCCACCTCCTTCCCTCCAGTCTGCCCCCTCCCAGGAAAATTTGGCATTTGAGCCTGCATACTCTGAGGAACTGTTTTCTGGACCCTTCCCAGAGCAACAAACCACTTGTCAGGTTGCTGCTGAGCTCTTTCCCGATGCCCAGGTTTTCCATCGGTCCCAGTCTGTGGGTCATGATGACCTTCTTGACGTAGTGGAGGAAGTGTGTAAAGAGGTGTCGGACGATGAGGAGACACTGTTGTCAGACAGTGGTGAAGTTGTTGTCAGGGCAGGAAGTTCGAGGGGGGAGCAGACTGAGGGATCGGAGGATGATGAGGCGACAGACCCAAGCTGGGTTGATAGGCCGGGTGAAGACCATGCTTGTGATATAGAGGCGAGTCCAATAAGAGAACAGGTTGGAAGAGGCAGTAGTGAGGCCAGACGGAGAGGCAGGGCCAGAGCTGGTGCATCAGCACCAAATGTTTCACGTGGTGAGGGCTAGATTTTCTGAAGTCTGGAGGTTCTTTAAAGAAACAGCGGATGACCGACGGACTGTGGTATACAACCTGTGCCACACCAGGATCAGCAGGGGTTCCACCACTACTAGCTTAACACCACCAGTATGCGCAGGCATATGAATACTAAACACCCTACTTAATGGAACCAAGACCGTTCACCTCCTGCAGGGCCCACCACTGCTCCTTCCCCTGTCTCATTTGCTGCCTCTGCTAGTCAGCCCCCTGTCCAGGACCCCGGCACAAACACCTCCCGCGCAAAAAACACACCTTCGCCTCCACGATCCTCCACAGTGTCCACCAATGTCTCCATGCGCAGCGTTCAGCTGTCTATACCCCAGACGCTGGAGCGCAAGAGGAAATACAGTTCGACCCACACGCCCAAGCCCTCAACGTCCACATCTCCAAATTTCTCAGCCTGGAGATGATGCCCTACAGGCTGGTAGAGCGGCGGCTGCCCCTCGTTATTCGGTCCCCAACCGCCACTACTTTCCCCGATGTGCCGTCCCAGCCCTGCACACCAGCCCGTGTCAAACAACATCATCCGTGCCCTGACCAACGCCGTTTCTGACAAGGTCCGCGTGGACACATGGACGAGTGCTGCCGGGCCGGGCCACTATATGTCGCTGATGGCACATTGGGTTAACTTGGTGGAGGCTGGAATCGAGTCTGACCCTGGGGCCGCTCATATACTGCCGACGCTGAGGATTGCGGGGCCTACCTCGGTCACGGTCTCTCAGGCCTACTATGTCTCCTCCTCCTCCCACCCCTCCTCCACCTCCTCCTCTGAATTACCATCCGTGGGCATGGCGCCATCAGTCGGTAGCTCTAGGCACAGCAGCAGTGCCGTCGCTAAGCAACAGCAGGTGGTGCTCAAACTGCTGAACCTAGGCGAGAAAAGGCACACCGCCCAAGAGCTATGACAGGGCATCACGGAGCAGACCGATATGTGGCTGGCACCGCTGAACCTGAAGCCAGGCATAGATGTGTGTGACAACGGCCGTAACCTGGTGGCGGCTCTGCAACTCGGCAGACTGACACATGTGCCAAGCCTGACCAATGTGTTAAATCTCAAAGTTCAGTGCTTCCTCAAGACATTCCCCAAAGGTGTGCCGCATCTGTGTGCATTTCAGAAAGTTGAGCACAGATGCTGCCACTCTAAGGGCAGCGCAGCGCCGCCTCCAACTGCCTGCTCACCGATTGTTGTGCAACATGCCCACGAGGTGGAATTCAACATTAACCATGTTATCCAGAGTTTACCAGCAGCGCAGAGCGATTGTAGACTGCCAGATGTCAACTTCCACCAGAACTGGTAGTCAGGTCAGTCAACTTCCTCAAGTCTACAATGAGGAGTGGATGTGGATGTCTGATATCTGTCAGGTGCTGAGTAACTTTGAGGAGTTAACACACATGGTCAATGACGATGCCGCCATCATCAGCCTCACCATCCCGCTGCTTGGCCTGTTGAAAAACTCTCTGGTCAGCATGAGGTCGGAAGCTTTGCGCTTGTCACAAGAGACAGGGGAAGAAGATTCCTTTGTTGATAGCCAAAGCACCCTCAGGTCTGTTTCTCAGCGTATATCGGAGGAGGTGAAGGAGGATGAGGAGGAAGAGGAGGAGAATGTTGGCGATGCAGAAGAGGGGACCATTGCTCAGTCCTTAACTGTTCAGCGTGTATGGGCAGAAGAAGAGGAGTTGGAGGAGGAAATGGAGAGTCAGGCCAGTGAGGGGAGTGAAGTATTGTGCGTTGGGACTCTGGCGCATATGGCGGATTCATGCTAGGCTGCCTATCCCGTGACCCTCGCGTTCAAAGAATTGATTCCAGCACCGATTACTGAAGATGAATCAAGCCTGGATTTCTCATGATTTCCATTCTCCACCAGGTGAAAGCAGCTCAACCTGAATAATTCTCATATATGCACTCCTCCTCCTCATTCTCCTCCTTCTCCTCCTCTTTGTACACTAAAGCAGAGGCAACTGGCTATTTTTTGCCAGGGCCAACTGGCTCTAGCTATAATACTATATCTATTTAATTTTTCTGTAGGGCCACCTACCCGGTCCTCTGTTTTAAACAATTTTTGGGAGTGCCACATACAGGTACTCTATCTATTTAATTTTTCTGGATGGCCACCTACCCGGTCCTCTGTTTTAAACAATTTTTTGGACTGCCACATACAGGCCCTATCCAAATGTAATTGTCTCCATAGCAGCCTCCAAACGTCTTTATAGCAGCCTCCACATGTCGTCTTTATAGCTGCCTCCACATGTTTTCTCCATTGCTGCCTCCACACGTTGTCTCCATTGCTACCTCCACACGTCATCTCCATAGCTGCCTCCAAAAGTTGTCCACATAGCTACCTCCATACATTGCCCCCTCAGCAAACGAGCTGTGTCAGGCAGAATTTTGGGTTGTTTTAATGGCTTCCACATCAAACTTGTTAACTTTGTCGCCACCCTGCATGTTATGCACAAAATATACCGGCAAACTTTTATCATTTACCGATATTATTTTAGCGCTACTTGTGCATCTGTTTAAATTCCCCTCCCCTGCCATAACCAGGCCAATTACATATAAGAACAGTATTACACTTGATCTTACACAAAAGGTTCTTAGAAATGCTGTTTGTAGCCCCCACCTGCTTTGAAAATTATAATTTTTTCAAAGTAAACGCTTCTGGCCCCCAGTCCTATTTTGGGTTGGGAGGAGCCGAGAGGCAGGGGCTTGGCCAGGGGAAAGCTCACCTGGCAGCGGACCACCAGCTCAATCCCAAGATCCAAATAGCATTGTTTTAACTGCAGCACCTTTTATCTACTACTACCTTACTGCCTCCATACATTGTCCCCATAGCAAACAAGCTGTGTCAGGTAGAATTTTCGGGTGTTTCTCCAGATATGCAATTGAACTCGGCCCTTCTGTCGCCGCCATGCTGGAGACCTGAAGTTTCAATCATAGCGGCGCAATATGGATGCCCCATAATGTCGCTCTTAATCATGGAACCATTTCCGAAAAAAAAAAAATATAGAACCGCTATACTATGCCATTATTCCTAGATGAAATATTCAAACGACCCCGCCTGCTTTAAAATTATAATTTTTTCAAAGTAAGCGCTTCTGGCCCCCAGGCCCATTTTGAGTGGGGAGGAGCTGAGAGGCAGGGGTTCGGACAGGCGAAAGCTTGCCTGACAGCGGACCGCCAGCTCCATCCCAAGATCCAACTAACATTGTTTGAACTGCAGCAACCTTCAACCTACAACCTATAACCTTTTACCTCTAAAATCTATCATTTCACTCCTCTATTCTTACAACATTATGTTCACCTTGGGTGCCATTGCCTCATCCCCATTGCCTCCACACGTCGTCTCCATAGCAGCCTCCACACGCCGTCTCCATAGCTGCCTCCTCACGCCGTCTCCATAGCTGCCTCCTCACGCCGTCTCCATAGCTGCCTCCACACGCCGTCTCCATAGCTGCCTCCACACGTTGTCTCCATAGCAGCCTCCACACGTTGTCTCCATAGCAGCCTCCACGCGTCGTCTCCATAGCTGCCTCCAAAAGTCGCCTCCATAGCTGCCTCCACAAGTCGTCCCCTTAGCAAACGAGCTGTGTCATGCTCATTTTTCGGGTGTTTCACCAGATACATTATGGAACTTGGTCACTATGTCGCCACCATGCTGTGTTAAGATAAGATAATCCTTTATTAGTCCCACAGTGGGGAAATTCACAGTGTTACAGCAGCAGAGAGGGTACAGAGAGTGAAGTACAAACTATGACAACAATAATATTAGGGATAAATGAACAAAAAGAAAAGGGGGATAAAAAGACAAAATGCTATATACCGTCAACCTTTTGTTCACATAAGAAATTTCAGCGCTTCTTGCTCACCTCCTTTGGTTCCTCTCTGCCGCCATAACCAGGCCAAATACTGATACGTATAGTGCTACACGTTATCCTCGCCAAAAGGAATTTTTTAAGTTGGTTTGAAGCCTGAGTCCATTTGGGGTATGTCACCATGCCTCCGCATGCCGTCGCCTATAGTGTCAGGGTCAATTATTGGGTGTTTTAGATGCTATCTCGCCTCACTCAGTCACTCTGTCATCACCATGTTGTTGCCCTATAATGGTGCGATTAGGCAGCCTCAGAGGCATCCATGAATGCTGCCCTTGCTGTTTCCTGTCCATTTCCGTGGTGTTTCCATTATTTTCTGAGGTTTCCAGGTGTTTGGCCAAGCTTCCCTGTGCAGACCCTTGGTCCCTTGAAAAATGCTCGAGTCTCTCATTGACTTCAATGGGGCTCGTTATTTGAAACCAGCACTTGAGCATCGGAAAAAGTTTGACTCGAGTAATGAGTACTCGAGCATTTTAGTGCTTGCTCATCTCTGGTCATAAAGTAATGAGATTGTCCTCTGCCACAGAGTTTTTTTCTATTTTTGATTTTTTACCTCACAACATTCCACAAGCCAAGACTTTTTCACATCCCTGTTTAAAGAGACATATGATGGTTTTCTACGGATCACATTGTACGTCCTAGGGGCACAATTATGTATTCCATGAAATGTGCCGGGAAGCTGAAATACATTCCATATGCGGTGAAATTGACAGAAATATTAGGCTTTCTTTTTACTGTTTTCACCTTTATTCCAAATGACACATCACCTTTATTCTTTGGGTCAGTATGATCACAGAGATGGCAAATTTCCATAGTTATGTTTTAATATAGAATAAGCTTACTGTATATACTCGAGTATAAGCCGAGTTTTTCCAGCACAAAAAATGTGCTGAAAAACACTAATTCGGCTTCTACTTCAATCTTCAGCTCCTGCTCCGTCTTCGGGTCCTCGCGGTTGCGTCGCACACACCATGACGTCATAGTTTTTTTGTTTTTTTTGTAGGCTGGGTAGGGGGCTGCCGGCTATATACAAGGGGGCAGGCACTGGCTGTGTACAAGGGGGTTGCTGGCTACAAACAAGGGGCCACTTGAGACTAGGGGGCTGCTGGCTATAAACTGGGGGACATAGGCTGCTGGCTATATACTGGGGGGCATGTGACCAATGCATTTCCAACCCTCGGCTTATACTCGAGTCAATATGTTTTCCCAGTTTTTTGTGTTAAAATTAGGTGTCTCTGCATATACTCAGGTCGTGTTATACTGGAGTATAGTAGTACAGTAGTTTTTTTTTGTGGTACCATTTAGGGAATTGCACTACTGAGCAGGAGCCCAGGAGAAAGTGAGTGTCAGCTGTTAGTCCCCCAAGCCACTAATCTAAAAATTTACTTTCACGGAGAACCCCTTTAATTACTATTTATTAAAATTTTTATACTTTTTAAAATTGAAACTTTTGGACATTTTTTTGGAGGGAAAATATTTGTATATGTATGTAGATCAGGCATTTGAACAGAGAAAAACAGAGGAAAACAAAACGCAGGACAATGTGTCGCACGCCCCATGTTAAAGGTGCACCAAAATAAAATTGGGGCAATCAGCGAGGGCAGTGCAGGAGGCACCCGATTCATAAAGAATGTGCGCCAGAAATCCTGAATGGTGCAGTTTGCACTGTTCTTGATGAATGTATGATTAAGTTCCCCCAACATGTTTTGGATGTTGTTTGATTATTTAGACAAAGGATTTTTGAGTTTTTATTCTTTTTCTTAGGTTTGAAATCTATTTATATATTTTTATTGTTTTACAATTGTTTTTGGCTTGAATCCTTGGAGGTCTGATTACTAATACAATATAATGGAATACACCGTGCCTTGGCATAGAATCTGTGTCAACCGGTGATGGGCTGGAGGAAGCTATCAGCAGCCAAGTGGTGGTACCTATGCATTGTCTCTGTTTAGGGTTCCACGGTTTGGTAAGACTGTAGCACCTGACAGCTTAACATCTGCAGACCTACAGTGGTGGCCAAAAGTATTGGCACCCCTGCAATTCTGTCAGATTTACAAAAAAATATTTTGCAATCAAAAATTCCTTGGTATTATTATCTTCATTTAATTTGTCTTCAATGCAAAACCACAAAAAGAATTGTCAAAAACCCAAATTGGAGATAATTCCAAACATAAAAAGGGGTGGACAAAAGTATTGGCACTGTTTGAAAAATCATGTGATGCTTCTCTAATTTGTGTAATTAACAGCACCTGTAACTTACCTGTGGCACCAAACAGGTGGTGGCAATAACTAAATCACACTTGGAACCAGTTGAAATGAATTAAAGTTGACTCAACCTCTGTCCTGTGTCCTTGTGTGTATCACATTGAGCATGGAGAAAAGAAAGAAGAACAAAGAACTGTTTGTGGACTTGAGAATCAAGATTGTGAGTAAGCCTGGGCAATCTCAAGGCTACAAGTCCATCTCCAGAGTCCTGAATGTTCCTGTGTCTACCGTGCGCAGTGTCTTCAAGAAGTGTGAAGCCCATGGCACTGTGACACCTCCCTAGATGTGGACGGAAAAGAAAAATATAGTTGACTTGAAATAACATTTCTCATATTTTATACAATACTAGCTGTAGCTCCCGGCGTTGCCCTGTATGCCCGGGATGTTGCAGAATATCCGTTACCCGGCTCTGAATGAGAATAGGTGGGCCAGTACGAGCCTGCAGAATGGCTGAGAATGGGTCATAGGTTTCCCAAAAGGCCCATTCAGAGGACGGAGATAATCATGTCACGTGTGACTCCACCCTCACCGATCACAAGTGAAAGGTGGAGCTAATGCGGTGTGTTGCATTTATTCATGGAGGCTTCAGAATAAGTCGTGTTGTAGCAGCCCACTCCTGTAAATATGGATATACGAGAAAACGACATGTGCTGCACAGTTACTATGCAAGATGGTCCACATAAATGTTCAAAACTGTGATACACCCGACTTTAGCTTTACTGTCCATTTAAATGTGTCCATACCATAAATAATTATGTTCCATATTGTCTGATCAGCGTTCAGTTGTGTTCCCGAGGTGCGATAATAAGGTTCTTCTTGTTTTATTGCTGCAGTGCATTAACAAATGGCAGATGGTCTTGATTCTAAAATCCCCAGTTTTACGTATACAGCTTCTACGCAGACCTAAGTGTCCCTAAAGTTCTGCACAACAAGCATATTCTATGTGTTACAGACCCTTAATAGGTCAGACCAATTTGGCAAACTCTGTGCAGCGCTGCGTAATCAGTGTGCGCTATATGAATAAAGGAATTATTATTATTATTAGATTCAGGTCCAGCCAACTATTTTAAGTTTGGGGAAGGGTAGTGTCCTGACTCTCTGACGCCAACATATAAGAAGGAAAAAAATATAAGGACCAGAAAAAAAAAATGGTGAATACAGTTTAAAGGGCATCTACCACCAGGATGAAGGACTGTATGGAAATGAGCCTGAGGGGCTCCAAGCTCCACTGCAAACAGTCTTTCATCCTGGTGGTAGATGCCTTTTAAGCACTGTGGCCACCCGCAGGTGCTGCCAGATCCATGAAAACCGCTCTCCGTGCTTCATGAATCTGGCGCACTCTGCTGGAGAGTGAAGCAAACTGCACTACTTAAAAAAAATGTGGCCTCCAAAACTGAAGTGGCTTTATTACAGGGGGCTCCTGGTGGGGTCACTTCTACCATTATCTCTATTAGGCATAACATAGCAGGAGTATAGGAGGTCATCGGCAGACTTGTACTTACCTGCAGGGTCTTCTGTTTTTCTCGCTGCTGCCTCTCTTTACTTGTTTGCTGCTGTGAAAAGACAGAATTTAATATCAATAGATTTACTAGATTGGAAACAATCTATAGGATGCTAGGGCCTATATAGCCCCTAACCAGGGGCGCACCAGCCATGAGGCGAGTTGAGACTTTCGCCTCAGGGCGGCTTGCCTCCTGCTGGTGGAGGGGCGGCATTTTGCAGGCTGTCAGGCTGCTCGGCTACTACTTACAATAGTAGTTGCATCATTCAGATGCAAGTACCATTGCTGACAGCGCCGCGCAGGACGTCCTGTGCGGTGCTGCTTTGACATAGGAAGCGCTTACTAGCGCTTCCTGTGTCACTAGTGCACAAGCAGCCTGGAGGAGCGAGGGGGAGGAGTGAGGGGGAGGTGCGGGAGCGCCACATTCAAACCTGTGGCTGATCTCCCGGAGGTGCAGCCCGGGCAGAGCTGACAGGAGAAGCCCCGCCCACCAGCCCGGGCCTCCTGCACAGAGGAGACAGCTCCATCCTCCTCCCTGATGTATCCCCTGCCTGACCTGGACCTGCTGCCGGATATCAGGTAAGTGTAATGTGTATATATATGTGTGTGTGTCTTCCCTGTGTATATACATGTGTGTGTGTCTTGTCATGTGTATATATGTGTGTGTGTGTCCCCTGTTTATATGTGTTTTGTCATGTGTATATGTGTGTAAAACATGTCATGTGTGTGTATATAGAGGTATGACATGTAATAGCCGTATATATTGGTGTAATGTGTGTATATAGAGGTATGACATGTTAAAGCTGTATATATAGGTGTAATGTGTGTGTATATAGAGGTATGACATGTAATAGCTGTATATATAGGTGTAATGTGTGTGTATATAGAGGTATGACATGTAATAGCTGTATATATAGGTGTAATGTGTGTGTATATAGAGGTATGACATGTAATAGCAGTATATATTGGTGTAATGTGTGTGTATATAGAGGTATGACATGTAATAGCAGTATATATTGGTGTAATGTGTGTGTATATAGAGGTATGACATGTAATAGCAGTATATATTGGTGTAATGTGTGTGTATATAGAGGTATGACATGTAATAGCAGTATATATATTGGTGTAATGTGTGTATATAGAGGTATGACATGTTAAAGCTGTATATATAGGTGTAATGTGTGTGTATATAGAGGTATGACATGTAATAGCTGTATATATAGGTGTAATGTGTGTGTATATAGAGGTATGACATGTAATAGCAGTATATATTGGTGTAATGTGTGTGTATATAGAGGTATGACATGTAATAGCTGTATATATAGGTGTAATGTGTGTGTATATAGAGGTATGACATGTAATAGCTGTATATATAGGTGTAATGTGTGTGTATATAGAGGTATGACATGTAATAGCTATATATATATATATATATATATATATATATATATATATATATATATATATATATATATATATATATATAGCTATTCCACGTCATACCTCTATATACACATGCATTACACATACACATATATATATATAGGTGTCATCCGTGTATATATAGAGGCATGATATGAAATAGCTGTATATATATATATATATATATATATATATATATATATATATATATATGTGTGTATATAGAGGTATGACTTGTAATAGCTGTATATATAGGTGTAATGTGTATGACATGTAATAGCTGTATATATATAGGTGTAATGTGTGTATATAGAGGTATGACTTGTAATAGCTGTATATATAGGTGTAATGTGTATGACATGTAATAGCTGTTTCCTCTCGTCCTACAGGCAGCACTGATGGGTAAGAGTCTGGAGTCCTAATTATGACAGAAGAACACAATAACAATGTTAATTAACAATAAATCAATTAACCGACTGCCCTATAAGTATCCTAGGAGTCAAGGAAGAGGCGTGTTTTTTTCTTCTGTCCTAATTAGGTTTACTGCCAGTATCCTCTTGCTCCCCTGAGGCCTGGGCTGTGGTGCACGTCCAGCAGGGTAGAAGCAAATGTCTTACCAGTGTCAATCTTGGTGAAACTACATTCTGAGGCTGTCCTTCCCCCCGTGGTGGCGGAAGTCCAGTATTTTCGGAGTTTCTGGATAAACTCCCCTCCTACTGCGTCTCCCATTGGAAGCGGGAACCGCTGTATTCTCAGGTACGGCTTTTGAATAAGCAGAGAAGTGGAGGTCAGATTTGTGTTGCACTCAATACTTTGGGGTATAGCTGCTGTTTTGCCGCATCTCCCCCTTCCTGAAGCCACCATCTACAATGTACCGTAAGGTGGTTTCTATATTGTTGTGAACAAAGCTTGCTAACCTTAGGGCTCAGCGCCTCCCCTGCATCCTTTTCTTATGTTAGAAGGATTTGGTTGTTAGCCCGGGTGTCGCCTCTGACCAGGTGCATTGCATTTCCTGTTGGGAATGTTTTAAGGCTGTACTGTTCAGGTATGCTCTCTGCACCTGCCAGGCAGCAGAGTCAGTCTGAGCTTAAGGTTTGTTCCTTTCATGAGTGCCCTTGTTCCTTCATTTGGCATGTCCTAACACTTGTTGTTTGTGTTACAGATGTCCAGCCTTGGTAAAATGAAGAGAAAGTCTCATCATAGAGACTGTATTAGCTGTGAGCAGCCTATACCGGATGATTGCCCTGATGATGTTTGTGCCCCTTGTGCAGCTCCTGCTCAGACTTCAGGAGGAGATGTATTTTTTCAGTGGATGAAGGAAAAAATGTCTGCTGTATTTGATGAGATGAGTTCAAAGAAAAAGAAGTCTAAAAGACATCATAAACGTAGAAAACATCATAGGCAATCATCTTCTATATCTTTGCCTTCTAGTAGCTGCTCAGAAGCCCAGATAATTTCTGGGGATAGCCCTGAATCGGAAGGTTCTGGGCCAGATGTATCTGAGGTTTTTTTTTCTGTTTCACAAAGATAAAACCTCTAAATTGATCAAGGCGGTTAAAAGTGTAATGGAGACAGATGAGTCTCATAATGACTCTGTTAACCAAGATGCACTTTTTTATTTTCCCAGAAAAAAAGCCAAAGTATTGCCTAGTCATCCTGATCTTAAAGTCCTCTTTGAACAGGGTTGGTCTAAGCCTGAAAAAAGATTTGATTTGGGGTCTCGTTTTCGAGCAGTATACAAAATCGACCCTAAAGAATCTGAAGAATGGGAATTGCCTCCCAAGATTGATATCCCAGTGGCTAAACTATCTAAAAAATCTATTTTTCCTGCAGATGAATCTTCTTTACTTAAAGACCCTCTTGACAGGAAAGCTGACGCTATGCTCCGCAGAAGCTATCAGCTCTCAGCCGCCATGGCTAAGGCATCTCTTGCTACTGTGCCTGTTGCACGAGCCTTAAGATTATGGCTAAGCCAGATTGGTCGGGACATTTTGGATGGAGTCCCTAGAGAAGAAATTTATGAGAATTTGTCTTCTGTTAAACTTGCAGGCGATTTTCTGTGTGATTTTTCTCTTGACTCTTTAAAACTTGCATCTAAGAACATGCTAACGGCTAACTCTGCACGTCGTGCCCTGTGGATAAAGCCCTGGACAGGGGATGTAGCCTCCAAACATCACTGCTGTTCACTTCCCTTCCACCCATCTTCCTTGTTTGGGAAAGACCTGAAGGAGGTGTTGAAGAATCTTAGTGAAGATAAGGGGAACTCTTTTCCACAAGTAGCCAGTACCTCCAAAAAACCGAGCTTTCCACCTAGAAAAGCAAGACCGGAAAGACCTTTTCGTGCATTTCGTAACCGACGTAGAGGAGTTCAGAAGTCTAAAGACAGAACTGTCTTCCACAGTAAAAAAAACGAGAAGCCTGACTTCTGACGCCATGCCAGGTCTGTCTCCAGTAGGTGCAAGGGTGGCAGACTTCACTCACTTATGGACAGACAACACATCCAATGCTTGGGTACTGTCCACAGTAAAAAACGGATACGCTTTGGAATTCGACAAGATTCCGCCAGAAAGATTTTTGAGTACAAAAATCGAGAAATCTCAGATCCTTCCCTTGTTGCACGAATTTATCCAAAAAAGAGCTCTAGAAGAAGTCCCTTTGTCAGAAAGAGGAAAAGGAGTGTACTCCGCCATATTTGCTGTACCAAAGCTAAACAACAGGTGGAGATTAATTATAGACCTCCGCTATCTAAACAAATTCTTGACCAAAATTGCATTCAAGATGGACTCCATAAAATCAGCCACCGCCATTCTACAGCAAAGCAACTACATGGCCAAAATAGACCTGGCCGATGCTTATCTCCACATTCCCATCAGGAGAGGTCACAGAAAATATCTGAGAATAGCAATTGTGACCAATTCAAGAACTCTTCACTACCAGTTCACCTGTCTGCCATTCGGCATTACATCAGCCCCTCGCGTCTTCACCAAGACCACCATAGTTCTGGCGGCTGCACTGAGACTTCGGGGGATACAGATCGTGCCCTATTTGGACGACTGGCTGATCATAGCAGAGAATCAATCTCTCTTGAAACTTCATCTTCAGATGACAATCGATCTTCTACAACAACTGGGTTTCCTAATCAATTGGGAAAAATCCCTTCTTATTCCAACAACCAGAATTCAGTTCCTGGGGTTTATTCTCGACTCGTGCAGTATGACTATTCATCTTCCTCAGGAGAGAATCTTGAAAATCAAGCAGTCCGTGCACTACCTTATCAAGACAAGATACACAACGGTCAGAACAGCCATGAGGGTCCTGGGTCTGATGACTTCAATAATAGAAGCAGTTCCTTGGGCAAAGGCACATTTCAGACAGCTACAACTCAACATTCTGGCTGTTTGGAACAAATCTCCAGCAGGATTCGACAAACCGATTGTACTAACTCCTCAGACCAGAGTCAGCCTCGGTTGGTGGTTGAGGAAGAATTTGGCGTCCGGCAGATCTTTACGTTTTGTTCAACCCCAGATCCTGACAACCGATGCCTCATCCTCAGGTTGGGGGGCCCACCTCGGCAATCTCTGGGTTCAGGACAAATGGAATTACACAGACAGGATTCTGTCCTCAAATCAAAGAGAATTGAAAGCCATTTATTTAGCCCTGAAATTCTTTCACACCCAGCTGAAAAAACAGCATGTGAAGGTACAGACCGACAATCTGTCATGTGTTTATTACATAAACAAGCAAGGGGGTACCAGGAGCACACCCCTCATCAAACTGTGTTAAAAGATTATCTCCTGGGCCGAGGAAAACCTTCAGAGTCTGTCAGCAGTCCACATTCGAGGGTCTCTGAACACTCAGGCAGACATTTTAAGCCGCTCTCAACTAAGACCAGGGGAATGGTCCCTGAACAGTGTTATCTTCCAACAGATTGTCAGTCGGTTCGGTTGTCCACAAATGGACATGATGGCGACCAAACAGAACTCGAAGTTGCCAATGTTTTGCTCTCTTTACAGGTCAGACCAACCCTATGCAGTGGATGCCCTGTCTCTTCCCTGGACCAACCTGTTCATTTACATATTTCCTCCGATACCGCTCATTCAGAGGATACTTTACAAAATCAAAGAAGAGAAACCGAATGCAATTCTGATCCTACCATTTTGGCCACGCAGAGTATGGTTTCCTCTTGTAATGAGGTTGTCCAAGGGCGAATATTGGAAACTTCCTGCAGTTCCACATCTCTTGGAACAGATGGGGTTTTTCCATCCATCACCACAGAAGCTACAGCTTACGGCCTGGAGATTGAGAAGAAGACCCTAACAGGTCTAGGTCTTTCATCCAGAGTTATAAAGACATTGTTGTCAGCTAGAAGACCAGCGACCATTAAGTCCTATGGTAGAGTTTGGAAAGTCTTCACATCCTGGTGTTCAGATAATTCTGTATCTGAACCTTCAGTCTCAGATATTCTTACTTTTCTACAGGATGGCCTTGATAAAGGTTTAAAACCTGCCACCTTGAAGCTTCAGTTTGCTGCAATCAATGCTTTAAATAACAATAGATTCTCATCTAATCATTTAGTACGGAGATTCTTCAAGGCTTTAAGGAACATCAAACCTCCTATTAGGCCACCATGTCCACAGTGGGATCTTGCCTTGGTCCTACATCATCTCACAGAACCTCCCTTTGAGCCTATACAGGAAGCTTCTCTCAAATGTTTATCGTGGAAGACCTTCTTTTTAGTTGCCGTTTCCACTGCTAGAAGAATTTCAGAGCTGCAAGCCTTATCCTGCAAAGAGACATACTTACAGATAAGACCAGACTGCATCATACTAAGAACCGTTCCATCGTTTCTTCCTAAAGTGGCCTCAGTTTCTAATTTAAATCAGGAATATTATCTTCCAGCTTTGTGTCCAACTCCTGCTAATGCTCATCAGCAAGTTCTGCATCTTCTGGATGTTAGAAGATCCGTCTTGACTTATCTAGAGAAGACAAAATCTTTTAGAAAATCTGAATCTCTGTTTCTCCAATTTCAAGGTCCAAGAAAAGGGATGAAGGCCTCTGCAGCCTCTCTCTCTCGATGGATAAAGCAGAGTATTTCTATGGCTTACAGAGCCTTGGGACAACCTTCACCTTTACAGATTAGGGCTCATTCTACAAGATCTACTGCTACTTCCTGGGCAGAGTATGCAATGCTCTCTATAGATCAGATCTGTCAAGCAGCTTCTTGGACTTCTTCTAATACTTTTGCTAAACATTACAGGCTGGATGTCTCCTCAGCTGGCTCAGCCTTTGGCGTATCGGTGCTATCTACAGTGGCTTCGAAAATTTGTCCCCCCCTTTGATTTGCTACCTAAATCCCATCAGTGCTGCCTGTAGGACGAGAGGAAGATCTAAATTTTGCTTACCTGAAAATTTCTTTTCCTCGAAGTCCAAGGGCAGCACTATTATATTCCCACCCAATAAAATAATTTTTTTTTGCTGCATAAAACACGCCTCTTCCTTGACTCCTAGGATACTTATAGGGCAGTCGGTTAATTGATTTATTGTTAATTAACATTGTTATTGTGTTCTTCTGTCATAATTAGGACTCCAGACTCTTACCCATCAGTGCTGCCTTTGGACTTCGAGGAAAAGAAATTTTCAGGTAAGCAAAATTTAGATCATATATAGGTGTAATGTGTATGACATGTAATAGCTGTATATATATAGGTGTAATGCGTGTGTATATAGAAGTATAACTTGTAATAGCTGTATATATAGGTGTAATGTATTATATATGTGTGTATATAGGGGTATAACATGTAATAGGTGTGTATATATAGGTGCCATGTATGTGTATATGCAGGTATACCTTGTAAAGGGTGTAGATATAGGTGTAATGCGTGTATACTGTATATACACTGTACACTGTATCTATCTTGCACTACAAAGTGGTACGCTGTATGCATTTTATACTATATGGCGGTACTCTGTATGTATTTAGCATTGATTTATTTTCACACCAAACCAATATGATGGATCTGGTCCTGACACTCCCTTATATATTACATAAATGGCGGGGGGGGGGGGGGGGGCGTCTCTCTATGGCTCGCCTCAGGCAGCAGACAGGCTTGGTACACCCCTGCCCCTAACCCCTGGAAAACTGCATATTTCGCTATCCCTGCCATCCCCAGGGGGACTCTCTGCAGACTGATAGCCCTAGAAATCATAATGCAGTGAGCGCCCCCTAGTGACTGCTGAAAAAGTAAAGTATTACTTGAAGTATCACTAAAGTGTTACGTCTCCTGATGCATTTGGGGATCCACCAGCGATGTCTGTTCTTAATGAGAAATATAAAAGAAAACAAATAAGTTCTGTGTGATAAGAGGATAAAGATAAGATATTGTCCTGTGCCTTGTCCACAAGACATTGTGATGAAATAATTTTATATATCCATAATGTGACCTTTGGAGTCTGCACTCACCTCCTCCTCACATCAACTTCTACTCCATTTACTTATAGGTCTTCCAACTCCTCCGCTGCTCTGCTGGCAACCTTCACTCTACGTTTCACCACCTCCTCCTCTGAATTGATGGTATCCTCCACTCTTGGCTCCACCACCACCTCCTCCTCCACTCTGATGATATCCTCCACTGCCCTGACATCCTCCACTCTTGGGTCCACAACCTCCTCCTTCTCTGTCGCTCCGATGATATCTTCCAATATCCGCTCCACATCCTTCCCCTCCTGCCCCACAACTCTGATGACTTCCTCCAATATCTGCCTCAGCAACACCTCCTCCTCGGCTCTGATGACATCCTCCTCTTTCTGCCCAACCACCTCCTCCTCCTCTTCCTGTGTTATCTGCTGAATCTCCTCCCCTTCCTCTTTCCTGACACTGATGGCATCCTCTAATATTTGCTTTTTAAAATGCAGTTTTAATATTGGAACCTGTCACCCACTAAAAATCAGCAATTTGCGCTTATGGAAATACAGTAGGTATGCTATTCTTTCCTTGTAGTATGGATCCAGCAGGGTGGCCACCCAGTAATGGAAACTATTGATTATCCCGGCAATTGGGTGTTGTTGTGCAGGCACTGGGGCATAAAGTGTTTCACGTGGTCCAGGCTGCCTAGAGGCAAAGACAAGCTGTCCTCGGTGGAATTCTCTCCTCCATTGGCTCCCGTAAGCTGCTCTGGGTGTCAACCTGATCTGAGGAAAACTTCTCCTCATCCTCCTCCTTATCCTCCAAAGTGTCCCTTGGCTGGACAGTGCAGTACCTGACCACTGGTCCAGCGGCCCATCCTGCAAGCCATGAATGGCAGTCCATCCTGCAAGCCATGTGTGGACTAGACTGACACCTGTTCCTCTGATTCTCTCTCCTGTGCCACCATTAAATCTTCTCCAGGAAACAAGGGTACCGCACTCCTAGTGTATTTTGGATGGTGCTTGCGTCGGACACTCAGCCCAGATACATAGCACAGAAAAACGTAGCACTCATCCTGTATAGGTTTTATCGATTTTCTTTTTAATTCATATCATATAGATAGTATTTACAGCTCCACCAAATATTTGAGAAGAATCGTACAATGCAAAAACAGATCAAAGGATAATTTTCCGCGACGTTTCGGTCTAAGTCGACCTTTGTCAAGCACGATCTGAAATAGGGTAGCAGTACTGAATAGGCTCCGGTGGAGGGCGCTCCTCCACCGGAGCCTATTCAGTACTGCTACCCTATTTCAGATCATGCTTGACAAAGGTCGACTTAGACCGAAACGTCGCGGAAAATTATCCTTTGATCTGTTTTTGCATTGTACGATTCTTCTCAAATATTTGGTGGAGCTGTAAATACTATCTATATGATATGAATTAAAAAGAAAATAGATAAAACCTATACAGGATGAGTGCTACGTTTTTCTGTACCATTAAATCTTCTGACATGGCCAGATGAGTTATTTAAAAAAAGGTTAAGGTGGGGATAGTAGCGCTGATGATGGCGTCATCGGTGCTGACCATATTGGCGGTATATTGAAAGCAGTGCAGCAATGAGCACAGGTTCCTCACCAGCTATTGGTGGAGAAACACTGCTGCCGGTCACAACTTCAACTCAGCGGGGCATTCTGTAGCTGAATATCCACAATAGCCTGCTTCTGCTGCTCACACACCCTTTCCAGCATAGGAAAAGTAAGATTCCACCTAGTTGGTACATCACATATGAAGCGTTGGGTGGTCAAAACCAGTGGCGTAACTACAGCCGTAGCAGCCGTAGCAATTGCTAGGGGGCCCGACTGTGCCACAACTTCACTTTGGGATCCACCACAGAGAGGAGAAGGGAGTGCTGTTTGGGTCTCTGCGCTACGTCTAGCCCCGGGAAGAGGCGGATGATGGTCGCCTCCGGACCACATATATTGTACTGCAGAGGAGGCACAGGTCCGGCGGTCCATACACTGGAAGTCCCTGTGAGTTCCTGCAGCCGGCTCTCCTCCTGCCTAGAGTACCCACTGTGTTCCCCTGCCAGTGCTCATACAGCAGCAGTGAGGCCCGGGCTGCTCCCTGCTGTACTGTATGGATTACAGTGCTGCTGAGCCTCTGGGGCCTCGAGGAATGACAGCAGCATCAGGGGGACAGAGGAGACAGAGGAGCAGAGAGACTAGGCTGCAGGAGGAGGGAGTTCCCGAGCACCACAAACTATCATCGGAGGAGGCTGCAGAGAGGATACATCTTCTGGTAAGTATATTTATAAGTGTGTGTGCTTATGTATATGCTGTGTGTGTATATACTGTATGTGTGTCTGTATCTTTGTGTGTAAATGATGTATGATGTGTATATACTGTATGTGTGTCTGTATATGCTGTATCTATATGTGTAAATGATGTATGATGTGTATATACTGTATGTGTGTCTGTATCTGTGTGTGTAAATGATGTATGATGTGTATATACAGTATGTGTGTCTGTATATGTGTGTGTAAATGATGTATGATGTGTATATACAGTATGTGTGTCTGTATATGTGTGTGTAAATGATATATGGTGTGTATATACTGTATGTGTACTTATATGTGTGTGTAAATGATGTATGATGTGTATATACTGTATGTGTGCTTATATGTGTGTGTAAATGATGTATGGTGTGTATATACTGTATGTGTGCTTATATGTGTGTGTAAATGATGTATGGTGTGTATAAACTGTATGTGTGCTTATATGTGTGTGTAAATGATGTATGGTGTGTATAAACTGTATGTGTGCTTATATGTGTGTGTAAATGATGTATGGTGTGTATATACTGTATGTGTGTATGTATATGTGTGTAAATGATGCATGATGTGTATATACTATATGTGTGTATGTATATGTGTGTGTAAATGATGTATGGTGTGTATAAACTGTATGTGTGCTTATATGTGTGTTTAAATGATGTATGGTGTGTATATACTGTATGTGTGTATGTATATGTATGTGTAAATGATGTATGATGTGTATATACTGTATGTATGTATGTATATGTGTGTAAATGATGCATGATGTGTATATACTATATGTGTGTATGTATATGTGTGTGTAAATGATATATGGTGTGTATATACTGTATGTGTGCTTATATGTGTGTGTAAATGATGTATGGTGCGTATATACTGTATGTGTGTCTGTATCTGTGTGTGTAAATGATGTATGGTGTGTATATACTGTATGTGTGTCTGTATCTGTGTGTGTAAATGATGCGTATATACTATATGTGTGTAAATAATGTATGATGTGTATATACAGTATGTGTGCTTATATGTGTGTGTAAATGATGTATAGTGTGTATATACTGTATGTGTGTCTGTATCTGTGCGTGTAAATGATGTGTATATACTTTATGTGTGTGTGTGTGTGTGTAAATGATGTGTATATGCTGTATCTGTGTGTGGAAATGATGTATGATATGCATATACTATATGTGTATATGTATATGTGTGTGTAAATGATATATGATGTGTATATACTATATGTGTTTATGTATATGTGTGTGTAAATGATATATGATGTGTATATACTATATGTGTTTATGTATATGTGTGTGTAAATGATGTATGGTGTGTATATACTGTATGTGTGTCTGTATCTGTGCGTGTAAATGATGTGTATATACTTTATGTGTGTCTGTGTAAATGATGTATATATGCTGTATATGTGTGTGTAAATGATATATGATGTTTATATACTATATGTGTGTATGTATATGTGTGTGTAAATGATGTATGATGTGTATATACTGTATGTGGGTCTGTATATGATGTATGTGTGTGTATGATGTATGGTGTATATATACTATGGAGGAAATTTTCTTACCGAAATTTCTATTTCTTTTAGTCCGTGAGGCAGCACACATATGGGATTTATCCCCTAGGTACAACTCAGAAGAGAACAGGTTAACAAGCAGTAGTAGACAATTAAACAATTAGTGTCTTGGCTGACTCCACCTGTATAAGGCCGGAGCACACACACAACCCTTGTATGGTATATAGCAATAACGTTTCATCATTTAAGGGCGGGAAAGTTGTGCTGCCTCACGGACTAAAAGAAATGGAAATTTCGGTAAGCAAATTTCCTCCTTCTTTTTCGTCCGTTTGGCAGCACACATATGGGACTTAGCAAGCAGTACTTATGGGGAGGGATCTTAGTCGCCTGCTGAAGCACCGCCTTGTGTAAGGCTGAAACCTTAGGAGGCAGAGAAGTCCATCCTGCAGAGATTTATAGACGAGGATGGAGAGGACCACGTGGCTGCTCTGTAGAACTGATAGACGTGACAGAGCTCAGCTAAAGAAGCTGATGTAGAGTTGGCTCTCAGCTGGTCTGGAGCTTCATGACCAAAGAGACTCAACAGCATCTCATGGAGTCAATGATCCATGTGGACAATTTGCCCCCTTATAAAAATTATTTGAAAATGTATTGTTTAAAAGAATTGTTCTGAAGACTGTAGAAATGGTTGGATGAAGGCTGAGCAGGAAAGTAACATGATGCTTTTTGGCAGAATGTTAAGGTAGGAATCCTTGAAGGACATTGCTTGGAGTTCTGCAGTCCTCCTGGACGATGTCTTGGCCATGAACATGAACATGATAGGCTGGCTGGAGGATTCTTCTGGCCTTAGGCTTTTAGTGCAGCCAGAAGATACATCCTTTGTGAGTAGGCGCCCTGAACCTCCACTCAGCGCCGGCCAGGATGTGTCACGTGACGTCACATGTCTTCATGCAGGAAGAAGATAGGGCGGCCGCTGCCTGGACACACAGGTGGAGCCAGGTGCGGCAGGCTTAGAGACCGGCAGCCCTCTCAGCATTGCGGCTGCAGCAGCTATGGTCAATAGGGCCAGGCCCACCTAGGTACACGACGTGCATAATTTATGATTCGGTCGTGGGTCCTGGGCTGGCCATTAGCATCACTGCTACGGTTGGTATGGCGATAGTAACGCCACTGATAGCTAGTATTCTGGATATCAGAAATATGACTAAGGATATCAAGTGTCAACAGCTGAAGATTTGCCTCTGCTTAGTGCAGGGTTTTGCATTCTCTTGTAAGTTGGAGACTTCAGGAACCTTTTTATAGTAAATGACTTATGTAGGCAGCAGCACATTGTGATAACATAGAAGTATTGTAACGCTGGTCTGATTGGCTCACAGCCCCCGATGAATAGAGGACAATATCTTCTCTTGAATGTTGCATGACTTATGATCCTCATCATCTCCTACATGGGACCCCAGCCTCAGAAAAACGTATCCCTCTGGCTAATGTGCGAGGATGAAGAAGCCGGCATTTCCTTGCCATAAATTATTGGGACTGGTTCTTTCACTTCAGATATGGGCTTTGCTCATTGCACTACATCTATGGTGACAGACATTTGGCCAGTGCTCTTGTCACTCACTAACTTTTGTTAGCTGATATCAGGGGAAATATTTCCAAAAATACATTTCTAGACTTTCATTACTCTTCTTCAAATTTGAAGTTGAAGATTCAGAAGTTCCATGGAAATAACCAAGTCCTCCAGGTATGGAACCTTTAAGGACGTGACTGGTAATGCAGTGGGCAGGAGTCTGAAGCGCTATCCCGCTGTTCTCCCGATGTGGAGGCAGGATGGGAATATGAAGATCTGATAGGACAGATGGGAAGATGAAGATCTGATAGGACAGTTGATGCCGCGCAGTGATACCTCTGAGGCAGAGATATACAACTAGCAGATTGCTGGTCAGGATCTGTCAGGTGGGAAGGTTACAGAGTCTATACTTGATGTATTGTAGAGGACACCAGGCGTCTGATAAAGACTTTGGCCAATCTGAAGAGAAGGACCTCCTTCTTATTGTTGATATTCCACCAGGCCAGATGCACTCCCCCGGTTTTGAGTGAAGTGGCTTTTTTACCTACTCATGGAAGGTGTTGCCTGTGTCTGAACCGACCCTGTGTACCAAGTCGATGGATGGAATGACAACTCTTCCTGCTCTTCCTGGATTTTTGAGTCTTTAGATCTTGAAAATTCAAATAATCCTTTTGGTGAAGCGTCCTTACTCCAGAGCTTTGTCCATACAGCTCTTCTTGCCACGACCAAAGCAACCACGACTTCAGAGGAATCCTTAATGCTGGTAATACAAGCATCAGATAGCTGTTATGACAGGTCACATGGCCAGTGGTGACACAGAGTAAGATTTCATCCCTTGGTCACTGGACCTCTAATGCCGTTATCAGGTGTGGTCCATCCACGCTGAAAGTATATAGACAGGACTGGGTGAGTAGGGAAGACGTCATCATCAGTGACCGGAAAGTAGAATCATCCTTTCCCTGTTGTTTCCCTTCAGGATCTTTAGTGGATTCCACTGGTGGTTACATTCTCCTTCCTCAGAAGGAAGATCTTGTCTGGGTAATTAGATTTAATATTCCTATAAACTAGAATGATGTCTTGAGAGCTAGAAGAAAAGGAGATGATCCATGATAAGAAGGTTTGGGCCTGGGATCTGTGTGGATCTCTGGATCTGTATCCTGGGGTAACACAGGAGAATAGATACAAGACTCATTCTTAATTGGCAATGGATGAGGACATAACCTCTGCCTAGTTTTCCTCCTCTTTCCACCTCTCATAAGGGTCTGTGACAGCCGCTCAGGAGAGGACGTCTAGTGAAAACACAAAGGACACATTAGTATGAGGTAAAGATGTGTACAGACAAGGCATATGCAGCCACCATCACTGTATGAGGAGTTCTGCTGCCGGGATATGAGAGGATCGCTCCCCAATGCCATTCATGTAGAGCAGACTATGGAGAACATACACAGAAGAAGAACTTAGAGATTCTGGTATCAGTCTGCTGTGTATCATTATTACAGTATGTCACTATGTATACAGATCATAGATACCTGCACATCTCACCAGACAGAGGATGTGGGTACAGTGTATCATACACAGGCCATGCTCATTACTTACCGGAGGCCGAGTACATGCTCATCACATACCGGAGGCTGAGTACATGCTCATTACTTACCAGAGGCTGAGTAAATGCTCATCACATATCAAGAGGCTCATTACATACCGGAGGTCTGAGCATTCAGCAAGGATACATAGGAGACATTAGACCTGAGCATTCAGCAAGGTTACATTATACCAATGTATTCAGCAGGGATACATAGGAGACCTGAGCATTCAGCAGGTAGACATTATACCATTGAATTCAGCAGCAATACATTGGAGACCTGAGCATTCCTATTAACTTGTCTTGCAGAGGGTAGAGGTTATCTGCAGTGAGGTTGCATGATATGACTGCAACAGGTGAATGCAAATTGAAAATGCACCAATGCATAGCAATGGCCAACACATGTGCACAAGAAACACCAGAATGTCCAGGACAGGACGCAGGCCAACCAGGAGCTCACAATCTATATCCCAGGAGCTGACAGTCTATATCCCAGGAGCTGACAGTCTATATCCCAAGAGCTGACAGTCTATATCCCAAGAGCTCACAGTCTATATCCCAAGAGCTCACAGTCTATATCCCAAGAGCTCACAGTCTATATCCCAGGAGCTGACATGTAATGCTCCCTGTACTGCCAGTGATAGCAGGACATGCAGAAATCTCTGTACAACATGTGGTAACCGTGTAAATACTGTACAATATGCAGAGATCTCAGGAGAAAACAGGTTAAAAACCGTATAATATATATATCACAGGAGAATGAGAGACCAGCGGCCGGTATACAGCCTGGATATACTCACTGATACAATGTGCTGCCTCCATCCAGATGAACAAATGGTTAATACCAGGAGCTGCGGCCTATGCAGGAGGCAACCTAAGCGTCCCATGGTGAGGCACGCAGGGTTAATGAACCACAAGGCCCAGCATGCAGGAGATACTAGCAGTGATCTCATGTGTCAGTGATGTGTGGTAGATACTCAACACAGTCTGTATTATTACCCCTGTAAGGGCAGGATAGCTGTACAGGCTCTTACCTGGGCTGCGGCCTATCCAGGAGGCGATCTAAGCGTCCCATGGTGAGGCACGCAGGGTGATGAACCACAAGGCCCAGCAGGTAGGAGATACTAGCAGTGATCTCATGTGTCAGTGATGTGTGGTAGATACACACCACAGCCTCAGCTATTACCCCTGTAAGGACAGGATAGCTGTACAGGCTCTTACTTGGGCTGCGGCCTATGCAGGAGGTGATCTAAGCTTCCAATGGTGAGGCACGCAAGGTGATGAACCACAAGGCCCAGCAGGGAGGAGATGCAGGAACGATCTCATGTGTCAGTCATGTGTGGTAGATACACAACAGTCTGAGCCATTACCCCTGTAAGGGCAGGATAGCTGTACAGGCTCCTCCAGGCCAGAGACCAGCAGTGCTATGGTATACAGCCTGGGATGCGGCCTATGCAGGAGGGGATCCAGGCATCTGCTGGTGATGAACCACAAGGCCCAGCAGGTAGGAGATGCAGGAGGATCTCATGTGCCTGGTACATGGTGGCTGATACACACCACAGCCTCAGCTATTGCCCCTGTAAAGACAGGAAAGCTGTACAGGCTCCTCCGGGACGAGGGACCGCACGCAGTGGTATACAGCCCGGGCCGGTCCATCCAAGTGTTCTGTGTAAAGACACAGAGGACCTAGAAAACTTATTATCTAGATAGTTGTTTTTTTGTTTTGTTTTTTTTTTCTTTCTGTGTAGACACACAGGACCTGAACTCTTCTGTCATACCTAAGAGAGAAAGAAATACAAGGGTTGTGTGTGTGCTCCGGCCTTATATAGGGGGAGTCAGCCAAGACACTAATTGTTTAATTGTCTACTACTGCTTGTTAACCTGTTCTCTTCTGAGTTGTACCTAGGGGATAAATCCCATATGTGTGCTGCCGAACGGACGAAAAAGAAATGTATGATTTCTATGCTACATGTACACTCACCGGCCACTTTATTAGGTACACCATGCTAGTAACGGGTTGGACCCCCTTTTGCCTTCAGAACTGCCTCAATTCTTTGTGGCATAGATTCAACAAGGTGCTGGAAGCATTCCTCAGAGATTTTGGTCCATATTGACATGATGGCATCACACAGTTGCCGCAGATTTGTCGGCTGCACATCCATGATGCGAATCTCCCGTTCCACCATATCCCAAAGATGCTCTATTGGATTGAGATCTGGTGACTGTGGAGGCCATTTGAGTACAGTGAACTCATTGTCATGTTCAAGAAACCAGTCTGAGATGATTCCAGCTTTATGACATGGCGCATTATCCTGCTGAAAGTAGCCATCAGATGTTGGGTACATTGTGGTCATAAAGGGATGGACATGGTCAGCAACAATACTCAGGTAGGCTGTGGCGTTGCAACGATGCTCAATTGGTACCGAGGGGCCCAAAGAGTGCCAAGAAAATATTCCCCACACCATGACACCACCACCACCAGCCTGAACCGTTGATACAAGGCAGAATGGATCCATGCTTTCATGTTGTTGATGCCAAATTCTGACCCTACCATCCGAATGTTGCAGCAGAAATTGAGACTCATCAGACCAGGCAACGTTTTTCCAATCTTCTACTGTCCAATTTTGATGAGCTTGTGCAAATTGTAGCCTCAGTTTCCTGTTCTTAGCTGAAAGGAGTGGCACCCGGTGTGGTCTTCTGCTGCCCATCTGCCTCAAAGTTCGACGTACTGTGCGTTCAGAGATGCTCTTCTGCCTACCATGGTTGTAAAGGGTGGCGATTTGAGTCACTGTTGCCTTTCTATCAGCTCGAACCACTCTGCCCATTCTCCTCTGACCTCTGGCATCAACAAGGCATTTCCGCCCAAAGAACTGCCGCTCACTGGATGTTTTTTCTTTTTCGGACCATTCTCTGTAAACCCTAGAGATGGTTGTGCGTGAAAATCCCAGTAGATTAGCAGTTTCTGAAATACTCAGACCAGCCCTTCTGGCACCAACAACCATGCCACGTTCAAAGGCACTCAAATCACCTTTCTTCCCCATACTGATGCTCGGTTTGAACTGCAGGAGATTGTCTTGACCATGTCTACATGCCTAAATGCACTGAGTTGCCGCCATGTGATTGGCTGATTAGAAATTAAGTGTTGACGAGCAGTTGGACAGGTGTACCTAATAAAGTGGCCGGTGAGTGTATGTTTATGCAGTATGTGAGTATATGGTATGTTTATACTGTATGCATGTGTATATATAGGTTGGTATATATTGTATGTCTAAGTATATTATGTACATATATATATATATACGATATTTCGGAGATTTATTACATCTTCTATGCCAGTTTTCTGGCGTAGAAGCAGCGACATAATTGTGAATTCTTGCACAATGCATGAATATACCAACTGGCACCGACACCCTGGCACAGGGCTTAGTTTTGCCTGCCTGGCGCCCCACCCTCTGTACATCAAGAGGCCTAAGACTTTTGATTTATCCAGCGCGACAAGGGGGAGGGGGTGTTGCCGTTACATATGCCGACTTATGATAAATCCCCTTGTGTGTTTATAATGTGCTATATATGCTATGTACTATACAGAATGTGTATATACTGTACAATGTAAATAAATGTATATATGTGTATATACTGTTTATGTATATACTATATGTGTTTGTATATAATGTATGTATGAGTGTATAAAAATATATATGTGTGTATATGCTTAAAGAGGACCTGTCATCTATAAAAAGGGGGCTAGGAGCTCCTAGTGCTACAACAGATGTAGCAGTGTTACACTGCTAGCGTTATCAAAAACCTCCGATATTGCCAGCAGACAGTGCCACGCTGTACAATAGGAATGCCGGACCACTCTCAAAGCCGTCCGGCATATTCATAAGGGGGAAGGACTAGGACGCTGTGATTGCCGCATGAAGCTCGACAGTCACCACCAGCTTATGGAGTGGGAGGGGAGGTCCGGGGAAGAGGCAGCGCATTCCTTTTGTACTTCGCGGCACTGTCTGCTAGCTTTATCGGAGGGTTCCAATAAAGGTAGCAGTTTATCACTGCTAAAAATGGGGTAGTGCTAGGAGCTGCTTACTTTAGTGCCTTTTTTAGGTGACAGGTTCTCTGAAAGAGTTTATTAATGTGTGTATGAGAGTAGAACTTTATGTGTGTGTATCAGTATATAAATGTGCGTGATTTTACAATTATGTATATATATTTTTTAAGGGGATGGGGGGCCCCATGCAAAAATCTGCTGTGGGGCCCAGCCTCTCCTAGTTACGCCACTTGTCAAAACCTTTTGTATATTATTAAACTTGCAAAAATCACACAAGACAACTTAATGTATACATACATTTTATTAATGTATGTAAATGATGAGGTCTTGGTTAACTCTTTTGACTCATCTTGTTGGCCAAAATTCTACAATTAAAATGGGTCAAATAAGTTTTAAGCTCGCAACCCTCGTCAAGGGGCCCCATCTATTGCGAGTCCCTACACTAAACTATCCAAAACAATAAATTAGAAAATAATAAAAAAGCTAATCTAATATTTGAGAGACTCAACATCCACTAATAGCATCTATCTCCCTGGGAATGGCACCCTCCGCGGAATAAAAGTGGGAGGCAAACTTCTCATGGACAAAGTCCATGGTCCTGGTCGTCCATGGATAATGTTGTCCAGGGGGATAGACACTGTTGGATGTTGTCCCTCCAGGTCTCCATCTGAAGCACCATTGCGGATCCAAACAAAGTTGTTAAGAATACCGCAGGCTTGCACCACCTTCTTAACATTTTCTGGTGCCATCTGAATACAGGTTGCAGGAACTTTGGCTGCAGCAGCCAGAGGATCCTCTGCAGCGACTGGCACAGTAGGTGCAGCAGGAAAAGATGTTGCTGGAACCTGGGATTGAGAAGCTCCAGATCAGGACTCGCAGTGGTAACTCAAACACTAGGAGTCAGGTGCACTACTAGAATCACGGTGATAGTGACTGCGGCTGAGGACTGTACTTCAGCAATGGTGATAGGAGACCTGCTGTTGCTGGACACGGTCACTGCCAGGTTCTCAGGTGACACAGAGCCTCGCCTGGAAATTACTGCTTCATGGACGACCTCTGGTATCTTGTCGTCCTGACATGGCTTGTACTTCCAGGCGACGTGGTTGCATTCCACTCCAGCAGCCCAAAAGAGTTCCAAACTCTTCTGGCCATGTCAGAGGATTTCATGGTGGCACAGCAGGGAGAATAAGAAGAACAGGTGCAGCAGAGGATGAGTTCCTGTAGGGCAGCAAGTCGTTCCTGCGGTGGTAAGCAGACGTAGGCAGCAGGACCACCCAACATCATTGCAAGCGGGAACTCGACGCACACTCGAGGAAAGACTGCAGTTGCTTTGGTGAAGAGCGCTGTTAGCCACATCAGGTACGCCAGCAGCCTGAGATGGAACCGCGGCTGCCATGGGTGATCCAGACAGTGAGATTGCCTCTGGGTCTCTTGTTGAGGTATGTCAGCATATTGGGAAATGTCCATGTGGCGTACCATGTCCCCGATGATGAAAGGGCTCAGGTCGGTCAGCCCGTGGGGTGCCAGCAGGATGGAGTGCTCTTATCCACTTGATGTCATTCTCATTTTAACTTTATTCAATTGCATCTTCACTGGCACCACAGCAGACAAATCTGAGGAATCTGCAGGAGAAGGGTAAGAGAAGAAGAGAAGGGTAAATGTGACTGTAGCGACAGCAGGGACTCATGAAGAGACCTAGACGGTCAGGAGGAGGCTGAGGTTACAGGGGGCTCCTGGTGGGGTCACTTCTACCATTATCTCTATTAGACATAACATAGCAGACTTGTACTTACCTGCAGGGTCTTCTGCTCTCCTCGCTGCTGCCTCTCTTTTCTTGTTTGCTGCTGTGAAAAGACAGAATTTATTATCAACATATTTACTACATTGGAAACAATGTATAGGATGCTAGGGCCTATATAGCCCCTAACCCCTGGAAAACTGCATGTTTCCATATCCCTGCAGTGAGCGCCCCCTAGTGACAGTTGCAGGTAGATTAAAAGTAAAGTATTACTCACTTGTTACGTCTCCTAAGGCATTTGGGGATCCACCAGCGACGTCTGTTCCTAATGAGAAATAAAAAAGAAAACAAATCAGTTCCATGTGATAAGAGGATAAGGTTCTGTACCAGAATATTGTCCTGTGCCTTGTCCTACAGACATTGTGTTGACATTGTTATATATATCCATAATGTAACCTTTGGAGTCCACACTCACCTCCTCCTCATATCAACTTCTGCTCCTTTAACTTCTAGGTCTTTCAGTTCATCCGCCGCTCTGCTGACAACTTCCATTCTTGGGTCCACCTCCTCCTTCTCCGCTCTGATGATATCCTCTACTCCATGCTCCAGCACATTCTCCTCCTCCACTCTGATGACATCCACAACTATGTGCTCTTGCACATTCTCCTCCTCCACCACCTTTCTGACATCCTCCACTCTTAGGTCCATCACCTCCTCCTCCTCGGCCGCTCTGATGACATCTTCCAGTATCCGCTCTACATCCTCTCCCTCCTCCTCCGCAACTCTGATGACATCATCCAATATCTGCCTCAGCAACACGTCCTGCTCTACTCTGATGACATCCTCCTCTTTCTGCTCTGTCACGTCCTCCTCCTCTGCGGCTCTGATGACTTCTTCTAATATCTGCTCAACCTCCACACCCTCCTCTTCTGCGACTCTGATGGCATCCTCCAATATAAGCTTCAGCAACTCTTCATTTTCCTCCGGCTCTCTGATAAAATCCTCTGCTATCCGGTCCATCACCTCCTCCTCCTCCGCTCTGATGACATTGTCTACAATTCGCTCCACCACCACCTCCTCCACTCTGCTGTTATGCTCTATTATGCGCTCCACCACCACCTCCTCCTCCGCTCCGATGACATCTTCCACTGTTCTCTCCACCACCTCCATCTCAATCCTTTCTAGCACGATGTTTCTCTTCAACCTTCGTACTAAAAGTAAAAAAAGAAAATGAGTGTTACAGACATGTTTTATTACCTCCATAAATGTAGGATATGAACATTAGACATTAGTGTCCATGGTATAAAGGTCACACCTAAGACACTTTACACCCATATTAACCCCGACACTGGAACCTAACTCTATCATCTATTGTAAAATCTCATGTACAGATCATAGGCCTCCTCGTAACTCAATGATTAAAGCTTGTAGGAATCCCACAGACAAGGGCTGCACAGGTCACCATCATGTCCTACTCTAACTGCCATCAGAAAGCTCAGGACATGGAAAGCTGCGGGCAGAAGTTATTACAACCATCATCTACACAAAGACAACTCTGCCTTAAAAATATATATAATTGTGTCCCAACACAGGAATATCGTAGAGAAGATGTGATGCACCTGACAGAGGTGACCATGGGGCCCCATAATCATATCTCCCTCTATAGTAGATATTCAGCTCCCACTATCACACATTGTACATTTTTCGGAAAGATGGAGTTACCTCAATATAACAATCGCAATCGCTATCACAATCCAAAACACCAAATTAATGGCCAACAATCTGCAAAAGATAAAAAGGAAAGAAATGTCCGTTAATGAAGAGGAGGAGACATGATAGAAGAGAATGAAGGAGAATGCGGAATGAAGGACTTACCTCCAGCTCCTACAACAACACACTGAGGCATGTAGGTTCTGCGGCTCCTTATATACCCTTGTGATGTCATAATGAAGGGGGAGGAGCCAAACACAACATTCCGTGACATCACAGATTCCGTGACCTCATGCAGATCAGTCATGTTAGTCCTTAGTGACCAGGATATTTTAGAATTTATTATGTATTGGGATCAGTAGGAGATGTATCAGTGTGACCAGGACATTTGTCTTCTTTATGACCAATCTCCCAGCACTTTTCTGCTACTTGTGTATGTGACATATAGAAAGTAATAACGTGATACATCATTAAAAGTTATACAGTAATAGTGATAGGATTGAGGAATTCTCCTCTCCATCCAGTGCAGCCTCTTATCCCAACCCAGAGGAGCGGATCCAGAGTGATAAATTGGGGGTTGTGTGCCCCAGCTGGAAACCCGGGACTGTTATTGGGGCACAGAGTATAATATCATGGATAGTGATGAGCAGGTTGGGCGAAAATTGGGTACGATTAGTCTGCCTGTATACCTGGAATGGGTGTAGTAAGGGCTGAAAAATGTTAGGAATAACATTTTTCCTGCCTAAAATGTGCTATGAAAAGTACTAAAAATACAAATAAAAATGAATAAACAAAGAAAAAAAAAGAATTAATGGAAAAGAAAATGCTGTTTATGCCACAGCAGCTAAAGGAAACCGGTCACCAGGAATGTCATTTTTAGCTGGTGATATGTTCTAACAGCCTATACTCTGCTGATTTTATAAAGATCTCTGTCACCACACACTGCGGGCAGGGAGCTAGGTAATGTGAAATTAAGTTTTATAAAGTACTGAAATGATTCACAATGCTGACAAAGCATTGTAATATTGGAACCTGTCACCCACTAAAAATCAGCAAACTTCAACTCACCCAGCGTTCTGTAGCTGGATATCCACAATAGCCTGCTTCTGCTGCTCACAAACCCTTTCCAGAATAGGAAAAGTAGGATTCCACCTGGTTGGTACATTACATATGAAGCGTTGGGTGGTCAAAACCTTTTGTGTATTATTAAACTTGCAAAAGTCACACAAGACAAATTATACATAAATTTTATTAATGTTGGAAAAATTAAAATGATGAAGTCTTAGTTAACTCTTTTTATCTTGTTGGCCAAAATTCTACTATTAAAAATGGGTCAAAGAAGTTTTAAGCTCGCAACCCTCGTCAAGGGACCCCATCTATTGCGAGTTCCTACACTAAACTATCCAAAACAATAAACTAGAAAATAATAAAAAAGTTAATCTAATAGTCGAGAGACTCAACATCCACTAATTGCATCCATCTGCGAGGGAACGGCACCCTCTGTAGAATAAAAGTGGGAGGCAAACTTCTCAAGGACAAAGTCCAGTTGCCCTTGGTCGTCCTTGGAGAACGTTGTCCAGGGGGATAGACACTGTTGGATGTTGTTCCTCCAGGTCTCCATCAGAAGCACCATTGCGGATCCAAACAGAGTTGTTAAGAATACCGCATGCTTGCACTACCTTCTTAACGTTGTCTGGTGCCATCCGAATGCAGGTTGCAGGAACCTTGGCTGCAGCAGCCGGAGGATCTTCTGCAGGGGCTGGCACAGGAGGGGAAGCAGAAATAGACGTTGCTGGAACCCGGGTTGTAGCATCTCCGGAGCAGGACATGTCAATGGTACCTCGAACACTAGGAGTCAGGTGCACTACATTACTCCAGCAATGGTGAAAGGGGACCCGCTGTTGCTGGACACGGTCACTGCCAGGTTCTTAGGTGATGCAGGACCTCCCCTGGGAATTACTGCTTCATGGACAACCTCTGGTTTCTCGTTGTCCTTACATGGCTTGTAGTTCCAGGCGACGTGGTCACGTTCCACTCCAGCAGCCCAAAGGTTCTGCAGATTGTGCAACACGTCAAACCTCTTCACGGATTGGTGCGACACAAACACTCCCCAGGCAGTACCATCTTCGCAGATGAAGCTGAACCCTCGGTGTTTGTCAAAGAAGGTTTACAATGCTGGAGGATCAGATCTCCATCACCCAGCCACCAATAGTTGGCTTGGTGGCGAGGTATGTGGCAGCCATTTATAGTGTCATCTTATTGTTCTGTCTGTAGGAATCAATGGCAGCCTAAACAATGGTTATTAAGAAGAGCTTGTAGATCACAGGCTGACGGAGAGAGAATGGGTAGAGGACGGGAAACATTTTGATCAAGAAGTAAATGTGCCCCTATATGTATTTTATACTACATGGCGGTGCGCTGTATGCATTTTATACTACATGGCGGTACGCTGTATGCATTTTGTACCACATAGCGGTACGCTGTATCCATTTTATATCACATGGTGGTACACTGTATGCATTATGTACTACACGGCGGTACGCTGTATGCATTTTGTACTACATGGCGGTACGCTGTATGCATTTTATACTACATGGCGGTACGCTGTATGCATTTTATACTACACGGCGGTACGCTGTATGCATTTTATACTACATGGCGGTACGCTGTATGCATTTTGTACTACATGGTGGTATGCTGTACGAATTTTATACTACATGGCGGTACTCTGTATGCATTCTGTACTACATAGTGGTATGTTGTATGCATTTTATACTATATGGCAGCATGCTGTATGCATTTTATACTATATGGCGGCACACTGTATGCATTTTGTACTTCATGGGGATACAGTATACAGCCAGACCCCCCTGTATATAGCCAGCAAGCCCTAACTGTATAAAGCCAGGCAGCCTCCCCCCAGTATACAGCCAGCCCCCCTGTATATAGTCATACATCCCTCCCAGTATATTGCCAGCCAGTCCTACACATCATAGTCTGTGCATCATATATCACCGGGTTGATATACTACCGCAGGGTAGGCAGATGTGACTGTCACTGCCCAGGCCCTTCTGTTCCAGGTGCCCGGTCGCAGTCACACCCCCTGCGATCGTGATTGTTATGCCCCTGACACAATGACATTATCCAGTTCTGCTGACTTAGCTATATCAAACACACAGTCAGCACTGCTGTATCTCCTTCCCCTGATATAAAAATCCTAACTTGCCTGTAGCTTGTAGATTTACTCTCACAATGATGTTGTTTGTCAGAAGACCTGACCGACCCTTGTTGAGTGTGCTGAGTGGTTTTGCTGACAAAAACAATTTATGCTAAAAAAAAAATTATGATAATGAGTCTCTGTTGCTTCTGTGTTGGGGCTCGGCGCTTCTCCTCTCACATCAAGAATGTACTTCTTCAGAGAATTATGTAATCACTGTGTTGTGCCTGGCAGGCAGAGGTAATTAATCGCACCATCCCCCAGCTGCTGTGTATGAGTGATCCAGCTCAGGTTGATTAGTCCTGTCTGGACAATTCAGAGAGCTCATTGGAATGTGTTTATCAATGGCAGGCTGAAGCAATCCAGCTTTCCCAAGGTACTGAACATTATAATTGTTTTTTCAGCAAAACCACTCAGCTCGATTAAACGAGATATGTTTCGGGATCAGTGTAGCTACAGCATACTCAAGATATGTTTGGTTTATAATGCATGAAATCAAATGGTAGATTTCCTTTAAATTATAAAATGTGTTATTTTGTTATCCTGAGTATATCTTGTCTTCGTGGAAATACCTCTTTAAGGGTTTAAAGGAACACTCCAGGCAAAAATTAATTGAATAATACATGGTACAGGGCCTGAAGGGAGGAGCATGACTCATTTTCATTAAATTCCTAGAACCTTGCTAGAACCTGGAGTCATGCTCCTCCCTTCAGGCCCTACACAAGGTAGAATTCAATGAATCAGCTGTGGGTAGAGTGTTCCTTTAAGTGACATTTTAAACACCTCAACAACCCTAATAGCAAAAGGAATGTGGTCTAGGGGTGTAGTTGCATAGGAAAAGGACATCAAAATTATGCAAGTGCGCCATCATTTTAAAGCAGTTTTCTGGCGTAGACTAAGCCAACTAATAGGATGTGCAAAGTACGACTAGACAGTCTTATGCCACGTCAGGTTTATTATCCAGCATCAGAAACTGTGACATCTGGTGCAGCATAAGACTTTCTTACTTTGAGACACTTTTGATAAATCTGCCCTATTGACCAGAACTTTTTTTTATTAAAGTTTGTTAAAGTAATGCTGCAAACAATGGCCTGGAGATCTGTATTGTCACACCTTTGTGTGTGTTGTTAGTGGCAGCACGACTGGGAAAATTGCACCACAGTGCAAGTCCAGATACAATCTTGCAATATGAATGCTTTTATCACAGTTCTGCTGCTACTAACAATGTCCACACAGGCATAATTAATTAGCCTAAGTGATCATTCCCATGGCCGTGTGCTCACCTGGACCGGATCCCAGCACAGGGTTGGGAGGAGGAGGTGGGAGGGGTGAGTGCTCTTCACCCCTACTCCCTCCATACGCAGACGAGTGGCTGTGCCGCATATCTGCCAAAGTATAAGACAAGTCCAACTTGGTCATAGTACTAGGAGAGAGAGATATATGGGGGGGGCTGTGATCTGATTGCAAATGATTTGACCAGATCACAACCCCCATAATGGTCATCTGAATGAGGCCTAACACTGTCTCTACCTTTGTATGGTCAAAACTGCTGATAGATTTCCTCTACAGGGTCAACATGATGCTAGGAACCCTTTTATACATTCCGATGATGAACAGAAATCAGCTTGTTTTCCCAAGGGACTTCAAACAACATCTTTTAATATTTGGAAGCATAAAGCAGCCAACAAAGCCACAAAATGCTGGTAGAGATCTTAATTCCCACTCTGACTGCTGTGCAGACATCTCAGGAACGTGCGGTGACTGCCAGCAGTCTACACAATTCCTGGAATGTATGCCGTTCCTCTGGGGATAAAAGAGTTAAAGAGGTGCCAGTGGCCAAACATGTCGGAATTACAAGGAATGTTTGTGCCGGTAAGATGTCCCCGTTTTAAGTAGTTCCCTTAAGGGCAGCTGTGAACATAAAAGCCGCAGACAGAAGAATGGGAGTGGATAAAGGTATGAAAAGCTGATATTTCCTATAGGAAACTGGACTGTGTGCAGTTTCCAGAGGGAGGTGCCACTACTTATCCAAGTTTTGTAAGAGAAGAAGCATGACTCATGCTCCTCAGAGCCCCTGTAATTGGACTTGTCAAATATCAGGGATTTCCCTTAAGATCTCTTGTAATAAGTATAATTGAGAATTTTGAGAATGACGACTGAGAGGTCCTGGTTGACGCACGTTAGCAGCTTTTTCCCACAAATCTTTGATCTTTTTCCTTATTCTCAAAAGGTAAATATAATTTAGTTATCCAATTCATTTAGAAGTGGAACTAAACATAAGCTGATCATTGATGTCCTGCTTTTGGAATCTGCAAAATGTTCACATTCTGTCAGGGCTCTACTGTCATCTTGGCAGTAAATGTTAATCTGTGCTGCAGCGTCACCACTGGAAAGATAAAGTATTACAAGGCTCCCAATAACACCAATAGACCGTTCTTGTAGTGCAACCATGTGCTGTATCCTCCATTGAGAAAGACCCTTTGTATTTTCTTGGACTTTTAATAAAGGATGACCCGCTAGAGATAAAAATGATGATTGCCCTAATTTGGATGGCGTAGGAGTGTGACAAGTGTCAGGGGTGCTCCCGCAAACTAGGTCTTGGGTCGCGGGCTCACTCATGCTCCTCTCTGTGCCCCAGCGTACCGCAGCTCTAACTTACCTGTCCCTGCTCCTGTCTGCGGTCCGTTGGCCGTGCATGCTTCAGAAGATTTAAAGGGCCAGCGCACCGTTAATTGGCGTTGGCCATTTCCCTTATAAACCAGCTTCTCCCTGCACACCCTGTCGGACCTTCATACCTTATTTTTATAGCTATTTTTGTGATTTATTGTTGTGACCCCAGTTCCGTTATTGATTTTGATCCCGTGCTGCTTGTCCTGACCTTCCTGTGCTGCCTCAAACATGCCAGAAACAATTCCACAAACTGATACCACGACAGGGGTGACCCATCGGCGTGAACAAACACTGGATCCTCCATGCTCAGACACAACTTCAAGAATGCCTCATAATACGCCACTGGGTAAGCCCTGCATCCCCCCCATCCTCTGCAGTCTAACCAGAAACCCCTTACCCGACCGGTCTGCCAAACAGACTTATCCTAAGCTCATACCCCAACATTAAAACATGAGCCAACTGGATTCGACCAGGCCTGCTCCTGTTTGGACTAACCAACTCCCCTCTTTAGAGACCCAAAAAACGCCCAAGAAAAAAACAATGCAATGCGTTGAAGAAAGTGCCATAACCACTGCTCCTGCTGAATCCGTAAACAAATGAAGCTCCGCTTCCCTTATATTCGGTGGATTTTGGAAATTTCGCCACTGTGACAGCTATTTAGAAGGGGATTGTGTCACACACGATAGGATTTTGGTGCAATCGCGCCGTCTTTCATGCGACAGAAATCGGGGGCCGGGTTGTCTGATGATCCGACGGATTCGGACTGAGCGCAGGGTTTAACTTTAAAATTGTGTCGCAAGACAATGCACTTACATACAACCGGAAGAAGAAGGTGAACTCCGGCGGACCTGATCAGGGAAGCGACACATGCAGGAAATCGGGTGCACGATCTAAGTGAATCGCGGCACAATGCAATCCAGTCGGACATTCCAAATCGGGGAAGTAAGTAAATGTGCCCCAAAGTCGTGACCGGACCCTCTGTTTTGTCCGCCGCCAATGGAACCCCAAACTCTGCAAACACTTCCACCAGCGTAGCAAGCAACCCTTTCCACCCATACCCTCTAGTTGAACCAACGCACAGAAAGTCATCTAGGTAATGTATGTCTGCCTTTGAACCTGAGAATGACCTCCTCCAAAAAGGTGCTAAATGCTTTGAAGAATGCACACGAAATGGAGCAGCCCATGGCGAGGCACACATCAGCGTAAAACTTTCCCTCAAAGCAACACCCCAACAAATGCATGGACTCCGGATGCACCGGCAACAGTCAAAAAGTGGATTCTACGTCCGGACAAATGTTGAATGAGCCAAAACTTCCTCTCCTCTTTTTTCGGCACCAACCCCAGGGGAGATACCCTCAAATTGTCAACTAGCGGTGAGGGAAAGGGGACCCAACATCCTACCCAAAGCCACCTCCTTTTCCAACTTGTCCCTCACAAAACCTGGATACTCTGCCACCGACATTAAATTTCCCTAAAAACATTCCCCCACTCCCTGAAAGGAAACCGGAACTCTTCCATAAAAGCCTCAATCAACAAACTTCTCCTCATTTGGATATTCCACAAGCCACGGCATCATGGCATCGAGTCACACCAGCGCCTTCCCCTTTTTGAGCACTGTCCCCTGCCTGCTGCTGACATCTCCCTCTCTTGAAGCATCTTCGACAAGGAATAATTAGCCCCTCCGCACCTCGAACACTCATGTCAAGTGCAAGATGCTTGTGCAAGATGCCCCCCAGCTTTCGTTGTAACGCCAGCAAACTCCCCACTTGACACCTCCCAAAGGGCCCCCACATTTTCCCCCTTCCACTGGCACCCCTCTAAAATAAAAACCCATACCATGTCCCCTGGGTGCTGTTATCAACCTCATCCACATGGATATGTCCCTATGGTCCCACTCGAAATAACAACACAGTCCAGCAGCACTCTGGCATGGCATGGCGAATGCGTTCAGCCAATTAGCAAATGTCTGTGGAATACAAGACGGGAAGCGTCCTCCTTCTCCATCTACACTCCGGTTTCTGCTGAGCTCCCAGCCCCCACCTGCTCTGACGCCACCACCGCACCCGATGCTACTTCAACCCTCAAGCTGACAGCCCTAGATTCCTACACCACCTTTACTAACTGCTGCACTCCCTGCACAATTTCCTGCAGAGCACCAATTGAGAACACCCCAGGCCCTGACAAACCTACCCCATTATTGTGTCCCAATGTCGAATGTGTATCTGTACGTGTAAGTGCCAATGTAGCTGTAAACCCACCCGGATGGGCAATGCCGCCAACTCCTGCTGCTACCATGGTACTGGGAACTCCCGAACTGGCTCCTGATCCCGGCAGGGGCAGCATCCCCACCGCAACTGCTCCTGGTTGGAGTGCTTGTCCCGCTGATGCTAATGGACCCGGGGGGCGAGGGGGCGTTGACTTCATCACCGCTTCTCCAGAAGCTGCCAGAACTCCTGCCACAGGGGCTGGTACCAGAACCAGTCCTGGCAAGACCACAACCAAGGCCTACCGCAACATCTCCAGGATAGCTGTCTTGGAGCTACCGCAAGCTTGTAATGGGAAAGGCACATATGAGACACCGCGCACACAGGACTGATCCCCAACCTGACCGTTTCTGCTGCCACCGGGAGTCTCTGATATTGGCTGTAGCATCCTCAGCAGCCCTACTTTCATAAATCTCTGCCCCCCCCCACCCCCTCGGCATCCTGCAAACTCCCGGAGAGGGGGAGCTCCCCCCGCACACCATTATACTGCCTGGCAAGACCACGCTGCTGGCTCCCACCCTGCATGGCTCTGGTCTCCTGCTCCTATCCCTGGAGGGAGAACCATCTTCTCGTCTCACCTCCGCTCTCCTCTGGCAACAGGGCCTAGCCGCAGCTCCTGGCTTGGCCGCTGGTGACTCCTCCTCGGACCCGCTGTTGTCTGGGCTGCCGAAGCCTGATCCTCCCCCTTTGGTGCACCCTTTTTCTGGCACCACCACTTCCTGGTGCCCTCCTGGGACCCCGAGCACTCACCGCTTGCCTGGTGATGCTTGACCTGCTGCTCCTCCTCCGTTTGCCGCTCTGCTGGGCTCCATCACCCGCTGCGTCCTCTGGAACCTCGACTCTTCTCCTCGGCACTGCGTGTCACCTCCATCCTGGGACCTACGGCCGAGCGCCGCCCTTGATCTTCTGCCCAGTGACGCACAGCTTCATCCACAAAACTACCACGGGACCTCTTCTTCCTGCTGCTCCCCGATGCTCCGGCCACCAGTCCTGCACTCCAATGACCTCCCGACGGGGACCCTGAAGGGCTAAGCCGTTCTGGAGGCCTGGAACGATTCAACGTCACTGTCCGTCCAGGTAAGGCATCCCCCGCTTGCCCCAGGGCCTGCATCTGCTCTCTTACCCAATCTGGTACCCTAGCCTCTGCCTGCTCCCTCATCCTAGCCATAAATGCCTCTTACTCTAACTCAGCCATGCTAGCCTCACTATCCCTAGCCTACTATCCCTTTCCAACAATTTTGTAGAACCAAGAAAATGGCTTTCCTTCCTGAGCCGTCTATATATAACCCTCTCTATCTCCTCCCCCCAGCTCTGGAGTTTCTCCTTTTTGGAAGATCCTGACCCTTTTTGGAGGAGTTCTGGTGTTTGATGCTTTCCTTTTTTGGTCTTCTATTATCCTCACCTTCGCTCTCTCTCTTTCTCTTCATGTCACACCCCCTTTCCCCCCTGAAGGGGGTGACATCTTTTCCCCAATTCCCAAAAACCCAAAGTATTTCCAAAAATCACTCTATTGGGACACAGTGCAAAAGACAATGGGGCAGGCTTACTTACCCGGCCCATTCGCGATTCAGCGGCCCGCTTTCTGCGGTGGATTCGTGTCCGGACGGGATTCCCCCTAGGTAGCTTCTCCAACGTCCACCAGGTGTCGCTGCTGCGCTGAAGTCCGCCGAGGCCCGCCGGAGTTCACGATCCTATGCTTGGTGAAGGTAAGTGCGTGTCCCGTGACACTTTTTTTTTTAAATGCAGCGGTTTCTCCGAATCCGTCGGGTTTTTGTATGGCCACGCCCTCGATTTCCGATCGCGTGCTCAAAAAAACCCGGCGCAATACAGGGAAAATTGGCATAAAACGGAAATATTCAGGTAACGCGTCGGGAAAACGCGAATCGGGCCCTTAGTAAATGACCCCCAATGTCTGACTCCAATGCACTGTGTTGCGATTCACTAAGATAGTGTGCCTGTTATCATGAATGTGTCGCTTCCCCGCTCAGCTTCCCCGAAGTTCTCCATCTTTTTGGTGCGTGTAAGTGCTTGGGCTTGCGACACAATTTGAAAGTTAAATCCCACACTCAGTCCGAATCAGTCGGATCGTCTGATAACATGCCCCCTAAACTGCGTCGCTTGGAAGCCAGCGCAATTGTGCCAAAAATAGGGTCGCATGCCACACAATCGCAATGCACTCGCAACTTAAATACTTGTGCAAGCCTTTTTCCACTGAAAAAAGGGCATAGTCCGAAAAAAGAGCATTGCAAAGCCTTAGTAAATGTGCCCCAATATCCAATATGGAGTCTAAGAATTCTCGAGTGTGTTCCCCAGTTATATAGCGTCATGATTTCATAATTGCAAGTCATGTCAAAATACAAGCCAATTAGGAGAGAAATCCCTTCTATATACCTAAATATTTTAATGAATGAATGGAGGAGACGTAGGTCAGGTCAGCACACCGATGGGCTGGATCTAATGGGGGTCATTTACTAAGGGCCTGATTCGCGTTTTCCCGTCGTGTTACTCGAATATTTCCGATTTGCGCCGATTCTCCCTGAACTGCCCCGGGATTTTGGCGCACGCGATCGGATTGTGGCACATCGGCGTCGGCATGCACGCGACGGAAATCGGGGGGCCTGGCCGAACAAAAACCCGACGGATTAGGAAAAACCGCAGCATTTTAAAAGAAAAATCTGTCGCGGAGCTTGCGCTTACCTTCACTTGGAATAGGCCGGTGAACTCCAGCGCGTTCCAATGCTTTTCAGCGCAGCAGCGCCACTTGGTGGACGGCGGAGGAACTACCTTAATGAATCCCGGCCGGACCCGAATCCAGCGCAGAGAACGCGCCGCTGGATCGCGAATGGACCGGGTAAGTAAATCTGCCCCATTATGTTTTTCAAGTAACTTTATAACACATTTACTGTTCATTACAACGTATTTTGCAATCATGCACTCTCTACTATATATACAGACTTTTATGCATTGTATGATTTTGTTCACTTTGTACAGTTTACCATGTTTCAAATTCAGGGAAAAATAAATTTTTTTATAAAAATGATTAGCTTTGCATTATTTCTATAGAATTTTCTGACAATTTCCACCTTGATCTGACCAAATAAGGGTGCACCAGTAGAAGATAAAAGCAGTCTTAGGCCCCTTCCACACTTGCGTTGCAGATCACGTCAAAGTCTGATCAGGGAGCGATCAGGGTTTGGTCAGTGAAAAACATACATTTTGCATCAGAGTGCAATCAGTTTTCAGTCAGAGTTTGTTCAGTGTCTCAGTTTTTCACGCGTGTTTTCAATGCAATTTCAATGCGTTTTTCCCGCGTAGGTAATGCACGTAAAATGGACTCAGGGCTGAGCTCTATCTTTTCTATGGCAATTGATGCGTGAAAAACGCATTGCACTTGCAAGTGTCTCAGAGTGTGATGCGTTTTTGATGCATCTCCATAGACTTGTATGGTGCGTTTTTCATGCGCGTGACTTGCAAAAGTAGAGCATGTCGAGATTTAAATGCGCGTTAAAAAAATGCGCGTTTGTGCGTGAACAAAAATGCAAGTCTGAAAAGACCCATTGGTTACAATGGGTCAGAGTGAAATGCAAGTTCTGCGCGTCAAAAGCGAAAGGGGCCTTATTATGAAATGGTAGTGGTCAGTTATTCAGTGCACGTCACCTGCTGGTCAGTGATATCCCTGTGCACTTGTGCTTGGTGGATGGGGAAAGGGGCGGATTGGGGGCCTAGGGCCCACCAGTGAATTTGATTCTGGGGGCCTACCTACTACTATATGGAAATATTAATTGTACATTTTGAAACACGCAGCAAATGCATAATGCAAAATTAATCACAAAACACATCAATATTAATGATGGTAAACAAGCACATGTATTTAACTCTATTCGGACCGCCCGCTGACTTTAGATGTCCGCTGGCGCAGTTCCTGAGTCTCCAGGGACGGGAGCAAGACATGGTCCCTGGGTGTCAGACGCACCCGGAGACAGTAGGGAGAAGGGAGATGTGGTTCATTACCTCTTCTCCCTTCTCCGCTCTGAATGAGCGCGATGCATAGAGGAGTGGAGTCGGTGCAGCCGCCGGCTCCATAGACCCTGCGGTCATGTGACCCCCGGGTCTAGAGGGGTTAATAAGAGCTGCTGGGTCTAATTACAGCTGTGATCAGAATCCCCAGTGACAGGTGGTCATTTCCCCAGTAACTGAAGCTCTGAGGCCTCTTTCACACTTACGTTGCAGATCACGTCAGGGTGCGATCAGGGTTTGGTCAGTGAAAAACTGACATTTTGCATCAATCAGTTCAATCAGTTTTCAGTCAGAGTTTGTTCAGTGTCTCAGTTTTTCCTGCGCGTTTTCAATGCAATTTCAATGCGTTTTTCACGCGCAGATAACGCATTGGACTTGTATGTGTCTCAGAGTGCAATGCATTTTTGATGCATCTCCATAGACTTGTATGGTGCATTTTTCATGCGCGTGACTTGCAAAAGTAGAGCATGTTGAGATTTAAATGTGCGTTAAAAAAAACGGGCGTGTGTGCATGAAAACGTCTGAAAAAGCTCATTTGCGCACTTTCGTTGGGTTTCCTGAAGATTTCTGATTTGCCCTGAATTGCCCCGGGATTTTGGCGCACTTGATCGGATTTTGGCGCATTGGTGCTGGCTTTCACGCGACAGAAATCGTGGTCGGACAACCCGACGGATTTGTAAAAACCGCGGAATGTAAAAAATAATTTGTGTCGCAAGATCAGCCCTTACAGGCACCGAGGAGAAGGTGAACTCCGGCGGACCTCAGCGCAGCAGCGACACCTGGTGGACATCAGGCGCACGAACCTTAGTGAATCCCGGCAGAACCCGAATCCTCGGGACCGGGTAAGTAAATGAGCCCTAATGGGTCAGAGTGCAATGCAAGTTCTACGCGTCAAAAGGACACACAGAACACGCGCGTAAAAAACGTAGAAGGGGCCTTACAGATGCCCCAGTTACAGGGGAAAAATTGTAATAGAAAAAAATAAAGTAAAATTGAAAAAAAAAAGTGAAAATGTCCCCCCAAGGGTCTTTCATGATCTCATGGGGGAAATTTAAAGTAAAAACACACACACAAAATAAATTTTAATGAATATTCATAAAAGTACATTGACATTTCCCCATATAATAAAAAATCCCCGCTACACTACAAAAAGCTCCGCCATAGTCGTCCAGTTTGCCCGGGACTATGCATATTACATATCAAAATGACCGAAACAATATTGGGTATTCATTAATAATGTTCATTTTGAGTTAATTTGAAAATTAAAAAAAAGTTATATGAATTACAAAAAAAGCCTTTTTTTCCACTTTTAACCCAAAATAAAAATAAAAATGAAAAAAAAAATGTTTAAAACTTTTATTACCTTTTAACTAGCTCTATGTGTCCCGAATAAACACGGCCAAAAATTTTTAGGTAGAATACAAAAAAAAAAAGTAAAACGGAAATCATCGGGATGTCCGATGAAAATGCGGTCCCTTATTAAATAATCCCCAGAATGTTTACAGCTAAACGCTTGTATTTGGTAAGTAGCACAAGGGTTTTTCCATGTTAAAAAATAACTTGTTTAAACATAAGGCAGGAACTCTTATTAAACTCAATCTTTGCGTTCGCCATCTCCCTCTAATATTGTGGCCCCTCATTTCCACCTCATATTGTGGTCCCTCATCTGCCCTTAATATTGTGGCCTCCTATATACTGTGCCTCTTATATCCCCCTCATATTGTAAACCCTCTCATCTTGGCCTCTCATCACCTGCTCATAGTGTGGCCTATCATCTCCCCCTCATATTGTAGACCCGCTCACACACTCACTAACCGGGACACAGACGTGGGGATTCGTGGATCGAAATAAAAGAGCAACACAGGTTAAATTTTATATTTAATTATGTTAAGGGCACACTAGACAAACAGTACACACAATAGATATATATAGTTAACAGCGTAAAAGTACATTGGTAGGACACAAGTATCAGTATACAGTATGTAAAGTTACCTTGTGTGGGCCTAATGGGAACTGATAGGCCACACTTAAAGATCCTTTCTGCGCTTGTGATGGTGAATCGTTTCCCCAGGCAAAAGACACTGGGTCTCAGGGGTGCTCTGATTATATTAGGTGTAGACACCGATAGGAGGGCTCTTGGGACCCTCCTACTTGGTATTAAGTACAGGCGATCCCCTACTTAAGAACACCCGACTTACAGATGACCCCTAGTTACAAACGGACCTCTGGTAATTTACTGTACTTTAGCCTTAGGCTACAATAAACAGCGATAACAGTTATTAATGGTGTCTGTAATAAAGCTTTATTGTAAATCCTGGTTCTAATGACAATCCAACATTTTTAAAATCTAATTGTAACAGAGACCAAAAAAATTTGGCTGGGATTACAATTATAAAGTATATGGATCCGACTTACATACAAATTCAACTTAAGAACAAACCTACAGAACCTATCTTGTACGTAACCTGCCTGTATAGATCCTTGGAAAAGTCATAGCTTCTAAAGGGTAAGTCATAGGAGCAGATTTACTTACCCAGTCCTGTCGCGATCCAGCGGCGCGTTCTGTGTGGAAGATTCGGGTCTTCCGGCGATTCACTAAGACATTCCTCCGACGTCTACCAGGTGTTGCTGCTGCGCTGAAGTTCATCGGAATGCACTGAACTTCACCAAGCCGGGCCGGGTGCAGGTAAGCGCGTGTCAAGAGGCACTTTTTTTTTTTTAAATGCGGCGGTTTCTCCGAATCCATCGGGTTTTCGTTCGTCCATACCCCCCATTTCCGTCGCGTGCACGCCGGCGACGATGCACCACATTCCGATCGTGTGCGCCAAAAACCCGGGGCAATTCAGGGAAAATCACGCAAAACGGAAAAACGCCCTTAGTAAATGAACCCCATAGGGTCAGGGTTTTGGTATCATTGAATCCAGGTGAATCCCTGGATCGCATTGATACCAAACCTGACCCTTTTGCTATGGTCCTATCCCAAAATATTTATATATCTGGATCCAAGGGTGCTAGAACCATATCTATACGATACCCTGGTGATACCGAATCCAAAAATGTATTTGCCCTTAGGCTGAGATGGACCATAACTCCATAACTGTCCCTAACCCACATATATTGTAAAGGAATGAGCATGTGTTGTCACCACACACAATACAACCATAGAGGCTGCAGCAGTTTTAACATATTAAAAATTATATGCAAACTCCAGGTGTTTCTTAAAGGGAACCTACCACCACGATTCTACCTATAAAGGTAGATCGGGTGGTAGGTGGATGTAAGGGACGTGAGGATAGCTCTTTTTAGAGCTAATCCTCAAGTCCCTGCTAACTTTTGGGAAACTTAATTGAACTAATATGTAAATTTAGTTATGCGACTACTGGGGCATGGAGTAGCCAGGCACGAGGCTACACAGCGCGGCTACTCCACGCCCCAGTAGCCACGTTACTCCTCCCAAAAGTTAGCGGGGACATGAGGATTAGCTCTAAAAAGAGCTCTCCTCACGTCCCTTACATCCACCTACCACCCGATCTACCTTTATAGGTAGAATCGTGGTGGTAGGTTCCCTTTAATAGATCAAGAGGACCTGTTAGGGTGATTTGAGACACTAAACCACCCACAGTTCCTTATGGTCTGGTGGTATAGTGTTAATCTGTGAGAGTGATCACCTCACTGAGGGCCTCTAGTGTGGAATCATGGTAATGCAGCTGTTAGTCTCTGCCTGTAAAGCAATGTTAACCGTGTTTATGTTACTAATGTCAGGAGCAAGCTGGTTGGATGATCCCCTGAGCTGGACTCTTCCCAAGGTTATATAAACCTTGGGTGTGGAAGGTTCTGGTGTCTTTCCCCTGAGGTCTCTCCAGGGAGAACCCAGAGAGTGCTGAGGCACCGCACTCCTCAGCACATGGCGAGCAGCCATGAGGCCTCTGCAGACCTCCACCACCTGGAGTCTGCCTCAACCTTGCTGCTGAAGCAGTCGACCATCCTCCAGCTTGAAGCTACTTTACCAGGCCGTGAGCACCTTCCTGAGGAAAAGACCAGCTATCTCCATCCAATGGCTGAAGTTTGTTGAAGTTATGGCCGCTACCTGTTCCAAACAAGAACTATAAGTTACACTTTATCAATGTGCCTCTGAGTGATCCCTGGATTAGGCTGTGTACCACCAAGGGCACCCCCATCCTCCATCACCAGGGATCGCTATCTACAAATTGCTGCCCCAGAGAGAAACCTACACTTTCAGCCTCTCCCTCCATTTTCTTGCACACACCGCCTTCTGGAGACCTGTCAGGCTGTGGACGAGACCCCTGCTCCTAATACCAAGCCCCATGATCATCACTGGCACAAGTCTGCATTGCCAGCCACTCCGGTAGTCAGGACCCCGGCTTCCTCCAGCCACCAGAAAAAGGTCAAGTCCCGGTGGGGGATGTTGCACTTACAAAAAGATGGGTCTGATAAGAGGCATCGAGCACTTCCCTTGTGCTCCCTGTGCCTGCGCAGTACTTCAGTGACGCCAGAGCTGTACACCCCGGAATTATTGCACTAGTGCTATAACCACGGTGCAGTACACCAACTTCACTACATGACTTTTCAAGAGCAGGGAGCAGCGGAACAATGTAATTATGCAACGTACTCCCACTGGGGCCTGACCCTTTGGTGGGGGGGCAGCTGGGTTCCCCTAGGACCTGAGTGGCTGGCTTAAGCGCAGCCTAGCGCCAGACTTGGTCCAGGTAGAACAGACCTTGTCCACATTGGCCAGGGCTAGCATCCATAGAGAATTAGTAAGTGTATACGGATATAACGTATACTGAGAGACAAATACAGTAGTGGTATATAGCATATTTAGTGAGTGCAGTGTATGTGGCAACAAGCAGGGAGTCTGTATATTCGATATGTGTCAAAGCCAACATGATATGAATAAATGAAGCATTAGGATTAGAGATGAGCGAGCACTAAAATGCTCGGGTACTCGTTATTCGAGACGAACTTTTCCCGATGCTCGAGTGCTCGTTTCGAGTAACGAGCCCCATTGAAGTCAATGGGAGACTCGAGCATTTTTCAAGGGGACCAAGGCTCTGCACAGGGAAGCTTGGCCAAACACCTGGGAACCTCAGAAAAGGATGGAAACACCATGGAAATGGACAGGAAACAGCAGGGGCAGCATGCATGGATGCCTCTGAGGCTGCTTAAATGCACCATTATGCCAAAATTATGGCCAACAGCATGGCCATGACAGAGTGACAGAATGAAGCTAGATAGCATCTAAAACATCCAATAATTGACCCTGACACTATAGGGGACGGCATGCAGAGGCAGCGGCAGCAGCGGAAGGCTAGAGAGTGGCATGGCGACATACCCTAAATGGACTCAGGCTTCAAACCAATTGGTAGCAGAGAGGAACCAAAGGAGGTGAGCAAGAAGCGCTCAAATAATATTGGTACATGATAAAAGTTTGCCAGTATATTTTGTGGATTACACAGCAGGGTGGCGACAAAGTTAACATGGAAGCCATGAAAACAATCCAAAATTCTGCCTGACACAGCTCGTTTGATAAGGGGACGATGTATGGAGGCAGTGAACTAGTAGTAGATTAAAGGTGCTGCAGTTAAAACTATGTTAGTTGGTTCTTGGCATGGAGCTGGCGCTCCGCTGCCAGGCGAGCTTTCGCCAATCCAAGCCCCTGTCTCTAGGCTACTCCCCAAACAGCACTTCTAAGAACCTTTCGGATAAGATCAAGTGTAGTAGCGTTCTTATAAGTTTGGGATATGGCGGGTGAGGGGAATGTAAACATCTGCGCAAGAAGCGCTGAAATAATATCCGTAAATGAAAAAAGTTTTCCAGTATATTTTGTGGCTTACACAGCAGGGTGGCGACAAAGTTAACAAGTTTGATGTGGAATGCCCTGCAATAGCTCTTGGGCGGTGTGCCTTTTATCACCTAGGCTCAGCAGTTTGAGCACCGCCTGCTGTCGCTAAGCAACGGCACTGCTGCTGTGCCTAGAGCTACCGACTGATGGCGCCATGCCCACGGATGGTAATTCGGAGGAGGAGGAGGTGGAGGAGGGGTGGGAGGATTTGGAGGTATAGTAGGCCTTTGAGACCTGGACCGAGGTAGGCCCCGCAATCCTCTGCGTCGGCAGTATATGACCAGCCCCAGGGTCAGACTCGGTCCCAGCCTGCACCAAGTTAAGTGTAGTAGCGTTCTTATAAGTTTGGGATATGGCGGGTGAGGGGAATGTAAACAGATGCGCAAGAAGCGCATGATGCGCATGGAGCTGGCGCTCCGCTGCTAGGCGAGCTTTCGCCAATCCAAGCCCCTGTCTCTAGGCTACTCCCCAAACAGCACTTCTAAGAACCTTTTGTATAAGATCAAGTGTAGTAGCGTTCTTATAAGTTTAGGATATGGCGGGTGAGGGGAATGTAAACAGATGCGCAAGAAGCGCTGAAATAATATCCGTAAATGGTAAAAGTTTGCCAGTGTATTTTGTGGATAACACAGCAGGGTGGCGACAAAGTTAACAACTTTGATGTGGAATCCATGAAAACAACCCAAATTTCGGCCTGACAAACCTCGTTTGATAAAGGGACGATGTATGGAGGCAGCTATATGGACGACTTTTGGAGGTAGCAATGGAGACAACGTGTGGAGGCTGCTATGGAGACAATTCAATTTGGATAGTGCCTGTATGTGGCAGTCCAAAAAATGTTTCAAACCAGGGGAGCAGGTAGGTGGCCCTCCAGAAAAATGGAATAGATTGAGTGCCTGTATGTGGCAGTCCAAAAAATTTTTCAAACCAGAGGAGCAGGTAGGTGGCCCTCCAGAAAAATGGAATAGATTGAGTGCCTGTATGTGGCAGTCCAAAAAAGTTTTCAAACCAGAGGAGCAGGTAGGTGGCCCTCCAGAAAAATGGAATAGATTGAGTGCCTGTATGTGGCAGTCCAAAAAAGTTTTTAAACCAGAGGAGCAGGTAGGTGGCCCTCCAGAAAAATGGAATAGATTGAGTGCCTGTATGTGGCAGTCCCAAAAAATTGTTTAAAACAGAGGACCGGAAAGGTGGCCCTCCAGAAAAATTGAATAGATTGAGTGCCTGTATGTGGCACTCCCAAAAATTGTTTAAAACAGAGGACCGTGTCGGTGGCCCTCCAGAAAAATTAAATGCATAAAGTACTATACCTAGAGCCAGTGGGCCCTGTCAAAAAACAGCCAGTTTCCTCTGCTTTACTGTAGAAAGAGGAGGAGAAGGAGGAAAATGAGGAGGAGGAGGAGTGGATAAATTATTCAGGTTGAGCTTCCTTCACCTGCTGGAGATTTGAAATTAGGAGAAATCCATGCTTTATTCATCTTGATAAGCGTCAGCCTGTCAGCGCTGTCAGTCGACAGGCGTGTACGCTTATCGGTGATGATGCCACCAGCTGCACTGAAAACCCGCTCTGACAAGACGCTAGCGGCAGGGCAGGCAAGAACCTCCAAGGTGTAGAGCGCCAGTTCGTGCCACATGTCCAGCTTTGAAACCCAGTAGTTGTAGGGAGCTGTGTGATCATTTAGGACGATGGTATGGTCAGCTACGTACTCCCTCACCATCTTTCTGTAAAGATCAGCCCTACTCTGCCGAGACTGGGGACAGGTGACAGTGTCTTGCTGGGGTGACATAAAGCTGGCAAAAGCCTTGTAAAGCGTACCCTTGCCAGTGCTGGACAAGCTGCCTGCTCGCCTACTCTCCCTCGCTACTTGTCCCGCAGAACTACGCACTCTGCCGCTAGCGCTGTCAGAAGGGAAATACTGTTTCAGCTTGTGCACCAGGGCCTGCTGGTATTCATGCATTCTCACACTCCTTTCCTCTCCAGGGATGAGAGTGGAAAGATTTTGCTTGTACCGTGGGTCCAGGAGAGTGAACACCCAGTAATCGGTGCTGGAATAAATTCTTTGAACGCGAGGGTCACGGGATAGGCAGCCTAGCATGAAATCTGCCATATGCGCCAGAGTACCAACGCGTAAGAATTCACTCCCCTCACTGGCCTGACTGTCCATTTCCTCCTCCTCCAACTCCTCCAACTCCTCTTCTTCTGCCCATACACGCTCAACAGTGTAGGACTCAACAATGGTCCCCTCTTGTGTCTCGCCAACATTCTCCTCCTCTTCCTCCTCATCCTCCTCCACCTCCACCTCCTCCGATATGCGCTGAGAAACAGACCTAAGGGTGCTTTGGCTATCAACAAGGGAATATTCTTCCCCTGTCTCTTGTGAGGAGCGCAAAGCTTCCGACTTCATGCTGACCAGAGAGTTTTTCAACAGGCCAAGCAGCGGGATGGTGAGGCTGATGATGGCGGCATCGCCACTGACCATCTGTGTTGACTCCTCAAAGTTACTCAGCACCTGACAGATATCAGACATCCACGTCCACTCCTCATTGTAGACTTGAGGAAGCTGACTGACCTGACTACCAGTTCTGGTGGAAGTTGACATCTGGCAGACTACAATCGCTCGGCGCTGCTGGTAAACTCTGGATAACATGGTCAGTGTTGAATTCCACCTCGTGGGCACGTCGCACAACAGTCGGTGAGCGGGCAGTTGGAGGCGGCGCTGCGCTGCCCTGAGAGTGGCAGCATCTGTGCTGGACTTCCTGAAATGCGCACAGATGCGGCGCACCTTCGTGAGCAAATCAGACAGATTGGGGTATGTCTTGAGGAAACGCTGAACTATCAGATTTAACACATGGGCCAGGCATGGCACATGTGTCAGTCTGCCGAGTTGCAGAGCCGCCACCAGGTTACGGCCGTTGTCACACACAACCATGCCTGGCTTCAGGTTCAGCGGTGCCAGCCACAGATCAGTCTGCGCCGTGATGCCCTGTAATAGTTCTTGGGCGGTGTGCCTTTTATCGCCTAGGCTCAGCAGTTTGAGCACCGCCTGCTGTCGCTTAGCGACGGCACTGCTGCTGTGCCTAGAGCTACCGACTGATGGCGCCATGCCCACGGATGGTCGTTCGGAGGAGGAGGTGGAGGAGGGGTGGGAGGAGGAGGAGGCATAGTAGGCCTCAAACACCTGGACCGAGGTAGGCCCCGCAATCCTCGGCGTCGGCAGTATATGACCAGCCGCAGGGTCACACTCGGTCCCAGCCTCCACCAAGTTAACCCAATGTGCCGTCAGAGATATATAGTGGCCCTGCCCGGCAGCACTCGTCCACGTGTCCGTGGTCAGATGGACCTTGTCAGAAACGGCGTTGGTCAGGGCACGGATTATGTTGTCTGACACGTGCTGGTGCAGGGCTGGGACGGCACATCGGGAAAAGTAGTGGCGGCTGGGGACCGAATACCGAGGGGCGGCCGCCGCCATGAGGCTGCGAAAGGCCTCGGTCTCTACTAGCCTATAGGGCAGCATCTCCAGGCTTAGCAATCTGGAGATGTGCACATTAAGGGCTTGGGCGTGCGGGTGGGTTGCACTATATTTGCGTTTCCGCTCCAGTGTCTGGGGAATGGAGAGCTGAACGCTGGTGGATGCTGTGGAGGATCGTGGAGGTGACGATGGGGTTTTTGTGGCAGGGTCCTGGGCAGGGGGCTGACTATCAGCTGACACAGGGGAAGGAGCAGTGGTGTGCACGGCCAGAGGTGAACGCGCTTGTTGCCACTGAGTGGGGTGTTTAGCATTCATATGCCTGCGCATACTGGTGGTAGTTAAGCTAGTAGTGGTGGAACCCCTGCTGATCCTGGTTTGGCAAATGTGGCACACCACAGTCCGTCGGTCATCCGGTGTTTCCTTAAAGAACCTCCAGACTTCTGAAAATCTAGCCCTCGCCGCAGGAGCCCTCGCCACGGGAGCTTCACTAGTTGACACATTTGGCGCTGATGCACCAGCTCTGGCCCTGCCTCTCCGTCTGGCCCCACCACTGCCTCTTCCAACCTGTTCTGGTCGAGGACTCTCCTCCGTCTCAGAAGCACTGTGTTCACCCGGCCTCTCAACCCAGCTTGGGTCTGTCACCTCATCATCCTCCGATCCCTCAGTCTGCTCCCCCCTCGGACTTCCTGCCCTGACAACAACTTCCCCACTGTCTGACAACCGTGTCTCCTCATCGTCGGACACCTCTTTACACACTTCTTCCACTACGTCAACAAGGTCATCATCACCCACAGACTGCGACTGGTGGAAAACCTGGGCATCGGAAAATTGCTCATCAGCAACCGGACAAGTGGTTTGTGACTGTGGGAAGGGTCCAGAAAACAGTTCCTCAGAGTATGCCGGTTCAAATGGCAAATTTTGCTGGGAGGGGGCAGACTGGGGGGGAGGAGGCTGAGGTGCAGGAGCTGGAGGAGTGCCGATTTCGGTGACATGGGTGGACTGCGTGGAAGACTGACTGGTGGACAAATTGCTCGAAGCATTGTCGGCAATCCACGACATCACCTGTTCGCACTGTTCTGGCCTCAACAGTGCTCTACCACGATTCCCAGTAACTTCAGACATGAACCTAGGGAGTGTAGCTCTGCGGCGTTCCCCTGCTCCCTCATAAGCAGGTGGTGTCTCACCCCGCCCAGGACCACGGCCTCTGACCCCTGCAGTAGTTGGACGCCCACGTCCCCGCCCTCGTCCTCTACCCCTAGCCCTCGGGTTAAACATTTTGAAAATGAGAGTTATAACTTGTATTTTTTTTTTTACCTTTTTTTTTTTTTTTTTTTTGTGTTTTTTAGTTTTTAAAACCAAACGATGCTATCCTATTGCTATGGCTATTTTCTAGCCAAGTATTACAGCACACTACTATGCCAGATGAGATGACGCTGAGTTATGAAAAAAATAAACGTAAAATAAAAAAGGAAATGGCAGACTGTGCCTAGTTGAAATACAACCCCGGGCCCTAATAAATTTTCCCACTTCGGTCTTTGCGATGGATATGTGCGTCACTAAAACACAGTGGTCGCAAGTCTGACTCCAAATTGCTCCCAATTTGATAGTAGATGCACTGCAGCAAGTACAGCCACCAGCAGATCAACCAGAAATCAAATATATATAACGCTACTGTAGGCGTAATTAAGACGTTTGTATTCTCCTATGGCTATTTTCTAGCCAAGTATTACAGCACACTACTATGCCAGATGAGATGACGCTGAGTTATGAAAAAAATAAACGTAAAATAAAAAGAAACTGGCAGACTGTGCCTAATTGAAATACAACCCCGGGCCCTAATAAATTTTCCCACTTCGGTCTTTGCGATGGATATGTGCGTCACTAAAACACAGTGGTCGCACGTCTGACTCCAAATTGCTCCCAATTTGATAGTAGATGCACTGCAGCAAGTACAGCCACCAGCAGATCAACCAGAAATCAAATATATATAACGCTACTGTAGGCGTAATTAAGACGTTTGTATTCTCCTATGGCTATTTTCTAGCCAAGTATTACAGCACACTACTATGCCAGATGAGATGACGCTGAGTTATGAAAAAAATAAACGTAAAATAAAAAGAAACTGGCAGACTGTGCCTAATTGAAATACAACCCCGGGCCCTAATAAATTTTCCCACTTCGGTCTTTGCGATGGATATGTGCGTCACTAAAACACAGTGGTCGCAAGTCTGACTCCAAATTGCTCCCAATTTGATAGTAGATGCACTGCAGCAAGTACAGCCACCAGCAGATCAACCAGAAATCAAATATATATAACGCTACTGCAGGCGTAATTAAGACGTTTGTATTCTCCTATGGCTATTTTCTAGCCAAGTATTACAGCACACTACTATGCCAGATGAGATGACGCTGAGTTATGAAAAAAATAAACGTAAAATAAAAAGAAACTGGCAGACTGTGCCTAATTGAAATACAACCCCGGGCCCTAATAAATTTTCCCACTTCGGTCTTTGCGATGGATATGTGCGTCACTAAAACACAGTGGTCGCAAGTCTGACTCCAAATTGCTCCCAATTTGATAGTAGATGCACTGCAGCAAGTACAGCCACCAGCAGATCAACCAGAAATCAAATATATATAACGCTACTGTAGGCGTAATTAAGACGTTTGTATTCTCCTATGGCTATTTTCTAGCCAAGTATTACAGCACACTACTATGCCAGATGAGATGACGCTGAGTTATGAAAAAAATAAACGTAAAATAAAAAGAAACTGGCAGACTGTGCCTAATTCTACTCAAACCCCTAATAAATTTTCCCACTTTGGTGTTTGAGGTGGATATGTGTGTCACTAAGAGCTAAACACAACGGTAGCAAGTCCCCCTGCTAATTCCTCACAATATGGTACTAGCTGCAAATAAAAAAAAAAAAAAATTATAACGTTATTGTAGCCCTAAGAAGGGCTGTTGGGTTCTTTTAGAATCACTCCTGCCTAACAGTAAGCTAATAGAACACCCTAACGCTTTCCCTGAGCAGCAGCAGCTCTCTCCCTAGCGGCATCCAGACAGAGAATGATCCGAGCAGCGCGGGCAGCGGCTAGTCTATCCCAGGGTCACCTGATCTGGCCAGCCAACCACTGCTATCTACGTGTAAGGGTACCACGTCATGCTGGGTGGAGTGCAGAGTCTCCTGGCTTGTGATTGGCTCTGTTTCTGGCCGCCAAAAAGCAAAACGGCGGGAGCTGCCATTTTCTCGAGCGGGCGAAATACTCGTCCGAGCAACGAGCAGTTACGAGTACGCTAATGCTCGATCGAGCATCAAGCTCGGACGAGTATGTTCGCTCATCTCTAATTAGGATCCAATCTTAGTGCACCTTAGCCACATAGTTGTGTTTTGAAACAACTTACTCAAAAAGTTACTATTGTTGCTAAACTAATCTAGTAAACAAATACATGTGAAACCGAGTTCTTTTGAAACAGAGGTGACATCTACTGTCCATAAATGGTATCCATAAATGGTATACATGTCTATTGATATTTATATCTAGGTGGCTAACTAGTCTCCAGTAGTAACGTCAGACATCTTATGATCAATACATACTCCATCTTGACTGCATAACTTTTAAATCACTAATGAAAACAACCCTATACTAAAAATAATAAAGTATCTATTTCCTTTTAAAAGTGATCTTTTAATATTGTGGTGACTAATAGGTCTCAGTGAGGTCACATAATAATAATGATTTATAATAAATCCTTTATATAACACACACAGATTATGCAGTGCTGCACAGAGTTTCCAGATCGCTCCCAGTCCCCATGGGGGCTCACAATCTAATCAACCTACCAGTATGTTTTGGAGTGTGGGAGGAAACCGAGGACCCGGAGGAAACCCACACAAACACGGAGAGAACATACAAACTCTTTGCAGATGTTGACCCTGGGACTTAAACCCAGGTCCCCAACGCTGCCATGCTTTAATGCTAACCACTAGACTTTTTTTGGAACTAACTGTTTTAGGGGCACAGTTTCGAGATGTGCTTCACAGAGCTGCAGTCAGGTAGTGAATTATGCAGCGCTAAGTCATGGCTGAGAGTTATCAAAGTTTGTGAGAATGAAGACCTGGATGGACCAGTCAAGTACATAGAGATTTCTACATCATCATTTTGGGAGCCCTGGAGTTTTTAGTGCTATAGAGTAATTTGCCATATACATATGGTGAGAAAAGACAGTGATGGCATCTCACTCCTGCACCATCCACCAAGAGGTGTGGGGAGAACATGCAGGAGGATGCCAGAGATGACCCAGGAGCTGAGAAGTGGGAGGGCCCTGCTTAGTGAATTACTAAGGGGGTGACCCTGCCAAATGGATTACTAAGGGGGACTCTCCCTAAGGGGGACTCTCCCTAATGGATTACTAAGGGAGGACTCTGCCTAATGCATTACTAAGGGTTGACCCTGCCTTAAAGATTACTGAGGGGGGGCTGCCTAATATATGGCTAACTAAGGGAGGACCTTGCCTAATGGATCAACCACGGTGATGAGTCAAGGCTGGAAGAAGTTGCCAGGAAGATCATACTGAAAGGAAGAGACAACATCAGGGTACTGTAAGTAATTGAATTACACTGCAGCCCTGCTAGATGATGGGGGCGGCACTTTGGAGGTTAGTACTCGCCCTTCCCCCTGGCCAGTTTTATAGTGTTTTTGCCACAATTCACTGCATCAACACAATAAAATGTGGCACACAGGCTATTTTCCACCTGACCACGCCCCTTTTCATAGGCCATGCCACCTTAGGCTGGATTCACACCACCGGTGCTCGCCGTACCGTAGCACGGCAGGCACACGGTAGCGTGCAGGGAGAGTAGGAGGGGGAGAGCGCTGCTCACCCCCACCCCTCTCCATAGGAATACATGGCACACGGCGCCGTATGCCCTGAAAAAATAGGACATGTCCCGTAGGGCGCCGCGCACCCATAGCCGTCTATCGGGGACGTATATCGGCTGTATATATGTCGGCCGTATATACGTCCCCCTTGCGGTCGTGTGAATCCAGCCTGAGTAGAATAACTCGAAAAAGTTTTGAAAACAGGTCTAAAAGCTTTGAAAATGTGGTGGAAAGCATTTTCTGGAGCAAATTACACCAGAAATTTGGCTTAATACATCTCCCCTAATGCGTCACGAGAAATTAAAAATGTTAACATGTTCCAAAGATATAACCAATTATAGTGATACCTGTCAGATTCTAAAAATAAGGCTGTGTCAGTAGGTTGAAAACGCAAAGGGTTAGGTAGGTGTTGCAAAACTCATCCTTTTCCATGCCAGGAGCTGCTCGGTGAGCCTGATCACCTTAACAGGGGTCTCCAGTGTGGAAATACAGTAATGCAGCTCTAAGTCTCTGCCTGAGATGCAAGGGTTAACGCTGTTCACCAATCAGTGTTCCTGTGTTAATGCTGGTTGTATGAAAGGGTTTGCCATCTCACGATAGGAGGTTATAAAACCCATTGTGGATGGGAGCTTGGGGGCTGACTGTTGGGTCTTAGTTCAAGGTCTTGCGTAGGAAGCAGAGGTGTCTCTGGGATGCTGCCCTGACACCTTGACCTGTCAGGAGACCAGACCCAAAGCAGAGTGCCACCACAAGACTCTGCTCCAACACTCCTAGCCCAGCCTGAAGCAATTTACCAGGCTGTGTGCACACTTTCCTGATCTACACAATGTGGTTTCCTCAATGATAAACCTAATATGTCAGCCTCTCCCTTTATTTTCTTGCACACACCACCTTTTGGAGACCTGCCAGGCTGTGGTCAAGGCCTCCTGAGACCAAGCACCATGACCACCAGCGTGCGCTAGGCCGCACTAGCCAGCCACTCAAGTATCCCAGGTCCTGGCTTCCTCTGGCCATTGAGAAAGGTCAGGCCCAGATGCGAGATGTTGCACATGAGGGCAGCAGCAGGACCACTACCTCCCTTTTTATACAAGTAGAAGCAGTGCCAGGGCCCTGCCAAATAAACTCCAGCAGGCCACTAATATCTATATATGTGTCTGCTCAAATTGTGAGAAACAGACGGTGGTATGAGGGAACAGTGTCCACAAGTGGCATCCTGGAGACATGTATATTGGGAAGTTTGATGTACTAATGTAGAGTCCAAGTTCTGTGCAGTGCTGCATAATCTTTGTGCACTATATATATAAAGAATTATTATGAGGGGCGTGGCCTGATGCCGAACTAGGAGGACGTGCGCCGCGGAGCTCCCGGGACCCGGCACCCTATCACCCTTTCTAGGCAGCCATCCTCCACCTGTACCCCCTCCAGTCTGCTCCCCGGTGCCGCGGGTACCTGCCTCCACACTCCGGTGCCGGTATCGCGGAGGTCTCCGGCTCCGTGCGGCCCCCCCGCACTCCAGCTCCTGCAGCTCCCACGTGCCCAGCGCGGCGGCGGGACCGTAGCCGCCCGACATCGCGGCTGCACACCGGAGCGGTGAGGGAAACCCCCTCCAGTCACCCCTGCAGCCTGCCGGAGGCGACATTCTACTGGACTCCCCTGCGCTGCCTGAGGCCTAGGCGCGCAGGGTTAACCTCTCCCTTGCCGGACTGCAGCCAGGAGTAAGGTAGGGAAGTAATTCCCCTGCTGCTGCCCACTTCTCACCTGGGGACCCCAAGCTGTGCAGCCCAGCACTGAGTCCTCCATACTCCCAGTGACCCCCTGCCCGGGTTCTGTTTTATATTAACCCTTGCAGTGCCGCTGCAATTTCCCACGTGGGCCCTGATTCTATTTCTGCTAATTACTGGACGCTAGGCTCCTCGATTGTTTATCACTGGCCCCCTCTGCCCAGACGCCAAGGGTAACCGGAGGAAGACGGCTAAATTGCTCAAAGCAGCGTCCGGGGTGTCTGCGCCTCCATCGGATGATGAATCCGTCCATGAAGATCCTCCATTCCAGTCCCTGGAACCCCTGGATGCGCAGGAATGCTCCACATCCCAAGCCGTTCTAGCACAGATTCAGTCGAACGCTGCCAAAAAGTTGGGGAGATTCTCCCGCACACAGCCCTGCTCTCCTCAGGGGTCCCCAAACTCCTCTCCCTCCCTCTTTGAAGGCTCCCAGAGCCCGCCACAGCTTGTAAGCTATGAAGAGGGCGCTGATCCGCCTGACGTGGCCACTGAACTGGACCGCAAATTTGCAGAGGTGCTGGCGGCCATTAACGGATGCCAATCCAAACTGGTCACCAAGGTGGATGAGCTGCGACAGGACTTTGTTCTTTTAAGACACGATGTCCATAAAGCTAAAGAGCGAATCACCGAAACTGAGCGCAGAATATCTGAGGTGGAAGATGTCCAGAGGCCTATGCCGACACAGATAAGAGAGCTTCAGCGCCAAATGTCTGCATCCATCGACAGAGCGGACGACCTTGAAAACCGCCTGCGACGGAACAACGTCAGAGTGGTTGGCCTCCCTGAAAAAGTAGAAGGGTCTGACCCTGTATCCTTTTTTGAAAATTGGCTCAAAAATTTGCTTCCTGCAGATACCTTCTCCCCGTTCTTCACAGTGGAAAGGGCCCATCGTGTGCCATCCCGCCCTGGCCCCCCAGGGGGCAATCCAAGACCCTTCCTGGCCCGGCTGCTGCACTTTAGGGACAGGGACTCTATCCTCAGGGCTGTCCGTACCAAGGGAGAAATCCTCTATGCCAACAGCAGAGTGTCCTTCTACCCTGATTTCTCTGCATCCGTCAGGAAACAACGCGCACAATTCACTGAGGTCCGTGCCCGTCTCCGTGACAAGGGGTATAAATACTCCATGATGTATCCTTCCAAGCTCCGAATTGTGGACGGACAGAAGACTCGATTCTTCACCTGCCCAACCGAAGCACTTCACTGGGCTGATGCAGCTCCACGGGCTCCCGCTGCAAGGCCCGCACCTCCTGAGTGACTGGACTCATATATCCTTTTATCTGATGAGCTATGACACTGCTGGACTTAGTCCTGTATTGATGCTTAGGGGTCCTAAATCATTGCTCTAATTTTCTAAAATTGCTTTACATTGGGGCGCACGCCTCGTATATGGTGCCCCATAACTGATGTGCTATCTCTTTTGGTCAATTTGGCCTGTGCGCCACATATGGCACTTATTTCTCTTTCCCCTCCCCTTCCCCTTCTTTGTACCTACTCCCCCCCCTCCCTTATCCTCTTACCGCTCCCCTCTACATATTACTCTTCCCTTATCCCCTCCTTTGCTCTCTTTAAACATGGCTGCCTAAATACCTCCTGTTTATATATACTCTGAGGGTTAGGGGTCCCGGGACAAATGGTGTAAGTTTGTCTTGAGTTAGGGACCACTGTTCTATTCTTTGATTGTTATTGGGTATAGGTCTGCACTACTGCTGTTAGGGTGTTAGACAGGGGGTTTATATTCTTGGGATTGTTAGTACAGTTCTGGTTATATTTGTTATGCTCACTGTTGTCTGTCTGTCTATGTCTTTGTGGTATGAAAGGATGAATGCTTGGTTGCTCACGTCTCCTTCCCCACACCCCTTTCCCTTCCGCTAAGATGTCTTCACTTAAGGTAATGAGTTGGAATGTGAGGGGACTCAACTCCAAATTCAAGAGGGCTCTGATGTTAGACGTCATTAAACGTCAGGCCCCTCACATTGTATGTATCCAAGAGACACACCTTACGGGTCAGAAGGTCCTCTCTCTGAAGCGGGCCTGGGTGGCTAGAGGTTATCATTCCTCCTACTCTGTCTACGCCAGGGGAGTATCCATACTCATATCCAAAGCGCTTCCCATAGAGGTCATACAGGTAGCACCGGATCACTTTGGCCGGTACGTAGTCATACATTGTGCCTTGTGGGGCTTTACTTTCACTATAGTGTCGGTCTATGTCCCACCTCCCTTTGATCCAGCTGTATTGCACCTAATCTCCAGTAAACTTGCTTCTATGCCTCCTAGTCCGATCCTCTGCATTGGTGACTTCAATGCAGTCCCTAATCCCTCCCTGGATCGCACAAGCGGCCTAGACACAGGCTCGGTCCGTCTGAATGAGTGGCTCACTTCTCTAGACCTCGCCGATGTTTGGCGTAGTAAACATCCTCAAGAGAGAGAATATTCATTCTATTCCTCTGTGCACAAGAGCTTCTCTCGGATTGATCTGGCCTTTGTCTCCCCTGATATGATGCAGCACGTTGATCAAGTATCCTATTGCCCGCGCAGTGCATCTGACCACTCCGCCTTGCTTATCAGTCTCCTTATAGGCCCCCCCAGCGACTCCCGCTTATGGCGCCTGCACCCGGCCTGGCTCCTATCCCCAGTGGTCCAGAGTACTGTTAGGGCAGCGCACAGCGAGTTCTGGGATGTACACTCAACCCATCCTGATCCTCTTCTAGTCTGGGACTCGTACAAGTCCTCAGTGCGGGGAGCATTCATGTCAGGTGTAGCTGGCCATAGGAAGTTATTAAATGCGCAGGAGGAGAGGCTGACGGCCGCACTGGTGACCGCAGAAAAGGAATATCTAGAGAAACCTACTCCGGGGAATAAAAAGACTTGGGCTCAGGCGCAGAGGAACCATCTAGCTGTAGTGAAGGAGCGCACCAGTAAGCGCCTGCTAGCCAGGGAAGCGTCCATCTTTGAATTCGGAGATAAAAATGGGAAGCTGCTTGCATATCTCTCGCGGGCTGAACGTCCGTGTGCTTCCGTTCCATCTATCCTTGACAGTAGCGGAGCCTTGAACACAGAACCCCGGGCCATAAACATGGTTTTTCACGAATTCTGCTCTTCTCTTTACAGCTCCAGATTGTCCGCCTCTTCCGTCGAGATTTCCAGGTTCCTTGACAGTCTTCCACTTTGGAGGCTCACACCGGCACAGTCATTGGAGCTTGATGCCCCGCTCTCGGCGGAGGAGGTGGAACTGGCCATCCAATCGTTGCCCCCCGGTAAGACGCCTGGACTTGATGGGCTGGGAGGTGAGTGGTATAGGGATAACTGTGAGACTCTGGTCCCCCATCTCCTTAGCCTGTACTCCGATGCGCTCGACAGCGGTTCCCTCCCTGATTCTATGCGAGAGGCCCTTATTGTAGTTCTTCCCAAGCCTGGTAAGGACCCTCTGCATCCCGACTCATACCGTCCAATTTCCCTCCTAAACTCAGATGTCAAAATACTAGCAAAAATTCTGGCAACAAGGCTTAATAAAGTAATATTATCCTTGGTTCACCCAGACCAGACAGGCTTTATGCCAGGGAGGGGAACTGACATAAATATTCAAAGACTACACCTGAATGTAGCAGAGGCAGAGAAGTCTTCAGACCCTGGGTTTATATTATCCTTAGATAATTGCAAGGCGTTTGATTCTGTGGAGTGGCCCTATTTGTGGACCCTCCTGCCCAGGCTGGGTATTGGCCCTCGCTTCACAGCACTGGTTAGGTTATTGTATAATGACCCTAGGGCTAGGGTAAGGACCAATCTTAATATCTCACCTACTCTCCCTATGGCCAGGGGCACTAGACAGGGTTGCCCACTATCTCCCCTCCTCTTCGCACTTGCCATTGAACCCCTTGCTGTGGCGATCCGTCACTCTGATAGCATTAAGGGCATTGCTAGAGGTTCTATCATTGAAAAGGTATCTCTCTATGCTGATGATACACTTGTATATCTTGGGGATGTGGGCCCCTCTCTGGAATCCCTTCTGTCCCTGATAGAATGCTATGGGGGGTTCTCAGGTCTCCGGGTTAACTGGGACAAATCGGCCCTCTTTCCCTTATCAGATATAGGGGTACGCTCCCTTCCCGTCCCAGTCCAGGTGGTGTCCACCTTTAAATATCTGGGAGTCCAGGTGTCACGCAAGGTCCAGGCATATACAGAGTTAAACATCACACCCCTGATAGCTGCAACGGAATCGCGCCTAAAAGCCTGGTCCACTCTCCCCTTGTCCCTATACGGGCGTATTAATATATTCAAAATGATCTTCCTCCCCAAATTTCTATACCTTTTTCATGCTTGTCCTATACTGCTTCCTAAGAGTCTCTTCAAACGCTTAGACGGCATTCTCAGGTCCTTCTACTGGCAGAGTAGCGCCCCGCGATTCAGTTTAGCGCTGCTTCAGGCTCCCAAGTCTAGGGGTGGACTGGCTGCCCCGGATCTGTATCTTTATTACCTGGCTTCCCAGCTAGTATATGCCCAGTGGTGGATAGATATAGACATGGGTAATGCAGCTACTGCACTGGCTGGTGCCCTGGTAGGTTCCTACGAGGCCCTTACAAACTTGCTGTACAGGTATAAGTCCCCATCTGATACCCCACTCCCCCTACGTACGGTAGCGGTGTGCTGGCGTAGGGCACAATCCCTGGTAGAGCTAAACAGCTCCCCCCCTCTCTCGCCTAGGACTCCATTGTGGCTCAATCCGTGGCTCTCTCACTTCCTCTCCCTCCCGGGCTGGACAATGTGGGGGGCGGCGGGGGTGAAATTTGTAGGCCAGCTCTTATCCCCGGAAGCAGAGTTACTCAGCTTTAACGAGATAAGGGAGAGACATACTGTACCCAATACGGCCAGCTTCCATTACACGCAACTGCGACACGCATTCAAAGCCCAATTCGGCTCCTTCGGCCTGACAGTGAAATTCTCCAAACTAGAGACTCTGATGAGTACCCCGGACCTCCCTAAGCCACTCACTCAGTGCTATGCTCTCCTACAAGAGCAAAAGTCCAGACCGTTTGATAGAGCCTGTGAACGCTGGAGACAGGATATCCCTGACCTGTCGGATGATGACTGGAGGGAGGTCGAACTGTCCTACTTCACATCTGTAGTGAGTGCGAGGGACTTCCTGATCCAATCTAAATTCCTCCATCGAGTATACTTCACCCCTGCTAGATTATTCCGTATGGGAGCAATGCCCAATGACCTTTGCTTTCGCTGTCAGGCTGAAGTCGGATCCTTCCTGCATTGTGTCTGGTCCTGCCCTAGGGTCCATGTCTTCTGGTCCGAAGTGCTGGAGTTCCTAAATGTACACTTTGATTTCCCACGATTACTGTCTCCCTCTGTGTGTCTCCTCGGTATCATAAATGAAGTCATCAATGGCCACTATGACAAAATTTTCCTTAGGTTTGTATTATACTACGCCCGAAAAGTGGTGGTGATGACCTGGAAGGACCAGGAGCCCCCTCCATTAAAAAGATGGATATTACTTATTAACAGCGTCATTCCCCACTACCGGTCCCTGTATGTCAACAGGAAGTGTCCCCAGAAGTTTGATCGCATCTGGTCCAGATGGTGCGAGACTCCCCATACTGCCCTATAATCACATGTGATATATACTCCTCTCCATGATGACGGAGACTGAGCGTGCTGGTGTGTGTGTGTGTGTGTGTGACTGATTGTCTATGTGTCAATAGTTATTTGTGTTGTATCAAGATGTCTGGTTACAATATCTGCTGTCACTTATCGCGGTATATCCCTTAGTTAATATTGGAACGCAATAAGATCCTGTTCATTACCACGGATGCTATTCAATTATTCTGTATTGTGGGGAAGAAAGTATGTAACAGACAATCTTGTTCTTTGGTTTGTTTATTGCAATTGTTAAAAAAAAATTTTTCCAAAAATTTGCAAAAATAAATACTTTTAAAAAAAAAATAAAGAATTATTATTATTATCATTGTTAGATTTCTAGAAATAGTGTGTCAGGATCCGAACCCAGAACCTCTTGTATCCCAGGCAGTAGCTCTTCCCACTGAGCTACTGGCCTTCTGGACAGCTCCAGTTCTGAATCAGTTCCACAGTTTTGTTCCTTGATCCATGCCTTGATTACCTAATTGACCACAGCCTTGAACTGCCTATTTAGTGAAGCCTTGACACTCCCTCTTTGCCAGATTATTGTGCATCCAGCCATAGTCCAGCAACTCTCCTGAGCCTCCTGCAACTGCTATGTTTATCTGTGTACCGAACCTGGACTGCTATTGACTACGCCTCTGCCTTATCCTTTAAACTGCTCTGCTTATCTGTGTACCAAACCTGGACTGCTATTGACTACGCTTCTGCCTTATCCTTCAATCTGCTCTGCTTATCTGTGTACCGAACCTGGACTGCTTGTCCACGCTTGCTTCAGCTACTCTATCTGCTGGATTGTCAGCCACTGGACTCCCACCTGCTTCCAGACCTTGGCGATTCCACATACAGGTGAGCAATCGTATTAATATCCTTACAGAATAATCTGGCCAAAATATGGAGTCCGCTGTCAATACTTTGAGGCAACAGGTTTCTGAACTGCAGGACTTTGGTGCCACCTATCAAGAAAAATTTTCTCAGTTACAAACTGTGGTACATAGCCAACAAAGAGAGATTATTGAATTAAAACGACAAGTGTTGGAGGTGCGCAACTCAGCTGGAGACCCTCGTATGCCATTGCCATCAAAGTTTGGTGGTGATCGTCGTCATTTCCGAGGTTTTCTTAATCAGTGCAACATATATTTTGAAATGCAACCTACCCCATTTACTACTGAGAAGAAAAAAGTGCTGTTTATTATCAATCTGCTGACAGATGAAGCTCTTGCATGGGCCTCTCCATATGTAGAAAAGGAAAGTGATATTTTAAGCAATTTTGATGACTTTATTACTGCTATGAGTCAAGTTTTTGATGACCCCAATCGATGTTTCACAGCTGAAGCCAAACTGCATAATTTGAAGCAGGGAAAACGTTCAGTTGCTGAATATACGGCAGAATTTCATTGCTGGGTAGCTGATACTACATGGAATCCAGCAGCCCAGAAAAGTCAGTTTCGGCGAGGGCTTGCTGAACAAGTGAAAGATGAACTTGCCAGAGTGGAAAATCCAGTAGATTTGGAGAAATTTATTCAGCTGTGTATCAATATTGATCAGAGACTTACTGACAGAAGAAGGGAAAAATTGTGGGCATTGGAGAATAGACCTGCCTATTCCTTCAGTCAAACTACCCAGCGAAATACAGAATCAATACCTGAACCAATGCAAATTGATGTTATTCGAAAACCACTTTCTATGGCGGAAAAGGAGAGACGATTTTCAGAAAATCTTTGCCTTTATTGTGGAGGATCAGGGCATTATGCATTGAAATGTCCAAACAAATTCAACAGAACGATTGCTGTCACTGACATCCAAGAACAAATCAAGTCAGAAATCTCTAATCAATCAGACTCGGGAATAAATTCTATTTCTCCTTTAGCACTGAATGAGGACAAAATATTAATACCACAGTCTCATTTTATTGTGCCAATTCATATCTGTACGGAAACTCAAGAGATTTCTTGTTCTGCTTTGATAGACTCTGGGGCTGGTGGAAACTTTATGGACGTAACCTTTGCTCAAGATAATAATATTTCACTGTTAACAAAGTCAGCACCTGTAGACATGGAAACGGTTGATGGATCACCACTGTCGTCTGGACCTGTTACTCATGAGACTGTGCAACTTCAAGTTTTCTTCAAACCTGATCATCATGAAAGCATTCAATTTTCACTAATTGCTTCTCCAAAGTTTCCCGTGATTTTGGGTATCCCTTGGCTTTCTATTCATAATCCAACCATAGATTGGAAAACACACACTATACAGTTCCACTCAGAATTTTGTCAACTAAATTGTTTGCCTAAACCTAATTATTCATTGCCTGAAAACTCCTCAATATCTGAACTTTCCACTAAAGAATTGCTACCCCCATCATATAAAGAATTTCAAGATGTTTGTGATAAGAAAAATGCAGATAAGCTACCTCCACATCGTCCATACGACTGCCCAATAGAACTGTTACCTGGTGCTAAAATACCTTTTGGTCGTATCTACTCCCTTTCTGAACCAGAACTGAAGGCATTAAAGGAATACCTGGATGAAAATTTGGAAAAAGGATTTATTCGGCCATCCACGTCTCCAGCTGGGGCACCATTGTTCTTTGTGGAGAAGAAAGATTCCACCTTAAGACCCTGCATTGATTATAGGGAACTTAACAATGTCACAGTTAAAAACCGATATCCTCTGCCTTTAATCCCAGAATTACTTGAAAGGCTTCGTGCAGCTAAAATATTTACCAAGCTCGATCTAAGAGGGGCATATAACCTTGTTCGAATCCGTCCAGGAGATGAATGGAAAACTGCTTTCAGGACACGTTATGGACACTTCGAATATCTTGTAATGTCCTTTGGGCTTTGTAATGCCCCAGCCACCTTCCAACACTTTATCAACGATGTTTTTAGAGACCTACTTGATCAATTTGTTATTGCTTACTTGGATGATATCTTAATATTCTCTGAAAATCTGGAGCAACACCGTAAACATGTCCGCGCTGTACTTCAACGACTTCGAGAACACTGCTTATATATCAAACTTGAGAAATGTGAATTTGAGCAGACAACCATTCAATTTCTGGGGTACATCATCTCACCAGAAGGTCTGAGTATGGATCCTGGCAAAGTCAAGGCTGTTGTTGATTGGCCAATTCCAAGGAATGAAAAAGAAGTTCAGAGATTCATTGGTTTTGCTAACTTTTACAGAAAATTCATCAGAAATTTTTCCAAGATCATTGCACCAATTACTGAACTCACAAAGAAAACAGTCCCCTTTTCTTGGACTCAAAAGGCCGATGATGCTTTCACACAATTAAAGACTCTCTTTATATCGGCACCAATATTAATTCATCCAAATCCAGACTTACCATTTACTGTTGAAGTTGATGCGTCTGATTCAGCAGTAGGAGCTATCCTGTCTCAGAGATCTGGAGATAAGATGTTGCTTCACCCCTGTGCTTATTTTTCTCGATAAAATGTCTTCAGCAGAAAGAAATTATGACATTGGAAATAAAGAACTTCTAGCAATCAAATGTGCATTTTCTGAGTGGAGACATCTATTGGAGGGATCTCCTAATCCTGTAACTGTATTTACTGATCATAGAAATCTGGAGTTTATCCGTGGGTCCAAAAGACTGTCCTCAAGACAAGCTAGATGGAGTTTATTCTTTTCTAGATTTAACTTCATTATTACTTACAGACCTGGATCAAAAAATGGTAAAGCTGATGCTTTATCCAGGATGTTCGCAGAGCCCACACAAGGAGATAAATGTGAAAGCACCATCTTACCTGAGAAGAACTTTGTTGGGGTTACACATTCTAAGGAGTTCCTGAATTTACTTAAGGATGGATATGCAAATGACGCAGTGCTAAGTCACCCTCCAAGGAATATTAACCTCTGCTTCACAAATGGATTCTGGAGAAAAGACCACCAGTTATACATACCAGAGAGTGCACGACTTGCTGTTTTAAGATTAGTTCATGATTCTAAGCTGGCTGGACATTTAGGCATCAAGAAAACTCGGGAACTTCTATCTCGTTCCTTTTGGTGGCCAACCTTTAGGAAAGATGTCAGGAAGTATGTTTCATCATGTTTAATTTGTGCTCAAAATAAAACTCCCCGTTCTTCTCCGTTAGGGTTGCTGCAACCACTTCCTGTACCCTCTCGTCCCTGGGGATCAATCTCTATGGATTTTGTGGTTGATCTACCTCCTTCCAAGGGAATGACCACCATCCTTGTTGTTGTCGACCGTCTTACAAAGATGGCCCATTTCATACCAGCTAAGGGAATACCTACTGCGGAACAAACTGCTGATCTTATGATTCGGGAAATATTCAGACTGCATGGAATCCCTGACAATGTGGTTTCTGATCGAGGTGTGCAATTTACCTCTAAATTTTGGAAAAGTTTTTGCTCTGCTCTAGGCATAGGAGTAAACTTGTCCTCTGCCTTTCATCCTCAATCAAATGGACAAACGGAAAGAACCAATCAAAGTCTTGAGCAATACCTTCGTTGCTTCATAACGTATCTTCAGGATGACTGGACTGATTATCTACCCACAGCTGAATTTGCATACAACAATTCTGAGCACAGTTCAACATTACAAAGTCCTTTTTATGCCAATACAGGGCTTCATCCAGTTTTCATTCCAGATTTACCAATTTCAACCACACTTCCAGCTGTAACCGAACGTCTAACTCTATTGCAGAAGGTTCAAGAAAAGATTGTTGAGAACTTGCATGATGCACAAAAACAATTTAAACAGGCTGCTGACAAACATCGAAAAACTACCCCTATTTTTCATGTGGGGGATAAAGTGTGGCTCTCTACAAAAAATTTAAAGCTGCAAGTTCCTTCTCCAAAACTTGGCCAGAAATATATTGGGCCATTTCAAATATCCGCTCAAATTAATGACGTCACCTTTCGATTAAAACTACCTGAATCTATGAAGGTCCATCCTGTCTTCCATTGTTCACTCTTTAAAGTTTATAATGAAAATACCTTTCCAGGTCGCGTTTTGCCTCCTCCACCACCAGTAACTGTGCAGGGTGAAGAAGAATATGTTGTTGAAAAGATCTTGGACTCGAGAATTCATCGAAATAAGCTTCAGTACCTAATCAAGTGGAAGGGATATGGCCCTGAGGAAAATTCTTGGGAACCAGTGGAAAATGTTCATGCTCCTAGACTTGCCAGAGAATTTCATCAAAGACACCCTGACAAACCAGACCCTAGGATGCCCAGAGGTCATCCTGGAAGAAGGGGAGTACTGTCAGGATCCGAACCCAGAACCTCTTGTATCCCAGGCAGTAGCTCTTCCCACTGAGCTACTGGCCTTCTGGACAGCTCCAGTTCTGAATCAGTTCCACAGTTTTGTTCCTTGATCCATGCCTTGATTACCTAATTGACCACAGCCTTGAACTGCCTATTTAGTGAAGCCTTGACACTCCCTCTTTGCCAGATTATTGTGCATCCAGCCATAGTCCAGCAACTCTCCTGAGCCTCCTGCAACTGCTATGTTTATCTGTGTACCGAACCTGGACTGCTATTGACTACGCCTCTGCCTTATCCTTTAAACTGCTCTGCTTATCTGTGTACCAAACCTGGACTGCTATTGACTACGCTTCTGCCTTATCCTTCAATCTGCTCTGCTTATCTGTGTACCGAACCTGGACTGCTTGTCCACGCTTGCTTCAGCTACTCTATCTGCTGGATTGTCAGCCACTGGACTCCCACCTGCTTCCAGACCTTGGCGATTCCACATACAGGTGAGCAATCGTATTAATATCCTTACATAGTGGTGCAGTGTTGATCCCCAGCACCTCATCCACATAACCACAACATTTCCTCCAAAACAGGGTTGGACTGGCCCAGCAGAGAAGCGGGGAATCCTCCGGTGGGCCATGACACTTAGTGGCCAGCCACTGCAGAGCTTTCTGTGTATTAAAACAGGCCAAGCTGCATCACATAATAAACAGCTATAGTGGCAGTATCTAGTAGGCATCTATCCAGGTGACATCAGTCTGGAGGACACTTACATTTAACCACCTTGTCACTCTCCATCTAGGATGGAGATAATCGTTCTGTGCGCTATCCATATATTATAATAACCCTGGCATTGGTTGGCCGTGATATCAGCAGAGCCAATTAGTGCTAGGATTATCTCTGTTCCTGTCTCGGTTAACTAGGGGAACAGGGAAGGGAAAGCTGTCCTTTACTTTATGACTAAGCTAGTCCCTGTGGGTGATGGTTAGCCTCCGCGGGCTAGCTACGGATCTGACAACTTCTCTCTCTCTCTCTGAACATAAAGACCTATCCAGAAAGTAGGGAAAAAGGACTAAAGGATACTAGGGTCTGGAGCTATAAATTTCACGCAGTTGTGGCACACGCTGCTCTATACCTAATGCACCACAAAATTCGGTACTGAAATGGATGTTCCAGTGCATAGTCTAACTGTGCGCCCTATTTAACAAGTCTGACAGAAATGTGTTGCATGTCCCATGTTAAAAGTGCACCAAAAGAAAGTGGTGCACTCTGTCGGAACAGTGCAGGGGGCGCCAGAAGAACGTGTGCCAGATGTATTTAAACATCTGCAATGTCTTCTTCACACATATATATTGTTCTTCACATGCTATTTTGGCCGCAACATTCCGCGCGTATCTCCCGACAAGTAAGCAGATGTGCCGAACATCTGTAATCTATTCTGCACTGTGTTCTGCACTGTGTTTTTCTCTTAAATGATCCTGTGGTCACTGTTTTCACTGTGTTCACTGGTTTTATTCTATTCTTCACTGTTCTTCACATCTGCTAACTTGTCGGGAGATAATATACACGGGGAACAGTGAAGAATAGATCGCAGATGTTTGCAACTTATCAGAAGACATTATTTTTTAATTAAATAACCCATTTTAATCCCAAACCATGGTCCCTTTGAAAAATGCTCGATTCTCCCATTGACTCGCGCGTGAAAAATGTGCCGAAAACGCAAAAAAACGCTAACAACACGCGCGTGAAAAACGCAAAAATGCTAATTACTCCAAGGAAAAATGGAACAAAAACGCAGCCAAAAACGTCAGTTTTTCACGCATTGCACCCTGACGTGAAACGCAATCTTTGTAAAAAAATTTCTATATTTTTTATTCCTTTTTCAGGTCCCTTACTTGTTATAACTGTATTGTAATATATTTTGAATATTCTGCCTGTCAGACTGTAATAGCTGCTGCCGAATGACGAGAGCCTTTTACAGGTGGGGGCAATATGATAGCACCCAAATGTCAGAGCTGTTTGAGAGAGGCACCTAACAAGTTAAATGCAGCGATTGGTACCAGCCCCAATCACAGCAATTAGCAGAAGGTGTCTGCTGTATAGTACAGTGGACTCAGTCTGTGAGGATTCTCCATATATCTCTTAATGGCCGGTAAACATACTTTTATGTTGGTCAGTTGTAAAGGGGTTAATGTTTTTTACCTCAAATTCTTGAAATCTACAATCAAAATTAATCATTATAAATAAGGGAGACTTACTCATAGATTCAGGCATTGTAACTGGAGTAATCTTTGTATATTTGCTGTCCATGGCCTCCCTCCTTCTAAAATCAACTTTAAAGAGAACCCGTCAGGCAAAATTACCCCCCTAATCCAAATATATTTTCATAAACTGCCATTAGAGAGCATTGCCTCTATCCCTTCATTGTCCCTCTACATGCCTGTAAACCTAAGCAATGAGGTCCTAAACTGTATGCAAATGACCTGTGAAATGTCCAATGAGTCATTAGCATATTCAAGCTGTCCAGCTTATTCATGAGTGGGAGGTACAGCCACACCCCCAGTACTTGACTGACAGCCTGTATAATGGTGTGATGTATAATGGTGTGATGGCTGTTACATGTGCTTGCTGCTGGCCACGCCCCCTGTTGCCTGTGTGTGTAAAGGAGATATACAACAGCTCCAGGATGCAGCGATGTTATAGCAGAACATGTCAGTTTCATGTTTAGCTTATGTCTGTGTCTCTGTGTATTAGGAGGATGCAGCACACACACCAGCAATGCTTTACTATACATTATACACAGACATGAGCAGGGGGAGGAGAGGGGAGGGGTAACAGTGGTGACATCACTGCCTCTGACCATGTGACCAGCCTCATTTACATAATACAGAAAAGAGGATTTTACAATGATTAATGTATGAATTGACTAGATAAAGGCTGGAATGGGATCCTTGTGATCTGCTCCAACAGGTAGAGGTTACAGAAATAGTGACACAGACTTGGTGACAGGTGTCCTTTAAATAAATATGCTAATGAGACAGAAGGCATTTGGGAGTTGGTATAAGAGACCATTCATGCTGCAGCTTCACAGACTGTTACACTATGGAAAAACATTTCCCCCTGTCACTGTGTGGTGAAACTTCTTTTGCACTTGTCTTGTGAGACTACATCTGGCAGAGGGAAGGGGAAATGCAGAGGGAGCAGGGAGGATTATGAGACTGTGAAGCCTTAGCCTTATTAGCACAATTTTAAAAGTTGATTTTAGGATAAAGGAGGCCATGGATAACAATTATTAGAAGATTACTTCAGTCACAGTACCTGGTTTTATCATTAATTGTTTCTTGTTTTATCCATTTTGATTTCCTTTTTTGGTAGTTGAATTGGTTGTTTAATAAATCATTGTGGGAGATGTATCAGTCTGTCTGTGCCAGAACACTGTAGTAATATGCACCTGAAATGTGGTGCGCCACAATAAGTGAAGGTTGCAGAACATTTTTAGGCAGTTTTCTGACTTGTCTGAAAAGGTAGTGGGACCACAGTAGAAGGGTGCATGGCCACACCAAAAAATATTCCGTGTGCTACAAAATTCAGTCTGTACTTTAGTATTCTGTATTGCGGTGCAGCAAACTAGACTAGATGGGAGCTGCAATATAGGACTCACCAGTCTAGACTACATGCACACTGCCGTTGCCCGGCTGCTCAACCCCGCCCTTCTCCATAGGAACATATGGCGCACGGCGCCGTAACACGGGAAAAGGTAGGACATGTCCTATCTTTTCCCAGGCTATGGAGCGGTATGGTGCCGCACATGTGCTGCACCGTACCGCTCCCTTATGGTGCCGTGAGCCCATAGAAGTGTATAGGGGACGTATATTGGCCGTATATACACTCACCGGCCACTTTATTAGGTACACCTGTCCAACTGCTCATTAACACTTAATTTCTAATCAGCCAATCACATGGCGGCAACTCAGTGAATTTAGGCATGTAGACATGGTCAAGACAATCTCCTGCAGTTCAAACCGAGCATCAGTATGGGGAAGAAAGGTGATTTGAGTGCCTTTGAACGTGACATGGTTGTTGGTGCCAGAAGGGCTGGTCTGAGTATTTCAGAAACTGCTGATCTACTGGGATTTTCACGCACAACCATCTCTAGGGTTTACAGAGAATGGTCCGAAAAAGAAAAAACATCCAATGAGCGGCAGTTCTGTGGGCGGAAATGTTGTTGATGCCAGAGGTCAGAGGAGAATGGGCAGACTGGTTCGAGCTGATAGAAAGGCAACAGTGACTCAAATCGCCACCCGTTACAACCAAGGTAGGCAGAAGAGCATCTCTGAATGCACAGTACGTCGAACTTTGAGCCAGATGGGCTACAGCAGCAGAAGACCACACCGGGTGCCAATCCTTTCAGCTAAGAACAGGAAACTGAGGCTACAATTTGCACAAGCTCATCGAAATTGGACAGTAAAAGATTGGAAAAACGTTGCCTGGTCTGATGAGTCTCGATTTCTGCTGTGACATTCGGATGGTAGGGTCAGAATTTGGCGTCAACAACATGAAAGCATGGATCCATCCTGCCTTGTATCAACGGTTCAGGCTGGTGGTGGTGGTATCATGGTGTGGGGAATATTTTCTTGGCACTCTTTGGGCCCCTTGGTACCAATTGAGCATTGTTGCAACGCCACAGCCTACCTGAGTATTGTTGCTGACCATGTCTATCCCTTTGTGACCACAATGTACCCAACATCTGATGGCTACTTTCAGCAGGATAATGCGCCATGTCATAAAGCTGGAATCATCTCAGACTGGTTTCTTGAACATGACAATGAGTTCACTGTACTCAAATGGCCTCCACAGTCACCAGATCTCAATCCAATAGAGCATCTTTGGGATGTGGTGGAACGGGAGATTCGCATCATGGATGTGCAGCCGACAAATCTGCGGCAACTGTGTGATGCCATCATGTCAATATGGACCAAAATCTCTGCGGAATGCTTCCAGCACCTTGTTGAATCTATGCCACAAAGAATTGAGGCAGTTCTGAAGGCAAAAGGGGGTCCAACCCGTTAATAACATGATGTACCTAATAAAGTGGCCGGTGAGTGTACATCCCCTATACATGTGTGTGAATGTAGTCTTATACTGGAGCAGATAAATAATCCAGCATCAGACACAGAGATTAATCTGGAGCAGCAGAGAAGTGTCTAGTCCTACTGTGCACTGGTCTACAGATACATTAGTAAGTACAGTGGTGGCGAACCTATGGCACGGGTGCCAGAGATGGCACTCAGAGCCCTTTCTGTGGGCACTCAGGCAATCGCCCCAGGACAGAGTTTACCAGATCCACCGAATCTTCCTGCATTCCCAGGCAACTGCTCTCAGAGCTATTTTAAAGTGACACTTTATTGACAGTTTGGAACCTTGGGAAAAATGAAAAGGTTTTGACAGAAGATCTTTGGAGGTCATCGTGTTGGACCCACCATTCTTCCTGTACAGAGAGACCCTGGAGAGAAGCTACAATGAAAGTCTAAATTTGCCCTCCTTCTTTCAACTTGGTGGCCTCAGGCGGCCAATACAATTAAAAGATGTGGAAGAACAGGTTACAATGAGTTACCGCTTAAAATTCCATGTTGGCATGTCACGGTAAATAAGTGGATTTTGGTTGTTGTTTGGGCACCCGGTCTCTAAAAGGTTCGCCATCACTGCATTAGTACATCTCCCCCATTGTGTTTTATTTTGTGCACCAATATAGGCATGTTTTACTAATACATTTTTTCTAGTAATGAGTTTCACATTCTTTCTATACATTTGAGGGGTTGGCCCCTCTAGAATCATTTCCTCTGATGGAATCTGGAATAACATAGACATAAAGACAGAAAGGTGAGGAATGAAATAAATATATTATAATCCTCAGAAATGATTAGGTAATGTCATCTGTATGATGCGGATCATTGTGCAGCTCTTGTTCTTGTACATACAGCAGGAATATGAAATACAAGGCACAAGGATGGTGAACGTGGTATGTGGTACTTTATGTCCAAGAGGTGGAGAAGGGCCCTGGTGGGTGTAGAAACCCTGAAAGAGAGAACATTGTATAAATTCATGACAGTAATCTAATGTAATCTGACTGGTTATCGTATGTAATCCCACAGATAACTCTATTACCTCAGTAATCTACTACTAACCCTAAGGGGCTTATTTATTAATCCCTTAAGGACCCAGGGTATTTCTGCTCATTTCTCGCTCTCCACCTTCAAAAATCCATAACTTTTTCATTTTTATGTGTACAGACCTGTGTGAGGGCTTATTTTGTGCGTAACAAATTTTACTTTCCCGTAATGTTATTTATTTTAACATGCCGTGTACTGCGAAGCTGGAAAAAAATTCCAAATGTGGGCTCAGTTTTTACGACTTTTACTTTGCACTCAAAATAACACCTCAGCTTTATTCTTTGGTTCAGTGCGATCGCGGTGATACCAAATTTATATAGGTTTTATTGTGTTTTAATACATTTTCAAAAATTAAACGAATGTGTACAAAATAGAAAAAACATTTTTTTGCCATCTTCTGAAGCTAATAACTTTTTCATACTTTGACGCATGGAGCTGAGTGAGGTGTCATTTTTTGTGAAATGAGCTGACCTTTACATTGCTACCATTTTTAGGTCTGTGCGACATTTTGATAATTTTTTATTCCATTTTTTATGTGATGTAACAAGGTGTAAAAGTCGCATTTCGGACATTTGGGCGCCATTTCCCGTCTCGGAGGTCACCGCCGGCCGTAACCGTTTTTATATTTTGATAGATCGGGCATTTTGGGACGCGGCGATACCTAATGTGTCTGTGATTTTTACTGTTTATTATGTTTTATATCAGTTCTAGCGAATTTTTAATATTTTATTCATTTCTTTTATTTTTTAAACTTTTTTTTTCTTTTTTTTCCCACTATTTCTTGGACCATCTAGGGTACATTAACCCTAGATAGTCAGATCGCTCCTACCATATACTGCAATACTTCTGTATTGCAATATATGGCATTTTTGCAGCTCATTCATTACAATGAGCCACTGGCTCATTGTAACGAATCTGCAGAAGCCAGATAGCTTCGGGTCAAATGAAGACCCGAGGCTACCATGGCAACCGATCGCGGACAACGCACATCGGGGAATGCGCCACGGGAAAGTATATGTGCCCCTATATGTCCATCCTTGTATGCAATCCTTGTAAGATGTGTCTTACCATCATCTTCTCCTCACTGTAGTTGATTCCAGAGGGAGTAAAAATGGAGACAATGTGAGCCGGACGCTGGAGGCTGCAGAGGTGCACTCCACCTTTCCGCTGTAATGTTCTGTACAAGATGGAAATAACATGTATTACATTGTATTCAGAATGTTGTACTCCAATAATAAGACAAACGTTACAAACGATGTACAGGAATATATGTATTACAATAATGCTCCCTGGATACAATAATAAAATTCTATTACTAGCTGAAACAAATAAATAACCAACTGCACCAGTAAAGAAAGATGGGAACTTAACAAAGCATTGATCAGCCCTTTACAAAACAGATACAAAATTGGCAACACTCCAAATATTTATAAAAAATAAGGGTTACTTTAGCATGATGCCGCCACTAAAGAGTGCCACCATTTTTATATCTACTCTATTCCTGCCCCTATGAACAATAATCCATTTTTGGTTTTGGTTTGGCTATAGCTGCTAAAATAGAAAATAACACAATAGACAAAATTGTCAGCAAATAGCACAGTAGTATAACATCACAGACTATACCTTAAAATGACAAAGATCATGTGGGGAAGATCCTGATACTGACTGATGATCAATGGTGGTCAGAGAGGAGCACTGAGATGTAGGTCCTGGCCGCCTAGAAGGAGCACTCAGAAAGGTCAAAAGAGAAATTTGAGATGGTTTTTGGACGGGTTTGACCTTCAGGTATTTGCTGTGATGGTAGGACCATGGGTGAGCTTTGGAAAATCTTGATGTTACTTTCCAATACATACAGCAAGGGAGGTTCAATAGTCTGGTTCTCAACTTTCTCCCAATTAATGTCATCATAAAATGGATGTTGCTGCATGTCCACTCCCCATCGCAGGCGTCTGCATTTTTCCTTGCACAGTATCTTTGCCACTATGTCTTTGGCCTCCTTAGTCATGTTGTTGGGGAAGGTGGGCTCATTCTTCATGACGATTTCTTTGAACTGCTCGCGGGATTCAACCACTTTGAATGGGAAGGAGTTTGTCATCAGGTGGTGAAGTAGCACTCCAAACGCCCACCAGTCAACGGCAGAGTCGTAGTTCTCCTTGTTCAGGATCTCTGGGGCCATATAGGCACGTGTTCCACAAAATCCGCTGATCATATCTGTGCCAAAGTCATTCTCTGCTGCCAGACCAAAGTCACAGATCCGTATGTGGCCCCGACGATCTATGAGAACATTCTCTGCCTTGATGTCCCTGTGGATCACTCCAAGTTTATGTAAGTGTTGAATGCCACATAGAATTTCCGCTGTGCATAAAACAGTTGTCTTCACATCCAAAGGTCCTTCATCCTCCAGCACCTCTTCTAGATCCCCACCAGGCAGGTATTCCATGGCAAGGAATCCATAGATGTCATTTTGGAATCCGGAATACACTTGGCAGAGGTATGGCTTACCAGATGATCTCAGCAGCACACTCTTTTCTGTTAGGAGGGAGGCATTCTGCTTTCTTTTAGCAATAGCTTTTATAGCTACCATGGTCTTCTTCTCTATTGTGGATGCCAAGTACACAATCCCAAAACCACCTCTAGCAAGCTCTTGGTGGATATTAAAGTGGGATAATCCACGAGGAGGGGCTTTGCTGGTAAATGGCATAGTCGCTGTATTCTCATCAGGCTTTATTTTCTTTTTGGCCAGTTCCTCGCCATCTTCCAGTTTTCTTTTCTCCCCTGTTTTTTTAGGAGGCTCTGTGTCTGCTCGGCCATGGCTACACAGGGCTCTGGAGTTTCTCCTTTTTGAAAAATCCTGCCCCTTTTGGGAGCAGTTCTGGTGTTTGATGCTTCTCTTTTTTGGTCTCTTGTCCTCGCCTTCGCTCTCTCTCTTTCTCTTCGTGTCACCCCCTTTCCCCCCGGAAGGGGGTGACATCTTTTCCCCAATTCCCAAAAACCCAAAGTATTTGCAAAAATCGCTCTCCTGGGACACAGTGCAAAAGACAATATCCAATATGGAGTCTGAGAATTCTCAAGTGTGTTCCATGGTTATAAAGTGTCATGATGTCATAAATGTAAGTCATGTCATAATATACCAGCCAATCAGGAGAGGTCTTTCCTGTGAGTGTTCCATGTTCAGGGAGTCCAATGATATCATAGTATCCAACTCCATCTATTTTGTATAATATTTAAAGAGACATACCCAACAGAAAATGCCTTCTATATTTTTAAATATTTTAATATAAAATAATTAACTTTACATTATTTATATTTTCCACCTTGATCTGACCAAATAAGGGTCCACAAGTCAGAATATTTCTTACTTCTTATTATGCAATGGTAGTGGTTAGTCATTCTGCGCACGTCACCTGCTGGTCAGTTATATCCCTGTGCACTGGTGTTTGGTGGATGGGGATATTAGCAGTTATTGGTATTTGGTCCCTAGAATCAGCATCTGCGCCGCGCCGCTATTGCCGTCTATGGGGACGTACATGCGGCATTAAAAATTCAGAAACTAAAACAGTCTCCTGTTCAATAAAGTATTGCCTAGTTTATCAGACCAAACAGCTTCCTCATGGGTATTTTATATAAAGCCCCCCTCACCCTGATTGTATTCATTAGATACAGCTCCCTCACCCCCATGGATATGTACAGCCTTATGTAGCAAGACCCTAGGCCCCGTAACTTGCCTGGGTGTGCCCAATGCTGGCACCGTCCCTGTAAAGGAATGAGGACATGTTTTCACCACAAACAACACCATAGAAGCTGCAGATTTAATATTTTAATAATTATTAACAATTCTATGCAATCTCCAACTGTCACTTAAAAGAAATCTACCACCAAAACTCCACCATGATAAACCAGGACACTTACTCATAGATCCAGGCACCACGACTGTGGTAATCTTCTTATACATGTTATTCATGGTCCCCTTTCTAAAATGAACATTTAAAATTGCGTTAATGAACTTGATTTTAGAAGGAAGGAGACTATGGAAAGCAAATAAAAGAACATTACCACAGTCATGGTGCCTGGATATATTAGGAAGGGCTCTGGTTTATCCATGTTTGACTTTGTTGGTAGATTTCCTTTAAAGGTCCGTTCTGAGATTCTTTCTTTTTATTACATATACTTAGAGAAGGTGATTGATAACTTAATATTTCAAACATTCAGACTAGTGCATGGTAGGACCAAGTTTAGAATTATTGGCGTAAAGGCCCCTATTTTTCCTCTCCTTATTGGTTTTCCATGTGTGTTTATATATAAAAGGAGTTTCTTGCTGTAATGATATTGTAGGAATATTGAGTGTTTTATCGAGGACCTGTCACCCTGAAATTCAGCACTAGGAGCTGTTTACTAAAGTAAGCAGCTCCTAGTGCTAAAACAAATGCAGCAGTGTTACACTGCTAGCATTATCGGAAACCTCCATAACGCTAACTAACACTGCTGCGATGTACAGTACAAACGCCGAACCGCTCTCAAAGTGGTCCGGCGTATTCATGAGGCGCTGCCTCTTCCCTGGACCGCCCCGGCTCGCTCCATAGGGCAGTGGTGAGTGTTGCGCGTCATGCATCAGTCACCGCCCCTAACCCCGCCCCCTCATGAATACTTTGTACTGTACATCGCAGCGGTGTTAGTTAGCGTTATCGCAAGTTTCTGATAACGCTATCATTGTATCACTGCCGCATTTGCTTTTGCACTAGGAGCTGCTTACTTTAGTAAGCAGCTCCTAGTGCCGAATTTCAGGGTGACAGGTCCTCTTTAAATACAAAGTATTATCGTCATCTGCAGGCCAAAGACTGCACCTGTTAAACCATAGAGTGCACATGGAAATAACTTTTGGGAAGATTGCCCCCTGCTGACTGAGGTCAGTGATCAGCTACAGAGATCACAGCCAATGGTTGTGCTTGGAAATTCCTGCCAAAACTCCAAAATTGGACTAAGCGGACCCTTAGTAAATAAGCCCCAATGCGTTGTAAAGAATCACACAATGAAGAAATAAAACACAATTTATTACAACCTCTTCTTTTATGAAAAATTAAAAAAAAAACATATGTACAATACAAAGGATGATATGCTGCTCTCTATATACATAATACATGCCATACATAGTAAAGCAATAACAGTTTGTGTAAATTCGCTATTATTTGTCAGGATCTGTCTTGGGAGGTGGGGGAGGGGGTTTGTTGAGATCATAAAGTCTGCATCAATCACGACTTTTATTGTCAGTTTTACCATACATGCAACCAGTGTCAGACTGGGTTTCCTTAGGCCCACCAGAGGAAATCAATTTGAGGGCCCACTCTTCATTATTCCCTAGGAAATATACTCTAGCAGCCTCCAAATTGTGGTGTTTTCTGATGGACCTCTGGGGTTCAGTATTGGGTTGAGCCAGGGCCCACCGGAGGATCCTCTGGTACTCTGGTGGGCCAGTCCGACACTGCACGCAACATGGATTAGCAATGGGTAGTGAGGAGATGATATGTATCTCAGCACAAATCACATATTACTGTATATTAATTCTCACCTTTGTCCATTTAGGCACCTAGTAGTATGATCTAGGCTACATTCACACCAATGTATGGGGGATGTATATACGACATATATATGTCCCCCATACACCGCAATAGCTTCATGGCGCCGTACAGGAGCGGTACAGTGCAGAACACATGCAGCACCGTACTGTTCCGTAGTTCGTAGAAAGATAGGACATGTCCTATCTTTTCCCGTATTACGGCGCCGTGCCCTATGTTACTCTATACAGTTCCCTTTGCCGATGTATGCCCGTCGTACTACGGTACGGTGGGCATACATCGTGTGAATGTAGCCTTTGAAAACACCTTTAATTTCTCCTGTGGTGGTGCTGTAGGGAAATTGAATACTTGTTCCTTGAGTTTACCCTCAGACTTCAGCTGGAGCTGCCTGCAAAAGGGACACAGACCTCCTTAATATCAAGGGAACATTAAAAGGGTTTTCATCACAACAGGTCAGTCCTTATCCACAGGATTGGGATTAACATGCTGATCAGTGGGGGTCTCTCTATTTATTTCTTTGGCACTGACTGATAGCTATCTCCGTCAGTTTCAAAGACAGTGAATGGAGCAGCAGCATGCATGTCTGACCTGCCACTCCATTCTTTTGGGGTTCAATGTGGGTACATTAGACTCAATTTTCATGATCCGCTGGAGTCCCACTACTGAGACCCTCACCGATTAACAGCAAGTTAGTCCCTATCCTGCCGAGGGGGGCAAACTTGTGGTGGCTGAACCTCCCCTTTAAGTTCTTAATGAGGAGCTTTTCTTTGTTAGAATGTTAGCCTGATAATAACCTAGAACTTTATTAGGTTAGACCTCCAGCAGATAATCTTGGTTTTTATAGGAGCCACAAAAAAGGCTGTATTGGCAGTTTTTGCAGCCCATCTGTTAATGGGAATCTACCAACAAAATCAAGTATGATAAACCCTATCTATGAGCACTTACTCATAGATCCAGGCACTGGATCCAAGGATCCAAGAGCACTATACCAGACAGAGGGTGGTGCTGGGTGCTGAGGGAGCAGTGTGGGAGGGAGAGACAATGTAACAGCCTGTGAAGCTGCAGCATATAGGGGCTCTGGTAATGTTCCCCAAAGATCTTCTGGCTTATTAACATAATTGTAAAAGTTCATTTTAGAAGGAAGGGAGCCATGGATAACAAATATAAGAAGATTACCACAGTCACTGTATCTAGAGTTATGAGTACGTGCCCCTGGTTTATTATTCTTGATTTTGATGGTAGATTTCCTTTAAGGTATCATTCACACATCCATGTGAGGAGCCATGGGTCTTGAGCCGCAAGTTTTTTGGAGGAGGGGGTGAGCTGTGCTTCCATGCAGAAAATCCGGGCAGGAATAGGCCCAACCTTATCATTTGCAGAGTGGCCGCATGGCTAAGACTTGGTGTGCTCACCTTAATGTGCCCCTCTTTATGTACATCTATGGAGGCGGTGAGCCAGATACCGTTTCTGTCACTAGCTCACGGCTGCCATATATATACATGTAAATTGAACTTAACAGTATTTCCTCTGTGTCTCTGATGTATATGTGCAAAGTAGGTGCTTAGGCAAGGTGGTTGTTGTGAATAACGCCCTCTCCTTGTCAGGATGTATCTGGTGAGCCTGCGCAACTCATCCAGAGGGGAGTGAGAGACTCAACCTTGGAGCAGGTCAGTGCTGCCACAGCCAGTGTCCAAATACCAGGAACCACAGGTGCCTCAGGCCATTGCCTAGCACCCAGGGCAAGTCAGGAGACTTAAGCCCAGAGCCGAGATTCACCATCCAGACTCTGCACCATCTCTATGTGCCCAGCCTGAAGCTTGCTGAATCTGCTGCTAAATCTGCTGTTATCGTTTGGCCGTTGTCTGCTGTTGAATAAAGAACTGTAAGTTGATTTGTACAATATTGCCTCCATCTAATCCCTGCCTACAGACACCTCAGGGGGTTGCCCAAAGGAGAAACCATTGCATCAGCCTCTCCCTCCATATTTCTTGCACACACCACCTGCTGGAGACCTGCCAGGCTGTGGGTCAGCCCTCCGGTCCATACCATGCACCGTGACCACAGCGTGCCCAAGGGCGCACTAGCCAACCACTCCGGTATTCTGGCCCTGGCTGTCTCCAGGCCACAACAAAAGGCTAGGCCCTGGTGGGGGATGTTGCATAGGTCTGTGATCAGTCCAAGTGTAATCCGTTTGTGGATCCGCGAAAATACCTCTCACACCCTGTGGACTACAATGGTACTGTTTTCATAGTAATAGAGCTATATTTTTCTAGTCCTGGACAATCACATTAGCTTTTTTAGCTTATACAACATATTGCAAAAAAAAAATATAAAACTAGACAGACAGATTAACAAAAAATCTTATGATCAAAGTCATATAGGAATGAAGGATTGTACTGTAGATGTGACTTTTTAGTAAGAATTGAGTAATATCAAGAAAGAATTGGAGGCTGAATATGGAATTTACTGTGTGGTAAACCGTTTTTCTGGTGAGTGAGAACCAGTCAATGAGATGTGACAAATGTCAACCAGAGTCAATGTCAGACAGAAAGTTAGACATCATTTCTATATTTCTTGACAATTTGCAGAAGTTTGAAAGTAAAATCCATAGCAATATATAGATATATAGATTCAATAATAAATGTCCTTCTGTGATAACACCCAAGAAGACAACCCATGGTCCCGACCTGACCATTCTAAGAGGGATTTTCAGCCTTTTATTTTGAGATCAGTTCAAATAAATGTAACATATTTGTAGCTGTGCAGTGACCTTAAGGAGAATAGGTGGTGGTTGTCTCTGTGTCCATGGCAAAGGAGCTTCTCTTGCTTGGTTTAGCTGTAGACCATTGGGAAAGCCTCTCTTGACTTAGGCAGCCTAAATCCTTGAAGAATTTATACATGTCATTCCTGAACTTAACTCCAATGATAACATAGAGGAATGGGTTGAAGCAACAACGCAAGCACGCAAGACTATAGGTTACATCATCAGCTATGTCTAGATTGATGCTCTCCATACACTCGCTGGTGTTGTAAAAAGTCCTCACAAGCATGACACTGTTGTATGGCAATTGGAAGACCACAAATACGATGACAATGGTGATGATAACTTTTATGGCTTTGTACTTCTCAAAATTACGTGCCCGGAGCAGGGTCCTGATGACCATGCTATAGCAGAAGAACATGATGATAAAGGGTAGAATAAATCCAAGGATCATCTGGCTGATTTTTAGTTGTTCATTTAAACGCTTTAAATTTGAGGAGTAAATTGTGCAAGTAGGCTTTTCATCTACTATCTGGACACTACTACTGAGCAACTCAGGTATGGACAAGGTAAAGGCCAGGACCCAGATGCAAACACTGGAGAGCTTGCTGATGAGCAGAGTCTTGGAACGGTGACGATGAGCGGAAGGTGCTTGGACTATTGCAAAGTATCTTTCAATGCTCACACACATGAGCAGAAACATTCCAGTGATGAAGCTCATCTTATACAGGCAGTAGATGACCTTACACATCTCATCACCAAAAACCCAACCGCAGATGATACTCACGGCCCAAAACGGAAGGGTGAAGAGGAAAACTATATCTGCAATAGCCAAGTTCAGCATGTAGTAATCTGTGCCCGTCTTCAGCCTGTTGAAGTACAAGTATCGTAGCATGACCAAGCTATTTCCAGCTAATCCTATAATGCAGATAATGAAGTACATTGCTGGAAGAAAGCTGGAACGGAAGCGTCGGACATCATTTTTTACACAAGGCTCTGGATAACCATTGTAATCGTATGTGGCGTAAGATTCATCTTTGGAGACATCGGTAACATTTTCTGTCCCATTGCAGACCTGTGAAATTACAAGTGTTATTTAGAATGGAGCATTGGTATGGAAACAGGACATTATACAACTCAACTACCTGAAGAAGCACAGGCTGACTTGGACTTTTAGGCTACACTTACATCTATTTTTAGGGATATGTTCAGAGTATATGCTGAACATATCCAGAGACACCATATACTTACAGTTGGGAGCATCCTTTTTTCCATTATCTGCACAATATTCACCAGATCATTCAGGAAATACAAGATGGAGAGAAGTAGCAGGCTACGTTTTTCAATTCTGCTTCCTTATGTGAGTGATGTATACGTTCAAAAAGGCAAAAAGTATGCCTCTGTATGGCAGTCCCATCGCAGAAATTAGATTTTGAAATTATATATGATTTTCATACCTCCCAACCGTCCCGTTTTGGGCGGGACAGTCCCGTTTTTTAACCCTTGTCCCGCCTGCACGGACCGTTAAGTGAAAGTCCCGGTTTTTTTGCGGTTTCACGGATTTTTCCGTTTTGTCCCGCCCCCCCCCCCCGAGTCCCGCCCCCCCCCCCCCGAGTCCCGCCCCCGAGTCCCGCCCCCGTCCTGCTCAGGATACAGAGAAGCCAGGGGGCGGGGTGCAGCGTCCTCCTCCTCTCCAGCTCCCGGGCTGTCTGCTGCAGAGCCGGCACCTCCCCCATCCCCTCCCCTGGGAGGCAGAGCCCTCCCTGTCCTCAGGCTGCCACTTGCAGGCACATGGATGGATGGATGGATGGAGCAGTGCAGAGTGTCATGTTCTCTGCACTGCCCCTGCACAGCAGCCCCAGGGGATCATCCTCCGTGCAGGCAGGAACTCTCCAGCACTGCTACATCAATGGCTCCCTGCCCCCACCTCCTCCTGCTCCTCACTGAAGTTCGTCTGATGAAGCAGAGCCGAGTGTGTGCAGCTGCTGCAGTGTGATAACAGGTACTCTACAGTGACTGCAGGCAGCAGCTAAAGGGTTAAACACTTTCCTCCATAGACCCCCTGCCCCCATCCCTAATCCCCCCCCAGTGCACTTCTATTCTGCTTTTATTGTACCATATACTTAATCCCTTAACCCCTTAAGGACGCAGGGTTTTTCTCTCATTTCTCGCTCTCCAACTTCAAAAATCCATAACTTTTTCATTTTTCCGTGTACAGAGCTGTGTGAGGGCTTATTTTGTGCGTAACAAATTTTACTTTCCCGTAATGTTATTTATTTTAACATGCCGTGTACTGCGAAGCTGCAAAAAATTCCAAATGTGGAAAATTTTTTTTAAAAAACCGCACATGTCACGTTCTTGTGGGCTCAGTTTTTTCGACTTTGACTGTGCACTCAAAATAACACCTCAGCTTTATTCTTTGGTTTGGTGCGATCGCGGTGATACCGGATTTATAGGTTTTATTGTGTTTTAATACATTTTCAAAAATTAAACGCATGTGTGCAAAAAAAAAAAAAAAAAAATTTTTGCCATCTTCTGACGCTAATAACTTTTTCATATTTCGGTGCACGGAGCTGGGGGTGGGGTCATTTTTGGCGAAATGAGCCGACGTTTTCATTGCTACCATTTTGAGGTCTGTGCGACATTTTGATCATTTTTAATTTCATTTTTTATGTGATGTAAAAAGGTGTAAAAGTCGCATTTCGGACATTTGGGCGCCATTTCCCGCCTCGGAGGTCACCGCCGCCCGTAACCGTTTTTATATTTTGATAGATCGGGCATTTTGGGACGCGGCGATACCTAATATGTCTGTGATCTTTACTGTTTATTATGTTTTATATCCGTTCTAGGGAAAGGGAGGTGATTAGAATTTTTAATATTTTATAAATTTTTTTTATTTTTAAAACCTGTTTTTTCTTTTTTTTCCACTATTTCTTAGACCATCTACGGTACATTAACCCTAGATGGTCAGATCGCTCCTACCATATACTGCAATACTTCTGGCTCATTGTAACGAACCTGCAGAAGCCATGTAGCCTCGTGTCAAAAGAAGACCCGAGGCTACCACGGCAAACGATCGCCGCCCCCGATGACGTTCGGGGGCACAGCGATCGTAAAAAAGACTTTGCCGGCGACAATGACCGACTGCGGTTATTAGCGGTGGGGGTTTTCTGCAACATGCAAAACCCCCCACCTTGTATGAAGAAGACTCAGCCCGTGAGCCCTCTTCATACACTCCTTATACTCTCTGCGTCGTAGAGCTACGGCGCAGAGCGTTAAGGGGTTAAAGGGGTTTTCCCACAAATACAAGTTAGGCCCTATCCATAGGACAGGGCTTAACCTGCTGATGTGTGGGGGTTTCAGTGATGTGACCCCCATAGATCATGAATACGAGGGGTGTGTTGGGGTCCACATAAGGTCCATGTCATCGCTCTATGACAGTAATGGAGCAGAATGGTCATACACGGCCGTCTGCTCCATTACTCTGACGGAACAATTTTTGCGTTTCCATATTTCACTCCCCACTTTCAAAAATCAATAACTTTTTTATTTTTCCACGTACAGAGCTGTGTGCGGCCTGTTTCTGCGTAACAAATTATACTTCCTAGTGACAGTATTAAATATTCCAGGCCCTGTACTGGGAAGCGGGAAGGAAAATATCAAATGTGTTTTTTATGGCTTTCACTGCGCGCTCAATAGGACTCCTCCCCTTTACTGCGCTCCATAGGACCCCTCCCCTTTACTGCGCTCCATAGGACCCCTCCCCTTTACTGCGCTCCATAGGACCCCTCCCCTTTACTGCACTCCATAGGACCCCTCCCCTTTACTGCGCTCCATAGGACCCCTCCCCTTTACTGCGCTCCATAGGACCCCTCCCCTTTACTGCGCTCCATAGGACCCCTCCCCTTTACTGCGCTCCATAGGACCCCTCCCCTTTACTGCGCTCCATAGGACCCCTCCCCTTTACTGCGACAACGAGCATGTCCCCCCCCTAGACAACGAGGATTTCCCCCCCTAGACAACGAGCATTTCCCCCTGCTAGACAACGAGCATGTCTCCCCCTGACCCCTAGACAACGAGCATGTCCCCCCCCAAGACAACGAGCATGCCCCCCCCCTAGACAACGAGCATGTCCCCCCCCCCAGACAACGAGCATTCCCCCCCCTAGACAACGAGCATGTCTCCCCCCGACTCCTAGACAACGAGCATGTCCCCCCCCTAGACAACTAGCATTCCCCCCCCCCCTAGACAACGAGCATGTCTACCCCTGACCCCTAGACAACGAGCATGTCCTCCCCTGTGGCTGCGTGCCCTTTTTTGTGTGTTTGTGTTATTTTTGTCTTCCAGGACCGTGCCTGCTGTGGACTGCTTCGGATTCGAAGGATTACGTCTATGACCGACATTTCTAACAAATAAAATGGTCAACGAGGGTGTGTCTGCGTCTTTTGTTCAATAAAATTTTCTGAAAACGGTGTGATTATTTATTTTTTTGCGACACTCTTCATAGTTTGCCGTAGTAGTGGTGCCGGCTAGATGACGGTGCTCATTACTAAGGGCTGGCCTTAGTGTTTGCCTTAATTTTTTTGGCAAATTTACACTAACGCCCATACCATTACCCCGGTACCCACCGCCACCAGGGGTGCCGGGAAGAGCCGGGTACAAACCAGTACCTGACCGTCTATAGATGGTCAGGTGTTGGGGCGGCTGCAGGCTGTTATTGTTGCGCTGGGATAGCCCCCTAACAGTGGCCTATCCCAGCTCAGTAATAGCAGGCTGCTGCTGCTTTTTTGTATCTGGCTGATTTGAACAATAGGGGGCACCCCATGCCGTTTTTCCCCCCCATTTTTTTGTAAAAATGGGGGAAACAGCCTGGGAGCCCCCTTTAAAGGGGGGACCCCACGCATATTTTTGTCAAAAATTTGAAGAAAAAACGGCATGGGGTGCCCCTATTTTTCAAATCAGCCTGATACAAAAAAGCAGCAGCAGCCTGCCATTACTGAGCTGGGATAGGTCACTGTTAGGGGGCTATTCCAGCGCAACAATAACAGCCTGCAGCCGCCCCACTACCTGACCATCTATAGACGGTCAGGTACTGGTTTGTACCCGGCTCTTCCCGGCACCCCTGGTGGCGGTGGGTACCGGGGTAATGGTATGGGCGTTAGTGTAAATTTGCCAAAAAAATTAAGGCAAACACTAAGGCCAGCCCTTAGTAATGAGCACCGTCACCTAGCCGGCACCACTACTACGGCAAACTATGAAGAGTGTCGCAAAAAAATAAATAATCACACCGTTTTCAGAAAATTTTATTGAACAAAAAACGCAGACACACCCTCGTTGACCATTTTATTTGTTAGAACTGTCGGTCATCGATGTAATCCTTCGAATCGGAAGCAGTCCACAGCAGGCACGGTCCTGGAAGACAAAAATAACACAAACACACAAAAAAGGGCACGCAGCCACAGGGGGGGACAGGCTCGTTGTCTAGGTGGGGGACATGCTCGTTGTCTAGGGGGGGGGGGACATGCTCGTTGTCTAGGGGGGGACATGGTCGTTGTCTAGGTGGGGGTACATTCTCGTTGTCTAGGTGGGGGTACATGCTCGTTGTCTAGGGGGGGGTACATGCTCGTTGTCTAGGGGGGGGCATGCTCGTTGTCTAGGGGACATGCTCGTTGTCTAGGGGGGGCATGCTTGTTGTCTAGGGGGGGCATGCTCGTTGTCTGGGGGGGACATGCTCGTTGTCTAGGGGGGGGCATGCTCGTTGTCTGGGGGCGGACATGCCCGTTGTCTGGGGGGGACATGCTCGTTGTCTAGGGGGGGGCATGCTCGTTGTCTGGGGGCGGACATGCCCGTTGTCTGGGGGGGACATGCTCGTTGTCTAGGGGGGGACATGCTCGTTGTCTAGGGGAGGACATGCTCGTTGTCTAGGGGAGGACATGCTCGTTGTCTGGGGGGGGCATGCTCGTTGTCTAGGGGAGGACATGCTCGTTGTCTAGGAGGGCATGCTCGTTGTCTAGGGGGAGTGGAATATGCCCCCCAATTATATACATAAATATACATTGGTGCCAGTGGATGCGTTGAAGGTATGAGCAGTGGCGTGGCCAGGGGGTGTGGTTAGGGGGCGTGGCTAGGGTGTGGCTTCTGTGGGTAAAAAAATCGCCGCGGCGCGCTTCGCGCGCCGCCATTTTGTCCCTCTTTCTCCTCCACAAAAGTTGGGAGGTATGGATTTTTAAGGGTTTATTGAAAACAATATCAAAATGTCCTCCTGCTAAGAATGATTTTCTCTAATCTAAGAGGGAACCTGACCATAAGTATTCAGCTTCCCTAAATTGCGATCACAGGGGAAATGAAACATTACATATAAATCCATAAGTGATATGAATAATGCAGAATTAGGCTGAAAATAAAATGAAAATTATGAAAACGTATGAAAATGGTCGTATATACGACTGTATATATATGTGTAGCATGACATATATGAACATACGGATGAAAAGCGACACGTAGATATGGATTTATACAGCACGGAAATACAGGACCGATGAAATTACACGTGTGTGTGAATGCAGCCTCTGGTAAAATAAGAAAGGGGGTGGGAGAGATAAATGTTTAATACCTTTTGTTGGAAGGTATCGATTTATATAAAATTGGGAGGTTATTGCAGGCAGCCAAAATGTATCACTTGATGCACCCTCTGTCTTTGCCATTATAAAATATTATGGCAGCAATTAGCAAAGAAACTAGTTTTGATTACAAAAGTGCACACAGTGGGGCTCATTTACTAAGGGCTCTGTGGCCGCACTTTCGTCGGGTTTCCCAAATATTTCCGTTTTGCGCCAAATTCCGCAGGGATTTTGGCGCACGCAATCTGCAGGTGAACTCTGGCAGACCTCGGCGCAGCAGCGGCACCTACTGGATAACGGGCACACGACCTTAGTGAATCCCGGCAGAACACGAATCCACAGCACCGCGGGATCTCGACCGGACCGGGTAAGTAAATGAGCCCCTGTATCTGCATCCTATACCGAGGGCACTAGAAGAACTGCCTGCGCCCCTCCTCTGATACAAGTGCCAGTAATGTGTAATGGAATGGTGTATATTTCTGCAGCTTTTCTATTCTCTAATCTTCTCCAAACCACATCCTGACTCACCTGCAGTGAAAGGACAGGAAGCCACAGATTCACAATGAGAGTTGCAGGTGTTCTAGCAAATTGTTAGGATGCTTCACATTCTGTGATTACGGACCGTGCAACGTACAGTGTGACAGGCTGACCACACTACGCGGATGGGTTTCTTTGCATCATTCTGACATACCCCTGCTTTCCTGCTAACAATGGATCGCAGTGTCATTCCTGGGAAGCAGGGATTCCTTGCATCATATGTCAATAACCATCCCTGCTTTGTGGGCAGCATGTGACGGTCTCTGATTACAGGCTGATCACACTAATAGTAAAGTCAGCCAGGGGTGGGAAACCAATCTTTTACAACAGACCCCCTACTTTGTGTTTAAAAAATCCATCATATAATGTGGTGCATAGGTGTTAATGAAGCCTGGAGCCCCTTAGGCACATTTGCATAATTTTTTAAGCCTTTATTTCTTAAAAACAAGGGCATAGGATGCTTAACAAAGAGCAGATCCTGCCAGACAGTATGGCACAGTATGTCAGTGTTCTTGGTTTACAATCCTTGATCTTGATGGTAGGTGTCCTTTATAATGCATTTTATGTTGAAATAATATTTAAATCAATCTTTTTTGCATCTAAACACAATTTCATTTTTTTCAACTTTTTAGTCTTCTAAACTAGAATTAAAAATAGACATTTGTCTAACATATGTACCTGCACAGACTATTTAGCTTTAGATCTACATAATAGTGTCAAATATAGGCAAATATAGCCCCTTTAATACCCCATAAATAAAAAACTAAGTAGGTTTACTGCATAGATCCAGAAGTTATAACACAAACAAAACCAACACCAAATTAAATAAGCAACCGAGCCAATATCATACCATAAATACAGCCCCAACACCAAGCTCTTCACATAAATTCAACAATAGAACCAAACCCAGTATACATGGTAAATACAGTGCCAAAACTAAGTTTGTACATATGTAAAGCACAAGAACATCAATACACCACCCAGATTGAGATTATGACATCTTTAAAACACCAGAACCACTATAAAGGTTTAGATTACCACAGTCACAATGACTGCATCTATGGGTACCTGGTTTTTCTTGCTTGATTTTAACAGTATACAGAAAAAACCCACCTGAGAAATTTCTACAATATTAGAAGTACAGTTTGGCACATCCTCAGAAAGAAAGCACCGGTAAACTCATTAATGCAATGATACCTGGATGTCCACAGAAGATAACAATGGTGAATGGCTTCAGAATAATTTCCATGATAGAGAAATTAGAGAAACCCCTTCACAACAGCCAGCCAAGAAGCCAGATGAATTCTGGGAAATGCTGTGGGGTAGGTTCCAGGCAAATGCAGCCTAACTGATTGGTTGGCGTTTCATAATACAGATAGACAATGACCCAAAACATAAAGCCAAAGCAACCCAAGATTCTATTAAAGCAAAGAAGTAGAATTTTCTTAAATCGTCATTCACCTGCATTTCACTTGTTCAAAACAAAACTTCAGACAGAAAGACTACAAAGTAACTGCAACTGAAAAGCATTGCAGTGAGGGCCTCACAGAGTATCAAAAAGGAGCAAACACGGCGCCTGGTGATGGGCTTGCGTTCAATTTACAATTATATACAATGTCCAATGACTTTTGAGCCTCTGAAATGAAGGGATTGGGGCTCTTTACTTACCCGTCCGCTGGAGTTCCCCCGAAATTACATTGTCCGATGATGCACTGCACTGTGCTTTATTGTGCGCCCGATATCCTGCATGTGTCGCTTCCCCACTCAGGTTCGACAGAGTTCACCATCTTTTTTGTGGTGCATGTAAGTTCTTGGGCTTGTGAAAAAGTTTCTAAGTTAAATCCCGTGCTCAGTCCGAATCAGTCAGATCATCCAACGTCCTGACCACATGGAAGCCAGCGCAGCTGTGCCAAAAAAGGGTCGCGTGCGACACAATCCCAGCGTAGACACCTGTTGAATATCTGTCCAAGCCGTGCAATCCCCGTTAAAGTCGAACAGTCCGACAAAAATGCGACCCGCGACCCTTAGTAAATGAGCCCTACTGTGTTTAAAAATGCTTTAGATCCTCACATTTTTAGGCAACCATTTTGCTCAACCCTCTGAATTAAAGCAGAAAGTCCAGAATTCACCAGCATCTGAACTGTTTTGTTCAAAATTCATTGTGGTAAGTACATAACGGAAAAATGTAGTCGATGTCCAAATATTTATGGACCTAACTGTGTGTAGCATCCCAGGAGATCTGTGTGTGTTGTAAGTAGCAGCAGAACTAAGAGAGACACCACAGCCATAGAATTGTCAAGTTTTATCAACTCTGACTCGAATGGGGCAGCAACATTATTCAACCCAAATATATAAGATCTCCTTAAATGCCCTATACTAATGGATGTTCCTGGTTACATTACTGCATGGCATAAATATTTATTATAATACAACATCCTCTTCTTTATATTAGCATGTAATAAGATCTATTATATATACTGTAGGTTTAAAGAGACAACACTCTGCAATGAGACAATTGTGGCAGGACACACAAGATACACACAAAAGGCATTATGGGGCTTGTAGGAAACTACCATAAATTGTAAATGTTCTCAACTCTCCAAGTTTCTCTACAAATAGTCTTTGCACATTTTGCCACATATGCTTACAAATGTAAAATAATATTCACTGTTATCAACATTACTAGTATTTTGATAACATTTAGTAGTGAAGCCTGTCACGTGACAACCACTTTGATGCCAAACTTGCATCTTACATAACCTTCGCTGCTTGAATGTTAGGGCTAGATCCTATTTATTTTTTTTACTGTGTGCTTGTTTTTTCCGATAGTTATGTTCTTCTTTATAGCTCATCAGGGCCTAATGGCATATCGGTACAAATGCAGAATACAGCAGAACCACATTTAACACCAAAATATACATTATTGTGAACCCCCACTAGGTACACAGGGAACTACGGTAAGTTGATTTCAACATCATACCTTAGTTTCTTACTTTATTTTTTTATAGTTACTGATGAATGTTATAAACATTTCTGATTTGTCTTAACCTTTCTCTAACACCCCCTCCCCCAACCCCTTTGTCACTTGGTTAAAGTAACAGCCAATGATTTTAGCCCTTTTAACTTCTGTTATTTCTAATAATATAAAAAATCAAAATAAAAAGGATTTTGGAAATAATAATGAAGCCATACTCACAGGATTGCACGGACTGATGGTGTGAGTTGCAGGGTTATAGGGCTCTGTGTAAGTTCTGGTTGAGACAACCTGTATATTGTACATAAAATAAAATATGGAACAATTTAATATAAAATTAAGATTGTGACAGGTCAATGGTACCATTGTATTTGCAGTTTAAACTAATTATTAGAGATGAGCGAAACTTGTGAGATTCGTTTTACATTTGTATCCAAGTTTCATTTCAAACCAATACATTTTGGTCGGAATTGTAAAGTACTCTAACTGCCTTAATGAAAAAAGTCCTATATTGGCACAGAGTTATCATAAATAAATGTGGAAGCTCCAAAGATGTTCCTTTCAGTGCAAAGTAAGACAGAAAACTGGCATGGCCCGAATATTTGATCTGGGCCATTACCTCGTAGAATCTGTTAAACCAACACAGTCTTAGAAATGTTACCTAAACAATGTATATGGATAAGTGAAATTAACCCTACTGTGGATTGTCAGGGAAATGCCTACAAGGCATTATGGGCAGCCCACTGTGACCACCATCCATCCATCTTGTGCCCCTACTTCTGTAGCCTCACACGGGGACATTTTTAGCTTTTGGATTTGTGATATAACTGGGAGATTTTTAAAAGTTTCAGGTCCCATTTTGAATCTTAGATATGGATTCACTCATTTCTCCTTGTAGTTTACATGATCTCTGTTTGCTATCAGTGCTGTATTTAGCTCACAAAATTAGCTGAAAGGGAACCTGTCATCAGGAGCCCTTTTTCTGGCTCCCCAGTGTCCCAAAAGAGAATAATGTACACATTGCCATAGAGATTTTATAGTAAGGGTACATACTATACCGAGGTAGACGGGCATACCACTGTGCACTGGAGAGGAGGTGTCCCCTCCATAGAGAAAAGCGACGTATGGCCCGCACACATGGGGAAGGATAAAGCATGCTCTATCTTTACCCCGTGTACGGCTTGGATCGGTGCCACACCGCAATTGCCGTCTATGGGGACGTATGTGCAGCTGCAAATTTGCTGAAAGTTTACCTTTCTGTAAGCAGAACTGAGTTCCTAGTCCGCGATGGGGTGGGGACGGGAATGGGAATGGGGGCCATAGGAGGGTTTTTTAAATCTGAAATCGATGCATGACACATCTCTGCATTAAGAAAGTTGCACTTTCATCTAACTTATCTTGGAAAAAGCCAAAAGCCATAAGAACAGAATGCATAAGTACCTGGTCACTAGATAGATACAATGAGGGTGGCATTGTGTCCTGAAACACTGCATTGCATGAAGTACAGCAAAGGTATGTAGTCTCCACTCTTGATTTTGGCTCACAATAACTTATGCAAAAAAATCGAATGAAATAACTGAGACGTGATCTGGGTCTAGGATAGGGTGTAAGTTACAGATTGCTAGGAATCTGGCTGCAGGGATGTTCTAATTGGCAGAATAAGTGAACCAAATACCTTCTCTAAGTCCCTCATCCAAACATGCCGCTGCTCTAAACACTTCTCTCCTCTGAGGTGAGGTAAATAATTTGCTGAGCAGCAGGGCTCTTTTCACAGGGTCACTTTGGATAGAGGTTATAGGAAATCTACCACCAGCTTGAAGACATATTAAACTACAAATACTTACCTACGCTCCTCTTGATGTTGATCCCTGCAGTGTCCTTCTCTAAGCTTGGCACATCGGGATCATCTAAAAAAGAAACTTATAATTAGCAGCCTGGAGCTCGGGAACAAGATGGGCTGCTTATTATGGATGCCTCCTGTGTGACGTCAGCTCCCTCTCCAGCATGGGAGTGGGAGGTATATAGCACGCAGGAGTGTTCATAACCAGCAGCCCGAAGCGTTCGGGGCTGCAAATTATAAGGTTTTTTTCTAGGTGATCCCGCTGTGTCAAGCTTAGAGAAGGACACTGCAGAGATCAACACCAAGAGGAGTGTAGGTAAGTATTTGTAGTTTAATGTCTACCAGCTATTGGTAGGCAGCTAGTGGTATATGAACTAAACATACCTTGAGAATGCTGTAGCTACACTGATATAGAAACATATCTTGTTTAATCCCTGAATCGATTGGCTTTGCTAAAAACACAATTATACAATTATGATAACGAGGTTCTGACGGGTTAGGAAAAAATGCGGAATTTAAAAAAACCAAAAGCGTCGCAAGATCAAGCACTTACATGCACTGAGAAGAAGAAGGCGCAGCGACACCTGGTGGATATCGGGCGCACGACCTTAGTGAATCCCGGCAGAACCCGAATCCTCGCTGGAGAACGCGTTGCTGGATTGCGACTGGACCGGGTAAGTAAATGTTCACAAAAGTCCACGTGCAGGGTGCCCCTTTAGGACAGGGGGTCTGGGCAAATGCCCAGTTTGCCTACCCCTAACGCCGGAACTGCGTGAATTAGTGTAACCTGTAGTAGTCTTCATAAAACTAAGCCATTAGGAGGGACAATGCACCAGGTCCTTCCATACCTTAAAGGTGAATAGGATTGTGATAGAGTGCATGGTATTGTAAGACATATATAAGAAAGAAACTGGTTGCTACAGTGGGATTGTATATGATTGGCTACAAATTTTCCTAAACGTGCATGTGCCTGTATGTGCTTTTGGGGGGTACTTTCAAAGTGTTTTGGTGGTTCAGGTTCTAAAGATATAAGGGAAATATCTAGCTTGATTTTCTAAGAATTTCTAAGCATTACTATGGAGTTGATTGTATAAATTAGAGGAGGGGGTTGAGTGGTTAAGAAGGTGCTGGGATTTTGTAGATACAAAAGTATCTAAGCCTTGTGTGGTTTGGCGGGTGTTCATACTCTGGGCGTAGTCGCAGGTACAGTTCCACTAGAACTTATAGCCTAGGTACATGATGAGTGTTGGCTGGGTGGAGTACTTTTATCTTAATCCTTTGTAGTTCAGATCGTTCAACACAGAAACAAAGATAACAAGTCAAGAAAAAAAGCGTTACAGACATTGTGGTTTAGAGGAATAGCGGAAAATAAAGAAAAGCAGCTGTCAGTAGTGAGGGCTCCAGGTCCTGCTTATATATGATGCACTCACCTCCAGGATGGCTTGGATGAGAACCAGCAGAAATGCTGAAAATGTGAAAAGGAAAAAAAAATTATTAACAAACATTCACATTTTTGTAGCTATAGTAGCATTCTTGAAAATTCACTAAATATTGTCAAATACGCTTAAATAAAACCAACTTACATTTATCCCTAAAAAAACATGTAGCCCAAATCAAGTATTGCACATAAGAAAGATGTTACTGAGTCAATGGCTTTGCGCCACTTTGTGTCGCACATTTTTCAGACTGTGCCTTATTTTTAATGGGAAAAAAGGCTTGGGCAGGTATTTAAGTAGCGGGTGCGTTGTGATTGTGCCGCACGCAACCCTTTTTTTAGTGCAGCTGTGCTGGATTTCATGCGACACTGATTCAGACTGAGTGCAGCATTTAACTTTCAAAGTGTGTCTCAAGCCCAAGCACTAAAAAGATGGTGAACTCTGTCGGACCTGAGCAGGGAAGTGGCACATGCAGGATATCGGGCACATGATCTTTATATACCTTATATACCACAAACCTTATATAGACAGTGACATCTCTGCGGACTTCCCTGAGTATGCTCAGTGTAGAACGGGGAGGGATGCAATACTTTGCATCCATACCCCAAGGTTCTAATGGCCTCCAGTGAGTATATATGTCGCAAAGCAGAAAGGAGCAGGATGGAAAGACATATGTTGCTGTGTTTTTCCATCTTGTTTTTTCCACAGTTTACAGAATATACTGGGCAGACAGAAAAATTGTGCTTCAGTCTACCAGTAAAAGTCTTTTTGTGCTCTCTGTATATACGTCAGGGGCTTTTCTGGTGTATATACGCTGACTGTACACTCACCGGCCACTTTATTAGGTACACCATGCTAGTAACGGGTTGGACCCCCTTTTGCCTTCAGAACTGCCTCAATTCTTCGTGGCATAGATTCAACAAGGTGCTGGAAGCATTCCTCAGAGATTTTGGTCCATATTGACATGATGGCATCACACAGTTGCCGCAGATTTGTCGGCTGCACATCCATGATGCGAATCTCCCGTTCCACCATATCCCAAAGATGCTCTATTGGATTGAGATCTGGTGACTGTGGAGGCCATTTGAGTACAGTGAACTCATTGTCATGTTCAAGAAACCAGTCTGAGATGATTCCAGCTTTATGACATGTCGCATTATCCTGCTGAAAGTAGCCATCAGATGTTACAGGGTACATTGTGGTCATAAAGGGATGGACATGGTCAGCAACAATACTCAGGTAGGCTGTGGCGTTGCAACGATGCTCAATTGGTACCAAGGGGCCCAAAGAGTGCCAAGAAAATATTCCCCACACCATGACACCACCACCACCAGCCTGAACCGTTGATACAAGGCAGGATGGATCCATGCTTTCATGTTGTTGACGCCAAATTCTGACCCTACCATCCGAATGTCGCAGCAGAAATCGAGACTCATCAGACCAGGCAACGTTTTTCCAATCTTCTACTGTCCAATTTCGATGAGCTTGTGCAAATTGTAGCCTCAGTTTCCTGTTCTTAGCTGAAAGGAGTGGCACCCGGTGTGGTCTTCTGCTGCTGTAGCCCATCTGCCTCAAAGTTCGACGTACTGTGCGTTAAGAGATGCTCTTCTGCCTACCTTGGTTGTGACGGGTGGCGATTTGAGTCATTGTTGCCTTTCTATCAGCTCGAACCAGTCTGCCCATTCTCTTCTGACCTCTGGCATCAACAAGGCATTGCCGCCCACAGAACTGCCACTCACTGGATGTTTTTTCTTTTTCGGACCATTCTCTGTAAACCCTAGAGATGGTTGTGCGTGAAAATCCCAGTAGATCAGCAGTTTCTGAAATACTCAGACCAGCCCTTCTGGCACCAACAACCATGCCACGTTCAAAGGCACTCAAATCACCTTTCTTCCCCATACTGATGCTCGGTTTGAACTGCAGGAGATTGTCTTGACCATGTCTACATGCCTAAATGCACTGAGTTGCTGCCATGTGATTGGCTGATTAGAAATTAAGTGTTAACGAGCAGTTGGACAGGTGTACCTAATAAAGTGGCCGGTGAGTGTATATGTAACACATGATGTGAATGTAGCATAACCAGTATACTGCATTAAAGTTTGTGTTTTGTATTTTTTGTTATGATTTTTTTGTTTTGAATTTCCCATTCTTTTGGCCCCCATGAGCTCATATGTAAATTAGCTCATTCTTTTTATTCATATTTATAACTTCTGAAGGACATATCTTTTGATTGACTGGATTAAAAATAATGATAAAATGATGTGTATAATTCAGAATTTTCTACTTGGTGATAGGTATTCTTTTAATGGCCTCCCCTTACACTTGGTCACAGTCTTTAGCCTGCATAGACATTATCTCTTAACCCTTTAAGGACCTGGACCTTAAGGGTTTTTTCATTTCCATTTTTCACTCCTCACAATCAAAAATCTATAATTTTTTTTTTACATGTAAAGAGCTCTGTGACAGCTTGTTTTCTGCGTAACAAATTGCACTTCATAGTGACGGTATTTATTCTTCCATGCCGTGTACTGGGAAGTGGGAAAAAAATTCTAAATGCAGTGAAATTGGTGAAAAAACGCATTTGTGACATTTTCTTGTGGGCTTGGATTTTACAGCTTTCACTGTATGCCCCAAATGACATGTGTACTTTATTCTTTGGGTCGGTGCGATCATGGGGATACAAAATTTGTATAGGTTTTATAATGTTTTCATACATTTACAAAAATGAAAAACCTCTTGTACAAAAATTCTTTTTAAGATTTTGCCATCTTTTGGTGGCAATGTGCGGGTTGACACCTGGAATTGGTGCTAGCGATATGCAGCAAAGACTTACCAGCTATGGAGATGGCTCAGCCCGTGAGCCCTCTACATGCACCTGCAGCCGACCTGTAACATGCTATTACGGGGCGCAGTGTTGCAAGCACTGTTTATGGAAATATGCCCTTGCTATTGTGTTCATGCAGCAAAATCTCCAGTTGCTAAATTGTGGAATTATTTAGACCCTATATGATGGTTGTATTCAGTCACATATGATGGTAGTAATAAGTGACTGTAAGCCAGTCAGCGTATGGTGATATTATTCATTATATAGGGGGGTTCAGCAGCACCACTGCTATATATTGTAGATAGAGCATCCACTGTATAGTTTCTGACACCGCAGCCAGCCAAGGATAGGTGTTAGGTGTGGACATGGGCCCCCACGGGAGGACAATCTGGTCAGACACTGATCCCAGAGGTGAAACCAGATACCAAATGTCTTAAATGTCTTTTGCATTAAAACATTTGCATTTGCTCACTAGTTAAATTTGTGTAAAAATGACCAAGTCATAGGTTACTTATATATGCACAAGTAGCTTTTCAGTTCTAAACTTTAGGAAAGCTTGATGAAGATAATGGGGGTCATTTACTAAGGGCCCGATTCCCATTTTCTCGGGGTGTTATCCGAATATTTCTGATTTGCACCAATTTCCCATGAATCGCCCCGGGATTTGGCGCACGCGATCGGATTGTGGCGCAACGGCGCTGGCATGCACGAGACGGAAATCGGGGGGCGTGGCCGAACGAAAACCCGATGGATTCGGAAAAAAACGCCGCATTTATAAAGAAAATCTGTTGCGGAGCTTGCACTTACCTTCACTCAGTCCGGCTCGGTGAACTCCAGTGCACTTCGATGCTTTTCAGCGCAGCAGCGCCACTCAGTGGATGGCGGAGGAATTACCTTAATGAATCCCGGCCGGACCTGAATCCAGCGCAGAGAACGCGCCGCTGGATCGCGAATGGACCGGGTATGTAAATCTGCCCCAATGACTGTAATGCAGCATTCCTAGTAAAGATCCAACCTTCCTAGCTGAAAAGGAAGGCAGGAGATGGCAGAATGTCTTACATTTATCCTAAAAGGGAATTTCCACCTTTTATTACCATGCTATTTCTAGCTCCAATATTCTATATATGTTGATCTAATGACAAGAGCTCCATCCTTTTGACACATTATGCCAAATCCATTACAAAACCACGGATCTCAATTGTAAAATTTTGACTAATAGCATTTTGACTTATAGCATTTCCCACTAGAGGGAGCTCATGAGCTCAATGTTCTACTTTTGAAAATGTATACATAATCTGTCAGTGGAGCATCAATGGCTGTAAGTCTCCACACATCTGCAGAAGCAGCCTTAAATGGCAAAGTCTCCCTAAGGCCTCATTCAGACAAACGTAAGGAAGACCGTGATCCAGCTGCAAAATATGGCACCCGGTCATAGTGCAGTTAACATGTGCTGTCTCACTACACACTACACTGTGATTGGGCCAGGAGGCTGCAGGGAAAAATCTAGCTCATGTCCTAAATTTTGCCGGCCACTCGGCTTTCAATGTAGAGGGGAAGGGTGAGGAGCGTTTGCCTTGCTTGCCTTGTTCCTGTTGGAATAGATATACTAGACCAGAGCTGACTAAGATAAACAATCACTTGACACAGCAATCACATGGGTTTTCATGCAAATCTGACCAGGGAGAAAACAATCACTTTCCTCATTTAATATAGTAGAGTTTTTGGAGACCTGTATTACATACATGTAGTTAAAACCACAATTAAGAGTGGAAATTATGCTTTTTCTAAGAGGTCATATGACAATGACCTCTAAAAGTCAGCAATTTTATAGGTAAAATCTTGGTTTATTGCTCAATGTAATAACCACATAATATACCGCTGCCACTTGATAAAGCATACACCACAGTCCATTATACAAAGAAGTGAAGGAGAGAGTACAGTGACTCATTCCTCTCATCTGTTGTAGGCTAGAGAAGATAGCAGTTAGTGGTATTGCTTACCGAGATGCTTGCATAAAACACTTTTGACCATAAACCAACTTCCTCACTTTCATTTTTTTTCCATTTACTATATACTCTCAGTCACGGGTGTGCAACTAAGAAGCAAAGGTTTTGTTTCATCTCATTCGCATTTCTCAAGAATATAAAAAAATTCCCTTCTACTATTTTGCATCACTAGCCAATACTAGTCATTTTGTTATCAAAAACTGTCCTTTGTCGGAAAGCGTGTTTATAATTTACGGTAGTCATTGATGTTAGCTTTTTCATTATGGCTATCCATTAGCTGCTTTTTAGTGTCCAAAATTAACACAATACAAGTTTTCTATGAAAACATCTTACTTTACAGCCTGCTGCAAGAATAAATGCTCCAGCTTCATTATCACTAATAAGCAGAGGACTTATGACTAAGGATGAACTTATTGTACTGCCTTTTAGTAGGTAGTGAGAACCTGTCCCCACAAAAGCTGTACCTGAGGCAAAAAATGGTGGTTGACTAGGAATGGGATGGGATTTACAGAACCTTTGCTGTGAGCCACATCTTCTCATCTATGGTCATTTACAAACCAGACAAAGTCAACCTTTTAATTTTCTATTTAGTCTCTAGGGACTCATATGTAAGAGCAGATGGAAAATTTTTTATCAATGAGAGTTTGTGTAAATGAGAGCCCCACTTAGGCTCCCAGAAGAGAAACATTTATATTCTGGACCCTTTTTCAAGGTTTCTGGTGTATCACGTGGAGCCTGTGGGAATTTTAAGGACCCTGATACAACTGCTACATCTGCACCCTGTATAGCAATGCTTATTATTGTCTCTAACAAGAGGCTTGACCCATGACCTTAATGTTCAATATGTGGGACTGACAACATATAAAACATAACAGATTTTAATAGGAAATGTGCAGAATAGAGTGATGAATTGGAACCCCACATATGCCGATGTAACAATATTACGTAGAATATCTGAGAATACTAAAGTGAGAACCTCAATAACATGTGGAGTGGATATAGGATTACATTCATCTCTCATATTACATTGTGGCAACACAAAAATTTCGGACAATGAAATTTAAGACCCATAACAGTTAGACATTGTTGTCCCATTACCCAGCTCATGGATGTGTCACATAAATCAGTGCCCACAGCCTGTGGCATGTCATTGTCTGCTACTCACCACTTCCTTGCAGCTGCCGCATGGTGTAAGGTGATTGAGTTCCTCGCTGTACACCAGACGAGATCCTGTACCAGTTGTAGAATCAAAGAATCTCTGTCCAACCTGAACCATCAGTACTTGCAAAAAAATATAGAACCTCCCCTTCTTCCTGAGTACAGACACAGGATGTCTTATGTATTGTGTTATATATCCAGGAACTAACAACAATTTTACCTTTGTACCAAACAGTGAGTAGGTTCTTCATAAGACTGAATGGGTGGATACATCTTATACACCAATGTTTCTCAATGTCACATAACCTCTACTAAAATAAATTACCTTACCCCAATAATAAATAAATGCCCCTAAACCTATGATCTCACAGCATTACATATCTATTAAAATCACCACATGAATATTATTTAGAGACATAGCACGTCTCCCATGTGGGAGAACACATCACAGATATAATCATTGAAACCCATGCATATCTACTATAATCATGGGGAGGGCTTCCGGGGCATGGGCCCTTAGGCCCTCGCTAATTTACTCCTCAGTAATAGCCCCACCACCAGCAATGGCAGCAGGCGGGCACATGTACAACTGACTTTCTCGGAGTAATGCGATGCACAGCGGTCAGGAACAGATCATCATTAGCATGTCTATAGGAGGCACATACAAGTCATACTGGAGTGTTTATTCTATAATAACATAATATTCTACAATAACATTCTACAATATTCTATAATAACACACTTCTGCCATGCAGCCTCTTTAAGATGCAGGAACATGGTGACGGCATCTTGCTCCTGTGTCATCCAGTGATGCCGAAGAAGATGCAGATGGAGAGTACTTTTTTTTTTTCTGCTGCATTGGGGCAAAAAATTTACTAAGAAGGGGTACCCTGCCTAATGGGTCATAAACGGATTACAGACTAAGGGTCGCAATACTTTTTACACGGATTACATATTGAGGCAGAACCCTGGCTATTATATGGATTACTTACTACTGGGGGTACTGCCTATAAAATAGATTACGGACTAATGGGGGATCCTGCCTATAACATGGATGTTAAATGTGTGCCCTTTCTTTGCTGCATCCAGTGTGGGCCTCCAACAGATTTTGCACCCTGGGACTCCACCAAAGTTAATTCCACCCCTGACTATAATAGCCCAGTCAGTCAGTTCAAGTTGTAAAATAAAATACTTTAAAAAATTACAATAAAAAGTGCTCAGCCCCTGTATAAAAATACAAATATTCATACTTGCATTATGGATCCCATACTTGCAAGTCCCAGGACAGGGAGGTGAGTATTACTTTCATTATTTTATTAAACAATGGAGTGCTGCATATAACTAAACTATAGGGTGCTGTATATAGACTGTGGGGGTCTGTATATAAGTTATGAGGGGTTCTATATAGACTGTGAGGGAGATCTGTGTATAAACTATGAGAGGGCTGTATATAAACTATGGGGGTTTGTATATAAACTAAGGGGGGTTGTATATAAATTGTGGGGGATGTATATAGACTGTAGGTGGCTTTATATAGAGGTATTGTCTGTGCAGCCAAAGCATTAGGCTTTAGGAGATCTAGTGATGCTCCACTAAGCGCATGCAGCTCATTAGCATATATCTTAGGTAAAGGAGAAAACAAACAGTGACTGTATTGTGTTTATGGGCACAGTGTGGTATGTTGGATCAACCCACAAATAAAAATAGCATAGTTTATAACACTTTACAAGTTTCCGGGAATACAGTGATCTGTCATTTTATAGAAGATTTGGTTTTCTGTGCTTCGGTTGCTTACCCTTTACTTTTGGTGAACCAATTCTCTCCTTCCAGTGCCTTTCATTTTCCAAAAAATGTTCATTAATGTGTGGAAGAGAAACAGCATGGTCTCCTTAAGAAGCTCATTTGCATAACACATTATTCCTTACGAAACCCTTTTCAGCTTTTGTGTATCATTTTTTCACTTCCTGTATTCCATTTTTTTTTTTATTTTGACATTAACAGAACCATATAAGAGTTTTTTTATCTGCGGGACAAATTGTACTTCTTTGTGGCACCATTGAATATTCTATGCAATGTATTGACAAATTGATAAAAACAACATTTTCTAGTGGGCTTTTCTTTTACACTTTTTACTGTGGTCCAGATGACACACTCCATTTATTGTTTAGGTCAGTACAGTCACAGATATTCCACATATATATAGGCACTTCAGTTTACTGAGAGGTGTAAGGTGTCATTTATAACACACTGAGCTAATACTATTACTATTACTAATACTATTTGTGGAGCAAATATATCTGAAAAATTTAGTATTTTAATTGTTTATTTAAAGAGGACCTGTCACCAGAATTTAACTAACAATACCTGCTGATAAAGGGTTACATGTCCTCCCCACATCACCTAAAATTAGCATCCTTAAATATTTTAATTACAGTTGTTTTTCTGATATGCAAATTAGCTTTTCTGACTCATGTCTTCTGGCATTGACTCTTCTCTCTCCTGGGCTACCAGTAAACCACGCCCCCTTATTTTGACTGACAGCTTTCCCTTGTGTTGCATTCGTGTCATGTGACCAGAGTGACATCATCTAAGGTCCCTTAGCCACCTAACATTAGTAAAGTGTAACCTCACTGTACTGTACTGTATATATCTGAGCAAATTAAAACACAGCTTCCATGGAGGATGGAGAGGAATAGAAGTCCATGGAGGCTTCTGTGACTTCATGTGGTCACATACATACATGGGGTACATTTTGCAAATATAAAGGGTACTGGACCTTTGATAACAGCACCCTGGTCACTTGACATGAACTGATGAATATTAAGACATGGGACATAGGGAGGAGTTGAGATGGGAGGGGCTGGCTGTGCAAGACATGACCCCTCTGATTCCAGGTGCTATAAGATAAAATTGATTTATGGGGATGTGAAGGAAACAGTTTTAGCTAAGAGAAGGATGTCAGTAAATCCTTACTACAAAGAAACAATTTAAAAAAATCTGATTAATGCAACATTTATGGAATTAGAAATATAATCTTGAGGGAGAACAAAAAGGAGGGTAAAGATGGATATTGTATTTTAATGGCTGATTAACTATTGAATGAAATAGGTGTCTTTCAGACAAACGCATGAACATATTAGTTATCATTGGTTGTTGCAGTGGTCTGAACGGAGCATACATGCTAGGTGACTGTGGGTGATGTAAAACAGCCTTTCTATATGATCAAATGAAATAAAGTTATTTACTAGTAGAGCTCAGTAGTTTATAGCGTACTTATATGTGTATAAGTGTTAAGCATCACATCAGATCCCCCTTGTAGAAAGGACAGAGAGTTTAGTCATCCAATACCTCCATCATGCATGGTCAGTTTTAGGGATTTCCCCCATACATTCATTTATGTGAAATAAATACCAGTAATACCAGTACCAGTAATACCAGAAATACAATACCAGTAAACATGCTTTCATTAGAAAATGAGATATGTCATTTTATTTAGTGCTTTACATATACCAAACTATTAGATACGGGGACTGCTAACCATTAATATCAGATGGGAGATAATATTATATGTGTATTTACTCTGTATGAGTGTGGAACGTAACACACACTACATATACAGTTCTAGTATCAGGGTTCATACATTACTTACTACACATACAGTTCTGGTATCAGAGTTCACACCCTGCACATACATTTCTGGTATCATGGTACACACACTACACATACAGTTCTAGTATCAGGGTTCATACATTACTTACTACACATACAGTTCTGGTATCAGAGTTCACACCCTGCACATACATTTCTGGTATCATGGTACACACACTACACATACAGTTCTAGTATCAGGGTTCATACATTACTTACTACACATACAGTTCTGGTATCAGAGTTCACACCCTGCACATACATTTCTGGTATCATGGTACACACACTACACATACAGTTCTAGTATCAGGGTTCATACCTTATTTACTACACATACAGTTCTGGTATTAGAGTTCATACCCTGCACATACAGTTCTGGTATCGGAGCTCAGGTATCAGAGTGACAATTGTATCCATCACATGGTCATGGTAGGGTCTGACTAATCCAGCAGTGTGCCGAGATGCCATTTGTCCACACCCATGACAGTCGATGACTCCGTCCCTACCAGCGCTATTGCAACTCAATCCGTGTCAAAGTCCCTTGGACACAGATAGAGTTGAATATTATGATGATGGAGAGAGCCATATTGACCACAATATGAAGGGGAGATGAGGGGACCACAATATGAAGGAGAGATGAGGGGGGCATAATATGAGGGTGAGATGAAAGGTGCCATAATATGAGTGGGAGAAGAAAGGGGGAAACTAAGGGGGTAGATAAAGGGACCAAGGTAGGAGCTGGCAGAGGCACAGATTGCTTTTACTAATGCCTACATATCCATCTCAAGACTGAATTGCGTTTTAAAATGTATTTCAAGCTTATCTGGAGTTTCTCCTCCCTGAGCACAGACATGTTTAGATGTAAATGCATGCAAAAACAACGCAAACGTTTTACTACTTAACGAACACAAGCATTTAGTTCTACACCCATCTGCGTTCAGGGAGGAGTTACTCCAGATGTGCTTGTAATGCTTTTATAAAATGCAATTCAGTCACATCTTGTGAACATGGCCATAGGCTGTGCACACAAAACATGTTGTATTTTCACATTACTTGCATTTAAGGAGAGAGTATTCAGGGAATTCCTAGGATAGTAGAGTATCCAATGACTAGCGGAAAATAAGAGAGCCGCGTTGAAAAGTGTAGAGAGTGTTGTGGTGTGTGACCGGACCTTAGGAGTTATCCTTGCAGCAGACCCTATCACCTTGTAAGGGGGACATCCAAACACCTTACTCCTCCAACAAACTCCTATAGAGACACACTGGTGTGAACACACACCTACTCCCACAAATACCCGAATTCTCGTCTCTCCACTATATTATAATACAGTACCTCCTCCCACCACACTACGTTTTTAATTCACCTTTATGTTGGCTAGCACACAATTTCTGAACAAATATCAATACAGATACAGGCGGTCCCCTACTTAAGAACACCTGACTTACATACGACCCCTAGTTACAAACGGACCTCTGGATTTTGGTAATTTACTGTACTTTAGTCCTAGGCTACAATAAACAGCTTTAACAGTTATCACAGGTGTTTGCAATTAAGATTTATTGTTGATCTTGGTTCTTATGACAATCCAACATTTTTAAAATCCAGTTATCACGGAGACCAAAAAATTTTTGACAGGGGTTACAATAATAAAGTATACGGTTCCGACTTACATTCAAACTCAACTTAAGAACAAACCTACAGAACCTATCTTGTATGTAACCCAGGGACTGCCTGTATTGATCTGTTCGTATTAATAAGAAATAATAAAAGTTAATTTTTATCTTGGTCCAAGGACCTCTTTTTCTTGCAGAAATGCAAGTAATGTGAAAATACAATTTTGAATATAGGTCCCAACCAAAAAAGTTACTGTAGGTCTGTAAGACTGATGTGATTTGTGATGCGTTTTTGCCTGATGCATTGCCTTTCAAAACCCAATGAAGCCCAAGAATGTACTGGGGATATTTCCATGTAGTATTATGTGGGCCGCCAGATTCAATTTCACTAGTGGGCCCTAGTCTCCCCAGTCTGGCCCTGAGCCATGGACATGCTTTTGATATACTATATATTATTTTAGGAAATAGGTAGCAAAAGGTATATATTGGGGTTTATGTCCCAAATGTTGTAGGACTCCACATCTTACTGCTAGTGCTACATTAGGTTTCATGCGATACTGATATCTTTTGCCCTAGTATGTATGGGAGATAAATAACATTGTAAGCCCCATCATGGCCAGGAACAGTATATATGTTGCTGCGGTATAAGAAACAAATAGTTTTGGATTCTCAGCCAGACAAAAGTTAGTCAGAGCATAGAAGACTCATTGGGGGAAATGTATCAGAGGTGTCTGAGGTAAAACTATTCTAGTTGGCCATGTAAACCAATCAGAGGTCAACTTTTATTTTAGGAACTGCTGTGGGAAAATGAAAGCTGAGCTCTGATTGGTTGCCATGAGCAACTAGAAGTGCTCTGCTATGAGACACTTTTGATAAATCCCCTCCACTGTCTCATATACTCCAGTCACCCACACACATGTCAGAGACTTTCAGTTACACATTATCACACAAAAACATCTTACACAGAAAATCCAGCACTGCCACATCCAGTAACAGATGGGAGAGGGGGGGGGGGGGACTTACTGCCACACACTCTTACGGATGTTTGTTTCATTGCGCTGTGTCCTTGATCATGATAATTCTTGGGATCTGTCAAATTTCCCATGGATTTAGTTGCCAGTGATCTCATTACTTTCTGGTATTACATCATTGAATTCAATATATCTATTGATGAGACTCAAAGATGAATAGCTAATATGAAAACCATTTGTAGAATGATAGCAAAATGTTAGTAAAACATCTATAACAAAATGTAGAGATAATAGAAGGGGAAGGTCCCCACCTACACTGTCACTTTCCTTCCATCTCTGTCTCTTTGGAGGACTCTGTACAGCTGTATAATATGTAGACAGTAGAGATGAGCGAACATACTCGTCCGAGCTTGATGCTCGATCGAGCATTAGCGTACTCGTAACTGCTCGTTGCTCGGACGAGTATTTCGCCCGCTCGAGAAAATGGCAGCTCCCGCCGTTTTGCTTTTTGGCGGCCAGAAACAGAGCCAATCACAAGCCAGGAGACTCTGCACTCCACCCAGCATGAAGTGGTACCCTTACACGTAGATAGCAGTGGTTGGCTGGCCAGATCAGGTGACCCTGGGATAGACTAGCCGCTGCCCGCGCTGCTCGGATCATTCTCTGTCTGGATGCCGCTAGGGAGAGAGCTGCTGCTGGTCAGGGAAAGCGTTAGGGTGTTCTATTAGCTTACTGTTAGGCAGGAGTGATTCTAAAAGAACCCAACAGCCCTTCTTAGGGCTACAATAACGTTATAATTTTTTTTTTTTTTATTTGCAGCTAGTACCATATTGTGAGGAATTTGCAGGGGGACTTGCTACCGTTGTGTTTAGCTCTTAGTGACACACATATCCACCTCAAACACCAAAGTGGGAAAATTTATTAGGGGTTTGAGTAGAATTAGGCACAGTCTGCCAGTTTCTTTTTATTTTACGTTTATTGTTTTAATAACTCAGTGTCATCTCATCTTGCATAGTAGTGTGCTGTAATACTTGGCTAGAAAATAGCCATAGGAGAATACAAACGTCTTACTTACGCCTAATAATAATAATAATAATTCTTTATTTATATAGCGCACACAGATTACGCAGCGCTGCACAAAGCATGTCAAATCGGTCCCTGTCCCCAATGGGGCTCACAATCTAAACATCCTAACAGTAGCGTTATATATATTTGATTTCTGGTTGATCTGCTGGTGGCTGTAGTTGTTGCAGTGCATCTACTAGTAAATTGTGAGCAATTTGGAGTCAGACTTGCGACCACTGTGTTTTAGTGACGCACATATCCATCGCAAAGACCGAAGTGGGAAAATTTATTAGGGCCCGGGGTTGTATTTCAATTAGGCACAGTCTGCCATTTCCTTTTTTATTTTACGTTTATTTTTTTCATAACTCAGCGTCATCTCATCTGGCATAGTAGTGTGCTGTAATACTTGGCTAGAAAATAGCCATAGGAGAATACAAACGGCTTAATTACGCCTACAGTAGCGTTATATATATTTGATTTCTGGTTGATCTGCTGGTGGCTGTAGTTGTTGCAGTGCATCTACTAGCAAATTGTGAGCAATTTGGAGTCAGACTTGCGACCACTGTGTTTTAGTGACGCACATATCCATCGCAAAGACCGAAGTGGGAAAATTTATTAGGGCCCGGGGTTGTATTTCAATTAGGCACAGTCTGCCATTTCCTTTTTTATTTTACGTTTATTTTTTTCATAACTCAGCGTCATCTCATCTGGCATAGTAGTGTGCTGTAATACTTGGCTAGAAAATAGCCATAGGAGAATACAAACGGCTTAATTACGCCTACAGTAGCGTTATATATATTTGATTTCTGGTTGATCTGCTGGTGGCTGTAGTTGTTGCAGTGCATCTACTAGCAAATTGTGAGCAATTTGGAGTCAGACTTGCGACCACTGTGTTTTAGTGACGCACATATCCATCGCAAAGACCGAAGTGGGAAAATTTATTAGGGCCCGGGGTTGTATTTCAATTAGGCACAGTCTGCCATTTCCTTTTTTATTTTACGTTTATTTTTTTCATAACTCAGCGTCATCTCATCTGGCATAGTAGTGTGCTGTAATACTTGGCTAGAAAATAGCCATAGGAGAATACAAACGGCTTAATTACGCCTACAGTAGCGTTATATATATTTGATTTCTGGTTGATCTGCTGGTGGCTGTAGTTGTTGCAGTGCATCTACTAGTAAATTGTGAGCAATTTGGAGTCAGACTTGCGACCACTGTGTTTTAGTGACGCACATATCCATCGCAAAGACCGAAGTGGGAAAATTTATTAGGGCCCGGGGTTGTATTTCAATTAGGCACAGTCTGCCATTTCCTTTTTTATTTTACGTTTATTTTTTTCATAACTCAGCGTCATCTCATCTGGCATAGCAGTGTGCTTTCATACTTGGCTATAAAATAGCCATAGCAATAGGATAGCATCGTTTGGTTTTAAAAACTAAAAAACACAAAAAAAAAACAAAAAAAAAAAGTTAAAAAAAAAATTCAAGTTATAACTCTCATTTTCAAAATGTTTAACCCGAGGGCTAGGGGTAGAGGACGAGGGCGGGGACGTGGGCGTCCAACTACTGCAGGGGTCAGAGGCCGTGGTCCTGGGCGGGGTGAGACACCACCTGCTTATGAGGGAGCAGGGGAACGCCGCAGAGCTACACTCCCTAGGTTCATGTCTGAAGTTACTGGGACTCGTGGTAGAGCACTGTTGAGGCCAGAACAGTGCAAACAGGTGATGTCGTGGATTGCCGACAATGCTTCGAGCAATTTGTCCACCAGTCAGTCTTCCACGCAGTCCACCCATGTCACCGAAATCGGCACTCCTCCAGCTCCTGCACCTCAGCCTCCTCCCCCCCAGTCTGCCCCCTCCCAGCAAAATTTGCCATTTGAACCGGCATACTCTGAGGAACTGTTTTCTGGACCCTTCCCACAGTCACAAACCACTTGTCCGGTTGCTGATGAGCAATTTTCCGATGCCCAGGTTTTCCACCAGTCGCAGTCTGTGGGTGATGATGACCTTGTTGACGTACTGGAAGAAGTGTGTAAAGAGGTGTCCGACGATGAGGAGACACGGTTGTCAGACAGTGGGGAAGTTGTTGTCAGGGCAGGAAGTCCGAGGGGGGAGCAGACTGAGGGATCGGAGGATGATGAGGTGACAGACCCAAGCTGGGTTGAGAGGCCGGGTGAACACAGTGCTTCTGAGACGGAGGAGAGTCCTCGACCAGAACAGGTTGGAAGAGGCAGTGGTGGGGCCAGACGGAGAGGCAGGGCCAGAGCTGGTGCATCAGCGCCAAATGTGTCAACTAGTGAAGCTCCCGTGGCGAGGGCTCCTGCGGCGAGGGCTAGATTTTCAGAAGTCTGGAGGTTCTTTAAGGAAACACCGGATGACCGACGGACTGTTTTGTGCCACATTTGCCAAACCAGGATCAGCAGGGGTTCCACCACTACTAGCTTAACTACCACCAGTATGCGCAGGCATATGAATGCTAAACACCCCACTCAGTGGCAACAAGCGCGTTCACCTCCGGCCGTGCACACCACTGCTCCTTCCCCTGTGTCAGCTGATAGTCAGCCCCCTGCCCAGGACCCTGCCACAAAAACCCCATCGTCGCCTCCACGATCCTCCACAGCATCCACCAGTGTTCAGCTCTCCATACCCCAGACGCTGGAGCGGAAACGCAAATATAGTGCAACCCACCCGCACGCCCAAGCCCTTAATGTGCACATCTCCAGATTGCTAAGCCTGGAGATGCTGCCCTATAGGCTAGTAGAGACCGAGGCCTTTCGCAGCCTCATGGCGGCGGCCGCCCCTCGGTATTCGGTCCCCAGCCGCCACTACTTTTCCCGATGTGCCGTCCCAGCCCTGCACCAGCACGTGTCAGACAACATAATCCGTGCCCTGACCAATGCCGTTTCTGACAAGGTCCACCTGACCACGGACACGTGGACGAGTGCTGCCGGGCAGGGCCACTATATATCTCTGACGGCACATTGGGTTAACTTGGTGGAGGCTGGGACCGAGTGTGACCCTGCGGCTGGTCATATACTGCCGACGCCGAGGATTGCGGGGCCTACCTCGGTCCAGGTGTTTGAGGCCTACTATGCCTCCTCCTCCTCCCACCCCTCCTCCACCTCCTCCTCCGAACGACCATCCGTGGGCATGGCGCCATCAGTCGGTAGCTCTAGGCACAGCAGCAGTGCCGTCGCTAAGCGACAGCAGGCGGTGCTCAAACTGCTGAGCCTAGGCGATAAAAGGCACACCGCCCAAGAACTATTAAAGGGCATCACGGCGCAGACTGATCTGTGGCTGGCACCGCTGAACCTGAAGCCAGGCATGGTTGTGTGTGACAACGGCCGTAACCTGGTGGCGGCTCTGCAACTCGGCAGACTGACACATGTGCCATGCCTGGCCCATGTGTTAAATCTGATAGTTCAGCGTTTCCCCCAATCTGTCTGATTTGCTCACGAAGGTGCGCCGCATCTGTGCGCATTTCAGGAAGTCCAGCACAGATGCTGCCACTCTCAGGGCAGCGCAGCGCCGCCTCCAACTGCCCGCTCACCGACTGTTGTGCGACGTGCCCACGAGGTGGAATTCAACACTGACCATGTTATCCAGAGTTTACCAGCAGCGCCGAGCGATTGTAGACTGCCAGATGTCAACTTCCACCAGAACTGGTAGTCAGGTCAGTCAGCTTCCTCAAGTCTACAATGAGGAGTGGACGTGGATGTCTGATATCTGTCAGGTGCTGAGTAACTTTGAGGAGTCAACACAGATGGTCAGTGGCGATGCCGCCATCATCAGCCTCACCATCCCGCTGCTTGGCCTGTTGAAAAACTCTCTGGTCAGCATGAAGTCGGAAGCTTTGCGCTCCTCACAAGAGACGGGGGAAGAAGATTCCCTTGTTGATAGCCAAAGCACCCTTAGGTCTGTTTCTCAGCGCATATCGGAGGAGGTGGAGGTGGAGGAGGAAGAGGAGGAGAAAGTTGGCGAGACACAAGAGGGGACCATTGTTGAGTCCTTCACTGTTGAGCGTGTATGGGCAGAAGAAGAGGAATTGGAGGAGTTGGAGGAGGAGGAAATGGACAGTCAGGCCAGTGAGGGGAGTGAATTCTTACGCGTTGGTACTCTGGCGCATATGGCAGATTTCATGCTAGGCTGCCTATCCCGTGACCCTCGCGTTCAAAGAATTTATTCCAGCACCGATTACTGGGTGTTCACTCTCCTGGACCCACGGTACAAGCAAAATCTTTCCACTCTCATCCCTGGAGAGGAAAGGAGTGTGAGAATGCATGAATACCAGCAGGCCCTGGTGCACAAGCTGAAACAGTATTTCCCTTCTGACAGCGCTAGCGGCAGAGTGCGTAGTTCTGCGGGACAAGTAGCGAGGGAGAGTAGGCGAGCAGGCAGCTTGTCCAGCACTGGCAAGGGTACGCTTTACAAGGCTTTTGCCAGCTTTATGTCACCCCAGCAAGACACTGTCACCTGTCCCCAATCTCGGCAGAGTAGGGCTGATCTTTACAGAAAGATGGTGAGGGAGTACGTAGCTGACCATACCATCGTCCTAAATGATCACACAGCTCCCTACAACTACTGGGTTTCAAAGCTGGACATGTGGCACGAACTGGCGCTGTACGCCTTGGAGGTTCTTGCTTGCCCTGCCGCTAGCGTCTTGTCCGAGCGGGTTTTCAGTGCAGCTGGTGGCATCATCACCGATAAGCGTACACGCCTGTCGACTGACAGCGCTGATAGGCTGACGCTTATCAAGATGAATAAAGCATGGATTTCTCCTAATTTCCAATCTCCAGCAGGTGAAGGAAGCTCAACCTGAATAATTTATCCACGCCTCCTCCTCCTCCTCATTTTCCTCCTTCTCCTGCTCTTTGTACAGTAAAGCAGAGGAAACTGGCTATTTTTTGACAGGGCCCACTGGCTCTACCTATAGTACTTTATGCATTTAATTTTTCTGGAGGGCCACCGACCCGGTCCTCTGTTTTAAACAATTTTTGGGAGTGCCACATACAGGCACTCAATCTATTCAATTTTTCTGGAGGGCCACCTACCTGCTCCTCTGGTTTGAAAACTTTTTTGGACTGCCACATACAGGCACTCAATCTATTCCATTTTTCTGGAGGGCCACCTACCTGCGCCTCTGGTTTGAAAACTTTTTTGCACTGCCACATACAGGCACTCAATCTATTCCATTTTTCTGGAGGGCCACCTACCTGCTCCTCTGGTTTAAAAACTTTTTTGGACTGCCACATACAGGCACTCAATCTATTTCATTTTTCTGGAGGGCCACCTACCTGCTCCTCTGGTTTGAAAACTTTTTTGCACTGCCACATACAGGCACTCAATCTATTCCATTTTTCTGGAGGGCCACCTACCTGCTCCTCTGGTTTGAAAACTTTTTTGGACTGCCACATACAGGCACTCAATCTATTCCATTTTTCTGGAGGGCCACCTACCTGCTCCTCTGGTTTGAAAACTTTTTTGGACTGCCACATACAGGCACTATCCAAATTAAATTGTCTCCATAGCAGCCTCCACACGTTGTCTCCATTGCTTCCTCCAAAAGTCGTCCATATAGCTGCCTCCATACATCGTCCCTTTATCAAACGAGGTGTGTCAGGCAGAAATTTGGGTTGTTTTCATGGATTCCACATCAAAGTTGTTAACTTTGTCGCCACCCAGCTGTGTTATCCACAAAATATACTGGCAAACTTTTATCATTTACCAATATTATTTCAGCGCTTCTTGCGCTTCTGTTTACATTCCCCTCACCCGCCATATCCTAAACTTATAAGAATGCTACTACACTTGATCTTATACAAAAGGTTCTTAGAAGTGCTGTTTGGGGAGTAGCCTAGAGACACGGGCTTGGATTGGCGAAAGCTCGCCTGGCAGCGGAGCGCCAGCTCCATGCCAAGATCCAACTAACATAGTTTTAACTGCAGCACCTTTAATCTACTACTAGTTCACTGCCTCCATACATGGTCCCCTTATCAAACGAGCTGTGTCAGGCAGAATTTTGGGTTGTTTTCATGGCTTCCACAACAATCTTGTTAACTTTGTCGCCACCCTGCTGTGTTATCCACAAAATATACTGGCAAACTTTTATCATTTACCAATATTATTTCAGCGCTTCTTGCGCATCTGTTTACATTCCCCTCACCCGCCATATCCCAAACTTATAAGAACGCTACTACACTTAACTTGGTGCACGCTGGGACCGAGTCTGACCCTGGGGCTGGTGATATACTGCCGACGCAGAGGATTGCGGGGCCTACCTCGGTCCAGGTCTCAAAGGCCTACTATACCTCCTCCTCCTCCCACCCCTCCTCCACCTCCTCCTCCTCCGAATTACCATCCGTGGCCATGGCGCCATCAGTCGGTAGCTCTAGGCACAGCAGCAGTGCCGTCGCTAAGCGACAGCAGGCGGTGCTCAAACTGCTGAGCCTAGCCGATAAAAGGCACACCGCCCAAGAGCTATTACAGGGCATTCCACATCAAACTTGTTAACTTTCTCGCCACCCTGCTGTGTAATCCAGAAAAGATACTGGCAAACTTTTATCATTTACCGATATTATTTCAGCGCTTCTTGCGCATCTGTTTACATTCCCCTCTCTCGCCATATCCCAAACTTATAAGAACGCTACTACACTTGATCTTATACAAAAGGTTCTTAGAAGTGCTGTTTGGGGAGTAGCCTAGAGACAGGGGCTTGGATTGGCGAAAGCTCGCCTGGAAGCGGAGCGCCAGCTCCATCCCAAGATACAACTAACATAGTTTTAAGTGCAGCACCTTTAATCTACTACTAGTTCACTGCCTCCATAATAATAATAATAATAATCTTTATTTATATAGCGCCATCATATTCCGTAGCGCTTTACAAATCATAGGAAACAAATACAAATGTAATGTAACAGAGCACAACATTTGTATGGAACAACAGGAGTGAGGTCCCTGCTCGCCAGAGCTTACGGTTTATGAAGATGATGGGGTAACACGAGGTAAAAGAATTTTTAATGGTCAAGCCATTCTTCTTAGGGAATAGAACAAAATATAATAAATGGAATTGCTGTCGCTTGAACCACTCAGCCGTCACCAGGTCCAGGGTGAATGGGACTGCATAGAAGTCTGGTGCCTGTTGGTTGATGGATAACAGATGGGAGGATGACACAGGACGGGTTAGTAGAAGAGTTAAAACTTCATGCAGTTAATGAGTGTTATAGGCTTGCCTAAAGAAATGGGTTTTAAGAGCACGTTTGAAACTTTGGAGGTTAGGTATTAGTCTGATAGTCCGGGGCAGAGCATTCCATAGAATTGGTGCAGCTCTAGAGAAGTCTTGGAGACGCGAGTGGGAGGTCCGCACTAGGGTAGAGGTTGATCTAAGATCACTGGCGGATCTAAGAGCACGGGTTGGGCGATAGACTGAGATAAGAGAGGAGAGGTAGGGGGGTGCAGCATTATACAGAGCTTTATGGATGAGGGTTATTATTTTAAACTGTATTCGAAAGGAGACTGGCAGCCAGAGCAGCGTCTGGCATGAACTGTAGGCATACATGGTCCCCTTATCAAACGAGCTGTGTCAGGCAGAATTTTGGGTTGTTTTCATGGCTTCCACAACAAACTTGTTAACTTTGTCGTCACCCTGCTGTGTAATCCACAAAATATACTGGCAAACTTTTATCATTTACCAATATTATTTCAGCGCTTCTTGCGCATCTGTTTCCATTCCCCTCACCCGCCATATCCTAAACTTATAAGAACGCTATTACACTTGATCTTATACAAAAGGTTCTTAGAAGTGCTGTTTGGGGAGTAGCCTAGAGACAGGGGCTTGGATTGGCGAAAGCTCGCCTGGCAGCGGAGCGCCAGCTCCATGCCAAGATCCAACTAACATAGTTTTAACTGCAGCACCTTTAATCTACTACTAGTTCACTGCCTCCATACATGGTCCCCTTATCAAACGAGCTGTGTCAGGCAGAATTTTGGGTTGTTTTCATGGCTTCCATGTTAACTTTGTCGCCACCCTGCTGTGTAATCCACAAAATATACTGGCAAACTTTTATCATGTACCGATATTATTTGAGCGCTTCTTGCTCACCTCCTTTGGTTCCTCTCTGCCACCCATTGGTTTGAAGCCTGAGTCCATTTAGGGTATGTCGCCATGCCACTCTCTAGCCTGCCGCTGCTGCCGCTGCCTCTGCATCCTCTGCATGACGTCCCCTATAGTGTCAGGGTCAATTATTGGATGTTTTAGATGCTATCTAGCTTCATTCTGTCAGTCTGTCCTGGCCATGCTGTTGCCCATAATTTTGGCATAATGGTGCGATTAAGCAGCCTCAGAGGCATCCATGCATGCTGCCCCTGCTGTTTCCTGTCCATTTCCGTGGTGTTTCCATCCTTTTCTGAGGTTCCCAGGTGTTTGGCCAAGCTTCCCTGTGCAGAGCCTTGGTCCCCTTGAAAAATGCTCGAGTCTCCCATTGACTTCAATGGGGCTCGTTATTCGAGACGAGCACTCGAGCATCGGGAAAAGTTCGTCTCGAATAACGAGTACCCGAGCATTTTAGTGCTCGCTCATCTCTAGTAGACAGTATGAAAAGTCTGAAAATGTTCCAAATTTAGCACAGGAGCTCACATTCTTTAAATAAAATCTACTATCAAACTAAAGTGAGATAAACCAGGGACACTTACTCATAGATCCAGGCACAGTGACTGTAGTAATCTTCTTATATTTGTTATCCATAGTCTCCTTCCTTCCAAAATATACTCTAATAATTATGCTACTGAGCCTGAAGGGCGCCACAGTGCTGCTTCACAAGTTGTTACAATGAGCGTAGCAGATCTTCCCTCCTTGCTGCTGCTAGATTACACAGGCAGGTGGAGGAGGAAGAAATCAAGGGGAGGGGGAGACATGTTCTGCTCATTGTAACAGCCTTTGAATATGCAACACTGAGGCACACTGGTAATGCCCCAGAGCCCTTCAGGCTCATTAGCATAATTTTCAAAGTTGATTTTAGAAGGAGGGAGGCCATGAATATAAATATAAGAATACCACAAAAATGCACCTGCAGTAAGAAGAGGTATAATGGAAATATTTGAACCTGTTATGTGTATTCAACCAAACCTGATTTGGGTTTAAAGTATCTGATGCAAAAAAAACAGACGATACAACTGGTGAACTGGTTGGCTTACTTTGGACCAAAATGTTGTCCAATTTTATCACCTTTTCAGGGACTTTCTATTGTGACATGATAAACACATGATAAGCTATATTAAATTATACTTCAGATTATCAAATCTTCCTGAATTTCCCTGCGGTGGGGGATATGCTGCCCACCGAGGGTAATGGGGGTTAAATAGGTCAATATGAATGACCTAGGATGTTGGTGGACAGGTTGGAGGTGAAGCGACAGCTGTTAAAAGCCAAAACAGGAACAACATAAAACTTCCAGGACATAATGAAGGTGTAGATGACATGTGTCTGGGGGGGTCACTACACATTCAGGCACAGGACACAAGGTGGCTATTAGAAAAACTAGTTTCATTGTAACAAATGACAGCAGGATGCTGGGAGCCGCACGACCCTCAACATGGAGAATATGGATTAAGCCATTTAATCTAGTTAGTTAGAGATGGATTTAGACATATTCTGTATCATTAGACTCTTAACTTTAATTGGAGAGAATAAGACTACGTGAAGTTTGTTGTCTGTCCCAAATGGAGACACAAAGGATGATATAGTTACAGTAGATAGAAAATAGTAAAAAATCTTACAGGTTATATATTCTATGTATTAATATATCTTTGCAAATGCATCAACAACCCAGAAATGGATTTTTACCAGGAGGTGAGACCTTTTAGTCCCATGGTCCCTTGCTATATAACAACCAATTGAATAACCACCCTCCTAACGAAGCTGAATTAAATTTATTATTTCGGTATCCGCAGAGGACTCAAGGTATTTGTTGGAGAATTCCTCCACGGATATTAGTATATGTATACAGTGTATGGAGTGCGGTTAAAGATTTATCTATTGTTTTATTATATACCAATTGTGCTTACGTAGGGAGACCAGGGGCGTAACTAGGATAGGCTGGGCCCCATAGCAGATTTCTGCATGGGGCCCCCCTTCCCTATATATATATATATATATATATATATATATATATATATATATATATATATATATATATATATATAGTACACACACACATATATATATATATATATGGCGGGCACACGTCTGGCGTACTGGAGAGGAGAAGAGGTGGTCGCGGCTCACCCCTCCCCTCTCCATAGAGAATAGAGCCGCATGGCTGTTCTTACAGCCAAAGATTTAACAGGCTCTATCTCTTTTACTCGAAACAGTGAGTACTCGTTGTGCTCACCGTACCGAGCCCAGGCGGTATAGAAGCTTATGGGGGAAGTATATCCGGCAGCAAATTTGCAGCCAGATATGCGTCCCCCATACGTTCTTGTGAATGTTCCCTTATACAGACATATTTATACAATTAAACACAATTTATACACTGATATACATTTATACACTAATACACAGAGCATATACAAACCCATTCAGTATATACTGTCCCCTATGTACAAGAATATAACAGTATATACCCACATACAGTATACACATTATATACATATACAATATACACATATATATATACACACACGTACAGTATACACTGACCATATATACACATACATGCAGGATAAAAACACCATATACACACATACTGCATATACATACAGAATATACACACATACAGCAAATAAACACACATTCAGTATATACAGCATACATACTTACCATATACACAGCATATACAAAAACACACATACATCATATATATATATATATATATATATATATATATATTTAAATGTGCACATATATAAGCTTATATAAATACAGTACCTGCTTCTATGCATTTATACACAGCGGGGGGGCAAGCGGGGGGGGGGGTTTGGACGAGAGCGGTGGGGGGGGGGGTGGTTGCGGAGTGTAAGCAGTGCTCCCCTGCAGGGATATTAACGGGCGGGCCAGAGAGGTAGCGGGCGGGTTATTAAGATGAGCGGGCGTGCCAGGGAGATGACAGGCAGGAGATCCAGGAAAGAGTTGGGCAGACCAGGAAAGATGTGGGCGGTGGCCGGGATACAGTGGGAGGGGCCCGGGGGCACGATACGGCAGGGACCCGGCAGTGCAGCCCCCCCTGCCGTGGCAAAGCACTAGTCTGCAGGGAGTGGGACCGTGCATCCCCGGGCCCCTGAACCTCACGGGCCCCGTAGCAACCGCTACGGCTGCTACGGCGGTAGTTACGCCACTGAGGGAGACTCGTTGTAACCAGCAGCACCAAAGGAAATATATAGGGAGGGTCAGTGCCAGTGACTAGATATATAGCATTACATTAATTAGTAACACAAGCAGTGGTGGAATAAGTGTCCCATGGGTCCTGGGGCCCCCCAGCATCCAAACTAACCTTGTGCCCTGAGGACTAATTTCCTCCACCCCGAAGACACCATTGCAGCCTGTACTGGCTGCCCTTTACTGAAATGTCCACAGAAAAGCTCCCTTTAGTGACACGTCCACAGCAGATGCTTCTTTTACAAAAATATCCACAGTAGAGCCCCCCCTTTAATGAAATGTCCATATTAGAGGCGCCTTTAATAAATGCCGAGGGCACAGTAGAGCCCTCCTTTAAAAAATGTTTACAGAAGAGCCCCCCTGGGGCTGATGGACTGCTGGCATCCTCCACAACTTTCAGTCTTTCTTTGACCTTGGGTAGAAAAAAGTTATATTTGGGAGAAGTACTACAGATTTTGTATTGGGGTCCAGCAGCTTCAGGTTATACCTCTCACCACAAGGATGAATGCTCTTCAGCACAGCCATTTATTGTAATATCAAAGTAATGAAATGCTCATTGTAAATCGGGAGACAGCAGGAAGCCGCTCTCTGTGTTTGTTTCTACGCTAATAAGGAAGTAAGGTCACAATTTTAATTATTGCTGACATTTAATGGCCACCTGACACATAGAACGTCAGTAAATATCCCAACCACATGTAAAAGCAGGAAACAGATGGGGCCCCCTGTGTCACTGGACCAAGTGACATTGTACATGTTATTTTCTGGAGACACATGGAAGGGGTTATAAAACACCTCATTATTTAACATCAGGGCACAATTTAGAAATATACCATATAGTATAATATACACATCCTAATATATTTGACGCTGAAGGGGTGGGCATTTGAAGGGAACCTATCACCCCGTTTATGCTGCCTAATATGACTCCTCCATGTATTACTGAACAGATCGATTTCTATTATTTTCAGAAAATCATGTTATAACTCGCTGCTGCTGAGTCTTGTTATTCATGATCAAAGGATTGCCCACTCTCCTTCCACTGAATGGCAGCCTTCTCCCTACTACTGTGCATAGGGAGCATGATGTCTATCAGCCTCAGTGATGGAGGGTTTCTGGTGGTTGATGAATACAAGAACCTCAGGTAAAGGAGAGGATTGCAGGTCACTCTTTTCTGCTGTCCTGGTGACAGATTATAATAGTGAATTTTGCTGCAGATCATAATAATGAGTGATTACAGCGACTGAAGAGGGGAATAGCTCATGAACAAACACACGTCGCCCTACATGGATCGCTTTCTTGTAATCACAGGCAGTCCCCGCGTTACGTACTAGATTGGTTCTGGAGGTTTGTTCTTAAGTCCAATTTGTATGTAAGTCAGAACTGTATATTTTATAATTATAACCCCAGACAAAATTCTTTTGGTCTCTGTGACAATTGGATTTTAAAAATATTGGATTGTCATAAGAACCAGGATTAACAATGATACTTAATTGCAGACACCTGTGATAACAGTTATAGCTGTTTATTGTAGCCTAGGACTAAAGTACAGTAAATTACTACTGAGGTCCGTTTGTAACTAGGGGTCGTATGTAAGTCGGGTGTTCTTAGGTAGGGGACTGCCTGTAGTGAAATATTAAAGTGACTACTATAAGTCGCATTGGCTATAGACCTTAACATGGTGATAGATTAGGCAGTTACCTCAATGCTCCACAATAATTGCCTCTTGTTGCCCTTGACTTTATTTCGACAAAAGGTTGTACAATTTATTCAAAGCCGCAGTAAGATATAGCGCTGAATCTGCAATAAGTTTACACTACACTGTCACCAGATCTTTAGCCCATTAAATTACCGGCCCTCTCAGGTAGGTATGAAATGTCCTTTCCTTCAGTTATGTGTAATCTCTCCCATTTTGCTGTAAAAATCTCCTCCAAAGCTTTGTGAAAAGGAGCAGAGAAGAGTCATAATTCACCTAAGATGAGTTAAGTTTAAAGGCTGCAAACGAAGTGTAACTGAAGATGCCAGTTTCTTCTGTTCTATAAAACCTAGAAACATGTTTCTTATTAAAGATAAAAATCCAGTCTTCAGAAACTATTAGGCTTGTGGTTCTGTACAATGGAGAACCGGACATACAGGCAGTTAAAGACATAGTTGGAAATGTGAGCTTCAGTTAAATATCCGGTACTTGGCTATTTCTTTAACTGCCTGTATCTTTGGTACTATAGCCCACAGCACAGCTGGTCTTTAATTTGACATCAAAAGCATGATTATAGGTCCTATAGAACTGCAGATAGACGTGTCTGAAGTGATACCTTTAGCCTCTTAACTTGACTTATCTTAGGAAAAACATGACTGTTTTCTGCTCGTTCTCACATGACTTTGGAGGAGATTTCTGTTTATTGACAAACGGTTGAGATTTCACACAAAAGAGTGTCCTACTGAGTCCTACCTGAGAGTCTATTTATTCTTTAGAAGTAAAAACCATAAGTTACTTTGCCCAAAGCCTTATTGTTCCGAGGTTGGTCACAAGTTTACATGTGATAATTTGCTGGCAGTAGGAGCTGCATTTTCTAGAGCACCACTACAGGGCAAATAAGGCATTTTTCTATATACTCCTATATACTATATACTCCTTACACACTTATTAACATAGAATGCCCAATAATAATGAGCAATAAATGAACTAAATGATTTTGCCTACTTCTTCTCATAAGCAATGTCTTAGTTAGCTGTCTAGATGTATTGTGCATGTAGCCTGATCCTTAGTCTTCCTGCCTGAAAACATTGAGCAAAATCTACAAAAAAACAAAAAGCCACTTAAAAGATATAAAATGTCATAACATAAGAAATGAAAGCACATAGGTGAGATGAGCTGGTGTGGGGAGAACAAAGACTGGGTGGGGACTGTGTTGAGCTCATCTTATTACAGTAAAGTACTGTATACTTTTCTTAAATGGATACTTTACCCTTCATTTGGGTATATAAATTCTAAGTCCCATGCTAGATAGCATAGCGACATGAGCAGAGTAATCTGATTTGCTGGGCAGTCATGTGACACAATGCACATGATGTAGATTTTATTTTATAAAACTTTTCCGCTGTTATACATGGCTGGGTTTGGTATTGCAGTTTAGTCCCAGTCACTTGAGAGCTGGGCCAAAAGTCTCATCTGAACGATAATAATAATAATTCTTTATTTATATAGCTCACACAGATTATGCAGCGCTGCACAAAGCATGTCAAACTGGTCCCTGTCCCCATGGGGCTCACAATCTAAACAACCTAACAGTATGTTTTGGAGTGTGGGAGGAAACTGGAGGGCCCAGAGGAAACCCACCCAAACACGAAGAGAACATACAAACTCTTTGCAGATGTTGACCAGGACCTCAGCTACTCACTCAGCCACCGTGCTGCCCTTAATGTGTAGTCTCTTCTGACAGTTGGCCAAAGGAGTGCATGTGTGACACACAACTGATCACAAAATCACAGGGTGTGGATGGGGCCTCTCTAATCAGACACAGTGGGGCAGATTTACTTACCCGGTCCATTCGCGATCCAGCGGCGCGTTCTGTGTGGAGGATTCGGGTATTCCGGCGATTCAAGGCAGTTCCCCCGACGTCCACCAGGTGTCGCTGCTGCACTGAAGTCCATCGGAATGCACTGAAGTTCACCAAGCCGGCCCGGGTGCAGGTAAGCGCGTGTCAAGCGACACTTTTTTTAAAAAAAATGCGGTGTTTTTTTCCGAATCCGTCGGGATTTCGCACGCCAGGCCCCCCATTTCCGTTGCGTGCACACCGGCGCCGATGCGGCTCAATCCGATCGCGTGCCCCAAAAACCCAGGGCAATTCAGGGAAAATCATCACAAAACGGAAAAATTCGAGTAACCCGCCGTAAAAACACGATTCGGGCCCTTAGTAAATGACCCCCATTTTATCCATCTAGTTCTGTGGGATGACAGTGTGATTAGATTATTAGGGTGCAGGTGTATGTACATTTTCATCTGGCTTCTGACATTGTACTAACACACTGACACATAGAAAGTGAGCGAAGACAGATCAGAGATGCCTGAGATGATTACACAGAGGCTGATAGACCGTTACACTGTGAGCTCTACTACATCTCACAGATATGTGCCTGCCTCCCCCTTCCCCCGGATCACTTATCTCCTTGTAGTTTGCAGCCTCTCTCTCTGCTCACGGGCAGGATGTGATCAGTAAGTGTCTCTGAGCTCTGGGCAGGGGGTGTGGCTACAGTACACACAGTGGAGAGACAGAAATCTCATCTGCACAGTCTCACACAGAAATCCAAGATTGCGGCCACCCGACTCGTCAGAAGTTACAGGGTCGTGTGTAGGGGCAACTGAAATTGTGTACAGCAGGACTAATAGAGACCGGTTGGACTTATATCTGTGAAATGCTGTATTTTTGTTAATAACAGTGAATTAGAGAATGTGTTATTTTGTTATCCTGAGTACATATAAGAAACTTGTCTTGTTGGGAATACCCCTTTAAGTCAGTGACTGATATATTACAGTATGTCACTTCCCTCCAAGACTAACCTACCTCAGAGACCTGTCTCTCCAGTAGTGTTGATTCAGATGACCACTACCTGACAGCTGTGGGAACCTAGTGGGAATGTACTGCTATGAGTTATACTGTATAGTAAAGGGCAGATGTTACGTGGTGACAGTAAATGAGCGTTAAAAACATGTTTTTCTGCAGAGAACGTCATTTCTGTTACCACACACATCTAAATTCCTTAGATCAGCAATTTTTAAATGTATACATGATGTGACAGGTTCATTGAAAAAGAAAATGGTTACAGCAATTCATGTAAAAAACCACTAGCAGACTAGCTTTTGTTTTTTTCATGGTTCTGCGTGGTGGCATCATCCAGAAAATCAACTTTAAAGTGAGATGTAAATTGGTAGTATCAAGTCAAGGAGGCGGAGAGTTTGACTATGAATACCTCCACCTATGTGATTGACATTGTGCTTTGGACTTCAGGAGATTCGATTGGTGATGTCTCTAAATGTAGGACCATCAATTACAGTGAAGGGGCTTTCTGAGGAAGAGAGAGCTTGACTTCAGGGTTAAAATCTCTGCCTCCTTGACTTTATATGACCAATTTAAATCTCACTTCAAAGTTGATTTTCTGAACGATGCCACCACACTACTGTAGGCCAAGAAACATAATATGCAATGTGTTCATCTGCTTAGCAACCCAATGGTAGTGGTTTTTTAGGTCAATTTCTGATGACAGGTTCCCTTTAAATGCCTGTGGTCTCGAACATCACAACCAAGATAATTGTGAGCAAAGGTGAAACATAAAAAAAACCCTGCTTCCCAGGACTTTGGGAATGGTTGTGCTTGGAAGTCCAATTTGTTCCACAGAAACAAATCCCCCTTATGGGTCTGGAAATGTAAAATTTTGAAGTTTAGCTCCATATTAAAAATGAAAACAGAGAGGGACTGGTCCTAGAGTACAATATTGCTTTAAGGCTGAGGCTTTAAAGGCTTTAAATATAATAAGGAGTCTATATTCACCTCTCTCCCTGCTCCCGTTCAGCCACCGCACCATCCACCATTGCCACCATGGTCGGGATGGCACTGCCAGACTCTGTATACAAACAGTGGTGGGCGGCACGGTGGCTACAGTGGAGTGCCAGAGGAGGTGAGTATAAACTCTTTAGTATTTTTAAAGCCCCCAAGCCATATATAAACCAGAATTGCATTCCAGGACATCCCCTTAAAGCTCATGATTTACAACTTATTGCTAAGCTATTGTTTCAAGTTTCAAGTAAAGCTCAGGTTTATAATCAACCCAATTTGTTAATCACCTAAGATAACACACGTTTTAAGCATTAACAAAATAAGCATGGCAAACCATGGGATCAGAATATACAAACAATTAAACAAAATAATAAAAACTTTTGCATTTGTTTTTGCACTTTTTTGCAATCTTCACTGTGACAGAACCATCTGCACAGCAGGAGATCATCTTTTATGGAAGTCCTTTCACATATAAACAACAATGTGATGAGGCCTCATTCTTTATACTGTAAAAGGGAAGCACAATACGCTGGCGGAAGGAAGTTATTAAAACATTCTACACAGGTGCTGAGACATATTGTGGTTTTGTGATTTGGAGGTTTTTCACTTCAGTCTTTTTGTTATTTTTTCCATCAATTATTACATTTTGAGACAATGGGGCACACTTACTTACCCGTCCGCTGGAGTTCACAGAAAGTGCCTTGTCCGACGATAATGCAGGGACAGGGATCAGGGAGGACAAACAAAACAGTGAACCCTGAAGAGAGACCCCCAAACTGTTTCCTGCCTGCTAGTCTCTGCGTATCCTATGTGATAGGGAACAACTAGAAGACAGTCCCTCTCTATGCCAAAGTGAGGACACAAAACAAGACTCACAAACAAACAACACAAAATAGAGGTCATAGGCTGAGTCACAGCAGAGATAGGAAATAGGACACAAAATCAGAACAACACAAAGGGATAGTCAAAATATGTAAGCCAAAATCGGATAACCATTAATACAACAGAACAGAAAGCGAACATAATGAGGAGCTGGCCAAGAAATATAAACAGCAAAATTGTAGGTGTGAACTGGATCCATATGGATGGCCAGAGAGCCTCAGCCCCAGTACAGTTACAGTATGTTGTACGATTTTGTATCAGCGCAGATCTATGCAGCACAGCAGCAGCAGTAGGAGGGCTATGTGAGCTGTGGGCCCCTGTCGCTGCGGTGCTGTTGCTATGGCCGGGCGCTGTTATCATTTGAGGCGCGGGCCCCATAGCAGCTGCTATGGCTGGTACGGTGGTTGTTACACCACTGCTAGCAACTATCTACCTCACAAAAGCTTCAAACCACTCAGGGAGAAAAGCTCGGCACCATCCATCTCTCCACAAAGACACGTGCACTCTGCCTCAGACCCCGAGAGGCTAGCGCCAGCAAATGCCTGAGAAGAGAGACCTCTCTCTGCTTCCTCCCTAGCAGTGTACTCCTCAAGAGGTGGGTCAGTGTCTGTAGTCTCTCACACTGAGGACAGGAGTCCTAATAAACAAAGGCCCAGGTTGCAACCGAGCCTTGAGAATAGCTTTAGCCCCGGCCTGCCTGCACTAGTGTCTCCTTACACCACAGCAAACAGTGACCTGATAGGGTCATTTCCTGCCACTAATAATACCATGACAGAAGCAACTATGGAAGATATGCTTGTTGCACTGAGAAAATTGTTTCAATATGATATATCCAAAATTCTCTTTCCTGTTCACTCCACCCTACAATCATTAGAAGACAGAACAGACCATGTGGAAAACAAAATGAGCAAAGTAGTTATGTCAATTAATGAACTAATTGATGCTCATGATGAGCTTGAATCTGAAGTTCAGTAGTTGAGAGCAGTTGAAATACACTCACCGGCCACTTTATTAGGTACACCTGTCCAACTGCTCGTTAACACTTAATTTCTAATCAACCAATCACATGGCAGCAACTCAGTGCATTTAGGCATGTAGACATGGACAAGACAATCACCTGCAGTTCAAACCGAGCATCAGTATGGGGTAGAAAGGTGATTTGAGTGCCTTTGAACGTGGCATGGTTGTTGGTGCCAGAAGGGTTGGTCTGAGTATTTCAGAAACTGCTGATCTACTGGGATTTTCACGCACAACCATCTCTAGGGTTTACAGAGAATGGTCCAAAAAAGAAAAAACATCCAGTGAGCGGCAGTTCTGTGGGCGGAAATGCCTTGTTGATACCAGAGGTCAGAGGAGAATGGGCCGACTGGTTCGAGATGATAGAAAGGCAACAGTGACTCAAATCGCCACCCGTTACAACCAAGGTAGGCAGAAGAGCATCTCTGAATGCACAGTACGTCGGACTTTGAGGCAGATGGGCTACAGCAGCAGAAGACCACACCGGGTGCCACTCCTTTCAGCTAAGAACAGGAAACTGAGGCTACAATTTGCACAAGCTCATCGAAATTGGACAGTAGAAGATTAGAAAAACGTTGCCTGGTCTGATGAGTCTCCATTTCTGCTGCGACATTCGGATGGTAGGGTCAGAATTTGGCGTCAACAACATGAAAGCATGGATCCATCCTGCCTTGTATCAACGGTTCAGGCTGGTGGTGGTGGTGTCATGGTGTGGGGAATATTTTCTTGGCGCTCTTTGGACCCCTTGGTACCAATTGAGCATCGTTGCAACACCACAGCCTACCTGAGTATTGTTGCTGACCATGTCCATCCCTTTATGACCACAATGTACCCAACATCTGATGGCTACTTTCAGCAGGATAATGTGCCATGTCATAAAGCTGGAATCATCTCAGACTGGTTTCTTGAACATGACAATGAGTTCACTGTACTCAAATGGCCTCCACAGTCACCAGATCTCAATCCAATAGAGCATCTTTGAGATGTGGTGGAACGGGAGATTTGCATCATGGATATGCAGCCGACAAATCTGCGGCAACTGTGTGATGCCATCATGTCAATATGGACCAAAATCTCTGAGGAATGCTTCCAGCACCTTGTTGAATCTGTGCTACGAAGAATTGAGGCAGTTCTGAAGGCAAAAGAGGGTCCAACCCGTTACTAGCATGGTGTATCTAATAAAGTGGCCTGTGAGTGTAGGTCCCACCGCAATCACATTAAATTCAGAGTTATCTCCGAACTCGTGCCAAATGCAGACCTCCCAAAACATCTCTGTACACTTATACTACCAGATTTTAACCAGCAAGAACGCTTAATAGACAAAGCTCACCAAGACACCTGGATGAGTCCGTCCTAAGAGATGTTCTAGCACGCATTCATTTCTATACAGTAAAAGAGCTCCTCATGGAAACAACCAGAAAATGGACGCCTTACCAACACCATACCACAAGGGGAAGAGTTACACGGACCTCTCCGCTATAACTACGCATGAAATTAATGCCCATTACTTCTACACCTGTGACAATAAGATCCTCTATAAATGGGGTTTCCTAATAGCCAGAAATGGAGTCTCCTATTCCATCTGTTCCCTACGTGAGAGCTGGAACATAGAGCTACCAACACCCATCATCTCTGATAAAAGAGCCAATCCTGAACATCTAGAAGAAGACTGGCAGAAGGTACAGCCCAGAAGAAATAATTGTTAATGGATAAACACTTATCGGGCCAGTGCTGACACCAAGGTCCTATCCTGGTGCCAGTGATTTCCTAGACTCTTTCCCCCAGCACCGATTCACGAGCAATCTATTTGATAGACCGTTAACTACTTTGAATCCTATTTTCTCACTTTTCTTTTTATGTATATGTATTACTATGTTAAGTTAACGGTTTTGTTTTTCCACAGAGTAGATTCAAATCATCTGACGAAGCAGAGAGTGCTAAATGAGCTTTGGGGTTGTGTTGAATTCCCTCACGGTGTCCATAAATTTCAAAATGACTACAGGTGAGCTTGTATTGTGATTAGAGATGAGCGAACATACTCGTCCGAGCTTGATGCTCGTTCGAGCATTAGCGTACTCGAAACTGCTCGTTGCTCGGACGAATACTTCGCCCGCTCGAGAAAATGGCAGCTCCCGCCGTTTTGCTTTTTGGCGGCCAGAAACAGAGCCAATCACAAGCCAGGAGACTCTGCACTCCACCCAGCATGACGTGGTACCCTTACACGTCGATAGCAATGGTTGGCTGGCCAGATCAGGTGACCCTGGGATAGACTAGCCGCTGCCCGCGCTGCTCGGATCATTCTGTGTCTGGATGCCGCTAGGAAGAGAGCTGCTGCTGGTCAGGGAAAGCGTTAGGGTGTTCTATTAGAATAGTGTTAGGCAGGAGTGATTCAACAAGAACCCAACAGCCCTTCTTAGGGCTACAATAACGTTATACTTTTTTTTTTTTGTTTGCTTGTGGCTGGGCTTGCACTAGTAGTGCAGCTAGTACCATATTGTGAGGAATTTGCAGGGGGACTTGCTACCGTTGTGTTTAGCTCTTAGTGACACACATATCCACCTCAAACACCAAAGTGGGAAAATTTATTAGGGGTTTGATTTCAATTAGGCACAGTCTGCCATTTACTTTTTATTTTACGTTTATTTTTTCATAACTCAGCGTCATCTCATTAGTGTGCTTTCATACTTGGCTAGAAAATAGCCATAGGAGAATCCAAACGGCTTACTTACGCCTACAGTAGCGTTATATATATTTGATTTCTGGTTGATCTGCTGGTGGCTGTCCTTGCTGCAGTGCATCTACTAGCAAATTGTGAGCAATTTGTAGTGAGAGTTGCGACCGCTGTGTTTTGCGCTTAGTGACGCACATATCCATCGCAAAGACCGAAGTGGGAAAATTTATTAGGGGTTGGATTTCAATTAGGCACAGTCTGCCATTTCCTTTTTTATTTTACGTTTATTTTTTTAATAACTCAGCGTCATCTCATCTGGCATAGCAGTGTGCTTTCATACTTGGCTAGAAAATAGCCATAGGAGAATCCAAACGGCTTACTTACGCCTACAGTAGCGTTATATATATTTGATTTCTGGTTGATCTGCTGGTGGCTGTCCTTGCTGCAGTGCATCTACTAGCAAATTGTGAGCAATTTGTAGTGAGAGTTGCGACCGCTGTGTTTTGCGCTTAGTGACGCACATATCCATCGCAAAGACCGAAGTGGGAAAATTTATTAGGGGTTGGATTTCAATTAGGCACAGTCTGCCATTTCCTTTTTTATTTTACGTTTATTTTTTTAATAACTCAGCGTCATCTCATCTGGCATAGCAGTGTGCTTTCATACTTGGCTAGAAAATAGCCATAGGAGAATCCAAACGGCTTACTTACGCCTACAGTAGCGTTATATATATTTGATTTCTGGTTGATCTGCTGGTGGCTGTCCTTGCTGCAGTGCATCTACTAGCAAATTGTGAGCAATTTGTAGTGAGAGTTGCGACCGCTGTGTTTTGCGCTTAGTGACGCACATATCCATCGCAAAGACCGAAGTGGGAAAATTTATTAGGGGTTGGATTTCAATTAGGCACAGTCTGCCATTTCCTTTTTTATTTTACGTTTATTTTTTTAATAACTCAGCGTCATCTCATCTGGCATAGCAGTGTGCTTTCATACTTGGCTAGAAAATAGCCATAGGAGAATCCAAACGGCTTACTTACGCCTACAGTAGCGTTATATATATTTGATTTCTGGTTGATCTGCTGGTGGCTGTCCTTGCTGCAGTGCATCTACTAGCAAATTGTGAGCAATTTGTAGTGAGAGTTGCGACCGCTGTGTTTTGCGCTTAGTGACGCACATATCCATCGCAAAGACCGAAGTGGGAAAATTTATTAGGGGTTGGATTTCAATTAGGCACAGTCTGCCATTTCCTTTTTTATTTTACGTTTATTTTTTTAATAACTCAGCGTCATCTCATCTGGCATAGCAGTGTGCTTTCATACTTGGCTAGAAAATAGCCATAGGAGAATCCAAACGGCTTACTTACGCCTACAGTAGCGTTATATATATTTGATTTCTGGTTGATCTGCTGGTGGCTGTCCTTGCTGCAGTGCATCTATTAGCAAATTGTGAGCAATTTGTAGTGAGAGTTGCGACCGCTGTGTTTTGCGCTTAGTGACGCACATATCCATCGCAAAGACCGAAGTGGGAAAATTTATTAGGGGTTGGATTTCAATTAGGCACAATCTGGCAGTTTCTTTTTATTTTACGTTTATTTTTTCATAACTCAGCGTCATCTCATCAGTGTGCTTTCATACTTGGCTAGAAAATAGCCAAAGGAGAATCCAAACGGCTTACTTACGCCTACAATAGCGTTATATATATTTTATTTCTGGTTGATCTGCTGGTGGCTGTCCTTGCTGCAGTGCATATACTAGCCAATTGTCAGGAATTTGGAGTGAGACTTGCGACCGCTGTGTTTAGCGCTTAGTGACGCACATATCCATCGCAAAGACCGAAGTGGGAAAATTTATTAGGGGTTGGATTTCAATTAGGCACAGTCTGCCATTTCCTTTTTATTTTACGTTTATTTTTTCATAACTCAGCGTCATCTCATCAGTGTGCTTTCATACTTGGCTAGAAAATAGCCAAAGGAGAATCCAAACGGCTTACTTACGCCTAGAATAGCGTTATATATATTTTATTTCTGGTTGATCTGCTGGTGGCTGTCCTTGCTGCAGTGCATCTACTAGCCAATTGTGAGGAATTTGGAGTGAGACTTGCGACCGCTGTGTTTAGCGCTTAGTGACGCACATATCCATCGCAAAGATCGAAGTGGGAAAATTTATTAGGGGTTGGATTTCAATTAGGCACAGTCTGCCATTTCCTTTTTATTTTACGTTTATTTTTTCATAACTCAGCGTCATCTCATCTGGCATAGCAGTGTGCTTTCATACTTGGCTAGAAAATAGCCATAGCAATAGGATAGCATTGTTTGGTTTTAAAAACTAAAAAACACAAAAAAAAACTAAAAAACACAAAAAAACACAAAAAAAAGTTAAAAAAAAATTAAAGTTATAACTTTCATTTTCAAAATGTTTAACCCGAGGGCTAGGGGTAGAGGACGAGGGCGGGGACGTGGGCGTCCAACTACTGCAGGGGTCAGAGGCCGTGGTCCTGGGCGGGGTGAGACACCACCTGCTGATGAGGGAGCAGGGGAACGCCGCAGAGCTACACTCCCTAGGTTCATGTCTGAAGTTACTGGGACTCGTGGTAGAGCACTGTTGAGGCCAGAACAGTGCGAACAGGTGATGTCGTGGATTGCCGACAATGCTTCGAGCAATTTGTCCACCAGTCAGTCTTCCACGCAGTCCACCCATGTCACCGAAATCGGCACTCCTCCAGCTCCTGCACCTCAGCCTCCTCCCCCCCAGTCTGCCCCCTCCCAGGAAAATTTGGCATTTGAACCGGCATACTCTGAGGAACTGTTTCTGGACCCTTCCCACAGTCACAAACCACTTGTCCGGTTGCTGCTGAGCAATTTTCCGATGCCCAGGTTTTCCACCAGTCGCAGTCTGTGGGTGATGATGACCTTCTTGACGTAGTGGAAGAAGTGTGTAAAGAGGTGTCCGACGATGAGGAGACACGGTTGTCAGACAGTGGGGAAGTTGTTGTCAGGGCAGGAAGTCCGAGGGGGGAGCAGACTGAGGGATCGGAGGATGATGAGGTGACAGACCCAAGCTGGGTTGATAGGCCGGGTGAACACAGTGCTTCTGAGACGGAGGAGAGTCCTCGACCAGAACAGGTTGGAAGAGGCAGTGGTGGGGCCAGACGGAGAGGCAGGGCCAGACCTGGTGCATCAGCGCCAAATGTGTCAACTAGTGAAGCTCCCGTGGCGAGGGCTCCTGCGGCGAGGGCTAGATTTTCAGAAGTCTGGAGGTTCTTTAAGGAAACACCGGATGACCGATGGACTGTGGTGTGCAACATTTGCCAAACCAGGATCAGCAGGGGTTCCACCACTAATAGCTTAACTACCACCAGTATGCGCAGGCATATGAATGCTAAACACCCCACTCAGTGGCAACAAGCCCGTTCACCTCCGGCCGTGCACACCACTGCTCCTTCCCCTGTGTCAGCTGATAGTCAGCCCCCTGCCCAGGACCCTGCCACAAAAACCCCATCGTCGCCTCCACGATCCTCCACAGCATCCACCAGCGTTCAGCTCTCCATACCCCAGACGCTGGAGCGGAAACGCAAATATAGTGCAACCCACCCGCACGCCCAAGCCCTTAATGTCCACATCTCCAGATTGCTCAGCCTGGAGATGCTGCCCTATAGGCTAGTAGAGACCGAGGCCTTTTGCAACCTCATGGCGGCGGCCGCCCCTCGGTATTCGGTCCCCAGCCGCCACTACTTTTCCCGATGTGCCGTCCCAGCCCTGCACCAGCACGTGTCAGACAACATCATCCGTGCCCTGACCAACGCCGTTTCTGACAAGGTCCACCTGACCACGGACACGTGGACGAGTGCTGCCGGGCAGGGCCACTATATATCGCTGACGGCACATTGGGTTAACTTGGTGGAGGCTGGGACCGAGTCTGACCCTGCGGCTGGTCATATACTGCCGACGCCAAGGATTGCGGGGCCTACCTCGGTCCAGGTGTTTCAGGCCTACCATGCCTCCTCCTCCTCCCACCCCTCCTCCACCTCCTCCTCCGAACTACCATCCGTGGGCATGGCGCCATCAGTTGGTAGCTCTAGGCACAGCAGCAGTGCCGTCGCTAAGCGACAGCAGGCGGTGCTCAAACTGCTGAGCCTAGGCGATAAAAGGCACACCGCCCAAGAACTATTACAGGGCATCACGGCGCAGACTGATCTGTGGCTGGCACCGCTGAACCTGAAGCCAGGCATGGTTGTGTGTGACAACGGCCGTAACCTGGTGGCGGCTCTGCAACTCGGCAGACTGACACATGTGCCATGCCTGGCCCATGTGTTAAATCTGATAGTTCAGCGTTTCCTCAAGACATACCCCAATCTGTCTGATTTGCTCACGAAGGTGCGCCGCATCTGTGCGCATTTCAGGAAGTCCAGCACAGATGCTGCCACTCTCAGGGCAGCGCAGCGCCGCCTCCAACTGCCCGCTCACCGACTGTTGTGCGACGTGCCCACGAGGTGGAATTCAACACTGACCATGTTATCCAGAGTTTACCAGCAGCGCCGAGCGATTGTAGACTGCCAGATGTCAACTTCCACCAGAACTGGTAGTCAGGTCAGTCAGCTTCCTCAAGTCTACAATGAGGAGTGGACGTGGATGTCTGATATCTGTCAGATGCTGAGTAACTTTGAGGAGTCAACACAGATGGTCAGTGGCGATGCCGCCATCATCAGCCTCACCATCCCGTGCTTGGCCTGTTGAAAAAATCTCTGATCAGCATGAAGTCGGAAGCTTTGCGCTCGTCACAAGAGACGGGGGAAGAAGATTCCCTTGTTGATAGCCAAAGCACCCTTAGGTCTGTTTCTCAGCGCATATCGGAGGAGGTGGAGGTGGAGGAGGATGAGGAGGAAGAGGAGGAGAATGTTGGCGAGACACAAGAGGGGACCATTGTTGAGTCCTTCACTGTTCAGCGTGTATGGGCAGAAGAAGAGGAGTTGGAGGAGTTGGAGGAGGAGGAAATGGACAGTCAGGCCAGTGAGGGGAGTGAATTCTTACGCGTTGGTACTCTGGCGCATATGGCAGATTTCATGCTAGGCTGCCTATCCCGTGACCCTCGCGTTCAAAGAATTTATTCCAGCACCGATTACTGGGTGTTCACTCTCCTGGACCCACGGTACAAGCAAAATCTTTCCACTCTCATCCCTGAAGAGGAAAGGAGTGTGAGAATGCATGAATACCAGCAGGCCCTGGTGCACAAGCTGAAACAGTATTTCCCTTCTGACAGCGCTAGCGGCAGAGTGCGTAGTTCTGCGGGACAAGTAGCGAGGGAGAGTAGGCGAGCAGGCAGCTTGTCCAGCACTGGCAAGGGTACGCTTTACAAGGCTTTTGCCAGCTTTATGTCACCCCAGCAAGACACTGTCACCTGTCCCCAGTCTCGGCAGAGTAGGGCTGATCTTTACAGAAAGATGGTGAGGGAGTACGTAGCTGACCATACCATCGTCCTAAATGATCACACAGCTCCCTACAACTACTGGGTTTCAAAGCTGGACATGTGGCACGAACTGGCGCTGTACACCTTGGAGGTTCTTGCCTGCCCTGCCGCTAGCGTCTTGTCCGAGCGGGTTTTCAGTGCAGCTGGTGGCATCATCACCGATAAGCGTACACGCCTGTCGACTGACAGCGCTGACAGGCTGACGCTTATTAAGATGAATAAAGCCTGGATTTCTCATAATTTCCAATCTCCACCAGGTGAAGGAAGCTCAACCTGAATAATTTATCCACTCCTCCTCCTCCTCATTTTCCTCCTTCTCCTCCTCTTTGTACAGTAAAGCAGAGGAAACTGGCTATTTTTTGACAGGGCCCACTGGCTCTAGCTATAGTACTTTATGCATTTAATTTTTCTGGAGGGCCACCGACCCGGTCCTCTGTTTTAAATAATTTTTGGGAGTGCCACATACAGGCACTCAATCTATTCAATTTTTCTGGAGGGCCACCTACCTGCTCCTCTGGTTTGAAAACTTTTTTGGACTGCCACATACAGGCACTCAATCTATTCCATTTTTCTGGAGGGCCACCTACCTGCTCCTCTGGTTTGAAAACTTTTTTGGACTGCCACATACAGGCACTCAATCTATTCCATTTTTCTGGAGGGCCACCTACCTGCTCCTCTGGTTTGAAAACTTTTTTGGACTGCCACATACAGGCACTATCCAAATTAAATTGTCTCCATAGCAGCCTCCACACGTTGTCTCCATTGCTACCTCCAAAAGTCGGCCATATAGCTGCCTCCATACATCGTCCCTTTATCAAACGAGGTGTGTCAGGCAGAAATTTGGGTTGTTTTCATGGATTCCACATCAAAGTTGTTAACTTTGTCGCCACCCAGCTGTGTTATCCACAAAATATACTGGCAAACTTTTATCATTTACCAATATTATTTCAGCGCTTCTTGCGCTTCTGTTTACATTCCCCTCACCCGCCATATCCTAAACTTATAAGAACGCTACTACACTTGATCTTATACAATAGGTTCTTAGAAGTGCTGTTTTGGGAGTAGCCTAGAGACACGGGCTTGGATTGGCGAAAGCTCGCCTGGCAGCGGAGCGCCAGCTCCATGCCAAGATCCAACTAACATAGTTTTAACTGCAGCACCTTTAATCTACTACTAGTTCACTGCCTCCATACATGGTCCCCTTATCAAACGAGCTTTGTCAGGCAGAATTTTGGGTTGTTTTCATGGCTTCCATGTTAACTTTGTCGCCACCCTGCTGTGTAATCCACAAAATATACTGGCAAACTTTTATCATGTACCGATATTATTTGAGCGCTTCTTGCTCACCTCCTTTGGTTCCTCTCTGCCACCCATTGGTTTGAAGCCTGAGTCCATTTAGGGTATGTCGCCATTCCACTCTCTAGCCTGCCGCTGCTGCCGCTGCCTCTGCATGAAGTCCCCTATAGTGTCAGGGTCAATTATTGGATGTTTTAGATGCTATCTAGCTTCATTCTGTCACTCTGTCATGGCCATGCTGTTGCCCATAATTTTGGCATAATGGTGCGATTAAGCAGCCTCAGAGGCATCCATGCATGCTGCCCCTGCTGTTTCCTGTCCATTTCCGTGGTGTTTCCATCCTTTTCTGAGGTTCCCAGGTGTTTGGCCAAGCTTCCCTGTGCAGAGCCTTGGTCCCCTTGAAAGATGCTCGAGTCTCCCATTGACTTCAATGGGGCTCGTTATTCGAGACGAGCACTCGAGCATCGGGAAAAGTTCGTCTCGAATAACGAGTACCCGAGCATTTTAGTGCTCGCTCATCTCTAATTGTGATTGAGTTCACATTGACCAGTTTTTACTGTACTTTTTGTAATATATATACATTTTTGCTGATTGTTATTATTATTGAAATAAAGAACTGGTATTTTTATATATTATAGTGAGATTCCTTTTGTGGTTTATAGATTCAAATGATATGTAAGATTTGCTTTGCAGGTAAAACAAGTGGGTGGCAGTCTGGGATCACCCCACTCCTATGAGCCCATAACCAACATCTCCTATGCATTCCTGACCATAAGATGGGATGATAATTAAAATCTTATCAATAAACTCTAATGGCTTAAATATTAAGATATTTTATGTGTACATGAATTGCTCATATTAGAAATAGATAACCAGCACATATATTACCATAACTAACATATATTACTCTAACTACAACAAAAATCCAAGGGGCATGTTTATTGCCATTAAAAACTCTGTATCATTTCAGCATATAGAAACCATAGGAGATGTTGGTGGCAGATTTGTAATTGTTATATGCCAAATTAACTACACAACCTATACAATAGCTTCTATAGATGCACCAAATCCATCACATTAACACAAGCAAAATCCCTACAGTATTGGTCATGCTTGATGCTGCAAAACATTCGACCACATAAATTGGTTATACGCCGTCACTGTCTTAGAAAGAATGGTTGTACATGGTCTGATACTTTTGGCAAAAAAGTCCTTTATTCCTCCCCATCAGCCAGAGTTTATGCCAACAACTCACTATCTCACTATCTCACAATCTTTCGAAATAACTAACGGTACCCACCAAGGATGTCCAAGGAACTCCTGGCTAACTTACTCTCCTATGACCCAGAAATTAAAGGTATTCCCATAGTAAACCATAAATATACCATATCATTATATGCAGATAACATAACCCTATCCCTCGGAAACAATCCCTAGAGGCAGCTATGTCACAGATATTTGCTTTCAGTGACATATCATATTATAAGCTCAAGCTTAACTAGGGCTGGCTCCATGTTTCAGTAGGCCCCTCGGTGACAGAGCCTCAGTGGGCCCCTTTGCAGTGAACTAACATGGCCGCATTAAAAATGCAGAAACTAAAACAGTCTCAAGTCCCCTAAAATATGCCCTAGTTTATCATCCCAAACAGCCCCCTCATGATTATTTTGTATAAAAAACCCCTCACCTCCATGGATTCCTTATGTACAGCCTTATATGGGCCCCTCAGCAGCCCTGGGCCCCCACACTTGCCCGGGAATGTCCAATGCTGGCACAGGCCCTGACACTCCCCCGAATCTCTCTATTACTTGAAGCACAAATTCAATCTAGATTGGCAATCTACATCCATCTCCTATTTGGGAATAGATCTCACCCTTATATTCCGCTCATCACAACACTCAATACAGATTGAGAAAATTGAACTATGCTGGCTAGGCAGAATAGCCACATTCAAGAAGATGCTACTTCCAAAATGTAGGTGAGAAGTAGTCTTTATTTTAATCTTTGTGTGGACAATGTGTTACACCCACCGGTAACACCCGCAATTGGTGCTAGCACCGACCGAGGATGTTAACCATGCGATCACTGTCGGGAAAGCTGCCAGCGGCACTAAAAAGCTGGTTCCCCCGTGTGCACCATCATGTTGGCTAAGATTGTCTCTCCTCGTGACGTAATCAGAGAATGGGGAGATTTGTTGCTATGACAGCGTCGGGTCACACAAAGACCCAAGGCTGTCTCGTACACAATAGTTATTACAATGTGCGATTTGCACATTGTAATAGATGCTGTGGAAAATCCCGATATACTGTCATACTGTAGTCAATCAGACAAGCTAAGGTTAAAGTACCCTAGGGAGTCTGAAAAGTAGTAGATTTTTTTTTTAAGAAGTTCAATTAAATGAATTAAAAACCATAAAAATTCAAATCACCTCCCTTTCCCTAGAACTGATATAAATAGAAGTAAACAGTAAAAATTATAAACATGTTCGCCGCATCCTAAATGTCCGATCTTTTAAAATATAATAATGGTTATTTACAGCGTTTAACCCCATACCACATTTTGGAAAAATATAAAAAAATTCATTAAAAAGTGGTAGCATTTAAAATGTCATCAAAAGTCACAAAAAATGACACCACACACAGCTCCATACACTGAAGTATGAAAATGTTATTAGCGCAAGAACATGGCAAAATGAAGGAGATGACAAATGCTGGAGAGGATGCGGGAAAAGAAGTAGCCTAATGCACATCTTCCGGGGCTGCCCACTGTTGAAACATTACTGGTCCAATATCTTTAACCTAATTTCAGAAATTACTCATCCCACCATAAATAAATATTTGCTTTTGCTAGATTTCTTTTGCTAGATTTCTTCCATTCCACATAGAACCAAGATATTAACCCCTTAAAGAGAACCCGTCATGCAAAATAACCCCCCTAAACTAAATATATTTTCATAAACTGCCATTAGAGAGCATTGCCTCTATCCCTTCATTCTCTCTCTACATGCCTGTAAACCTAAGCAATGAGGTCCTAAAGCTGTATGCAATTATACATTTTTTTGTGAAAGTTGGCATTTTTGAAATTAGAAATCATTGAGTTTTCAGGCAGATAGATTTACCTCCTAAATAAGTTGCTGAATAACATTACCCATATGTTTGCTTTACATTTTCATAATTTTTGAAATGTCTGGATAATTTATTTTGATGTCACGTGGCTTACAAATCAAATATCGGTTTTACATATTTTCAGAATCAACTATTTTGGGGCTAATTATGGTTTTGAATGAAATTTTACATATTTAGCATTAAAAACACCCTATATAATCAACCCATTTTCAAATCTGCACCCCTCAAACTATCAGAAACAGCTTTTAGGAAGATTGTTAACCCCTTGAGATCTTCATAGTAATTATATTATTAGTATCTTAAAATTTGTTCTGCAATTCCTCCCGAATACAGAGACCCCCCACATGTGGACGTTACTTGTTTTATGGGGGCACAGAGAGGCGCAGAAGGGAAGGAGGGACCTGCAGCTGCCAGGATTTTAGTTTCCTTATTGGTCCTTATTTGCAGGCTATAAAATTTTACCTCTTTTTGTTATTTGGGCCATGTGACGGCATTTCTTTAGCAGGATAAGATGCTTTTTCCAGTGTTATCATTTTGGGGTTGGTATCCCCTATTGTTGAAAATTTATTAAGGGCTGCCACAGTAACGATTGCAGCCACCCGAAGACGGCGCGGGGGGTGATCATGGGTGAAAGACCCCCAGAAGGCAGTTTAAATGCCGCTGTCACGCTGATTGGGACATTAATGGGTTAAACACCCGCGATAGGAGCCCACTCCGACCGCGGTTGTTACACTGGAATATCAGCTACTGGCTGCAGCTGACATCCAGTGTATCCCAATGCTCGCCCGGCTCAGATCTCTAGCTGAACCGGTATCAGCTCTACATCCGATATATCAGTCACTGAGTGTTAAGTCACTGTGCTCAGTGTCCGACATCGGACGCAGAGTGCTAAGGGGTTAACAAGCACACTTTTGACAATAGCCACACTGCTCCTAGCCAGATCCTAGCCTGGAAATCACCTACAATACCAATCTCAATATATCGATGAAGTTAATGTGACTTTCTCCTATTAGATGACCCTCTCTTACAGTTTCCTTAAAGTCCAAAATCCCCATGAGCTTTGGCTTCCGTGGACATCATTCAGACACGCTATAAAATTAGTATAAACAGATACTAAGAAGCAACCTATAACCTCCATCCTCTCCACAGACATTGCATCCCCCCTCCCCCTGGTCAGTTGACCCTAACCTGCAAATGTTCTTAGATGGTAAAAAAATTCTGCTCTGTGGAACAGTGTTATGTTACTTGTTTACTGAGTTACCTATTTCCTTACTTGAGGAATGATATATTCTTGGGCCAACTGTGTCAACCCTTCAAACTACTCTAAATGCTGTATCACCAGTATTTGTAAAGCATAATTGTTTACAATGCTATCTTTTTATACACCTCTGCATAGGTGAAAACAGTATACCATATAGTTTATGGTCATTTGTAACAGATACTAAACTTAAAGGGGTTGTCCACTTTCAGCAAATAAATGATATTGTTTGAGTATTGAAAAGTTATACAATAATCCAATATATTTTCTGTATCAATTTCTGTCTTTCTAAGACTTCCCATGTATAGATGGTCTATGGTCATGTGATGGACACACAGGTGCACAAGCTGTTAGTGTCACATGGCTTTGATTACTTTCTGTGATACTAATGGCTCGGGCACCTGTGTAACATCACATGACCATGGACAGATTTATATTCACTAGAAGAAAACATAGAAGCTTTCTATAAAAGGACAGCAAGCAGAGATTTAGAAATCCATGAGGAATTGATACAAAAAGTATATTGGAAAATTGTATAATGTGTCAATTATTTGCTGAAAGTGGACAACCCCTTTAAGGTCTGTCAAACTGCATCAGTTTTTACTTTAAGTTGCTCTCTTTCTTAACGACTAATAAAGAAGATAGCACTGCAGTAACTCTCATTGTCACAGAACTAACATTACAACAACATTAATAGGTCAAAATCACAACACATCACATTGGTACCCTACTTATGCAAATATTGTGGTAGACCACATACAGTGTGTATCTACTAAACATCAGTCTTTATTGCGATCCACATGGAAAAAAGCAGATAGTGCTATGCAAATGGAGGGATGATCAAGTTGATACAAAGGATTCATAAAGTTTCATACATTACTAATGCCATTAATATTGCATAGTAAATATATAGATAAAATGCTAAGAATTATTTACAGTACAAAATATTCACAATCAGTCTACATGACACACGGAATAATAAAACTCAATAGCCTTGACATCTTCTTGAACATCGAATACACCCAACACACATTTTGACGGGTATAGAGTGATCAAGAACTAAGCCTTTCAGACTTTCAGATTTTTTGGGACAACAAGAAAGTCTATTTTTCTCAATAATACAATAGTAGTGTATATACAGGACCCACCCCAGTGTTTACAGTACTCACCATACACACCCCTTCCTTCCTGCCCAGACATGAAGGAAACCAGCTAACCAGATAGGTTAGAGCAACACCTACCAGGTAGGTAAGAATGGGAAGATCAACCTTGCGCACTGTGGTTTTGTACCATTAAAAATATGCTTCACCAAACAAGTTTAAAGGAAATCTACCATCAAAAAGAAGCTTTCAAAACCTGGGAGACAAAAAAGATAGATGATTGTGATAATCTTCTTATATTTTTTATCCTTGGCCTTCTTCTTTCTAAAATCAACTTTTAAAATTATGCTAATGAGTCTAAAGCGCTCCTGGGGTTGTTACCAGAACCTCTTCGTACTGCAGATTCACTGTTACAGTGTGCAAGGAGCACATCCCCCTCCCACTGTGTACTGAAACTTTCTCTGCCACAATAAGGTTACATCAGGCAGAGGGAGAAAGGGAGGGTGAGAAAGTGTAATGAGCAACTCATTTAAGACGCCCCCCTCCTGTTCCCGGGAGCCATTGTGGGGACCTCTCCCACAACAATACATCTAAATGATAAATACTTAAAGGGGTTCTCAAGTCATAGCAAGTTAGGCCCTATCCAAAGAACCTTCGGCCCAGTCCAAAACACTCTGGAAGAGGTTTTCATCCACAATATCTCTGTACTTGGCCGCATTCATCTTTCTTTCAATTGCAACCAGTCGTCCTGTTTGATGCTGCCACCACCATGTTGGGGGTCACTCTGGATCGGGAACTGGTGACTTCAGGAGACCACCGTCTGCTAACACCGTACTATACATGCGCTCTTTATTTTACAACAAGGTGAGCGGCTAATTTGCCGAAATTTATTTCTTCCACGCCAGTCAAACATATTTCACGAGGTCAGAGCCTCCTGTCTCTCCTTTGCTCTCTCCATATCCACCTGGCCCTTCGGACAACATCTGATAGCCCTAGGGAGCAGCGTTTCTTCCAGACCCGAGCATCTGCTCTGACAAGCACTGTGAGCTGTGATATAGACAGGTATGTGCCTTTCCTCATCAAGTCCAATCAGTTTAATTAAACACAACTGTACTCCAATGAAGGAGTAGAACAATCATAAGAAGGATCAGACAGCATTTAAATTAAATATGAGTGTCACAGCAAATGGTCTGAACACTTATGACCATCTGATATTTTCTGATATCTACATTTCTGTTTTTTTCTTTCAAGGTGAGGCAGAGTGTACATTAATTAACAAAAAAAAAAAACTTGTTTGATCTTACCAATTGCCTGCAATGAAACAAAGAGTGACAAATGTAAAAGGGTCTGAATACATTTCATATGCACTGTATCATATAAACCCCTTACGCCACAATTGACCTCATTACGCCATTCATATATATCATATATACCCTCACACCACAACTGAACACACACGCAGGGTCCTCCCCATAATCATCCTTTAGACAGGACCCCCCTATAATCCACCTTTAGGCAGGCCCCATAATTATCCTTTAGGCAGGCCCCCCTACATAATCATCCTTTAGACAGCAACCCACAATCATCTTTTAGGCAGGGTCCCCTTCCTCCCATAATCATCCTTTAGGCAGGGTCCCCATCCCATAATTATCTTTTGATTTGTAAAGTGCTACAGAATATGATGGAGCTATATAAATATAATTATTATGATCCTTTAGGCATGGCCCCCCCTCCCATAATCATCCTTTAGACCAGTGGTTCTCAACCTTTCTAATGCTGTGACCCCGCAATACAGTTCCTCATGCTGTGGTGACCCCAAACTATGCATCTTGCAGTAAAAACACAATAAAATTGCGGCTCCGATGGCTTTAGGCGACCCCCGGTTTCGGTCGTTCGACCCCCGCTGGGGTCCCGACCCACAGGTTGAGAACCACTGCTTTAGGCAGAACCCCCTTTGGTATTTCTCCCCCTCCTAGTAGCCACAGGCAGCAGTAGGCATCCTCTCCTCTTCCGCTTCAAGTGAATAACACAGGAGTGCGGTAACATGTAATATGTATTATACCCCACCGTTGCTGGGCACTGAATGACTTGCGTCATGCAAGTTATTATACAAATCCCACGTAAAGTATATACTATAGTCACGTCTGTAATGACCTGTAAAAAAAATTGATCAAAAATGTATCTATTCGAAAATACTGTTCAAAATGTCCCACAAAAGACAAGCCGTCAACCATCTCTATAGAACAAAAATAAAAGTTATGACACTTCTAAAATGGTGATGCAAAAAATCGGTTTAATTCTACAAAAGTAGTAAAACGTATGCAAAATTGTACAGTTCGGTATCATCGGAATTGTACTGACCTGTAGAATAAAAATAACAGGGTACATTTACTAAGAACAGTGGAAACAGTGGAAGTAATAAAAAAGTTTTTTTTAAAAAAATCATATTCAATAAAAAATAGATTAATAAATTAATAAAAATGTCCAAAATCCTCATTTACACATAAAATGAAGTATAATGTGAAAAAGGTCAAATTCATAACACAAACATAAAAGTAAAATAAATTATTATTGAACCTGCACGATGAACGCCGTAAAAAAAAAATATCTACTCCGGAATGATACTGGTGCAAAGTACTAAATTTCCCTTAAAAAACAAGCCATCAACCAGCTCCGTCGATAAAATACCGTATATACTGTGAATTTCCCCACTGTGGGACTAATAAAGGATTATCTTATCTTATACTCGAGTATATGCCGACCTGAGTAGAAGCCGAGACCCCTAATTTTACCACCAAAAACTGGGAAAACCTATTGACTTGAGTATAAGCCGAGGGTGGGAAATGCATTGATCACAGACCCCCCAAGTATATAGCCAGCAAGCCCCCAGTAGTATATAGCCAGCAAGTCCCCAGTAGTATATAGCCAGCAAGTCCCCAGTAGTATACAGCTAGCCTGCCCCCAGTAGTATACAGCCAGCCTGCCCCCAGTAGTAAACAGCCAGCCTGTCCCTATTATACAGCCAGCCCCAAGCAGTATACAGCCAGCCCAGCCTGCCCCCAGTAGTATACATCCAGCCTGCCCCCAGTAGTATACAGCCAGCCTGCCCCCAGTAGTATACAGCCAGCCTGCCCACAGTAGTATACAGCCAGCCCAGCCTGCCCTGTGTAGAATATAGCCAGCCCAGCCTGCCCCCCAGTAGTATACCGCCAGCCCAGCCTGCCCCCCCAGTAGTATACAGCCAGCCCAGCCTGCCCCTTGTAGTATACAGCCAGCCCAGCCTGCCCCGTGTAGTATACAGCCAGCCAAGCCTGCCCCGTGTAGTATACAGCCAGCCCAGCCTGCCCCGTGTAGTATACAGCCAGCCCAGCCTGCCCCCAGTAGTATACAGCCAGCCTGCCCCCAGTAGTATACAGCCAGCCCAGCCTGCCCGATCTAGTATACAGCCAGTCCAGCCTGCCCCTTGTAGTATACAGCTAGCCCAGCCTGCCCCGTGTAGTATACAGCCAGCCCAGCCTGCCCCGTGTAGTATACAGCCAGCCCAGCGTTGCCCCCAGTAGTATACAGCCAGCCTGCCCCCAGTAGTATACAGCCAGCCCAGCCTGCCCCCAGTAGTATACAGCCAGCCCAGCCTGCCCCCAGTAGTATACCGCCAGCCCAGCCTGCCCCCCAGTAGTATACAGCCAGCCCAGCCTGCCCCTTCTAGTATACAGCCAGCCCAGCCTGCCCCTTGTAGTATACAGCCAGCCCAGCTTGCCCCGTGTAGTATACAGCCAGCCCCCAGTAGTTTACAGCCTGCCCAGCCTGCCCCGTGTAGTAAACAACCAGTCCAGCACTAAATAAAATAAATAAACTTATATACTCACCCTCCGGTGGCCCCAATGTGCAGCGCTGCTCCCCCGATGTCAGCGCGGCTCCTCTTCTGTCTTCCGCGCCCGTCTTCTGTCTTTGGTAACATCCTGCTGGGCGCCGCCATGCTCTTCCCGGCCGACAGGCGCATAGTATGACCCGGCCGCTGCTGACGTCGTACTATGCGCCCTCCGGGAGAAAAACATGGCGGCGCCCAGCAGGATGTTAACGAAGAAAGAAGACAGAAGAAGACAAAACAGAAGAGAATTCGCGCTGACATCGGGGGAACAGTGCTGTGCATGGGGGCCGCCGGAGGGTGAGTATATAATTTTTTTTTTAAGTATTCACTCATGTATAAGCTGAGTTGACGATTTTCAGCACATTTTTTGTGCTGAAAAACTCGGCTTATACACGAGTATATACGGTATGTCTTATTCCACTTGGAAGATGGCAATGCAAAAATGACAGATTTTTCCCCATATTAGGTTTTATTGTGAGAAATTTAGTAAAACATATGAAAAGATATCTAAGTATGATATCCAAATCATCGTACTGACCTATAAAATAAGTATAAGATGATTATTAGACTCATATGGTGAACACCAAAAAAAACTAAGTCAAAAATCAATTACATAATTGTGGCTTAGCTTATCTTCATCCCCATAAAAAGGTAATGGGGCTTATTTGCTAAGGCTGCACTTCCGTCGGGTTTTACGTCATTTTCGGGGATTGCGCCACTTGGACAGGGATTTAGGAGGGGATTGTGTCGCACCCGATTGGATTTTGGCGCATCGGCATCATGCAACAGAAATGGGGGGGGGGGCAAATTATGTCGCAAGCCAAGCACTTACATGCACCGGGAAGAACATGGTGAACTCCGGCGGGCCTGAGCAGGGAAGCGACACATGCAGGATATCGGGCGCATGATGTATGTGAATCGCGGCAGAGTGCAGGATCGTTGGACACTCCAGAACAGGGAACGCGCAGGACCAGGTAAGTTAATGTGCCCCAATATGTTTTCAACAGTAGGACATACCAAACCCAAAATGGAACAAGGAAACTAAAATCACTAAAATCTATAGGAAAAAACTGGAAGCTGCAGGGCGCTCCTTCCCTGCTGCACCTTGCTGTGCACCCATATTATAAGTAACGTCCAAATGTAAGGTGTCTCCGTACTCAACACATTTTAAAATGGGTTTTCTCTTTTTATCTTTTGGAAATCTGTAAATTTTAGGGCTAAATGAATGGGAAGTACCATGGACAATGGAAAAACACCCTTGGGGTTAGCTGAAAGCCAAAACAGTAAGAAGGTACTATTTAATAGGCCTTGCAGACCCTAGTGTAGAAAGATACACACAAATAGGGACAGATTTACTTACCCGGTCCATTCATGATCCAGTGGCGCGTTCTCTGCGGTGGATTCGGGTCCGGCCGGGATTCACTAAGGTAGTTCCCCCAACGTCCACCAGGTGCTGCGCTGAAGTTCCCCGAGGCCCGCTGGAATGCCCTGATGTACACCGGCCTATTCCTGGTGAAGGTAAGTGCAAGTTCCGCAACACTTTTTTTTTTATTTAAATGCGGGGGTTTTTCTGAATCCGTCAGGTTTTCGTTTGGCCACGGCCCCCGATTTCCGTCGCGTGCATGCCGGCGACGATGCGCCACAATCTCGGGGCAATACAGGGAAAATCAGTGCAAATCGGAAATATTCAGGTAACACGTCGGGAAAACGCGAATCGTGCCCTTAATAAATGACCCCCATAATCTGTCATCCAATCACTGGTCCCTTTCTCTCTCAGGGTGGGACACTTAGCACCAATCACAGTTGTCTGTGTTTGGGTCTTCTGTTCCTTTTGCTGAACAAGTAATAAGGTCACATTTATTTGGCATAAAATCCCTGACCTCCGTAGTCATAGGCACAATGAACAGTTGTCAGGACGTGACCATCAGTGAACATTAATTCTCTGCTGCCTGAAGCGAGGCGCCCCTTCTTCCCCATCCAGTAGTAATATACCAGGATATTCTTTAGTAAGTGGGTGCTCCATGCAGTGGCTCACGCTATGTGAATAAACATTTATCATTATTATTTTAAAAACCATTGTAGAGGATGTTTGCTATCTGTAAAGCTACAGTAGATATCACCACTGATATAGCTGAATGATCCATATAGTCTAATATTTAGTCTTAACCACAAAACCACAATCTGGAACTGACCTTATCAGGCTGGTACTGATAAGGACTACTGTGTTTTCATGTTTGTTAACTTGCTGACATATGTAACGGGTTCAGGAACAGATTATTGAGCTGTGGAAAGTATTCTATTTGCTTACTTTCCAGTTGTACCAAAGTAAGATGTGCAGTATAAATTCTGTGTAGGGTTTAATATCTCAATAGGGTTGATTGTGCCATCGACATCCTTAAGGATTATTTTGTGTGCCCAGGGGATATTGTTTAGCAATGCCAAAAAGATGTTTTGTATGACCCCTGATTTTAGCATCTAGCCCCTATGAACAATATCTGTGTGTTTGAAATTATCAGATATCAATCAATCCAATTGTAAAATTAATTGTCTAGAATTTGGATTTTTTTTTTGTGAATGGGGTATTCATTTCTTGGACCTTTAAGTCCTGATCAAGCTAAAAGCAAATATATTTTAGAAGTCACCATCAGTCCAGGGACAAGGCATTTTGGTTCCCTAGGCAGACAAGACATTTCAAGCCCCAGTATGCCCCCCTGAACCCTATTATGGTCTTGAACCCTAGGGGGCCATGACTTGAGTTGTGTGAATATCAGTGCACCTGCTATCAGCCCTGGTACACAAACACCAACAGCTCTCAGCCCTGGATGATTTATAAGCGATTGTTAAAAAAAGGTAAAAAAAATTTCTACAAAATGACATTCACATTGTCAATAACAAAAATGCAACAGGACAGCAATGTGAGAACCCAGCCGTAACAACTCATATCAGCCTCTGGTATATCCGCACAAACCATGGCCAGCTCATAGAGCAATAGGGGTATATGATTGTAAAAACTAGCTTACAGGTAGCCAGTGGGGCATCGAGGGGCATGAAGTGGGGGCTCGGCTGGCCGGGGATTGGAGGGGCCAGCGGGGAGTGGGCCAGCGCAGGACGTTCCTGTCCCTGACCCTGCGCACCTGCTGCATATCTGAAAATTAGTTGGGTACCTTTATATATATATAAACGATACACAGGCCCCTGCTGGATACATCAGAAGTGCCAGTGTATGAAAAATAACCCCCATATTGTGTATATTCACAGTGCAGTGAGGCACTGAGCGGCCATCCCGCAAATAATAGAGCTGGTGCTATTCCTGCCCTGATTTGTGGTGCGGCTGCTCATTTCCTAATAATAATAATAATTCTTTATTTATACAGTGCACACAGATTACGTAGCGCTGCACAGAGCTTGCCAAATCAGGTCCTGTCCCCAATGAGTCTCACAATCTAATCAACCTACCAGTATGATTTCCTATGGACATTGTCCTAAGAAGGGTTTAAATGGTCTGTGATAGACACCAGATACTAGATAAGAGTGTACCTACCACACTGGTGCTATAGGGCAAAGACATAGAAGGCGCTCAGCTATAGCTGGTACCCCCTTTTGGATTGGGTGGTGAGAACCCTCTGCAGGGGTCACGTCTAAAGGGCAACTACCCTGTTAGAAAACAAAAGGGAAGAACTGGCCTAAGGGGAAAGGGAATTAAAACGAGGGGCTTTATTTCTGTTTCTAATACTCCAGCACCACAATTGGTCATTTATAATCTCTCTCAGTGTCTTTATCTTTGTATACTCCTATGGATGACAAAGATTATTATGGGGGAGCTGGCACATACTGGGGGAGATTTATCAGAAGTTTCTTAGAGCAGAACTGTCATGGCATGGCAACCAATCAGAGCTCAGCTTTCATTTCCCCACAGCTGTTCATAAAATTAAAGCTGAGTTATGATTGGTTTCCATGGGCAACTATAACAGTTTTACCTCAGAAACGTATGATAAATCTTCCCCACTGATCTGGGGAAGCTGTGACTGGCACATATTGTTATGAGGAGGGCAGCAGATACTGCCACTTATAATTGCCACTGACTGAGAGGTAGAATTTGGGGCTAACTGCACCCAAATATATGAAGTGTTTGGCTGGAGCCTCTGGTTTATACTATGGTGTATGTATACTGGTGTATAGATATGGAGACTCAGATCTATTGTTTAGCATCTAGAAATTCGGCCCTTTTTGCTGTGCTTTGAGGAGATGTGTGGGATCACTTTGACATCAGATGCTTCCTGCATTGCAGATACCCTGGTTAGATGGTTAGAAGATTATACGCAGAGAAAGTTTTCAGGCAAAGTGTCTTGTGCTTATCTCCCACCCACATTTCCCGAATGAGAATTTACTGCACATCTTTTTATAGAGGCGACAACAAGTAACATAATAGATAAGCGTATGATAAGATCGAGTATATAATATGATGTTTACTGTACATGATGGATCATTAACATTCTGACGTGAGCAGTAGTGGATTATAATATAGGCGTATATAGTGGATTATAATATAACGAACCCCATTGACGTCAATGGGAGACTCGAGCATTTTTCAAGGGGACCAATAAAATGTGTCATTTTATTGAGAAATAAGGAAGTAAGTCCTGTTTCTTCGTTTTTTTATTCAATGGAATATTCGTGGAACTTCAAAAAAGAAGCATCAGCAATGTGTTCTTCACACATATTGTTCTTCACATACTATTGTGAAGAACACCTTTCTGCACTCATGTCTTCTGATAAGTTAGCAGATGTATGGAAACATCTGCAATGTGTTCTTCACTGTGTTCACTGTGTTCTTCACTTAAATGATCCTTCATCATCCTTAAATGATCCTGTGTTCACTGTGTTCTTCACTGTGTTCTTCACTTAAATGATCAAGTGAAAGCTTGTTCTCGAGCAGGCAAAATACCCGTCCGAGCAACGAGCCGCTTCGAGTACGCTAATGCTTGAACGAGCATCAAGCTCGGACGAGTATGCTCGCTCATCTCTATTCGCCCCTGGATGTGAGTTATACATGACAACCCCCGCAGCAATGAGCTGGTTCATTGTTCAGCTCATCCCTATAGGTCTGGCTTCTCTTATCCTCAGAATTTGCCATGGAGAGCCTTGAATATGTTGTCAAAGACCTAGTATAATGTTTTCCCTTAGATTGCTTGTATGATGTGGTATGATACATTATGGTGGCCACTTAAAGAGTTTTAACATTTGACCTATCACTCAAGGTATATGAAGTTTAGCAATGATATCTGTAGGATGGTAACTATTGAATTCATTGATTTTTCTGCCTTGCAGCGCTGGAGTCCTGGGTTGAAGTCCCAGGGTCAACATCTGCAAAGAGTTTGTATGTTCTCTCCGTGTTTGCATGGGTTTCCTCCGGTTCCTCCGGTTTCCTCCCACACTCTAAAAATCATACTGGTAGGTTGATTAGATTGTGAGCCCCATTGGGGACAGGGACTGATTTGTGAAGTTCCGTGCTGCGCTGCGTAATCTGTGTGCGCTATGTAAATAAAGAATTATTATTATTTGCCTACATACAGAAGTGACGCAATGATGGGTGATGTATAATAAAGTCTACCAAGTTGTTTCCCATTTCTAAAATAAAATCTGACCTAATTATTGCACTGCTGGTACTAGATGAATGACAGAAATGGAACCACCCTCAACTAAGTCATCTTCATGGAAACGTGGTTGATGGTAGATACTTATGTGTGTTAAGATATAAGTTGTCATGTAGAAACAAGGTCTGCGGTTGCAGAAAGTGAAAATTGCACATGGGAGTGAAAACCTCAAGTGTATTGAATACATGAAATGTCCATAATATACAATGACCTACTTACACAATGGTCACACTAATGTAAGAGGTATGGGCAGGCTCAGAAAGGGAAGTAGCTTGACCTCTAGTTTCCTCTAGTTTTATTTTATTGCTTTTATTCGTATAATCCAAAAGTAACTAGGTTGACTAAAATACTATGTTAACCTTTTATTTTAATATAGAAATGGAAGATTACACTTTTAACATAGAGCATGCGACACAATAAATGTGGCACATGGTCGACTCGGCACTGGAATGACCCTTTAATTGCATAATTCTGCAGACACAGTGAAGCCGTGACACAATAGGGGAGTGCAATTGCCCCGAGCACCACACAGTGGAGGAAACGGGGGTGCTGGCTGCCGGCAGGTACCCACTGCCCCCAAAACATTATAAAAATAAACTCATTATTCACATTCCAGACGTTCTCCGCTGCTTCTCTTCTCCCCTCTTCTTTTGCAGCATGGGTGATGCCTTTGTGGTACACAGCATGTGGTCATTGATATGTATAAACATGCATCATGACATATATATATCTCTAATAGAGAGGGGCACAGTATAGCCTATAATCTTATAAAGAGAGGATGTTATTTAATATTGGGGGTACAGTATATAGCTGATACAGGGGGAACAACAAACACTTTAATCAATACTGGCCAATGTCTCTTATAATACTCTAATACTAATTCTAATAGAAATATGCCAATGTGGCCAATAAAACCATTTAAAGGTAACCTGTCAATAGAGAGCCATTTTTAACAGTTTTACTTACTTTATTTTACATCAAGGATGAACCTGCATTAATCTATAGCATTTTATTACATACATTCTGTTTATTATTACAATATCGTATAGATTAGTTGAAAGGGCTACTATACATTTTTTTATTTTGCAGAAGAAAAACAGGCTGGTGCACCAGGCAAGCGGAGAGCTAGAGCTTTCAAATTGACAGGTGCAGGAAGGTCTGGAAGTTGTTTACTATTTTAGAAACTTGTTAACATAGAGCAGTGATGGGCAACCTTTTGAGCTAGGTGTGTCAAAATTTGCCAAAAAAACGAGCATAACTCGGGTGCTGTGTCACCTTTAGGAAAAACCTAATTTTGTAATAACATGTCCAGCAGCGGCCTCCCCTTATTAATAACATGTCCAGCAGCGGCCTCCCCTTATTAATAACATGTCCAGCAGCGGCCTCCCTTTACTACTAAAATACCCCTAGCGGCCTCCCTTTACTACTAAAATACCCCTAGCCGCCTCCCTTTACTACTAAAATACCCCTAGCCGCCTCCCTTTACTACTAAAATACCCCTAGCGGCCTCCCTTTACTACTAAAATACCCCTAGCGGCCTCCCTTTACTACTAAAATACCCCTAGCGGCCTCCCTTTACTACTAAAATACCCTAGCGGCCTCCCTTTACTACTAAAATACCCTAGCGGCCTCCCTTTACTACTAAAATACCCTAGCGGCCTCCCTTTACTATTAAAATACCCCTAGCGGCCTTCCTTTACTACTAAAATACCCCTAGCGGCCTCCCTTTACTATTAAAATACCCCTAGCACCCTCCCTTTACTACTAAAATACCCCTAGCACCCTCCCTTTACTATTAAAATACCCCTAGCGGCCTCCCTTTACTACTAAAATACCCCTAGCACCCTCCCTTTACTACTAAATTCCCCCTAGTGCCCTCCCTTTACTACTAAAATACCCCTAGCGCCCTCCCTTTAAATATAATATAATAATAAACTTACATACTTACCCAGTGATGTCTTCTTCCCTGTAGCTTTACTGCAGGCGGCTCAGCTCCTCCAGGTTGCACCGCGCGCCTCCGGTCACGTGACTGACGTGACCTGACGTCAGGTCGCCTCAGTCACGTGACGAGCAGCGCGCATTGCAGCCTGGAGGAGCCGGAGGAGTTGAAGAAGGTGGGCGGACCAACGCGGCGCCGGACAGGTAAGCAGGGGCCAGAAACACAGGGACGGGGGCGGGACATTACCACAGGGGCAGCACATTACACAGGGACATTAACACAGGGGGAGCACATTGCACAGGGACAGAAACACAAGGACGGGGGCGGCGGGACATTAACATAGGGGCAGCACATTACACAGGGAGGGGGGGACAGCGGGCGCTGGGCGACCGCGTGTCAGCAAAAATGACTACGCGTGTCAGTGCTGACACGCGTGTCATAGGTTCGCCATCACTGACATAGAGTATTATGGGGGCTCAGTATAAGTCTATCGGAAATGCATTGTCATTGTTTTTGTGCTAAAATGTAACTACTTCTCCCCTGGTAGAAGGTATAAAAGGGGAACAATCCTAGCCCTTAGTGTCTTGCCGTAAGGGAACAGAGCTTGGAAGAGAAGACAGTCTACCTGAACAACCAGAAGAAGAAGAAGCTGAGATGGGGATACTCTGCTATAGACCCATGGCTCCTAGCCTGTGACAGGGTACCAGGCTTCTAAGAAAGAGAGTGTACCAAGCCTTACCCATTATCCCTTCTGGAGAGCAGCAGCACATGGTGACACCTTGTCGGTGCCCGGCAGACCCAACGTAGCATTGGGGCTACCCGGGCACTGCAACAGTACTGTTTATTCCACACTTTTTAAAAAAAAATCAGTGCCTTCCCTCATCAAAAATTTACCTGGCTCTCCACCAGATTCCTCAGTCGAGTCACGAGGGTGGGGGCACATCGAATCATAACGTGTCTGCTCCTGAATGCCACAGCCAATCAGCATCACTTGTCAATTCCCTCCCACATCCTTTCTCTTTCCTCGTTCCACCCCTGATGTTGGGTCACTGCAGCAAGGTATTCTAGTGCTTGCATGGTGATCCCTAGCAAGCACATTAAGATGTAAACGTGGCTCGCCATGCCTCCGTCCTCAGTGTGCATGCACATTTCCCTCGGCCAGGTTGCTAGACAGTGAGGCCCCAGCGGTATGTAACTCACTTCTAGTTTGCGTACCAGCGGCACCTTATTGCCTAAGCTTTGGCTCACCACACGAGCGTTAGAATAGCCAAATGCGGTGAGGCTACATCAGGGGAGGGAGGAGGAGAAAGGATGTGGGAGGGGCTTGATGAGCGTCACTGATTGGCTGAGGCATCCAGGAGCAGACACGTTATGATTTGACTGGGAGTAACGGCCAAGCCTTGAAGTACTAAGAGTCTTCCATTTCAGAACAGGGTGGAGTGGTGTATGTGATCTTCAATTAAGAGTACTGTTTCTTTCTTTAATTTATCTGAAGACCATTTTCTATGGAATTTCCTTGTTTTGAAGGGAGAGTTGAGCTTTGTGACATTTTTTATGTTCAGCATTTATGGGAGAGTGTGCTTTTATACCAAATTGCTCCTCTCAAGTTCACCTTTTTTGCCAGGAAATATATTTGTTTGTGACTTCACTATAAGCTATTCTAGTGCTTGCATGTTGGGCCCTGGCAGACACATTGAGATGCCTCCATTCTCAGTGCACATGCACATTTCCCTCGGCCAGGTTGCTAGACCGTGGGGGATCGGTGAGACGTGACTCACTATGAAGGTTGTGTACCAGCGGCGCCTCATTGCCTAAGCTTTGCCTCACCACACGAGTCTTAGAATAACCAGATGCGGTGAGCCTACATCAGGGGAGGAAGGAGGAGAGAGGATGTGGGAGGGGCTAAAGGTGTGAACCTGGTTGGCTGAGGCATCCAGGAGCAGACACGTTATGATTTGAAAATCATGTGTTGGATGTACAGTACTGTTTCTGTTGAAACATGTCCTGGGCAAAAACGGCTTATACTTTATGTTAATAATGTGCCCCATGGGACTGTCCCACTACCTCTCCGCCCACCTCATATGCAGCCTGCAGTCAGGGGAGGCAGTGGGGCACGGGGCACATCACAGGCATTAACAGAGTATAATTTGACTGTCCGGCCCGGGGGCCACTCATTAAATCAGCATTCTGGCTTCATGTCAAAGGCAGGAAGCAACTTAATTAATTATATTTTGCACTAATGTCCGTCCATTGCGGGCCCCATAGCAGCCGCTATTGTTACACCTCTGTTTGTTTTCCCCTGTCAATGTCCATAGAAAATAAGCAGTACAGTTACTGTGCAGATAGACAGAGTGTGTGCACCATGCCCATGACTGGGCACAATAGAAGTCTATGGGGGCTGTGAACTGCCCACCGTTTGTACGTCCAGCTCACAGCCAAAAAAGTCATATCATGAGACACTATGATTTTTCCAGGCCATTAAATGATTTGGAATAAGATCTGGAGTTTCTGAAGAAAACCTCAATAAACTTCTTTTTTGTTTTTGAATGCAGATTTCCTGAAGAAAGCGGTAACAGGGTTTTTTCCTAACCACAGAATAATTTTTACAACACAGATGTCCATTTTAAAGGTCAGAGACATCTGGCTCAAAACATTTACTGATACCTTGTGAAACTGAAGAGCAAAGCAGGTGCCCTAATTTCATGAGGGATAAGTATGCACCCTATGAGTCATGAAACTTTTATCTGATTCCAAAAAGGTGCTATATAGTACATGTCTGGCATCCACCTCATTAATGCATTGAAGAAGTGCAACATCCCCCACCGGGGCCCAGCCCTTGAGGTGAGGCCTGGAGACAGCCGGGGCCCGCGGTACCGGAGTGGCTGGCGGTTGCGGCCTAAGCACGCTATTGTCACGGTGCTTGGTACGGGGTAACCGGAGGGCTGTCCTACAGCCTGGCAGGTCTCCAGCGGGGTGGTGTTGGCAAGAAATGATAAGGGAGCGGCTGCTATAGCGGATCTCCCTGGGGCAACCCCTTAATGTCCCGAGTGTGAGTCTCTGTGTGGTGGACAGGGTGCCGGTGATGATGGGAGTTGTAGTAGCAGGGACCAGACGGAGGCAGAGGTTGAAGAAAACAACTTACAGTTCTTTATTGGAACCGCAGGAACTTCAGCAAACGTGCCTTTAACAGGTAGATGGAGTACTGGAGAGGTATTTGGAGGGAGCCGCAGGATGTAGGTCACCAGCCTGGATGTAAGGGCAGGCTGGGAGGCAGCTGTGTCCTTGGAGGAGGCTTCAGCTCGGTCCTGGATCTCTTCAGGTATCACCCTTGAAGGTAGGATGATACCCCTTTCCTCACTACACTACCTCTAGTCTTAGCTTCCACTTCAGGCAGGGGCTAGGCTCTTCCTGCACTGGTCTGGTATGCTAGAGTCTCTGAGCTGCTGCTCAGCTAATTACTCTCTGCTTACGTCCTGCAGACCCAGAGGGCCTGACTAGGACCGGTCTCTCTCCTGAGAGAGATTTCTCTCTTTCTCCTCCTGGGAGAGACTCCTCCAGAACATTCCAGGCTAGGGGGTTTTATTACCTCCCTTTGGTCAGGTGGTGGCTGCTCCTCCAATTACCTCTCAGTGCACAAAGACAGGATGTAACACAGACATTGGTGGACATAATTACATCACATATTAACATCTGCCTTGCCAGGCAGGATTAACCACTGCAATTTCCCCTTGATCCTATAAGGACCATGTAGTGTAATGTGGTGTTACCTACAGGTGGGACGTATTCGCAAGCACTACCTCGCCATTGCATCGGCGAGGGTGTTGCATACCCCGGGGGCAATTGAAAGAGCCGCCCTCGGCTCGACTACAGTTGTTTTGGGGCACAGAGGGGGCTAAGGGCACTTCTGGGAAGTGCAGGCTGTGTGAGGTGTAGGGACAAACCGCCCATGGTCCTGGAGACAGGCACCTGGGTTGGTGTCGGACTAAGACAAAAATATAGCTGTATGACAGTTGGTCGCTGACGCCATTAAACCGAACTGTACAGTAGGAAAGGTGTGGTGTCATGTCCTGTAATCCACTCCTTGCACCAAGGCCTGTATATTTGTTTGATCAACGCTTCTTCCCTGGCGGCAATTATATGGTGTCTATCTGCATTGCGTTAGCATATGCGACACAAGTACCTCCTGACTGACAACCTTACCCATGTATGAGTGGCATCCAGGTGCTATCTGTGTAACACCCCCGGTCCCCTAAAGACCCGCAGTTTACGGACTACCCCCATGTGCAAACCTCAGTTTGAGGGATCAGGTAGCGGTCAGTGTTTTACATAGAAGACGGTCCGACACAGCCACACTACAACCTGAAAAGCCTATGAAAGGGTTAATGCAGACTACTGGCAGATATGACAGTGTGCAACAAGTTAGCAAAATCACATTGGCTTAGCAGCCTAATGGGTACACATCTTATAACATAACGTTACAGAGGTAGATAGGCTACGCAGGGTAGCAAGATAGCAAATGTCTCTTTTCCTGCAAAGAAAAGGCATAAAAAGTGCAAACAGAATGTCCATACCTAAAAAGGAAGGCATTAAGTGCAAAATAATAGTCAATAGACACAGCAACTTTTCCTTGGAATTGGCAAAAGTCTCACAGAAGGTCTCTACTGACAAAGTCCATCTTCTGGGTACAGCCCTTGATGTGGGGAAAAGTGCAATGAAGAAGCAAAGGGTCTCCTCTATTTGGAGAGGGACAGAGTCCTTTGATGACATCTCTGCTGTGGCAGAGGAAGGGTGCTATCATAGCACATAATCTCTTGACTGAGATAAATAAGGGTGAGAGTCTCAGGAAAGTCTCTGGCTCTTTGGGGAAAGTGGAAAAATATACACAATATGTACAAAGTGCAGTACCTGAAGCGGGCTACAGCCCTTCAGGGATTAGTCAGTATCGCTGGGTTCAGCAAAGACAGGATCCAGCTCCTGCAGGGAATCCTGTGCATCCTCAGCGGGAGTAGGTGCCGGCTGGGGACACCCGGTGGCAGCAGTGGGTACTGCAGGTGCAGCAACATCCTCCGGACCTTCAGGGGGAGGAGCGCTGTCGCCCGGGGTGTCGGCTGTTCCAGCCGGGGGCTCAACTGAGCCAGGGACCACGGAGGGGTCCAGGAAAAAATAAACTGAGTCCAGCGGCCGCGCCGCGGCTCCTTCCAGCTCCGGTTCTTCCGGGGCCGGGTCATCACCCCATTGGTAACCGGCAAGGGGAGATGCGGGCCTAGATGGAACCTCCGGACAAGGTTCGCTAGCCGGGATGTCTTCTCCCACCGAAGAGCCGCGGGACCTGGCAATGCTCCCGGCAGGGGAACCGGTGGGGGTGGCGCCCTGTATCATGCCCGGCCCATGGATGGCAATGGGACCCGTACTCACAATTACTGTGGATGGGGCATTCACGTGGGTCACCGCCCGGGGACTTGCAGCCGAGGAGGAAGAGGTGTTCGGAGACTCCGGCCACTCGTCGTCCTCATACCAGTCGTCCTGCGGGAAGTAGCGGTCCTCGTCGGAATCGGGGATCCGGATCACGCCAGCCGCCCAGGGTCCTCGAGGTCCTTCCTGCAGGGAGAACTCGATGCACTCTCCCGGCTTCAGGTTGTGCAGGCTCTCCGGCAGATCAGGTCTCTTGACGGACCGGCGGGGTATAAATACTTCCCGTCCGGTGTAGTCCTGGGTGGCGAAGCCATAGCCCTTCCGCTTGTCAAAGAACCGGACCATGCCGGTGGTGCGATTCTTCTCGACCCAAGCTCCCGCTGTGGATCTGCCGGCCATATACCGCTGGGCCTCCTTCTCCCGGCGTCGCTGGTCCGAGACAGCGTCTCGGAGTCGCCGGCGGGCGGCCTCACCTCGGCCTTGAGGCTGCGGAGGTTTCGGTGCTGGGGCTCGCGGCTCCGGTTCAGGTTCGGATCTCCTTGGGCGACAGGTAGGTGCCGGAACAGGAGCAGGAACCACCGGAGGGTCAGGAACCACCACATCGGGGCTAGCAGGCCGCGCAGCAGGAGTAGTAGGCCTCGGAGCAGGTGGAGCGGCAACACTAGGCCCAGGTGTTGGCTCAGCAGGAGTCGGGGCCTCCCCACGTGGCGCCTCCACGTGGCCCCGCGATACCGGGATGGTAGCCGGGATAGGGACGAGGAACCACCCGGGTGGGATTTGGTACTGCGTCACCGTTTGGTAGCATGTCCTGGTGACGAAGGCCCGAGTCAATCCTCGGTGCAGCCGATGTCCAGCGGAGGGTCTTCGGACAGGCTGCGCAGAGACCACCACCATAGTCTCTAGGACCTCGTAAAACTCCGGACGCTCCACAGGAGGGAAAGGCGGAGGACCCCACATGGCGTTGTCCTCGCTGTCCAAAGTCCACTCAAGTTCTGGCGCTTCTCTGAGGCAGGGCAGGAAGTTCGCCTCGAGCTAGTGGGAGGAGTCCGAGTCCTTCCCGCCAAGAGCTGTGGCGGGCTCTAATTTTTCCTGCGCCACAGGAGGCGGGGTTCGCGCGCTTCGCGCGTGGGTGGAGCTTGATGCGTCATCTGGGTTTCCCGCCAGTGAAGGTTTTGGCGGGCTGGAATTATTTGCTGCGCCACAGTTTCTGAGGTAAAAATCTTCGGGCGCGGCAGCGCCGGATGTAGCAGAGCTGGTACAGTTCTTGCCAGGATTAACCTCTGGAGTGCGGGAGCGGCGCTCGACCGCACGTGGCAGCAGTATAACACAGTTCATTCCAGAAACGTACAAGTCCTTAGGCCTAAACCCGGATGGCAGCAGGGTTAGGCAGCACAGTCTTTTAATAAAGGAAAGTCTTTAATGCCGTAATAAGGCACAGAAGTCTATATCCTGTTCGTGACGCCACTTGCAACATCCCCCACCGGGGCCCAGCCCTTGAGGTGAGGCCTGGAGACAGCCGGGGCCCGCGGTACCGGAGTGGCTGGCGGTTGCGGCCTAAGCACGCTATTGTCATGGTGCTTGGTACGGGGTAACCGGAGGGCTGTCCTACAGCCTGGCAGGTCTCCAGCGGGGTGGTGTTGGCAAGAAATGATAAGGGAGCGGCTGCTATAGCGGATCTCCCTGGGGCAACCCCTTAATGTCCCGAGTGTGAGTCTCTGTGTGGTGGACAGGGTGCCGGTGATGATGGGAGTTGTAGTAGCAGGGACCAGACGGAGGCAGAGGTTGAAGAAAACAACTTACAGTTCTTTATTGGAACCGCAGGAACTTCAGCAAACGTGCCTTTAACAGGTAGATGGAGTACTGGAGAGGTATTTGGAGGGAGCCGCAGGATGTAGGTCACCAGCCTGGATGTAAGGGCAGGCTGGGAGGCAGCTGTGTCCTTGGAGGAGGCTTCAGCTCGGTCCTGGATCTCTTCAGGTATCACCCTTGAAGGTAGGATGATACCCCTTTCCTCACTACACTACCTCTAGTCTTAGCTTCCACTTCAGGCAGGGGCTAGGCTCTTCCTGCACTGGTCTGGTATGCTAGAGTCTCTGAGCTGCTGCTCAGCTAACTACTCTCTGCTTACGTCCTGCAGACCCAGAGGGCCTGACTAGGACCGGTCTCTCTCCTGAGAGAGATTTCTCTCTTTCTCCTCCTGGGAGAGACTCCTCCAGAACATTCCAGGCTAGGGGGTTTTATTACCTCCCTTTGGTCAGGTGGTGGCTGCTCCTCCAATTACCTCTCAGTGCACAAAGACAGGATGTAACACAGACATTGGTGGACATAATTACATCACATATTAACATCTGCCTTGCCAGGCAGGATTAACCACTGCAATTTCCCCTTGATCCTATAAGGACCATGTAGTGTAATGTGGTGTTACCTACAGGTGGGACGTATTCGCAAGCACTACCTCGCCATTGCATCGGCGAGGGTGTTGCAGAAGGCTATCCTGTCCTCTCCTCACCCTCTTCCAATACAGAGGTGAAAATTATATTTATAGCCTAACACATCATGTAAAATGCAGATTGGATCTAAGGGACTGTGTTGATCATTTAGATGATGTAAACACAGGGGTAAACACATATCAAGTAAACCAGGATCCGGCAGAACATAAACCATCCAGTCTATATACTGGCAGTAACGCAGATACAATAGGGTCTATAGGGTGGCCCGCTGTTTTCTTAAAAGCATTTCTGCCAGAAATCTCTCTGATGAATCCTAAGAAGGAAGAAACGCGTCAGGGAGGGGGGATGCTGGGTGATTAGAACAGGTCAAAGTTTTGGTACTGCCCTTGTAACGGCAGGAGCTTTCATATCCCGATGACAGGGACAGGAATAGGTGTTGTTCATTACCAAACTATCTGTCCTACCACACTCAGGAACACCTCTAGACGTACTTTTGGGCTCCCGGCCATCCACATACAAGGTACTACACAGCACAACCGTTGGACTAGCGGAATCACTATCATCAAATGATACAAAGCGTCTGAGCTGGTAAGACTATTGTATCTGCGTTACTGCCAGTATATAGACTGGATGGTTCGTGTTCTGCCGGATCCTGGTTTACTTGATACGTGTTTACATCACAGATATAGGATAATATTAGATATAGCTGTCCGAGTATGTATTCATAATAAGGGCTGATATTGGTTTTATCACTTATGGATGAGTGATATTTTAAGTTAAGCGAAACAAAGTTTATGAAGAAAAGGGGCCCTTTCTTACTTATATCAAGATGTGTAACTTAAGGCTGCTGGGCCCCAATGCAAAAATAGGTTACAGACTCACAACTATAGTATGTTGTCTCTGAACACAATAGTACTATACACATCTTACGGCCCACATAATGCTCCTGGGCCAGTGTGTGGCTGTTTCCTCCGCAAACAATCAAGTTTCACCCCTGCTTTTATTCAACCCAATCTCTCTTCTTGTTGCAAACATCTTTTTTTAATGCAATATCTACATAGGTGTTTGTAGGACTATTTCCAACAACCACCTGTTCAGTGGTTTAATATTACATTGTGTTTTGTGTAAGAAGGCTAATGAATGTTTAGAAAACCCCCGTTCAAGTATGCTAGCACAGCTGAAAATAGTTTGATTAGAGAAAGCTGATTAGAGAGGCTATAAGAGTGATGCCACACATGGCATTTTTAGTCTGTGTCCTTTTAAAAAGGCATGCTTTTTTTTTTTAATCGCATCTGTTTTTGACAGTTTTTGTCAGTTTTCCCAATTATCTTAAAAGAAACCTACCATTTAGAATGGTAGGGGTAAGCTGTAAGTACCGAGCACCAGGTCAGGGTGAGCTGGTGCCGGTACTTACTTTCGTTAGTGTTATAAACCGCGACATCTCCGCTATTTCCTATGTAGGCGCGCGCACGATCGTGCGCTTGCAGCGCCGAAGCATCTTCTGCTCTAAAGTTTAAAAAGTGTTAAAACCGCGATACCGCGGTTTATAACACTAACGAAAGTAAGTACCGGCACCAGCTCACCCTGAGCTGGTGCTCGGTACTTACAGCTTACCCCTGCCATTCTAAGTGGTAGGTTTCCTTTAATAAATAAACAGATGGTAAGCAGCCAAACGCATGGTAAATGGTCAAAAACGTTTGCGTTTTTATATGGACTGAAAATGGTGAATTAGTACTCACCGGTAATTCGGTTTCCATCTAGTCCTCCATGACGGCCCACTTGGAGGATGCCCCTTGACCTCTGTAGGGACAGGAAGCAGAGAGGTTAAAAGCCTCCCCCCCGCATCCTCCCGCCAGTGTCTACCAAATAACTACACCGGTGGAAGGTAACAAAAAAATTTTTTATTTGTATGTTAAATATTCACATACATCTTATGGTACAGCAAAACCATAGGGAGGGAAATATATAGGCCGTCATGGAGGACTAGATGGAAACCGAATTACCGGTGAGTACTAATTCACCATTTCCAAAACGTCCTCCATGACGGCCCACTTGGAGATCTACCAGATTAGTAGAAACTCTTAGGGTGGGATAACTGCCTGTAGAACCTTCCTTCCGAAGGAGAGGTCTTGCGAACTTGGTAAATCCAGACGATAGTGTTTAATGAATGTGGATGTTGACGCCCAGGTGGCTGCTTTGCAGATCTGCTCAAGTGATGCGCCTCTTCTTTCGGCCCAGGAGGCTGACATAGCCCTGGTGGAATGAGCCTTTAGACTAGAAGGAACTTCCTTCCCTTGTAAGGTATAGCATGTGGAAATGGCCGACTTAAGCCATCTTGCTATTGAGATCTTGGAAGCTTTTCTCCCCTTATTTTTCCCCTGGAATTGAATAAATAAGTTATGATCAATGCGCCAGGGTTCTGTAGCCTGCAGATAAGCTAGTACAACCCTTCTTACGTCTAGAAGATGCCATGAGGCTTCGTCATTCGAAGAAGGATTTTCGTAGAAGGACGGGAGGGTAATCTCCTGGTTCCGGTGGAAATCTGATACCACTTTGGGAACGAACCCGGGGTCTAGAGTAAGAACAATACAGTCAGGAAGAATGCGCATATATGGTTCCCTGATGGAAATAGCCTGGAGCTCCCCCAACCTCTTGGCTGTGGTAACAGCAATCAGTAGAGTAGTTTTTAGCGTTAAATTTTTAATGTTAGAACTCTCCAGAGGTTCGAAAGGAGGTCTGGAAAGAGCGTCTAACACTAGGGTGAGATCCCACGTAGGGGTCCTCCTGAGAACCTGAGGTCTGATTCTGGAGGAGGCCGAGATAAAACGCTTGACCCACCTGTGGTCCGCTAAGGGGAAATCGAAAAAGGCTCCCAGGGCCGAGACCTGCACCTTCAAGGTGCTAGTGGATAGGCCCAATTCCAGGCCCTTCTGAAGAAAGTCCAGGATCTGGAAAATATTTGGGTTGAGTTGAGATGGAGGATTATCCCCACAGAAAGACACAAATTTCTTCCAAATTTTGTGATATATGTTAAAAGTAACTTTTTTCCTACTTGCCTTGAGTGTGGTTACCACCGCTCTGGAGAGGCCCTGTGATCTTAAAAAATCGGACTCAGGATCCACGCCGCCAATTGTAGCTTCTCCGGGTCTGGATGGAAGATAGGACCCTGACGTAGAAGATCCTTCCTTGGAGGCAATATCACAGGTTGTTGGATGGCCAGGGATGTCAGCAAAGGGTACCAACCCTTTTTTGGCCAGTTCGGGCAGATGAGTATTACCCTTGCCTGGTCCATAAGGATCTTCCTGAGGACCCTTGCGACCAAGGGAATAGGGGGAAAGGCGTAGGAGAGAGGTTCGGTCCAAGGATGACTGAAGGCGTCTAGTCGATCCTTCGGCTCCCTTGCCTCCAGAGAGAAGTATAGATGACACATTGAATTCTCTCTTGTGGCGAATAAGTCGACTTGCGGAGTGCCCCAGAGCTCTGTCAACTGGCTGAAGATTTCCTGATTTAAGCACCATTCGTTGGGAGAAATCACTCTCCTGCTGAGGAAGTCTGCCTCCGTATTCAAAACTCCTCTTAAGTGAGTTGCGGAAAGAGATAGTAGGTTCTCTTCTGCCCAGAAAAAGATGGTGCGAGTCAGGGAGGAAAGAGCTACTGACCTCGTACCTCCTTGTCGCCTTAGGTAAGACACCACCGTGGTGTTGTCTGTTAGGATATGGACATGTCGATTCTTCACTAGAAGAGGGTTGGATTTTAAGGCTTCCCAGACGGCTCGTAGTTCCCGATAGTTTGAAGGTTTCTTTGCAAGTGAAGGGGTCCAGGGTCCCTGGGCGTAATGCGAAGGGAAGACTGCTCCCCAGCCTAGGCTGCTTGCATCGGTCGTGATGGTCAGACACGGAAGGCAGTGCCAGGCAACCCCTTTCTCCAGATGTTTTGTTCCCAACCACCATTGCAGATCTCTTTTTACCGAGGATGGAATGATGATTTTCCTGTCCAATCCCGAGGTTCTCCGGTTCCAAGAACGGAGAATCCAGCTTTGCAGAGTGCGACAATGGCTCTGGCTCCAAGCTACGGATGAAATGCAGGCCGTGAGGAGACCCAGGATTTTCATTGCTCCTCTGATTGTAATGGAGGTCTTCCTCCTGAAGGAGCGGATCTGGAGTCTTAACCCGTCGGCTTTTTCCTGAGGGAGAAAGGACATCATGAGAGTAGAGTTCAACATTACCCCTAGGAACTTCTTGTGAGTGGAGGGAGACAGATCGGATTTTTGGGTGTTGATTATCCACCCCAGATCTGAGAGTTTTCTCATGGTAAAATCTCTTGCTGTGATAAGATCTGATCTGTTCTTCCCTATAATCAGAAGGTCGTCTAAATATGGTACAATAGACACCCTCTGTAGCCTCAGGAAAGCAACAACCTCCACCATGACTTTTGTAAAAACTCTCGGAGCTGAAGAAATACCAAAGGGTAGAGCCCGGAATTGAAAGTGGAGGATAGAACCCTTTGGAGAGAAGACTGAAAATCTGAGGAACTTTTGAGAGGAGTGGTGAATAGGAATGTGGTAGTAGGCGTCCCGAAGGTCTATCGTGCACATATAGTGGTCGGTATATATAAGCTGAGTAGCGGATCTTACCGATTCCATATGAAATCTCCTGTAAGTGATGAAGTTGTTTAGGGATTTCAGATTTATAATCAGCCTGTTCGACCCGTTTGGTTTCTTGACCAGGAATAGTGGAGAGTAGAAGCCCGACTTTTCTTGGTCCTGCGGAACTGGAATCACCACTCCGGATTGAATAAGGGATGATACCTCCTGCCAAATAAGAAAATGGGTAGAAGGAGAAGTATAGGATGATGGCGAGACAAATCTTGAGGGGGGGTAGGTGCTGAATTCTATTTTGTAACCGGAACTGATGATGTTCAAGACCCAAGGATTTGAGGTGATATTTGTCCACTGAGTGATGAACTGTAGAAGACGCCCCCCCACTCTGGCGTCATTGCTTCTTTCCCCCCGAGTTGTCTGGGGGATTGGAGAACAGAAACCCCCTACCTCTGCCTCCCTTAGGGTAGCTCCAGCGCCCCTGTTTACCTTTCCCGCGAAAGGAATCTTTAGGGTTCTTGAAGGGACGAAAGGAAGGTTTCCTGGAGGATGTCTTGTTTTCTGGAAACCCCTTCTTCTTATCAGAGGCTTTTCCTAGGATGTTGTCTAATTCAGGACCGAAAACGAAATCTCCTGTGAACGGGATGCTGCAGAGTTTTGATTTTGATCGTATATCGCCGCCCCACTGTTTCAGCCATAAGGCTCTTCTTGCTGCGTTTGTTAATGCTCCTTCCTTTGCAGCGAAGCGGACGCCCTCGGCGGAGGCATCTGCTAAGAATGCCGTGGCGGATCTTAGGAGCGGAATGCTGTCCAGTAAGGATGCTCTGGGGGTACCTTCTCTAATATGTGATTCCAGCTCGTTCAGCCAGAAGTAGAGGGTCCTTGCAACTGATGTAGCTGATATGTTAGATTTTAAGCTAAGCATCGACGTCTCCCAGGCTTTTTTAAGAAGCGCGTCAGATTTTCGGTCCATAGGATCCCTGAGCTGAGCGGAGTCCTCGAAGGGAAGGTCTGTTTTTTTGACCACCTTTGTCACCTGTACATCTACTTTCGGAACGGAGTCCCAAACTTTAGAGACCTCTTGATCAAAGACGAGGCGTCTCTTAAAGCTCTTAGAGGTTAGGATCTTCTTCTCTGGGTCTTTCCATTCCTCTGTAATCAACCCTTTCAAGGTTTCGTTAACCGGAAAAACACGTTGTTTTTTAGCCCTTAGGCCCCCGAACAACTCGTCCTCCCGAGACATACAGGGAACTTCTTCTTCGATATTCAAAGTTTCGCGGATTGCCTTCAAGAGGTTATCCAGATCATCTATCTGGAACAGGTGACGAGAATCCAATCTCTGACTGAAGTCCTGGGAATCTTGCTCCTCAGTATCTGCCAGGGAACAAGACGGACCCTCTGAATCATAGGTTTCTTCATCTGATGAAGAGATGTCCGCCAGTCTAGGTTTTTTAGGAGGAGGATCTTTTTGTGTAGCTGACGCCACAGATGCTGTCACTTTATCTTCAATAAAGGATTTTAACTCATCCATGAAAGAAACTTTTTCAGACCGCATAAATTCATCAATACATGGTCTGCATATAGGTTTTACATATGATTCGGGCAAAACCTGGAGGCACATATTACATTTCCTAGCAGGGGTCCTACTCTTGATAGGACGGTCGGACTTGCTGGATTTCTCAGACCTCTCAGGTCTGTCCTCTTTGCCTTTCCCCTTAGACCCTTGTTCTTTATCCTAAGGGGGAAAGGTGAGGAAATTTAACTAACTTGGGGTTCAATATGTATCATAGATACCATAAGACCATGCCATACAGCACCACTTACGTGACCAGAAGGGTGGAGTAGGCCCAAGTCTGCCTCATCAGCCATAGTAAGGAAGTCTGGGACGGCACAACCACAGTACACTGTAACACTACGAGTGAACGCCAAAACTAGCAACCCACCTCGTTAAAATACCTTATCGGGGAGCCCATCCCCCATGCAGGTGGCGGTACAGCGGTACAGCAGTCCTCCGTGACGATTCGGCCTACTTCCGGTCGCGACCGGAAGTCGTCACGGAGCGCAAAGGACGCCTGGGAACGGAAGTTCCCCCAGGCGCCGCGCGTCCTCGCGTAAGCCCTGCTCGGCCGCGGGTGAAGACGGAAGATCCGGATCCACCTAGAGCCAGGGAGGAGCCCCCGGGGAAGAGTCCAGCCGCGGCCCCGATCCGGAGGGGAACTACGACCTGCAATAGGTCGGCGTAACCCCAGGTAAGTGCTCTCTTGCACAGGAACAAACGTCCCTCCCCCCCCACTTGGAGGGGAGAGAGACCCTCTCTACCTGCCCTCTGTAGGGACAGGAAGACACTGGCGGGAGGATGCGGGGGGGAGGCTTTTAACCTCTCTGCTTCCTGTCCCTACAGAGGTCAAGGGGCATCCTCCAAGTGGGCCGTCATGGAGGACGTTTTGGAAAGACATGCTAAAAAATGGACTAAAAACGCCATGTGTGGCATCACCCTAAAACTGACCTTCCTTTGAGGGTGCAGTCACATGTCGCGTTTGAGGCATGCATTTAAAAAAGCATTGCAACAGCTGGAGAGAGATTTGCCTAATAAACTGCTGTTAACACTTGCATTTACTAAAAACACAAGTTGACAATGTGTATTAACGCAGTGTAAATACATGTGTCAAACGCGAAATGTGACTGCACCCTGAGGGTTACGTTCAGATTTTGAGATGCAGTTTTCGATGTCCAGGAGTAAAAAAAAAAAAGATTAGGAGAAGCTTCTCTCAAAGATATGTTCTCCCCAACTATGATCCACACCTGCTTTTGGCTTCAAAAACGGCATCTGAAAAACTGAATGTTTGAACACACCCTCAGCTGTTTGAGAATCTGGAGCATCAAATTTGTTTGTTTTATGAAACTCTCAAAATGGCCAGAAAAAATGAACTTTCAAGTGAAACTGGCCTGTTCTTAGAAATGAAGGCCATTCCATGGACAAATTGCAAGGAAACAGAAAATTTCCTATAACTGAGTGTACTACTCCCTTCAGAGGAGAGCACGACCAGGCTCTGACCAGAGTAGAAAAGGAAGTGGGAGGCCCCGCTGCACAACTAAGCAACAAGACAAGTTCATTAGAGTCTTTAGTTTGAGAAACCGAAGCCTCACAGGTCCTCAACTGGCAGCTCCATTAAACAATACCCTCTAAATGCCAGTATCAACCTCTACAGTGAAGAGGCAGCTCTCGGATGCTGGCTTCAGGGTAGCGTGGCAAAGAAAACGCCATATCTGAGACTGGCTAATAAAAGACAAACATATGGGAAAAAGAACACAGACATTGGACAGAGAAAGATTGGAAAAAAGTGTTATGGACAAACGAATACAAGTTTGATGTATTTGTGTCACATAGAAGAACATTTGGGAGAACAACTGAAAACATGCTAGAAGATGCCTGACGTCAAGCTTGGTCTGGGGTTGCTTTGGTGCTGGTAGAGTGTGAGATTTTTACATTTTACCGGAGCCGGTAGCGGAGGGGAGTATGCGGGGAGTGGGGGAACCCGGAGCAGACAGGTGATCATAGGGATGTTCCGGGAGTTCACAGGTGGTGGCTGGATATGCCAGCCACGGGGCAGGTATATGTGCCGGCGGGGAAAGCTTGTGTCCGCCGGCAGGCTGGAGCCCGGTGCCGCCCCCTCTTCCAGCAGGAGGCGCGCCGCCTGAGGTGAGATACTCAACTCGCCTCATGGCAGGTGCGCCCCTGCCTATAGGTCCACAATAAAACAATGTGACATAGCAAATCTGATCTGGATGGCACCTCCTTCCCTTCTATGCCCGGCCGTGTGCCCATACAGCAGGTTACCACCACATATAGGGTACTCGGGAGAAATTGGGTATCAAACTTTGTGGAGCCTTTTTTCATTTAATCCATTGTAAATGTTTAATTTTCCACCCAAAATGAGGGTATTGTGAAAAAATCTTACAATTTGCAGACTGCACCTCCATTTTGTTTTAACCCCTATAAAACACCTAAAGGGTTAACAAACTTCTTAAAAGTGGTTTTTCATACGTTGAGGTGTGTAGTTTCCACAATGGGGTAATTTACGAGTCTCACTATTATTTAGGCCTCTCACAGTCAATTAGAAGTTGAGCAGGTCCATCTAAATACGGGTTTTGGTGATTTTACAAAAAATGTGAAAAATGATACCTAAATTCTGAGCCTCATAACATTCTAGTAAAATATGTGGAATCTTAAAAAACCATCCAACATAAAGCAGACATTTGGGAAATGTAAGTTATGAATTTTTTTGGGTGCTATAACTGTCTGCATCAAAAGTTGAGAATTTAGAACGTTGAAAATAAAGAATTTTTCCACATTTTTGCCAAATTTTTTTTTTTTACCATAACTAAACGCAAAAGATTTGAGACCCGTAGGGGTTAACAACGCGCACAGCGTTGTCTAGACTTGCGATTGTTGTTGTGAGACAACTCTGAGTGCATTGTAAAAATGAAAGTAATATAGTCACTGGTGCGATACGGCACATATGACTAGGTTACGATGCTCTCTGCCCTTGGTTCAATTCAATTTACACCTCTGATGAACTGCTACGCCGACCATTAGCAGGGAAACGCGTTACGTGTCAACTCTGAACCGTATCTGCACACAATATACGGAGACACGGCTTGGAGAGAATTTTTTCTTACATGAGCCATGATAAAACATATGTAGGGACATCCTATGATTGGCTCTACTTGTGCACTTTAGTAGGTCTCTCCGTGGATTATTGAGTGGGAAATTAATGCTTTTCCAACCAGCATTACTCTAGTGTGATTAGGGTTGTTGGATTTTAATGTTCCTATTTACAGGCAGTAACTGTTCTATTTTGACTTATTTAATTACTAAGGGACATAAACCTACATTCCTGGATGTCACTACCATGAGTATATTTTGTAATAGAAAGCTGTTTATGCAAATTTGAGTGGATATATGCAGTTCTGTGAAGCACCCATATACAACCCTGATATTATATTAACCCCTTACCGATGTATGACGTGTCTGTGCCTCACACATGGGCTGCAGGTGTACGGAGAGGGCTTACGAGTGAGCTCTCTCTATACAAGGTGCGTGTTTACTGCACATTGCAGCAAACACCCAAAGGTAATACCTGCAATCAGTGCTAGCAATTACAATGAGCCAGTAACCATGTAGTAGACAGCCTACGGTTAAAGTACCCTGGGGGGGAAGGGGAGGGTGTTGTCCGAAAAATAGTAAAATAAATTTAAAAAATATATTTAAAAATCCTTAAAATTTAAATCACCCCCCCCCCCTTTTCGCTGGAACTAATATAAAAATAAACAGAAAAATCATAAACATGTTAAGTATCACTGCGTCCAAAATGTCTGATCTATAAAAAATATAGCAATTATTCTCAGCAATGAACCCCGTAATGGAAAATAGCACCTGAAAGCATGAATTGAGACTAAAAAGTAATCAAAAGATTGTAAAGTCCCCAAAATGACAGCCAAGAAAATAATCTAATCCTGCAAACAATGGCATGTCACACAGCCTCAAACACCTAAGGATGTAAAAGTTATTAACGCCAGAAAATGTCAAAATGAAGATATTTTTTTTTTTTTTTGGTACAAAAGGTTTTCATTTTTAAAAAAAATGTATTAAAACACATAAATTTAGTATAAATGTATTAAACCTACATAAATTTAGTATCCCCATGATTTTACTGACCCAAAGTATAAAGGAGACAAGTCATATGAGTCGCACTGAGAAAGCCGTAAATCCATACCCACAAGAAAATAACACATGCGTTTTTTTTTAACAATTTCACTGCATTTGGAATTTTTTCCCCAAATCCTAGCACACGGCCTGGAATATTAAATACCGTAACTGCAATGTGCAAATTGTTACACACAAGTCAAGCCCTTGTACAGCTCTTAACATAGAAAAACAAATAAGTTATAGATTTTTGAATATGGGGATTGAAAAATGAAAATGCAAAATCAAAAAAGGGCCTCTGCATTTAGGGGGTTCTCCTTCTTACACCTAGATTGTATTTCTAGGTGCCAGGGTTGAGGAGATATTGCTGTTTGAAGTTGGTCACTGTCATGAAGCTTATAAACATCCTTTCTGCACGGGGCATGTGCAACTAGAACCAACGTAGTCTTGAAGAGGTTAAAGGACATCTACCACCAGGATGAGATGAAAGACTGTATGCAAATAAGCCTGAGGTGCTCTATAGGACATCTACCACCAGGATGAGATGAAAGACTGTATGCAAATAAGCCTGAGGTGCTCTATAGGACATCTATGGAGTTTGGAGCCCCTAGGGGTCATTTGCATGCAGTCATTCATCCTGGTGGTAGATGCCCTTTAAGTATTGTACTGCAGTTCACAGAACAGCTGGGTATATGATGGGAGCCCTTAGAACTCACCCCTAGATGGCGCTGGTGCTCTGCTTATTATAGATTAGATCTGTCTGGACTAACATTCTACATTTTTTTTATATTCTCCTTGAGTACATGTGCACTGATATAAACAACACCCAAAAACACAATGCATAGAATCTGGGACCCTCAGAATGGTTTTAGGATTTCTAACTGCAGTTGCTGCATAGTGAAGATGTCACATCAAAAGACAATGTTATTTTTTTTGTCTGTTCCTAGGAAAGGTAGATGGTAACCAATGCAGCTCCTACAGAGATTTCTCATCCAGCAGAGCACGGGGCCTCAGTGACTACCACTACAGATGGTTATAAAATACATTGTCCCAAGTTTTACTGTTATACCCTACACACAGGATGGAGGATGATTATCTGATTAGTGGGGGTCCCATTTCAACTACTGAACTACACAGCACATCTTTTCATGGATCTGTCTCTCAACGGATGAGTGGTAATGTGACCTCCTTTCTTGTGACCACCGCAATCCCCCCATCCATAGGGGATAATAAAGCTTTGGTCACCTTTAAGAACAGTAGGAACATATATTGTAATATATCGCCCTCTGGAGGACGGAGAAAATCAGAAGTATAACTCGCGGGTCCTTACTGCACATCTGTCAGATTACAGGACACACATGGGTACATTTTGTATCTGATACAGAAAAAGGGTACATTTTATGGGCAGTTGTAGAGGAAGCTAGATAATAATAATAATAATCATCTTTATTTATATAGTGCCATCAAATTCCATAGCGCTAGATATAAGGAATCAGCACTGTCATCCCTATAGGACCACTGATAACAGTGCAGGCAGGCAGAGATGTATGGCAGTATAGAGGACTATGATATGGAGGAGACATACATGACACCTTCCATATTGCACGGACTGAATATGGCGGTGATCCAGTCCTGAGCTGTATTACCACACACAACACATGACCACTTCCCACGTTGCACAATTGCTCGGCTTGTATCTAATCTCCTTTTAAAAATGCTCTGAATTCTTCAGACACCCAGACAGTGGAGTCATTGCTATTGGGTGTGCAGTTAATCTAGGTCATATACAACAAACAATGGACCTTATTGTCACGGCAGGGATTAGACTCAGAGGAAATATTTTACAAAACTGCCTTTGGGCAGTCAAGATTAACCCATATCCGGACAAATGAAAAAATAAAGTAAAACATCACTTTTATTAGGGATTCTCAAAAAAGATTGCACTATATTACAAGCTGTTGTGGCACAAACCACTAGATGCACAGGACAAACAGTGGATTAAAAAAACAGTGTGAACTGAGTCATAGGCAGTTTGCAGGTGGTCAGTGGTATGAAACGTGAGATAGTGGGCACAATACGGGGTCCATATCCACCTATAATAATTGCTATAAGTCCACTATTGGCCAGATAAAGAGGACTGTCCTAAGCAGTATTGTCTGCTACAGTAATGTGTCTTATTGTATGGATTAGAGCCCTAAAATGACCACCTAGACCATGAATAACAGTGTTGCCTGTACTGCCCCAGCAGGGGCCGCTGTGGTAGCAGGCTGTATTGTTATAAATACTGTATGGAGATCCTAGTCCTATCGTTAGAGATATAGTGGACTGAACGGTCTAGGTGTGATCTAGGTCTGATACTATCTATCCCTATTGCAACTGATGGTATTATAATTATTGCCACTGCCTGCCTAAGATTCTACCACACTGCTGATTAAAATTTTCCAAACATTAGCCCCCCGACATGTTTCACCAGTAGAACTGGCTTCATCAGGGGTTTGGGCTAAATGCATTTAGCCCAAACCCCTGATGAAGCCAGTTCTACTGGTGAAACATGTCGGGGGGCTAATGTTTGGAAAATTTTAATCAGCAGTGTGGTAGAATCTTAGGCAGGCAGTGGCAATAATTATAATACCATCAGTTGCAATAGGGATAGATAGTATCAGACCTAGATCACACCTAGACCGTTCAGTCCACTATATCTCTAACGATAGGACTAGGATCTCCATACAGTATTTATAACAATACAGCCTGCTACCACAGCGGCCCCTGCTGGGGCAGTACAGGCAACACTGTTATTCATGGTCTAGGTGGTCATTTTAGGGCTCTAATCCATACAATAAGACACATTACTGTAGCAGACAATACTGCTTAGGACAGTCCTCTTTATCTGGCCAATAGTGGACTTATAGCAATTATTATAGGTGGATATGGACCCCGTATTGTGCCCACTATCTCACGTTTCATACCACTGACCACCTGCAAACTGCCTATGACTCAGTTCACACTGTGTTTTTAATCCACTGTTTGTCCTGTGCATCTAGTGGTTTGTGCCACAACAGCTTGTAATATAGTGCAATCTTTTTTGAGAATCCCTAATAAAAGTGATGTTTTACTTTATTTTTTCATTTGTCCGGATATGGGTTAATCTTGACTGCCCAAAGGCAGTTTTGTAAAACAGTTAATCTAGGTCAGACACCCTCTCATATGCACCCGTGTATTAACTATGGAAGTCTCTGTTGGCAGTTTTATGAGTGCTGATTATTTTTTACACAGGAGATTAAAGCATCATGGGGATTAATCCATCACAAAAACATTTTTTTTTTTCTTAAGTAGATTTTTATCAGTTTGGAATCTGATGAAAATGGTCATGACCAGGACATGCTCTACTTGTTCACAGATCAGTCAATATAACAACCTTAAAGGGGTTGTCCACTATGAGCAAATAACCAATATTGTTTGTTTAAGGAGAAAGTTATACAAAGTGTATTGGAAAATTGTATATCAATTCCACACAGTTTTCTAGATCTCTGCTTGCTGTCCCTCTTTAGAAAGCTTCTATATTTGCTTCCAGTGGACAGAAATCTGTCCCAGGTCATGTGATGTCACACAGGTGCAGGGCTTTTTATATCACACAGCTCTGATTACTATAACGAGCCGTGCACCTGTGTGACATCACATGATCTGGGACAGATTTCTGTCCACTGGAAGCAAATATAGAAGCTTTCAAAAGAGGGACAGCAAGCAGAGATCTAGAAAATTGCGAGGAATTGATACAGAAAGTGTATTGGAAAAATGTATAACTTTTCCTTGTACAGACAAAATCAGTAATTTGATGTTATATTCGTACAACAAGCAGACATCTAGAAAACCATGAGGAATTGATACAAAAAAAATATATTGCAAAATTGTATGACTGATTATTTGATAAAGTGGACAACCCCTTCAAGCACTGATCAATTTAGCATTGTCTTGAGTACAGCCCTGTGCTGGCAGATTTTCAATTTCGTGTGCACCTTACCTAAGCTTAGATCATTGTGCGATCCAGACTTTGGTCTCCAGGGACTAGGACAAGAAGTAGTAGACGGACCTGAAGCACGTTTTGGGAGATGAAGCTGTTCCATGTTGTGTACTGTTCCTTTAAATCAGGACATGTGGCTTTACACCCCTGCAGATCTTTAATATGACACCGAAAACATGTTTCTAGGTGCTATAGAACTTAATATAGGAGCTGCCAAGGTGACACCACCCCTGCAACTACTAAACTTGTGAAAATTGAAGGTATTTGCCTGACTTTTTAGGGAATTTTTTTTTTTTTTTTTATACAGCAGCTCACATGGGCACCACTCATTCAGAATCTTTCTACTGCAATACAGTAGACAAGCAAAAATATGATATTTCTCCTTAAAAGCTTCTCTCAAATAGGGACAAAGGCAAAATCCTTTACAAGAAAATTACAGGGCAAGTCCATTTAAAGGTTCATTGCTATAAACAAGCTGAAGATAAACCCTCCTAAAATCTGCATCATAGAAATGATTAAACCTGACTTAGTCATAAGCTCTCCTTTATCATCCGCCAAAACATCTCCATTATACTTTATGGAGTTAAAATTCTCATAAAACAAAGTTCCCAGCATAATTAGTTGGGCAAAGTGACAAGAATTTAGTAAAACACTAGTAATTATACTAGTCATTTCACTTAAAATGGTTACGTATAACGATTTCCATATTTTTGATAATGGAATCCAAAGAATAAGGACAGAATACAAAGCTGAGGAGGAGAATCCTTGCTTCATATTACTCTATGATACAAAAAGTCCCTTCAGTGTTGCTATTTTGCAGGGACTCATTGCATCATATATGAAGATCCAAAGCATTTTTGCGCAGTTTTAATTAAGATAATTGGTAAAACCTGTCAAAACCAGATACGTTTTTAAACGCATCCATTTTTTTTTTACAGACAGATTAAAAACGGGTTCAAGACGCCACGTGTGCCGTTGGCCTAAATCACAGTACAGGTTTTGAATTTGCAGCATCCCAATTGCAGATTCATGGAGTGGATGTCACCCTTAGCAAAGCAGGCAGTCGTGTCACCTACTGTAGATGTGTGCTAATATTTTTTAGTGTCACTTGAAAGGAAGAAAAGTGTGTATACAGAGTATTTAATTCTTCTTTATTTCAGTTGCATTTGATAAAAAAAATAAAAAATATCAATTGATACACAACAGTATTGTGTTTAGGGCATATATGCTGCAAAGTTGTGGTGTAGGGTTTGTTAAAATTGAATTTAGGGCGAAGAATTAAAAGAACACAGAACTTGAACATGGCTGAATGACTGTCAGTACTGAAGATATTCTAAACCCTTTGTAAGGACACAATCTAAGCCCACTGTCAGGTTACAGTAAAAAGAACATGCTACTTGACACCAATTTAGTGAGGCAGATGTCAGCCACCTCCTGAGGAAAAGGATGAAGCCATACCAGATATAGCAGAGCTAACATGTGCTCCACAAATAGTTGTCAAGAAGCAGCAACAAAGTGGATTTCATATGAGGAATGATCGGAGAGGTCTTTAGAGACCAACATTGGGCGACAATAAAATATAACTAGCAACCGTCAGGACACACAGATCAATCCTTCCTGTCCGCTTCCTCGGTTGCTTGATCTGTTGTGGCTTCCTCCACTGTACCACTGTTGCTCTCAGATCCAGTGTTGCTGTCACTTGTTCCCTCATCTAGCGTGCTATCCACAGCCTCTTGCCCACTCTCCTTGTCCTCAGGGGTGGAAGTCCCCTCCTCCCCATTCTGCTGGCTCTCACTTGTCTCCTCGGCTGGTGGTAAAGAAGGGGTGTCCTCTGGAAGACAAAGTTGCACAAGGCTCAATAGAACCCAATACTTACATACTTGGCTGATATTTTGACAGATGGCAAGAAAAATAAATCTGTTAGGTTAAGAAATGGTAGCGCGAGCAAAGTGGTCAGTAAACAAATTCATGCTGAATATGAAAAATGTACAAGATGTGGGAATGTATTCCCTGGAAGCAATTTCCTTCCACAATCCGCTATTGAGAACATTAGCTAATAATTAAATAGTTAAATGGATCTGTACCATTTGGCACTGCTGATTAGATATCTCCAGTAAACACCTCATTTTAAACCAATAACCCATCCTCGGGGTAGGTCTCTGTAAGTGATCAGCATGAGTCTTCTATGCCAGCAGCCTCCACATCTCAGTATGTAAACTGTGAACAGAGCTGGAAGAAGAAGGATCAATCTCCCGTATAGCAGTGCTGCCACAAAACTGCAGCTCTGCTACTATTAACTTAAATACGACCCGGACTGCACTTCCCCAGCGCCTCACAAGACAAAAAAAAAAAAAAAAAAAAAAAAAAAACCTTCTCCATCTCTGTTCACTGTAAATGCTCAACTGCAAAAGCAGAGCAAGGTGGGATCTAACAGCAGTAAAACAAAACAAAAAAAAAATGAACGCATTACAAAATCATTACTCTGAATCTGGAAAAAGTAATGGCACTGGCCTGCAAAAAGTTAACTGGCCTGGATAAGTGCACATACCCGTCTCCATTGCTACCTCCTCCTCTCCATTCTTCTCTTCAGACTTTGTAGCTTCCTGCTCCTCCTCTGCTGCAGCTGCCGCAGCAGCAGCAGCGGCCGCAGCAGCATTTTGACTGCGCTCAGCTTGTTCTGCTGCCTCTTTCTCCCGTTCTTCCTGACGTTTGCGAGCCTGTTCTTCTGCTTGAGCTATTTCAGCTGCAATTTTATCCATGTCAACCTCCACTTTCAGGCTGCACAGCTGTGAAGAACAAACAAGTGTCAAGACAACAACCATGCAACATGAGATCGCTCCATGGATACATTCGATGTAAAATGAAATCATATTACAATGCTATGCAATAATACATTGATTTTTTTTTACGTAAAATCTGTCAATGGATATATGTATACAAATGGCTACAGAATTTCAGTGCTGGCACAAAACACCACAAAATTACCCTCTTAAGCTCATTGTTGAAGGCTTCGGTACTTTCCAAGAACTTTCGTTTCTTTTCCTGGTGACGGTCTTCAATCTGTAACAGCTCTGCCTCCAATTTACGCTGATGAAAAAAGAGATGTGTAAATAAAGAACGTGCACCACTACTGTCTATTTGTTACAGAAACAGAGTTACAGAAACATTCACACATTATTGCAAAGCTGAACTTCCAAAAACACATCCATTTCCAATGCTGGGCCACAGATGTCAGAGGCCACAATGTTTGACAGACAACATGAAGATGTTTTAAGAAATGTTTATGGTGTGGAATTGTAGGCGAGAGAAGGAATGTCCTTACATCAATGTCAATAGAGCGATGGAGCCATTAGTAGTAAATGAGGCATTAGGACACACACCCTCTTACCACACCTGAGGATTGGGGTGAGGTTAGTTTATACCCAATCTCAGCGTGTTCATTCTCGCTTAAAACTTTAACACTGAAAGGAAGCCACAACTCACACAGACCAAGGTTTCAAACAGATTTCTGCTTTTAACACCTCTTTGTCACCTTCGCACAATAAAATGCCAAAACTGCAAACAAAACTGTATTTAAATAACATTTATAGAAAACATTTAAGGTACATTCACACAATGCATGTTCGCCCAGCTGCTCACCCCTCCCAACTCCATAGAGAAGAGACTGGCCGATGCCACAGACATCAATGGGGACGAATATTCGGTCGCATATCGGTCCATGTTACGCTTGTGTGAATGAGCCCATGCAGCCATGTCAAGTACTGCAGCGCAGCCCCATTCATAAGGCACCAGACAGTTACTGCACTTGTTTATAACCAAGAAATAATAGGCCTCTCTCAAGTACATACTTTCTTTCATAGGGTTTGTATAGTACTACAGAATTTGATGCCGCTTTATAAAGATTACTATTATTATTATCATTATTATTATATTATAGGGTTTTCTGGGTCACATTACATCAGCAAATTAGTATTGAAAACAAAAATAAATAAATAATACAGTATATGAAAGTGCTGGAGTTCAGGGAGACTTATCAAGTCAATAATCTGCACCAAGAAACAGCCTAGTAGTGCAAGGCATTACAGGCAATCATCATACTATCACACCACTTTTACATCTGCACAATGGAGAGAGGAGTGAGGCGCGGTGCCTGGCCACCATATGCCTAGGGGCCTCAGTTTCTATGCACTTTAACAACTTGTTTGAAAATAAGGCATGGTCAAAAGAGATGAGCATGAGCCACAAATTATGTAACTGCGCCAAAACTTTGGCACAGGTTCTAACAAATACTTTGTCTCCAACACATCCACACCCTTATACTACATCAGATGCACCATCCAGAATCATAAATGTTGCGCAGAATAAGACTCTATGGTCTAATTTTTCACTAGTCTGTTCTGAAACACTTTTTTTTTAAAATTAGATAGATTTTTATAGATAAACGCAGGAACACATACAAAAAAAAAAATAAAATTACATCTCTTAGGCCTATGCCGGAGCATTCCTCATATCACTTTAATAAATCACAGCCAATTAAAGTGAATCTGAAATAACTTAATAACCCATGTAGCTTTCTGTACACCAAAGCTTCTAAAACGTTCTACTAAAACTTCACTCCTAATGTTTAGGCTTCACCAGCTCACCCTCCTTATATTAACTTCAGTATTATAGTAGAACTAAATAGTGAGATTTGGGGTAACAGAAGAATATCTGTGCACCATGAATACTATACTAGTTAACTATGGGGAGCTTCAATGGTGAGGTCAACCTAACAGTTTGTGTGAAGCAATATCTAGAGACAGCATGAGTGTTACCTGTGCATAAGCCAATATGTTTAATTACACTTTGACAGTGTACAGACATGCATGTCCACTGTACCCCACCAACAGATTAATTTAATAGTTTGCTTGCTCATTTTCATTCAGGACAGCAAAGTAGACTCCCACATACAAAAAAGGAATGTGGTAAGAGCATTCACTTCCTGCACTGCAAATTTACTCGAGTACTAACCTGATGAACCATAAGGGACTGGACCTGTCTTTTAAGGACCTGCATTCTGGCTGTGGTGACAACAGATCTCACATCGGGCACCACACTCTCGCTCAAGATCTCACTGATCAAACGGTGATTCCTCTGGAAGCGGGCTGCCGCTGTATGCTTCATAGAGAAACCATCGTCATAGTCTGGAAAATAAGAATAAACAGTTTAATTCAAATTAGTATTTAATACTCCAACAAGCAACACAATTGTAGCCAATAAACTTAACACAAAAATCTAATTTGGAGGAGGGGTTAGGATAAAAAGTATTGGGTAAAAGGAGTGAATTGTAAGTGATTTTTATAGGTGCCATGTTTTTTGATGCCATGACAATCCTGTACAGAGCACAAACAGTAATGCATGCTTTACTCCTTTATTGCACTAGAGGGAGCTACATCACATGTTTACTGTCTACACTGCGCCCCCTGCCTGTGACCATAGAAAATTACATTTCTTGTAAGAAATTTAAGATTAAAAGTTTAGCATAAAATGAACAGTCCACCACCCTTACAGCCTCATTAATGAAATTACAATAGCAACACTGGCTGAAGGGGTAGGATATGATCACACATGGCAGATTTGTTTGTGACAATTCAGGGAGACAACATTTTCTACATCTGAAGGAGATCATTTCTACAATACATAAAAACCACATCAAACCTGCTGGGTGTGAATATAATTAGCAGAACAGAACCGGGCTTACCATCAGGATCTTCTGCTGGCTGGATGCTCATGTATGGCTCTCCCTTATCGAGGCGGGACTGGCGCTGGCGGCTTTCTTCTTCCAGAGCCGCTTCAGCTCTGCTTTTGGCATTGATGTAAGCGAGATAAGCAGGCGAGTTGTGGTATGTCTTCATAGATTCATTGTACTCGATCTGCAGGAGAAGCACACCGGTAACCACAATTACAATCATATATACATCACACAGCTATTATCTACGCTACAGACATATTGTTAGAGTGACCTCCGCCTCACAGGACCTCACTAGTCTACTAATTGGATTGTTCTAGGACTCTACTTAAGAGTTTTGCTGAAACTGAAGAACATTAGCAGGCCATTTTCTTTTCTATATTTAAAGCAGCTATAAAATGATACTACAGAGATGCCATAATGTGACACTGCAGCTCACTTTTAGGAGACCAAATATTTGATAGCCCAATACTAAGGGCAACACAAGTCACCAAATCATTCAGTAAATGGTTGCTCCCCTACATACTGATAGATTTTAGCTGGTTCTAGATAAAAGAATTATATTTTAAGAACTAAGTGTTGGGCATGGTTTCCCTATTTTCTGTAGCAAAGCAGTAATACACCTGCTATAATATGTACAACATCATATATTTAAGAATGATATTAATGGCAATGCATGATCATAATGTAGCAACAGAAGCAGCTTGAAGAGAATACTTGCGATATATATTAGAAATGATCACATCAGTCCCTTCTTGCAGCATATGAACAGAGTCTGCTGATGAATGGAGCTGCAGGTGTAGAGTAGAATGAAGCCAAAGACTCAACCCATGAGGCAGGATCTTGTTTGGGTGCAATATAGTACAGAAACAACCACATCTACAGGCGTTCTACCCATTCACAAGTAATACTGCATTATAAGGTGACTACTGCACAATAGTAAAGACAACATTGCTGATACAAATAAATGCAGAAAGTCAGGAACACCCAGTATGGATCAGCAGCAAAGCTGGTAAGAACACTACATTTATCTTGTATACACGCAACACATCTCAGCACATCTGCCAAAATTATGGCAAGTCTTAAATCCAGTGCAAAAATTGCATTTTAATTGTTAGTTAAAAAATGTAATGTCCCATGAAGGAAAGTGTCGCACCTTCATGAGGTAAGATGCTTGCTATACTGAGGGACGTGTGGCATCACCCTAAAGGAGTTCTCAATACAAAAATAAACTTTTCCAGATAACAGCTTCTCACTTGGAGTGGACCTCACAGACCCGCTGTTCTCAGTAGCCATTACACAGATAGATAGACAAGAAGCAGACAGCTCCATTCTGCATAATGGGCAGGTTACTGCAGATCAGCTCCCATACACTAGAAACTGTGCAGAGAACACAGCAGTCTGCTGCATTCTCTAGAATAGATGGCGATGGGCGCAAAGCGCCCTACGGGAGCGGTACGGTGCAACACGTGTGGCACTGTACCCCGTGAAAAGATAGGACATGTGCTATCTTTTCACGGGATACGGCGCCGTGTATCCTCTCCCCGCGCGCTGCCTGGTGCCCGCAGTGCTACGGCACGTTGGGCAACAGCTGTGTGAATCCAGCCTTAGACAGTAGTCCCTCGTTTAGCCGAGGAGCACTATATATATGCTATAAGTATCTCATATTGGAAGATCCCTCAAAGAGACACTACAACCAACCATGATAATGCAGTGCAATCTGCAGGCAGCATGTTATAGAACAGCAGGAGTGGGTTGATGTACGCCACATTTTCATGGCCACACGTTTCCGATAACGTTACTAACATGACAAAGTTGGATACAGCTGCCCTACAACATGCTTTTGCACACGAGACAACATATTAATTATCCAGATAGCAGCATCTAAAAGAATGGATACAATTCTATTCACTTTTGCAAATGAGAAAGATCCAAGATGTAGTGGAAATCATGGATAAGAATTTGCTATTTACTTGACGGTGGACATATATGGACTGGCAACCTTTTCGCTCTTCACGACAATGCATGAGAAGGCTTTAATCGACTGGCTATTTTTAGAGAATTTTCAGAGGTACAGTTAAAGGCCATAACTTCATCTTTTGCATCTTCTTTTCCCCCTGACACATACAGGGTCACACAAGTTTTAAAAAGTTTTAAAAAATTTTAAAAATTGACAAAAAGTGGAAAATAATGATTTTTTTGTGATGTAGTGTAGGTTTTTTTTTAATTTTCCAATTTAACCCAAAATTAACATGAAAAAAAAAAATATGTCTTATTGTTCGATGTTGTTTTGACATATAATATTTGAAAAACACGTAAAGTCTTGGCAAATGGAACAACTATGGTGTTTTCCAGTGTGTGTTTTATTAGGAAAGATTAATTTGTATTGCTGTATATTTATTAATATATCATGTGTCTGTTAATTTTACATGGAGCAGCCACCCATGGGTGCTGGGGGCAGATGTCTGATCAGACCCATCAGCTCTAGCAATCAGACACAGCCATCATATGACCATAAGGTCTATTCATTACTTCATGCGACTTCAGCACTATGTAGTGAGGAGAGAATAATAAACCGTTCTACCTTCTTATTAGGGTCTCTGACAGAGACCTGAACCTACTCGTGTGACAAATGGCATTTTCAGATCTGTCAAATCCTACGCAACCACAAGTAGAATCAAACTTATGGCATAAATACTTCCTTTCCATAATTTTTCATAACTTAAACTGAAGCCCAGGAGGAGGAAACCTCCATGAAAATGCCTCACTATTTGAGGTTTTTTCTTTTTTGAAAGGTGGGGGTTGGGAGAAAGAAGAGGACATATGAGTCAATTATTTAATGACATATCTGGGGGCAACGATGACTACAACTAGTAAGAAGCTGATTCCACCTGACCTAACATTATCCAGCCTGGGACCCAGTGAACAGCGCAGTCAACCCTCACTTCTCAGAAGAAACAGCAGCTGAAGCCTTCAATGGCATCTAAGGCTCTAATGAGATTTTTTTGAGGCATATTTTCAGTTTTCTAAGTACTAATTCCTCGTACCTTTTCAGCTTCATATTCGTTCAAGTACTCTTGCTTCTCCTCATCGGTTAGGTCACGCCACATCCCACCAATGATCTTGCCAATCTCCCACAACTTAAGGTCAGGGTTGGAAGCCTTCACTTGGTCCCAGACCTATTCAGAGACATTAAGGGTGGCGGAGAGTATTTTTCTTTTATTAATTATAGGTCTACAGTTTATTCTAGAATTTGGGAATAAATTTTAATCTTTTGAGGAAACTATGGACGTGGAGACAAAAACTACGCCTCCCAGAACCCAGACCCATCACTCACCTTTCTGCTGTATCGCATGTAGGGCATGAGTGGCTTATCTGGAGGCTTTGGAGGTTTTGGGATAGTGATCCCAGATGATGCCTAAAAGAGAGGATCATACAAAATTATGTCTAGGGCTTTATAAAGTTCATACCATGTTACTCACCATGAGATGCCTAACCTTTCAACAATAAGATAAATTATAGCATAATGGGTGTACAAGAGTAACTAGACCATTACTGTAATAATCCATCTTCTTTGGAATAAGGTGGAATAAGATCCACCTGTGTGACATCACATGACCAGGGACATGTTTCTATCCACTGGAAGTAAACAATGAAGTTTCCTATAAAATGACAGCAAGCAGAGATCTAGAAAACTGAGGACTTGATACAGAAAGTATATTGGAAAGATTCTTGTTTGCATGCTCAAAAGTTATAAGTTTTATTTGCGTAAACTGAACATCCCCTTCAAGGGACATCTACAATCAGTTTTATTGATGGTCCTACCAATCAGTTCCTGCTGAACTATTCTCATTGGGACATAGTTTATTATGGCTCTACGATTTTGGCAATAGAGTTATAAACATTATGCTGATCAGTCTGGGGCAGTCTGGTGCTGTAGCATAATTTTTAAAAACTCTATATTGCCGAAACGACAGTGTTAAGAGTTATAATAAAAGAAGTCCTGAGTAGCATAGTTTGTCAGGAAGTTCTAAGTAGGACACGTCTATCATCAGTAAAACTTATAATGGATGTTCTTTAATAGTCAAAAGTCTTGGCTGCCAAAAAGATACATTTTGTTTGTATGATGAAACATTTTACAATATACTTTCTGTATCACAACTTCTTTACATCTAAATCAGTCTCATATTTTTCATAACATGACTGCAAAGAGGGTCAATCTATAAGCGGAATATTGACACAACCAGTGACAGCAGCCACAGTTCTTAAGGGAATCCCATTACACATAAGACAACATTGCCTCTTCTCCCAGGCCACAGTCAGTGTATATCAGGCTCCGCGTTAACCCTGGGATAGAGGCCAGACTCCTCCACGTAGGCAAACCCAATGTCTGACTGTGCTGCAAGGCCTCAGGTTACACATTATTACATTCTCCTACCCTCTTACCCTGCTGTTGCTGCCTGGGTTCCCTCCCAGCCTGTAGTTGTTGTAGGCAAGATGACTGTATGGATTGTATCCCACAAACCCTGGTGTGCTGGGCATTTGCTGATGGAAACAAATGAGACAAAAACACGAATGAGAAATGAGTTCAAACAGAAGAAAAATAAAAAATATAGAAAATGATTTGCATATGGCGTGTATAAGAAGCCATGAAACGCATCTATTATTCTTTCAAACACATGAAAAGCTTCTGGAAAAAGCAGTAGAGCATCTGACACAAATTTGCTCAATGCACTTGAAATATTTTTTCCAATAATGCTGTGGACATTCCTTATGTCCTTATGTCTATAGATCCTTGTGACATTCATTGTGTTGTCCTATATAAATTTGGTTAAATGCTTGTTCATTGGTAGATGCTAGACACCATCATGGCTAATATCGGAGGATCGATTAAACCCAAATAAAACAGGGATGTGGCATTTATGCCATGTCCAGGGCCAAAACATCTGCTTCCTCTGCCTGCACAGTGCTCATGAGATCTGGACATGGCAAGCACAATGTATTGACAGTGACCAGTATCATGACAGGACAGACACTGATTAAAAAACAAAAATAATAAAATAAATGTACGGAAGGGACAGCAGTTCATCACAGCAAGCACACAAAGCCACAAACACAATGACTGCACACATCTGACAAACAAACATGTTCTTATATGAAGAAATAAAAAAGCAGGCATGGGGATTTGGCACTAAAGGGAACAGCAGTTGCCCATTAAAGAAAAAAAAAATACCAACTAATTTTAATTCACATAAAATGTGATTAAAATTAGCGCACATCCATTTTCTGGGTTTTGGAGTTCACTTTAATATAGGAATTTGCTTCTACATGTGTTTCACAGGCCAGAAAGTTGTTTTGTACATTGCGTCTACTATAGAAGAGGATGCTGACTGTATAACCTGCAGTCGCTCTGATGTAATAAGTGCAGTACTAGAAACAATAAAATGCTCTACTTACTGTTGTGGGTGCCGGGGCCGGCGGCGGGGCATACGACGGCCGCTCTGTGGAAAAGAGCACACGATAAGTAAAACAGGGAAAGAGTTCACGCTAAAAAATAAATAAAAAAATCAACACATGATGCACATATGCCTACTCTACAGCCGTGCTGTGGCCTCCGTTTATCACCAAAGGAAAAATATGATGCCCCATGAGAGGGGACAATCCTTTCCCCCTGCAATCCATTATCTAGTAATTTCGGGGCAGGTTGCAAACCTAAAATGGAAAACCACTAAACTACATAACTATTTGATTATGTAAACCTATGTGGTGCAGAATTTTTTTTGTTAAAGCAAGGGGTACTCCAGGTTTAAAACGTTGATCTCCTATTTGCAGATTAGGACTACACCCAGTTTCCCTCCTGCTGAAAATGGCCACGGTCCTCCTGTGGGCACCACGTTTGCTTCAAAAGCCAGGGATGCCAAATACATCCACCACATGGCTCGTATGCACCTCAGTCTCATTTATCTTCTTAAGGAATAAGAACAACCACTAGAGTACTGGAAGAAAAAAATACTTACCCTCCTCCAGCATCCATCACTTGTGGTTTTAGGTTCTATGCCCAGTTAGATGTTCTGTGGGGTCATGGAACCTGCTTTAGTCAATGAATGGCCTCCTTGGATATGGACAAAATAAAGGAAGCGAACTCCCGTGGTCCGAGGAGGCGACTCATTTGCCAAAGAGGGTCCTGTGACCCCTGACCAGATGCAAGCCCAAACATCTAAAGTAAAGCGACATGAGAACCAGAGCAACATAGGAATGCCTTCCCCCCCCCCCCCCCCCACGTGGCGCCCTAAAGTTTTCCCAGATTCCTGAAATACTCCTTTAAAGGAAACCTATCACCACGGATCTACTTATTAAAGTACATCCAGTGGTAGGTGCATCTAATGTATGCAAGGCTAGCCCTTTTTAGGGCCTATCCTTTAGTCCCCTGTATCTTTTGCAATCTCTAATTGGCAAAATATGCAAACATACCAAAGAGGCTACTGGGCCGTGGAGTAGCCGAAGCTGAGGCTACACGGTGTGAATACTACATGCCCCAGTAGCCTCTTTGATCCTCCTACCCAGACATCTTTAACTGCACGCACTAGTCTACAAAGCTGCAGTTCTGCGCATGTGCAGGATGCTCACTCCACGGTCATGAGTCTGAAGCTGGAGCAACTGCGCATGCGCAGAACCCGGCTTTGCAGACGAGTGTGCGCAGATCCTTGTAGCTGTGCGCTGAAGATATCTGGGTAAACTTAGCCTTTAGTAAATTTGCATATTACAACAATCAAAGACTACAAAAAATCCAGGGGTCTTAAGGATTAGCCCTAAAAAGGGCAATCCTTACAAACATCAGATAAACCTACCAGCGGACCTACCTTAATGCCCAGCTGTGTGCAGGTCGCTTTAAAAAGGGAAGTGGGATTGGTAGGAAGTAAAGTCTTTTCTCTCCTCGATCCTAGGAGAATCCAACCAAAAGAATGGTTACAAAATTACTTACTTGACATTTTTGCCGTTTACTTCTCCAGCTCCAACATTGAACCTGAAAATGAAAGAAACAAAGATTTCACACATATCCTGATAGTAAAGCTCCCAGACCCCTTACTGTCTAAGGTTTGGGAAATGAAGGAAATTGGTCCTCGACCTTCATGTGCTGTGTAGATTGTAAGCTCTTGTGAACAGGACCCTCACTCCATGTGACCACATCATGTCTTATGTCTGCATGTGCTGTGTAGATTGTAAGCTCTTGTGAACAGGACCCTCACTCCATGTGACCACATCATGTCTTATGTCTGCATGTGCTGTGTAGATTGTAAGCTCTTGTGAACAGGACCCTCACTCCATGTGACCACATCATGTCTTATGTCTGCATGTGCTGTGTAGATTGTAAGCTCTTGTGAACAGGACCCTCACTCCATGTGACCACATCATGTCTTATGTCTGCATGTGCTGTGTAGATTGTAAGCTCTTGTGAACAGGACCCTCACTCCATGTGACCACATCATGTCTTATGTCTGCATGTGCTGTGTAGATTGTAAGCTCTTGTGAACTCCATGTGACAATGTTATGTGTTATGTTGTCTGCATGTGTGCCCCATGATCTGTACAGCGATATGGAATATGATAGTGCTATATAAAGATTCATATTTTAATATCAGTAACCATTCCCTTCTATGGAGACCCGTGTATACATGATGAGTGGAGCTGCACAGCAAAGTATACACTGCCGCCGTACAGTATACACAGTGAGGGAGCACATATAACACGAGTGGTGGTGCTGTGCCCTTTGTGTGGTGCCTGGATATGGATACTTTCCAAGCCGCTAGGCCTCACGCCCCCTGCTCTCCGTACATTCCCGCATTATACATCCCGGGACTTGCTGTTATCAGCCCGTCCTATGCCCGGGTATCCCCCCCTGTGCCCGCTGCCCCCGGCTCCCCCAGCCGCATCCGCTCCGCACTCACCTCGCTCCCTCTGCTCTGCCGCTCCGGTCTATTGTCCCTCTCACAGGAAGAGGCAGAGGCTTCACTTCCGCTGTGGCACTTTCCACACAATAGCGCGGGCTGCGGGCACATTCGTCAGAGCCAGTATGGGTCTGTATTCTGTATACAGCAGTCCGCACCCTTATAGTAGAGGTAGTAAATCTTTTATGGATCTTTCATTCATTAAAAAAAAATATATATATTTTTTTTGTATACAGATTGAATTTGTTTTGTGTAAGAGTGATGAATCTGTTGTAACGAATCTGCAGCAATGAGCAAAGGCCATTTATTTTAGTGAAGTGAGGCAGATTTATATCAAAATTTCGTAATTTGTAAAATATGACGTCACAGCATCTGACGAGTATTTTCTTTATTACATGTTTACCACTGAAAGTTCAATTTAGAGGGTCAAAGTAACTTACAAAGACACAATCTTGTGCTCTGCGATACAGCAGCAAATTACCCTAGTCACAAATATCTGATCCAATTATATAACTGCCTCCGGGGCACATTGTAACATATGTATGAAGCTTCCCATACATATAGGATTGGCCCCATTTCATGTTAGTATTGTTTTTCTTATACAAGGCCCGATTAGAGTACCCCCCCCCCCCCCACATCAAAACTTGACTCATCTCAGGCAAATATGACGTTGCTCTTTTTCACATGATATTGAGGTTTTTTATTTATAGGTAAACAGCTGAGATATCACATAAAAAGCGCTTTTCCCTAAACCATGCCCATTGCCTCAACCCCAAAGCATAGTATAATAACATGTACAGAGTAGAGATGCTAACACTGTATTAAGAGGGTTCACGGGGCATTAAAAAGACATCTTTGTTGGGATTGTTGCCCCCTATGATTTTATCGGGGAGTTGCGATCTTTGCCATGACATGACATTCGTTGTCTTTGTAAGACCCGAGGCTGTATGACTTTGCAGATTCGTTACAATATGCCAGTGGTGCATTGTAGTGAATCCTATGTATTATTGCAGTATATGGTAGAAACAATTAGACCATCTAGGGCAGTGGTGGCAAACCTATGGCACGTGTGCCGGAGGTGGCACTCAGAGCCCTCTTTCTGGGTACCCAGGCCACCGCCAAAGAAGACTGAAGGTATCTACTTGTATTCCCTGGCAGCCCAGGACTTGTCATGCTCAATTCTTTTATTAAGGTGTTGACGGATCAGAATTATCATTGTAGCAGCTTCTCCAGGAAAAAAAAAGTCTTCCTGTTTTGGGGACCTTGAATTAGTCCTCCTTCTATCTACTGTATTGGTGTCCTCAAAACACTGATACGATTAAAAGTTACAACAGAGCATGGAACAATAAGTTAGGTCATAAGTTACCATATTGGCACTTTGTGATAAATAGGTCGATTTGGGTTGTAGTTTGGGCACTTGGTCTCTAAAAGGTTCGCCATCACTGATCTTGGGGCTAAAAAATAGTAAAAAAAAACCCAAAAACTAAAAATTATAATCCCCCCCTTGTCCTAGAAACTAATATAAAACTAAATAAACAGTAAAAATCACAAACATGTTAGGTATCACCACTTCTCAAAATGCCCGATGTAACAAAATATAAAAACGGTTTTTACGGCTGGTGAACGCCATAACTGAAAATAGCACCCAATGTCGGAAACGCCACTTTTACATAATTTTACATCACATAAAGAAATTTAATAAAGTGCAAAAGTTTGCACAGTCCTCAAAATGGTAGAAAATGTCGCCTCATCTCGCAAAATTGGAGTCTTATTTAACTCCGTGCTGCGGAGTATAAAAAAGTGATTAGTGTCAAAAGATGGCAAAACTAATTTTTTACCGTACACATTGTTTTAATTTTTGAAAATATGAATTTGGTATCACCATAATCGTACCGAACCAAAGAATAAAGCATATGTATCATTTGGAGCGCACAATGAAAGTCTAGAAAAATCAACCCACCAGGAAGTGACACAAATGCGTTTTTTCGACAATTTTACCACATTTGGAATTTTTTTTCAGCTTCCCAGTACATGACATGTAAAAATAAATAATGTCACTGAGAAGTATAATTTGTTATGCAGAAAATAATCCCTCACACAGCTCTGTACACGGAAAAATGGAAAAGTTATAGATTTTTTTAAGGTGGAAGCAAAAAATAAACGAAAAAAGGCTGTGTCCTTAAGTGGTTAATGGCAGGGTAAATAGGGTTTATGTGTATTGACCACTGGGTGACTGGGTACTCGAAAAGTCAAATCACAGCACAAAAAAAATCGTCCAATAAGGACATCTATACCCATTAGTCACTAAAACTTAACTTTTATTTATGTAGTTAAAAAAGGGAACAACCAAAAGCAAAAAATGTTTAAAATTTCTCAAACAGTTCAAAAATCGCAGCTTCAGATAGTTTTGAAAGCGGGATAGTCGGGGACAGATCAGTCTAGGATTATGTCCCCCAACAGTGTGTATTTTGAGTTTTCTAATCGTGGTGATCGATTGTGGTTCTCACATATCACGATTGAGGTGACCACATGGTTAAACTCCGGCTTTAGAGCCTAAGGGACCCCATATCACACAACCTCTTCACCTTCAGTACTCGCACCGCATGTAGCCCCCCCCCCGACATGTTTCGGCACGTGGAGCGGCGTCCTCAGGGGTACCGGGGCTATAATGTGGCACATCGTGTGGAAGTCTATCCTTTATAAACTCTTTGATCCGACTCGGTGACGGGGGCAGCACCCACTGTCCAATCACCAAAGAGGAGGCTCGGCTCTATCTGCCAATCCCCTAGGAGGCATCGAGTGACGTAATCTTAAAAATAGTTTGCGCATGTCAGTGAATTTACAGCCAGAGTCGCTGTCAGGGTCCTCTACTGCGCATGTCTGGGGACTTAGCTCAATCTTAGCCGGTATCAAAGGCTCTATGCGCATGCCCAAAGACTTAGACAGAGCTACGGTCGAGATCGTTATAAAAGACTGAGTGCGCATGTCTCCGGACTTCGCTGATATTTTACATAGTAGGTTTCTTGCGTTGAGTAAGGGACTTTAGCGATCCCTATTAGCAGCGTATGTCTAAAGATTCAGGAATGATCGTTCTCCTTTACCGGCCGACTCTTTTGTCAAAGGACTCAGAGGTAAGTAAGTCTATAACCGGAGTTCATATAAAATGTGGCCATAGATAAATCAGATAAGGGTTCATCATATCTAGATCATCATTACCCCATCTAGATTATCATTCGCTCTATGCGACAAGCACCAACTTATGTACTTATTCTCAAAGGAACAAGCCTATTAAGTTTTATAGAATACGTCACCTCCATGTATCTGTTAACAAAAAATATATATAACAGAAGATTAAAGTGTGCCTATGTTTTTATGTTTTTGGTCAAGTCCTAACAGAAAATTTTGTTTATTTATATACTGAATAAATCCTATGGATGTCAGGTCATGTATACTAGGTAATGGATTGTATGGTCAAAGGAGGTGTTTAGTCACAGGAATGCCGCAAAATTAAAACCCTCATTTAAACCTTTTGGGCTCAAAGTTCCCAACTTATAGATCCATTTGGCTTCTAGTTGTAGGAGTCTGTGATCCAGATCTTCCCGTCTAATGCCCGTCCGCAGACAGTCGATGCCTCAGAAATGTAATTGTTCGAGATCGCCCTTGTGTAAAGATCTCATATGTTTGGACAAGGATGTGTCCTTATTGGTTCTGACAGTGCTCAAATATGAGGACATCCTCTTCCTCAACTCCTGCACTGTTTTCCCTACATATAACTTCGGGCATCGGCATTGTAACATGTAAATGACGCCAGGTGTCTTACAGTTAATGTAGTGTCTAATTTGGTACATTCGGTTATTATCTGAGTCCAAGAATTCTCTTCTCCTATTTGCAAAAGGAACAGGTCCCACATGGGTAGGAACCTGTTACATGAGGTGGTAGCCATGTAGGATGGGTCATTCTTCTCTCAGTATAATGACTATGTATGAGCAAATCTTTGATGTTTTTTCCCCTTCAGTATGTTATTGATGGGTACGCTGTAATAGCTGTTCGTATATCCTCATCAGTGATTAATAGGGCACTCAGTCTTTTATAACGATTTCGACCGTAGCTCTGTCTAAGTCTTTGGGCATGCGCATAGAGCCTTTGATACCGGCTAAGATTGCGCTAAGTCCCCAGACATGTGCAGTAGAGGACCCTGACAGCGACTCTGGCTGTAAGTTCACTGACATGAGCAAACTATTTTTAAGATTACGTCACTCGATGCCTGCTAGGGGATTGGCAGATAGAGCCGAGCCTCCTCTTTGGTGATTGGACAGTGGGCACTGCCCCCGTCACCACGTCAGATCAAAGAGTTTATAAAGGATAGACTTCCACGCAATGTGCCGCATTATAGCCCCGGTACCCCTGAGGACGCCACTCCACGTGGTGAAACATGTCAGGGGGGCTACTGTGTGAATGTTTTTAGATTCAACAGTTCAAAATGGCTGATCTATTAGACGTGTGATTGTGTATTTGTATTCAGTGCTTAGACGTTAGGGCAAGTGTGAAGGAATACTCCCTTCCCCCCTTCCCCTCCTCCCCTTAGCACGCTTAGGCCGTTTCTAGGCCGTTTTTGGGCCGTTTTTAGTTAGTGCGTTTTCAGATCATTAAAAACGCATGCGTTTTTGTCCTTTTTTAATTGCACAAATTCGGAAAAACTGACAAAAACGCATGCGTTTACAAAAAACGCATGCCTTTTTAAAAAACGGATGCGGTTTTTAACGCATGCGTTTTTTACGATCTGAAAACGCCCAAAAACGGCCTAAAAACGCCACGTGTGTCTTAATGTCAGAGGATACGTGTTTTCATATTGACTACATGCGGTGCGAGTACTGAAGGTGATGAGGTTGTGTGATATGGGGTCCCTTAGCCTCTAAAGCTGGAGTTTAACCATGTGGTCACCTCATTCGTGATATGTGAGAACCACAATCAATCACCACGATTAGAAAACTCAAAGTACACACTGTTGCGGGACATAATCCTAGACTGATCTGTCCCCGACTATCCCGCTTTCAAAACTATCTGAAGCTGCGATTTTTGAAGTGTTTGAGAATTTTAAACATTTTTTGCTTTTGGTTGGTCCACTTTTTAACTACATAAATAAAAGTTAAGTTTTAGTGACTAATGGATATAGATGTCCTTATTGGACGATTGTTTTGAGCCATCCTCCATATAATACCTCTTTAGTTTTATGCTTGATAACCCTCAGGTGTATAGCCGTTGGGCTAATGACTACTCAAACGTGGCTAGCAGCCCGAATACAATAAAGTGTGTGTCAACCTTTAATTGGAGATTGTTGTTCCCTCTCTTATCTTCTTGCATGAGAGGGACATGTGTTGGGGGTGTGGCTAGTAACGTGGGTGCTACAAGTGGTGAGCACATGCTTAAATAATCTGAACAGCAGAGACTCACCCTCTTTTTTATCGGTTTTCTCTTTCTCCCTTTTTTATATCGGTTTTTCATTTACTTTTGTCACAGTGGCGGTAACACTGCCTACATGCACTTATATATGGCAGGCATACAGGGTGTTATCTGGTGTTATGTAAAGTGGAATGGTTAAAAGTGTGTGTATATTCAAAAAAAGAAATGGTTAAATTATTAAGAGGGACCTACCACCACGGATCTACCTATAAAGGTAGATTGGGTGTTAGGTGTATCTATAGGACGTGAGGATAGCCCTTTTAAGGGCTAATCCTCACGTCCCTGCAATCTTTTTATAACTTTTATTTCCCTAATATGCAGATTTTCTAAAGAGGCTATTGGGGCGTGGAGTAGCCGGACATGAGGCTACACAGCTCAGCTACTCCACGCCCCAGTAGCCTCTTTGACCCTCCTACCAGATATCTTCAGCATGCAGCTATGAGGAGCTGTACACCCTCATCCACGAAGCCTGCCATCTGCGCATGCACAGAACAGCAGACCCGTGGCCCCTGGTTTAAAATTGCTTCATAGCATGGATCTTAACAGGCCAGCTCTGCTCCCTCCCCACCCAATTGGCGTCAAAGGGTCGGAGAAGTCGCAATTACCAGTGTCAAAGGGGCGGAGAAGTCGCAATTACCATCTCCATGACTAAATCACAGTTTGTAGGCCTATTTTGAGGTGTATAAACCTTTTTATAAATCCATTTATATAAATATGAGGGATATATTTCTAACTTTCTATATTTCTATATTTCTAAATACAAGGATTTATACAAAAATATAAAAAAGGTGTTTTTTTATACTTACTTTTTCTCTTTGATTCACTTGTGGCTTGGCTCAAAGAACTGAATGTGTGATACAGTTGCCATTTTATATTTCATGAAACTTATGATTTGTAATTATTTGTATTTTATAGCAGTATTTACAAGAGTGTTATGATTGTATTATTCATTGGCATTTCAATCAGAAAGTAAAGTAAGGGGTTCCCTTAGCTTGTATAAGTTGATTTCTCAACCTATAGGAAATTTCTTCTCTTAGGACTTTAGTTGTTGTTTCAGCTCCTGGACTATGCTATAGCTGGTGTTATTTACATGTATTTCCCTTTCATGACACATCTATGTGCCTTCTATGGCACAAGGCTCATTCAGATTGGCAGCTTCCATGGTGGTTTGTAGTGATATTGTTTACATTTCTATACTTTCTTACATTCACTTGGTTTCATAAGTACTTACTTTAAAGGGGTTTCCCCACAAACACAAGCTAGGCCCAATCCACAGGTTAGGGCCTAACTTGATGATCAGTGGGGGTCTCAGTGCTGAGATCCCCACAGATCATGAAAACTAGGGGTCCGTCAGACTCCTCGTCACTCCCTAAGACTAATGCAGCAGATTGCCACGCATGACCGCTGTGCTCCATTAATCTCTATGGAGCTGACGGAGATTGCCGAGCCCAGGGCTTGGCAATTTACGGCATCTGTTCCATTAGTCTGACGGAGCGACTAGGGGTCCGACGGAGGTACGTGCGAACCCTTTGTTTTTGTGATCTGTGGGGGTCTCAGCACTGAGCCCCCCACTGATCAGCAAATTAGGCCGTATCCCGTGGATAGGGCCTAACTTTAATTTGTGGGAAAACCCCTTTAGAGGTAACCATGTCACCAGGAATGTCATATCTCCTTGGTACCTGGGCATTGATCAGATGGATATGAATAGAAACACAGAGTCATTCTGATGAAAAACCAACAAATTTATTTAAAATTGTCCATTGTCATCCACACATTATCACCACATATCAATAATACCTCCACTTTTTCACAATTCTGCATCACTTCCCCCATTGTAACCCACCGCTAGTTTCTATTAGTGCTGCTAGCCGTGAAGCCATACATTAATATAATAATAACAATCTTTGAGGCATTTACATTCAGTAAGCTTGGAATTGCTGTAAGGTAGAACTAAGAAGCAGCCCTTATTAGATGAAGACATTGAGAAGCATATACTCCAGCAGTGCATATAGCAGACATATATTGTATTACAGTACTAGTAAGCAGTTCGCTTTTGCATAATGAGTTGCAATATCAGAAATGTATCTTCTTATTAAAACACCTATTACATGCAGAGTAGAGGTCGTTACATTACATTGTCTTCTGCTACAATGGGACCACTATAGGAACATCCCCAATAACCTACTTCCCTTTACGCCACCCCAAAGTTTTTTCATAGTGTATGGACATTCAAAGACAGTCTGAGCCAATCATTGATCATCATATTTAGTCGTAAATGTGTTCTCCTGATCTCCTTTACTCTTTACTAAGTTTTCATAACACCCAGAACTCAACACCTGTAGGTCCTCCTTCCAGAGATCATTGATGCTGGTAACATAGCTTTTCTTTTTTAATTGAATTGATGGGTGATGATCAGGTGTGTAACTACAGCGGTAGCAGACATAGCAGCTGCTATGGGGCCCACAGTGTCAGGGGGCCTGGTATCTAACCAGACACACTAAAGGATGGAGGATGTGCACCATTATATATATTTTATGCTGCACATCTTACAGCCTAATATGTATATAACAGAGCACATCTTCCACAGTACACAGCATGAATCGGCAGCTCAGATAAGAAATGTCAGGGGATAGACAGGGAACAGCAAAACGACAGTACTAGGGATCTCTCATCTCTGATTCCTGCCATGTATTCCCGCATGTGGCGAGCAACTACTATGACAGTTCTGTTTAAAGGGAACCTACCACCACAAATCTACCTATAAAGGTAGATTGGGTGGTAGGTGGATCAATGGGACGTGAGGATAGCCCTTTTAAGGGCTAATCCTCACGTCCCTGCACTTTTTTGATAACTTTAATTTGATATTTATTCAAATTTACTTATGCGGCTACCGGGGCGTGGAGTAGCTGCATATGAGATTACACGAGGCGGCTACTCCACGCCCCGGTAGCCACTTTACCCCTCCTACTCACCCATCTTCGGCGCGCAGCTCCGCGTAGCTGCGCGCCCTCGTCCGGCGATCCTGCCGTCTGCGCATGCGCAGAAGAGCAGGCCCGCGCCTGTTTCGGAGTTGTGACCGCGCAGGCGCGGGCCTGCTCTTCTGCGCATGCGCAGACGGCAGGATCGCCGGACGAGGGCACGCAGCTACGCGGAGCTGCGAGCCGAAGATGCGCTCCTTTAACTGCAAGAAGGGGGAGTAAAATAGGTAAACTACCGGTACTTTATTATGTGTGTAATTATATATAAAACTTCCCTGAAGAAATCCTATACACAGGAAATGTATAAATTACTTTGGTTTTCTTTTTCAGAAGCTGAAAAATGCCATAAATGTATAGCTATAAATACACTATGAATAGTAAGGGCGTGAATGGATAGCATACGCACTTAATAAGAAATGTGTCATAATAGGCAACACAATGAAATGGAAATATAACATGTACTTATGAATAATGTTCTGGTTAATTGCCTCATTAGGAAGAAAGTAATCATCAGCATCAACAAAATTATAACCTTATTGTTTTAATGAGGCTCTCATGAGCTCCGGATGTCCTATTGTGGTCTTAAAAGTTCTACGTCACTGCCTTCTTCTGCACTGGGTCACAAGTCTAAATGGTGCCTGAGGTGATCCCAATTCTCATACAATCTCATCAGAGGCTGAAACCTTCATTATTTCCCCCCACCATGCTTTACACTGCAGTCCTCCTCTCTGATGTTTGTATAATCCCATAATATACCCACAAGAAAGTCAGTACATGAAGGGCGGATAGGGTGATGGATATATAAAAACATGAAAAAAGCTGTCCAGAGGGAAAAACAATATACAGCAGATAGATATGGAGACAAAGTCTGGAGATTCTTTAGTACCCCCTCCCCATCGCACCCCTTTACCAGTTTGGAATCATCCCTGGAAACTTACATTGCTCTACTCCCTCACCTTGTTTCTCCTTCTATCCTCCCATATAGAGTCCTCACACGCAGGGTCCTCCACTAACTTGTTCCAATTCTCTGTAGTTTTTGCCTTTGTTCTTGTCTTAATGTAATGTGAAGCCCCTTACTGATTGTACAGCACCGTGGAATTAATGGAGCTCTATAAATGATAATATCTCATTTAATGTGGAAGTACATTAGGTGTGTATTAGTTATATACCGGTAGATGGATTGCACGGCTAGACTGTGAGACTGTGAGTCATACGGCTGAGATGTGCAAATTAAAACAGGACTAAGAACATTTAATAGTCCTGATGACACACTCCTCAATACACTCTGGAAAGGTTCCTGCCCCACATGTTGGAATCAAAATGGATCCAGGCACTCAAGTGTTTCATTAACTCAAGAGTTAATGAAACATATTTTATTGCGGCAGTGTACAAACGGTGACGTTTCAGCTTCAAAATGCATGCCTTTGTGGAACTTGCATGGTGCGAGCTTCTGTATGGCGCCATACTGAAACACGGATGTGCGTTATGATAACATGTGCATCCCACTTCTTCACTTTTGCTCTCCCCTCAGCACCATGCAAGTTTCAAAAAGGCTTGTGTTTTGAAGCTGAATCGTCACAGTTTGTACACTGCCGCAATAAAATAAGTTTCATTATGGCTCATAAATGGAAGGAAATCCACAATGATAAACCAGGGGCACTTACACATAGATGCAGGTACCATGACTGTGATAATGTTCTTATATTTGTTATCCAAGACCTCCTTCCTTCTGAAATCAACTAGGAAAATATTGCTAATGAGCCTGAAGGGCTACCCTAGCCCCTTTGTGATCTGGCTTTACAGACTATTACACTTTCGCAAGACCATTATGCAACACGGTCTGCAGCTTTGTATGGTCAAATCTGCTTGTAAACTCCCATTAAATATAAAAGTTGTATAGCAAAAGCACACCTATTACCCCCTCCAAAAAAGAGAAATAAAACTTGAACAGTATAGATGTATGTGTATGATATTTTGTAAAAATACCTAGAAGAGACTTACTGGGATAACTTACTATTATCCCAAGTCCAACTGTTCTGAAAGTTGGACAGTTGGATGTAGAGGGAGCTGCCCAATTTAAGGAGAAATGAAGGCATAGTTTTCCTTTTCTCATCCTGAAAAACTTATTTGTACCACCTCTCAATAAAAATGTCAATTTAACACATGGGACAGGCCTGCTACACGCAACCAGTGACACACTGCAGCCAAATCTCTACCTGCATTTTTATAATTTGATATATATATATTTTTAAAATTATCCCAAGGAATCCGCCACTGCACCCCGTTCAGGGTTCCTAGTCTATGTTATGGTAATGGTGGCTCAGCCACTGATCGTCTGCAGAGGTCACATGACATCTGCACCATAACACAGACCAGAGCGCTGCAGGAGCTGCTCTGCTAAGATAAGTTATACTGGTGGTAGAGCTGTACAGTTTTCATCGATTATGAGGATAAGTGATCTCCTCCTGTGTTCCTTATTTCAATTCATTCATTTATCACACTTTACTTGGCCATTCTTGCCGTTTGCAACTTTTTAGGTGCAAAATCAAGCAGCGTACCAAGGATTTAGTGCAGATGTGCAATGATTAATTAGGCCAGCTTCAGGAAACTTGAAAAAGGGGCAGCCAAAAAACTATAATACATGTGCCCTATAGTACCCCTTTCAATAAAAAAAGATTGATGGTGGTCCTAGCAGGGTAGCAACTATAGAAAACGCTATAGGGTTCAGCAGTGAAGGTAGTCCCCTCTTCTGTTACCTACGGTAAGGCGTAGATAGATTCTGCAGAAGATACATTGCATTTCCAGTGGACTAACTTGCCGCATTAGTTGATAACGGTGGAGTTTGCAGTCTGTGAGACTCAGTGTTAAGTTAGTATACAAATCCCTATCAATGAATTTCATGGCACGTGCTGCCCTAGTGATAATAAAAGGTAGAAATCATGGAGGGACATATATCACTCCTATTGCCTTCTTTTTCTTTGTGCAACTTTTTGTGAGACTTTTCGCAGTTTGAGACTTTTTTAGGTGCAGAATCAAGCAGCATTCTTAAGTTAGTTGCCTCAAGGATGTAATGCAGTGTTGCCGTATTTATCTTTGTAGCCCAGATGTTTGTTCAACTTGTGCAACTTTTGGGCTCTGAAAAATGTCCCATTCTTGCGCCTAATAACTCCCAATACAGAGCATGCTAGTCCCAAGTCCCCTAACTTTTGGAAGCGACTATTTGGGACTAAAAAGTCACACACCACAAAAAGTCGCAAAAGTGAGACTAACCAGGCAACTCATCACATGTATCACAAAGGGGAAAAACGTCTAGATGATGTTTCTTTCATGGCCTGGTGTGGTTGTATCATCCAGAATATCAACTTCGAAGTGAGATGTAAATTGGTTTAATGAAGTCAAGGAGGCGGAGAGTTTAACACTGAAGTCAAGCTTTTCCTGCCTTAGAACGCCCCCTTCACTGTAATTGATGGTCCTGCGTCCAGGGACATCATTGATCAGATTTCCAACGCATTATATTATTCACATAAGGGAGGGGGTGTTCAGAGGCAGGGAGAGTTTAACTTCAATGGTAAAATCTCCACCTTCCTGACTTTATACATCTAACTTACATCTCACTTCAAAGTTGATTTTCTGGATTATGCCACTACCCTGGGCCATGAAAGAAACATGATATAGAACCTGCTTAGCTGCTTGACAACGTACCGGTTGTGGTTTGTTAGGCCAATTGATTAGGCCAATGAATTAGTAGGCCACCTTCAGGAAACCTGAAAAAGTGGCAGCCGAAAAACTATGATACATGTGCCCTGTGGAGTGTATTCAGTGCTTTGGAAATGGAAGCAAAAAATTATACATATTTGGTGCATGCAGAGAAAATATGTCTTATTGATGGTTGAAAGAGCAAAAATAAATAATTATACATACAACTGATTCGGAATTCAATACTCGCATGAAGAATGTGTATTTGTTTCTCCTACTAGATCCAACACAACCCATCATCCTAATATTGTTAGTCATATTACTATGTTGTTATGTATCATTTTAGCTGCCCACCTTATTTTTTTTGGGATCGGTAGTGGTGAGGTCAGGGACTCATGGTAGGAATGCTACACGAGCGTCTCATGATTAACCGAACCTCTATGTCCGGTAAATTGTCCTTTTTGTCCTGGGGACTTGCCTCCTCCGCAGCTGCCAGGTGGAGGTCAAATCTTAAGGACACAGATTTCTTTCTCAGTTTAGGATTATCCTTGAAGAAGGAACCTTCCCACTGTCTGATCATTTCATCCACTTTCTCTGTCCTGCGAAGCAATATGAGTTTATTATACTATGGAACAGAAGGACAATGACATTGCATATCTTGAAAGTTGTGACATAAGGGTACGTAAAAGTGGAATGTATTTTGTATTGGAAAAATCTTTAGTTGAGTTGGAAATCCTAATAAAAATGTTCATACTCCAGATTGTATGTTAACAAATGCATTAACATCGAGTGAGCAAATGGATGTGTTAGCTAAATGTTAACACGTGTTACCATTGTGTTAACGGTTGTGCTTTGTAAACGCAAATGTTAACCGCTGTTTAATTAGGAAAATCTCTCTTCAGCTGTAGCAGTGCATTTTGAAACTCATGTGTTAACCGCCATGCGTGACTGCAGCCTCAGATTTAATTTGGTTGTATAAAGTCATGGAGAAAAAGAGCTCAGCACTAATGTCAAGCTCTCCCCACCTAAAAACAACCCCTTCTGCTGCAATTGACATCACATACTAGCCTTCATGAGAGCCGGTTAGTAATGATTCTGGACATCAAATACATACAAGCGGGTTCAGTCAAATTTTACTTCAGTACAAAACTCTGTAGAGGTTTCTGACAACAGTACTTCTCTAGTTGCCCATGGCAACCAATCAGAGCTCAGCTTTCATTTTCCTACAGCAGTTTATAAAATTAAAGCTGAGCTCTGATTGGTTTCCATGGCCAACTAGAACAGTTTTGCCACAGACAATGCTGATAAATTTCTGTATTTTCTGTATGATGACCACACTAAACCATGAAAGAATAAATCAATGAAGTATAAATCTGCTTGACAGCATACTGGTAAATTTCTGCTGATAGGTTTCCTTAAAGTGCAGCCCTGTGTCATCCACACTGCTGATTTGCCCTTAGTTTTTTCTGGCTGTTAAAGGGGTATTCCCATTTTAGCAAATAAATGTAATTGTTTGTGTGATGAAATGCTTTGCAATTTTCCAATATACTTACTGTATCAATTCCTCATGGTTTTCTAGATCTCTGCTTGCTGTCATTCTATAGGAAGCTTCTACGTATGTTCTCATATGTTACTTCCAATGGACAGAAATCTGACCATGGTCACACAGGTGCACGGCTCATTAGTCTTATAGAGAGTAATCAGAGCTGTGTAATATAAATGTAATACAATTAGCGATGCACCTGTATGACCATGGTCAGATTTCTGTCAACTGAAAATTAACAATAAGGGCGCATTCACACGATGGGTTGCGTCACGTTGTATGTTGCGTTTTAGCAGATGCGGTAATCAAGGCTGAAGCCAGTGGAATGCATCAAAAACACAATGCAACACACAACACATTACATCGTGTGAATGCGCCCTCAAGCAAGCAGAGATCTAGAAAACCATAAGGAATTGATATAGAAAGCATATTGGAAAATTTTTAACTTTTCATTATGTAACAATAACATTTATTTTCCAAAATAGGACAACCCCTTAGGATGCTTTACTTACTGCACAGTGCCTGTGGCTGCTGCTCCCTCTTCTGCAATATTTCCATTAAATATGGCTTGGTTATTCTCTTGCTGTTCTGGAGATTCCCTGAACACCTTTGATCGCTTTTCCATGGGTCCTAATAATCACACATTTGTGGTTAGTGAATTTATACAGTGGTGAGAAAATGTAACTGAATAGAAAGGACATCGCTTGATATCTCAATGTAATGACGGTCGCTCATGCACAATACTGCGCCATTCAAATCTCAATAGGAAATTGACACTGAAGTGGAAAGAATTATTGTTTGGACACCCACTGTTCAAGCAATTATCCCCCATCCGTCATTATATTAACACGGTAACAGGGCAATTACTAAAGGAGAGTGCAACTTTATTATGGCAACCACATTGTCCGTGCTGCAGAAAATAAAGGTTACTCTGCATTTAGTGGTTCATTGAGTTAGAGAGCTCCACTACTGTTGATCACTGAAGGTAATAGTCTGATATTGATGACCTATCGTAAATATTGATTATCAATAAAAGCAATAAATAACATGCTGCGGTTTCTAAACCTGCAGTGGAAATCTCTGGGAGATAGCTGTAGGCAATTCTGCGGCATGCATTGCACCTCCCTGACACTTACCTGTGGGTAGGATAAAACCTATTTTGCTTGAGGATGATTTGGATTCCTGAAGTTGGCTAGTACCATATAACCTACAGACAGAAAAAAGTTGGTCCTGATAATTAACCTATTAATAAATTATAACATTTTTGTTTTTTTTATTATGTACATTATGTTTGGTATTTTACTCTTTGTAGCTGTTACTCATTGTGATGCTACGCATGGCGTTTTTGGTCCACTATTAAGCTTGTGTTTTCAGTCCGTTAAAAAACGCATCCGTTTTTGATCATTTGTGACCGTTTACCATGCGTTTGGCTGCATACAACCTGTTTATCTATTAAGATAAATGGGAAAAACTGACAAAAACGGTCAAAAGAGGATGCGATTTTAAACGGACTGAAAAAGCATGCTTAAAAACGGACCAAAAAAGCCATGTGTGGCATCACACTAAGGCCGGCGGCACAGGTGGCGTTTTGAACCTGTTTTTGGGCCGTTTTAACAGACTGCTTGTAAACGGCCCAAAAACGGGTTCAAAACGCCACATGTGCCGCCGGCCTTAGGCTGAGTTGACATCCTTTGGACATGTTTAGTGTGTTTATTGGGACTGGCTTCTTATCAGTATACCTTGTATACTGTGGGAAACACTGCATGATAAAAAGGCCCAGAGGCTTGATATATATATTATATGATAATATCGCAGAGGCCATAATGTCCTATAGGGGATGGGTGTGACTGTAATGAATCTAACCCTGGCCTCCGCTGAACATACAATTGGACATTTACATCACTTGGGAGACATCAAAATATCAACAGCAGAGAATCAGCGACTGCTGCTCATGTTTGCTCCATGGGGCTGAACTAGAGAACATATCCCACTGTTTGAGCATACAGTGGGATACATTGTAGCTCTCCTTTGTAAGGATACATCAGGAATCCATCTGACATCTTTATAATGGAGGGAATAAAACGGCATGTGAATATAGCTTAATATAGTGATCATTGTCACACTGTTCCATAATATGTTCATAGTTTTGAATAGTGAAATTATAGGGGTCGTCCACAGTGTACAATCATTACAAATTAGGCCCCAGGGACACTACCCTATAAGGGGCTGTGATCTGGATACACAAATTATGGCCACATCATAGTCCCAATAGAAGTCTATTACACCTGGTCACAGTGTGATCAGCATACAGGGTATCATCGCACCACGACCTAGCTTCCTATGGAGAAGGGTGGGATGAAAAGTTTTATAGGGTCTCTTGATGATATAACAGTATTGAAGCTTCTGGGGTACCCAGTGATCTCCATTAATCTGCGGGGAAACCTGGCATTAAGGATGATGCCACACATGGCGTTTTGAACCCATGTTCACGCAGTTCGTTAAAAACGCATGGGTTGAAAATGCATCCTTTTTTGACAGATTTTACCAATTATCTTTGGACGAACTTCTTAAAAATGGACCAAAAACGGGTTCGAAACACCATGTGTGGCATCACCCTGTGTTTAGTTCTCCTGCAGTGCCACCACAGGAGAAATGAAGCATTACACCATTGACCATTCAAGTCAACAGGGCATATTTATCAGGACCTCTGAAATAATTGCAAATGCCAGCTTATTGGTAGCACTTGTGATTATTTGCCCCAATCCGCCACCTTCACAACAGTGAAAAGTCTCCGGATGCCTTTATTTCTAAGAATAAACGCTGAGCGGCAGCCTGCCCAATACATGAAGAGGTCGAAACCTCTTGATGTATTGTGCTGAGAAAATGCAGCGGAGGACCTATCATATGATAAATATCCCCCAATGGCCTAACTGTATCATTTGGGAATTTGTTAGTCCTGTAACTGATGTGTGTGTGAATAAAAATTGGACGCCCTTAAAGGGAACCTACCACCACATATCTACCTATAAAGGTAGATAGGGTGGTAGGTGGACCTATAGAACGTGAGGATAGCCCTTTTAAGGGCTAATCCTCACGTCCCTGCAATCTTTAGCAAACTTTTATTCAGTATATATGTAAATTTCCGTAAGCGGCTACTGGGGTGTGGAGTAACCGGAGCTCGGGCCACACATCATGGCTACTCCACACCCCGGTAGCCTCTTTGTTCTGCCTACCAAAATCTTCGGTGCGCAGCTCGTCGTAGCTGCGCGCCCTTGTCTGACGATTCTTCCATCTGCGCATGCGCAGAACAGAGGGCCCGTGTCTGCGCGGTCATTGATCCGAACCCGGAGCCACTACGCATGCGCACACGGCAGGATCATTGGACGAGGGTGCGCAGCTACGACGAGCTGCGCGGCGAAGATTTTGGTAGGCAGAACAAAAAGGCTACTGGGGAGTGGAGTAGCCGCGATGTGTGGCCTCAGCTCCGGCTACTCCACGCCCCAGTAGCCGCGTACGGAAATTTACATATATACTGAATAAAAGTTTGCAGGGATGTGAGGATTAGCCCTTAAAAGGGCTATCCTCATGTCCTATAGGTCCACCTACCACCCTATCTACCTTTATAGGTAGATATGTGGTGGTAGGTTCCCTTTAATACTTAATACATGCAGTGACTTGGAAATGGGATGTTCTGTCATTCTTTGGCTTGTGGACTTCATCAGTAGCATCATATTGCAATATCCCTTTAATAAGGACTCTGCAATGGCTTTATCTATATTGTTGCACCTGTTCTCTTCCCCCTCCAGCAATCTGCGGTACGCTGAGATTTCCTGTTCCAGCTTCATGTTGGTGTTGAGGAGCGTCTTGTGCTTCTGTAGCTGTGTCCGGACGCCTTCTCTCACCTCCTGCAGCTCCTGCTGTAAATCCGCAATGACTGCAGACAGAGCCTCCAGCTGCTTCTGGTGCTGCTGCTCCGTTTCATGTAGGGTGAACTTTAATCTTCTTTCCTTTGAAACAATGATAAATTATTCATTTAAAAGGAATTTCTCTAGAAACTAAAATTTCCGTCTGTGATAAGTTATGGAATTTTACAGAAATATTCCTTGAGAGTATATAATTGTTTATGGTAAGTAGGTGGGGTCCATGGATGGATTATTATAACCAACCTGCAGCAGTGCTTCCTAATACTGGTAGTTTGAGTAGAGTTGGTCTTGGAATTGCAGCCATAACCAATTAGCCTGGGTGACCAGTTTATTTTGGACCAGCTATTGTTGGTATTGGTATAACAGACGCATGCGCCACCACATGGTGCTTCTGTGTTATTGTCCCTGGCAACATTTACTCTATGTGACAATACATTTATTGTAGCTGTCAAGACTGTGAGAAATGCGAACCATGTGCATCCCACAACCTCTGTCCTAGCCTACTTGCCAACCCTGTTCTAAATAACGCAGGCAACAACTGGATCGTAGTCCCTACCTTGGCTTTCTGCAAGAACAGAAGGACAAGCAATGAAGAAAAACATACAGACAAAATGCAAAGTCAAGCAAACCAAGCCAAATTCAAGATGGTGCCGAGGTACAAAATCATAAGGCAATAGAATAGTCAAAAGCTACAAAAATGGTCTGAAACTCTGATTCTTTAGGAAGTATTATTTGGGGAAAACTTACCATTGCTTGGAGAGACTCAATTTCAGCCTGCAGGGTTTTCCATTGCTTTCTAGCTTCATAAAGACTGGCGCGGGCTGCCTTCAGTTCCTCCTCATCTCTCTGCATTTTCTGCCGGGTTTCTTCTTCTTCCAGCTGGATGAAAATGAAGTGACAGGATCATAATGTATCTAATCTGTGAGCACAATAGGTCAAACGATAACCAATGTAGACTGACAAGGAAAATTGGACAGTGACGGATGACACTTTTAGTCACTGCTTCTCCACAAGGTTTCCACTTTTACACATGCAGCAGCTCTGACAATACTCCGAGCTTTGTGTTTTGGTTTCCTTTGGGCGATTATGCAGCTTTCTCAAAGTTTAGTTACCAAATGTTATGCTGAGAAAATCAGGACATCTGAGCCCAGTCAAAAAACAATACATAACATGGAAGTTTTACAGGCCACCATACTGGTTGTGTAGTCCAGATATATTTCACATACACAAGATTTCATCTATTTATTAAGAATAAAGAGGACAAAAGTGTTTGACTCTTTAGTGACAGCTCAAAGACAAAGAAGGATGGGGTAGGGAAGTTTTTTTAAGGTGACTATATTAGTAAAGTCAAGCGTGAAAATATCCCTGAACTGATATTAGATCTCGTCCCTTCTGCATCAAATCCTCCAGTATTGATGACTCAGGGTCATTAAGAGAAATTCTATACATTTTGTTCCCCATATCCAATGTGACAATTCACAGAACTTCTGGCATTAGTCCTATGTCACATACTGCACAATATGGCTTTTAAAGCGTGTTATATGGATGTATATGACAGATTGAATATAACTCCACTCCCTTTATAATGAGGTTAAAGGGAATCTGTCAGCATTTTACAAGGCTAGGTAGTGTTAGGTAGCAGCCGTGGAGATGTCTCTTTGGGATATCAACATTGCACAACATCTCTAGATCTCTACAATGTAGCAGTCCATTGAAGACATCTCACATTCTAGTGTCCCACAGTGCATTTTTCACAGTCCTGCTGCTACTAACAACATCCACAAAGGTATCATGACACACATCACCATGGCTGCTTTCTAACACTGTCTACAGCTTTATATAGACAAAACTGCTGACAGTTTACCTATGAATACTATACAAGTGGATAGAAGAGGACAAGTGCATCTTTAGGTAGGTAGGACTAATGAGGGCCTATTATTTTTTCATTCACCCTTTTAAAATGTATTTAGACTGTTGTTGTCCCACAATGCACATTCTGGGTAATTGGTAGTCACAGGTCACTGTCACTTACGGTTGCACTGTAAGCAGCATAAATGTTTTTAAGATGCCAGGTTCGCTCAGAGATTGCAGCCAAGGTGTATTGTAAAGCTGTCCCAATGCAAAATTATGTACCAGCCCCCCTTCCCTCATAATATATCATCTATGGCGCTTTTCGCTTATATAGGGAACATATACCTTCCGGGCTTCTTCAAGGGAAACAGTTAACAGTTTTTACTGCATTAAATTACTAGCTCCCTTAGGAGGGGTAAAAATGTCCATTCTAGAATCCTCTCTTTTGTGTAAAATCTCACTCATCTAACTATACAAAATTTCCTCCAAAGTCATGTCAAAATGAGCAATGATGAGTCATATTTGCGTGAGGTGAGTCAATTTTAAAGGCCGCAAAGGTAGTGTCACTTTAGACACCAATAACTTCAGTTCTATATTACCTGTAAACATGCAGGTGTCATATTAAAGATAAGAATCTCATCTTTCATATCTCATGGTTCTGTGAGATACAGGCAGCTAAAGACCTATTGGAAATTCAAGCTGCATATAAAAATCCAATTCTCACTTTAACTGTCTGTATCTCCTGTTCCGCAGCTGGTGTCTTATCCCCTAATATGACACCGATGTATGTATGTGTCTATAGAACAGAAGATAGGGGCATCTGAAGTGACGCTCCCCCTGCAGCCTCTAAACTTGACTCATCTCAGGCAAAATATGGCTCTGCTCATTCTCACATAACTTTGGAGGAGAGGTAAAAGGGTGATATTTCACTTAGAAGAGGGAATTCTAGAAAACACATTCCATAACCCAGGTTGCTAGTAGTTTAATGGGGTAAATTATGGTGACAGGTTCCCTTTAAGTCTCTTGGGCCCGGATGCACCACCTCAAGTTATGTGTATCAGTACCAGTAGTGGAACAACCAGTGATAAGTTTACCATCATCAAGGGGTCTGTCTCAACTCTCACAAGAGGTAATTATGAGACCCTTGTGAGACAATTGTGAGGGTTTGCGCCAAAGTCAGCAGTGGAAACGCAGAGGATAAAAACCACCTAATCAGTCATGATAAAGGAAGTTTCCCTATAACTTTACAAGTGTCCTATACAGGGTTAATATTTTTTTCCTCTACGGTGTGATCCATAGATGCTGTGCTCAGAAGTTTATATTTATATCTATATACAACAATGGGTTATAAGTGCCCCTAGGGAAATGTATGGCTATTCCTGAAGTTTGATGTCATATTCTTAATAGGTCTGCACATCCGAACATCAAGGCCCTTCCATTGATATGATGGGTAATTCTATCGATCATCAAATCCTGCAAAGCATTGTGGGTGCTGGTTAATATCTGCATACACACACATACGGTATATATAATAGTTGGAATTTATCTGCAGTGCACTCCCTCCCCAGCATCCCCTGCATTACAGGAGTCACAGGACCAGCAGAGGCTGAGTCAGTCAGGGGATGACTCTGCATCCCTATTCTGGGAAGGTGCCTGCCTGCTCACCCGCCTGCCTGTGTAATGCACCTACCTGGCTCCTGGCTGGAAGGTCGGCGGCGATGTGACTTGTGCTGATGAGAGCTTCATAGTGTGTCCTGATCTCACTGAGGAGCTGGGACAGTTCCATCCTGCTCCCATCCTCCACCGTAGCAAACTGAATATCATCGGAGGGATGTTGTATCTGCTGCACAGCCTGGACTTTCTGCAGTGGGAGAGGGGGAAGAAGGAGAGGGAGGGAAGGAGACATGGAGAAAGTTAGGAAAGAATGAAATACTAGAATCATCCGCACAAAAAAAAGTAATTCTACTAAATATAAATCCTTCAATCGTCCTTCACTTCTGGGAAAGCTGGGTGACAAGCAGTATGGCTCCTTATACAGTGATGACTCCCAGCTGGCTGCTATCCAGCGATGCTTCGCTGTTGATCAGGATACAAGGAAAGCTGGATGACAACCAGTATGGCTCCTTATACAGTGATGACTCCCAGCTGGCTGCTATCCAGCGTTGCTTCGCTGTTGATCAGGATACAAGGAAAGCTGGATGACAACCAGTATGGCTCCTTATACAGTGATGACTCCCAGCTGGCTGCTATCCAGCGTTGCTTCGCTGTTGATCAGGATACAAGGAAAGCTGGATGACAACCAGTATGGCTCCTTATACAGGGATGACTGCCAGCTGACTGCCATCCAGCGATGCTTCGCTGTTGATCAGGATACAAGGAAAGCTGGATGACAAGCCCTGTGATAGCTGTGACGGTGGCCATATTGCTTGTAATTTAAAATGGGCTTTTACATAAAGGGGAAAAAAATTATATTTTTAAATTTTACCAGGGATTTTTTCGCATTTATAGTAATGATGCTTCATGGTGTGTATTCATTTTTAGGTTTATAGATGCAAAAATCAAAAGCAGGACTGAGGATTGCACTGAAATAGTTGGAACTAATGAAAGTGAAGTCAGACGATGAACGGCAATAATCCATCAGGCGTGAAATGTGTGTACTCATTGTGAAACGGCCCATAGATCTTGTAAGCCACCAATGTGATTGACTTCCCTGCGCTATCATTGATGATTGCTTCAGTACCGTGTGCCGCAGGATTGTGGCCGGTGTCGCCATGAAACCCACGGATGTTCCCACAACATTGGAACGCTGCAGATTTTAATCTAGCGAAGAAACGATGCAGCAGAAACGCAGGTCTGCCGCAGATTTCAGATGTTGCAAAGGCCGAAAACCATAGTGAAAATCTGTTAACTAAATGAGCAGGCTGCAGATTTAACCCCTTCACGACCGGCAAATGTAGAAGGGGTGTATAAAGAGGGCTCAAAGAAAGCAAAAAAAGCAGTATATTTAAAATCTCCTTCTATACTCTAGAATTACAGTATATTGTATTAGTGATCAGACCTCTAAGGTTGAAGTACTCTAGGGGACTGAATGAACAGTAAAAAAGATATGTAAAGAGGTTTTTAAAAATCTGAAAATAATAAAAGTGAGAATAATAAAAGTGAGAATATACTTAAGAAATCTTCAATTTGATTCTATGCATTGTGAACTAAACATACCTTGAGAAAGCTGGTGCTACATTGATGCAGAAACATATTTTGTTTAATCCCTGAATTGAGAAGTTTTGCTGAAAAAACTGAAGCAGTGCATAATTAGGGTAAGAGGAGAAGTGCCGGGGTAGCCACTGGATTGACAGATCCTTAGTATAATAATTTTATAATTGTTTTTTTTTTCAGTAAAACCACTCAATTCAGGGATTAAACAAGATATGTTTCTGCATCAGTGTAGCTACAGCATTCTCAAGATATGTTTGGTTCGTTCATAATCCATAAAATAAAATGGTAGACTTCCTTCTTCTCTTCTTCTTCTTGTCCGGTTTCCCTCCCTTTTTTAATATTGTTTTTTCGTTTACTTGTGTGACAGCGGGTGGTTTTTCAGGAGTAACACTGCCCTACATGCCCTTAGATAAGGTGGTATACGGTGGTATTTAAAGTGGAATAGTTAAAAGTGTGTGTATATTCAAATAAAGAAATGGTTAAATTATTTATGGTTTCAATAAAACTGTGGCCGACCCTTTGTCAACCCACAATTGAAAATGGTTAAACAATGGTTTTCTGTTTGGTTATTTATATTTGGACTATGTGGTATTAAAGGGGCCAATCCTGCTCCGTGTTAAAGGGGTTATCCGGGTTTTAAAAATAACTGAGGCCCGGGCTGGGGAGGGCTAGTTAAACATAACAAACATCTACTTACCTCGTCCGGCGCCGCCGATGTCCCGCTCCGCGGCCGGTCTTCTCTGTGCGCCGGTTTCATTACAGGGGCGCACAGGGAGCTTCCGGCCGGCTGGAAGCTCCTATCCGACACCATCTCCCAGCGCTTACAACGCTGAGAGATAGGGACGGATAGGAGGAGCCGGCCACATCCCGGACCGGAAGCTCCTTGTGCGCGGCTTCCGTGCCCCTGTAAACAAACAGGGGCACGGATCGAAGGGACCGCGGCGCGGGACATCGGCGGTGCCGGAGGAGGTAAGTCCATGTTTATTATGTTTAAATATCCCTCCCCAGCCCAGCCATAAGAAATTTTTAAAACCCGGATAACCCCTTTAAAGAGCGATTTTTATTTGAGCAGTCAGGGATGTGATCTCCCCCAACAACCTGTGGTCTGTATCTGGCCCCACTGTATAACAGGATTTGGTGTGTAATTGATCGGAGGTCTCCTTTTGGGCACCATGTATTTTTTTCCTTATTGGTCCTCTGCTTTATTTACTTAGTAGTGTTGCATTATGGGAGTACCGCTTTTTCAGCAGACATGGGTTATAACATTGTCATAGTTATGGGAGATGTCCATTTATATTGTTTGCTTTTGTACACACCCACAGGCTGTGGAGCATCCTTTTTCCTTTCTGTACCACCGTCCATGTTTTTAGAATTATTTTTTATTATATTATTGTCTGATTTGTTTGAAGTGTGATTAATAAAGTTGTATATTTGATTTTATCCCCTTTCATATCAAAATATAAAAATGATTATTCTGTTTGGTGCACACCATAATGGAAGATAATGTCCAAATTAATTTTTTTAGTAATTTTGCCTCCCATAAATTTTTTTTATATAAAATAATCTTACCAAGGCACCTATAAGGTCTGAGGTAGGGTCTAATATTTTGCATTGCTCCTTTTTGGCAACACACTGCAATACATATTTTTTGGCTTTTAGTTTTGGCAATACACTGCAATACATATTTTTTGCAGTAAATTTTACTAGTAGATGCGGATTTAGAAAAAAAAAGGTAGAAAAACATATTACAATGTATTAAAATACAAAAACACCAATTTTTATGCTGTTAAAATGTTTCTTTTCTGTGGTTGTCGTAATTCTAGCATCCCAAAACAGGTTTCTCAGAATATGGCAAGGTAAATACATTTTTACTGTTGTTTTTTAGAAGCCATTATTTTGGAACAAAAGTGGTAGGGTTATTTTTATTATACCCCCCTATAAAGAGATAAAAAAATTATATACTTATTATATATTATAGCTCAAAATTGTGTTATTAAAAATGCAGCTTATTTCAGAATGACCCCCCTCTGTGTAATAGGGGCTGATAAAATGGAGGATGTGTCTAATCCTGGTAGTTTCACTTGATTATCAAGCAGCAGTATCCACTTAAGTCACTGATTTGTTTTAATTTGTTTTGATTTGTTTTATCGTATTGTACTAAGCGTGATAAAGAGGACTGTAACATTTTGGCTTACATAACACTCATATCTCCCTGGGACGGAGGGAGAGACTTTGACGATTGAGAGACCTTTGTGACTGTGTATCTCTATCTCTCAGAGAAGCTAGTAGTGATTTGCCATACATTGTTTTGCACAATAAGGTCAGACTTGTTTGCCTGACAGGCAGACAGCTTTAGAATGACAGGTGCTGTTTAGAGACGTGTTTGCACTTTGGAGCCCTGTTGCCATGTAATATTATGGGGACTCAGTGTAAGTCTATGAGAGAACACCTTGTCGTTGTTTTTGTGCTAAAATGTAACCACTCCTCCCCTGATAGAAAGTATATAAGGAGAATAGTCATTAGGGTCCTGCAGTTAGGGAAGAAAGCTTGGAGGAGAAGACAGTCTACCTGCACAACCAGAAGAAGAAGCTGAGACGGGAATACTCTAGCCCAGTGATGGCGAACCTTTTAGAGACCGAGTGCCCAAACTACAACAAACACCCGCTTATTTATCGCAGAGTGCCAACACAGAAATGTAATTTGTGATTTATACTCCCTTCTCTGTCACAGTTTTCATTGATACCAGCCCCTGAGGACACCAATAAAGCAGAAAATAGTCCCAGGTACAGCTGTCACTTTAAAATAGCTCTGTGCACAGCAAGTCCTGGGCTGTCTGGGACTGCAGGAAGATACCTGGAGTCATCTCTGGTGATGGTCCCGGTGCCCACAGAAAGGGCTCCGAGTGCCAGCTCTGGCACCAGTGTCATAGGTTCGCCATCACTGCTCTAGCCTGTGACCAGGGTACCAGGCTTCTGAGAAGGAGCGGGACAGTTAGATCAAGCCTTTCCTCAGCCTAAAACCCTTCTTCTGCCATCGAGGAGATTGGAGAAGTCAGCCCTATGCTTTGCTTGTATTGCTTTGTACCTGCATTTCTTCAGTAAAGAAGGAAACTGTTCACTGCAGACCCTGACTCTCTTATAACACACTGGGATGCAAAAAGCCTTACCATCCCTTCCAGAGAGCAGCAACTAGGCAGTGACACCTGAATGGTACCTGGCGGATTCAACATAGTGGGCCACTCCTAACCCGGGCACAGCAAATGATCACCACTATAGTGCCATTTAAGGGATTTTCTTTCATTCTTCATTCTCATCTGGTTTGGTTGGAAGGAAAAGGAAACACTGGATTCCTTAACAGACTATAACTGAGGATTCCTGCAGGACCATCCTGTGATCAGCTTATTAGAGAAGGACCTTTCTAATAAAAGACCTACCTATGGCAGACAACCCGTTTAATGTAACGCTGTCTGCAGTCCTGTCCTTTCTGCATTGTCAGTGAGATCACTATCCACGTCTTGTACTGTAGCACATTTGTAACAGGAAGCTGCGGCTGCGTTACGCACTTGCTACAACTCGCCCGTACGCGAGTCATTGCCCCAGGGAAATGCTGCTCGATACTCGCTAAACATATAATTATAAATGCAAACTGTTTTTTAGTTAATCATTTTCTATGTTCCCACAGTCACAGAGGAGATTAAGTAAAATACCCTCGTAAACCTGCATCTGCATATAAATACCATGGAAGTAACTTGTGCACATTGTTGGAAATGATTTTCTGACTGGGACCAGGCTGTCCATTACATATACAGACACCAGTACTACAGCACTTACACAGCAATATTGACTAAGATATCTAGGGAAAGGTGTAGCAGTTACCAGGGTCGGCTCCAGGTTTCAGTAGGCCCCTGCCTTAGTGGGCCCCATTGCAGTGATTTCACGTAACGACATTGAAAATTCAGAAACTAAAACAGTCTCCTGTTTCCTAAAATATTCCCTAGTTTATCATCCCAAACAGTCCCATCATTGTTATATTATATTCAACCCTTCATGGTTATTTATATAGAGCCCCCCCTTACCTCCTATGGATTCATTATATAAAGCCCTATGTGGGCCCTCCAGCAGCTCTGGGCCCCGACACAGGTCTGGGCATGCCCAGTGCTGGCGCCAGCCCTGGCAACTATCCACAGCAACAAATTTGGAAAATGCTGCAGTAAATCCTCCCATACTCTAGGGGAGCTTCACTCATACCTCTTGATGATCTGAAATGATGTCTTTTTTTTCTTCTTCCTTATCCTTAATAATTATTTTTATATCCGCAATGCTCTGAGACAGTTCATCTGCCATCTTTCTCAAGACTTCATTTTTCTGTGCAATCTGATTGTTTTCATAGACCTTTTCCGTAACCCTAAAAAGAGATGAAAGTATCTGTAAAATGTCTTTACAATTACACCAGGAATAGTCAGTGAAAATATGTTTTATCCAAATCTATAGATTCAACGAACACAGAAAATGAGGGGGGAAAAATTCAACACTTCTTTTCTATGGTGTCTTCACATTTTAGTGACAAGCTTCAAGACAACTGGCTTTAGCAGAAGCCTGTGCTTGGTCTGCAGAGGGACAAAGGTCCTGCCTTTACTAAACTATTTACCCGTTGAAGATGGAGCAGATGGAGAAGATTAAACCCTGTGTTTAGGATGTGTAAAAGACTATTTCGACTAAGATCAAGGGTGATGCTGCTTACAAAGCAACCAATGCAATTGTAGGGGAAACTGCTGCTTAATGGCTAAGATGTAGTCTGGTATGATATATTAACGCTGAATGTCTAGACTTGATCAAAACTTTCCCTGCTTTGACATTTGCAACAATATTGGCAATCTGGGCTTAAAGGGGTTGTCCAGAATTAAAAAAAATGTTATGGTTCCATCAGCTCCTCTGGCACTTAGAGACCGCTAGTGATGCGGTGATGACAGCCACTAAGGCAAGCCTGAAACCTGAAACGAATGCTACGAATGCGAATGCTATAGCACATGTGCGGCTGTGTTTGTGACATCACCACCAACCTCTGTAAAGAAACAGAAACCAGCGGTGATAGATATCATCCGGGCTAAACAGGAGCTTGGAGAGAGGTGAGTATAAGCTCTTTATTATTTTCTCACCTCTTTGATCCATCTATATAAAGTTTTTTTTAATCCTGGAAACCCCTGTGATACAATGTCCTTAGAAAATATATTAGTTATGACTCAGAATCATTATATAATGTTAAGATTCAACAGCTAAAATCTTTAAAGAGTAACCATCATTTTCAATTATTTTTGATATTGTATGTGTGAATACTGTATTCTGAACATTTTTCTAATACTTCATTAAAGGGATTGCTGGGTTTAAAAAATCTATTTATCTGTCATGTGGGCTGAGAAAACAAAAAAGAACGTATGCTTACCTTCTTCAGCGCTCCGGTTGTCCTCCGCCATTTCCCGTCAGTCTTTACAAAGACAGGTAATTCCATCTGACTCCTTGAATCAAATGCTGAATCCGGCGTGTGAAAGTGTATGGGTAGGCGTGCCTGTCTCTGTATACGACGCAGAACAACAGTAGTACCGGACAACCCCTTTAAGAAATTCTCCTTAGGCCTCATTCACACTAATGTATGTTTCCAACTGCGTGCTACCCGTGCCTTACCAATTCATACAGGTAGCACACGTTCACATTGACTACATTGGACAGTACAGTATCCACTGGGCCGGCGTTAGGGGGCGAAAAACTGGGTATTTGCCCAGGGCCCCCTATTTTCCATACTTCTGTTTGTAAACTACAAAGTATTATTACTGTGCAGGGCTAAAGGGAGCATCTTACTGAATGTGACTGTTCATAATTTTGGGGTCCCACTTTTAGTTTTGCCTAGAGCCCCACTTTGTCACCGGCCCTGAGTATCCGTGTGAATGGCCATACTTCCCACTATACCATTCCTTGAGAAAGTCTTAAAAAATACAGAGCATTTTCTCCTATGTTTCCATTCTGTGCACCTCATAGTAGTCTATGGGAGCGGTAAAAAGGTGCAACATCAGTCTACAAGGGTAGCCAAGGAGCTTTGGGTCGGAATGTTTTTTTACAGCTATGCATTGATACAGTGCCACACATGCTCTACGGTTGAAAAATGTGCCAAAGTACAGATATACATAGAACAGAAAAACACATTTCTGTGCATGAGGCCTAAGTTTGCAACAAAACAGACTGCTAAGTGCCCCTTACTTACAATGTTACCTCTACGTTTCTATGGCAAATATCTTAGAGATCTATTGAGTATTGTAACCACTATTACATTTTTGCTGCTACTGCACATAGGCAATTTCAGTGTATTATTAGCTGTCTGTTAGGAACCAGATATCTACCAATATCAGATCATTATTCTTGCCCTAATGGACATTGCAAAAGTTCTACACGTCTTTCCCCAGTAACATCTATCCACTTTAGCACATGTATTTATAGCCATATCATATTATCAGTTTTGCAAATATCATTCCCACTGTACAACTACACCATGGAGGGTGCCAGAAGCAGATGGACCCATCCACAATTTAGTGCCTGGACTGGGTAACTTCAGCACAGCTTTCATTAAAGCTACCAACCCAGGAAACTGCTGCTGTGATCGCATTTTAGTAAATGAAAGCAGAATAGTATTTAGACTCAGACAATATAAAGAAGTCTTCTACCTGTGGCTCCAACCACTGTGTAAACCACCATATCAGTAGATAGGCCATCAATATCAAAGTTCAGGAAAATCCATTTAACACTGAACTACCGTATTGCCTTACATATACAATGTAGGTCTCCAAGACAATATTAAAGGGGTTGTCCGAGTTCTTTAAAAAAAGCTAAAAGTGGCCGGGACAGGGCTGCTTAAAAAAAATAAAGATGTACTTACCTCCCGGTGCCCTCCCGTATTCAGCTTCCGGCCGGCCGTGGCCGGGCACGCCTATCCGTCCCTATACACAGCATTGTGTATGGGGGCCGGAAGGTTGTCGGGTCCGGCCGGAACTGAGTCCAGCGCTGCTGCGGCGGCCATGTTTGTTTACATGGCGCCCGGACCAGAGCGACAGCAGCGCTGGATACGGGAGGGCACTGGGAGGTAAGTACATCTTTATTTTTTTTAAGCAGCCCTGTCCCGGCCACTTTTAGCTTTTTTTTAAAGAACTCGGACAACCCCTTTAATTACCCTTAGTTTATTCAAAACTATGGCCAAGATGCATATGCTCAAAATACATCACATCGTGCTCTAGTCTTAAAGGACATCTACAACCAGGATGAAATGCTGTATGCAAATGAGTCTGAGGGGCTCCAGGCTTTATAGGTGTTAACGGATCCTACAGTCTTTCATCCTGGTAGTAGATGTCCTTTAATAGTCCCAGCATAGGCACATGACATGACGGAATTACTTTGAGGTTCGTGCCCCAGAATGTAATCTTCACTATGTGAGACCTGGTGTAGATTTCAGATATTCCACATTTACCCCTGTGTCCTGCCCCACCATACCTAAATTCAAAAAAGTACTATGCTGGGCAGGAAACAGGAAAAAAAGTCACAATTGCCTGGCAGTGCGCCAGGAATTATAACTTTTTCATGCAGAAAGCTGGCGTAAAAGGCATGATAGATACCCCATCAACTGGATTAAAGACAATACTCAAATGCCACTTATCTACTGAATGGTACCTAGTAGTGGTACCAATAAATACCAGGTACTTTTCACAGTGGAAAAACAACAAAAGTGGGTTAAGCTGAATTGGTACCAAGCACATGGAAAATGCACCTGTTCAGTGTAAAATACATTGGCTCGTTCCATATTACAGTATTACTCATCTGTGCTATGCATTCAATCTTTACTCATGATTGTTATTATTGTTAAAGAATAATTCTTCAATCCTTTTACTCTATAGTGCCATACCTTTGTTTAAGCTGGGTGAGGTCCATTGTGTGATTGTCAATTTCCACGGATGTCTTTGCATTTTCCATAACCATTTTATGGATCTAGTGATAGAACAAACACTGATGACATAGATGTGGCTCAATTATTTAATGCAGTGAATGAAGCTGTATATTTGAGGGAGTTACATCTGTACCTGTGTAAATTAGGTAGTATATACCAATATCACTACAGTAATAATCATATGACATTTGCGTTTATACAACTCATTTTGCATGTAAGGATCAAAAAAATATGATGTAAAGTACTTAATTATGATTGTGTAAAAGTTTCAAGCCTTAATATAAGGTAACATGTAGCTAGAACACTATGGAACCATACTGTACTCCTCTATAGTTCCCGTACATGGTATAAACTGGTTGTCTATAAAGGTTCCTAATAGGGAAACTACTACCCCTTAGCTATTCTGTGCATCCACATATAATGTTAATGTAATCAATGTTTCCTAATATATAGATGTTGTATGAAGGTAATTACATCTCAAACTTCCAGTATAATGTGCCATGGATCCTTAGTCTAGTAATTACCGATTAAGGCGACTCAATAGCAATTTATTCACAAGTGATGCCAACATTGTGCAATAGTCCATAGTTCGGTTTTGGTGATTGTTACTTGTCATGCTTTGTTAAACACTGAGATAATGATCAGCAAAAATCATTAGTGAATGGCTTACTAATTGTCCATTGGCACTAGTGCAATGATTTTAGGTGTGACAAAATCAATGACAGATTTCCAGCCTTAAGGGAACTTGTCACCAATAGTTGTGTTTAACCAACCCACCTCTTTCTGTGGTATTATTCTCAGTGGGGAAACCCTCTTCTAGAATGAAGCTCCCCTTAATTGTAATCTTATTATCCTATATCTGACTAAAGAAACCCTGTGAACGTTATGGGAACAAGAAGGTGGCTACTATGTTGAATTTCATTTTTGGAGGCCCTCTTCTCTCGCTATTATGGTGGTAGACCCAGTCTATGAGGTCCCTGTTCCCTACTACGTCATCATTGGGAATAGTGGAAAAAATAATTACCAGAAAAACAGCTTTAAAGAACGCATAGTTATCAAATCATGGAAGAAATGATAGCTGTAGGAAAAGGCGCAAACCAGAAGACCAATGTAGTCTTAAAGGAAATCTACCCTCATAAACAAGCGCCACTAACAGAATCCACCTTGTACCCTGAAGTAGGATCTGGCCTAATGGTCTCCCTTTCCTAAAGAAAAAAAGATGGTTTTTATAATATGATAATGAGCAGCAAGTGCTCTGGGAGCATCACCCGAGCCCATCAAGGTTGCTGCACAGGCAACTACATTATCACCATAGGACTTATTAACGCTCCCCAATGCTATATCCACTTTGTCTCCAACAGCCTACGTCAGCGCCAGTCTGTATTAAAATTCCCAGGAGTCCTATTCAGCCGGAGCCTGGAGGTGCACTGGTGACTCCCCCAAGAGCACTTGCAGATCATCAGCATATTTTTAAACCATTTTTTTCTTTGCAAAAAGGAGGCCATAAAAAACTATCACAAGAACAGATCAAGATGCAAAGTGGGTTCAGTCTGTGACGCTGCTTTATAAGGTATGAATCGCCATATGAATATTTAATCATGATTTAATGAACTTCCATACACGGATGGAAGGACCCATAGCTTTACATTTCGGAATCCAGTACAGAAACCCTAATTAATGTAATCTGCAAAACTAATTTCCAAAGCCACGTGACACTTACAGCTTCCAGAAGATCTTGGATCTCTTTTTCCTTCTCATCCCACACAGGAAATTGGGGTTCACTTTTCGTTAAATGTTCTTCAATTTTCTTATACAAGGCAATATTGGATTGTTCCAGACGATGACAATGTTTCATGAAATCAGCAAGTCTGTCATTGAGCTGTCTCAGTGTTTGTTTTGGATCGCCTGGCGGGATGCCATTGTCTCCAGGCATGATGAGAAACTCTTTCCAGCTGAAATTCAGAATTTTCGTAGTATTGGTTATTGGTAAAGTAGTTAAAACATCAAGACATATGAATGATTATCTAAAATGGCTGATGTGATGTACCAAATGTTTTTTGTACATTGGCTAAAACTACGCATGTATAAACAAACATCCATTTTGTACAATATGAATATGTTTTTGTCTGTTTTATTTTAACTCCCTCCTTGCTTATGGACGTTGGTGGTGACAGTCCAACATGAAAAAAAGTTTTGTACCAAGTTAAGCCAGTTGAAGAAATTCCTCTTGCTTTTGATAGGTCAAATAAAGTCTCCTTCTTGAGATCTTATCACTTGGGGTCTTTGCAGGAGAACATTTTTGGGGAATTCATCACAACTCTGAAGTGTCTGAAATGTGTTTTTTTGCTCAAAAAATCACATGTACAATATTTACCAGCATGAAGCAGGCTGAAGGCTGGGTGGAGTGCGTTCATGGCAAGCTGGGCTCGGAGGGGTTAGAAAATGGGAGTTGAAATTTTGAGGGGTGGATGATGTGGAGTGAGGTGATAGGGAGTTTTGTGATTAGGGGCTTATATCAGTGATTTTCAACCAGTGTGCCGTGGCACACTAGTGTGCCGTGACACATGGTCGGGTGTGCTGCGGGGAAGTTCCCCACACTATGGTGCCCCCTGTTTTTTGTTTCCCGGCAATGCGCAGCGATGTAAAATGAGAAATACTATAGTCATGAGGCTGGAGTACTACAAGTACCAGCTGATATGCTGAGTATATGAGCTGGCACTTGTACTCTGGACTCATGGCCATAGTACTTCTCATCGTACCCCTTTATTTTGCAGTATATGAGCCTAATAATTATCAGCAGCATGTACTAAAAACAGGGAGAAACTGAGAACTGTTGAGGAAGAGGTTTCACACTCATTCACTGAGTGAGTAAAATAAATTTAGAATATATATTATTAGCTATATGTATAATTTGACTGTTTTAGTGTCATTTTGTGCTATTTTGGTTGGTGGTGTGCCCCAGGATTTTCTAAGTATAAAAAGTGTGCCGCGGGTCAAAAAAGGTTGAAAAATACTGGCTTATATGGTCTGCTAAGGAGGGAGGGAGGGGGGGGGGGTTTGGCCATGTTTGGCAGATTAAAAATTGTCCGGTCCACACTCCCCAGTGTGTTAGTTTTCTGCATTAGCTTCACTCATGTGAGTCTTTGAGGATTGGGATTCAAATACTTTTATAGCTTTTATGTATAGCAGGTTGTTTTAAAAGGAGGTAGTTGTAACACCCCCTTGAGGAAGCGACGGCGAAACGTGCGTCGGGGTGCTGTGGTGGTGGTCTGGTAACTTAAAATTATATTGGTAGGCACTTGATGGGTATATTACGCCCTGGTTTGGGCATTTGGTAACATTTTTACCTTTTTGATCACCCCTGTGTGCCTGTATTTGATATCCCATTGTGGAATGTATTGTATTGCATTTGTGACCACCACCCTTTGTGTTGTTTGTTGTTTTTGTGGTTTTATCATGTTTTTAACATACTTTTGGAGTGTTGATTCGTTATAATAAAGTTCAAATTGATTTCATAGTCATATAACATTCTTGTCCTTTGACAATTATTGACTACCTGGATCTTGTATACTGCTTTTTGGTATTCATCTTTTGATTGGTATAGGGATCGCTATAAATTGCAGAGGGTATCTTTGTTGGTACTTATTGTTTTAAAAGGAGGTAGTTGTAACGATTGCAGGTCCTTGACAACAGACATTCATGGAGGATAAGGGGGCGAGTAATTTGATTTTTTAAATATGTTTTAGTTTCTCTAAGGGATCGATCCTATAGCAAGTTTTTGATTGCTGATGGTTGGCACTAGGCACAGGAGGGCTGTGGCTGGTGGATCTGGTTGTGACTTGCACACTCTGGTGTGCCTGTCTATGTTCATTTTATATACAAGGTTATGGAAGGTTACAATTTTTGTGTATGCCACAGAAGGAGTTTACTGCCACAGACCTGGCTACCGATTTTTTATGTTCTTTACTGCCTGGTATGTCATTTTATGCTAATTCATAACTTATATTTTGCAGTTGTTGGCGGCCAATTTCTTTCGTCTCTTAGTCCATTATCCAGATTCAGCCTTTGCATGGTCATGGTACAAGTTAATAATTGCACTTTTTTCCACCATTTCTGGCATGAAAATTGTTCAGTTACAGACATGCAACCTTTTTTTCCAGTAAAAACATGCTCATCAGACCAGTCAAAGTTGTGATACCCCACCCTTCCCCGTGTTATTAGGTTTTTTGCAAAGGCTTATATAATTAATATTGCTTGTGCAAAGCTAAAACCTTTTTAAAAAGCCAATCTTGAGCTAAGTGGTGTGACAATCTTATAAGTGGTAACCACAGATAAAGTTTAGATACTGGCCATTCATGTTGCGGTGTCTTCTATAAATAACTCTGATAACTGAACTTTAGTCCTTCAGATGCCATGGGCAGATGAGACCATGGCATCTGAAGGATTGCTTTCACTTTAAATGAAGATGAGAATGCCATAGCTGTTCAATTATCCTGGGCCATGAGACTTCTTAAGGCTCCAAGCATGTTGACTCTTTACTACTACAGGCAGTCCCCGGGTTACATACAAGATAGGGTCTGTAGGTTTGTTCTTAAGTTGAATTTGTATGTAAGTCGAAACTGTATATTTTATCATTGTAATCCCAGACAAAACTTTTTTGGTCTCTGTGACAATTGGATTTTCAAAATGTTGGGTTGTCATAAGAATCAATATTAACACTAAAGCTTCATTACAGACACCTGTGATAACTGTTACAGCTGATCATTGTAGCCTAGGACTAAAGTACAATAAATTACCAATATCCAGAGGTCCGTTTGTAACTATGGGTCGTATGTAAGTCGAGTGTTCTTAAGTAGGGGACCGCCTGTATTGAACATTGTCTGTTATGCTGTCATTTCACCATAGTAATATATCAATATACAGTACATAATGAACAATCGCATATTCCAGCTTGCTAGGGCAATTCAATTTTTTTTGAAAATCAAGAAATGTATACATAAATCTACATAAAACCTCTGGAATACATATGAAAAATTATATATATCCCCATGTCAAAAATTACTGTATTATTATGTATATTTTATCTATGTCCAAAGATATTAAAAACTAAAATATTATTGTTCTATTTGGTGGTCAGAATCCTTTCCTTTTTTGCTGAATACACTGAATAAATAGTGAGCAAAAACACACATTTTCCAAAATGGTATAAAAACCTACATCTTGTCCCGCGAAAAATAACCCATTACATAAGTGATAAAATGTTACTAACTGAAAACATAACAAAAATGGTTTACGTTTTTTTATCTCTGTGACCACACTGACTCTAGAAAAATACTGACTCAGGAAAAAGGTAATGAAAAGGTAAGTTGTAATTTTGATTTCACAGTAATAGCCCTAAAAGCAAAGCCAGTTAAATGTTTTTTTGGTCTGTTTTTCAGTTCCTGCATATTTGGATTTTATTTCCATCTTCCCGGTACATTTCAAAAAATATTAAATGAAAACAAGCCCCCATAAGGCTCTTGAAATAGGACATTTCACCACCTGCGCCAACTGTAATTCTTTTAATAGTTGTCCCCCACTACCTCTACCTTTCCAATCATTCAATGTAACTTCTTCAAATCTCTACTATCAGGTGGTTGTGCTCCAGTCTAAGACACCCATTTAGTAGTAGCGGCTAATTATGATACTACCTACTGAAAGGACCATGAAACTATGCTAATTAGACTCTCTACTGTCTGATGTCGGCCCTGGTCTAATGCAGAAAGCTACACCACAACCAGTGGAACATTACCTACCTAAAGGATGGAAAGAGTTGTGGTCAGTGAAGGTGGTAAAAAGTCCTCTTTTCAAATGGAGAAGTAAAATAGTTATGGTTTTTAATACACATGGAGTGAAAAATGAAACCACATGCTTAGCCTTCGCTCTGTTTACCTTTATGGAACTTCAAAGCTGTCTATTTCCTCCATTACACTCTGTCCCTGATTGATGGATACTGTAAACAGCGCACCCTGTCAATGAGATGCAGTGCACTTCTTTAACCCCTTCCCAGCCAAAGCCCTTTTTCATTTTTGCGTTCTTATTTTTTGTTTCCCACTTTCAAAAATAGATAACTTTTTATTTTGCCATGTAGAGAACTGTGTGACGGCTTGTTTTCTGCGTAACAAATTACACTTCATAGTGATGGTATTTATTATTCCATTCCATTTACTGGAAATCGGGGAAAAAAATTACAAATGCAGTGGAATTGGTGAAAAAATGCATTTGCACCCCAAATGACAAGTCTACTTTATTCTTTGGGTCGGTATGATCACGGAGATACCAGATTTATATAGGTTTTATAATGATTTCATACATTTGCAAAAATGAAACCCTCCTGTAAAAAAAAAATCTTTATTTTGCCATGTTCTGGCACTATTAACTATTTCATACTTTGGTGTATGGAGGTGTGGGTGGTCTCATCTTATGCGACTTTTGATGGTGTTTTCAATTCTATCATTTTTAGGGCTGTATGTCCTTTTAATCACCTTTTATAGATTTTTAAATATTTTTTTAAAAAAGTGTCATTTTCAACTTTGGGCGCTATTTTCCATTATGAGGTTAAACCTCAGGTAGGTAGTAATTTGACTAAAATCTATTTTATTGCCCATTTTATTGTCCATAATATAATTTAATAGATAAGTACCGTAAGTGAATATACCCATATTTACAATAATGGATAGAACAGATAAATGGGCTTCAGAAAGAACCACTTATGAAAAACAGAATTGTGTTTTTAGAAGTTGTCACAAGTATGTTCTACTCGTGAAGAACATATTAAAGGGTTTGTGAGGAGGCAAATATTTTTTTATTGGCCTCAGGTTGTGTAAAAACTAAATAAGTAGTTAGTTTGGTTCTTACATCCAGTCCACTGTGCCTCTCCCTTTCCTGACGGTCTCTGTTGGGTTATAGAGTCTCAGCAGTAATGTTATTTCACCAGTGCACACCCCCTACATCTGTATGCTAAAGAAGCAATGCCAAGTGATGGAGGGCACCACACTGCGCTGGAAGTAAGGACCTAAATAAGTATAAGTCATTTCTTTTTTTTTTAACCACCTAAGACAAAAACATTTTGATCACTATACATCAGCAAAGCTTATTGGCTCCTTAGTCTGTTGATGATTAACTCAAATCTTTGTCTTAGGAGTCTTTAGCTCTTATTAAATGATTATGTGTAATTTGGGAACTGTCACACACTGTGTCAACAACAATGGGCCCCCGCCCACCAATCACATTAGCAAGTGCTCTGATTAGCAGGCAGGACCTCTTCTACATGCGTGTTCCCCACACCAAACCTCATAAGCTGCTTTTTAATGTAAATCTGGAAAATATAATTCACCTTTTTTCAGCCATTAAGTCCATTCATGCTGGTTTCATCTTGAGAGCCTGTCTACAAACAGGTCCAGTGAGCAAAAACCTGTAAGAGGGTTCTACAATATTTATAATACCAGTATATTTATTTTTTATTTAAATTGTTGCAGGGGATACTTTGGGCTCCCTCCAGCACATGTGGCTGGGTGTACCGGCTACCTCTGCACCCCGTCTCCATAGCTGGAATCTAGCAAGCTGCACTCTGGACATTGAACAAGAGCACTCCTCACTGAGCTCTGACAAGTTTTTGGCACTAAATAGGTAAAAGTTCAAAGACAGAAGAGTTTCCTAAGTACCTTAGTTGGATTTTCCGGACCGGAGGTTCTGCCTGAATAAGATCCTGCATCGTTCTTACTTTATTGAGCTGGCCGCACAGGCTGGATTAAAATAAACACAGAATTACTACACAAGGAAATGTGAACTTCGATTCCTTCATACGTTTGTTTGTCTTGGGAGGAACCAGGCAATGTCTTTAATCTCACAAACACCAGTTATAATATTATGCACAGAGACAATCTCCAGACAATACACCTGCAAGTCAAATGTTATTGGGACTCCTCCTATGGCCAAAAAACTTTATCGGTCTGCAAAAGGGTGTTAACATCTAACAAATCTTAAAAATTGTAATGGTGGAATTATTATGTTGGTATATTGGTAGTCCCTAATCCAAGGGCATGCTGTATGTTCACAACAGTTGGGGGGAGGTGCACAAGTATGTGGAATATGTAGATTTTTGTGGACATATCCATTTTACTCGATGTATGAAAATCACCTCTATAATTTTGCTAAAAGTAGCTGCCTATATGGACACAACAATTTCTGATTAGAATGTAATAGAAAATTTTGTTGATAAGGAAAGCCAAGCCAAAAGAACTAGATGGGTGTCCAGGCACTCTATGGGGCAGATTTACTTGCCCCGTCCCGTCGTGATCCCGCGGTGCATTATCCGACATGGATTCGGGTCTGCCGCGATTCACTAAGCCTGTGCGCCCGAGTTCCTGCATCCTTCGCTTCTGCCCCGAGGTCTGCCGGAGTTCACCTGCTTCTTCCTGGTGCAAGTGAGTGCTTGATCTTGTGACACAATTCTTTTTTAAATTCCGCTGTTTGTCCGAATCTGTCGGGTTGTCCGATGGCCATGCCCCCCCATTTCTGTCACATGCATGCCGGTGCCGATGCGCCACAATCCGATCGCGTGCGCCAAAAACCTGGGCCAATTTGGCGCACATTGGAAATATTCTCGAAACCCAACGGAATCACAGTCCCGCGGACTTAGTAAATAAGCCCGAATGTCTTTAGGACTAATAGAGATAGCTAAGTATAGTGCTCCATCAGTCCTGAAGAGCTGATTACAGTGGTGGTCACACATGGGGCTAAGGACCCTCATTCTTGTGGTCAGTGGTGTAAACTGCAGAGATATGAAGCTGCATTTAGTTCAGCTGTTTTTCTATAGAGTCTTCCACCCACCTCCTAGTGGCCAAGACCATCAGGGCTACTAACCGTCTGTAATTACACGATATGTTGAAATGATGTCACCTTTTAAGTTACTTACATTCTTTCAACGCAGAATGCAAACATAAATCCCGGAAATAGTACAAATTCAGTAAAAGGCATGTCAAAATTTTTTTAGACAATTTACCCTCGGGACTGCTATTTTTGAAAACATCAAAATGTAGACTACAGTATTAGCCTGTAGGATTTATACTAACAAAACAAAAAATACCTAATGCTGCCGGAAGTGAATGTAAATAACTAAGCTGTGTAGTGACAGGAGATTTTTCTATATGTTCCCTCGTAGCAATATCTAAAGTAACTGCTTATGTACAACCCTTCAGCACGGTCACAGCCACTTATGTAGTAACAACATTGCCACACTGTCATGGACTTGATACGGGCTCGGCCAGACATGTTCTCTGCTCTTGTGTACATAGATCAAGCCTAACCTGCCAGCATGTACGTCTGTTTATTTAATGTCAGGTATTCTCCCGAGTAATGGTACTTACTGATCTTGTGATAAGAGTCCAGAGGTTGTCACCTTGTCATCATGGTGCACAAGATAAGATCCAACAAATCGCAATATAGATAAGAATATTCCTCACATCTGCCACGCTGGACCTCTTATAGGAAAGTTTACTTTTCCTCAGAGCGCAGCTTGTCAGAAATGTTAATTTCACAGAGAATGCTGCTCGTCGAGTTTCCAACCAGTTCTAGATTCCCTTTCAGGTACGAGCAGATCCAGGACTACAGGATAGCAGTACACAGCATGGGCAGGGAGAGATGTTGGATATGTTTTTATTTCACCAAAATCCTGTGCCTAGGTGACAGTTATACCAAGGAACACAGCCTGGCAATGGATTACATTTATAGCTATCATTGAAATAGGATCCCTATATATTTATATAAGTTACAATAAAAAGAATGTGAATCAGATACAAACACTCCATATTAGGCCCAATTCACACCTTGATTTGGGACCCTGATACCATCTTTCATCCAGAGGTCTAACTAGGAGAGTCGGGGCCCCATAGCAGGCTTCTGAATGGGGCCTCCTTCTCGCATACATACTATACTCATATATACACACACATTTATATACCTATATATATGAACATGAACATACAGTTCTTTACTCATACAAACACATTTATTCACTCAAAAACACATACGCACACATATAGAGCATATATACCATATATACTCAAATATAAGCTAACCGGAGACAAAAAACTAGGGAAACCTATTGACTCGAGTATAAGCCGAAGGTGGGAAATGCAATGATCACAGTCCCCCCCCAGTATATAGCCAGCCAGCCCGAGATAGCCTGCAGCCCCTGCCCCCAGTATATAGCCTGCAGTCTTGCCTCCTCAGTTTATAGCCTGCAGCCACTGCCCCCAATATAATGTCTGTAGGAAAAAAACTAAAAGTGTATTCACAATCCGACACCCCCCCCCCCACAGGTCCTCTTCTATCTATGGTTGCTACGACATTGGCTCCATGTCCCCGCGCAGTCCATTGCAGGCACCATGACTTCAGCCACTCGCTGACATCATAGTGTGTGCTGAGATACGTGCGGCTGACGTCACGATGCCTGCGACGGACCACACGGGTCCAGTTGTAATTGCCACTACTGTACACCTCTTTGTAGCACTTTGTAGCAGATAACATTTACCACCTAATACCAATTTTAGCAACCCGCACCTAATACTACAAAGGGAACCTCAGTCCTATGGATCAGTGGCTGGGCATGCTCTCATTGCAGGGGTTGCTCCAGGTTTCAATACGGTTTTCCATTTAGATGTAGAAACCATAGTTACACTTTCCTATATGCCCTGGTAAAGGTAAAATGCATTACTCTCACTAACCCACGCCTCCTACTGGAAACTATCTCCTGAGGTGTTATACCCCTGTTTGTAAGAACCTTAGGAACTCATATGCCACATAATGGTAACTTAGGTAACATATTCTACCTTAGAAAACAAATGCCACATAAACATTTTTAATCACAGGGAGCAATGGTGTGGGGTCCCCATAACACAATAAAGAATTTTACAGAAGCCTTAAATTTGTCTTCAATTGTCCCTTCACATTTTTCTGCAATTGGCTTCTTGACTGTGAACACAACAGGGTCTACTTAATATTGTATATTTGGATAAAAACATATTATGACCCATAATAATCCTCTTATTTCTGAGAGTCTTCCGAATAGTCAGCCTTTAAGAAGACTTATAGCAATTGTGGGTTTAGATGTAAGTACTCTGTGAGTCAACAGAAATTTGAGCTGTGTCCTATAATAATGTATTGCATTACAGGAACAATTAAAAGTAGATGAGGTGTGACTGGACAGAGCAGTTATTGCTGACTTTCTTTCTCTATTGGTTGGTCTGATCCTTGGACAAAAGTTTTCAAGTTGTGTAACTTCTTTTTGTTATACACTTCAAGTGCATACATATAATAGAAGTCGTCTATGTGACTGCTCTCTGGGTCCCTGGAGAGATGGGGCCCATACCAAGTTGGTCAAATCTGTTATTTTAATAGTTGATAGTTGAGACCTCTTCTACTCATGCCCTTCAACGTTAAAGGGATTTTCTGGGTGAAAGCATATGTATCACCAGGGGTATGGGATGTCAGGTTTGGCAACCCACCTGTGCTGTTAATAATTTAGTTTAGACTATCCCTTTAACAAACAAAGATGTGGATAGTTGACCATGACTACTTGAAAGAATGAGGCAAAGAAGCCTCAGGTGGTAAAGGGTGTGGTGCTATCAACACATTTCAACCTTTAGTTTAGGAACCCTTTATCTCTATGTATTCCCTTAGCTGGTTAATCAAAGGCGTTATACCAGATCATTCATTAACCTAATAATGTGTCTTTCCATAACTGATTCCATTTTGCTTGTATTTTCACAGTATCTTTGGCTTTTCCCCCCAATAAGTATACCCATCACACAACAAAATCAAATTGCTCAGTAAGATTTATTAAGTAGTGAAAAGAAAGAAAGGCTTTATGCCATTATGTATAATCCCGCACAGGTTATGGCTGTGGCGATGAAATTGTTACATTTTCAATTTCTCTTCAGTTGCATTCACCTTCTGTGACACGATCTTGCCATTGACCACTTCTTCCACAATGGTTGTCACTTTCCTAGTTTTATTTTGCTCTGAAATGAAAAAAAGTTGAAAATAATGACCAATGGTCAATGCGTACAGGGAAAATATTGGTAGTAATATGTTTGTAGACTAAGAGCTATACAAGAGCTATACAAGCACTGTACAAGCACTGCTCATGTAGCTCGTGTAGCTTCTATAGCACTGGAAACTATAAATTAATCACAGCAGTATGGATATGAGTTATTATGCAGGTACTATGACACTGAAGGAAGATATTATATAACCGGCACAATTTCGTGTGAATGTAGCCTTAGGCACAAAAATAAGTTGCAAATGAGCACATTTGCCATGAAAAGTCTCAAAAATGAAAGAAAAATATATATATTCTGATATTCTAGATGACGAGTAACATAGTACACATAAAGACATACCTTTAGCAGGAATGGTTACTTCTTTGCAGTGCCATCTGTAATACAGAATAGGTGACAATGAGGAGATGTATCCACAAATTAAATGCTGTAACAATGTATGAAATTATTTCCATACTTACGATTCCCCATCCAGCAGTCTACGGTAGGTCTCAATCTCCTTTTCCAAACGGGTCTTGATGTCGAGAAGCAGTTTGTATTCTGCATTCTGCCTTTCCAGGTCACCACGGAGTTGACTCAACTGCTCTTCAACGTTTCCTACATATTCCTGCAGTTGTGTCAGCTGAGTGTTGTAGCAACGCTCTGTATCAGCCAATGAACACTCCAGGGATTTTTTCTGTAAAATATTTATAAACCAGCACAGAATACTTTCTACATAGTCTGAAAAATAATTGTAACTGATTCCTAAGTAATTCTTAGTTGATGTATTACCATGGCAAGTTGGGCCTGCAGCTCAATTTCTAACTCTTGAAGGGTCCGCCTTAGCTCATTCAGTTGGGTTTTGTGGCACTCCACCAACTCACTGCTGTGAGAGATCTCCTTGTTGAGTTCAGCACTCTAAAATTGAAAAGTATAAAACTAATTTAGTGTAATTTACATGTATTTACATTCATATGACCTTAAAGGAAAGCAAATATCTCATGGTCAGTGAGATGTCCACATACTCTTCCAATCTTGCCACTGTCAGGCTGGCCTAATTATCAACCATAAACATTGTTTATGTAATTTTGAAAAAATTAAAAAATGCCAGATCAGTGGTTTCATTTTCAGTAGGAGGAAATAAATGTTTGTCCAACTTTTATCTAATGGGTAATGCCAGTATGTACAAGATAGGTTCTTTAGGTTTGTTCTTAAGTTGAATATGTAAGTCAGATCAGGTATATTTTATAATTGTAACTTCAGCCAAAAATGTTTTATTGTCCTTTTGACAACTACATTTTCAAAATTTTGTGTTGTCATGGGAACAAGGGTTGTCAATAAAGGTTCATCAAAGACACCTTACAGTTGATCATTGTAGCCTGGGAATAAAGTAAAGCCAGCAAGGTTACAGTGGGCAGAGAGGGCCGTCTGTAACTTGGCATCATCTGTAACTCAGGTGTCCTTAAGTCGGGGACCGTCTGTATATAGAAATATAAGCTAACCTTTTCATTGAACCAGTCTGCGGCTTTCTGCCTGTTTTGCTCAGCAATTTCTTCATACTGAGTCCTCATGTCGTTCAGAAGTTTGCTTAGGTCCACTCCTGGTGCAGCATTCATTTCTACATTGACATCAGCTCTTTCTCCTCTCAAGGCGTTCATTTCCTTCAGTGCGAAAAAGGCACAAGTAAGATCAGGTCACCAAAGGATTTAGATCAGATTTAGGGTAAATTTAGGTATATTTATAGTACTATGCTATCAAAGGGGTCAAGATAAATATTTTTGACTCCAGGTGGTGTAAACATAAGAAAGAGCTAATACTTACCTCTGTCCTTACCTTCTGCTCCAGCACGGCACTTTCCGTCACCACCGTCCTCTGTTTGTATACTGAAATTCAGCAGTGATAGACACTGGGTCACCACTGCGCCTCTGAATTTTAACAGAAGCGGGTGTTGATAGAAAGAGCTGTGCTGGACTAAAGGTAAGTATTAGGTAAGTATTCATTTTTTTTTTTTTTTTTTACAACATCTGGGGCAAATGATAAAAAAATATTCCAGACAATCCCTTTAATGTCCTTAAGGTAGAAGAAAAAAATCCTAATTTTTTGTTATATTGAATAAGTATCTACACGCTGAAGAACATATCAAAAACAAATCCATACCGCTTCATGATTCCTCTTTAGGCATTCAATTTCTTCTTTTAAGCTCCCAAGCTGAGGTTCCAGAGCAGACCTAGCAAAGTTCAGTTCATCCAATACTCTACGCAGTCCACAAATGTCTGATTCCACACTTTGGTACAAGTTAAGTTCATTCTCATACCTGAAATGAGAAAAATAGAGGAGATAACCTTATAGATGATATCTATTTAAAAATAGGACATCCCCCGAAAATAAGACCTATTACAATTTTGTTCAAGCTTAGAAATATAAGGCCTCCCTTGAAATTAAGACCTGGAGGCCATCATTGCTACAGCTCCATCCACGCTACGTAAGTATTAGATACTGTAGGAGTTTGTGACTTGGGTGAAGAATTCATGGGGCAAAGGACTGTTGTGCTCCGAATGGTAGATCAGCAACCTGGAAAAGAAGGGCTTATTGAAGGAAAGCGCTATTGCTAAACATGAGAGATTGGGGCCAATGACTAATAGAAATGGAGTCACAAGAAATTCAGCATGAGATTCAGAGTTTGGAGAGTTTTAAGGATGGTAAAGAAGTTGATTTTTTGTTCAACAATAAATATGAATTCTAGCTCATGGAAAAATAAGACATCCCCTGAAAATCAGACCCAGAACCTCTTTAGGAGCAAACATTAATATATACGACACTGTCTTATTTTCAGGGAAACACATTTGGCATTCAGGAATCTTTATGTTTTGATTTGTTACGTTTTCGATTATACGCAAGAGATATAACCTTTAATAGATGTAATAAATCGCCTACCTGGGAGGTATGGAATTAGATGAAAATCGAATGTTAGTACAAAAAGTGTTGGTGTTTGGTACTAGGACCAGACAGTTTTTTTATGTGTTGTAGTAACTTTCCTAAAAAGCTATTTTTAATAAGCAAAACCACTAAAAGGGATTGTCCAGGACTGTATAATTTTAAATATATGAATGGGTTGCCCTGAAAAATAATAAAATGGATATACTTACCTCTTTCCACGTTCTTGTTCAGCTGCTTTGCTAGGTCTCTGTTTATTTACAGACCCAGAAGTGCCAAACTAACCACAGCCATGTAGTTTTTAGGCGCATGACAATGGTCAGGCCACCATTTCCGAATCTCTGTAATCAGATCCAGAAGTGAGTGCGGCATGGTGGCAGAGTGAGTAGCACTTCTGTCTTGCAGCATTGGGGTCCTGGGTCGAATCCCAGGTCAACATGTGCAAAAAGTTTGTATGTTCTCTCCGTGTTTGCATGGGTTTCCTCCGGGTACTCCAGTTTCCTCCCACACTCCAAAACATACTGTTAGGTGGTTTAGATTGTGAGCCCCATGGGGATAGGGACCAATTTGACATGCTTTGTGCAGCGCTGCATAATCTGTGTGCGCTATATAAATAAAGAATTATTATTATTAAGTGACGACAGGCACCACAGCTGAATAGAAGCGGGAAGAAGGTAAGTATATGCATTTTAGTTATTTTTCAAGAACCCCCCTCCCCACAGCCACATAATAAAAAAATCAAATGTGGACAATTTCCCTGTGTTGTGGAATAGCATTACTATTAACCATGGTCAGAGTGGTCACCAGCATACCATTGAATCCTCTAACAGGCCTGGGCTCTAACACAATAATAGATCTAAAAGGTGAATCAGAAGACATTCCTATTTTATATCACTTAGATTTATACATCCAATGTAGTCTAAACCCTTTCTTTAGAGAAATGTGTAAATTAACAGTGCTTTTTTGATTTTTTAATGGCTTGGTTATAGACAAGTTTTGGAACTTTGAAGGTTAAAACAGTTGCTCTAGACTCTAAATGCATATACATGTCTTCATTGAATGTCAGGCTTTAATATTCTTTTACTTACTTAATTTTGAAGTCTTCGGCCGCCAACTTGGCATTGTCAATTTGCAGAACTAAATTTGCATTCTCAGAACTTTGAGCTAAGATCTGTAATTGAAATAGAACTAATTTTAATGCGATATAAAATGTGCTCTTCAATAACAAGGTCCAGATTCCATTTTTAGGGCTTTAATATTAATAGTTAGCTAATCCAATTTTAGAAATTGCTATATTGCTCAGATGCAAAATACTGTGGTATATGAAGTCATACAGCAATAGTTCTGCCAACCTTGTATAGTTTTGAAGATGGACCGTGATGATATAGAAAGGAAAGTAACATTAATCACCCACCTTGCATTTCAGCTCCTCGATTATACGGAAGTAAGGGCTGTAGTCCTCTACTTTTGGCTGGTGTTTAATGTACCATTCTTTGATTTTTGCTTCAAGGTTAGCATTGGCATCTTCCAGGGATTTGACTTTATCCAGATAGGAGGCAAGTCGGATGTTGAGGTTTTGCATGGTCTCTTTTTCCCCTCCATGAAGGAGACCATCATTATGACCTCCAACAGATAAGTGTTCCGATCCCAAAATCAAATCTCCAGCCAGGCTGCTGACCCTGTGGCTACTGATGCTGCTGCAGGATGATCTCACGGATCCACTTTTCCAGTGACAAGACATAGTGCAAAATATTAGGTGCAACCACTTCAGTCCTCCAAGATCTTCTAGTCAGAAGGTACCTGTGTATCAATGCTCAATGCTAAGATATTTATACAAGATGACAGTGATGGGTGTAATGTCTTCTCAACTTTACATTTTACTATAAAACATCATGTAAATCCATCTTGGATTATTACAAATTACACATAAAACACATATTATCTCTTTTTGTATAGTTTTGAAAATGCCTATCACGTTTATTGTAATACGGAAGATTTTGGGTGCTGACAAGCTGCCGACAATTACTTAGGTAAATAATAATTATAAGGTATTTTTTATATGGCAGCTTTCTGGTGATGTGTGTAACTGATATTTTATGGATTATTATCATCATTTAGAAGACACTAAACTTATCCTACATTAAAATGTCACATTAATACTTGTATTTTAATGTTGTTCATCTTAGTAATAGCTATGAGTATATTCTACAGGTGGCAACCTTGATATCATGTGTTTTGAGGGGGCCCAGACAAGATTGGGTTCATCTTTATTTAGTTTATTTAATACTTTATTTATGGATGATAAAAAGCAGAATATGAAGTCCTGTACAAGACATAACAAACATACGTCGGACCAACAGGCCCCCAAGAGTCATTGAAGGGAGATGTGGTATCTGGCCAAACAATTATCTTGGCACCACAAATAACTTTAACAGTGACAGTTCTTTTAGTAGTCACCAGTTGGCAGGAGGTGTTGAAGCCACAGGAGATTAGTCAAAGGGCTAGCACCACAAGTACAACAAGAAACGAAAAAATAATTCAAACCAGAGAGGTGAAAATAAGTCAATAAATCAAAAAATACTGTAATAATACTGAATAAAAGAGAAGATCATTTGAAGACAAAAAAACTGTTTTATAAATTGAAAAATATCATGACTACAAATATGAGTAAATAGGGAATCCCCATATTACCTACAAGATAGGTTCTTTAGATTTGTTCTTAAGTTGAATTTGTATGTAAGTTGGAACAGGTGTTTTTTGGAAGTGTAACCTCAGACAAGATTTTTTTTTTGTCTTAGTGACAAAATTTTCTGCTGTCATGGGAACAAGGATTATTAATAAAGCTTCATTACAGACACCTTACAGCTAATCATTGCAGCCTGGTAATAAAGTAAAGCATCCAGGGAGCTTCACCAGATGTCACAGTGGGCAGAGAGGTCCGTCTTGGGGTTGTCTGTAAGTCGGGTGTTCTTAATTTGGGGACCACTTGTTTATTCATAGACTGTAAGCTCTTGCGAGCAGATCCCTCACTCCTATTGTTCCATATGACTGTTATTACTCTGTAATGTCTATTTTCCCTAATAGACCTACACTTTAGTAGGTCTATTGGTGATGTTGTTGCTAATCGTTTGGTCAACATGACAAGACACTTGTAAAGTGAGGAATTTGCTAAAAAAAAATTTCAATACTTAAACCTCAGTGTTCCTGTAGTGAGGCATGGTTAAGTCCCATTTTAGCAAGGTAATGTATGTAATAGTGATCTACAGAGAAATTAAAGCTTTTTGCCAGTTCATGGAATACAGCTGATTGCTGGAGATGCTCACCGTATTAACAATGAAAATGCTTAAATAGTGGATTGTAGAAAGTAGTCCTTGCCTCTGGCTAGCCCACTGTGATATACATTATCAGATCATAGTGATTCATGCTTGTGAATCACACCATTTGTTTTGCCAGAGCAGCATCCATAGAATCGTGCTACTGAATTTCAGTGAGCATCTTGTAGCAGTTTGTTCGACCAGGGTGGCCCCAGACTCAAAGTTGCCCTTATATGAGTAGGCTAACCCCTGGGATACTGTAACTAAAAGCCGACACCCCAGTGTAACACCCATGGCCAGAGTGGCATTTAAATTGCATTTGCGGGGTCTTTCCCCCATGATTGCCCCCCGGTGCCATCTGCAGGGGGTGCCGATCGTTCCCCTGGCAGCCCCGAGGTCCGAACAAGACCCCGGGGCTGCCTGCTAGCAGTACCTGTAAGATGCATGTGCATAGGCTGACATTGCTAATACCCTGCAATACATGAGTATTGCAGAGAATTATCATGAACAAGCAATCAGATGATTGCTTGTTCATGTCACGTGGGGAAAATAGTAAAAAAGTTAAAAAAATGTTAATCAATAAAAAATAAACCAATAAACCAATAAAAATGCCCATAATCCCCATAACATATAAGGAGACATATAACACAAAAAGTCTAAATCATAACACAAACCCCACATATATAGTATCACCGCGTCCATAACAACCCGTAGAATAAAATTAAATAAATATTGAACCCACACGATGAATGGTGTTAACAAAAACTGTCAAAAACCCACCAAAAATTATGATTTTCACCTATTGAATCACACAAAAAATGCTATAAAAAGTGATCAAAAAAAATATGAACTCCCGAATGATACTGTTGCAAAGTAGAACATGTCTCATAAAAAACAAGCCATCAACCAGCTCCATAGCCAAAAAAGTAAAAATGTTATGGCACTTGGTAGAGGGCAATGCAAAAATGATAGATTTTATTTGGCAAAAAAATTTCAAGTCTGGTATGCCCGTAATCATTTTGACCCACAGAATAAAGATAACATGATTGTTAGGCTATACGGTGAACACCAAAAAAAAAAGTAAAAAATCCAGTACAGAATTGATGCTTTTCTACTCTTGCCTCAAAAAAAAGTTCCTAAATTTTTAACAATAGGTGATACCAACCCCAAAATGGTAACACAGGAAAAAGCATCTCATCCCGCAAAAAAAAAATGCTGTCACATGGCCCCAATAACAGAAAAGCTACAATTTTATAGCCTGCAAAAGGAGCCAACGAGGAAACTAAAATCCTGGCAGCTGCAAGGTGCTCCTTTCCTTCTGCGCCTTGCTGTGCGCCCATAAAACAAGTAGCGGCCACATGTGGGGGGTCTCTGTACTCGGGAGAAATTGCATAACAAATTGTATGGTTGGTTTTCTCTTTTAATCTTTTGGAAATGTGTACATTTTAGGGCTAAATGAACGTATAAATTTCACCTCCATTTTGATGTAATTACTTTGAAGATCTCAAGGGGTTAACAACTTTCCTGAGGCTGGTGCCACACGTAGCGCTTTGTCTGTGCTTGCAAATGCATAGAAACGCTGATGCGATCAGGCCGAGGCCCGCCCCGGTGGGCGTGGCTTTGTCTGCGTGTGCATTTGCAAGCGCAGACAAAGCACTACGTGTGTCATCCCCCTAAAAGCTGTTTCTGATAGTTTGAGGGGTGCAGATTTGAAAATGCGTTGGTTATATAGGGTTTTTTTTAAAGTTAAATATGTAAAATTTCATTCAAAACAGTATTTATCCCCAAAATAGTCAATTCTGAAAATACAGAAAACTGATATTCGATTTGTAAGCCGCATGACGTCAAAATAAATTATCCAGACATTTCAAAAATGATGAAAATGTAAAGTAGACAAATGGGAAATGTTATTCAGCAACTTATTTAGATGGTAAATCGATCTGCCTGAAAACACAATGATTTTGAATTTCGAAAATGGCAAATTTTTCAAAAAATGAATCATTTTTTCTTTTTTTGTAATTAAACGCAAAACTTATCAGCCAAAATTTACCACTAAAATGAAGTACAACATGTGGGGAAAAACAATCTCAGAATCGCTTTGATAAGTAACAGTGTTCAAAAGTTATAACCATATAAAGCGACGCAGGTCAGAATCCAAAAAATAGGGCTGAGCCTTAAGCTACAAAATGGCTGCGTCCTTAAGGGGTTAAAATGTTCATCTGAAAAAGAAATTCAGTTTTTATGGTTGTTCAACCCCGTTGAGTAAGATTTTGGAATCAAACTCTTTTTGGGTGTTACTGGCTTTTTCTTAAATCCATTGACAATCACTTTTTCATTGACATCATTTAGGAAGCTAATTAATTTTATTTCATTTTTAATTGGAGTCAGGAATTTGCTGTGTCTTGGTGTGCGACTTGTTTTGTGTTGCAATATCTGTCATTTAGTGGTTTAGAAGGAATCATTTGTAATTGGGTTGAAAACTGAAGAGTTGTGGTCATTGGGGCACATGTATCATAGTTTGGTCTATGAGTCATTTTTGAGTCATTTGGAAGGTCTTTTTTTGCACCTTATGTATGATCCTGTTTTTTTACTTGTGATACAGTTTTTCCTTTCCTAGCTGGCGCAAATTTTGCTTCTTTTTATGACTTTTTGTTGCAAATGTCTCAAATCCACATTGACTTAATTTAGGATTGGAGACTGTGTCCTGCATTTTTAAACACTCTAGTCCACCCCAGGGAGATGATGACATATGAGGCTGCGGTCACATGTTGTGTTTTGATTGCGTTTTGAAACCTATTACAACAGCGGAGGAGAGGTGATTTGCCTAATTAGATTACTGTTAACATTTGCAGTTACAAAACGCATAGTAAACGCAATGTAAACACATGCGTTAACATCGCGTTTATATTGAGTTTTGTAAACCCAAATGTTAACAGCAATGTAATAAGGCAAATGACCTCTCCTCTGCTGTTGTAATTGGTTTGAAAATACAATTAACCCCTTCTCCACATTTGACGTAGGATTACAGCATGGCAGGACGTGCATTCCTGCAATATGCAGTAATACTACGTCATGCTTCTGGCGCCGGCTCCTTAACGGAGCCGGCGCCAGAAGCTGCGGGTGTCGGCTATAACACCCGATCGCAGGGAATTTAACTGGAATCGGGGCTGCGCGATCCTCTTCCGGGGAGCCGGGTCCTGCTTTCTGGCAGGACCCGGCTGTGACACATTGAGTATGCGCAGTGTGTCACATTATACAGTGTAATAAATCTGTATTACACTGTATTAGGTGAAGAATAGCTTGAACAAGCATGTTCAAGCTAATCTGTAAAAAGTAAAGAAAAAAGTAAAAAACACTAATTAAAAACACTTTTTAATAAAAATAATTAATTAAATAAAGTTAAAGTCCCCTAAACACAAACACTCCCTATACAAATCTAATAAAGTAAAAAAAACTGAAAATCAACAAAAACTCCCACATATTTGGTATTGCCGCATCCGTAACAATCTGTACAATAAGTCAGAAATTATTGAACCCGTACCGTAAACGCCGTAAAAACAAAACCCAAAAAACTTGCCAAAAATGTACATTTTTTATAAAATCCCTTCACAAAAATGTTCCAAAAAATGATCAAAAAAAGTTATGTGCACCAAAATGGTACCACTGAACACTGAACACTTTAAAAATAAGCTCTAAACCAGCTCTGTCAACCTAAAAATATTAAAGTAATATTTCCGTAAAGATGGAGATGCAAAAACAAATGAGATTTTCTTTATATTCGTTAATATATATAAAATATTTTATATATTTTTATATAAAAAACGATATAAATGAGGTATCACCGTGATGTTAGTGATCTATAGAATAAAGATATTATAGTATTTTTAGTATATGGGGTACGACCCCAAAAAGATACAAAAAAAAAAAAGAAACCCAAAATTGACAATTTTCTTTTCTTCCATATATTAAAGAGTTCATAAAATGTCATCAAAAAGCTACAGACCCACTAAAATGAAGTATTTGTAAAGTGCATCTTATGTTGCAAAAAATAAGCCCTTATATGTCCAAATTGCCAAAAAAATAAATATTGTATAGCCATTATAAAGTGACAATGCATAATCTGTATTGAATGGCGCAGCTTCCCCTCGATGCCCTGGCGTGTGCCCATACAGCAAGTTACCACCACATATGGGGGATTGTTATATGCGGGAGACTGGGTATTAAATTTTGTGGAGCTTTTTGGTATTTTATCCACTGAGAATTTTTACATTTTATGAAAAACACATTCATTTAGCTAAAAAAAAAATTAATTTCGAAATTGCATCCGATTTAGTTTTAACCCCTGTAAAACAACTAAAGGGTTAACAAACTTCATAAAAGTTGTTTTGCTACGTTGAGGGGTGTAGTTTCTATAATGGAGTAATTTATGGGGTTTTACTTTTATTTAGGCCTCTCAAAGTGACTTCAAACCTAAGCAGGTCCTTCAATAGCAGAATTTACCTTTTTTTAAAAAAAATGTGAAAAATTGCACCTGACGTTCAAAGCTCCATAACATCCTACAGAAATGAGAGTATGTATAAAAAACCACGGAGGCATAAAGTAGACATTCGGTGAATGTTAGTTATTACGTTTTTTGCTGTTATGACTCATGTGTGGAAAAAGTAGCACATTTTGAATTTCAAAAAATCGAGAATTTTTCCAAATTTTCACCAAATATCTGATTTTCTCATAAATAAATGCAAACCATACCACCAAATTTTTTTTAACTAACATGACGTACAATTTGGGTTAAACATCAAAGAACAAATCCAGCACTTTTGACGGGGGATGCAGATAAAATCTGTATTTCTTTATTTTCAAGCTTTAAAATTCATAATACAGCAATGTAGGAATGGCACACATCAGCTGATGTGTGTCATTCCTACATTGCTGTATTATGGATTTTAAAGCTTGAAAATAAATAAATACAGATTTTATCTGCATCCCTCGTCAAAAGTGCTGGATTTGTTCTTTGATGTTTAACCTACTGCTTCGTGGAGGGCTTACACGTTAGTCCGTGCACCGGGAGGATTGCTGAAATCAAGAAAACCTCGAGGGTGAGCTGGCGTTTTCTGTTTTTTTGTCTGTGTTGATGAAGTACAAAGTGTCACGAGAAAATTTCAAAATCACTTGGATATGTTATAGCGTTCCAAAGTTATAACCACTTATTGTGACATAGGGCAGCTTTGATGTCAGAAAGGTGAAAAGTGGCTTCGGCGTTAAGGGGTTAAAGCGCAATTAAAACGCTACATGTGACCTCACCCTTAGAATTAACCAATAAATTAAAAAAAAAATGTAAATGCAAAAAGTTCAGAATTTTAAAATAACAGGTTACTGTGCAAAATTTTTAACATTTAAAGCATGTGAAATAATTCCAATTTACATGTTAAGTTAGGGTCCATGGAAAAAAAATCCTTCCTTTGCACATGCCCTGGACCAGGTGCTGATTTGCGCCTAAAAAGTCGGAAAAATAAGCCAAAAAAGTGATACATAAATGACATCTGGGAAACAATGATACATAAGGCACACTGCACAAGGTGCAGCCAAGGCGTACTTGAAAAACAACAGAGTAAAAAGTTGCAAAAATGAGACAATTTGCCTAGCAGAAATAATGACTACTCGGAATGGTCACCAGTTATGAGTGGTGTACCTCAGGGTTCTGTGCTTGGCCCACTACTATATAATATATTTATTAATGATATAGAGATAGGAATTAATAGCACTGTGTCTATTTTGTGCAGATGACACCAAGCTGTGTAGTGTAATACAGTCTATGGAGGCTGGGAGTAGTAGTACAAGCTATGTAGTGTAATACAGTCTATGGAGGATGTTCATAGGCTGCAGGGTGACTTGGACAAACTGAGTGTGTGGTCGTCCACTTGGCAAATGAGGTTCAATGTGAATAAATATAACCTGAGCAGCTCGAGGAGGGATGTGGTATAGACACAGCTTCATGAGTGAGAGGATTCTAGTCTAGTAATTGTCCAGTGAATTCCAAACTTGTAGCTCCACAAGAAGATATTTCCGAGAAAGATGTCAAAAGAAATCGTCCATAACAGGGATTGCAAACCAAGGAATTAAATGCTGGTGTGCGCCCCTGCAGCATATGGTCTTCTTTTAGTTTTCTATGCCCTTTTTTACCAAAGAAAGCTTTAGAAAATTATGCAGATGAGCCTGGGAGGCTCCAGGCTTAGCTACGGAGCCCCTTAGACTCATTTGCATAATTGTTTATGCGTTTATTTGTAAAAACAAAGACAGAAGCTAAAAGAAGGTTGTATCTTTCCCCACACAGCTATGTGCAGCTCTGACATTGTCACACGGCACCTGTAACCTACGATATAACCTCTGCCACCTGGGATAGCAGGGCAGACCCTAATACTCTGTCCCAGGGATGGTTGGGGGTTACATTAAACGACTTGTCTGTTTAATAATTGTAGATATTTAATAATAACCTCATAGATGTAAATTGCAAGATAAACTTTATTGAGTATTCTTAGAACATAGACACCCATTTCCCCGTTGCTTGGCTTAATTGTAGTACAAAAGCACGTGCAGATCACATCAATATAAAAGAATGGCACAAAGGTTGGCTTTGAGGTGTCATACTTGGCTATATATTTAGCTTCTCTTCTGTTGCATTTACTTTCTGTGACACAACTTTGCCGTTGACAACTTCTTCTACGATAGTTGTCACTTTCCTGGTTTTGTTTGGTTCTGAAATAGAAAAATTGGGGATGGGGGTTTTATCAATTCGAACAGAAATCTGTCACAGATTTACCAGCAGTTTTAACCAAAGTGTTAATTATTGGCCCTGGAGATCCGTGTCATCATACATGTGTGTAGAAGCAGGATTGTGAAGATGCATTTATATTCCACGGTTGTAGCTGGACTTGGTGAAGGGAGGCGCACTATGGTATGTGATCTCTTTTTCTGAAATGTTTCAAAGCAGTTTGAGGAGACTTATCCAGTGTGCCATGTCCATTCTATATTAGAATTCCATTTTTCACAGTCCTGCTGCTACTATCAATACGCACAAATGTTTGGTTACATAGATAATGTCTGCAGCTTTGCATGGCCAAAACTGCTAGTAGACTGCTGGTGTCTTGAATGCCTTACACCACCATTCTATACAAAGCATACAAAAATGTATAGGACTTGACATATTAGATGTGTTTAGGTAGTATTCATGCAGTGACTTGATCGTCCTCAACTGCTGATGCAGAAAGATGGTATTTCTCTACTCCATCCTTACATGAACATGTTGGGCCTGAAAATCGTATCCATGTCTATAGAATTCTATTTTTCTAAAGAGCTTTTCTGTATGGGTGGTATACAGTATGGAGATGGGGTTTGGTCTGAGCAGTGGACCCCACTCTGTCATGTCCATATGGCATGTGGTGTATCATTCTGTGACAGTAACCCCTGTAGGAAATAACTGCACTTACCTTTCACAGGGACTGGTTCCTTGTATTGCCATCTACAAAATAGGAAATGGTTATTTATATTATTATCTTATCATAAATAAATGGAAACTCTGGTCTAAGCAATTATCCACATAACATTAAAAGCAATACAGGAGCTCTCCAGTTCTTGGAGAAACCACAGAGGCAAAGAGGGAATTCAGTCAGCAAAAGTTTGTAGATCAGCACTTGAAGATTTGTGTAAAATCTGATCTCTTACTCTTCAAATTTCAAATACAGGAACAAAACCTCGGTGTATAAACTGAACCAACGCGTTTCGACAGTTATGTCTTAGTCATGGTCTCACTAGCCATAAGTGTTTGAGTCTGTTCACCCAGGCTATCTTTCTGTATTTTAGACTCGAAGAATAAAAGAACAGATATGATAGATCTGTCATAAAGTAGTATATTTTCTAGTCACACTATATGAAAATTAGATATCACACCGATGGAGGTCGTTCCATGAAATACTGACATTTTTCATGATGGACTTAACATAGACTAAGAGTTCTTAGTGTTATACAATGTGGTAGTTGCATACGTGTTATACACTGTTCGTAGTCTTTGGTTTTATACCGAAACTGAGTTTCTTGGAGAACTCAAACTTTTTTGCAGATTTTAAGTAGAAGAAATGTCCAAAGTGCTTATTTACGAAGGGTCCGAGACGCGCACTTTCATCGGATTTTGTAAATTTTCGAGATTTGTGCCGCTGTGAAAGCTATTTAGGAGTTTGTGTCGCACGCGATCGGATTTTGGCGCAATCGCACCGGCTTTCATGGTACAGAAATTGGGGGGGGGGGGGGCGGGCCATTGGACAATGCGACGGATTCGGACTGAGCGCGGTATTTAACTTTAAAATTGTGTCGCAAGACATGCACTTACATACACCGGGAAGAAGAAGGTGAACTCCGGCGGACCTGATCGGGGAAGCGACACATGCAGTAAATTAGGCACACTATCTAAGTAAATTGTGGCATAATGCATTCCATTCGGACATTCCGGATCGGGGAACACCCCAGGGACTGGTAAGTAAATGTGTCCCATTATGTGTTCAAAATTATCAGTGACCTTACACTTTTAAAAATTGGAAGATCACACCAGGAAGAAGACCTAAGTCTCCAGTAGGGTCCTATAGATGTAACTGCATGTGCTGCAAAATGTTCATCCCTTCCATTCACCCTATACAGAAAACTTACGATTCTCCATCAAGTAGTCTACGATAAGTCTCGATCTCCATCTCCAGTCGGGTCTTGATGTCTAGAAGGACTGTGTATTCTCCATTCTGCCGTTCCAGATCACCGCGGACCTGACTCAGCTGTTCCTCAATATTTCCTACATAACCCTGAATTTGTGCCAACTGTGTGCTGTAGCAACGCTCTGTCTCTGCCAGTGAGCACTCCAGGGAGGATTTCTATTGGGGCAAGATGAAGCCATTCAATACATTTATTTGTGTATTTTAGATATTAGTAGTTGAAGTCGTCACAGTTGTTAGAATTACCATGGCAAGCTGTGCTTGAAGCTCAATCTCCAACTCCTGCACTGTCCGTTTAAGCTCTGAAAGTTGGGATTTGTGGGACTCAACCATTTCACTGCTATGGGAAATCTCTCTGTTGAGTTCTGCACTCTACAAACAATGGTAAGAAAATGGTAAGAAACCTGTGGCAGGAAGGCTTCTAGGATTAGGAGAAGCTTTGTGTATTTTACCTTTTCATGGAACCACTCTTCGGCTTTTTGTCTGTTCTGTTCAGCAATTTCTTCATACTGAGATCGCATGTCATTCAGGAGTTTGCTAAGATTGATTCCTGGAGCTGCATCCATTTCCACATTTATATCTCCCTTTTGTCCTCTTAGTGCCTTCATTTCCTGGGATGGAAAAGGAAAAAAAATCCAATGTGACAAATATTAAGGCCCATAAACAAAGTATTAAGAGAAGATTCACACTGAAACAGTAAAATAATGCTGTAAAGCATGCACATGACATATGCACATTTCCTTAACACAGAAATTTTTTGCATCTTCATATCATTGGACAAATTTCCGACTAGTATGACAAAAGGATGTGGTCTTGGAAAAGCGGAATGGCTTCACAGTAAACATTGATAAATCTTGTGCAGCAATAGACTCTGTAGTTACTTTGAGACACTTTTGATAAATCTGCCCAATGGGGCATATTTACTAAGGTCCTTGCCCCAGTTTTCAGTTGGACTTTGCACATTCTTCTATTTGCAAACTGCTTGCACATGTATTTAATAAGGGTCCACACCACATATGTGTTGCACATGACCTTTTAGTGTCGCACAGCCCATGTTAAAGGTGCGCCAAAAAAAGTTTGTGCACTCTGTTGAAGCAGTTCAGAGGACGCCAGATTTGTGGTGCCATTAAGAACGGGCACCACAAATCCTGAATCTGCCGCTCCCTGTACATTACACAGGCAACTGCACATAGTGCAGACTGCAGTTATTCTAGTAAATCTGCCCCAATGTTTCTCTAGCTGCAGACATGGAAATACATATTTATATAGTTTCTGTACTACAGTTCAGTAAACCTTGCAATTTAATAAGGTTAGCAGCAAAAATAGTCTTGTGTGAGTACATAATGAGACATGTGAAACGGCCAAATGGCAGTGTGGGACTCTGGGAGCAATGGTGGAGGTGAGTACAGGATTTTTTAAAAAAAAATCCCTCCTCAGCCCAGCTCCAGAATTTTATTAACAACCGGACAACCCTTTTAATGCAGAAGAGAAGTGAAGAAGAGAAGAGAGATGCGTGGAAACGGGGAAGGTGTGTATTGTTTTGACATTGGAAGCAAGGGGAGGGCGACATGCTACAGTAAAGAGGACAAAGGAGGGGAGGGACATGCTACAGGAGAGAGGACATGGGAGGAGATGGGCCACTACAGGAAAGGGGGCATGAGAGGGGCCAGCTACAGGAAAGGGGAAATGGGAGGAGTGGATATGCTACAAGAATGGGGACTTGGGAGGGGGCCGGTTACAGGAAAGGGGACATGGGAAGGGGGTAGGAGGCAGCTACAGGAAAGGGGACAATATATATAAGTGTGGGGGGGGGGGAGGCGCTTCTTCAGGAAATGGGGCAATATAAGCAATACATTTGTGGCTAGACACCAGACCACCTACCCATGCCCACTAGTCCCTGGAAAAAAATTATTCTCACAGCCAGTCCCTGGGCAAAAAAAGCTAGGGGACCTCTGCTTTAAAGGCTGTTGCTCCACTGACTACAGTTTTTTTATGCAAAGTGCACAAGTCTGCCAGTTTCAGCCAATAAGGCTAGCCTCTATAAGAGGGGTTGACCATTTACAGAAAACTTTAACGGGTTAAGTCAGACCGTTATATGGTCACCCATAATATACTTACCTGCAGTTCCTGTTAGTGAATTAGAAACTTTATCAGGTAAGTATTATATGGTTGACTTGCTAAAGTTTTCTATAAATGGCCAACCCCCTCAAGTGGGTGGTCTTGAACTAAAGTAGACAACATGGCATTACCCCTCTAATTTACATACAGAGCAATGAAACTGATGGAACTGATTGCTTGATTGTGCTAGAATCAGTAGAGTAGCAACTAATATAGGATGAAAAAATTGGTGGAGACCTCTTAAGGTCCTTTTTAAATTTTCATGTTCATACCATCTACCTAAAACTACAATCCTCAATTAAAGAGTCTTATGTGTTGCCAAAATTCCCAAGAAAGTACTAAAATGTTTAAAAAATTTAAAATTTCTATCCTTTTGTGTCAAAAATTTACTATAAATTAAAAAAAAAACTTTTATGTTATGTCTATGTATCCAAAATAATTCTCTGTGGAAGACATAAAGGTGTCACTTTTAGTACCTCTTCATGGTTCCTCTTCATGCAGTCAATCTCTTCCTTCAGGCTTTCAAGCTGAGCTACAATGTTGGCTTTAGAAAAGTTTAATTCATCTAGTACTCTTCTTAGACCACAGATATCTGATTCTACGGTCTGATGAATGCAGGCTTCATTCTCGTACCTAAAATGAAGCTACTCATAAAATCTTTTCATACATAGATATTTCACGATATTACATAATGGAATGATAATGAATCATGTTTATGGCTGTTGAAGACCATCATATTAAGAAAACCATATGTTTTAAGTGAGTCTTTCAGCAATTTTGAGCAAAGCTGAAGACAGTGTTAGGTAGCAGCCCTGAAGATCTGTATGCTGTAGCAGCAGGACTGTGAAAAATGCACTGTGGTGCAGGGGTAGTTTACGACTACCATGGCCTTGGGCAGTATCAGTATTATAGCCCCTACAAGTTTGGAATCACTTCCTACATCTGGTACTAGAATAAAGCTTCTTGGGGAATAGAGGATGCATCCCTTCTGCCTGCTTTCAATCTGTGGTTTTAAGATCCCTGAAAGACCTTCAAAGGTCATGAAATGGTGCTTGTGTACATGTGTATTGAGAGCAGGAAAAGATGTATGCGGATTTCATGGCTGAAAGTCCTACTCAGTATCAAATTTCATGATTGAGTTTGGTGGCCATGAGCCCCCTAGAAGGTTTGGACCCCAGGCTACCACCCATACCGCCTATATTATAGTCCACTCCTGCCCTGGTGTACTGATTTGTCAAATGTATTCAATGCATTGTTACATAACCCTTTCCCACTGCTGTTGCAGGTTTTTCTATGAATACTACTACTACTTCAGTGAAGAGATCTCACACACCAGTGCCCACAGAGTATTCTGCATACAGCTACAATCTTGGATTATTATTGCATTTTCACAGTCCTGCTGCAACTAATATACAAAAAGATATGGTTACAGTGGTCTGCAGAGACAGTACATAAGATGCTTGTTCAGCTGAAATCTCCATCTTTACTAGACAGAATATGCATACTTCTAAGTTCGATGGCCGTTGTGGGGACATATATCCGACCACAAGTATGCGGCCAGATATACATTCCCATTGATGGCTATGTTCTATCTTTACGGCCGTGTGGCATGGTTTCCTATGGAGAGGGGTTCTGCTCACCCTTCTTCATCTCCAGCGTGCTGCTATATGCTTGCCCAGCTACGGCCGGGGACGAGCATACATGGGAGAGGGCAATAAGTGGTACACAAAGTATTCGGCATGTTGATGCCCGCTTCTGTACACATCACATATTTAACTGATCCACAACTAGATACTGTTTATGAACAACACTTTTAATGAAACTAGTTGAACCTCCATGGTGATAAAACTTACTTCATCCTGAAGTCTTCTGCTGCCAGCTTCGCATTATCAATTTGAAGAACAACTCTGGCATTCTCAGTGCTTTCTGCTAAGATCTAAAGAAGACAAGGACACCAGTGAATTGCTACTTAAATCCTGCATAATCAAGATAATCAATAATCAATAAAAATTCTAATTTTAAATTAAAAAATTTGACTGTACAACTGAATGTTCCATCCAAAATGCTGAAAATAATGGTATAACTTTAACTAAATTTTCTTTGGAATATGTCAAGACCTCTTGACCTGTAATCTTCTTAGTTTAAGGGATAACACTACTGACTACTGTCCAACAAGGATTTTCAAAAATGTGCCGTGTCTCTACTTCGTAGGCTCCTTATGAGATACATAACATTGAGGTAACATATAAAAGGAAACCTGCCATGCAAATTTCTTAATGTAACTCATGTTTTCTTTAGGAATGTTAAGTGTGCTTAGAGAAGATATCACACAAAATAACCTTATCAACTTACAGTATGTAAGGGCACATACTACTAGCAATATCTCAGACAGCACACTTTACTTTAGAGAGTTAAGCTAAAATAACATTTTTTATGGCCCTATTGTCTTTAAGAAATTTGAAAAAACTCTTTCTATGTTTTCTTGACAGTTAAAGTAAAATTAGGTTCTAGTAGCCCATTAATTTACCCTTTTCTTGAGATCCTCAATGATGGCAAAGTATTTGCTATAATCCCCCGGGATTGTCTGTGGCTGGTGTTTAATATACCACTCCTTGATCTTAGCTTCAAGGTCAGCGTTGGCATTCTCCAGGGCTTTGACTTTGTCCAAGTAGGAAGCCAGTCGGACGTTGAGGTTTTGCATGGTCTCCTTCTCTCCTCCATGTAGAAGGCCATCATTTCCACTTAGGTTTCCAACTGCAAAGTGCTCAGATCCTTTTGCCAGGTCTAAGGCCAAAGTGCTGACCCTATGGCTACTGATGCTGCCACCAACTGATGTTCTGACAGATCCACTTTTCCAGTGACTGGACATGGTGTAATATGTGAGTTCCAAGCACTTGGGACGTGAAGAATCTTCTGTAAGTTTGAGCGGATCTGCATTGCCAGTATGCACATATTTATACATGTCATGATGGTGGGTGTAGTATGTTCTTTTCTTAATGTTTTTACCATAAAACGACTCATAAATCCTGGTGGGATTAATTTAAGTTGTATGTAAAAATAGTTTCCTCCTTGGGTTTTGTGTTCTCAAACCCCTCAGGCTGCCTGCATTTTCTTCATTGTTATTGCTTAGTTTTTAATGGAAATGCATAAACCTGCCTCTTTTTATGACTTTGAAGTCTGCCATATTTGTGACAGAGGACAATAATAATTATAAGGTCTTCTGTATAGGATAGTAAAATCCTGTCTAGACACTCTCTAAAAGAAGTTGAAGTTCACAGTTTCATCCTGCTTTCTTTGACTATTGACTCGTAGGACAACATATTTCTTTTATAGGTGGAAGAGTAAATCAAGGCAAACTTGCGTGGACAGTCTGGTCTTCCTAAAACTTTAACAGTCTCATACTCTGCACATCATAACTACTAAAATTAATGATATCGAGAAACAGCACAGACATCTCTCCCTTTATTTGGGACTTAAAAGGGTTAATGGAATATGGGATAATCCATCCATTGAGGAGGTTCCCCCAAGCAAATAGAAGACCTGGGGTCCCTTTATCATTAACGGGTGGAGTGACAGACTCATTCCTTTCTTTCACTATGTGCAGAAACTTCCTCTGCTGCAGTTAAATTACATCAGGTAGAGGGAAGGGGGAAGTGCTGATGGAGCAGGGAGAGGACAAGGTGGCCCCGTACTTAAGGACACCTGACTTACAGATGACCCCTAGTTACAGATGGTCCCTCTGTCCCCTGTGACCTCTGGTGAAGCTCTCTGGATGCTTTACTTTAGGCTCAGGCTGTAATGATCAGATGTAAAGTGTCTGTAATGAAGCTTTATTGATAATCCATGGTCCAATTACAGCACAAAATTTTGAAAATCTAATTATAACAGGGACAACATTTTTTATTGTCTGGAGCTACAATTATAAAATATACAGTTCAGACTTACATACAAATTCACCTTAAGTACAAACCCAAAGAACACCTTTCATTTAGGTGTGCTAAGAATAGATATAACCATTAGAGTACCTGACAGTTCGCTATGTTCATATTTTGGCCATTGCATTGTATACTAATATTCTTTTACAGGACAATAAATAATTTTAATTGATTCCATAAAATCTACATTGTCCATGATTCAGCTCTCTCACTTCTACTCCACATGCTTCATGGTTCTCATTATACAACATTGTAATTAAAACCATGACATCAAACATTCTTTCCAGTATCACACAAGATTAAAGAAATTGGGGTTTGGCAGATTGTGTGATGGGTAGGTGCAGACTTGCTGGGTGCATAGACGGGAGTTCCTGCATCCAGGAAGATCTAAGTGTCTATTACCAGGGCTTGGCTATCCCAATCCAGCTGACTGCACAAAACCTGCCAGTTGTTTGCTTTGTGCTTATCTCATTGTCAGCAAAGTGTGAAGAATAATAGTTAAAGTGAGAAAATTATAGCCAGTTATGTGTTTCATGTTTTTAAATGAGATTTCGAGTGCATGAATACATCTATGTTGACAGGTATTGAATGGAAAAAACAATAAAACCAAGTCAGGTCATTAAACTGATCCTTAAGAAATGTTCTCACCAATGTGTATAGCCCCACATCCGCTGTTGATGCCAGTTCTCTGGTGAAACATGTCGGGGGTTCTCTTAGTGTTGGTGTTTGCCTGTATTACCTGTGTTTTCTCTGAAACAGTGGGGAAATACTCATCTCAAGAAAGCCAATTTACCCATAACATGTGAAATAAGTTCATCTTTATTAAATAACAAATAATAAACAATAAAAACTGTAAACAGGCTGGTCATATTAAAGAAAACAAGGACACTCCATAAAAGCAGACAGATAATACAGGGTGATACATGGGGATGAGTATTGCTCTACATGTCATAGGCATATGAAGCAGTGCACTATGGACTTGATAGATAATGCTTATATAGTAGCATGGGACAGGTGTCAAAAGTTTAAAGTGCACAGTGCCTATAGCTCCCAAATGCAACCTTGCAATTAATCACATAATAAACGTCCAAAAAATACAGCTTACTGCGGAAAGCAGTGCCCAGGACACATTAGTTGGTCAGTGCGGAAATACTGCAGATTTACCACTGATCTCGTCAGGTAGTTGGCTTGCTGAGACTTATACTTGGGGGAGGGATCTAATTGGCTTGCCCCGGCTCAGGCAAGTCGGTTTTTAATGACTGCTGGCTCGCCAAGCTGGGGAGAAGCAGGGCAGAGTGCCGGATCCCATCTCTGGCTTGATGCTGTGGAGCATCAGTACCGCTGCTCTGTGTTCATAACGCAGACTGCCAGAATTGTGGCCTGTGTGATGCTAGATGCTGTGGAACAGGCTGTGGCCAGAGTTGACTCAGTGTAGGCTCCAGCATCAGCGTCAAGAAGGCACCAAGAACATCACTGTAACTACTGTCTACTGTGGGGGGGCCGGCACAGTGACAACTGGTTACTGGGGGCAGACTCTGTAACTACTGCCTACTGGGGCACACTCTATAACTACTGGCTAATGGGGGCAGGCTCTGTGACTACCAGATAATGGGGGCAGGCTCTTTGTTTATTGTCTACAGGAGGCAGGTGCTGTGAATACTGGCTGTTGGGGGCATCACTGTGACTACTCTGGACATCACTGTGACTACTGAGGGCATTACTATGACTACTGGCTATTGGGAGCATTGTTATGATTACTGACGATAGGCATTGTGACAACTAGGGATAGGCACAGGGGCTGCTGGTGGCAAGCACTGTTACTACTGGCTACTGGGGGCCAGCTTTGGGCCTACTGGACACTGGGGTAGGCTCTACGTTAACTGTCTATTGGGGGCATCACTGTGACTACTGGGGGCAGGAACTGGGGCTAATGAGCACAAGCACTGTGACTGTTGGCTACTGGGGGCAGGTACTGTGACTACTGGTACTACTAAAGGTATCCCTTGACAAAGACCTGCTGCGGTTGAAACGCATGTTGGGGTTGCACGCCAGGTAATAGTCTGTCCTGTTATTGTTTCTCCAACGTTATTTTCGCCACTTTTTGGCGTTTACTTATCTATCACTTATCATGTTATGTCTCTTGTCACGTTGGACGTACATCTGTTGGTAGCTTTGGTACACTCCTCACCTTATTGCTTTTTGTAAGCATGTATATGTATACTAGTGTCTATGGTCTATTACCTCTTGCTATATTACATGGGCTTTTGTGACTTTACATTACTTATTATCTGTACTACTTTTTTGATACTTTACTTTATCAGATCCTATTACTGGTGTGCATTATGTATCTCGTCCTGTGATGCATTTAGCTTTTATTTTTTATATAGTTTTTATGTCTTTTGATATGTAATAAAGATTATCACTTTTCCATTACTCATTTTGTAGCCTTGTGTTTCTTTTCCTCTTTTGCTTCTTCTTTTGGTTTTTAATGTGATTATTCAAAGAGGCTTTTGGCTCTTCTGGTACATATTACTGTTAGATGTTCTACAGTATTTATTTATGTTTGACGTATTGTTTTTGGTTTAAGTGGTGAAATTCAGTGTATAGCGGTAGATTCCTTCCAGGGTCCCCTAAACAGGACGAATTGTGGGGGCCAAAGCAGGAGCTCCAATGAAAATATAGCTCTCTCCTCACCTTCTTGCTCCTCCTGTTGTGAAAGAAAGCTGTGTTACTGCAAAATACTGCTAAATACGGCTCATAGTGGGCTGCCTCGGACTACTGGGGCGTCCTGTCTGGTGAACTCTGTGCTGGGGTGTACCCACAGAGAGAACTCTTATATTGTTATCCCCCATGCACAAGACAGGGGATAACAATCTGCCGATCCATTCACTGGGGCAGATTTACTTACCCGGTCCTTTCGCGATCCAGCGGCGCATTCTCTGCGGTGGATTCGGGTCCGGACGGGATTCATCAAGGTAGTTCCTCCGCCGTCCACCAGGTGGCGCTGCTGCGCTGAAAAGCATCTGAACGCACTCAACTTCACCGAGCCGGACCAAGTGAAGGTAAGCGCGTCCCAAGTGACACTTTTATTGTTTTAAATGCGATCGCGTGCGCCAAAATCCCGGGGCAATACAGGGAAAATCGCCGCAAATCGGAAATATTCGGGTAACACATCGGGAAAACACGAATTGGGTCCTTAGTAAATTACCCCCACTGTATCTGTGGAAATGTTGCCTAGCAGAGCACTTCATTATTTCCAACATTTATACACAATGATTGGGGTGGCTATATGTACCTGAGTGTCACTGAGTGTCACTGACCTTCCCAAGGACAGAGAATAGAGAGTTCAGTGCCCTCTTATTTTCATTCATTTTTACTATCATGTAAAAAACAACCTGGAAACAATATATATCATCTACAATGCTATAACTGGTCCTAAATGATCAATGAAAATGCTCTTTTTAAGATAAATTGCTTATTGATACAGGGCTCAGTATCTGGAAAGGTTGTCAACTTCTTAACAGATAAAGCAATTACCTTTGTTCCATATTTGGTGCTTTGTAACTTTGGCCTGTAACATTCCTATTTAAAACATCCTAAACTTGGTTGGCAGTGACCACTTAAAGGTTCTACAGGAAATCTAGCTGAAAATACCTTGATTTGCCAGAATGGCATCAATAACATTGTACTATATGAGATTTATGTTTTCTTCTCCTTGCCACCTACAATGACAACTCCATAGCCGCGTTAATATGTGACATCTGCTATCTGTTAAATATCCTATTCAGTGCACAATGACGGTAACACATAGATTAGTCTGGTATTCATTTTGTGAAGACTTTTATTGTGAGATAATAAAATCATCAAGAGGATCCACCCATGAAGCGGTATTCTGAAGAGGGAACGTCAAATACATAATTATTAGCAATTACTACAATTGTGTTCATTCCTGTCACCATTTATCTTTCCTTATGAAATTGGAAATGGGTTGCAACGCATAGAGTAATCCTTTAAAAATCCTCTAATTTTAGGATATTATATTGTGTAGAGCAACTTGGGTGTGACACTTACTAAACTGAGTTCAGACATATCTGCTTTGCTATTGCCTGGCAATATTATCTGTGAAAATTTTTTTTTCAAACCCCAAAGGTTGTGACTACTACTTTTTTTTAAAATATACATGATGGATAGACATTTGTATAGATGCGTGGTGCAAGGATTTAGCCATTGGAATGATTGGCCGAGGATCTAGAGAGAGGGAGAAGAATGGCATTGCAGAGTGAAGAATCGTAGGATGTAGGTGAATTGTGACATTGGATGTAGAATATTCACCGGAGCCCAACCCCCAAAGCACTTCCAACTAATTAGAATATTTGTAATAATTTTTACTTCAAGTAGATCCCGAATGGGCAGCTTTATGAAAAAGGCAAGCCAGGATAAATAATGGTAACTAGAGATGGGCGAATTTGTTGAAATTTGGTTCTACCCAATTCGCTGAATTTTTCGAAAAAATTTGATTCGACCCGAATCGAATCATGACAAATCACGTTAAAAAACAGGTATTTCCTGGCTGCAGAGAGCCTGTAGGGTGTTGTAGAACGTTGTGCCATGCTTAAATATGCTTAAACCGATTAACTCTTCACCTCCATGTGCACTTACAGAGGCCAACTTCACCAAATAAGCGAAGCGGGAACGCACCATGACAAGGTAACGTCTGTGCCAGCTCGAAAGGACTGAGCTGAGGGCCAAGATCCCACTATAACATCAGAGTGCACTCATTTTACACTGACATCAGATGATTCCATAGATTACGACAGAACCTGTTCTGTTAAACGCGGATACATGTAGAAACCCCCCAAAAGAGTGCAGAGGGTGACGGCAGTAATTTTGCTTTGATGTCACTGATCCTTTTGTCCTTCATTTCATCCATCAGTGTCCGCTTTCAATCGGTCAATAATCCATCATCAGTATTGATAAAGCCAAAAACAAACAGGAGCTGATCCAGAATAGAGATGAGCAGTAAATGGGATATTTGCATGCCATGTGTGTTCTGTATCCACTCCTGCTTTTGGCTATCAATCCTCAGGCATTTCATTCCTTCTGACAGATGAAATGGAGGGGAAAACTAAACACAGTGGCAACATCATAGAGGGTAAAAACAGCATGATGGAAATCACAGGGTGTTCCAGGGAGACAGCGGTCAGTTGGCAGCAGCATTAGTAGGCCGCAGAGTGGCACAATGACAGATTATGGAGGTGGCAGAAATATGGTAGGCCACAGAGTGGCACAATGACAGAGTGTGGAGGTGGCAGCAGCGGCAGGAGGCCACAGAGAGGCACAATGACAGTGTGGAGGTGGCAGCAACCTGGTAGGACACAGAGTGACACAATTACAGTGTGGAGGTGGCAGCAGCAGGAGGTCAGAAAGTGGCACAATGAATGTAGTGGAGGTGGCAGCAGCATGAGGTCAGAGAGTGCCACGATGACAAATTCTGGAGCTGGCAGCAACAGGGGAGGCCACATTGTGGCACAATGACAAAGTTTGAAATGAATTTGAGTGACACAATGATAGAGTGTGGGGGTGGCGGCAACATGTTAAGCCACAGAGTTGTACAATGATAGAGTGAGGAGGTGGTGGCAGCAGCAGGAGCCCACAAAGTGGAACAATAATAGAGTGTGGAGCTGGCGGCAACCTGGTAAGCCACAGAGTGGCACAATGATAGAGTGTGGAGATGGCGGCAACCTGGTAAGCCACATAGTGGCACAATGACAGATTGTGTAGGAGGCGGACAATTCCAGTCCTTGGTAAAGATGGTAGGAGGCAGATGGAGCAACTGGCAGCAGATGTGTGGCAGCATGTGTGGCAGGTGGGTGGCAACATCAGAATAGTGGCTGAGGCAGGTAGTTAGAATCCAGACTCATTTCTAAACGTTTGGGGGAGACATCATGGCTGATCTAATCTGATGCATAAGGCATTGTTGAGTTGAAATCCGGGCCGAACCAAGCCTGATTCATCTTGACAAAGGTTAGTCTATCCACATTACGGGTGGACAAGCCGGTTCTCCTTGGGGTAACAATGGCCCCCAACCCACTGAACACCCGCTTTGATGCCACACTACTGGCCGGGCAGGACAGCTTCTCTACTGCAAACTCTGCAAGTTGCAACCCTGCATCAAGTCTGGCTGCCCAGTAGTCCAGGGGATCCTCTACCTGGGGTGGTAAAGTGCTGTCCAAGTAGGTGAAGGGTCTGCTCCATGTCCTGCTGCTGCTACTGGTGGCGGCTACCCTCCTCACTAGGCGGGCAAAGGAAGTTGCTCATTAACCCCTTAAGGACCAGGCCCTTTTTCGTTTTTGCGTCTTTATTTTTCACACCCCACCTTCAAAAATCTATAACTTTTTTATTTTTCCATGTAGAGAGCTGTGTGATGGCTTGTTTTCTGCGTAACAAATTGCACTTCATAGTGATGGCATTTAATTGTCTATGCCATATACTGGGAAACGGGAAAAAAATTCTGAATGCAGTGAAAATGGTGAATAAACGCATTTGCGCCGTATTCTTGTGGGCGTGGATTTGACATCTTTCACTGTGCGCTCCAAATGACATGCCTAATTTATTCATTGGGTCAATACGATCACATGGATACCAAATTTGTATAGGTTTTATAATGTTTTCATACATTTACAAAAATTAAAACCTCTTGTACAAAAAAAAAATTCTTCATTTTGCCGTCTTCTTGCGCTAATAACTTTTTCATACTTTGGTGTATGGAGCTGTTGGTGGTGTCATTTTTTGCGACTTTTGATGATGTTTTCAATGCTTTTATTTTTAGAATTGTGCGACCTTTTGATCACTTTTTATTGAATTGTTTATATTTTTCAAAATGGCAAAAAAATGCCATTTGCGACTTTGGGCACTATTTTCCGTTACGGGGTTAAACGCAGTAAAAAAAACATTATTATATTTTGATAGATCGGGCATTTTTGGACGCGGCGATACCTAATGTGTTTATGATTTTTACTGTTTATTTATATTTATAACTGTTCTAGGGAAAGGGGGGTGATTTGAATTTTTAGGTTTTTTTAATATAATTTTTTATTTTTAATTTTTTTTTATTAAAATTTTTTACTATTTTTCAGACTCCCTAGGGTACTTTAACCCTAGGTTGTCTGATTGATCCTACCATATACTGCCATACTACAGTATGGCAGTATATGGGGATTTTGCACACCATCTATTTCAATGTGCAGATCGCACATTGTAATAGATGGCCTAAAACATGATAGCCTCGGATCATTGTGTGATCCGAGGCTGTCATGGCAACGGATCGCCGCTCCCCGATGACGTCACGGGGAGCGGCGATCGGAGCCAAGATGGCGGCGCCCACGCGCCGCCGGCTCTTTAATGCCGCCGGCAGCTTTGCCGGCGGCGATGAAAGGGTTAACACCCGCGATCGGTACAAGCACCGATCGCGGGTGTTAGCGACGGGTGCTTGCTTCATTGTGAAGCAAGCACCCGGCGTGTATGAAGAGGGCTCAGCCCGTGAACCCTTTTCATACTACCCCATGCGCAATAAAACGTACAGGTACGTCTTATTGCGCTATGGGGTTAAGGACTCCAGACTGATGGAGCTGCTACTGCTCCTACCCCCCCCCCCCCCCCAGCTCCCCACAGCAGCCATGGCAGTACGTGAGCGATCACTGCCAGGAATCCCTCGGTCAGACCTGACAGAGGATGGACAATGGCGCACAGAGGCACCGGCCAACTCTCTTTTCAGTATTTCTCTATAGTACGCCATTTGTTCCTCCCTCTCACCCATTTTTGACCGGTAGCGAGGGTCCTATGCTGCTTGCATCATCAAAAAATCATTAATGGCTTTTCTCTGTTCATACATGCGGTCTAACATATGGAGGCTGGAATTCCAACGGGTGCAAACATTGCATATCAGACTATGTTTGGGTAGGCCGTTCTGACGCTGCAAGGAGGGTGTGCTTGGCTTCGTAAGAATGGCTGAAGTGCATTTTCCTGGCCATTTTTAGAATGTCTTGCAGATGGGCGAAGACTTGAGGAACCTGTTGACAACCAGATTGAACACGTGCGCCATGCAGGGCGCATGGGCCATCCCTCCTCGGTGCAGTGTGGACACCTTGTCCCTCCCATTGTCTGTCTCCATGGTTCCGATTTTTAGTTGTCGCGGAGAAAGCCACACATTGATTTCTTCTTGCATGACGCAGAGCAGTTCCTCCCCTGTGTGACTTCGTTCGCCCAGGCAAACCAGGTGTAGAACTGCGTGACACGGCTGTGCCCTGCACATGTGGTATGATGGAGCAGCACTTGTGAAGGCTAAAGTGGTGGTGTAGAAGGAGGAGGACGAGGCGGACACTGGCACAGGCGCTGCAGTATGACAACGTGGAGGAGAAAGTGGCGTCTCTTGTGGAAGTTGTTGGAGTGGCTGGGCGGGAAGCACATTTACCCAGTGGACCGTAAAGGACATATACTGGCCCTGACCGTAGTTACAACTCCACACGTCTGTGCTGCCGTGCACCTTGGAAGAAGCCGATAAGCTCAAGGACTGGCCCACCTTCTGTTGTACATATTTGTGAAGGGCTGGCACATTTTGGAAAAAAAATTGCGGCTTGGAACTCTCCACCTCGGTTCGGCACAAGCCATTAGTTCTCTGAATCGTGAAGGTCGCTAAAAAACCCAGCAAAAACAATGTTGTACACCAAGAAGCTATGTAGACTAATGATAAATCTCCCCCATAGTGTTATTTAGTTATCCATTTATTTTGGTAGCCACACAAAGGAAATCTTCTCCCAGGGTTGTGTCTGTAATACAGATTATAAACCGGGGCTATATTTTTGCGTGGGTGAAGGTTTCCTGAGACAGATAAGTCTTGAAACATTTGATACATAAAGATTCAGCTTCAAATTAGAGAGTATTTTACCTCTGAGAAGGACGAGGACATTCAACCCCTCAAGCATTTACTAATCATTGCTTTATGTCATGCAGAATTGCAACTAAAGGGAACAAATGGATCATTATCAGATGTAATTACACTAAGCCGCAAGCTGTTCTTACTAATAAGTCTATTTCACAAATATATAGTATATTATACAATACAGTGACACAATGTAAACTAGAACGCTGTAGAATAAATATTGCATACATACATAGTAGCACAGACGCATGATATATGGTATAGGCATATCTTACACTATGCATTAACCTGCATTGACATGCTCAAGGAATTTGATCCTGTTCCTCATCGATCTGTGGACTGTCCATGATGGAATTGTCTGTGAGCTAGCTTTGGGCCAGGCAGAGGCAATAATAGATGAACTTCTAGGCCCTTAAAAGGCATCTACTATCAGGATGAAGGACTGTATGGAAATGAGCCTGAGGGGCTCTATGCTCCATAGGTGTTAATGGAGCCTGGAGCCCCTCAGGCTCATTTGCATACAGTCTTTTATCCTGGTGGTAGATATTCTTTAAAACAGTTCATAAGATGTCAGCCTTTTTAAAGATTCTTCCATTGTGTGGACCCAAAGATTATTCCATGAAGTATTACACTGTGGCCCACATTTATCAAAAACAGTGCAGTCTGTACTATGCACAGTTTGCCTGTGTAGTGTGCAGGGGGCGCCAGAATCAGGATTTTTGGACGTTCTTCATGAATTTGGCGCAGCCTGCACTGCTCCGACAGAGTGAACCAACTTTTTTTTGGTGCACCTTTAACATAGGGCGTGCAACACAATTCTGTCCCTTTCAGTTTAGAATTTTGTGGGCTTTAATAAATGTGGGCCTATGTCTCCGATCATTTTTTTTCAGGTTGTCTAACAGGAGCGGCAGAAATTTACCAAAAATATTTACAGAGAATGGGCACCTTAGGTGTTGGATAGCTATGGGCGTAACAATCCTGAAGAAGTTAGGGAATGGGCGGACCCCGTTCACAGCGCCTAAGAAAATGCTGTAGTCAGTGACTCTCATATTTTTAGTTGCACAGTGTGGGGATAAGCTACACAGATCGGAAGACTAGTACCGTAGAGGCGAATACCATAGAAATGTGTCAAAGCTTGGATAAGTCGCCATGAAGTTGTAGACCCAAAGGAGCAGATCATCACATGTAAGTCATCCCCAATCATCCCTGTAGTTTCTGAATAACTTACTAATGTGTGTTATAGCCTGCAGATTAGTAATTTTTAATGTACACTGAGTTGAGAGGGTTTGAGGGATGTGGGGGTTGTGGATTACTAAGGTCTATCTATTCAGTAACTATGTCTGACTTTGACACTGTGCAAAGTTTATAACTCCTATTAGAACAGGTAAACATATTGGGGAACATTTACTAGGAAACTGCACTTAAAGTGTTCTGCTTGTGTATAATGCTTGGTGTGACAGATTCATGGCTCTTCCCTGCACTGGCCTGACACAACCTTTTTGATAGCATTATCAGTAGATGTTAGAGGGTAGCAGCTTTGACGTGTATTGTAGGTGCAATGGTAGTGATCAACCCTACTCTTCGCATTCTTTAACCCGATGTGACACGACTTTCCCATCGATAAGCTCCTCAACAATGGTTCTGATCTTTCGTGTCTTGTCTGAAGGAAACAAAGCAAAACATATAAGAACAAACAAATACCAAAGAGGATAAAGTAAATGTATAGAAATAGCAAAAAATTACATTCTGAAATGTGTTTTAAATGTCTGTATATGTTCCCTCTACATCTAAAACTTGAGTGTGGCTATAGGGTTTCTTTGATGACGAACTAGTTACATTTTTTTTTCGAAAACATCAGAATTATGATTGCTATGCCAGAGTTTACCATCATTTTCGATAAACTTTCATTATTAATTCGGCAACTGTGGATAGCCTAGGGCAATGATGGTGAACCTTTTAGAGACGGAGTGCCCAAACTACAACCAAGACCCGCTTATTTATCGCAAAGTGCCAACACAGAAATGTAATTCATGATTAATACTCCCTTCTCTGTCACATCTTTCATTCATACCAGCACCCGGAGGACACCAATAATGCAGAAAATAGAAGACATTTGGATGATCATTGTATATTCCCTCCAGGGTTCCCTAAACAGGAAGAATTGTCAGGGCCGGAGCCGGAGCTACAATGATAATCCAGATCTGTCCACACCTTCCCACTCCTCCAGTAGTCCCAGGTAGAGCTGTCACTTTAATATAGCTCTGCGCACAGCAAGTCCTGGGCTGTCTGAGACTGCAGGAAGATACCTGGAGTCATCTCTGGTGATTGCCTGGGTGCCCACTGAAAGGGCTCTGAGTGCCACCTCTGGCACCCCTGCCATAGGTTCGCCACCACTGGCCTAGGGTCACCCAAGAAAGAGCAGACCCCTTACTGAATTGCCACCGATACCCTGTATGTTGTACCTTTGTCTAACATGATTGGAACTGCATTTTTCCAAAGAGTCAATGCTAAAATCTCTTTAGTGTCAAAGGTCTTGTTAGTGACAGATGAGGTCCTAGCTGTAGGGCTAGAAGCTGTCCATCTCGCTCTGCTTATAGTAGAGTGGGGTTTCTATTGTTCTTTTCATTTTTTCCATTTTGGAGCCCAGCATAAGGGGAAAAAGAGTTCTCAGTCGAAGAAGCACATTTTTCGTAAATGTGGGTCATTTTGTAATTTTTTGAGGGACTTTATAAGACTTTAAAGAGATACCAAGAACCTCTATTGAAGCTCTGGTTTTGAAATCCTCATAGTGTGACTGTTCCATACAACCAAGAGTAAGACTAGAATTAGACATCAGTGATTCCCTACTGTACCAATGTACTCCTCTGAGGCACCATCATCATCTTACAAAAGATAGCAAGTAGTTGTGGGAGTCCATTGTTAAACTTTTTTTTGTTAAATGTAGTGGACTATGCAGTCTTGGGGTCCACATCAAGGGGTTAAAATGAATCAAAAATGAGCAGTGGCCCGTATAATACAAGTTATACTAGTATGGTGGCTAGATGTAGTGCCATTACTCAGTTTCAATGCTGCATAGTCCACTGCATTACTTTATTCCCCTGATGAGTGCGTCACACGACGTATGAAACGTGTAGGGATTACATATTAGGGACTAACAGGGTCTGTAAGGGACAGTACTGGGACTGTCCTTGTCAGGGCGGGAGCAATATTGCGGGGTCAGGATACAAAGCGATTGTAGGGCTTAATAGGTCCTGTACCTCCGGACCAGTACTGCTCGACCAGGAGACGGCGCATCGAAAACTGGTGAGATCCACCCTATTATTCCTTACTGTCCAGATTAATTTTGGTCCGTGGTTTTGAGATGATGCACCATGTCATATGCTATACAGGAATGCACTAAGACACGGTGAGGTATTAATGGGGACCGTGTCAGACAAGACTTATTGGAGGTCTGAACGAGCTCCCTTTCTGATGTGTTTTTGCTGATTAGATGGTTGATGTGCATACTATTGTGGTTCACTTATTTTATCAGTAATTAATAAAATTTAAGTTTAACTTAAGTGCCTGACCAGCAACAAGTATGTTTGAGAAAATTACACAATTCTTCATTCATTTTCTTCTTTAGCCACTTATTTGATGTGCATACCACTGCTAATGCTTCAATTGGAGTACCTCAAAGTAGTTTGATCAATAAAACCCTGGTAGTAACACCAATTTCCCCATAGACATTGGAGCTATTGCTTTATTTATGTGAGTGATTTGGTACTGGATGTGTTGCTGTACAGCTTTTGCTAGCTTTAACTTACACCATGTACATCACACGACAAAATAGTGCATCAAAATATTGCTTTATTGAATAGACATTATACTTAGCAGTACCATAGACAGAATAGATGACTACACCACTTGATATTTCAAATATGTGACAGAAAAGAGAAAAAGCATAGGGCTAAAAAGTGGACCTCATAGCATTATCAGTAGATGTTAGAGGGTAGCAGCTTTGACGTGTATTGTAGGTGCAATGGTAGTGATCAACCCTACTCTTCGCATTCTTTAACCCGATGTGACACGACTTTCCCATCGATAAGCTCCTCAACAATGGTTCTGATCTTTCGTGTCTTGTCTGAAGGAAACAAAGCAAAACATATAAGAACAAACAAATACCAAAGAGGATAAAGTAAATGTATAGAAATAGCAAAAAATTACATTCTGAAATGTGTTACAAATGTCTGTATATGTTCCCTCTACATCTAAAACGTGAGTGTGGCTATAGGGTTTCTTTGATGACGAACTAGTTACATTTTTTTTCGAAAACATCAGAATTATGATTGCTGTGCCAGAGTTTAATTTGTCTATCCAAGGATTAGTGCAAAACATTGTAGTGCATCAAGTGTAATGCTATCAACTCCATGTGCTCACCTCCTGAGACTTGAGAAGTTATAATGGGCTTGGTGATTTTGCTAAAAACAGAGATAAAACAAGAATGTAAATTTTGTTATAAGGATCCATACATAGTATTTGAATTGATTTATACATTCTCATAAAATACAGCAAACCCTCATTAATGACCTGCAAGAAAAACCAAAGTAAAATACATAGCATATGCATTGCATTGAGAATATGTCAGATAAAGCTGTTTAAATGGCAAAAAATGGTCTTTAAATGGTGAAAGCTTAAAAAAAAGTGTTTTGGAAACTCCTCTTACCCAGATTCTCCATCTAGCAAGCAGCGATAGGTCTCAATTTCTCTCTCCAGTCTGGCTTTGATGTCCAGAAGCTGATTGTACTCAAAGCCTTGTCTTTCCATGTCGGTCCTTATTTCGCACAATTGTAATTCCAAGGTGCTGATCTTGTCTTGGATCTTGCCAAGTTGTACACAGTAGTTGCCCTCTGTCTCAGCAAGTGAACTTTCTAGCGTATCTTTCTATTGAAATGAATTGAACAATATATCTATATCAATAAGACATCAGTCTTGTACAGTCAGCGGTTAGTTTTCTCTTTGTAGGATTTTTAGTTAAGATTCAACTTTACAGAAACCCTAGAAATCTTAAGGTCACAGCACATTAAAAGCCAAATTTAATCTAATTTAAGTCTAATGTAAGTAGATATAGATATCATGGATATATAGATATATGCTTAACCCCTTCCCGACATTTGACGTAATAGTACTGCATCGCGGGAGGTGCGTTCCCGCAAAATGCAGTACTATTACGTCATGCTTCTGGCACCGGCTCCTGAACGGAGCCGACGCCAGAAGCTGCAGGTGTCAGCTATATATTATAGCCAACACCTGCCTTTAACACCCGCGATCGGAGATTTCTCCGATCGCGGGTGTTAACCCCTGACACGCCGCGGTCGCGCTGACCGCGGCGTGCAAGCGGTATTTCAGAAGAATCGGACCCCCCCGCGGCGCTTACCGGGGGGGTCCGCTGCTCCGATCGCAGCCCCGGGACTGCCGGTGCCCGGGGCTGCGCGATCCTCCTTCTTGTAGCCGGGTCCCTGCCTCCTGACAGGACCCGGCTGTAACACACTGAGCATGTGTTATGTGTAATGTATTACACTGTGTAATGTGAAGAAGAGCTTGAACAAGTGATCAGTGGATCACTTGTTCTAGCTAACCTGTAAAAGTTAATAAAAATGTTAAAAACACTACATAAAATCATTTTTTAATAAAAATAATTAATTAAATAAAGTTAGAGTCCCCTAAACACAAATATTCCCTATACACATGCAATAAAGTGAAAAAAACACAAAATCGCCAAAAAACCCCACATATTTGGTATCGCCGCATCCGTAACAATCCGTACAATAACTCAGAAACATTATTGGACCCGCTCGGTGAACGCCGTAAAAAAAAAACCTGAAAAACCCGCCAAAAATGTAAATTTTTCATAAAATCTCTACACAAAAATGTTCTAAAAAGTGATCAAAAAAAGTTATGTGCGCAAAAATGGTACCACTGAAAAGAACAACTCAACACGTAAAAAATAATTCCTAAACTAGCTCTGTCAACCAAAAAGTATTAACGTTACGTCTCCGAAAAGATGGCGATGCAAAAACAAATGAGATTTCCTCTATATTAGTTTTTATCCAGTAAAATTGTAAAAATAAATGAAAAACTATATAAATGAGGTATCACCGTAATCGTAGTGACCTATAGAATGAAGATAATATAATATTTTTAGTGTACGGTGTACGACCCCCAAAAAATACGAAAAGAAAGTAAACCAAAATTGACAATTTTCTTTTCACCCATACATTCAAGAGTTAATAAAATCTCATCAATAAGCTAATGACCCACTAAAATGAAGTATTTGTAAAGTGCATCTCATGTCGCAGAAAATAAGCCCTTATATGTCCAAATTGCCAAAAAAATAAAGATTGTATAGCCAATAAAAATTGACAATGCATAATCTGCTCTGAATGGCGCAGCTTCCCTTCGATGCCCTGGCGTGTGCCCATACAGCAGGTACCACCACATATGGGGTATTATTATACACGGACGAGATTGGGTATCACATTTTGTGGAGCGTTTTGGTATTTTATCCACTGAGAATTTGTACATTTTTTGAAAAACATATTAATTTAGCCAAAAAAATTTTACTTTCAAAATTGCATCCGATTTTGTTTTAACCCCTGTAAAACAATTAAAGGGTTAACAAACTTCATAAAAGTTGTTTCACATACGTTGAGGGGCGTAGTTTCTATAATGGGGTAATTTATGGGGTTTAATTTTATTTAGGTCTCTCAAAGTGATTTGAAACTTGAGCAGGTCCCTCAATAGCAGGATTTTGCGGTTTTTATGAAAATGTGAAAAATCGCACCTAATGTTCAAAGCCCCATAACATCCTACAAAAATAAGAGTATGCATTAAAAACCATGTCCACATAAATTAGACATTTAGTGAATGTTAGTTATTACATTTTTTTGCGGTTATGACTATGTATGGAAAAAGTAGAACATTTTGAAGTTCAAAAATCAAAAATTTTTCCAAATTTTCACCAAATATCTGATTTTCTCATAAATAAATGCAAAACATACCACCAAAATTTTTCAAATAACCTGAAGTACGATGTGTCACGAGAAAACAATTTTAAAATCACTTGGATATGTTAAAGCGTTTCGAAGTTATAACCACTTATAGTGACACAGGGCAGATTTGAAAAAATGGGCCGCGTCAGGAAGGTGAAAAGTGGCTTCAGCGTTAAGGGGTTAAATTGTAGATTATGTGTATTACCAGTGCCAGAGCAGCTTGCAGGTCAATTTCCAATGCATGTAACGAACGTCTTAATTCTGTGATTTCATTCTTGCTGGATATAACTTGCTCAGCTCCAGATGAGATCTGCTGCCTGAGAGCTGTGCACTGAAATAAAGTCCCACATGTGAGCACATGTAAAAAAATCTCAAAGACATCAAATTGGTTAGAAATGAAAGTCTAGATTGTTTTACCGCTTCATTGAAACGAGCTTCTGCCTCTCTACGATTTTTCTCTGCCAATTCCTCATAATCTGATCTCATATTATTTAGTACTTCAGTCAGATCAGTTCCTGGAGCTGCCTTCATCTCCACTGTAAGTTGTCCTGTTACTCCTTGGAAGCTCCTCATTTCCTGGAAACATTGAAAATTTTAAGCAATTTTGTCAATGGAAAAAAAACAGAGGGAAAGTCTGCATAATATAAAATATGGTAGAATGTGATGGTAGAACAAGTTTTGAGTACCTCTTCGTGGTTCTTTTTCATGCAGATAAGTTCTTCAGTCAAGCTTGCAATCTGTGATTCAAGGTCACACTTGGCCAATTTCAGATCATCTAGGACTTTACGTAGACCAATAATATCAGCCTCTACATTTTGACGGAGGCACAGCTCATTCTCATACCTGCAGGACAATTCAGAACATAACTTTAGGAATACTTTATAAATAAGATTAAGTTTACCAAAAGTCAATAAATAAAAAATTTACTTGATCTTGAAATCATCAGCTGCCAGACGGGCATTATCAACCTGAAGGACAACACTTGCATTCTCACAAGTTGCAGCTTGAATCTATGGGAACAAGTGTAATAATGAGTGTACAGGTTGGCCTAAAACACTAAACCCATCATTTCAATGTAAAAAACAAACATTTAAAAAAAATCTTAATACATTAAATTTATACTCAAGAATCAGTACCTGCTTCTTGAGGTCCTCAATGACGTGGTAGTATTTACTAAAGTCCCGATCCAGCTTGTTATCATTCTTGTGCTTTTCATACCATTCCTTGATTTTGCACTCAAGGTCAGCATTGGCTTCTTCTAAGGCACGGACTTTGCTCAAGTAACAAGCAAGACGGTCATTAAGATTCTGCATAGTTCCCTTTTCATCCCCAGACAAGAGATTATCTACACCAAAACCACCAACAGCACCTCCACCAAAGCCTCCAAGATTAACCAGGTTAGTACCAAAGGCAGCACCACCACTCAGGCTACCAGCAAAAGCACCAGGCCCACCATATGCAGCTGACAAAGCTCCACTTTGGCTTCCACCATAGCCTCCAGCACCACATGATCCTCCAGAGTTTCCAAGAAATGAGCAAACGGCTGTGCCATATCCACCGCCACCTACAGATATTCTTGAGGATGCTGAGTTCCTTTGCAAAGACATGTTCTTGGTAGCTGCTAGGTAAGCCCACCTGGTTTAGATATGTGAAAAAGATAGCAAGCTACTCACCAAGTAAACATAAGCTTTATATATAATAACAAGTGGGTGTATTCTTTTGGTACAGCCTCCTAAATCCAATTTTGGCTCTTAATTTTCTTGATGAAATGTTAATTAAAATGTATATCTAATGTGTCCACTCGGCCTAAATTGTAAAACGCCTTTGGGCCCTTGTTAAGAAAAAAGGGTGGAGGAAAGATAAGTATTATTTTATTTCCTTTAATCTAATTAAGGTAAGCAGATAATTTATGTTCTGAAACTATTTCCTCATCCCTTCTCACAGGTCCCTGTTTTATAGGTAAAATATACAAGTGAGGTTTGCTAATGAAATTCCTATGATAATATGAAGCCAATGAGAAATATATCATTCATTTGTGAGAAATGATCCTGTAATAAAAATGAGTTTGGATCAGTTTTGGTGGGGAGATTAAATAAGTAAACGAATTAATTGAACAGTTTGGACTCAATAACCAGACTTAACAACCCACAATAACTTTATTATAAAGTATTTATTATTGGAAGAAACAATACTGGATTAATTTAGGTTGAAATAGTTTTTAGTTTTTTTTTCTCACTTGTCTTACAGAGTATTCTGCTAAACGAACAGACTAATAGATGGAGTAGGATGTTCCAATTTGACAAAGGAGCCTCTCCCCCCTCCCTCTGACTACTTACACGTACCTTAAGAGGTTAAATTAGCATGAACATGGCTGTGTAATACACTTTTGTGTCCTGTATTGATGGACATATCATAGAGCATGAAAAGGCAAACAAATTTAAATTAGGAAAGTACGTAGAAAGATCCAGTACATTTGTCTCCAAGTCAAAACGTAATTCTTTTTTGATGTATCTTACAGGAAACATACCACTGTCCCCAGGTAGTTGTTAGGTAATCACAGTTCTAGCATGTTATTTTCAGTAATGATTAAAATCCGCAAATTCAGAGAAAACTGATCTATAAAAATATGCAAATTAAGCTTGGGTACTCCTGTGAGCGTCATCTTAGCTACTTGGTGCTCGGGCGGCTTATACTTATTTATGCCTCTGCTGGCGCTTGTTCCTGCCTCCTCCCTGATGTCACCAGGTCTCCAGCAGGAGCATGGGAGAAGGAGGAACTACTCAGAGCTCGGTCGGCTAACAATAATTCACCCCTTCTCCCTTCCATTCCCTTGTGCGAGACGCAGTGACGCCAGGAAGAAGGAGGCAACAAGCGTCAGAGGTAGGGTGAATAATTGTAAGCTGACAGAGCACCAAGCAGCTTTGTTGACGCTCACCGGAGCACCAAAGCTTAATTTGCATATTTTAATAAATTAATTTTGTCTGGATTTGCGGATTTTAACCGTAACTAAAGATCAGGATCTTACCGCCGGCATGTGTGATTCCCTAAAAACTACCTGGGGCCAGTGCTAGATTTCTTTTAAGTGGACAAGGGCGTGTGCCAAATATTCCCGCTCCTTCATATGCCTCCACCCTCAATATTTTGCCGGCCCTTCCTGTGTTCCAACCCTCTGTATATTGTTCTCTTCCTGTGGATGCAGTAAGAAATGAAGTCTGCATTTGCCTCCTGCTGCCCACAATTCTGCTATCCTGGCCATGGGGCACTTGATTATGGCTGAGCTGCTACCGAAATCACTTGTTAGTAAAAGGAGCACATACCATGTTTTTTTATCACATAGCACTCCATAAAACACTTATAGATTATAAATGATCCGTAACAATTCTGCGCCCAAAAAAGAAAGATCCCGCCATTTTTTAGGAGCATTTACGATAATACATGTCCCCCAGTGACTCTTATATTTTTAGTTGCATAGTGTGGGGATAAGCTACACAGATCGGAAGACTAGTACCGTAAAGGTGAATACTGTAGAAATGTGTCACAGCTTGGATAACTTGCCATGAAGTTGTAGACCCAAATGAGCAGATCCTCACCTGTAAGTAATCCCCAATCATTCCTGTTGACTAACTTACTAATGTGTGTTATATCCTGCAGAATAGTCATTTTTAATGTACACTGCACTTAAAGTGTTCTGCCTATGTATAATGCTGGGTTCGGCAGATTCATCATGTACGTGCGCCAGAAATGTGTAGTAAATGTAAATGTGCCCCATCCACTTTTAGTTTAGTTATTCTGTGTCACTATGGAGGACAATGATGGAAATAAAATACTTATGACAAACAGGTGACTTTCTGTTTACCATCATTTTCGATAAACTTCTATGTATTGAAGGTTTCCTTATGTTATTCTTTCATTATTAATTCGGAAACCTTGGATAGCCTAGGGTCCTCCAAGAAAGAGCAGAGTACCTTTGTCTAACATGATTGGAACTGCATTTTTCCAAAGAGTCAAAGCTAAAATCTCTTTAGTGTCAAAGGTCTTGTTAGTGGCAGATGAGGTCCTAGCTGTAGGGCTAGAAGCTATCCATCTCGCTCTGCTTATAGTAGAGTGGGGTTTCTATACATATTGTTTTTTTCACTTTTTCCATTTTGGAGCCCAGCATAAGGGGAAAAAGAGTTCTCAGGTGAAGAAGCTGAATTTTTGTAACTGTGGGTCATTTTGTAACTTTTTGAGGGACTTTATAAGACTTTAAAGATATACCAAGAATCTCTATTGAAGCTCTGGTTTTGAAATCCTCATAGTGTGACTGTTCCATACAACCAAGAGTAAGACTAGAATTAGACATCAGTGACACCCTACTGTACCAATGTACTCCTCTGAGGCACCATCATCATCTTACAAAAGATAGCAAGTAGTTATGGGAGTCCATTGTTAAACTTTTTTATGCACCCTGATTGGATATCTGACCAGCAACAAGTGTGTTTGAGAAAATGGCACAATTCTTCATTCATTTTCTTCTTTAGCCACTTATTTGATGTGCATACCACTGCTCCTGCTTCAACTGGAGTACACCAAAGTAGTTTGATCAGTAAGAACCCTGGTAGTAACACCAATTTCCCCATAGACATTGGCCCTGTTGCTTTATATATGTGAGTGATTTGGTACTGGGGGTGTTGCTGTACAGCTTTTGTGAGCTTTATCTTACACCATGTACATTTTTGTATATCACACCACAAAATAGTGCATCAAAATATTGCTTTATTGAATAGACATTATACTTAGCAGTACCATAGACAGGATAGATGACTACACCACTTGATATTTCAAATATGTGACAGAAAAGAATAAAAGCATAGGGTTAAAAAGTGGACCTCATAGCATTATCATTAAATGTTAAGAGGGTAGCAGCTTTGACGTGTATTGTAGGTGCAATGGTAGTGATCAACCCTACTCTTCGCATTCTTTAACCCGATGTGACACGACTTTCCCATCGATAAGCTCCTCAACAATGGTTCTGATCTTTCGTGTCTTGTCTGAAGGAAACAAAGCAAAACATATAAGAACAAACAAATACCAAAGAGAATAAAGTAAATGTATAGAAATAGCAAAAAATTACATTCTGAAATGTGTTACAAATGTCTGTATATGTTCCCTCAGAAACTATATCTAAAACTTGAGCGTGGCTATAGGGTTTCTTTAAAGACGCACTTGTTAACATTTTTTTCGAAAACATCAGAATTATGATAGCTGCGCCGGAGCGCTAATCAAGGATTAGTGCGAAACATTGATACTATGATACTATACTATGATACTATTGTAGTGTATCAAGTGTAGTGTATCAACTCCATGTGCTCACCTCCTGAGACTTGAGAAGTTATAATGGGCTTGGTGATTTTGCTAAAAACAAAGATAAAACAAGGATGTAATTTTTTTTAATAAGGATCCATACATAGTATTTGAATTGATTTATGAATTCTCATAAAATACAGCAAAACCTCATTAATGACCTCCAATGTGCAAGAAAAACCAAAGTTAAATACATAGCATATGCATTGCATTGAGATAAAGCTGTTTAAATGGCAAAAAATGGTCTTTAAATGGTGAAAGCTTAAAAAAAAGTGTTTTGGAAACTCCTCTTACCCGGATTCTCCATCTAGCAAGCAGCGATAGGTCTCAATTTCTCTCTCCAGTCTGGCTTTGATGTCCAGAAGCTGATTGTACTCAAAGCCTTGTCTTTCCATGTCGGTCCTTATTTCGCACAATTGTAATTCCAAGGTGCTGATCTTGTCTTGGATCTTGCCAAGTTGAACACAGTAGTTGCCCTCTGTCTCAGAAAGTGAACTTTCTAGCGTATTTTTCTATTGAAATGAATTGAACAAAATATCTATATCAATAAGACATCAGTCTTGTATAGTCAGCGGTTAGTTTTCTCTTTGTAGGATTTTTAGTTAAGATTCAACTAAACAGAAACCCTAGAAATCTTAAGGTCACTGCACATTAAAAGCCAAATTTAATCTAATTTAAGTCTAATGTAAGTAGATATAGATATCATGGATATATAGATATATGCTTAAATTGTAGATTATGTGTATTACCAGTGCCAGAGCAGCTTGCAGGTCAATTTCCAATGCTTGTACCGAACGTCTTAAGTCTGTGATTTCATTCTTGCTGGATATAACTTGCTCAGCTCCAGATGAGATCTGCTGCCTGAGAGCTGTGCACTGAAATAAAGTCCCACATGTGAGCACATGTAAAAAAAATCTCAAAGACATCAAATTGGTTAGAAATGAAAGTCTAGATTGTTTTACCGCTTCATTGAAACGAGCTTCTGCATCTCTACGATTTTTGTCTGCCAATTCCTCATAATCTGATCTCATATTATTTAGTACTTCAGTCAGATCAGTTCCTGGAGCTGCCTTCATCTCCACTGTAAGTTGTCCTGTTACTCCTTGGAAGCTCCTCATTTCCTGGAAACATTGAAAATTTTAAGCAATTTTGTCAATGGAAAAAAAACAGAGGGAAAGTCTGCATAATATAAAATATGGTAGAAAGTAATGGTAGAACAAGTTTTGAGTACCTCTTCGTGGTTCTTTTTCATGCAGATAAGTTCTTCAGTCAAGCTTTCAATCTGTGATTCAAGGTCACACTTGGCCAAGTTCAGATCATCTAGGACTTTACGTAGACCATTAATATCAGCCTCTACATTTTGACGGAGACACAGCTCATTCTCATACCTGCAGGACAATTCAGAACATAACTTTAGGAATACTTTATAAATAAGATTAAGTTTGCCAAAAGTCAATAAATAAAAAATTTACTTGATCTTGAAATCATCAGCTGCCAGACGGGCATTATCAACCTGAAGGACAATACTTGCATTCTCACAAGTTGCAGCTTGAATCTATGGGAACAAGTGTAATATTTCAATGTAAAAAACAAACATTTAAAAAAATCTTAATACATTAAAATTATACTCAAGAATCAGTACCTGCTTCTTGAGGTCCTCAATGACGTGGTAGTATTTACTAAAGTCCCGATCCAGCTTGTTATCATTCTTGTGCTTTTCATACCATTCCTTGATTTTGCACTCAAGGTCAGCATTGGCTTCTTCTAAGGCACGGACTTTGCTCAAGTAACAAGCAAGACGGTCATTAAGATTCTGCATAGTTCCCTTTTCATCCCCAGACAAGAGATTATCTACACCAAAACCACCAACAGCACCTCCACCAAAGCCTCCAAGATTAACCAGGTTAGTACCAAAGGCAGCACCACCACTCAGGCTACCAGCAAAAGCACCAGGCCCACCATATGCAGCTGACAAAGCTCCACTTTGGCTTCCACCATAGCCTCCAGCACCACATGATCCTCCAGAGTTTCCAAGAAATGAGCAAACGGCTGTGCCATATCCACCGCCACCTACAGATATTCTTGAGGATGCTGAGTTCCTTTGCAAAGACATGTTCTTGGTAGCTGCTAGGTAAGCCCACCTGGTTTAGATATGTGAAAAAGATAGCAAGCTACTCACCAAGTAAACATAAGCTTTATATATAATAACAAGTGGGTGTATTCTTTTGGTACAGCCTCCTAAATCCAATTTTGGCTCTTAATTTTCTTGATGAAATGTTAATTAAAATGTATATCTAATGTGTCCACTCGGCCTAAATTGTAAAACGCCTTTGGGCCCTTGTTAAGAAAAAAGGGTGGAGGAAAGATAAGTATTATTTTATTTCCTTTAATCTAATTAAGGTAAGCAGATAATTTATGTTCTGAAACTATTTCCTCATCCCTTCTCACAGGTCCCTGTTTTATAGGTAAAATATACAAGTGAGGTTTGCTAATGAAATTCCTATGATAATATGAAGCCAATGAGAAATATATCATTCATTTGTGAGAAATGATCCTGTAATAAAAATGAGTTTGGATCAGTTCCTGTGGGGAGATTAAGTAAGTAAACAATGAATTGAAGAGTTTTGATTTAATAACCAGACTTAAGAACCCACAATAACATTATTATAAAGTATTTATTATTGGAAGAAAAAAAACTTTTTTTTCACTTGTCTTACAGAGTATTCTGCTAAACGAACAGACTAATAGATGGAGTAGGATGCTATAAAAATAGCAGCAACCTAATATTTGCAATTTGACAAAGGAGCTCCCTCTGACTACTTACACGTCACAGTGGTTTATGACTACAGTATCTTAAGAGGTTAAATTAGCATGAACATGGATGTGTAATACTGTTCAAAGGCAAATACATTTAAATTTGGAAAGTACGTCGAAAGATCCAGTTCACTTTTCTCCAAGTCAAAATGTAATTTTTTTTTGGTGCATCTTAACGGAAACATACCACTGTCCCAGGTAGTTGTTAAGTAATCACAGTTCCATCATGGTATTTTCAGTAATGATTAAAATCTGCAAATCCAGAGAAAACTGATTTATAAAAATATGCAAATTAAAGAGGACCTGTCACCCCATTTATCGGCACTAGGAGCTGCTTACTAAAGTAAGCAGCTCCTAGTGCTTGAACAAATGCCGCAGTGTTAGAGTGATAGCGTTAACGGAAACGTGACTAGGGGCGGTGACTGCCGTCTAGCACGCAGCAGTCAATGCCGGCCTATGGAGCAAGCGGGCGGTCCAGGGTAGAGGCAGCGCCTCGGATCGCCCCCTCATGATTACACTATGCCCCGCTGCAGTGTTTGATAGCGTTACCGGAGGTTTCCGGTAACGCTATGATTCTAACACTGCGGCGTTTGATCAAGCACTAGTGCCGATAAATGGGGTGACAGGTCCTCTTTAAGCTTGGGTGCTCCTGTGAGCGTCATCTAAGCTATTTGGTGCTTGGTCGGCTTATACTTATTTATCCTCCCTGATGTCACCAGGTCTCCAGCCGGAGCATGGGAGGAAGAGGAACTACTTGGAGCTCGGTCGGCAATAATCACCCCTTCTCCCTTCCATTCCCATGTACGAGACCCAGTGACGCCTGGAAGGAGGAGGCAATAAGTGTCAGAGGAGGAGTGAATAATTGCAAGCTGACACAGCGCCGAGCAGTTTCGATGGCGCTCACAGGAGCACCAAAGCTTAATTTACATATTTTTACAAATTAATTTTGTCTGGATTTGCGGATTTTAACCGTTAGTGAATATCAGGATCTTACTGCCGGCATGTAAGTGCGATTCCTTAAAAACTACCTGGGGCCAGTACTAGATTTCTTTTAAGTGGACAAGGGCGTGTGCAGATTGCCTTCAAAATATTCCCGCCCCTTAATTTGTCCCCACCCTCAATATTTTGCCTGCCCTTCCTGTGTTCCAATCCTCAGTATTTTGCCCTCTTCCTGTGGATGCAGTAAGAAATGAAGTCTGCATTTTCCTCCTGCTGCCCACAATTCTGCTCTCCTGTCCGTGGGGCACGTGATTGTGGCTGAGCTGCTACCGAAAAGACGTGTTAGTAAAAGGAGCACATACCATTTTTTTTATCACATAGCACTCCATTAAACACTTATAGGTTTCTTTGCCCCCCAGCCAGTTGATATTCTTGTTGTAGATCTTGTGTCAGGAAAGAGATGCGTTCGGAAAGAGATGTTCGGAAAGCTGAAGGCATTTGACTGAGACTTAATTATTTGAAGTAGAGATACGTTGTTTATTTTATACATAACTATGCCATGTTGTTACATGAAGATGGAGAGCACCCAAGCTAGCCTGCAGTGCAGCAAACAATGTTCTCATCATTCTTACATATTTCACAGAAATGTTCCTGTTGTGTATAATAGAAATCTAGTAGGGACCAGGCAGAAGAACAACTTATACTATGATATATACATTATGAGACCATTTCCCATCCAAACATACAGAACATATAGAAGGAAAAAAATGTAATATATATTTTATATTACAAAAAGTAATATACTGGAAGTCATTTATTACAACCCCAAGTAATCTGAACCAGAAAACTTCATACATTGTTATTTTCAATAAATTATCACTTATTATTATTGAAAGGAACATAAGAGTAATATCCAATCAACAAGAAATACAGGTTACCGGCACCACCACATTCGCAAGTAACATAAACGTGGACTTCAGGTCCGAGAGCCAGGGTTGTGAACCGGATCGTGTAATATGTCCCAACTTGGCGTGGCGTGCATCTTCCCTGATTATTTTCCTACGATAAAACGGACATTGTCCCCGATACCGGTGAGTGCCGCATATTTCTTTTCTTTGCCGAACATAAGAGTAATATGACTACGTTTTATAAAAAGTATTTTAAAATCTTTTGACTGAAGTAATTGTGATATAATATAACGTCCATCCACTGGAGCTCACAGTGGGAAATTATCTTTTTTTCAAACCGCATTTGAGGCTTACCAATAATAACACCATCAGAGCATTTTGGTGGTGGAAGGCCACAGCTTAATTAAAATTGCTTAAATACTAATATAACATGGCTTCTAACCAGTATACCCTTTACGCTGGAAACCATCTTTTTGTGGTTACCCAACCATTTACAGCAAAAACACACATACATGGAAAAATGTTGGGGCTAATTTTGTAGAAATGAGCCAACTTTTTTTAGTAAATTTTTTTTTTTGGTTTTATTAAATCTGTCCCAGTTCCTCCATTATACTGTTTAGCCAAAGAGACTTTGGTTTACAGTTTCTTCATTGCTTTCTAGTCTGAAAGTGAGTACTGTAAAAAAAATTTGTGGGTCACTGCTACAAGCCCCGGGTCAGGCGACCCTGGGCAGCTGGACTCGGAACTTCTTTTGCTGTCCTATGTCCTGCTGACTTGTAGTGAAGGGAAGTGACTGTGCAGTTATTACAGCCTATGCCTACAGTGGACCGCTATATAGAGGTGCTAATATGTGCTTATTCAATATAGCATATAACCAGAACAGGATATAACCTCTAGTATCATGGATACTAGGATATCAGGGTCTTGACTCACCCTGGACCTGGGAACCGGAACATTTGTTATGGGTAAGAAAGTGGCTCACCTTTTACTTGGGGCATCTGCAATACAACCATACATGTTTAACAATATTGTCTAATGGCACAACGGCACTTGGCTTTATGTTTGCCCAAGTTCGATATTATATATGTTGCAAGGTTTCCATCAGTGTCCATGTGGTGTTACTTCCTGGTCTGCGCTTTACCATCTGTGGTTGCACAATTTTAACCCCCTACATCTTCTTTATGCCAAGTGGGTGGGGAGTGGTGTGAATGGGCAAGAAGTGGGCAGGGGCCTAGCATTTCCCCAGGCACATTATCCTCTTTGCCCCTTAGTATATTCCCCTCTAGTATTGAGCACTGGGGGGTATGTATCATGAGGGGCAGACTATACACCCAGTCGTGATAAATCTGCCCCTTTGAGGCCAGGAACTGGGGAAACCCAGCAGTACCAGATGGTCTTTGTGGTTTATAATCAGATCAGCGACAATCAGCTGACACAACTTTCATACAAAACATACTTCTTCTTACGGTACTTCTAGAACCTGCCTATTAGCCATGTTAGGGGCTGGTCTGCCTGTTGATGAGTAAAGTAGGCTCCTAGATCCCATTCTCAATATTAGAGCACTATTTTCAGTAGGCCTTTGTTGGAAAGGGCATGTGTAATAAATGCCCTTTATATGTGACTCAGACTCAAAATCGAGTACTGTAAGTGTCACACAAGGTATCAAGCAAAAATGATATAGTCAGGAAATTATACTTGCATGGAAAGTTTTTATTGCCAAAGAAACAGAAGTTTTGAACAGAAAAAGATAGGAAACCCATCAAGTTATAGAATAAATGTTAGTATATCAAACTGGCTGATTACTGTGAATACTGCAAAGATGATGAAGCTGGACATAAAATGTAACTAAAGGCTGTGAAGGACACATTTAGTCATTTAGTGTTGGACCAGCAGAGGGCAGTGCATAACGCAAGGTCTCACTTCTCTCTGCCTGGAATTTTCTTATAACAAAAAGATGTTAAGGTCTATCATCACCTTTGCATTCTGGATACAGCCATCTGATCATTAACAAAAGGCATCTAAAGCTGGGATATTTCCAATGAGGTTCTGCCTAGATGCTTACAGAAGATAAAGGTTGAAGTTGTTTAAAATAGCTTTCTTGGAATAGGAAGATAGCAATAGACTCTTTCTTTAACACATCTTCGGTTCGATCTTGTCTATCTTCGTTGAAACTAGTCTCCCGTCCACTCTCTCTTCGGTGATTTTTGTCACCAGACGGTTTTTTTTTTTATCTCAATAAAAAAAAAACAAGGGAAAAGTAAGTAAAGGCTATGTTCCTTTAATATAAGACAAGGAGGTTTAGGAATGAGTTTCAAGACTTGATTAAAGATAATAAACTAGTTGACAGCCTACTAACCAGTGGAGCTTAGGCAATAAGGTCAACCATACAAGTCCATAGCAGAATTCTTCACTCCCAATCTCATAGCGATATCAAATTTACAATCACCTGTCATTGATGATGAATCAGATCTTCCATCTCGTCTTGAAGACCATTCAGCGCTGCTTGAACCACTGCCTGAGCCACTACCTGAGCCACTGCCTGAGTCACCACATGGACCACTGGAGAGAGTGATACTTATTAAAACACAAAACTTCATACTCAAAAAGAAGAACACAATTGGGTGACCACCGAGTAAAGAAACCTACTCACAAACTTCTGGATCTCTGATCATCAGGAAGCCCTCAAAGATGATATGAGGAATTTAGTCAATGGATCTCAGGTTTACCATCATGTGTTCAATGGACATGTCTACCACCATATTTGTTGTGAATGACCTTATTTAGTTGGATCTATTTCTCATTTGGCCATGTAATAATCTTTGAACTTTCTCTTCTTTATGGGTTCCACATTATGGACAGACAAGGGACTAAACCTCAGGGTTCTACTAACTTTATTTTCAATGCCTGGGACAGGTAAGCTTTAGACTCTCCTACCCTGAAAAGGGCAAATGAGGTAATAAATGCTGTTGAGACTTTTTTTTCTCTGTGAGGGGCATTTATTAATTTTGGCGCACAGTGGCACTGGAGCCATGTATATTTTTCAGTGGGATGTAAGGTTGTAGTGCAAGGGATTAATGAACTGGCACACAGACTAAAACATTTGGAACTCCCTAGACCAACTTTTAGCTGCTCTCTTTTTGTGCAACAAATTGATCCAAAAACGCATAGGAAAAATAGAACCTCCAGAAAACTGTTGACTTCTCAAGCGGCGCCAAATTTTTCCGCTCAAAAAGTCGAGAGTGTCAGAAAACACTAATATTGTGGCGCCGGCACTTCATAAATTCTGGTGCAAGAGGCGTAGAAAGGAAGAAAAAAAACATTGACAGTTTTCCATTTAAAAGGCCATCATAAATGACCCCATGTATATTTTGTGTTTTCATAGATTTAGGTGTAATGTGCCCAGAGAACCTCAACATTCATCTTAAACCAGTATTTTATTAAAAACAGATAGCACAATAAGGGCCTTGTATTTTCCTTACCATCCTCCATCCAGCAGGCGGCGGTACATTTCTATCTCATTTTCCAGTCTGGTCTTGATGTCCAGCAGTAGTTTGTATTCACAAGCTTGGTTCTCCATGTCACTACGCACTTGTGCTAATTGATCTTCTAAGTGGGAGACCATTTCTTGAATCTGAGCCAGCTGGGACGCATAGCGGCCCTGAGTATCAGCCAATGTGCTCTCCAAGGAACGTTTCTAGTTTAGGGAAAATGTTCTGATTACTATTTTCAGTGGAAGATAATGACTCTACTCAAAACCATCATCACCTGATAACCAAATCTAGTATATGTGAGTATCCACAAAATCTGTGTACCCCATAGATAATGATATAAATCTTACCATGGCGAGCTGGGTCTGGAGGTCTATCTCCATAGTCTGCATACAACGTTTCTGTTCGGTAACCTCAGACTTGCCCGTCTCAATTTCCGTGCTGCTATTAGAAATCTCATTGCTCAGTTCAGTGATCTTAAAAAAAATAACAAAATAACAGTACAGTAGAGAATAAAGATCCAAGGGAATCCGATACAAAGTTTAGAGGAAATATCTACCACACCTTTTGATTGTATTCTTGTTCTGCCTTTTCACGATTTTCATTTGCCAGCTCCTCATATTGAGCCCTCATGTCGTTGATAACTTTAAGAATGTTGAACCCTGGAGCGGCTTCTAACTGTACATTGACATCGCTGGTTTGTCCTTGGAAGCTATTCTTCTCCTACACAAGAGTCAGCAGATGCAGTAAATATACCAATATACAGAGAGCTATCAAAATGCATAAGCAGGGATTAAGACAATCTAGATGTTTGCTCTTGTATAAGTGAAATTTTGGTACTTGTCAACATGGCTGTAGGTTAAGGGTTTCTTGCTTATAGGTACAAATCATGCTTTAAAAAATTATAGGATCCACTCTATTGCAGATGCAAATATATTGTAGAGCAGTGGTTCTCAACCTTTCTAATGCTGTGACCCCGCAATACAGTTCCTCATGCTGTGGTGACCCCAAACCATGCAACTTGCAGTAAAAACACAGTAAAATTGCGGCTCCGATTTTGGTCGTTCGACCCCCACTGGGGTCCCCACCCACAGGTTGAGAACCACTGTTGTAGAGGTTTTATATGAACATCTCAGCTCCAATCAATTAAATGAGGCTCAACTGTGCCATCTCAGCAAATAGACAATCATGCCGTTGTTTCTGGAGGTAAAAAGTCAGATCATGATTTTAGTACCTGTTCATGGTTTTTCTTGTTACATGCAATCTCTTCTTTTAGATCCTCAATTTGACTCTCAAGGCTAGCCTTCTCCAGGGTCAGGTTATCCAGAACCTGACGTAATTCATCAATGTCCGATTCCACACTCTGGCGCATTCTCAGCTCATTTTCATACCTTTAGAATATATTAGTCATACATCAGGGGAGATTTATCAGAAGTGTCTGATGTAAAACTGTTCTAGTTGCCCATGGAAACCAATCAGAGCTCAGCTTTCATTTTATAAACAGCTGTGGGAAAATGAAAGCTGAGCTCTGATTAGTTGCCGTAGATAACTAGCACAATTCTGCTCTCAGACACTTCTGAAAAACTCCCCTTATAGTTTCTGAAATTTAATATATTTTACTTTGTTATAACATATCAAAGCTTCTTCTGGTCAAGCAATCCAAAGTGGATCAATAGGGCAAGAAGAGGGCTCTTATACCTAATGAAAGGCCTAAAGGGACGCCTTTGTACATGAGTAATGAAATATATCTTTAATGGATATAATGGAAGTTTTTTTTTACAAACTACCAGCAGGTGGTGCTATATACCTACTATATACTTTACTATCCAGTAGTAACCTGCATCAAGAGCTTTGTACGTTAAATAGGTGCAGTGCATATATCTTCGTTTAATATGGGTATGTACGTGTGATAAGTAAGCATGTAGAATGTCTTTATGCACAATAAGTGTTAATACAAGTGTGATGTGCAAGGCAAAATTAAAACCACCACTAGAGGTGTCCATTGCTGTATTCCACTATGGAATAAAATAATGGACACCTAGAACTGAAAGAACGGTAAAGAAGGTGGGCCACCAGAACCAGATTCACTTGTGCCCGCTGATCCTTAGTCTGACACTGGGAAGATTCCATAAACTGCCTTATCCCTTTCCCCCCCCAAAAAAATACTTGCATGCTTGGCATAGCCTGCTTTAGTATTTGGGGATAGAAAGAAAAGCTGTTAGTTATTTAAGCTCCTAAAGGCACCATGATGAATTAGGAAGAGCAAAAAGTTGTAGTCCAGCACTCGGAAGTTGACATAAAATCCATTCTTTTATTCATGAAAGTTAAAATCCAGGACAAACTCAACCTTCGCACCTCAACAGTTCTGTCTTGGATGGACCGACTAAGACATAACTTTTAAAACCCGTTGGTTGAGTTTCAACTATGTTGCTGGATTTTAACTTAACCCAGATTTTGTCTTTGCTGTTTGTTTACAGGAAGAAAATTGTTGCATGATAATTGTTGCTGATAAAGATTACAGAGAAGAGATCTGGAATTCAATTGGCTGCTGTCTCATTAGTAAGCCCTATGCACATAACCATTTGGGGTTTGGAGATGTAAAGTTTAGCTAGATTTCCTATGGAGAGGGGAGCGGTGTTGAGCGCTCACCCCTCCTCCTCCTCGCCGTTTGCCCGCATGGGTTACGGCATGTGCGTGAGGTCTTAGTTATTTACCCTCTGTAGTTCACAGCTATTTAGCAACATAAATCTATTAAATTTATAAAACTTACTTCATTCTGAAGTCATCAGCAGCCAGCTTGGCATTGCCAACATCTACAGTCAGTTTATTATGATCCATTGTGGCAGACATGATCTATGATGAAAGATAAAATAATATAAATTCAACATATATTTTAAAAAGTGTATAGCTATATAGAAATATAGCGTAAGATTGCATTACTTTATCTACAGTATTCTTAATTTCCATGGTTCTACAATTAATGATTGTTGCCTATATTATTGCCTAGATGCAACAGCTTTTTCTTCCTTTTTGTATGCACACTCCTGTCTGTGCCCTCATTTTGTTGCTGAAAGCTTCTAAACTAAGCATTTCCAGACAGGTGATAAAACAAATGAGAACTTACCTTAGCTTTAATCTCTTCAATGGTCTCGTAATATTTGCTGTTGTCAACTTTTTCACATTTTTGTGTATCGTACCAACCTCTTATTTTATTCTCAATGTCTGCATTTGAGTCCTCCAAAGCCCTCACCTTATCCATATAGATAGACAAACGTGAATTTAAATTCTGCATGGTTTCCTTCTCTCCTGCCTGAAGAAGTCCATCTCCTCCACTTGAGAAGCCACCAAATGAGCCTGTGCTAAGACCTCCTCTTTGTCCACCAACTGCATTTCCTCCACCAAAGCTACCAATGCCCCCATTACCAGAAACACCACTTCCAAATCTATGTTGCCCAACTGAACTTCTACTAGAATATCCACTGGTAGACCTAGTACTGAAGTTACCCCCTCCACTGCTTGAGTTACCACTGAAGCCTACTCTTTGCCCACTGGAACTACTGCCATATCCACTGGAACTTGGCCCGTAACCCCCACTAGGACCCCCAGCATTTGTACTATCTCTATATCCTCTACTAGAGCCACCGCTTCGACCACCAAAGGTGCTACCATAATCTTCACTTTGTCCCATATTGGAACCACCAGTATTTCCAGTGGAGCTCCCACTATACCTATCATTGCTCCTTCCACCAACATTTCCACTAGAACTATAGCTATGGCCTGTTTGTCCACTGGAATAACCTTCCGAACCTCCTCTCTGTCTATACATAGCAGAATCAGAATCCTCTCCGTGGTATCCACTAGTTGCTTGTCCTCTGTGGGTATTTCCTCTAGACCCTCCAGAATTCATTTGTTGAGAACCTTCATCTTCACAGTTATCGGGTTGTCTTACTGCCCTATTGGATCCAGTGTTCCCATAGGCTTCTTGGGCGTTAGAGCTTCTGTAGGACATTTTGTCAAAGACACAATGTTAGGACTCCAAGAGAAAAGTTTGATGTCAAAGTGTGGCATAAAAAAGAAGCAAGATTTCATCATTTTATAGTGAGCTAGGAGTCACGTGGAAGCATTCCATTACAATGGGAGTAATACAAGGTTTGTTAATAACTGACTCAGGGACCATCATTCCATTAAAAATTTGTAGTAAAGTTTTAAGGTTGGAGCTAAGGTGGAGTTATCTACGAAGTTTATTGGCCAAATGTATTCTATAATTTCATGTTTTTTTTTACAATAATTTTAATTATTACATTCAAGTAAATAATTAAACACTAAGACTTCCTATAAGCTACAGCCTTTTTCCTATTGGCAATGGAGTAAAACCAACAGACCTAAAATAAACTATGAACAATAAAATGTGATGCTGCTGTAAAACCCATACAAAATTATAGGTAGCAATTTTGGTTAAGGTTGTTATTCACACACTTGAAGAATTGGCACAAAAGCCCCTGTTATTATCACATGCTCCATTATGTGTGAGCCAAGAATTATGCAATGATGTATATTGAGAGTATGGAGTACAATGATATAGAATTGCTATGGTCAGTGTTCTACATTTTTTCATTCCATTGGAGATGAGGAGCTGAGATTTTGAAATTACACATTGCAGAGCCTGTGTGGAAGCAAATGGAGTCCCTGCATCAAAGCCTAAGGGTACTGTATGATGGCTCTGTGTTACATGTAAGGAGTAAAATAGCACATATGTTAATCAGAGCCCACCCACTTGGCCAGCTATATGGAAGCTTGACTCATGAATTCTGGGAAAATATTCAAAGTTTTCCAGGATGGGATAAGGAAAACCATGCCTCTTTAAACTACCTTGTAAGGCAGCTCCCGTGACATCAAGCATGAACTACAAGAGACCATAGACCCAACCAGGTCGAAACAGGTGTGATTTTCCTTATCCTTATTTTCCTTATCCCATCCTGGAATAGTATGCACACGTTATATATACACACATTTAGTATGTGTACATCAAATACTTACACTGTATATCACACACCATATACACATACAGTATAAACACGCCATATACACACATACTGCATACACACAAGTACACCATATACATACATACAGAAAATAAAGTGGGAGAAATAAGTATTTGATCCCAGACTGATTTTGCAATTTTTTCCACCTTCAAGGAATGGAGAGATCTTCAATTTTTATTGTAGGTACTCTTAAACTGTCAGAGACAGAAAAAGAAAAAGCAGAAAATCACATGAGTTTAAAATAATTAATAAGCATGCTATTGCAAGAAATATCCAAGAATTCTATCTCTCTCGGTGCTGTTAGTTTTTATTTAATAAGCCCCGCCTACTCTGCACTCATTAACGTCAGCTCCTCCTACTGTGCACCCATTACCTGTATTTATTGTACCTGATTGAACTTGTATCCTGTATAAAAGACACATGTCTACACATTCATTGAATCATATGCCAACCTCTCCACCATGGCCAAGACCAAATAAGTTTTTAGTTAATACATTTTAGACCTGCACAAGGCTTGGATGGGCTACAGGACAATAGGCAAGCAGCTTGGAGAGAAGAGAACAACTGTTGGCATAATTATTAGAAAATGGAAGAAACACTAGATGACCTACAATCTTCCTCAGTCTGGGGCTCCACATACGAGATCATCTTGTGGGAAAAGGATGATACTGAGAAAGGTGAGGAATCAGCCCAGAACTACACAGGAGGACCTGGCCAATGACCTGAAGTGAGCTGGGACTTCAGTCTCAAAGTTTACCATTAGTAACACACTACAAGACCAAAATAGAACTTTTTAGTATCAACTCCACTTGCTGGGTTTGGAGGAAGAAGATGGATGAATACAACCCTAAGAGCACCATCCTAAAGGTGAGCCATGGGGGTAGATTTCTGCAAAGGGGACAGGAAAACTGAACTGAATGGAGGATGGTTTGGGCCATGTATCGCAATATTTTGGATAAAAACATCCTTCTCATCCTCTCAGTAAGAGCATTGAAGATGGGTCATGGTTGGGTCTTCCAGTAGGACAATGACACAAAACACACAGCCAGGACAAGTAAGGAGCGACTCGGTATGAAGCATTTCAAGGTCCTGGAGTGGTCTAGCCAGTCGTCGAACCTAAACCCAATCAGAAATCTTTGGACGGAGCTGAAACTCAATACAGTGTAATACAGCTTCAAAACCTGAACGATGTGGAGCTGCACTGTGTGCAAATTTGGTCAAGAAATACAGGAAACGTCTGACCTAAGGAATTTGCTTCTGTACCAAATATTGCATTCTGTTTTTCTATGGTATTAAATACTTATTTCATGCAATAAAGTGCTAATTACTTATTTAAAAACCATACAATGTGATTTTCTGGATTTCTTTTTTAAGATTCTGTTTTAACAGTTGAAGTGTACCTACAATAAATATTACAGACCTCTCCATTTTTTGTAGGTGGCAAACTCGGCCTGGGATCAAACACTGATTCTCTCAACGTACACAGTATATAAAACATATTTGCACTTTATACACATAAACAGTTAAACACTATATACACACATACACACCATAAACTTAAATATAAGCTATAGACACATACAACATATACAAACACATATACACTCACCACTTTGGTACACCTGTCCAACTGCTCGTTAACGCTTAATTTCTAATCAGCCAATCACATGGTGGCAACTCAGTGCATTTAGGCATGTAGACATGGTCAAGACAATCTCCTGCAGTTCAAACCGAGCATCAGTATGGGGAAGAAAGGTGATTTGAGTGCCTTTGAACGTGGCATGGTTGTTGGTGGAAGAAGGGCTGGTCTGAGTATTTCAGAAACTGCTGATCTACTGGGATTTTCATGCACAACCATCTCTAGGGTTTACAGAGAATGGTCCGAAAAAGAAAAAACATCCAGTGAGCGGCAGTTCTGTGGGCGGAAATGCCTTGTTGATGCCAGAGGTCAGAGGAGAATGGGCAGACTGGTTCGAGCTGATAGAAAGACAACAGTGACTCAAATTGACACCTGTTACAACCAAGGTAGGCAGAAGAGCATCTCTGAATGCACAGTACGTCAAACTTTGAGGCAGATGGGCTACAGCAGCAGAAGACCACACCGGGTGCCACTCCTTTCAGCTAAGAACAGGAAACTGAGGCTACAATTTGCACAAGCTCATCGAAATTGGACAGTAGAAGATTGGAAAAACGTTGCCTGGTCTGATGAGTCTCGATTTCTGCTGCGACATTCAGATGGTAGGGTCAGAATTTGGCGTCAACAACATGAAAGCATGGATCCATCCTGCCTTGTATCAACGGTTCAGGCTGGTGGTGATGGTGTCATGGTGTGGGGAATATTTTCGTGGCACTCTTTGGGCCCCTTGGTACCAATTGAGCATCGTTGCAACACCACAGCCTACCTGAGTATTGTTGCTGACCATGTCCATCCCTTTATGACCACAATGTACCCAACATCTGATGGCTACTTTCAGCAGGATAATGCGCCATGTCATAAAGCTGGAATCATCTCAGACTGGTTTCTTGAACATAACAATGAGTTCACTGTACTCAAATGGCCTCCACAGTCACCAGATCTCAATCCAATAGAGCATCTTTGGGATGTGGTGGAATGGGAGATTCGCATCATGGATGTGCAGCCAACAAATCTGCGGCAACTGTGTGATGCCATCACGTCAATATGGACCAAAATCTCTGAGGAATGCTTCTAGCACCTTGTTGAATCTATGCCACGAAGAATTGAGGCAGTTCTGAAGGCAAAAAGGGGTCCAACCCGTTACTAGCATGGTGTACCTAATAAAGTGGCCGGTGAGTGTATTTATACACTGATACACACACATGAATGAATATATTCACTGTCAGGCAGTATTATTATTCCGAGAAGGGAGGGGGGTGCAGTCAGAGGCCACAGATATCATGGAGCCCAGTAACTTTGAGACACATGGGGAAATTAGAGCTCATTGTTTCTTACTACTTCCGAACCCTCCCCCAAATTACTCATCTGAGCTGCTGGCTCATAATACTTCTTGTAGGCAGAGAGTGAGGTGGCACCCAGGCCTAGTAGACTTAGGGGGTCTATAAGCTGTGTGTCTTCTATATGAAGGGCTAATACTATAATAATAAATTATAGTTGGTGGGGAACTTGGTATAGATTTTGCATTGAGGCTCTAAACTTGAAGTTACACCTCTAGTACTATGTACAATAAATGATATCATCCTACTAGTGTAGTAAATTTTAAAAACTCTTCTGACATGGTGGATAAATTGTAACTTGTATTCTTGGCAAGATCTTGCATCTCATCTTTCAACCTGCAAACGTATTGTTGATAGATTAGAAATACAATTGTCTTGAGCCAACTTTAAGGATAACTCCCGCTGCCTCGGGGAGCAAGTGACTGTGGGTGTGGAATTAAGAAATTGCAATATTAAAGTTTTAATAGGAAACAAATGAGGGATGTGAGTTTAGATTTACATGATGTTGCTAACATTGAGCATATGGAAAAATATAAAAGTAACTAAAGTCAATGTGCCATGGAGAAATATGGAACCTGCTCTTCAAAGGGCGTCACGGTGGCTAAGTGGGTATCACTTCTGCCTTGCAGCTCTGGAGTCCTGGGATCTAGTCCCACCCAGGTCAACATCTGCAAAGATTTTGTATGTTCTCTCCATGTTTGCATGGAATCCTCTGGTTTCCTCCCACACTCCAAAACATACTGGTAGGTTGTTTAGATTGTGAGCCCCATGGGGAAAGGGACCAATTTGACATGCTTTGTGCAGTGCTGCATGATCTGTGTGCGCTATATAAATAAATAATTATTATTAAATTTTTAAAAAATTAAAACACCAAGGATAGATGAAGGTTATTGGGTGAGGACCTTCATGTCACCTCTGGAACCTGGATTTCAGTGTATGGGAGTTCTTAAGATGATATTTGTTGCCACCTGTCTATTTCCTGGGTGTCAGATTGAGAATGCCAACCAGGATGGTACTAGTAGCCCACCTTAATTTCAGGGCATCTTCAACTTTCAGAACCCTCAGAACGCTAACCTCATTGTGCCATATGCAAAGTAAAGGAAAAGTTGCCAGCACTTTCTCCAAAATGTCCTACCCCCTGTCCCCAGTCTTGGATCTTGCCCCATTGGATAAGTATGTCCTTATTAGCTGCTTTTAACAGTTATAACCAAGTTTGTAATGATCTACTGGTCCTTTGGTAGACCACTCAAACCAAACGGAGATAGGTCTGAGATTCTCTTCAACTCTGTGCTTGAAAGTCAAAGATCTTAGTTCAAAAGTTTGTCAGAAGTTACTGCACTTGTTTTCCTGCCATTAGCCGCACCCCAACTCCTTCTCTGACCCCATCCCCCCATGTTCACACACAGTAATAATGCATTTTCAAAATGATTTTTTGCTTTGTCTACAAAGCAGAGGGGTGGGCTGTGCTGTGTTCAATGAAGAGATCTCACAAAACAATGTACCAGAGATCTCCAAGTCCAGATACAATCCTGGAATATAAATGCATTTTTACAGTCCTGTTGCTACACACACCATTGTAAAGTTACACAGGGCTGCTACTTAACCTTCCACGCAGTTTGCATTACAGACTTATAAGCTGCCAATGAAAAGCACATTTATTGTTTTATCATGTTACTGTACCATTAAATGGCGTGTGAACCAATAACTATACAAACACAACAATATTTGGGTACATTTTCGTGTCATAAACTAAACCAGCAAATAGGAGTAGTCTTAAGCTTCACACAAGACAAGAAAGTCTCTGAACTTTATTATTTCGTATCAGACACTTTGATAAATCAGGTGTTGGTACTTTTACACTCAGCAGGAGGAAGTGTCAACCCCCTCCCCCATGTTCCTTCAGTACTTCCTCCTCCCTCTGCCTGCTGGGGAAGTTCTTTTATACAGTGTAACAGCTTGTGAATCTGCAGCACGGAAAACTAGCAGTCAGGGGCGGAATAAGGCTGCTCTGGGCTGTATGAATATTATAGCCCCTACAAGTCTGGAATAAACATCCTAGATATGGTACTAGAATGAAGCTTTTTGGGGAATTGAGGATGCATCCCTTCCCGCTTTTAAACTGCAGTTTCAGGACCTTTGAAGGACATTCAAAGGTCATGAAATGACTCTTGTTTACACGTGTATTGAGAGCAAGAACAGATTACAAGGATTTCATGGGTGAAGGTCCTTCTCAATATAAAATTTGGTGGGTCATTTGAGTGACTATAGGCCCCCTAGAAGGCGTTGGGCCCCAGGCTACCTCCCACACCACCTATATTATAATCCCCTAATGCATCCACTGCATACCCTTAAGATCTCAAAAATACATGTGCTTCAATGTATATACCGTATGTATGTTCTACTTTGAGGATGTGATATTGGATTATATGATTGTGGTATTGGTGGAGCCCCTTTCCTGGTGACAGGTTTCTTATTTGTTTGTGTACCGGGAGAAGGTCCTGACATAGATGTGTGTATTTTACAAGTACATTGTAATGCTTTCTGTGCTTCTGCTCAGCTTGGAGGGAAAGAGATATTCTGTTTATCGAGCCAAGTAGAGCTATAATTGACCTGTGAAAATGATCGGCCTTTGGGTTGTCCACTGTTCGGTAGCTGGATACCAGATCTGGCTTATTGTTTGATGATGCATTGGTGGGCTGGCAGCCACATTGGCATGCCCATTGCAATTAAATAGTTCCATAGTTTAACACCCAGAATGCACAGCTCTGATGATTAGGGTGTAGTGGTAGAATGGCTTCCTTGAGGTTCCTAATGTGTTCTAATTGGTTCAACCCTGCGATGCAGTCAACTGATCTAAACTAGGTTGGTTGAGGAAGGGTAAAAGGGCCTGAAGAAGTGATGACCTGCCATAACTTACTGAATAGTGATTTTAAAATGAATTTGTGAGTTAATGGTTAGCCGTACAAGACGTTGGTGTGAAGTCAACAAAGTTCTAAAGGAGACAAGGTCTAAGTTCACTGTAAAGCTAAAAGTGACCCGTCAGTATTCTAATTTTATTTTAAGTGTTGTCCTAGTTATCATATATATGGAATATAGGAATATTCAAGAATTGTACATAACAAAAGAGATTAGTTACTGATAAAAGCTTTAGCAGTGCCGCGTAAAGTGCAACCTAAAAGCGTCAGTGCCTTATGTGACAAACCTAACCTACTTATTATTTTATTCCACTGTCAAGTAAAGAAAGAATAGGTAAAACGTTTAACCCATATGGTTTGTGACCCACAACTATTGGTACATATAATGAAAAACGGATCATGTATAAATTGCTTCAGTAAAATCTTTATTTCATAGGTTGTGCAAAGCAAAAGCAAATACATTGTGTAATTTATAGAACGACCACAAGCCACAAGGAGACTGTTGCAGCTTTATGGAACAAACGTGGTTTAAGACGCTTGAATGAACATCATATAGCTGCATAAGAAAGTGAAGAGAATGATACAAATGCAAATAAACCCAACAGGTTGCTATTTTGCTTGAGCAGACAACATGTGTTGGCTTCCATAGAGTTTCTAGTATTCTTCTGTTTCTTCCACCACTTATTAATTCACAACTTTTCCATCCACAATGTTGTCATACACTTTCTTTACTCTTCTTGTTTTTTACTACCTACAAGAAGACAAAGGAATAGAATAGAATGAATCATTATTTCTTCAGTATACATCTTTCTTAAGTATGGATTTCTATTTTAAATATATGCATTTGGTCTTTGATCTTGTAATAGTAGAAAATTTTGTTTACCGTCGGTAGGTTCCTGTGCTGGATCCGGTAGTAGTTCCAGATCCAGTGGCCCGGGTTGTGCTAGATGCCCTGGTTGTTGATGATGACGATGAAGATGATGTGCTAGATTGTCCCGTGCCAGTTGTGCTAGTTGTTGAAGGAGAATTATTATTAGTATATACATACTATCAAACCAAGTATAAAAGAAACTTCTCCTGATGGTCATTCTTACCCTTCTCCATCCATAAGTTTGCGGTATGTTTCAATCTCTGTTTCCAGCCTGGTCTTCATATCCAGCAGGTCTTCATATTCTGCAGTCTGACACTCTATTTCAGCTCTGATGATTTCAAGTTGCTCTTCAATTCCAGTTATTTGCATTTGCACTTGTGATATCTTCATGCAGTAACGTCCTTCTGTCTCTGCCAATGTGTCCTCAAGTGATTTTTTCTACAAATGAGAAAGCGCAGCCCATCAGAAACAAATCATGTATGTAAAAACTTTCCCTTGCACCCAGCAATTAGAAATAACAAGAAAACAGATTCAGTCTGTGGCCACATAGTGAAGGTTAAAAAAGACACATGTCTATCAAGTGTAACCTATATCTCCAAAGTGTTGATTCAGAGGGTGGGAAAAACCTGTATAAGATGGATACCAATAAACCTACATTTGGGGAAAAAATCCTTACTCCAAATGCGGAAATAAGAATAATCCCTGTATCAACAGTTTCTCAGCACTCACCATGGCAAGCTGGGAGTGGAGCTCGATCTCCAGAGATTGAAGTGTCTTTTTTAGCTCAGATACTTCACTCTTGGAGGACTGAACTTCTACTGCTCCGGTGGAAATCTCTTTCTTCAAACCTTCACTCTTGAAAAAAAATGCATAGTTTAAATATAGAGCATGTCCTGTGTATAGTAATATAGTGAGATGTGCATAAATCTTACCATTTTATTGAATTGGGCCTCAGCCTCCTTACGGTTGTTCTCAGCCAGGGCCTCATACTTGCCTCTCATATCATTCAGAATCTTGGTCAGATCAATACCTGGAGCAGCATTCATCTCAACAGTGACTTCACCCATATGTACTTCCTGGGTTCCTTTAGCCTCCTGTGGAGAATAGGGTGGTTATTTTGTAATTCCCAATGTGAATTAAGTGGATTACTGAGAATACATATCTGTATTATATTATCCTACATCCTACTTACATCTTCATGGTTCTTCTTCAGGAGAGCCATTTCTTCAGTAAGGCTGTCAAACTGAGATTGTAGGTCAGTCTTGGACATAGTGAGCTCATCCAGGACTCTACGGAGGCCATTGATATCAGCCTCTACACTCATGCGGAGAGCCTTCTCACTCTCAAACCTGGTAAAAAAAAAAATCACAGAGTCTTAGGAACTACATTGTTTTAACAGGAACATGATGTCATAACACATTATTTTTACATTTGTCCAAAATTCACTCTCTAAGAAGTCTCATTTCATGTATAGGTAGGCCCCGCATTCCAGATCTTCTTTTAGACATTGGCCATTATAAGTATATTAAATAGTTTTATTCTTTATCACTTGATTCTAATTATTTCAGTGACTTTCGATGTGCTGTCAATAAGCACTGTCAGTATTATAAGTCGATGTAATATATTCACTGCATAGGTGTACAATCTGTAATTCTCAATCAACTTTGTGTCACAGTAATAATACATTAGACTTACAGCCTATACTTAAAATAACATTCAGGTGTGGCTGCAGTTACTGCGCCTCTGCTCTTGTATACCAGATTCATAGGGTTAAAAAATCTGAGATATTGGGGAGGTATTCAGTAGGGTCCTCACAATGGGCTAAGCTCTTCAAGTCTTTAGCATAATGATCTTTTATCCCAACCTGTACCCAAAGAAAGTTTGAAAAAAGTTGCTTTGTCAAGAATTTAGCAAAATAAACTTAAAGACCTTAACTGAGATGATTTAAAGGAAGTTATGTTGTAAGAATTTTTGTTATCAAACTCACTTCATCTGGAAGTCATCAGCGGCAAGCCTGGCATTGTCAACCTGCAAGACGAGGGCTGCATTTCCATTGGTAGCAGCAAAAATCTACAAGAACAAACATAATCATTAAGACGTATTCTAGGCACATTTGTCTATTGAAATTATATACTAACTTTAATTCTCTTTGCACCATGAAAAGAACTACCTACAATGATCTCTGTTTTATAATTGCCATTTGTATCATCGTGTTGTAGGTCATATTTATCCTTCTTTTACAATTACGCTGAATTATGGATCCCAGCTTCATATTAGCACTTTAATCCCATTTTTGGTGCATTGCCAACACATATCCCGCAGCACTGTACAAATTAGTACAGTATTCATTGTTCCCAGATGGGTGATCTACCTTCATGATTTCAAACATACAAGTACATGAAAGCAGATATTACATGGAACCAGTAAAGTTACCAATGCCTGGGTCAGTTTCCAGCCTGGTACCCCAATGATGCCAGATAGCAGTGCAAACCAGGGCTACCTACTGAGCCACAATTATTAACTACTTAATTGCCTGTTTTATTGACCTACCTTGGGAATCTGGCACCTGGTTACAAATTATCAAAGACATATATTATAATTATTACAGTCACTGACATTTATTAAACCTACCTTGGATTTTAACTCTTCAATTGTTTTAAAAAATTGGGAGTAGTCTTTTGCTCCTTCACCAGTAATAGGACCAGACTTATTCTGTTCATACCATTCCTTAATCTTACGTTCAAGCTCAGTATTTTTCTCTTCTAAGGCATGTACCTTCTCCAGATAATTGGCCAAGCGGTCATTAAGATTCTGCATGGTTTGTTTCTCATTTCCAGTGAAAATGCTTTCAACTGCTCCAAAGCCACCTCCGGCACCACCACCATAAGCTCCTCCAAAACTGGCTGCTCCACCACCATATTGTCCTCCAAAGCTAACTGATCCACCACCAAAATTTCCACCAAAAGCAGCACCACTAGAACCTGCACCAAATCCTGCACCATATCCTTCACCACCACCATAATAACCAGCACCACCAGCCATTACAGCACCTCCTCCATAGCTGGACCCACCACCAAAACCAACACTTCCTCCTCCTCTTTGACTATGTGCACTTGCACCTCCACTGTAACCTCGTGAGCTTGAGGATGAAGCCTGGTGAGAAGATGATGATTTTGTAACAGAGTAGGACATGTTGTTCAAGCAAAAGGACAACCTTTCCCGATGAAAAAAGCAGCTCCTGTGGGAAAAGTGGTATCGGTACAGCTTCTATTCTTTATTTATATATCAGATTCAAAGGGTGTGTCAATCTTGAATATTATAATATATGTTCTTCTTCATACATAAGAGTTCATTGCCAAGTTATTGCCACTGCATATATTTTGGATCAATTATGATTATCAATCAGTTGCCTCACTCTACCGGCTGGTCTTCTCACCCTTGAGTTGTTAGGCAAGTATGCTTTGCGGGTGGAGTTCTTGGAATTATGCATCAGAACACCTATAGAGAACCTCATTTCCATATATGAGAATTTCGTAACAATCATTTATAAAGTAATTAAGAGAGAATGAAGCTATGTTTTTTAAGGGACACATATACAATATAATATAGAATTGGAAACTGATATTTAAGGGGGTATATTTATGCCAATCCCAGAATGCTCTTTGATTCTGAGTGCTTTTAGGTCATAAAAGTGAGCAGCTGGAGTGAAATTCTGCTCCCTATGAGAGCTCATATGGCAACGTGATGAGAATGCAGAAAAAAATAGGGCTGCATAAACCTGTTTTCTTATACTATAGTTTGGAAGTACAGCCACTGAGAACTTGAGTTCCTTGCAGCAACTTACTCATGAAGTATGTCAGGGGATACCAGTTTACTAGCATATTACTGGAAGGGGCAAAACCATACTCGGAACAACTGTACTGCAAAGTCATTTAGTAATATATGGCAACCATTGAATGACCCTTTATTGTATACATAGACAAGTCATGTTTTTTAAGAAAGAAAGCAACCTCAATGACATCCATATTTTGGGGCTGAAAAGTACTCCTTGAGGCTTATTTACTAAGATTGGCGGATATTTCACTAAAAGAAGTCTGTGTATAATGCTGGGTGTGACTGATCCATTAAGAACATGCGCCAGAAAGCATGAATCTGGCCCGACAAAGTTCTCCAACTTTTTTTTGGTACATCTTTAACATAGGGCGTGTGAAAGACTTTGCATGTTAAATACGGTTCTCTGTCTGAATGAGCACCAGAATGCCCCCTAATTTGTGTTGCATGGAGGCTAGCCAGGCTGCGCCACAAAAGGTTCACGTGTGACACAATAGCGGTGCGGACACTTCTTAAATACCTGTGCAGGCCGTCTACACCTAGAAGAACGTGCAAAGTCCGTCAGAAAACTGGTGCAAAAGCCTTAGAAAATGTGCCCCCTGGTGTCTGTGAGCCTAGAGGTCTATTGGGACAATTACTTAATAGAATATTGTTCTGTGTAGTGCTCTATGGGTTGACACAGCTTACTACATGGAGAGATATGTAGTCACTAATGTTCTTAGGCAGTGAAACTGAAAAATCTCAAGATGAGGCATGTCTTGGTAAAATTGGGAGGTGACTTTTCTCAGAAAAAGGAAGGGCATAGTAGAAATGGGTGGTGCCTCTGCAAAGACCTGATATATAAACTTCTGCTGTAGCTCGGCATTACTGACTGCCCTGTCTGTCTATATTAATACCATGGCCAAAATAGAACAACTCCATTGGCACTCTACACCCAATAGCCCACCGGCCATCAGACCTTCATATAAATGGAATCTTTGAAAGGTCTCAAGTCACATGATAATATCTAATGATATGGATCATAACTAGTGGGGGTGTAATCGCTCCTAGGCCTAGTTGGTGTCTCTAAGGCCTCATACATTTTTGGAAATCATTGACTTGCATAACACATGGTAACGGTGCAGTGAGGACTCTGTGTCACTGCATCATGACTGAACTGGATGGCTGTGCCACATGAGATAGGTCAGGTCCTATTCCTGTCTGTGTTTTGGCCGTGGCCTTCTGGCTTCCTGTGGAGGTGGGAGGGGTGAGGATAGCTCAACCCACGCATCTCCAATGGACCATACATGTCCCCCAGGTCATGTGTATTTAGCCTTACCCACATGGAGATAACAGTACTATAGATAATTTGGAATATTTTGGGGGGAGGGGACTGGTATACAGTTTTTATGGAGGCCCAGCAATGTTGTATGTAGCCATGATTTAGTGTATACTTGGATGGTGATGGATATTTAGTTTAAGGCAGTGGCCTTGAATGGATGTAATGGGACACATTTATCAAGCAATCTGCACCAACATTGTGGTGTACATTGCACATAAATACAAAACTGGTTGCACATGTATTTATGTAGTGTTTGCCCGCATCATGCCCGCCGCAAGACAATCCAGTGCATATTCACACCAGAAGCCACATTTATGTCGGAAGTCCAACATTATTGTGGCGCACGCCCGTTAAACTGAGTGTGCTCAGTTTATGCACTTTGGGCACCCGCAGCGTGTGACAGAGTTGTAAAGACCGCACTTGGTCTTCATGAATCGGGTGTATGCAGTGAGTGTATGATAGTGAGGCAAACTGCACATATTAATAAATGTGGGCCAATTATAAAGGTATTAAAAGGTTCCAACACTGATCTAAAGCCTCAGCTAAGTTGTTTCCCTGGCTCAACCCTTGAATAGATTTATTCAGCGCATAAATTATTGACCTCCGTTTTTTTTTTGTTTGGATTTAATATATGAAATCTAATAATTGCGATGACGTAATTGATGAATATTTAACTTGTGCACCCGGCAAGTAGAGATCTGCCAGGTTTCAGCAGGTAGAACAGAAAAGCAAAGCTTCTGGAGCCCCAAGGAGAAACGTATGGTGGGTGTGTGTGAGAACGATCGAAACATTAAAGACTTTTAATATTCTAAGATTGAGTTATGTAGGTTTTGATTAACAACTGCATCACTGTGAATTACCTGTCAGCTTTTTTTTAATTTGCCATTACAGGAGAAGCCATTTTCACCCCATCTGTTGTTTCCCTAACAGCAGATCTAAAACAACTGTCTATTAGGATCGGTCAGATCTTAAGGGCGATGAATTCATACCCACTCACTGACGCCACCACCACTAGGTGGCAGATGTTTACCCGACATGGGCTCCAATCTGATGGACCATCTACAGTAACAATATTCATAAAGTAATAAGTGACGACAAGCAGATCTGGTATAACTTGCATCAGAAAAGTATTTATTTTCTAACTTGTGCAAAGCAAAAGAGAACATACAGAACATACAGATAAAATTGTGTAGAAACAGACTGCTGTGACATTATGGGAGTAAGAGATCACATAGCCATACAATGTGAAATGATGTTCCTGTGAGACTATATGACATTAAAGATTGACTTCCCTTATATTATTCCCATTCTAATGCAGTCCCATAAAAGAAGAAGTAGAGCATACTAAAAACAAAAGATTTCTAAATGAACCCGGCAGGTTTCCCTTTTGCTTGAGCAGACATGATCTCTTTGGCTTGGGTCAAGATATTAATATTCTTCCTTTTCTTCCACAACGTGTGAGCTCACAACTTTTCCATCTACCATATTTTCAATAAGCTTCTTTACTACCCTTGTCCTCTTTTGTTCTAAAGCAAATCAAAGACAAAATATTTAGTTACGGTGGTAAATTAATGTGACAATGCAATATGGCCATCCGATATTGTAGGCATCTATAATCTGGGAGATGGTCTAAACACCATCGTACATAATACATCAACGCATCGTAGATGAGATTAAGGTATTACCATGTTCAATGGCACCACCGGAACTGGTTATAAAAGAAGTGAGAGCAAAACTTGTAACTACATCTTCATTACTGTGTTGGTGGGAGGGCATAGTCACTGTGGGGGAGCTTTGTTATTGGGTGGTTTTAAAGAGCTGCCCTATGAAAGTGTGAGGAACAAAGTAGATCATTTTAAGAGGTAGTTTACACAATATTACTGTTGGGAAGTATTACAGCATGAACGCTCTAAAGAGGCCACTATTGCTGTATGGTGCATTATTATGACAAAAAGGGGACACTATTATTATGTATGACAATAATAATTTTGGGTGCACAACATTTTTGCAGCACTGGGATAGTGCTAAGGAGAACAATTTAAATGGAATTTTTGTATAAAAGGGAAGAAAGTTTGATGGTAATCTGAAGAGCTAAAGACATATGGGAAGCAAGCTTAGGAGCGACAAATTAGAAGTTGTCATGGCAGTTTTTGGTGTATGGGGAGGAAGGGGAATGACTTTACAGAAGACGTCACTTGAATAATCTGTATTCATCATATTGGGGCAGATTTACTTACCCGGTCCATTCGCAATCCAGCGGCGCGTTCTCTGCGGTGGATTCAGGTCCGGCCGGGATTCATTAAGGCAGTTCCTCTGACGTCCACCAGGTGGCGCTGCTGCGCTGAAGAGCATCGGAACGCGCTCAAGTTCACCGGCCTATTCCTTTCGTTCGGCCACGCCCCCCCGATTTCCGTCCCGTGCATGCCAGCGCCGATTCACCACAATCCGATCGCGCGCCCCAAAATCCCGGGGCAATTCAGGGGAAATCGGCGCAAATCGGAAATATTCGGATAACACGTCGAGAAAACGCGAATCGGGCCCTTGCATCTTGACTTTTCTTTTTCATAATTTGCTTATATTAGTTTTATTGGTCTATTGAAGTCATTCTGCTTCCACCACATACAACCAAAATTTTGATGACAACTTTTCCCAGTTTGTCTCCCAGGTGCTTGCTTCCCAGATGCCTTTTGCTCTTTACGTAACCACGATACTTCTCTCCACTTTAGGCCCCATGCACATGTCGGGCACGGGAGAGGAGGAGGGGGTGAGCGCTGATTGCCCCCACCCCTTCCTATAGAAAATAGTAGCGGCACGGCTGTAGATACGGCCAATGATAGAGCAAGCACTATTTTTTTGCAGCTATGGCTTGGAATGGTGAGCACTTGTTGTGCTCACCGTACCGAGCCCTTGTGCCATAGTTGTCTGTGGGGGATGTATGTACGGGTGCAAGCTTGCAGCCGTACATACGTCCAGATGATAGTTGTGTACATGGGGCCTTACTGTGATCATAATTTGGGGGTGTATTTGTGTATCTATGTAGAGTATCTGAAAGATAATTAAATTATAGGTAAACTCAGGCCTCGTGCACTCAACCATCATTGAGTTCTATTGTGCACGGTCATGGTGGGGTAAGCACACTGTGCACCCTGTTTGTTTCTGCAAGGTAGGTGTGTATGAGCTGTTATAAATATAAACTAAAGATTATGACTGCATTATTTGGGGCAGAGCTGATGGATTTATGGCTAACATGATTGTTCTGCTAAGACAATTAGTAGTGGATTATAATATAGGCAGTTTGGGTGGTAGCCCGGAGCCTAAGTCTTTTGGGGGGGGGGTCCATGACTACCCACAAATTTTATACAGAGAAGGATCTTCTCATATATATGTTCATACCACGTGTGCACATGACCATTTCAGAACCTTTGAAGGTCCTTCAAAGGTCCATTCCCCAAGAAGTTTGGTTCTAGTACCATATGTGGGAAGTGGATTCCAAACGTGTAGGAGTTATAATATTCATACAGCCTGGGGCTGTAGGAGTCTTAATTTTCCCTTGACTAAAATGTAACTAAACCTATGATGTCTTCAAAAAGATGTCACATTAATACTATCTTCAATACTATGTTTTTGGATGTTAAAGGAAAGGGGACAAATGTCTTGAGGCTTGAGCTTCTGATCTTTTATCACCTGTGTAACAATCTTACCACTGCCTTTAATGCAATTACTGGGCAATGGTTTGTCAAAAGATTCTGAGACATAAAGGAGCTAGATAATAGAGGCTTATGTGTCACTAGTAGTTATTGAGCCACATAGTAACCACCTCACTCTCTAAATATTAAATGTAAAAATTAAATGTAATATTTTAAAAGTGTAATGAGTTACAATGTGAACAAAGGACAATGATTACCTGTCTTGCTCCCGGTTCCTCGAGTTTGAGGTGGCGGTTTTGTTGTTTGTGACCCACTGTAGTTATTAATAAATGATCATTATTAGTGCTTTGGTGTCAGGAAACCAGTCATACAAAAAGATTTCCATTGACAATCAAACTTACCCTTCTCCATCCAGAAGTCTGCGGTACGTTTCAATCTCTGCTTCCAGCCTGGTCTTGATGTCCAGCAGGTCTTCATATTCTGCAGTCTGGCACTCTATGTCGGCTCTAAGTTGCGCCAGTTGCTCTTCAATTGAAGATATTTGCATTTGCAGTTGTGATATCAACATGCAGTAACGTCCTTCTGTCTCTGCCAATGTTTCCTCCAGTGTTTTTTTCTGCAAAGAAGAAGATGTCACCATAAATATAAAGACAGGTCTATTGTCAATGGCATGGGCTAAGAGACTGTTGTGTTTGGATCCAGGAAATTTAATCTACATCTATGGGTGATAAAAATATATTTTTCACATAGTTACTTACCATAGCAAGTTGTGACTGCAGCTCGATCTCCAAGGCTTGAAGAGTCTTCTTCAGTTCGGACATTTCACTCTTGCTGGACTGCACTTGTTGGGCTCCAGTTGATATTTCTTTCTTCAGGCCTTCACTCTTGTGAAAAAAAAATATACAATTTTAGTCAAATTAATCAGTACTAAATAAAATGCCAAATCACATTTATTCATGAAATGTTTCTAGGAGGACATGATTAGGCACAAAGTCATATGTGTAGGCTGGTGACACCAAAGTATTGTCACAGGAAGAAATAATAACTGAAAAACTTACCATTTTATTGAATTGGGCCTCAGCCTCGTTACGGTTCTTCTCAGCCATGGCCTCATACTTGCCTCTCATATCATTCAGAATCTTGGTCAGATCAATACCTGGAGCAGCATTCATCTCAACATTGACTTCACCCACAGTTGGTCCTTGGGATCCCTTAATCTCCTATGAAGGAAAAAAAGTTCTTGTATTAAATAGATCAAATGCACTAAATTGTTTGTGTGCTTTCTTTGTAACTTACATCTTGATGGTTCTTCTTGAGTAGAGCCATCTCCTCAGTGAGACCTTCAAATTGGGTTTCCAGATCAGACTTGGACAGGGTCAAGTCATCCAGCACTCTGCGCAGGCCATTGATATCAGCCTCTACGCTCTGGCGGAGAGCCTGTTCAGCCTGTAACCTGATAATACATAATGGACGCTTGTGAAGAACATATATTGTTGAAATGCATAACAAAATGTTTTTGCGCTCTAGTTAGTAAAATGGTATTAACTGTCATTTTCAATTAACGGTTCACTTACTTCATCTGGAAGTCATCAGCAGCAAGCCTGGCATTGTCAATTTGCAAGACAAGGGCTGCATTGCCATTGGTGACTACAATAATCTGCAAGGTAAAAGTCACGTTACATGATAAACTGAAATACCCTATTCCATAAAATGTTCATTTGTATGTTTTTTAACAGCTTAACATTCTAAAATAATAGCATCTAATATAGCATATGAAGCAGTAAATTATAAACTGTAACCTGGGACTTTACATGGCAAATTATATTTCACTCAATAAAAGGGAATGTCACCAGGATAAGACAGTCCTTTTGCTTTGTTCCATTCACGATTGTTAGTTCTACAGATACATCAAGTAATACATTTCTCACTCTTCATAAGCTTACCTGCCCTTTCAGCTGATCAATGGTGGCATAATACTTAGAGTAGTCTTTTCCTTTGTCCCCTGAGGTACTACTGCCCCTTTGCTTTTCATACCATTCCTTGATCTTAAGCTCAAGCTCAGCATTTGCTTCTTCCAAGGCATGGACTTTATCCAGATAATTGGCCAAGCGATCATTAAGATTCTGCATTGTTTGTTTCTCATTTCCGGAGAAGATACCCTCACTTCCTCCATAGCTACCTCCAGCACCACCACCAAAGCTTCCTCCAAAGCCAGCCGCTCCACCACCATAGCCTCCTCCAAAGCCAGCTGCTCCACCACCATAGCCACCTCCAAAGCCAGCTGCTGCACCACCATGGCCTCCTCCAAATTCTACCGCTCCTCCAAAAGCACTAGCACCTCCACCATAGCTAGCAGATCCACTGCTAAAGCCTCCTCCATATGATCCAGCACCACCAGCATGACCACCAGCCATATGGGCACCTTGTCCAAAGCTTCCCCTATGAACAGAGGAGGCTTGGTGAGATGACTGCCGGTAAGAATGGGACATGTTGTTCAAGCAAAAGGACACCCTTTCCAGATGAAAAAAAGCAGCTTCTATGGAAAGAGTAATATCTGTACAGCTTCTGTTCTTTATATAGTAGATTTTCTTGGGTGTGTCGTACCCTAATGTTAATGGTTTTTTTTTCAGACATTCCTTGCCAAGTGATTGCCACTGTTTGTAGCGTTTATCAATTATCATTATTAATTTTTTTGCATCACTCTAGCCGCTGGTCTTGTCACCCTTGGGTTGTTTATCCTGTTAGCGTGGTTTTAGGGTGGAGCACTAATAATGATCAAATAATCTGAACACCTTCATAGAGATTAAAATTTCTACACCTGAGAACATGAGAAGAATAATATTAATCGTTATATGTTATGACTATAGATGCAATGGTTATGCTAATGTAGATACAGTACCTTAAAACCATTATGCATTTATTATTCACTCTAGGCTTAAAAGTTGACATATGTTCATAGGAGTTCTGCTTTAAATTTTTTGATTTTTAAATTTATATTTTTAGTTTTCTGCAATAACATAACATCTTAGGTAGCACTGACCAGTTTGGCACTATCGGCTTTTTGGGAGAGATAAAAAAAAGCCAAGTTTATCTGTGTTTTCTTTGTCTCTCCTATAGATTTCAGTACAGAGATTCGCCCATCTGGAAACACCTTGGTTGGGCTTGTGGACAGAGATCAATGGGTATGAATACCCCTTTACCAACTGAAATATGTGCACATTATTAAGGTTCTAACTTCTCATACCACCAAGGAAAGCTGCAGCTAGCCAGCCATGCAGCAGCCAGTAAATAACCATCTATCCATATGATGTATGTTCAAATGAGAAATGTCTATTATGCTCATTCATGTATGGGGTCCTATCCACTATTGGCTCTGTGTATCTCTTCTTTATTGTATGGCGCATATGTATTTTTTGCAGAGTAACATAAAACTATGTACACACATGACTCGGTGACACTGTTTGAACTCTGCTGTCAATCCCACCCACATGTCTTATATCTCAGATTTAATCTACTTCCAACAAGTTTCAACCTTACTGTACAAGAAAAAGATAACTATCACACCCTTTAATAACGACCCCTTACTGAAGTGCATTTGACTAATCTTCTTTTCATTGATACGTGAATCAGAGGATTCCTGGTTAAATGTTTCATGTATTGAGCTTTACAACTGTATTATTTCCATATAGATCATTTTTTGTACTGTAATTGTCAAGCACCACACGGCAGCGACCTGCTTTAAGGCGACCCACGAGCGCCAACATCCACCATCACAACAGCGGCAACCGTCTTACGTGGTGAGGCCCACACCTACCTGACACAACTGCCGAACTGGAGCACCTTTATCCAACATGTTGGCCCATCAACCCAGCCAACATGACCCCAGTATCTGAAGCCTCGGAGCACCTGACATGGCCCAATTATAGTGTCAGCACCTGGCTGCTCCAAGCACCTATGACGGGTGCTACCAGAGCTCTCTAACAATTAGTACCCCAGATGACTGATGTTCCAGGACCGGACGGCATCAAAATACACAGCGCCTGCACAGGGCATGGAGATGCCAAGGTGAACCTCTGATAACCGCATCCGGACTCCTGGATGCATGTAACATATGTCTGACATTATGTACAAAACAATAAATGTATATACGGTATGTATTCACCCAGTGTGTCTGAGCAGTGATGTCAGCAAATGCATAATGTGGCCTTTCAGGGGTCATATGTCACATTTTCCAATGTCACTGCTCGGATGTGAAGCTCTTTTTGTAGGCTTCAGCCTAATGCACACAACTTTGATGGACTGTATCGAGAGAAAGTTCCATACACACTGGTTGAATATACTTTATAATTGTATAAATATGTATAATTGTAAAATATAAAAATGTTTGAATCGATTACATCCATGTGAACAGCGTCTTATCGACCAAACAGTCACAATGCACCCACTCTTGTCAATATAATGACAGTGGCCCCACAGTAACCAATAATTTTAGTGTCCTCACAGAAGTTGATATAGTAACAGTGCCCTCACAGTAGCCAACAGTCACAGAGCCCCCACAATATAGTCACAGCGCCCTCATAGCAGCCAACAGATACAATGCCCCACTCTAGCGAATATAGTCACAGTGCCCTCACTGTAGCTTATAGTGACAGTGACTCCACAGCAGCCAATTTAGTAACAGTGCCCCCAGTGTTGCCAGTAACGAAAAGGGAAATTTCCCCCACTGTAGCCAATATAATGACAGTGGCTCCACAGTAGCCAAAAGTCTCAGTGATCTCACTGTAGCCAATACAGTCACAGCACCCTCACAATGGCCAACATTTACAGTGCACAACAGTAGCCAATATAGTCACAGTGACTTCACAGTTGCCTATTTAGCAACAGTGCCCCAAGAGTTGCTAATAAACCCACAGTGACCACACCATAGTCAATTTAGTGAAAGTTCACCCACAGTAGCCACTATAGTCACAATGCCCCCACAAAAAAATGGTTAAAGAAAATCCACCATCAAAATCCAGCATGATAACCCAGGGACAATTACTCATAGACCCAGGTACCATAACCATGACAATCTTCTTATATTTGTTATCACTGGCCTCCTTCCTTCTTTTAAAATTATGTTAATGATCCCAAAGGCCCCTCTACGCCCTCTGCACTTCACACCTCCCTCTGACTGATATAATCTCACTGCAGCAGAGGAGGTTTCAGCACACATTGTAGGGGTCCACTGCACAGTGTAGCAGCCTTTGAAGCTACAGCACATAGGGGTGCTGGTAACAACCCAGGAGCCCTTTGCGCTCATTATCATAATTTTAAAAGTTGATTTTAGAAGGAAGGAGGCCATGTATTGCAAATATGAGAAGATTAAAGAGATGTCTAAATGGCAAGTGTGAGCTCATTAGCTCTTTCATCTGTCATTTTGCTTTATGGAGAAATATTGATGCATATTGGGATTTCTGTTGTATACATGTCTCTCCTAAAAACATTTTTGATGGTGACCACTTGCACCAGAGGAACTTGGAGCAGCCAGAGACTGAACACATCCTCTTCCTGCAACACCAGCTCCATCACCCCCATCAGCAGCACCGCAGCCACGTCCTTGTCTCTTAATTTCTGCTTTTCTCATTTTAAAAGACCTGCAGTACCAAACTATACTGTGATAGCACCTTTATGATCTAGGTATTACTGTACACTATTCACTGACAGCGGCACCTTTACATTCAAGGCATGACTAAATGTTATTCACTGAGAGGAGCAACTTTATGATCTAGGTTTTACTGTATGCCATTCATTTGCAGCAACAAATTTACAATCTAGGTATTACTACATGCTATTCATTGTCAGGAGCAACTTATTACAGTAGTATCATAGTATATAAGGTTGGAAAAAGGGGTCCATCAAGTCCAACCTTTAAGAATTACATAAATGTTTTATCCTCATAACCCGTGATATTCCTGCTCTCCAGAAAAGCATCCAGGCCTCTCCTGAACATGTACATAGAGTCCGCCATAACAACCTCCTGCGGCAGAGAGCTCCATAGTCTCACTGCTCTTACAGTAAAGAACCTTTGTCTATGGTGATGGTAGAATCGCCTCTCCTTTAGGCGTAGAGGATGCCCCCTTGTCCCGGTCACAGGCCTAGGTATAAAAAGATCTTTGGAGAGATCCTTGTACTGTCCATTCAGGTATTTGTACATTGTAATGAGGTCGCCTCTCAGATGTCTTTTTTCTAAACTGAAAAACCCCAAATTTTGTAATCTGTCATTGTATTCTAATCCCCCCATCCCCCTAATCTTGGTTTCTCTCCTCTGCACCCGTTCCAGTTCTATGTCCTTTTTATACACTGGTGTCCAAAACTGTACACAATATTCCATTGATTTGCTTTAGCAGCAGCCGCCTGGCTCTGGTCACTAAAATTAAGTTTACCATCCACCAATACCCCCAAATCTTTTTTAGCTGCAGTTTTACCAATTAATTGACTGCCAAATAGGTTTATTTGTGTTTGCTCATTACTAATTCTCATTGGTAGAGACATAAACTATAACCTGATTAATAACATTCATATTAATGCTAGAAAACATGGTTTCCAGAGCAGGGCAGGGCCCAGAACATTGCATTTCTTATGACCCTTCTTCATATAGTGCACGCTGGTGGTATATTTTCTTGGGTTAACTAATACACAAACAACTGGCAATGTAATGCACATTATACCAATGCTCCGTGGACGAGTTCTGTTGCTCAGCATAAGCACTTTGACCACACGGCTCAATATACTGTACATAACTCTTTCTGAACGATAACAAATTCAGAGTTGACTAAGTGCATTATTTCTACGTTGCACTGTGTGTTCCTTTGTATGCCAAATTTGTCCATAGGACAGCTTTATATATCATTCACAGATGTAAGAAATTACTGTATGAAGTATATATAGATGTGACTCTCCCCAATGGGCAGTACCCCTGAAAAAAGCCATTGTGAAACACATGTTGGGGAATTGATCCCCTCTATTGCTTCCAGATTGTTTGTATTAAAGGAGAACTCTTCCTCTTTGACCCTAGTGAAAAGCCTCTCATTCAACGAAACCAGGTCAAAAAAGCGCTATCTACAGTTGAGAGTCTGTTCCTTCTGTAATAGATATACAGACAGTCCCTGGGTTACATACAGGATAGTATGTAGGTAGTTTGTAGGTAGATAGTATGTAGGTTTGTTCTTAAGTTGAATTTGTATGTAAGTCGGAACTGTATATTTTATAACTGTAGCTCCAGCCAAATTGTTTTTGTCATAATTGTCATCAGGCTTCCTATCAAGTCATGCTTGATGATAAGGGGCCAGCCTTACACGGTAACAAAAAAGGCGTGGTTTTCCTTGTCCCATCTTGCTATACTGCTATTTTAGCATTATATACAGATTCCAAGATACCCTCTCTATTACTGGTATATAAGTAATATCCAATAGAATAATTATCCTAAAACCCTTCAGACTGTATCAGTTGTATTAATGATATATTGCTGTGATGACATAGTTATATGATGGACAATAATTTATCACTGCCTTCCAGAACTTGGTCTAACTTGAAGGTATTGTCTACCAATAAACATTGACCGCCTATTTACAGGATATACGGTCCCATGTTCTGATGGTTTGGCCTGTGAGATGCTGTAGCGGCAGCTGCAGGTTCTATATTAGAACATCTTCTCCTTCCGATTGTCTCCTCATCTCTGTAGTTTTTTTATTGGCACTTGTATTTGTTCTTGTCTTAATGTAATGTATGTAAAGCCCTTACTGATTGTACAGCCCCATGGAATAAATGGTGCTCTATAGACAAATAATAAGATGAAAGCTTATAGTTACAGCGTCCGATTACTCTGAGCATTGTGTTTATGATGGACCGCATCGTCTGTTCCCTACTGATCAAAATAGTCAAATATCATCCATAATAATCCATGCAAGATCGTGGCTTGGGAACCCAAGTGACAACATTTTTTTTTTTACTTTCTTTACCTAATTCTTCATCGTAGACAACCACCTTCATATTTACCAGTGCTGATTGCTGTTAGTGGCGTCAGGTAGAGAATGAATGACTGTTCTGCTTCAGTAATGGTTTTCATTTACATTAAGAATTGATTCTTTATGGAAATGACTTTGTTATTACAAGGGTGGGAAATAATTAAAGCTGCACCTTTGTCTGATTATTGCAGCCAGCACGTCTTCTATTCATAAATTGTGTCTCACAAGCTGATCATTAATATATTCTGCAGTAGATACTACTGATAAATACTGATGCCAGCGGTCATATTACAGAAGCAAATGCTTTCCGTACAAGGACGATGGTATTAACAGTTTTCGTTTTATTATCAGTATTTCATGTCTGTTGCTCCCCTCTTATAATGGAAGGGAACAATAGAGACTAGTAATCAGGGTCAGCTCCAGGTTTCAGTAGTCCCCTGGGTGATAGGTCTTCAGTGGGCCCCTGAGTGAGAGAGTCTCAGTGGGCCCCTTTGTAGTGAACTCACGTGGCAGCTTTAAAAATTCAGAAACGAAAACACTCTCCTGTTCCCTGAAATATTTCTTAGTTTATCAGACCAAATAGCCCATGGTTATTTTATATACAGCCCCTCATGGTTATTTTATATACAGCCTACTCATTAATCATTAATACTAAATAAATCTGAGGAATGCAATCATTTTGTGCTGAAAATGAATCACTCTTCTTATACTCGGGTACATGACAAAAAATCCTCTGTACTCACCTGTCTGACGCCCTTCACAGGTCCTCTTTTTTTGGTCCCTGTACGCTAGCAGCACACAGACTATAATGTCGTCAAGTGGCTGACATCATAATCTATGTGCCACAAGCATGCACGGACCTGTCACTGCCGGTGGGACTGGATTAAGTAGTGGAAAAGTTGTATAGTACAGAGTTTATTATTTTTATGTGCTGTGCAGGGGGCTGACTGGCTATATACTGGGGTACAGGGGAGTGGTTGGCTATATACAGGGGACTGGCTGGATATATACAGGTGCTGGTTGGCTATATACAGGGGACTGACTGTGTGAATGACTGGTTGGCTATATACAGGGGATGACTGGCTGGCTATATATAGTGGGCTGGCTGGCTATATAAAGGGGACTGGTTGGTTATATACAGGGGACTGGCTATATACAGAGGACTGGCTATATACAGGGGAATGGCTGGGTATATACAGGGTCTGGCTAGCTATATACTAGGGGCTGGCTATACACAGGGGACTGGGTGGGTATATACAGGGTCAGGCTGGCTATATACTGCAGGATGGCTATATACTGGGGACTGGCTGGATATATACAGGGGCTTGCTATAAACTGGGGGCTGGATGCCTATACAGAGGGCTGACCGGCTTGCTATGTACAGGGGATGACTGGCTGGCTAAATACAGAAGGCTGACTGGCTATATAAAGGGGACTAGTTGGTTATATACATGGGATTGGCTATATGCAGGGGACTTGCTGGGTATATACAGGGGACTGGCTCGGTATATACTGGGGGCTGGCTATACACAGGGGAATGGCTGGCTGTGTACAGGGGATGACTGGCTGGCTAAATACAAGGGTCTGGCCGGCTATATACAGGGGACTGGCCGCTATATACAGGGCACTGGCTGGCTATATACACGGGACTGGCTGGCTATATACACGGGACTGGCTGGCTATATACACAGGATTGGCTGGCTTTATGCAAAGGACTGGCTGGCTGGCTATATTCAAGGGATAAATGGCTGTACACAGGGACTGGCTGGCTGTGTACAGGGAATGACGGGCTGGCTATATACAGAGGGCTGACTGGCCATATACAGGGGGCTGGCTATATAAAGGGGACTGGCTGGCTATATACTGGGGACTGGCTGCCTATGCACAGGGGACTGGCTGGCTATATGAAGGCGGCTGGAATGCTATGTACAGGGGATGACTGTCTGGCTAAATACAGAGGGCTGACTGGCTACATACAGGGGGCTGGCTGGCTGTATACAGGGGACTGGCTGGCTATTTACAGGGGACTGGCCGGGTATATACAAGGGCTGGCAGGCTGTATCCCGGGGGCTGGCTATAAAGAGGTATATACAGGGGCAGGATGGCTATATGCATGGGACTGGCTGGCTGGATATATATAGGGGACTGGATGGCTATATACTGGGGCGGGGGCTGGATATATGAAGGGGACTAGCTGGCTGGATGACTATATTCTGGAGCAGGATATACAGTGGGGGCTTGCTATATACTGGGGGGCAGGGGGATAGCAGGCTATTTATTGGGGGACATGGGCTGGCTATATATTGGGGGACAGGGGGCTGGCTAGCTATATACTGAGGGAGGCTGTGATCAATGCATTTTCCACCCTAGGCTTACACTCAAGTCAATAGGTTTTCACAATTTTTTGTGATAAAATTAGGGGCCTCGGCTATATATTTTTTATTATATTTAAAAGCCTCTGACTTCAACAGAAAAGATGATAAAAAAGTTGGGAAAATAATGAATATAATATAAAAAGTTGTATTATATAGACAGCCATAGAGCCCTTGTATTGTATGGAAATTCATGTAGCACATACTATGGCCCACATTTAGTAAGCTGTCTGCACTAGTATTGTGTCGCGGCTGCAAAATGCAAGATAATACCATGGCCTTTTCATTAAAGGGGGGACTCTGCTGTGGACATTTCATTTGTGGGGGGAGGGCTCTGATGTGGTCATTTCATTAAAGGGGCCTCTGCTGTGGCCATTTCTTCAAAGGGGTCTCTGCAGCAGAAATTTCTTTAAAAGGAGACCATAACAGGCTGTATACTGGGGCTGACTATATACAGGGGACTGGATGGATATATACTGGGGGCTGGCTGCCTATACACAGGGGACTGGCTGGCTATATGCAGGGGACCGACTGGCTTGCTATGTACAGAGGATGACTGGCTGGCTAAATACAGAGGGCTGACTGGCTATATAAAGTGGACTGGCTGGTTATATACAGGGGACTGGCTATATACAGGGGACTGGCTGGGTATACACAAGGGACTGGCTGGTAATATACAGAGGACTGGCTATATACAGGGGACTGGCTATATACAGGGAACTGGCTATATACAGGGAACTGGCTGGCTATACCCAGGGGACTGTCTGGCTTGCTATGTACAGGGGATGGCTTGCTGGCTAAATACAGGGGGGCTGACTGCTATATACAGGGGGCTGGCTGGCTGTATACAGCAAACTGGCTGGCTATACAGGGGGCTGACCGGCTATATGGAGGGGATTGGCTGGCTATATACATGGTACTGGCTGGCTATGTACACAGAACTGACTGGCTTTATGCAGGGGACTGGCTGGCTGGCTATATTCAAGGGATGAATGGCTATACACAGGGGGCTGGCTGGCTATATACTGGGGACTGGCTGCCTATACACAGGGGACTGGTTGGCAATATACAGTGGATGACTGGCTGGCTAAATACAGGGGGCTGGCTGGCTGTATACAGGGGACTGGCTGGCTACATACAGGGGACTGGCTGGCAGGGGGTTGGCTATATACTGGGCCAGGGGGTTGGCTATATGCAGGGGACTATCTGGCTGGCTATATACTGGATCTGGATAGACACTGTGGGCTTGCTATATACTGGGGGCAGGGGGCTGGCAGGCTATTTACTGGGGGACATGGGCTGGCTATATAGTGGGGGACAGGGAGCTGGCTATTTATATACTGGGGCTGGGGGAGGCTGTCATCAATGAATTTTCCACCCTAGGCTTACACTCAAGTCAATAGGTTTTCACAGTTTTTTGTGGTAAAATTAGGAGCCTAGGCTATATATTTTTTCTTATATTTAAAAGCCTCTGACTTCAACAGAAAAGTTCCACAAAAATTTGGGAAAATAATGAATATAATATAAAAAGTTGTATTGTATAGTATGGATAGCTATAGAGCCCTTGTATTGTATGGTAATTCATGTAGCACATACTATTTAGTAAGCTGTCTGTGCTAGTATTGTGTCGCGGCTGCAAAATGCAAGATAATACCATAGCCTTTTCATTCGTGGGGGGGGGACTCTGCTGTGGACATTTCATTTGTGGGGGTAGGGCCATTTCATTAAAGGGGCCTCTTCAGTGGACATTTCTTCAAAGGGGGCTTTGCAGCAGATATTTCTTTAAAAGGATGACAGTACGGGCTATACACTGGGGGCTTGCTGGCTATACACAGGGGACTAGCTGGCTATATGTAACGGACCGGTTGGCTTGCTTTGTACAGGGGATGACTGGCTGGCTAAATACAGAGGGCTTACTGGCTATATAAACTGGTTTGGTTATATACTGGCTGGCTATATACTGGGGGCTGGCTATACACAGGGGACTGGCTGGCTATACACATGGGACTGGCTGGCTTTATGCAGGGGACCAGCTGGCTTGCTTTGTACAGGGAATGACTGGCTGGTGTTATGCAGGGGACTGGCTCGCTGGCTATATTCAAGGGATGAATGGCTATACACAGGGGACTGGCTGGCTATATACAGAGGGCTGACTGGCCATATACAGGGGTTGGCTTGCTAAATACAGGGGACTGGCTGGCTATATACTGGGGACGGGCTGCTTATACACAGGGGACTGACTGGCCATATGCAGGGGACTGGCTGGCTATGTACAGGGGAAGACTGGCTGGTTAAATATAGAGGGCTGACTGGATATATACAGGGGGCTGGCTGTATACAGGGGACTTACTGGTTATTTACAGGGGACCGACTGGGTATATACAGGTGCTGGCTATTTACAAGGTTTTTGCTGGCTATATACAGGGGCTGGCTATATAAAGTGGACTAGAGGCCATATACAGGGGACTGTCTGGCTATATACAGGGGTGGGCTGGCTATACACAGGAGACTGGATGGCTGATTATATACTTGTACAGAGGGTTGGCTATATACTGGGGCAAGGGGCTGGCTATTTGCATGGGACTGGCTGGCTGGATATATAGAGGGGACTGGCTGGCTATATACTGGGGCAGGCTATATGCAGGGGACTAGCTGGCTGACTGGCTATATTCTGGAGCAGGATATACTACTATATATGCTATATACTGGAGGGCAGGGGGCTTGTAGGGTATTTACTGGGGGACAGGGGGCTGGCTAGCTATATACTGGGGAAGGCTGTGATCAATGCATTTTCCATTCTAGGCTTACACTCGGAACAGCCATAGAGCCCTTGTAGTGTATGGAAATGCATGTAGCACATACTATGGCCCACATTTAGTAAGCTGTTGTGTCATGGCTACAAGATAATACTATGGCCATTTCATTAAAGGGGGCCTCTGCTGTGGAGATTTCATTTGTGGGAGGAGGGCTCTGCTGTGGCCGTTTCATTAAAGGGGCCTCTTCCCTCATTCAAGGGGGGCTCTTCAGTGGACATTTCTTCAAAGGGGGCTCTGCAGCGGACATTTCTTTAAAAGGGGGTCAGTACGGGCTGCGGTGGTGTCGTTGGCCGGAGGTAATTAAGCCTCAGGACATGAGGTTGGTTTGGAGGCTGGGGGGGGCCCTAGTCATATGAACAGCTCAGGGCCCATGTGACACAATCTTCCACTACATAGAACACATAATCATCATAATGATAGACATAGATCATGTAATTTGCATAGACAGTTTAAGAGCACATATATTGCAATGCATATACATAGCACAAACAGATATACTGAAAAAACAGCTATAGAGCACATTCATAGGGCCAAGATTTATAAAAAAAAATGAGGTTAACTGCATAAAGTGCAGTTTTCCATATAAATGTGCAAGGTGTGCCAGATTATTGTTGAAAAAGCGCAGCCCTGACACAAATATGGTGCAAACACATCTTAAATACATGTGCAAGCATGGTGAGCTCTAGAGGATATACATAGCATGGAGAGCTGTAAAAACATATATACAGTATACATAGCATGGTGAGCTCTAGAGGATATACAAAACATGGAGAGATGTAGACCACATACATAGCACGGAGAGCACTGGAGAATATAATAAGCCCTAAAGAGACTAGCGAAGGGGCAGAGGACTGTGGGGGTGGTGTTTCAGGGCTTCTAGAAGGCTCTTGGTTGTTGGCCCTTTACCCCTCCCTGAATGAGGTCGCTGGAGGTGGTCTTTGGGGCGGGTTGTTTTAAAAAGCTCGAGCACACGTGGTGGGGGGAGGGGCCCTCTTTCCTTCTGCCCTCAGGATCGGAGAGGCGTGAAGTCTGCGACCCCCCTCCGTGCTCTGCGCCTACCCATTAAGATGGCATCCCTGGAGGATCAGGTTCTGGAGAGAGTATCCACGAAGGGTTCAGCCTTGCTGCAGGGTCGGTTCCCTCTCTAGAAGTGCATCCACCAGCTCTCACAGCTTCTGTGTCAGCCGCCACCACTGCCCGCCGGCCCGCCACCCTGTCTCCGCCTGCTACTCAGAGCTCCTCAACTTTGCCGAAGTCCCCTTGTGCCACCAGGCCTCGCAGCTTGTCCGGATCTGGTCCCATGGAGCAGCTGGCGTCGGATCGTGGAAGACCAGTGAGGAAGATTCATCCACACGAGCGTCTGAGCCCTGGATCCCCTCCTGCAAGCAGGAAGCGCGGCGTGTCACAAAAGAAGATGGCATCGCCCATACCACGTGGGCCTTCACATCAACGCAAGCATCCGGATCAGCGGGGGAACAGCCCTGTCGCTACCCATGGTAAGCGATGCTCAGAGGGATGCAGCTGGATTTGACTCACAGAGGCCTTACCGCACACGAGCTGCAGATGCTGGTGCTGACCCCTATTCACCAGATCGCAGCCGCTACTACCAGCAAGGCGGGCATTGCAGACATTATGCCAGCCGATCCTCATCTTGTTCAAGTGGCCAGGAGGTAGCGCACTTGCACAGCAGCTCCCAGCGCCGAGATCTCTGCAAAAGCCAGAGAAAATCCCCACACCGTCTTTTCAAACGATCCAGACGGGCTTCAGGTCACCGGTCAACTCAGCACAGGTCTTCGCCCAGTGGTTCGGATAGAAGGCAATCTTCACATCATCCGTCAGTATCCTTCCAGAGGTCATCTTCCCAAAGCAAAATCTAATTTTGGTTAAAGAAAATCCTGTATTGGTGCTTGAAAAGGTGGCAAAGGAGGTTTCTTTGGGCAGTATGGCTGGCCCCTTTCAGGTACCCCATTTTTTTCAACCTCCGGATTTCCCCGCTAGGTTTAGTTCCCAAAAAAGAGCCCGGTAAATTTAGGTTAATACACCATTTATCCTTTCCAAAGGGTTCTTCTGTCAACGACGCCATATCAAAGGAGGATGCGGCTGTTACGTACGTATCCTTTGATAGGGCTGTCGACGTAGTTCAACAAGCCGGCCCGGGCACTTGGCTGGCAAAATCGGATATTGAATCCGCGTTAAGGTTACTCCTGGTACACCCAAAGTGCTTCCATCTTTTAGGCTGTTCCCTAGAGGGTAGTTATTTCTACGACATGTGTCTCCCCATGGGTTGCTCCATCTCGTGCTATTATTTTGAAGTTTTCAGCAGTTCTTGGAGTGGCTCGTGGGGTACAAGACGGGTATTTACTCCATGACACACTACCTGGACGACTTCTTGTTCGTCGGTCAGGGGGATTCCGACATGTGTTCTTACCTTCTCCACACTTTTAAATCTCTGATGGACTTCATCAGGGTGCCCCTGTCCGAGGACAAGACCGTCGGCCCAGTTAACAGATTATCATTTGTGCCAGGAAATTAATTGGTTTTTAAGTAAAAAGAAAGCCACTTTGCAACAGTTTCAGGTCCTTTTGGGCCTGCTAAATTTTTCTTGTAGAGAACTCCGCTCTCAGGATGATGCGCCGGCCTCAGTGACATCCTTTTGTTCAAAGCTTGCGCATGTGTTATTGTACACGTCTCCTACATTGTAAGAAGCCGTGACTGTGCATCGCTGCGCATTGCCTGGAAACATAACACAGGGGGCACCATAGTATGGGGAACTTTCCCCGCGGCACACCCAACCATGTGTCTTGGCACACTGGTTGAAAATCACTGCATTAGAATAACTAAACCACTGAAGGAGGACTTGCAGATTTGGCAAGTCTTCTTTCAAGAATTTAATGGCTCAGACAGCCTGCAGGAGCTAGAGACTGACAATCACTCCTTGTTCCTAAATGTTTCAGCTTCAGCTGTGAACGGCTTGGCCGCTGTTTACGGCTCAAGCTGGTGTAGAGACTCTTGGCCCTTTTCCTGGATCCTTTCCGGTTTTATAAATAAGCCTACCCTGGTGAGCTTTTCCTTTTAGTCGTAGCGGTGGAATTATGGGGTCCCTCCTTAGCAGATCACAGAATACGTTGGTGGGTGGATGATATCTCTGTAGTACAGGCGGTGAACAGTCTTTCATCATCTTCATATCCTGTGCTGGCCCTTATTTAACATCTGGTGCGCCGCTGTCTGCAATATAATATTTGGTTACGTGCTAGACACGTGCTGAATCTTCGAACGGCATGGCTAACACCCTGTCTCGTTCCCAGTTTCAGATTTACAGAGAGCTTCATGGGTCAGCAGACGAGTCTGGGATAGGATGGAATCTGGCCGTGAACAGCTAGCGGGTCTGTTGAGGAACTCCATTTCAGCTTCCACATGGCCGAAATATGCTACCTCCAGGGAACAATGGTTGGCTTTCTCTGGTGGTTCCTTACCCGCGGAGAAATCAGTGATCTTAAGTCAGTCTTTAGATTGGTTAGCACATTTAAAATCCCAAGGGGCTTCATTCCACAGAGCTAGGTCTAATTTAGCAACCTTTATGTTAAAGCTACATGACCGCCCAGATATTACTAAAGCGTTTCTCGTTAAACAGTTATTAAAAGGTTGGAAACGTGAGAACTCTTCTCACGATTCCCGTAGACCGGTTTCCCTTCCCCTGTTTAATCGCCTTATCCCTATTTTGGATATAGTATGTAGGGACGCCTTTGAGGCGTCACTATTTAAAGCGGCTTTTTCCATCGCCTTTTTCGCTGCCCTTCGTGTCAGTGAACTTATACTCCCTAGTGCTACCAAACACGCGAGATTGTCATCTTTAGATGTTCTCACTACACCTTCCGTTATTAACCTCAAAGTGCGGCGGTCTAAAACAGACGTGTACGGTAGAGGCACCTGGTTTACCATCCATCCCTCAGGTTCGGAAACCTGTCCAGTGTCTTTGATTTTTAATTACTCTCTCTCATGTCCGTCGGGTAGTAATAATTTCCTCGTACATGAATCAGAGAACCCACTAACCCATCCTTACTCTTGTTGGGACTTAATCCTAAGGAATTTGGTACTCATTCATTCCGCATAGGAGCTGCCACAATGGCACACTTTTGCGGGATGAGTGACGACGCCATAAAAAAGCTAGGCAGATGGAAGTCGGACTCTTTCAAGTCCTATATTCGTCCAGATCTTGACCATCAAGTTTAATATACACTCTTCTGGCGTCTGATATGTTCCCGTTAGTTACACTTGTTAATTTTCCAGGGCATCGCACCCACGTGTGGATTTTCGGCCATTCGTTTGTTCATTGGGCGGAGCGGAGAGCAGTGGTTCGTCCTTACGGCAAAAAGTTGGGTTTGGCAGAAGCTCAGGTCCACTGGCGCGGTGTGCGCGGTATGCCCTGGTCCCAGGTGCTATCGGAAATAGTTGAGATCAGCAGGATCCATCAAGACTGTGTAGTTTTAATCATACACGTGGGGGGAATGACACTGATCTCCCTCATAAAACAGGATTTTTCTAGGTTTCCCACCTTCTTTAAATCAGTTTCTCTGGCGTGGTCAGAGATTATTCCTCGCTGGCACTGGAGAGCTTTGAGGGACCATGGTGCGATACAAAAAGTGCGGAAGACCCTGAATATCAGGATCTTCAAACACGTTGTGTCCCTGGGAGGTGTGGTTTTTCAGCATGAAAATCTGGTCAGTTTCTACGCTTGAGGAGAAATTGCAGCAGCCAGGAGGAATTCCAACGACACTGCACGGATTTAACCAACAGATTCCGCAAACGTGCATACCCAAGGAAGGTAGTATCTAGAGCCTATATGCGGGCCAAGCATACCAAGAGGGAAGATACATTTACACCTAGCACGAGAAAGAGTGATGGAAAACCTTGCCTGACAACACCTTACCACAATCAATGGTCAGATATCCACAAAATACTGCAAAAAAACTGGGGTATTTTGAGGAGTGATCCACGGCTACATCCACATATCACAGCCAAACACAGGATGATTGCAAAGAGAGCCAGGAATTTGCGAGACTCATTGGTTCAGAGCCACTTTCAGAGACCTAGCCAAGCACTAGGCAGAGGTATACAACTAACGGGTTCCTATCCTTGTGGAGATTGCACGGTTTGTCCCATGATCCTGAGAGGTGACTCCTTCCAGAATCCCACCAACCAAGAAAAGATCATACTACGTTCTTACATAAATTGTCGCTCCCGGGGTGTAATATATGGCTTGATCTGCTCGTGCCCGAAAATTTACGTCGGTCAAACGACCCAAGAACTTCGCAAGAGAGTTCAAAAACATGTTTCTACAATAAATAACGCTGCACAGGACTTGGCCAACGGCAGACAACTTTCTACAGTAGCTAAGCACTTTCATGCTGTTCATGGTAACAATCCGAGTAAACTCAAAGTGGTAGGCCTGGAAAAGATCCAGTCCAACATTCGGGGCGGTGATCCAGTACCAGCACTTTTACGGCAAGAGGCAAGATGGATATTCCGGTTGGGCTCACTGTCCCCAATGGGGATAAATGAAGATATGTTGTTCTCAGGATTCTATAAGCAATAAGGTACAGTATATATTCTCCATATTCTTCACCCTCACCCTGTTATATTTCCCCCTTTTCTCTGTCACTTGTACACCTAACTATCGGTTCTGATTTTCTTCCACCCTTAGACTTTCTATCCTTCATCTTTCATTATGGTTTTGTCACATTCTTGAGCCACGCTTTACACGACAGCCCTATGATATATTTGTTTATTGCTCTCGTGGTGTGACTCCCTACATTGTACACACTCCACTTGGTTTACTGCTTACTGTGTTTCTTCACCCTTGCGGTCGTGTCTCACTCTGCACCTATCTCGCAGCTTTTGTCACTTCCCACCGTGCGCACCCCTCCATCTCTCCTCTTTTCCAATTCTTGGTCTCCCTCCCTTTACATCATCATCCTCTTCACTCACTTTTCCGGTTTATATTTCTTACACCACACTTTACACTATTAACTTGGTGGTCTTTCTCCCTACAATTTCGTTATTTATTCTTGTATGTATAATTGTACATTCTATAGTATATTTGTTATATCTCTTCTTTCATCTGGTACCCAGCAGGTCCCTGTGCTTTGCCTCATATGCATTCCATTTTTCTTCACTTCCCTCACTCTGGCTCGTCCGACCTCTGGTTGCTCCATCCTCCGGCAGAAATAACTTTTCAAATATTTGGGTCTCCTTTCCAGCGGACCCGGGACTCGCCTGTCATCCTTATCCTTGTTTGTCTGTAGTTCAATTTTCGTGACCAGCATAGATATTGGGAGATACGTGTATTTGTGTATTTTTGATATATGTTCTCCCTTTTTGATGTCTTCAACTAAGGTGGTTCTTCAGGTGTGTGTACTCTGTGTATGTGTGTGTGTGCGCGTGTGTACATGGGCCCATGTATGTGTCTGTTATTATATGTGTTTTTGGGGTGGTAGTTTTCTTTGCTTTATGTTTCATCTATGATGCATGTTCATGTATATATATATATTGTTGCTGCTATATGTTTTGCATATTCGAATCATGCGCATCACACAAGAATCTTTATTCATTTTTATAAAAAGTATGTATATACTATCGCACATTAACCAATTACCTATTTAGGTACTCATTCATTCACTTGTTGATTAACTCATCGATATTAACATTTGTGCACTTCCCGAGGTATTCTTATATTTTTATATTTTTACCTTTTTATAGTATTCCCCTTCTTTATCACATATCCTTTTGGAGCAACAACTATATAGGACACATACAATCATTTTGGGCGCTCTGCGCGCAGTAGCATCGCTCTTGCATCTCATCAATGCGGCGCTGGCACGCCGTTATATTTGGTCACATGACGTCTGATCATGTGACCAATGACACTCGAAATGTGGCGCACGTGCACCAAAAAACAGGCGCACGTGCACCAAAAAATAGGCGCACGCGCACCTAAAAATAGGTGCATGCACACCAAAAAATAGGCGCATGCGCACCACATTAAGCAGCACGCAGAGCGCCCATCTTTCCATCATGGCGCTCCACACCTGCCACCACTAATTCTATTCATACAGGTATTTATACTGTGTCACCCATCACACCAGTTACCCCTGAGGAAGCCACTGGGTGTGGCGATACGCGTGGGGCCTCATCCAGCCCCCATTCTCCCCCTTTTTCCCTGCCAGCCCAGCGCCTATTGGTAACTATCATTGCACATACTTTACCTTTTGCTATATTGGCTCCCCTGCCTTTGCAGGGCAGCACATTCCATTGGTACTTCTGGCATATACCTTTTTTTGGCTTGTTACTTGTTGTACTGCATTTGCTGGACAGGTTTAAAAGGTTTGGGGGCTGTATAGGGAGGTGGTCTTTATGGGTACTTATCATATACCCTACCCTCCCTCTGGTTATGTATAGAGGACTGTGTTCCTTTTTAAATGTTTTTATTCCCCTTTTTTTGGTGTGTTTTTCTATGTATTAATAAAATTTGTATTCTTGGCATAGCACATGGTTCTTTCTGATTTATTGTATTAATGTTTCATGTGCCCATTTGGAGCATTTGTTATATATATTGTTCCCCTTTGTGGTTTGAAAATCTGGAGGGCGACAACCTCCACCTTTTATTAGGAGACGGGGTCCATCTTAATTCTATCGGGATGGACATTTTCCTTCTCCGGTGCAGGAGCTGGCTGAGAAGGCTATAGCTTTGGTCCATGTGGGGGGTTGCAGCCTGTGTTCGGAGGGGGCTGGAGTTGGGTATAGGCCAAATGGCGTTTGGAGGTTTCCCACATGCCGGCTGCCGGGCCGCAGCCGCCATTCGGATGAAGTTCTGTCCCAAGATTTGAAGAAGGCTATGGGCCTACCGTGTTGATAATTTCTCAAGTTTATTATGTTATTTAATAATTTATGTTTTCTGTTAAAAATAAATGCTGTGGCCTTCCCAGGTTGGGTTTGTTACTCCCTACAGTCTACATATTATGGAGAGCTGTAGAGAAGATACATTTCATGGAGAACTGTAAATGATATACATACCAAGGAGAGCTCTACAGCATATACATAGAATGGAGAGCTTGAGACCATAGGTAGATTGCATGAGGAGCTGTAGAGATTGCATGGACTATTCTAGAGCATATACATATCATGGACATCCATGGGGCACATACATTGCGTGGAGATTGGAGAACTTTAGAGCATATACTTAGCACAAAGAGCTCTAGAGCATATACATTGCATGAAGAGCTCTAGAAAACATACATTGCATGGAGAGGCGTAGAGCATATCATGGAGAGCTCTAAAACATATTCATAGCGTGGCCACCTATGAAACACTTACATTGCATGGAACGCTTTAGAGCAGTAGTGAACATAGCCATATCCCATTGCATTCTAACCCCTTTAATTTTTCCAAATGTGCTTTTGCAAATTTTTTGCAAATAAAACACTGTGTGGCATGCATATATATATAGATTCAGCCCCCTATCCACTGCACACAATTTTATGTGTGAGCTGTCTGGTGTGTTCCTAAGTTTCCTTCTACCATTTATGCGACTTTTAAAGCCATTTAGATACTGGATTTTTAAGGATGTTTGGGAAGGAATACAAATGCTGGTCAGTTTACTAATTTTGAAAAATGTATGCACACATTCTGTAATAGTTGACCTCTTCTTTCTTCTCTTTCCTGTAACAGCGGGCAGGTGTGCTTCCATGCGCTCTGCTGGCCGCACACATTATGATGCGGCAGTGTCGCTGCTAATGACATCATAATAATATGTGTCGGCCGGCAGAGTGCATGGACGCGTCTCTGCCCGTTGTTACAGGAAAGAGAAGAAAGAAGAGGAGGCGCACAGAGCATCGCGGAGACGTGCAATGCATTAGGAGTGCCGGAAGATGAGTATATAAGATTATCTTTTTTATAGACTTATGTATAAGGCGAGGTGAGGTTTTTCAGCACATTTTCTGTGCTGAAAACTTGGCTTATACATGAGTATATATGGGGTAATATCAATAAAATATATATAGGGGCACATTTACTTACCCGGTTCGCAGCCTGACAATTTCTTTTTCATGGTGCATGTAAATGCATTGTCTTGCGACAGAATTTGAAAGTTAAATCCTGCGCTCAGTCCGAATCAGTAGGATCGTCCGACGGAACTCCCCTAATTTGTGTCGCTTGGAAGTCAGGGCAGCTGCGACAAAAGACGATCGCATGCGCCACAATATCAACGCAGACACCTGTTAAATACCATATATCACATGGTTATAAGTGTTCAAACCCTTTTCTGTGACACTCATATTTAACTCACATTCTGTCTATTTCCTTCTGATCCTTCTTGAGATGTTTCTACTCATTCATTGGAGTCCAGCTGTGTTTAAATAACTGATTGGACTTTGATTAGGAAAGGTATACACCAGCCTTTATAAGACCTCACAGCTCACAAAACACATGAAGGAATACCAGACTACTTACGTGTCTGGAGGAGTTCACAGAAAGTGCATTGTCTGACGATCATGCACTCTGCCGCGATTCACTAAGATTGTGCGCCCGATATCCTGGACCCTTAGTAAATAAGCCCTAATGAGAAATAAGATTCTCTGGTCTGTTGAGACGAAGATTTAACCTTTTGGTGTGTGGAGAAAACCAGGCACTGCTCATCACCTGCCAAATACAACCCCCTTCAGTGACACATGGTCGGTGGCAGCATCATGTTATGGGGGCAGGGACAGGACGACTGGTTGTAATTGAAGGAAAGATGAATGCGGATGAAGTACAGAGATATCCTGGATGAAAACCTCTTCCAGAGTGTTCTGGACCTCAGACTGGGCCGAAGGTTCCCCTTCCAACAAGACAATGACCCTAAGCACACAGCTAAAATAACAAAGCAGTGGCTTTAGAACAACTCTGTCACCATTCTTGACTGGCCATGTCCGAGCCTGGCCCTAAGCAGAAGTCAGCATCTCTAGAGAGAAGTGAAAATGGCCACTACCAATGTTCACCATCCAACCTGAGGGAACTGGAGATGATCTAAAAGGAAGAGGCAGAGGATCCCCAGATCCAGGTGTGAAAGACTTGTTGCATCATTACCAAGAAGACTCATAACTGTACCAGCTCAAAAGCTGCTTCTACTCAATACTGAGCAAAGGGTCTGGATACTTTAGCAATGTTTCAGTTTTTCTAGTTTAATAATTTAGCAAAACTATCTATATTTATGTATTTTTTGTCAAAATGGGGAGGCAGAGTGTACATTAATAAGCAAAAGAAGATCTTTTTTGATCTTAACAATTGGCTGCAATGGAAAAAGGAATGAAAAATGTAAAGGGGTCTGAATACTTTGTGAACCCACTGTACATGTAACCCCCATATTATTATATATGGATTCTGAATCTGTCATATCTCTTGCCAATTGTGATGAAACATATCAAAACAATAGGCAGGAGTGACAACCCAGCAATACTAGTGATTTACATTGCCCGGGTCTGATTCATCACCTGTGAACCACACCTGTAATCCCCGACCCACTTTCGAGGAGACAAGGTGCATGTTCATCTGCTTGTACATACAAATCAAAGTCCACAATAGACAGTGTTGAAACTGAAATGTGGCTGCACAAATAAACAGAACTCTGTTCTCTTGTAAACCTGAGCAAAGCCCCAAACTTATTAACAGGCTTTTATGTCACCCATGCAATGTTTTACCTGTAGGCGGGGCTATATTTAGGGATGATGCTGCCCTAGGCACCCACATAGTGCTTACACCCCCTATTGTTGCTAACAACCAAATGCCCCAGTATGTTACAAGAAGAGAACAGCGCCGGACAACAAGACCAGTTTCATTTATTATTGTTTTTTTTCTTAGATGAAACCTTTGTTTTCCTTTTTTGTTTTCCACATTACATGTTCTGTATGTGGTGGGCCAGAATTATTTTTAATGAAAATGCCTAACTAGGATACTATGGGGATTTTTTATTTTAATAAAATTTTTAGTTTTTTTTAATTTCATCTTAGTATTGATGCTGTCTGGAAGCCACACATTAATAAAGCTGAGACACTGACGATCTGAAGAGGAGGAGAGCTGTTCACCCATCCCCTTTCCATAGAAAATAGCATTGTACGGCCATTCTTACGACCAAAGATAGGGCAAGCAGCGATGGCATGGTACAGTGAGCACATGTTGTTCTTCACACTTACGTCTTACATCTATAGACGGCAAGCATTGGGGAGGCCACTGGGTGATATTATTGGGCTGGAAAAGCAAAAAAAACATGGGCTTTCCCGCCTCAGTAATCTAAAAAATTGAGGTCATTGCTTTGTTTTTGTTCAATTAAACAAATGCAGTAGAAGCACCCTCACAGTACGGGGGTGGGAGAGCCCGGCTCTTCCTAGCTCCACTGCTGGTGGTTTGTATCGTGGTAATGGTAAGAGTGTTAGTGCAAGCCTTTTTCACTTGCCAAGACTAAGCCATGGCCTTAATAATGGAGGCCACCTATTAGACAGCACCATTACGAAGGTGCAAAAAACACACATTTTTAAAAAATATTCATTAAAATAAAAACTCCCCAACACACCCAAGTTAACTATTTTATTTAAAAAAAATATCTGTAATTTTATCACATAAATGTAACCCTTTAATTAATTTGAAATGCTCAGAGACTCCTGATTTCATCAACTGGATATGTAATCAGGATTTCTCATGGCAATTTTGAAGCCCAAACCCTAGTTGGATAGTAAAGATTAGGAAACCACCATCAGCCAAAGCTTTGGCTTCAAAAACTGCTTTAGGCTGCACTCACATGATACATTTGCATTGTGTTTTGAAACACATTGGGGGTGGTGTATCAATCTGTATACACCAGAATTACGGTGCAATTCTAGGCAGTTTTCTGACTTGTCTGAACGGATATGTATTTGGTAATGGATTTTGCCCAATGCATTTTAATTACAAAAACATCATCGAAGCACAGATGGAGTCTGTGTTTAAGATAGTAATTCAAGCTAGTAGTCATAGAGGCTAAGCCCAGTAGCCACTAGTGACGGTGCTTTCCCCCAGTAACTCTAGTGCCTTACTCCAGTAGTCAGTAAACACTGAGTCTGTAGTCAGCAGTAACAATGCCTGACCCAGTAGCCAGTAGTCACAGAGCCTGACCCCCAGTAGCCAGTAAATACAGAGCTTGCCCCGAGTCATCACAGAGCCTTCCCCAAGTAACTAGTAGTCACAGCACCCGAACGAGTAGCCAGTAAAGACAGAGGCTGCCCTACTAGCCAGTAGTCACATAGTCTTTCCCAAGTAGCCTGTAGTCACAGTGCTTGCCCCAGTAGCCAGTAAACACTAAGCCTGCCCCCAGCAGCCAATAGTTACAGATCATGCCCTCAGTATCCAATAGTAATAGACACTGCCCCCTGCAGTCCCAATGCCTGCCCCTAGTAGACAGCAAACACTGAGCCTGTAGAAACAACCTATCCCTGTAGTCAGTAGTCAGTCTTCCACCAGTAACCAGTAGTCACAGAGCCTACCCCCAGTAGTCAAAAAGCCTTCCCCAAGTAGCCAGTAGTCACAGTGCTTGCCCCTTAGTAACCCCAGTAGCCAGAAGTCACAGTGATGCCTTCAATATCCAGTAGTAGCTTTTTCCTTTCTGCACCTCCTTCACTTTGATCCTGGAACTGCAGCACACGTGGAGCGTGTCCATGTGACACCTGCACCGGTGTCCGGTAATTTCTGGCCATAAACTGCTGCATCTTTGACCTATCTAACCACTGCATCAAGTCAAGAGTGGGACGTGGTCAGCTGCCATTTTAATTCGAGATCAGCTTGTGAACGCAAACACCAACACTGTGCAGTGTACATCACATATCTAGAATAAGGACAAGAGTATTTTGCAGTGGCCTATATGCTCGAAACAAGGATTTTTTTCCTGTAATATACCTCATATCTCCCAACTTATGCAGTCGTGAAAGAGGGACAAAAGATACGTTATGAGGTTAGTTTTACCCTACTGATGATTTGTTGCAGCAATAGTGCACCCTTCTCCTCCTCACATTGGGGGTCATTTATTAAGGGCCCGATTCGCGTTTTCCCGACGTGTTACCCGAATATTTCCGTTTTGCGCCGCTTGTACTTAAATTGCCCCGGGATTTTGGCGCACGCGATCGGATTGTGGCGCATCGGCGCTGGCATGCGCGCGACGGAAATCGGGGGGCGTGGCCGAACGAAAACCCGACGTATTCGGAAAAACCGCCGCATTTAAAAACCGAAAATGTGTCGCATAAGGACCGCTTACCTTCACCTGGTCCAGCTCGGTGCATTCCGGCGCGATGAGTTTACTTTCAGCGCAGCAGCGCCACCTGGTGGACGGCGGAAGAACTACCTTATTAAATCCCGGCCGGACCCGAATCCAGAGCGGAGAAGCCGCCGCTGGAACGCGAATGGACCGGGTAAGTAAATTTGCCCCATTGTGTACCCCCCACCCCCTGTCATAATGTGGTCTCTCCCTCAAATTGTAGCTCCCCCCCTTACATTGTGTTTCTATCACCCCTTCTTATTGTACCGAACAGCTTTTCATCATATTATGCTCCCCCTCATATTATTTCTCAAAAAAGCTCTCCTTCATATTGTGGCCCCCCAGGCAGCCCCCATATATTATGCCCCTCCCCTAGAAGCTCCAGCTCATAATATACTCCGAGTATCTCCATTAGGTAGCAAATAGAAGCAAAATCTTCTAAAATGTCACTGGTATTAACTAGTATACTGATATATCCATAGGGGGCAATAGTTCCCCACTGATATGAGATTTGTTGCTACATACTGTAAGAGATTGTATTGCAAATACTCCCTCTGCTGCCACACAGGAGGTACTGCATGCAAAAATTATTTGCGTTAGAACAGAAATAAATTCATTTAACAGTAATTTATTATTAGTGATCATTACTGGTCGATGATACCTTACAATTCATTACCTAATTTATTTAGGCTGCTAGTAAACAATACCAATTAATAAAAATATTACAATTTATTTTATACAGAATAATAGTAATAACTTAATCTTTATTCATATAGCACAGAAAGGTTCTACAGCCCTTTGCAAATCATAGGGTACATGATATATACAAATATATTTACACTGGAAACAAGGGGTCTGCTCCCAAAAGCTTACACTCTACATATACATTTTATACATTGTAAAAAGATATACGCAAGTCTATAATATAATTGATCACATACATGACATATACAGTATGACCTGCTATAACAGCTGCCATATCCTGACTCCTTCGATGTCCTACATGTACAGTACAGTAGTTATAAAGTCTTTAGTATGACCACCTCCGTTAAATATGTGATATAAAGGCATACGCCTTTAATGTTTATATCCTTACTATCTTGCCCGCACCGGGGTCCGCGCTCGGTGCACCATGCGCGCTACCACTTCCTATTCAGATGCACGCACGGTCGCGCGCATGGTGCGCCGAGCGCGGACCCCGGTGCGGGGAAGATAGTAAGGATATAAACATTTATAAACTGTTAAAACACTTTCAAACTGTTTAAAAACATAACGGAGATAAGCGGCAGCACCAGCTCACCCTGAGCTGGTGCACGGCATGTCCAGCTTATAAGCCCTATCCCAAGTGGTAGGTTTCCTTTAAAAGAAGAGCAGATCCTAATAAAGGGGGCACACACCAGCATGTAAGTGTATTTGGTTTAAAATCCATGATCCTGATGGTAGATTTCCTTTAAAACCCTACACTATCTGATCTCGGCTTTCAGTGATGTAGCAAGAGTTGTGTTGTCCTGTACAAGGATTACTTTTGTCAGTTGTAGAAAAGCTGAGTTTGTTGTATGAACAACTGGTAAGTTTTACGTTCAGAAGTTGAAAAATGTAGTTATCTATGATTTTTTTTTTACTATGCAGGCTTTTTCTGCTGAAAGAAAACTAAGCTTGCCAAATATAAGAGATAAAACTTTGCAGATGATCGTGCGAGAGAGTGTGTGGGAGAGCTCCATTTTCACTACATGTGTCAGATGTAGCAGAGCTGAACTTGTCATACAGCACATAGTGGGAGGGCAGTTATACAGACACACAGTGCAGCTCGCATAACTCCTAACCATGCTAGATTGTATGGAGCAGCCCCAGATTTTCAGTTCTCTCCCAGACAGTGGGAGGTATGTTCTGTTATGTTTTAGGCTTTCTTTGAATGCAATGGTGAAGCGGAGAGCTGTTGGCTCCTGGCTCCATTGTTGTGCCTCTGCTGTGTGCGACAGATACTGGCAGGCGTGATGTGATAAGGTCATCATGTCTGCCATCTCAGAGCCACAAACAGCAGCAGCAGTGAAGACAGAAGAGGAGAACTGCTGTGGGTGAATGGGGTAAGGGGAGTATCTGTTTCCACAGCAGAAAGGAAAGAAAGTAGAATAGGAAGTCTAAGCAAAAAGGGAGCCCTATAAAAAATGGGGGTTACAAAAATAGTGGTGTGCTAGAGGAAAGCGGGTATACATTAGGGAGGCATTATAAGTGAGTGGCTAGTGAAAAGGTGGCATAAGAAGGATGCTAAAGAAAACGGGGGCATTTTAATTGGGTCAACCAGAAAATGGGGTATTATACAGTATGGGGGCATTATACTGTGGGGGGCTAGTACAATTTGGGTACACTAGGGGTTGTTTACAGTGGCGAGTGGCTTGCAATATGAAAATTTTGAATTATAGGTATTTTATTTGGATTTTCATTAGATTTAATGTAATCGGGATGAAACTAGCAGCCTACTGACCTCAAAAATCCAGATGAAAATTCACCAGCATTTTGTGTGAGTGGATTTTATGCAAAATTGTAAGTTTTTGTCAGAAAATTTTCAAGCAGCTTCCCTATCAGAGGTAGGAAAACTGTATTTGTCAGGCAAAAAACATGTGCAGTAGTTATGCCTTAAAAACACCAAGAATAACTATTAACGGCCTATTTTTAAGTTTCGGCTTCCATTCACTTTTCACAGTTTGTAGCTGCAACAAAGAGCCAATTTCTTCTGGTTTCACTGTGTCAAACAGATGATCAGTTCCACGAGCAGGGTCCCCGCCATTCCTATGGATAGACCATCATTAGTTATTCCTGAACAATCCCTTTAAACTTGTCTAATACATCAGAGCATAATTTTTATAATGTACAACACATTTTTATGTCTGTCATTTTCCACAGGACTGATGGTAAATCTACAAAATTACACCCCCCACCCCCCACCCCAGTACAAATCTGGCTCTGCTGCATCTGCATATACAGTGAATTGTACCAAGAAGCTAACGCTGGGTGTCACTATTCTGCCACAGGTTAGTCTGTACATGAAGATGAAAGGAGCTTAATTTCCCGTGTACACTCATTGGCAGTCTGCTCCGTTCTCTTTGCCAAAATTGATTTCATAATAATTAATTATAGGAAGATTAATAGAGAAGTGCGGGAGAGAAAGGGTTTTCTGATGAGTAAAAGAAAAGTGAAAAAAATCTCATCTTCTATGTTGCTATAGGGGAATTGCTGCCAATGAAACTGGTTTGGGCCTGTAGTAAAGATCAAGATGGGAGTAGCGTGTCAGGACTCGTGTAAAGGTGCAGGCTATAGGGTGTGTGCGGGAATGTGTAGAATGAGCACATACACATCAACACTTCACCTTCAGAAATGGAAGTGTCCAGCCGCAGCATCTCTTCTTAATCTCTAGACCATGATCTATCTATAATCATTGATACTATATGAGGGGGATTTATCAAGAAATTAAATATACTGGCCCACATTGGCTGAAAACAGTGCAAACTGCTCTGTGTGCAGTTTGCCTGTGTAGTGTGCAGGGGACGCCAGATTCAGGATTTGTGGCGCCCGTTCTTCATGAATCTGGCATCCCCTGAACTTCCCCGAAACAGTGCACCATTAACATGGGGCATGTGACAAACATCTGTAGGATTTTGCATGATAAATTTGGCACACCAATAGTGAGAAGAATAGTGCAGCGTGCGCCACAAAAGTGTCTCCTCCTAAATACATGTTTGCACATGAAAGAACGCGCAAAGTCAGACAGAAAATGGACAGTGGGGATTTAGTAAATCTGGGCCACTGTATCTGAGCCAAATCAAAGGTGTGATAGACAGTTTATACACACAATTCTCCATTTTGGCTCCATTACAATGACTCTACTTAGGGTCCTGTTGTTAGGTAGGATATCAGCCATTAGGTCACCTCAGTTGGTTTCACCCCTGTGTAGATTGCTTGCTTTGTTTGCAACAAAATCCATAAGCACATCAGTAATAAAATCCATGACAGCTCTGCATTTGATATACTGTATATGCTCGACCTTAATATAAGCTGAGACAGCTAATATTACCACAAAAAAATTGGGCAAACGTATTGACTCAAATATAAGCCTGGGGTAGAAAATGCAGCAGCTACTGGTAAATTTGGAAAATAAAATTAGATAAAATTAGAAACCAATAAAATTACCTAAGGCATCAGTAGACAAGCCTCCCCTCACTTATTAAATATCCAACAGCCTCCCCTCATTAATGAAATGTCTAGCAGCCTCCCCTCACTAACGCAATGCAGCAGACACAGGGCTGGTCATAAAAACAAATCAATACTCCCCTCTGGCTATCCCCCACAACTTCTCCCTCGGCTTCCAGTGTGGCATAACAGAGAGAAACAGGTCTGTGTGCTCTACTCACGCCCACTGTATGAGGCAGCGGTGGCGCCGCCTGATGACATCATAGAGTGTGTAGTGATCTGTCTTTGTGTAGTGAACTGTGTTTTTATATGTGTCTTTATAATGCAGTTGCAAAAAAGTCATATCCATTTCACCGAGTTTTTGACAAGGTTTTTTGTGCCTTTTCATACTAAAAGGTCTCTGAGAATCGTCCCAATAACTTTGCATTCTCCATTGCTGTTCAGATGGAATAGTTTATTACCGCAGATAATATGCTGCAATAAGAATAATCCTACTATTCCTAGCAGGATGTATTCTGCTATACATCTATGTTATTCTGTGTCTAATCTGTGTTTCTACCATACTTCATATATTTTCAATGATGAGGATCCATTTTTACTGGACAACACAAGGGAGATAACTAATGAAAACATTTTTGTCTAATGAAATTACGCCCTTAAACCCCATTGCAGAACCAGTGAAATACTCAAATCGATTCTGCTGTTTTTGGTTCTGGGTACAGTAAATCCCAGAAATGCACGGAGCAAGTTTTTTAGAACAAACTCGCTCATGGGCAACGGGTTTTAGACTAGTATATTCTCTGTTCTGTGCTCAGTGTCACTAGGCCTCAGACTAGTTGGGTGGGTTTAGCCTAATTATGGTGTGAGGAAGGAGCGTCAGGAATGTTTTCTCTTGTAGGGTGTACGAGTTCAGCTTCTCACACAAACACATCATAAATCTGTCAATCACACATTCAAGCACCAGATATGATTCCTATCCACTTTATTAGACCACACCAAATGTAGAAAAGAACCATGTTCAATGAGGATAAATATGTTCCAGAGATCCATTGACAGGGCTGGGCTTAGGGGCGATCCAAATTTGCAGCTGCTTTTGCCTTTTATTACTTTTATGCATTTCCCCCATTTATTACTTTTGGTGCAAGGTGTTGTTTTTTGGTGCCCAATTTTAGAGGATTTTTGCACTGTGATTTTATATTCTGGCTCACAGCCTTAATATATTTGGTGCACAGAAAAATTGAACTTGGTTTTTGTGACGGCGATACATAATGAATCTGGTGCGCAAGACGCAGAAAGAAAAAGAAAGGATTTTGATGCCAGAAAAGACATGTACCACACTTAGCAAATGCCCATGCATATGACATACTACTAATTGATAAACGTGAATACTGTTGGAGGAAACAAATGGGGGGCATTTATTATGGCCTTTGAAATGAATAACTGGCGGTGTTTTTGCACCTGAATTTATGAAGTGTTGGAGACATAATATTGGTGTTTTTTGACACTCTCGACTTGTTCTATTTTTGGGCGCAAAACATTTGCGCCACTTGTAAATCCACCGGTTTTCTGGTGCTTCTATTATACCAACACTTTTTTGGCAAAATTTGTGACACAAAAATAGCCCATCTATAAACTGGTCTAGAGAGCTCTAAACCTTCAGTCGATGCACCAATTCATTAATCCCTTGCACCAAAAATTTATATCCCACTGAAAAATATAGAACGGTTCTAGCACCACCCTGCGCCAAAAATAATAAATGCCCCTCAATGATGAAGGGTAGAGGCCAGTGTGGTCCAGGGTATTGTGGGTCTACCACAGGTGGATATCTTGAACACCTAGCCTCCATCCATGAAGGATCAATATTATCTAGTATTTATGAATTGCCTTACAAGAAATAGACTATAGTGCCTGGTGAATGCTCTATTTACTTCCAATTGGGTTTGTCTTCCATTGGATCTTGATGACCCAATATTCTGTGTTCGAGACTATGCCAAAGCACTAACATAAAGGGCAAGGTGTCCAATGAAAATTTTTGCCTTTTCAAGTTCTTCTATGGAGTCTGATATTTTCTTGTTGCTTGACCAAAACTAAATCTAGATTATGTTGTCAGGAATAATGTGGCTGCTAATTTTGAACTGGGCACCAGAGAGAAGAGGTTAAAAGGGTTTTGTGGGCATTCATTATTTTTGGCGCATTGCAAGAAAAACAAACGAGCGTGGAAATGACAAACAATATTCATGAAGGGGCTTAGTAGTAGATTTGCTTTTTGCTGGTCAATTTGTGCGCCAAAATCTGTGCCAAAAAAGTGTTGAGAAACTACAAGTACAGGAAAAGTGTCAAGATTGAAGAGATGGACCCAAATCACGCAACAAAATTTAAAAAAAGGTTTGAGTATTGGAAAAGAAGATAAATTGTGGTCCCAAGATTTAATAAATATGGCTCACAAGTCACAGTAACAAAAATAAAAAAAAGGCTGCCAAAAACTGTTGCAAAGCCAATAATAAATACCCCCCCAATATCTAAGCAGAAGCTGTCGGCTTCATCCAGGTCGCACTTCTAGCATCTCCAACTAATAGCAGTAACAGGAGAAATGTTGTTTGGGATGAATTACTACCATTAATGTCAGAGATGGACAGCACAAATTAGCCTCATATAATAATATATAATATTGAGGCAAATGTCCGTGACAATGTGGGTAAAATGAGCCATCACAGGACTTACAGCTCAGTGTGAGGCCATGTGTCTTGGTATAAAGGCCTCATTAATTATGTAGGACACATGAGTAGTTCTTATATGACTCCCACACCCTATAGCTAAAATTACATGGGAAAGAACAATTAGGTCTTATCATAAGTCATGTACAGACGTGAACGCCTAGGTTGCTGACTGCCACAGTTTAATGATGAGATTATATCACATGGAACTTCTAGTGAGGGATCCGATTTTCTCATTAAAATCTAGTTCAGAAAACCCTTTATGTGAACTATTGGGGATTCTTCTTGTAGCCAGAAAACAAAAGAGTAGTTACAAAAAGCACATGTTCTGGAGGACCTGTCATGTCCTGGATTACACAAATAACTCATATGATATTGATTTTAGAGGGTAATGTGTTTTGCCTAACTTCTCCTATGGTGACAATGCATGAAGATTGAACCCTTGCTACCCGGTTTCATCTAAGATTATAGCCGATCAGTGGGGTCCCAGTTATTATCAATGGATCCTTGTAAAAAGAGAGGTTTGGTGAAGCAATATTGCTCAGATATCCCTGGACTTGATCTTGAGAATGGAGAGGCTAGTCAGTGATGTGCATCAAAAGTCTACATGAAAAGATATAAGTTTGTTAGCAGATCATAGTGATGCCTCACTCGTTTGAATGTGAATTTTGGACGTTTTCTAGCCATGTCTGCAGTCTCTAGCTCACGTCCCCATTTATTTCTAGTTCATGCCCACTGCCATGGATTCCAGGCATGAGTTGCAAAAGATAGAGAAAGTCGTATTCTTGCCCGAGTTTGTGGCTTGGACAGTTCTTATCTATTGGCGCATGAGTGGAACTCACCCACAGGACTGTGATTTGTGGCTGAAGGAGCTGCATTTGTTGTTCGCAGGATGCCTTTGTCTGAGGGTGCGTTCACAGGTGGCGTTTTGGGTATCTGAACACATGAGTCGCAACACATGCGTTTTACATGGTGCCATGCATTTGGCTGCTTTGAAGGGATTTTTCTTCAATGCTTGAAGTGTTAACACAGCTGCTTACACTTTCAGGAATGAAGAAAATCTTTTTCAAAGCAGTAAAACGCATGGTAACATGCAAAACGCATTCCTTCTGGCCCATGAGTTTTAAAACTCATTTCCAAAATGCCATATGTGAACACACCCCCAAGTGTTTTCTAGAATTCAACATATTGTCAGGTTGTCACATATGTCCTGAAAAATCCCTTTATTAAATCAAAATTCTTTGTTATGTAACCCACTTGGGTGTAAATACATTGTAGCACTGAAGAATCTATGGGGACAGAATGGCAGTTGTCTAATTGCTGTTTAGGTAAAGGGTTAAAAAGAAAATCCATTAGTTAGTAATCTTACTACACCACCCATGACAAGAATCTCAACCTTCAGAAAAATGAAAAGATTGTACATTTTTCACCGCAGATATTCGCCTTACAGAAATCTCATATCAGGACTGTACAGAAACAATTAAACAGATTATATAACTCGGTCAATTCTTTATACTAACGCTCTTGGTCTGTGAACCCACGAACATATGGTGGCCGCCTTTCTTGGACCAAACACTGTTACAGGGATGGGACTCCAAGAATCATATTTATAGACACAAGAAGTCACCGCATAACCTCAGGAAAGCAGTGTACTGTAATTATATTCTCAGTACGGCACGGCGGTTCTGAGGGGATGTAGGGACTCCTTGCATCATATATAACCATGATACAAAGACCAAGCACCTCCAGTCATTACCATTCAGCCTTAATTGTCACTTCCTTCTTCGTACTGTGAAACTGGGCAATGCATACTGCCTGGACCCTACAGCCACTTCAATAGAAGGGGTTTTTGTAAGATTTTTTGGACTGGGGAACCTTTCATTACCCAGTGGTGGAGCTGCAGGAACCTGAAGACTTGCTCTTTGGTTCCCCCCACAGATTATAGCTTATTTCTTATGGTCGGAGTTCTACAACTTCTGCTTAGCTTATAAGATTGTTACATCTAACAAAGGCCAATGTCCAGCATATGTGCACCAACATCTCCAATAAAAAATATAGGACAGCAAATACTGAGCGTGAAGGTCAAAAATAACCTCAAGCAGCTGGGTATCTATACACCTTGGGTGGAGTTCAGTTGAGATCAGACTCCCAGATACACCTATGTCTAGGCAGATCTGAAAATGATTAGGTTCAGTATATGAGTTACAGGACCCAACCCTTTCCTCTGTCAACACCATATTATGCAACGTGACAATAATCTACAGTGCTACAGGGCAGTGCTGAGCAGAAACTTGCTAATTTTACTTTGGGACAGCGGTCAGAAAGCTAAGAGTCTTCAAAATACAGTGATACCTCGGTTCTCGAACGCCTTGACTTTCGACCAAATCGGTATTCGAACAGGAAGTTCGAGAAAATTTTGTCTTGGACTCCGAACAAATATTTGGAACTCGAACAGCCGAACGTCCGAGATTAGCCGAGTTGAGCCGAATGGCGTTCATTCGGCCCAGCGCCTTGCCTGCGTCATCATTGTGAGTTAGTGAGAGAGAGAGTCGCTTTGTGGAGAGAGTCACGCAAGTGTGTACTGTAAATTACTGTACTGTACTGTACACTGAATTTAACCCTTAGACATGGGTCCAAAGAAAGCCAGAAGTGGTAATGCAGACAAAGGTAAGCGGAAAGTTGTGAGAACAACGATTGAACTCAAGAAAGAAATCATTGGCAAATATGAACAGGGCACACGTGTGTCGGATCTGTCTGCAGAGTATGGCATGCCAAAATCAACCATCTCTACCTTCCTTAAGAATAAAGATGTTATAAAGGCTGCCAGTGTTGCCAAAGGTGTTACACTGTTAACTAAGCAAAGGCCTCAGATAATGGAGGAAATGGAGAAGCTGCTCCTTATTTTCATTAAAGAAAAAGAGTTAGCAGGTGACAGCATCAATGAGGTCGTTATTTGTGAGAAACCACTCCAAATATTTAGTGACCTGAACACAGAAACACCTGGTACAAGTGGTGAATGTGCTTTCACGTTTAAAGCCAGCAGAGGTTGGTTTGAGAATTTCAGACATAGAAGTGGCATACATCGCGTCACTAGGCATGGGGAGGCAGCTAGTGCAAACCAGGAGGCTGCTAATAGCTTCATAAAAGAATTTAGTGACTATGTCAAGGCAGAAGGGTTTGTTGCTGAGCAGGTCTTCAACTGCGATGAGACCGGATTATTCTGGAAAAAAATGCCAGCCAACACCTACATAACCAAAGAGGAAAAAGCACTACCAGGGCACAAGCCTATGAAAGATAGGCTTACTCTTTTGTTTTGTGCAAATGCAAGTGGTGATTGCAAGGTAAAACCCTTGCTTGTCTATCATTCTGACAATCCCCGGCCATTCAAAAGGCACAATGTCATGAAGAGTAAATTGGCTGTGATGTGGCGGTCTAACACCAAAGCTTGGGTTACCCGACAATTCTTTACAGAGTGGGTGCGTGAAGTTTTTGCACCTCGAGTGAAGGAATACCTGACAGAAAAAAATTTGCCATTAAAATGTCTATTAGTGATGGACAATGCTCCTGCTCACCCCCCAGCTTTAGAAGAAGATCTAGTTGATGACTATAGCTTCATAAAAAGTAAAATTCTTACCCCCCAATACAACCCCTATTCTGCAACCCATGGACCAACAGGTCATATCCAATTTTAAGAAATTGTACACAAAGGCCCTCTTCCGGAAGTGCTTTGAAGTGACAAATGACACACAGTTAACTCTGAGGGAATTTTGGAAACAACACTTCAACATCCTGAATTGTGTAAACTTGATTGACACTGCTTGGAGTAATGTCACTCATCGCACATTGTATGCTGCATGGCGAAAACTTTGGCCCGAAAGGGACAGTGAGCCTTTAGAACCTGAGTCAGCTCCTGTTGTTGATGAAGATGTTGCTGTGGTTGATGATATTGTGGCCATAGGAAAGACCATGGGCCTTGACATTCAACAAGATGACATCAACGAACTTGTGGAAGGTCACGCTGCTGAGTTAACCACCGAGGAACTAATGCACCTACAACAACAGCAGCAGCAGAAGGATATGGTTGAAGACATTTCTTCTGAAGAAGAGGAGAGAGTGGAGGATATTTCTAGTGGCCTTATTCATGAAATGTGTGCTAAATGGGCAGAAATCGCCAATTTTGTTGAACAACATCACCCTGATAAAGTGGTAGCAAATAGAGCAGTTAACATTTTTAATGACAATGTTATGTCCACTTTCCGCAAAATTTTGCAAAGCCGAAAAAAACAGCAAACCATTGACAAATTCTTCCGTAAAGAAATCAGACAAGCAACTGCAGAGCAAGATTCTGATTCTCCTCAGCAAAAGACACCGAGAACAGAAACACCCGAAGAGCAGTTACCCTCTGTTGTTATTGAAGAGGACTTCCCATCAGAACAATAACCATCCCCCTTCCCTCCTCCCTCCACATTCATTCCCTCCTGCCATAAAGGTTGGTACAGGTACAGTAAATGAAACTCAATTTACTGTACTGTACAGTACATTTAATTTTTTTTGTTTTAATAAATACACTTTTCTTTCTTATTTCTTGTTGAGACTCATGTTTTTCTACATATTATATACAAATTAGGCCAGTAAATAGGCATTTTCTGGGGCTTGGAACGAATTAATCCAGTTTCCATTATTTCCTATGGGTTTTTTTGTTTTGGTTCTCGAACAATTTGGTTCTCAACCGACCTCCCGGAACAAATTATGTTCGAGAACCGAGGTATCACTGTACACTTAAATCTTATTCAAGAAGCAATGTGTTGTGGAAGCACAATCTTTTAGTTTTATTTGTTCAGTATAATGTAAAGTTACCAGAGTGTCCATAGATATTGAAATGTGTCAGATTGTGCACTGGAAAGAAAACAAATAATAAAAACCACAAAATAGAAACAGCAAAAAAGTGATAATAAAGCTGTGAATCCCAATATGGAAATCAACCCTTGCAATGGAAAGGTTACATTCCAGCCCCCATCGCGGTAAAATCTTGGCATTAAACATATCAAAAAGCACCTAGAATTTGGCAGGTTTCTGATGCATATGGAATTTCTGGAGGATTAGCACAGGGGTCAGTCCCACAGCTATGTGTGCCGACACCCTTAGAGTATCTTCACACGTTGTAGAGTTTCACCAATATAATGCTGGCTGCACATGAACATGTTCAGCTATGAAAGTGGAACTGTATGCTGGTCCAATCGCATGGACTGCACACCTTGCACGGGACAGGAGTCCTTGCAGCCCTGTCTGGCAGCCAAACTGCAGCACTAGAACTCTAATAGAATCGGCACTGCAGTTTGGGCACCAGGCAGTGGGGTCATTTATTATCGCCTTTCAAATGGAAAACTGGTTGTGCTTTTGTTTTTCCTTTTTGCCCCTGAATTTGTTGGCGCCCCAGTATTGGTGTTTTACTATACTCTCGACTTTTTGGGTGCAAAATTTTGTGAATCCATTTTCAACACATTTTTAGGCGCATATTGTGGGTTAAAAAGAGAGCAGCTAGGGAGTTCTAAACCTTTTAGTCCATGCGCCATATCATTAATCCCTTGCGCCACAAACTTACATCCCACTAAAAAATATAGCAGAGGCATCCTACGCCAAAATGCCCTTCAGTGAGTCCTTGCATCATATTTCTGTATAATGCAAGGACTTCTGTCCTGCGCAATGTATGCAGTCCATGGGATTGGACCAGCATATGTGTCCATTTCTGCTGGCTAAACATGTTCATGTGCTGCTAGTGCATGAGATATGTGCATTTTTAATGCATTGTAAGTAGTTTGTTTTTTACGTGGATTTACATGCTTGTGTTTTACCCTTTTTCACCTGATCTGACATAAATTCCAGGAAAAATCTTCATTGAATCCAAGCAATCCAGATTGAGATATCTGAATTCCTGCTTATCAGGGAGCCGCTCATCACTGGGACAGATCTAAACTTTTGATTATCTTTAACATTGTCTTAATATGTTCCAGGTCGAACCTTAGGAAATTTTGGACTTTCCTTTGATACTGAACTGCACTGACATCTTCACCCCCACCCATTATATCCCTAGCTGTCCATCACCAGGTCCTCTGAGCCCTCCTGTACAGTAACCTGTCACACAAGTCTGGAATACCTTCTGAAAAATGCAGTAAATCTTCTGGGGAATGTAATGTGCGTGTGGGGTAGAACGCAAGCTCTGCCCCTTACATAATTATCCTAAAACCAGAGGCAATGAAGGCTCATAAAAAGATTTACAAGAATGTCTCCTGACAGATGCTTCTCCTAAGTCATCAGTCATCTTGTGCGTACATACTTCCTGAAAAACATCCCGGGCAGTGCGCCCTATATACTAAACAATCCTTAAACCCTAAGTGCTAGAGGAGTCATCCAATTTAGCTCATGGTGCTGTATTTTGGGGACCATAGAAAGCGTTTACAAGATGTGCTTCTCTCTGGAAGATGTGTCTGGAGCTTACATAGACAATCCTTATATATCAGTGCATACATGTTATTCTCCATCTCTCCTGTTGTGGCACTGCAAGGTATACGAACACATTGGGGCACATTTATTATACACTGGCACTAAGTGCCCCAGCATATGATGAATTGCCGTAGTGTGTGGAGAAATTGCAATTTCCTGCTCTGCGCTTGTACATCTGTTTTCAGGCATGCAAACTGTGATAAATCCCCCCATTCTTTCAAGTCTCTTTTTTATAGATGAATTCTGAGTTGCAGGTGCAAACATGTATAAATTTGTGTGGTGTAAGGTGTAAAACAGGTTGTCTAGAAGAGCCCATCTGGACCCTTAGCTATTAGTTGTATGGGGGAACATGGCACTGTGTATTGACAGTGTCATTGCTGAGTAAATTAAGGGTTGCAGAGATTGGACTGAAATGAATAGACTGAATCTTTTAGGGGCAGATTTAGACATTAGACAAGACCTTACTCCAGATTTTAATGTCTGCAGTGGATATGCAGCTGAGAACATGGGGGGATATTCATTCAAGTTTCTGGAAATTGCACTCAAGGATGAACCAGACATGTACAAGTGTTCTTCTTCATTATATTATGGGTTATTGGGAAAAAAACATTTATTTAATTCTTTGTTCAGTCTTATATACTATGATACTATGATTAATCTGGCATTTACCAAATCTATGGTAAATAACTCTATTTGACCCAAAATGGAAAAGTTTAATTCAGATTTCATGGCAACTCCTAGAAAACACTTAGGGTTTTAACACGCATCCCCAAAGCGCCACATATGAACCCACCCTCAGAGAAAAGCTTTCTGCACACGACAGTGCAGTTCCTTGAGCCACAGACAACAGTCCCGTGGGTGAGTTCCACTCAGGCGTCAATGGATAAGGACTGTCCAAGATGCAAACTCGGGCAGGAATAGGACCTGCTCTATCTTTTGCAGCCTGGGCGGTCAGTTCATGCATGGGACCGTGGATCCTGCAACTTTGTTTATGAGCCTGTAGAAGTGTATGGGGTTACACAGGGTAAGTGTAAGAAACAACAGCTAGTACATGTCCAAAATTATTGTCAGGATTGCAGACTCAGAGCATTTTTAGGATATGCATATTTTATCCTATAGAACCTTGTGAACCAGGCCTTAGTAGTCAGTTGTCCCTACTGAGAGGCCTATACTTGTTGATGAATAATATAACCCTCCAACACTAGAAATGCATAGACGGGGTAAAAATGAGCTATAATACGTGTTACATCCTGGGGTATGTAGACTTTGAATGGAGAGGAAGGTATATGATTGACCACCTTGCAGCAGGACCCTTGTTTTAGTCTTTTTAGGGGTCCTAGTAATGGGATCAAACAGCAATCAGATATTTATTACCTAACCTATGGTGCGGCACACCCATCCACTATATAATTAGCTGCCCATTACTGAGTCCTCCCAGCCCTGTGTATGTAGGAACCTGTCTGACTGCTTATTTGATGAGTCTGAACTAATTTTCTGACCAATGTAAAAAATCTAGAGAATGTTAAATGTGTGCATTTCAAACTTACATAATAAACCTAATTCCAGAGGCAACGCAGTCTCATAAAAGATTTACAAGAATCTCACTTGACAGGTGCTTCTCCGGAGACATCTTATTCATGTATATGTTTTCAGTGTCTAACATGGTTTAAAGACGTGCTACCATATCATTGGGGCAGCGTATTATTGATAGAGATAAGCGGACCTCCCATTCCCGTTCAGGTTCGACTGCGTGTACTGGACGTATTGCCAGTCTGGCAAATTGACACCCCTAGAAACTGGCTATGGTTTTAAAGGAAACCTACCACCACGGATCTACCTATTAAGGTAGATCGGGTGGTAGGTGCCTCTATTGTACTTGAGGATAGCCCTTTTAAAGGCTAATCCTCACGTCCCCTGTATCTTTTTAAAACTTTTATTGTGTTAATTTTTTTAAGAGGCTACTGGGGCGTGGAGTAGCTGGAGCGGAGGCTACACGGTGCGGCTACTCCGCACCCCAATAGCCTCTTTGATCCTCCTACCCAGACATCTTCAGCATGCAGCTACAAGGAGCTGCGTGCACTCACCCGCGTATGCACAGAACTCCGGCTTCGGAGCTGAAGATGTCTTGGTAGGAGGATCAAAAAGGCTACTGGGGCGCGGAGTAGCCGGCCCGTGTTGCCTCAGCTCCAGCTACTCCACGCCTCAGTAGCCTCTTTAGAAAACACAATAATATGTTTTAAAAAGATACACGTACAATAGAGGCACCCGATAGGTAGATCCGTGGTGGTAGGTTTCCTTTAAAAGAACAGAGCTTCCTGCTCTGTGATACTTTTAAAACCTATTATCATACTAAAGGAAACATCACCTAACTGAGCCATTAGATTGGGCTCCACTCCTGGCAGACCCTGCAGTGGCTAATCTACTGCAGTATAATTGATGACAATTAAAGGGGTCTACTGTGATGAAAGTAATGTATCCTTTCCTTAGGCTATCCGCACGTATTGCAAATTGTGATGTGGAAAATTTTTCTATGCTGATATTTATAGTATAGCGTTTTTGTGTGGTTTTTTTCTGCATGCATTTTTCCCCCTTTTTCCCATTCCTTTAGGCTGAGAAAATTCTGCATAAAAATTGCACATTGATGAAGATTTAATATGGATTTGATGCAGATTTCAAGTCTCCCTTAGACTGCAGCGTAAAAAAGACGCATGCAAATATCCACAAGTAAGCTCAAGAAAAGTAAGGCTATCTGTACATGTTGCAGATTTTGCACAGATGGTATGCGCATATTGTGGTGTGGAAAATCTGCAGGGGAATACAGTAGTATTAAAGTGATTGGGATTTGCAAAAAGTAATGTAGGAAATGCATTTTTTTCAGCGCTGAAATTGCTGCCCAGTGCATAAAATAAAATAATGATCATGATGATACTTTTTTGTGTGTCCTGCATTTTTGCATAGGTTTTTTAAAACTGAAGTCTTTGAAAAAGTAAACATTTGCATAAAACATGTTTTTTTTTTTATTTTGCAGAATTCCGTCAGCCAAAAGGGATAGGGGAAAAAAGAGGAAAAAACACACGCAGATATCCGCATAAAACAATGCACGAAAATGCTAAATAGACAAATCAGCATGAAAAACCTACATAAAAATGTGTGTATGAGAAACTGATATTTTTGCAGATTTTCCACATGACAATCCACAACATGAGCAGATAGCCTTAAGGGCTTATTCTCACAATGGCCCACATTTACTAAAAACAGTGTGTAGTTTGTCTGTGTAGTGTGCAGAGGGCACCAGATCGAATATTTCTGGGGCACATTCTTTATAAATCTGGTGCCCCCGGCACTGCCCTGACCGTGTGCACCACTTTTTTTTGGTGCACCTTTAACAAATGGCGTGCAACACAATTCTGTCGGACTTTGCATGATAAATGGGGTGCACGGCCCGACTGAGCACCGGAACACCCCTTACAGGCAGAGATTTGTGTCACATGAAGAATAGTGCAACCGCTAGACAAATGTGGAAAAATCTGCAGAGACTTTAGTAAATGTGCCCCAATGTTATTTTCTCCCAGCTTTCCAAGTCTCTCTTTATAGAATTCTTTCCTATGTGCTTTTTCACATTTCCATTGTTTTCAACTGATCCAACATTCAACATTGTCTGTTGAAAAAATGTTACAGCCTGCCCTTTTTTCTAACTAGTGGATCAGAGAAAGTTCATGACAGTCCTTTTTTTCCCCGCTGATGATGCTGGGAACCCAGTGAAATGTCTTCTAATCAATCTTAAGCTTTAAAAGTTTCTTCTGCAGATGTGAAAAAAAAAATGGAACAACAGCTGCACAACGGATGTTATAAAAAAAAAAAAAAAAAAGCGGAATAAAAATCTAAAACCAAACGGATCTGTGGTCAACCAATATGCCTGTGTGAATCTGCTCTGTCATAGGTCATTAAGGTGGTGGACACCCAGCTCATAACTTGGTGAAGGTAGCCTTAGTACAGGCTTACCGCTTTTGCTGAGTTTACAAATGCAACGCTAGCACTCTGGAGGGGGGGGGGGGGGGCGTCTCAATGATATCTGAAAAGAGCTACCGTATATACTCGAGTATAAGCCGACCCGAGTATAAGCCGAGACCCCTAATTTTACCACCAAAAACTGGGAAAACCTATTGACTCGAGTATAAGCCGAGGGTGGGAAATGGATTGGTCACAGACCCCCCCCCCCCAGTATATAGCCAGCCAGCCCCCTATAGTATAAAGCCTGCCCCCGGTAGTATACAGCCATCCCAGCCTGCCCCCAGTAGTATACAGCCACCCCAGCCTGCCCCCAGTAGTTTACAGCCTGCCCCCAGTTGTATACAGCACTGCCCAGCCTGCCCCCAGTAGTATACAGCACAGCCCAGCCTGCCCCCAGTAGTATACAGCACTGCCCCGCCTGCCCCCAGTAGTATACAGCACTGCCCAGCCTGCCCCCAGTAGTATAAAGCACTGCCCAGCCTACCCCCAGTAGTATACAGCCAGCCTGCCCCCAGTAATATACAACGCTGCCCAGCCTGCCCCCAGTAGTATACAGCACTGCCCAGCCTGCCCCCAGTAGTATACAGCACTGCCCAGCCTGCCCCCAGTAGTATACAGCACTGCCCAGCCTGCCCCCAGTAGTATACAGCCAGCCTGCCCCCAGTAGTATACAGCGCTGCCCAGCCTGCCCCCAGTAGTATACAGCGCTGCCCAGCCTGCCCCCAGTAGTATACAGCACTGCCCAGCCTGCCCCCAGTAGTATACAGCCAGCCTGCCCCCATTAGTATACAGCCAGCCTGCCCCCAGTAGTATACAGCCAGCCTGCCCCCAGTAGTATACAGCACTGCCCAGCCTGCCCCCAGTAGTATACAGCACTGCCCAGCCTGCCCCCAGTAGTATACAGCACTGCCCAGCCTGCCCCCAGTAGTATACAGCACTGCCCAGCCTGCCCCAAGTAGTATAAGGCACTGCCCAGCCTGCCCTCAGTAGTATACAGCACTGCCCAGCCTGCCCCCAGTAGTATACAGCACTGCCCAGCCTGCCCCCAGTAGCATACAGCACTGCCCAGCCTGCCCCCAGTAGTATACAGCACTGCCCAGCCTGCCCCCAGTAGTATACAGCACTGCCCAGCCTGCCCCCAGTAGTATACAGCGCTGCCCAGCCTGCCCCCAGTAGTATACAGCGCTGCCCAGCCTGCCCCCAGTAGTATACAGCGCTGCCCAGCCTGCCCCCAGTAGTATACAGCACAGCCCAGCCTGCCCCCAGTAGTATACAGCACAGCCCAGCCTGCCCCCAGTAGTATACAGCACAGCTCAGCCTGCCCCCAGTAGTATGCAGCGCTGCCCCGCCTGCCCCCAGTAGTATACAGCGCTGCCCAGCCTGCCCCCAGTAGTATACAGCACAGCCCAGCCTGCCCCCAGTAGTATACAGCACAGCCCAGCCTGCCCCCAGTAGTATACAGCACAGCTCAGCCTGCCCCCAGTATTATGCAGCACTGCCGCGCCTGCCCCCAGTAGTATACAGCGCTGCCCAGCCTGCCCCCAGTAGTATACAGCGCTGCCCAGCCTGCCCCCAGTAGTATACAGCACTGCCCAGCCTGCCCCCAGTAGTATACAGCACTGCCCAGCCTGCCCCCAGTAGTATACAGCACTGCCCAGCCTGCCCCCAGTAGTATACAGCACTGCCCAGTCTGCCCCCAGTAGTATACAGCGCTGCCCAGCCTGCCCCCAGTAGTATACAGCGCTGCCCAGCCTGCCCCCAGTAGTATACAGCGCTGCCCAGCCTGCCCCCAGTAGTATACAGCACAGCCTAGCCTGCCCCCAGTAGTATGCAGCACAGCCCAGCCTGCCCCCAGTATTATGCAGCACAGCCCAGCCTGCCCCCAGTATTATGCAGCACTGCCCCGCCTGCCCCCAGTAGTATACAGCACAGCCCAGCCTGCCCCCAGTAGTATACAGCGCTGCCCAGCCTGCCCTCAGTAGTATACAGCGCTGCCCAGCCTGCCCCCAGTAGTATACAGCGCTGCCCAGCCTGCCCCCAGTAGTATACAGCACTGCCCAGCTTGCCTCCAGTAGTATACAGCACTGCCCAGTCTGCCCCCAGTAGTATACAGCACTGCCCAGCCTGCCCCCAGTAGTATACAGCACTGCCCAGCCTGCCCCCAGTAGTATACAGCACTGCCCAGCCTGCCCCCAGTAGTATACAGCACTGCCCAGCCTGCCCCCAGTAGTATACAGCACTGCCCAGCCTGCCTCCAGTAGTATACAGCACTGCCCAGCCTGTCCCCAGTAGTATACAGCACCGCCCAGCCTGCCCCCAGTAGTATACAGCACCGCCCAGCCTGTCCCCAGTAGTATACAGCACAGCCCAGCCTGCCCCCAGTAGTATACAGCACAGCCCAGCCTGCCCCCAGTAGTATACAGCACCGCCCAGCCTGTCCCCAGTAGTATACAGCACCGCCCAGCCTGTCCCCAGTAGTATACAGCACCGCCCAGCCTGTCCCCAGTAGTATACAGCACAGCCCAGCCTGCCCCCAGTAGTATACAGCACAGCCCAGCCTGCCCCCAGTAGTATACAGCACAGCCCAGCCTGCCCCCAGTATTATGCAGCACTGCCCCGCCTGCCCCCAGTAGTATACAGCACAGCCCAGCCTGCCCCCAGTAGTATACAGCGCTGCCCAGCCTGCCCCCAGTAGTATACAGCGCTGCCCAGCCTGCCCCCAGTAGTATACAGCACTGCCCAGTCTGCCCCCAGTAGTATACAGCACTGCCCAGCCTGCCCCTAGTAGTATACAGCACTGCCCAGCCTGCCCCCAGTAGTATACAGCGCTGCCCAGCCTGCCCCCAGTAGTATACAGCACAGCCCAGCCTGCCCCCAGTAGTATACAGCACAGCCCAGCCTGCCCCCAGTATTATGCAGCACTGCCCCGCCTGCCCCCAGTAGTATACAGCACAGCCCAGCCTGCCCCCAGTAGTATACAGCGCTGCCCAGCCTGCCCCCAGTAGTATACAGCGCTGCCCAGCCTGCCCCCAGTAGTATACAGCGCTGCCCAGCCTGCCCCCAGTAGTATACAGCGCTGCCCAGCCTGCCCCCAGTAGTATACAGCGCTGCCCAGCCTGCCCCCAGTAGTATACAGCGCTGCCCAGCCTGCCCCCAGTAGTATACAGCACTGCCCAGCCTGCCCCCAGTAGTATACAGCACAGCCCAGCCTGCCCCCAGTAGTATACAGCGCTGCCCAGCCTGCCCTCAGTAGTATACAGCGCTGCCCAGCCTGCCCCCAGTAGTATACAGCGCTGCCCAGCCTGCCCCCAGTAGTATACAGCACTGCCCAGCTTGCCTCCAGTAGTATACAGCACTGCCCAGTCTGCCCCCAGTAGTATACAGCACTGCCCAGCCTGCCCCCAGTAGTATACAGCACTGCCCAGCCTGCCCCCAGTAGTATACAGCACTGCCCAGCCTGTCCCCAGTAGTATACAGCACTGCCCAGCCTGCCCCCAGTAGTATACAGCACTGCCCAGCCTGCCTCCAGTAGTATACAGCACTGCCCAGCCTGCCCCCAGTAGTATACAGCACTGCCCAGCCTGCCCCCAGTAGTATACAGCACTGCCCAGCCTGTCCCCAGTAGTATACAGCACCGCCCAGCCTGTCCCCAGTAGTATACAGTGCTGCCCAGCCTGCCCCCAGTAGTATACTGCGCTGCCCAGCCTGTCCCCAGTAGTATACAGCACTGCCCAGCCTGTCCCCAGTAGTATACAGCACTGCCCAGCCTGTCCCCAGTAGTATACAGCGCTGCCCAGCCTGCCCCCAGTAGTATACAGCGCTGCCCAGCCTGCCCCCAGTAGTATGCAGCACTGCCCAGCCTGCCCCCAGTAGTATACAGCACTGCCCAGCCTGCCCCCAGTAGTATACAGCCAGCCTGCCCCCAGTAGTATACAGCACAGCCCAGCCTGCCCCCAGTAGTATACAGCACTGCCCCGCCTGCCCCCAGTAGTATACAGCGCTGCCCAGCCTGCCCCCAGTAGTATACAGCGCTGCCCAGCCTGCCCCCAGTAGTATACAGCACTGCCCAGCCTGCCCCCAGTAGTATACAGCACTGCCCAGCCTGTCCCCAGTAGTATACAGCACCGCCCAGCCTGTCCCCAGTAGTATACAGTGCTGCCCAGCCTGTCCCCAGTAGTATACAGCACTGCCCAGCCTGCCCCCAGTAGTATACAGCACTGCCCAGCCTGCCCCCAGTAGTATACAGTGCTGCCCAGCCTGTCCCCAGTAGTATACAGCACTGCCCAGCCTGCCCCCAGTAGTATACAGCACTGCCCAGCCTGCCCCCAGTAGTATACAGCACTGCCCAGCCTGCCCCCAGTAGTATACAGCACTGCCCAGCCTGTCCCCAGTAGTATACAGCACTGACCAGCCTGTCCCCAGTAGTATACAGCACTGCCCAGCCTGTCCCCAGTAGTATACAGCACTGACCAGCCTGTCCCCAGTAGTATACAGCACTGCCCAGTCTGCCCCCAGTAGTATACAGCACTGCCCAGCCTGCCCCCAGTAGTATACAGCACTGCCCAGCCTGCCCCCAGTAGTATACAGCACTGCCCAGCCTGCCCCCAGTAGTATACAGTGCTGCCCAGCCTGTCCCCAGTAGTATACAGCACTGCCCAGCCTGCCCCCAGTAGTATACAGCACTGCCCAGCCTGCCCCCAGTAGTATACAGCACTGCCCAGCCTGCCCCCAGTAGTATACAGCACTGCCCAGCCTGTCCCCAGTAGTATACAGCACTGACCAGCCTGTCCCCAGTAGTATACAGCACTGCCCAGCCTGTCCCCAGTAGTATACAGCACTGACCAGCCTGTCCCCAGTAGTATACAGCGCTGCCCAGCGCGATGTACAGCAGAGAGAAGACGGGCGCGGAAGCCAGAAGAGGACCCGCGCGGACATCGAGGGAGCAGCGCTGCAGATCGTGGCCACCGGAGGGTGAGTATATAAGTTTATTATTTTTTAAGTGTTGTGTTTTAACTTGTGACTCGTGTTTTTCACCACATTTTTTTTGCTGAGTATATACACGGGTATATACGGTAATTTTTATTTTAAAAACAGCGCAGGAAAACATTCATCCCATCTGTGGTGCCCCTCTGATTGCTGGTGGTGAGCCTCCAATCTATACTTTGGGTTTTCACAGAAGATTTCACCAGGTTACCATAGTAATTTAAAAAAAAAAAATTATTTCAGTGTCTTTGGATGGGTTGGTATTGGACAAATACTGTGTAATCGGCCTGTTCTGCTTCCATACAGCACAAGAAACTGAGAGTCCTCAGCTGATGATACAGCACAAGCCTCATCTGAACACCAGAGGGAGCTCTAACACTAGTGATAAATAAGACTAACCCTAGAACACAAGTATGAAGGGGTGACTTTACTAGACTTAAAGGAAATCTACCACTCTCGTAGACATGATTTCAACTCAGTACACTTACAGGTGGACCTTTTCTCCTTGGTTCAGGAACTTCTCTTCATTAGCCCTGAAATACTTGTATAAAGATATAAAAGACAATATGATAATGATAAAACCACAATATACTCACCTACAGCTTCTCCTCTTGGTGTCTCCATCTTCTTCTTAGTGTGTGCACTCACAGACCAGGAAGATGACGGAGCTGCTGGCCAGGAAGAAGCCAAAGGTGAGTATAACAAGTTTTTTTTAAGGGGTCCTGCTAAGGAAGAAGAGGGGGTAGGGGGCACTTCTGTGGACATTCCATTACAGGGGGGACTCTGCAGGGGACCCTCCATTACAGGGGGGACTCTGCAGGGGACATTACATTACGGCGGGGCTCTGCAGGGGACATTACATTACAGGGGGGCTCTGCTGTGGACATTACATTACATATACAGTATGTATTGTAGTATATATATACAGTATGTATAGTAGCAGGTATATATACAGTATGTATAGTAGCATGTATGCAGTAGGTATAGAAGTATGTATATAAAGTATGTGTAGTAGTATGTTTATATACAGTATGTATGGTAGTAGGTATATATACTGTATATACAGTATGTATGGTAGTAGGTATATACAGTATGTATGGTAGTAGGTATATACAGTATGTATTGTTTTTTCCTCATAGTGAAAAGGTCAGAGGTTATTATAAAGGTCATTTTAGATGTGTGAGGCTATAGAACTAGGGCTATAATAGTGCCCCCTTTTCTGTAGACCCTTCTTTTATAGACAAACAACAGAAAAAGGAACACAATCAGGAGGGGCTACAAAAAGGGAGCATTTTAGACTAAGAGCTGCTGGAAATGGCACATTATATGGCAGGGAGCATGTGTCACCCGCTTCTCTATCAAGCCTGTGATCCATGGGTTCCCCAATTCATTATTACCACTGCGCACAGTATATGCTTTGACCATTTAGGGCAGTGATGGGCAACCTTTTGAGCTTAGTGTGTCAAAATTCTTCAAAAAACCGAGCATAACCCGGGTGGTGTGTCACCTTGAGAAAAAAACCTAATTTTGTGATATTTAGAGTTTAAATAACAAATACGTATAGTTCTTTAACTTACCTGCTTAGTGACTTCTTTGTTAATCTGTCAGTTGGTTTCTTTTGTTGGTCTTGCTGTTATTTAACTTGTGTGGGGTGCCATGAACTAAGATAAGTGAGGGGGAGGGGGAATTCTTCCAGTGATGGCGAACCTGTGGCAGTCCAGCAACAGCTAGTTTTAAGGACATTTGTGTCCTGAGAAGTGCCCCCCAAAGAGTGTACATCACAGCCCAGCCCGGCAGAGCTCAACTCAATAAATTAACTTACCTAACTGGCACAGGCTCCAACGACACCACGAGCCTCCGTTACTCCTCTTCAGGCCGCTTCAACTCCTGTGTAGATGTTCCCGCGCAGGCACAGCATAGGTTGCGTCTTTGCGAGCTGGAGCTGCTCTGTCTCCACGCTCCACTCTGACGTCATTGGGCGGCCTCCGCAGAGCAGGAGAGGAGGACAGGAGCAGCAGCTGCGATCTCTCTGACTGAGATGCAGCCGCTCGCTGCAGACCACATCGCCAACCGACCGCCCGACCGGCCCCAGACAACAGACAACTGCACTATAGCAATTTTTCTCCAGCAGCCGTGTGTCACTGAAAATGGCTACGTGTGTCAGTGCTGACACGCGTGTCATAGGTTGGCCATCACTGATTTAGGGCGTTATGGGGGGGGGGGTCTTTTTATAATTCGCTTCAGACAGTAGAGAGGCTGGGTACACCCTACCTGGACCGCGTATGCATCCATGGTCTCATTCTGCACCTACGATACATCACAAGGTAATATTACTGAGTCATTATGTAGAGACAAATGTCTGGCAGCCAGTTAAGATACAAAAGCCGTATGATCAAGCTCGGACTGGCCCACCGGTGTTCTGGTAAATTCATCTTTGGGCCCGACAAGTGCTGACCCTGCTGATTCCACCTGACACCTACTGACTCAGTCCAGGACGTCAACTCTGACATGAAGGGGTGGTTTCTCTAGTTCTGTAATTCCGTGCTGTATGAATCTATATGAATTCGTATATACGTGACGATTTTCCTCCGTATGTGCATGTATGTCACCGTATCCGTACTGTATCTGTATAAAATACAGTAGGCTGGCAGATGATGGATGGCTGACTATTGGCTGGATGACAGGATGCACCTGCCACTGGTTCTGGATACTGCACGTATATAAGGCAGTATACGGTGCACAGCCATATGCTGCACATATGCAAATAGGACATCCTCTATATTTATATACGGCTCGCTTACAGTACATTACAGTGGGCAATACGGCCATGTAAATGGATGGCCGTATTACCCATCAAAATGAATGGGGCTGTATGCTACCCATATACACTCACCGGCCACTTTATTAGGTACACCTGTTCAACTGCTCGTTAACACTTCATTTCTAATCAGCCAATCACATGGCGGCAACTCAGTGCATTTAGGCATGTAGACATGGTCAAGACAATCTCCTGCAGTTCAAACCGAGCCTCAGTATGGGGAAGAAAGGTGATTTGAGTGCCTTTGAACGTGGCATGGTTGTTGGTGCCAGAAGGGCTGGTCTGAGTATTTCAGAAACTGCTGATCTACTGGGATTTTCACGCACAGCCATCTCTAGGGTTTACAGAGAATGGTCCGAAAAAGAAAAAACATCCAGTGAGCGGCAGTTCTGTGGGCGGAAATGCCTTGTTGATGCCAGAGATCAGAGGAGAATGGGCAGACTGATTCGAGCTGATAGAAAGGCAACAGTGATTCAAATCGCCACCCGTTACAACCAAGGTAGGCAGAAGAGCATCTCTGAACGCACAGTACGTCGAACTTTGAGGCAGATGGGCTACAGCAGCAGAAGACCACACTGGGTGCCACTCCTTTCAGCTAAGAACAGGAAACTGAGGCTACAATTTGCACAAGCTCATCGGAATTGGACAGTAGAAGATTGGATTTCTGCTGCGACATTCGGATGGTAGGGTCAGAATTTGGCGTCAACAACATGAAAGCATGGATCCATCCTGCCTTGTATCAACGGTTCAGGCTGGTGGTGGTGGTGTCATGGTGTGGGGAATAATTTCTTGGCACTCTTTGGGCCCTTGGTACCAATTGAGCATCGTTGCAACACCACAGCCTACCTGAGTATTGTTGCTGACCATGTCCATCCCTTTATGACCACAATGTACCCAACATCTGATGGCTACTTTCAGCAGGATAATGCGCCATGTCATAAAGTGGAATCATCTCAGACTGGTTTCTTGAACATGACAATGAGGTCACTGTACTCAAATGGCCTCCACAGTCACCAGATCTCAATCCAATAGAGCATCTTTGGGATGTGGTGGAACTGGAGATTCGCATCATGGATGTGCAGCCGACAAATCTGCGGCAACTGTGTGATGCCATCATGTCAATATGGACCAAAGTCTCTGAGGAATGCTTCCAGCACCTTGTTGAATCTATGCCACAAAGAATTGAGGCAGTTCTGAAGGCAAAAGGGGGTCCAACCCGTTACTAGCATGGTGTACCTAATAAAGTGGCCGGTGAGTGTATGTGGCCTTTTTCATATGTTCATGTGTATTCAGCCTCTCTCTGTCTGGAGACATACAATGATGCTGCAGAGCATCGTCAGCTCCGCACTTCATCATTGCTCCTCTGCTGCTGAAGTATGAAGCAGAGACTGGCAGATGCTATATGATGACTTCATCTCACCGGCCGGCATCACAGAACCACATAGCAGCAATGAATTATTTCATTCACATTCATTTCTATATATAATATTAAGATTACTGGCAGTAAACATAACACTTAATATTACTCACTGCATTGCACTTTGTGTATAGACTACAAACATTTATCACTCTAATACTATCTAAATCTATAGGTGAGACAGAGGCTTAAAGTGGGGTGGAATTGGTCACAGCTCTAAAGGAAATCTACCAATTACATTTAAGCATTATGAACCAAAAATACCTTGAGAATGCTGTTGCGACACTGATGCAGAAACATATCTTGTTTAATCCCTGAACTGAAAATACAATTATAAAGCTATAATAAAGAGGCTCCTGTGGCTGCCCTGGCGCTTCTCCTCTTACCCTAATTATGCACTTTTTCTGACAACGCTGTATTTACTGTGGTGTGCATGAGAGGCAAAAGTAATCAATCGCTGCACCATCCCACAGATTCTGTATGTGAGTTTAGTTTGATAAGTCCTGACTGGACAGTTCAGGTAGCTGCGTGTAATCTGTTATGTAGTACAACCAGTCTGCATAGTATAATTGCTTTTGAGCAAAACCATTCAACTCAGGGATTAAACAAGATATGTTTCTGCATCAGTGTAGCTACAGCATTCCCAAGGCATGTTTGGTTCACAATGCATAAAACAAATGGTAGATTTCCTTTAACACAAGTGTTGCAGAACAGTAATTATCTTATTTTTCCAATAACAAATAAGGCACATCCATTCTTAAGTACAAAAATCACATCCCCACCAGGAGCGGTATGCCCAGCCGGACTCCCAACTGGCAAGTCAAACACCTGGGATACCGAGTAACTCTTTCTTACCGCCAGATCAAAAAATTGTTAGCAACAAACGAGAAAAAACACAAAACATCACATAATAAGGGGCCCAAACCCTCTCATAAATGGTTAGGGGGGAAGGGGGGTGGTGGTGGTGACACCAGAGCAGCATGGGACATATTATCTAACCCTACCCTCCAAGCCCAAAGTGCATTAACCCCTACCATGTCTTTTAACCCCCTGAGAACCACACTAGTCTGTGCACTCCTTCCTTATGCAGTCGGGGGCACTGTTGAACCTGTGTGGTGAAATGTACTTGCATTGCATAAAATAACTTTGTATTTTCAGACTACAGCAATAGATGTTTCTAACTGCAATTTTATTACATCGCTCATAGCTGTTCCCTATTTTATGTTATTTAGATCCCTAGGGGTTCCCATGGTTATATGGGCATTGCGCATACACGATGCATTTATAATGCTATTATTTTGCGCATGCCTGTGTGTGCTTTCTCACTTACCCTTCCGTTCACAGTTTCAGGAGGCAGGTGTATCCTACACTGCATCTTACATGTGACCATGCACATGACTGGTCAGGTAATTATTAAGTCACTTCCACGTCCACCATGTTGGAATGCTGTGCCAGTAGGTGGGCGTGTTCTAGATTGTATCGCACCACATGATGGGAAATGTGACTGGTCATGTGATTATTATGTCACACCCACCCCCACCATGTTGAGCACATTCACATGCTGCCCTTACAATTTTACAGGCTGTTGTTCCTGTCAATGATTTAGGTGGCACTCTGATTGGTGGATAGTCCTTTGTAAACAATGACACATATTTCCTAATAAAACCCCTAGAAGTGAGACTTATTGGGGCTGATTTACCAAGCTGTCTAAAAGTTACAATGTTCTTAGTTGCCCATGGCAACCAATTACAGCTCCCCTTTAAAATATTCATGAGCACTGGTAAATTGAAAGCTGAGCTTTAAGTAGTTGCCATGGGCAACTAAGAACATTCTAACTTTTAGACAGCTTGATAAATCTGCCCCATTGTTTACTTTTTACATGACATCACTTATTTATGTGAGTATATTTAGATACTGATATTTTACTTGTGTAAGTTGTTTTACGTTTGCGGCCGTGCCTCCCATGGAGGGGTCACCTCCTCCCCCTCTCCAATGCACCCTTATACTGTGGATTCCTCTCCTTTTATTTTGATTTGTTTTTAATAGTTATTAAATATTATATTTGGCATGAATTTGTGTAGTTTGTTTTTTCCTGCTGTATACAGGCTGGCAGATGTGAATTAATCATGGAGGCTGGCATCACTGTGACACAAAGCAGCAGAAAAAGAAGAGCGAAGAAGAAGACTACTGCGGGGGAATGGGGAGAGGTAAATAACTGGTAATTATTAGTTTTAATTTACACTGCAAAGGAGGGAGAGGGGGCAACAAGATGATAGGGGCCACAATATTAGGAGGGAGATTTGAAAGGACCGACAACATGAATGGGGAGATGATAGGGCTTCACAATATGAAAGGGTTCATGAGGTGAGGGGAGTTCACAATAAGATGGATGAAGAAAAACTAGGCACTCCTTGGGTTTTTTTTGAAGAAAATTTAGGAAATTGTATTTTTATTCCAGTGGTACGAGAAAAGCATTCCAATAACAATTTTTGCAACGCTTCGGTCTTAGTAACTCAGACCTTCATCAGGGATTGGTACGTATATTAATGAAGAGGAGGTAGAGGTGAAGCGCGGTGCTGTGACCGCTGCAGCACTTGAAGGTAGCATGAAGATCGGGACTCCCGCTAGTGGTGAACGCGCTCAAACCAAGGACTGCCAAGTTTTTCTTCATTTATGAATACGATGCTGTAGCCTACTTGTGCACCCTAAACATCCAAGTTGCTTTTAATTCCATTCATTCACACACATTTCTTCAGTTGGATGTTGAAGATAAAAATTAAAGATAATTTCCCATAGATGTATTACTATCGTCCCTTAGAAACTGAGGAAACTAACACGTCATACGGCAGCCAAGATGGTGTCATCGTTGAACACCACTGCATCTAGCTCTAACCTCACCTCATCCAAATACGATAACGTAGAGGAGATGGAGTTGCTGGAACTCCCACCTACAGACTTTAAAGCTCTGACTACAGAGGTAGTGAAATACCTGGTCCCTGACATCCAGGAAGCCCACAGTGTCTTCCATGCTTCGGGCCCTACAGCAAGATGTACAGCAATATTCAGACAGCTTGATAAATCTGCCCCATTATGTCATATACAATTACCCTTAAGCAGGGTCGGACTGGGGTGCCAAGGGCCCACCAGTGAAATTAATTCTGGGGGCCCACCAGCTGCTTAATGGATACGTGCGAGCCACCCCCATGTATATTTTCATTGTGTTTCTGAACGTGCTGCAAATGCAATGTGTGAATGCAGCCTGTGGCCATGTTCACACATTGCGTTTTTTGTTGCGTTTTCAAAGCTTAGGAAAGACGATCTGTTCCTCTTCCATTTGAATGCAGGTCTTTTTGCCATTCAGGAGACAAACTTTAAATTTCTGCAACAAAAAAAACGTAACGTGTGAACGCAGCCTCAGGCTTCCTGCACACTACACTTGCGCAGCTCTTGGGATGCAAACACTGGTCCCATGGAATGATGTTTGAGGGTGGCTTGTCATCGGGATGTAAGTACATAATAATAGCCTGAACCGCAAACATGGTTAGGACCTGCTCTGTCATGGGGGCACACACCAGTTTGTCCGTGTGCTTGGTTTACAATCCTTGATCTGGTGATAGATGTCCTTTAAGAACTGCACATGGTACAACACCCGACTTACAGACGACCCTTAGTTACAGACAGATCCCACTGCTCTCTGGTGACCTCTCTGGATGTTACTATAGTCCCAGATGGCAATAATCAGCTGTAAGGTATCTGTAATGAAGATTTATTGATAATCCTTGGTCTCATTACAGCAAAAAATTTTGAAAATTTAATTGTCACTGGGACAATTAAGTACAAAGTTAAGGAACCTATCTTGCAAATAACCCAGGGACTGCCTGTATATGAAGAAGGTTCACATGCTGAGTCCTCTTCATACATACCGGGGGGATGTATAAAGAATTTGCGATTATAAAAGCAGTTATGCCACCTCCATGACTTGTGGGCGTGAAGGGGTGGAGGTTGGGCGCGCCTGAATTATTTTGAAAAAACTGTTTGCTGTTTTTACACAAAACTACACCAGGACGGACCTGATGGTTTTGCCCAGCGGCTGCTGATTTTTCCAGCAGATACATCAATAGGCCTCAGGGCGCTCTCACATGTTAGGGTTTTGATTCCGATTTGTAACGGATTCAAAACGCACTGGGGCGCCCGCGACCAATTACATATTAGTTTGTATAGAAACAGATGTGATCGGCAATCAGCGCCGTTGTCTTGTATTTCTTAATCTGCGGGGTCTCAGCACTGAGACCCCACTGATCGGTAAGTTAAGCCCTATCCCTTTTCATCACTTTTTATTCAAATGTTTGTGTGCATTGAAATGGTGATGCATCTACAATTTGGACACCATGACAGGTGGGGGGGTTCGTTGCTAATACTGAGGCTGTGGTCATACGTAACGCGGGGTATGCTGGTAATACTACTGAGGCTGCGGTCACACGTAACGCAGGGTATGCTGGTAATACTACTGAGGCTGCGGTCACACGTAACGCAGGGTATGCTGGTAATACTGAGGCTGCGGTCACACGTAACGCGGGGTATACTGGTAATACTGAGGCTGTGGTCATACGTAACGCGGGGTATGCTGGTAATACTACTGAGGCTGCGGTCACACGTAACGCAGGGTACGCTGGTAATACTGAGGCTGCGGTCACACGTAACGCGGGGTATACCGGTAATACTGAGGCTGCGGTCACACGTAACGCGGAGTAAGCTGATAATACTGATGCTGCGGTCACACGTAACGCGGGGTATGCTGGTAATACTGAGGCTGCGGTCACACGTAACGCAGGGTATGCTGGTAATACTGAGGCTGCGGTCACACGTAACGCGGAGTAAGCTGATAATACTGAGGCTGCGGTCACACGTAACGCGGGGTATGCTGGTAATACTGAGGCTGCGGTCACACGTAACGCAGGGTATGCTGATAATACTGAGGCTGCGGTCACACGTAATGCAGGGTTTGCTGGTAATACTGAGGCTGTGGTCACATGTAACACAGGGTATACTGGTAATACTGAGGCTGCAGTCACACGTAACACAGGGTATGCTGGTAATACTGAGGCTGCGTTCACACGTAATGCAGGGTTTGCTGGTAATACTGAGGCTGTGGTCACATGTAACGCAGGGTATACTGGTAATACTGAGGCTGCAGTCACACGTAACGCAGGGTATACTGGTAATACTGAGGCTGCGGTCACACGTAACACAGGGTATGCTGGTAGTACCGAGGCTGCGGTCACATGTAATGTGGGGTATGCTGGTAATACTGAGGCTGCGGTCACACATAACGCGGGGTATGCTGGTAATACTGAGGCTGCGGTCACATGTAATGTGGGGTATGCAGGTAATACTGAGGCTGCAGACACACGTAACGCGGGGTATGCTGGTAATACCAAGGCTGCGGTCACATGTAACGCGGGGTATGCTGGTAATACTGAGGCTGCGGTCACATGTAACGCAGAGTATGCTGGTAATACTGAGGCTGCGGTCATACGTAACGCGGGGTATGCTGGTAATACTGAGGCTGCGGTCACATGTAACACGGGGTATGGTGGTAATACTGAGGCTGCAGTCACACGTAACGCAGGGTACGCTGGTAATACTGAGGCTGCGGTCACACGTAACGCAGGGTACGCTGGTAATACTGAGGCTGCAGTCACACGTAACGCGAGGTATGCTGGTAATACTGAGGCTGCGGTCACACATAACGCGGGGTATGCTGGTAATACTGAGGCTGCGGTCACACGTAACGCGGGGTATGCTGGTAATACTGAGGCTGTGATCACACGTAACGCGGGGTATGCTGGTAATACTGAGGCTGCGGTCACACGTAATGCAGGGTATGCTGGTAATACTGAGGCTGCGGTCACACGTAACGCAGGGTATGCTGATAATACTAAGGCTGCGGTCACACGTAACGCGGGGTATACTGGTAATACTGAGGCTGCGGTCACACTTAACGCGGGGTATACTGGTAATACTGAGGCTGCGGTCACACGTAACGCTTGGATTCCTTCAGCATTTGGACAATACAAGACACTGGGTGCGGGTTACCCATCACATGCGTTTGGGGCCCACCTGGGATTTGACCAGTATCCCAGCAGGCCAGTCCGAGCCTGCCCTTAAGTGTGAAACAGCTAAGAAAGAAGAGGAGTACAATGAGGTACTACATAGTGCATACCCGTCTCACCAGACCTCCCCTCCATAGTCACCAAGCTAGCATGGCAACATGGTGAAAACTATTATAAACATTAGCTGGAGAGGAAGGAGTCCTTTTCTTGCACCCAACTGGAGTCCAGGTTGTTTCGCTATAGCAACAAGGCCAGGAAGCTACTTTTCCAAGGGTATTCCTCCCTCTGCGCGTATCTTGGCTCTTAGGGACCCACTAGGTGGCACATGACATCTCCCCTATGAAATCCTCAATATCTTGGGTACATACTATCAATCGCTATATTTAGAGCCATCCACTGCACCCGAGGTTGCGCTTGCTGGGATTGCCAACTCTTACGAATGAGGAAAGGCAAACTCTTAAGGCTCCCATTGCTAGCAAAGAAATGTAGGTGCCATAGGAAAACAAAACTATAAGCTAAAGTATTAGCTTATTCCTGTCCCAACTCTTTGAGTTACACCGAGGGATGAGGCATGGGTCCCCCCCCCCTCTGTCTCCCCTACTATTTACTTAGTGATAGACCTCCACCCTTGCCTCCTTCTCCAATCAACTGAGATTGAGGGCATCCACAATGGGCAGCAGCAGACACGTGGGGTTTTATTTGCAAATGACCTGTTGTATACACCTTGCATGCCCTGATAGAAACCTACATTCCTCTATTAATGTGTATTTCTAGGCCTTCCCCTAGGACACTGCTACCCATGGGGATACCGATCGTGGTCATGAGTTCCTCTATGAGGTACCTGGGTATCCTAATAGGGACAACGCTGGGCTCCATACATAAACTCAGTATATCTGTAAGATAGTCAAGGAGTTGAAAAAGAGGGAACATCTCCCACTGTTCTTGTTAACCAGATATCATGTGGTCAAGATGATTTTCTTTCCTTAACTGTTATCAGCTGTTATATGTGATAGGTAGAGAGGCAGCCATTATAGACTCATCCATAGAGCAATGTTTGGCTTTATTATCCATACCCCACCAAATAATTTCATGCCCATGGACTTTCTAAGCAATCCAGCTTCCACCTGTAGTTACCATTAGACCCACATGAGACAAGTCAAGTTTAGTAGTTGCAGGGATAGTGGTATCTAAAAACATCCTTTCTGTGTTATATTAAAGAGAAGGATCTCAACTCTCAGATCAGACTCTTAAGGCTTGGTGAGCTACAGATCTAGAGAAACATGCAGCTACACACCTAGTTTTAGATGCAAACTGCAGATACAGATCCAGTTCCTGGCTATTTTTAACTGTCTTTATGTCAAGTTCTGTAGCTCTCAGAACTGTAAACTTGGTGCGATCTAAAAGATGAGATTCTTATCTTTAATCTAACACAAAAGCATATTTCTAGGTACTATAGAACCAAAGATACAGTCTTCTGAACCCTTGACTCTACCTTTGCTATAAAAGTGACTTATCTTAATTGAAAATTAGGTGAGGAGAGTCATATTTGATTTTTTTTTTATAGGAATACATTCCACACACTAGAAGAAAATTCTAAAAAGAACATTTCATATTCTACTTTAGGGGGGGGGGGGTAGTTTAATGGGATAAAACCTGGTGACATGTTCCCTTTAAAGACCTCCATTCCCAGATTCCACAAGACCACCTATTTCGCTTTTTGTAGTATATCCATGTTATGTAATTGAAAATGCTCCCATCATGTTTGTTCATGTATCACATTGCAAGCTAAGCATGAGTGTTAAGGAATCTGTCAGCAATTCTGACTATACAAAGCTTCAGACAGTGTAATGAAGCAGCCCATGAGATCTATGTAACCATACCTTTGAGTGTGTATTGTTAGGTGCAGTAGGACTTTATTTATATTCCAGGATTGTCGCTTGACTTGGAGCACTCTGGATCATGTGTTTTTGAGATCTCTTTAATGTACTACTACACAGCCCCTCCCTCTGTTTGAATACTATAGCAGTTACTAAAGGGGAGAGGCTGTGCTTTGTTTAGTGAAAAAAATCAAACACCTTGCACCAAAGTGTTTCAAGTCCAGCTGCAATCCTGGAATATCCATGCATTTTCACAGTCCTGCTGCTACTGACCAAAACATTATAGTTACACATCTCTCCATGGCTGCTTCATAATACTGGCTGAATACTGGCTGCAGCTGTATGGGGTCAAAACTGTTGACAGAAAGGATTTGTTCAACATTAAACATATACTGATTATAATTCAAGATAGTTTGTCGAGAGTATTCTCAATGTTTTATTTTTATTTTTTAAATTGTGTTTACAATGTGTTTATATTGCATTTACATAAATGCAAGCTAAGCGCAATGCAAACACAATGGTAATGTAACGCACATTGTAAACACAATGTAAATGCACTTGGTGAATGCTTCCCTCCCGACATAGAAAACTAAATTTTGTTGCTTGCAAAAGTTTATTGGTCTGAACATGCAAAGGAAACAGAAAAGCATCAAAAAAGAAGAGGCATCAGGTGTTCCTTGAAGGAGAAATTCCCCCCTGACTTCTGCTATGGCCTGTGTTAATATTTCTCTTCAATTTCCTTAACTGAAGAAGAGACGACTTTTCCATCCACCACTTCTTCATATACTGTCTTGACCATTCTTTTTCTGTTTGGATCTTTGAAAAAAAAACCAAAAAGGGTGAAGTTACATTTGGAAGTGGAAAGTTCGCTATAGAAAATATTTCAAAAAATGCTCAGCAAACAATGTGCTAGTAAACATGAACAATAAGAGACCCCCCCCCCTTTAAAGTTATCAGCCCTAGTAATGGGTGTTCTCCCTTCCTTGGATACCAGGCAGGACATGTCATCCATGTCTAAAGTGGATATCACTTGAGGATATTTTCTGTATCCCAAAGTTTCAGGATTGGGGTTCAGTTGCTCCAAGCCCGATCTGTCAACTAGCCATTGCTATGATTGGCCAATGGTGTCCCCTTGGCCAATCACAGCCATGACTAGTAGCTAGACGTATGCCCGAATCCGAATGGGGTCAGTCCTAGTAATGGGTGTTCTCCTTTCCTTGGAAAACAGGCAGGGACATGTCATCCATGTCTAAAGTGGAAACACTTATGAATAGTTTCAGTACATAGCACTGCACCTCAGCTGTTGGTAATGTCTAGAGAGATGAGTGGACCCAAAGTTTCAAGTTTGGGTTCAGTTGCTCCCCTTGCGACCTGTCAACTAGCCATGGCAAGTAGCTCGAAGTATACCCAAATGGAGATTATGGGGCGTATTTATCATATGCCAGCGCTTGTGCCCTGCCTGACATAGAAATAAATGCAGCCAGTGAATTTTTACATGTGAAAAGTCGCCGGCTGCAGTATGTGTGCGAGTGCAGGGACAGTAACGCCCCACGCGGGCTCACTCCCACTTCTATGTTCACTTCCAGTGGATAGAAATCTGACCATGGTCACACAGGTGCACGGCTCGTTAGTATTAACCTGCACCTGTGTGACCATGGTAAGATTTCTGTCCGCTGGAAGTAAACATAAAAGCTTCCTATAGCAGGAAAGCAAGCAGAGATCTGGGAAAACTGTGAAGAATTGATACAGAAATTATATTGGAAAATTGTATAACTTTTCCTTACACAAACCATATCAATTATTTGCTGTAAGTGGACAACCCCTTTAAGCCCTTGAAACACAATCTAAAATCACAGTCTAATAAGCCACACGATTTGCACACCAAGAAAAACAGAATTGCGATGTGCGATGCAAATAATAGATGTGCCCCAATGTAATATTGAGATTCTCTTTCTCTCTCTGTGTTCTAGACTGATAGTGTGGTCTTTGTCATGACTGCATACATACTACTATCCTACTTTAAATGATTTATATGCATTTCATAGTTCATTATACCAATTCTTTAAGATGGCTTACTTTTGGAAGAATCCACTGAACCTGCTGGGGAACCTTTATAACCTCCAATTGACGACCTTGAGTAAAGAAGGAGTTTATTATTTAAAGAACATACATAATCATTGAGCATATACTTAGTCATTGGGGGTCATTTATCTTTAGTCAGGACACCTGTGCATTTCTTTTTTCTTTTTTTTTTTCTGGGTTTTCAGACTTGTTTGATTTATCTTAGAGGTTGATATATCAGGCAGCTGAGTCTATGGGGTCTCAAACTCTTCTGCAACTTCTTCTAAAGTTTATCCTACGCCTCGTCAGGATTGGAGTTTATTTGCGACTTTTTAAACACTATTTGTGCCAAAATTGCAACTTTTTCATACGTTCACATCTGGATTTTAAAGATATATTACACACAACACAGAAACATTCTTGTGCGGCTAGATTTGCTAGGAGAGTAGAAAAAAAATTAGGCACAAATATATCAGATGTGCCCAAAAAAGTCTCAAAATCAAGAGAAAAAAAGAGAAAAGTCCTAAGATAAATGACCCCCATTGAGTATATGGCATCCTTACCCGCCTTCTCCTTCGAGAAGCTGGCGATATTTCTCAATTTCTTGTTCAAGTCGGGTTTTGATGTCAAGCAGCTGCTTATACTCATCACTTTGACGTTCCATATCACATCTAAGCTGAGCCAATTGTTCTTCCACGCCAGCAATTATGCTTTGTATCTGTGCAATTTGGGCACAGAATCGACCTTCTGTTTCTGCCAATGTGGTTTCAAGGGAGGTTTTCTGCAAAAGTGAACAATTGTTATCATGTATTATCTTGTTTTAAACATTTCACATTTTATTGGTGGAATTGCAGTATAAGCCTTACTAGCACCTGACTGAGTGTGAGACTGAAATAGAAAGCTGTGCAGTCTGTGTGCAATACCATATAGTTCCCAAACACATTGGGGCAGATTTACTTACTCGGTCCATTCGCGATCCAGTGGCGCGTTCTCTGCGGTGGATTCGGGTCACTAAGGAAGTTCCTCCGATGTCCACCAGGTGTCGCTGCTACGCTGAAGTCCGCCGAGGCCCGCCGGAGTTCACAATCCTATACTTGATGAAGGTAAGTGCGTGTCCCGCAACACTTTTTTTTAAAAAAATGCGGCGGTTTCTCCGAATCCGTCGGGTTTTAGTTTGGCCACGCCCCCCGATTTCCGTTGTGTGCATGTTGACGCCGATGCGCCACAATCCGATTGCGTGCGTCAAAAACCCGGGGCAATACAGGGAAAATCGGCGCAAATTGGAAATATTCGGGTAACACGTTGGGAAAATCGTGCCCTTAGAAAATGACCCCCATTATTTTGGCCTGGAATAGTGATGTCCTAATCTAAAGGGAAAATAGCAGCCGTCATCTGACAGAAACTGACAGATTACAGCTCCCTGTTTTCTGGGTGCTATGGTGGCTCCGCGACAAGACTGTAGGGATCAGAAGAAATTTAACCTATAGCAGAAATGTTGGTGCATAAGAGAAATTATTGTTTTTAAATTTTATTTCCTATTCTTTTGGGTTGGATATGGGAGATGGCAGAGGACAGGTAGATCTTTGTAGTCAACAATTTCCATCCCATAACATCAGAATGTAGCGAGATCCTAGTGAGATCTAATATCCTTATGAAATAATAGTCATATTCATATACCAGTGCCATCTGGGACTGCAGATCAATCTCCAGGGCTTGAAGGGTCCTTTTTAAGTCGGAGATCTCAGAACTGCTAGATTGCACCTGAGCCACACCAGCCGAAATCTCCTTCTTCAGCTCCTTACTCTGAAACACAAAGGTTAGAGTTAACATTTTAATTTATTGTTCATGTGGGAGAACTTGTACGTATAAGTCTGGTCAGGTTAATGAGAGGTGTTTGCCCCATTTATTAAAAGGATCTCCTGAAGATAAGTTAATTAGAGAATATCTTACTTTTAGCACTAGCAGTTACATGTTGAGGTCTCCTCAGTAATCCTGTCAGACACACACAACTACACAGTGTGTGATGATGAAACTGCCAGGACTTCTAGGAAGATAGGAATCCTGTGTACCACTGTGTGTTCTGACAAACTGTGCCTTTCCAGAGTCCCTTTGCCCCATTTGTTACAACAAGAACATAAGATTTATCTCCACCACTTCCTACACTTGTCTCCTTGAGAAGAGTCAATATCCATTCACTTCCTACCTACACTTGTCTACATGAGTATATAAGGTTTCCCTTCACTGCTTCCTAAACTTGTCTCCATGAGAACGTACAGTAGAATTTCCCTTTACAACCTTTACACTTGACACCCTTTGATATCCCTTAACCTCATTCTACACTTGTCTCCATGGGCCAATGGGATTTCCCTTTACCACACCCTACATTTGCCTGTATAAGACCATAAGATATCCCTTAACCACTCCCTATACTTGGCTAAATGAGAATGTGAGATATTCCTTTACCTGCTCAAGGAAGCGCGCCTCTGCTTCCCTTCTATTTTTGTCAGCAATAGCTTCATACTGTTCTCTCATATCATTCAGAAGTTTGGTTAGATCTTGACCTGGAGCCGCATTCATCTCAACGGTAACTTGCCCGGCTTGGGCACCATGAAGAGTGTTCATCTCCTGGAAACACCAAGGAGATAACGGAACAAAAAATAGTAATGACTTATTAGATACAGCTGTAAATGCGATTTACATGTTTATATCAATCTCCAGACGTTTCCTTTATTTAACCCTTTAGCAAACTAGATGTTCAAGAGCTTAATAGAGGTTTTAAGGAATTTTGGTAGAGACTTCCAGAGTATGGGAGATGCACGGGGGAAGTCCTAGATGTGATTGTGAGAAGAGCGGACAATAACAGAGTGAAGCTAAATGGAGATTATGGGTGGGGTGGTATTGGCTGATGAGTTCAGAGATATATGGAGGGGACAGGTTGTGGACGGCTTTGTAAGTCATCTTAGTATTTTAAATTGAATTCGCAGTGCAATGGTAACCAGTGGAGAGACTGGAAGAGAGGCGAGACAGAGGAGAATCGAGGAGACAGGTGGATTAGGTAAGGTAGGTCATCTAAAGCAGATTGATCAAGGTCCTTGGTCCACAGAATCCTACTTATAAGCCGTGTAACAGCAGTGGTGTCCCAATGAGTGGCACTTCCACTTCACAGGCCAGTGACGTCATTTCCATTAGTCACATGACCTGTGCATAGCTGAGTCCCATTCACTGTGGATAACCAATATACATAGTGAAACATTGCATCTTGTAGCTCCTACATCAAGCTGTTCATCATGCTGTACATTTGCAGTTGGGTGTTACAATTTTGAATTCCCCTTGTCGCTTGGATGTGGCTTTATAGAGTTTCACACTGCTAGCTTGTTTCTTTGTCAGTATATAAGTACCCACCCTATTAAAAAGGTGAATGGTAACACACAGATGTGAGTTCTAGGAAAAGATGCAACTTATGCTACTTATTCCCAGAAACGTGCCAATCTGCTCCAAAGTCTGGCATTTCAGCTCCGTCTTATTGAAATGAATAAGGCAAGTTGCAATACCAATTGGCTCTGTTTTTGAGAAACAGAATTATTCTACTTCTATGCAACCCCTTTAAAAATAACAAAATAAAATATTGATTTCTTTAAAGAGAGGTTTTTCTAAGATTCAGGCTTCCCTTCACCCACATAAAAAAAGTAGTAATTGCCTGACTCCTTCAAGTAGAGAATGTAAATTACAGAGCAGCCATACTCAAAGCTCAGAAAATTCCTGAGGATCATGATCAGGCAGGTCCTGGACATAAATACTGGGACGCCAGAGGGGAAATATATTTGGATTTCTGCTACTTGAATACTTTTCAGATATTTATTTAAAGGATAATTGTAGATTATAGGAATCCTCATCAATCATCTTCCACCTTTTATGTCATACCCTTCCATCCTAAAGTTCATCAACACTTATGTCTGATGTAACTTCCTAAGTGTGCATTCATGTCTGGACAATATTCAGTATTAGGAGAAAAGGTTCATAAACAAATTATACATTTTGGCTTTCAAAATTCATTGGAATTAATGGGTAGTGGATCCACATGAGCAGCTAATTCGTTTCTAGGTCTAGTGTTTGTGTAATGTTCACTGAGCGGATGGGGAGATCCAGCAACATACAATTTTACAAACAATTAAATCTTTATGAAATAACCAATCAAAATTACAGCTAAAATGGTAAATTTGTGGTGTGCTCTTCTAAAAGAGATTAGTAAATATCTAGCTCCAAAGAGGTAATTATTAGGTTAGTTTTCTTTTGGAGATACATTACTTTAACAAGGTTTTTACAGAAGCATCTTTTAATATAATCATATATCATACATTTTAGTCTAACTCCAGTGACAGTCATAATTTGGAGCCTCGGAAACGGTTCACAGCTTACCTCTTGGTGGTTCTTCTTGAGATAAGCAAGTTCTTCAGTCAGGCTCTCAATCTGGACTTCAAGATCAGATCTTGATAGGGTCAGTTCATCCAGGACTCTCCGCAGACCATTAATATCAGCCTCTACACTTTGTCGGAGAGCAAGCTCATTCTCATATCTGTGGGAACATCATTGATATCATCTTTATGGGTACATTATGGGTACATTATTGAAGTCATCTTTATGGGTACATATCTTCTATATAAGCCTCATTGTATGTGTACTCACTTCAGTCTGAAATCATCAGCTGCCAGCCGGGCATTGTCTATTTGCAAAATGATCTTGGCATTGTCAATGTTGGCAGCCAGGATCTACAACATAATAGTGAAATTTACAACTTTAACACGTGAAACCAGGACATACAGGATGTATGCTTCTGTCTCCTTCAAAGAGAGGAAATGTAGTATGACCTAAGGATAGTTTTTGTTCATCTACAACTTGAAAGTTCCTTCCAACCACCATAGAAAAGGGAGGGTCACAACATCACAACATCATCTTACAGAAACTTCAAAATGGCGCCACAAAATATCCACAGGCAGTCTTTTTGGTAAATAAATTCAGTAAATTATCACTGGTTAAATAAACTCATTATTATAAAAAAACTTAAAAAAAAATGAGAACCTCTTCCTACTCTCTGTTAGTTCCCTTTTTTTATTGCCTGGAACAACCCCTTGCACAATAGCAAAAATGACATCAATTAAACAAAGACATAGAACTACTGAATTCCATTGTCTAGGTTATATATTGTGTGCTCATTTATCTCTTACCTTAGTTCGGAGATCCTCAATAGTTTTCTCATATTTGCTGTAGTCTGGGCCTGTACCAGTAGTGGAGCCAGGGCGTTGTTTTTCATACCATTCACGGATTTTATGCTCAAGATCTGCATTAGCATCCTCTAGAGCTTTGACTTTGTCCAAGTAGGAAGCCAAACGGTCATTAAGATTCTGCATAGTTTGTTTTTCATTGCTTGCCAAAATTCCACCACCGCCACCAAATCCACCAGCTCCTCCACCAAATCCTGCACCAAATCCTCCACCAGCACCACCACCAAATCCTCCTCCATAGCCACCACCAGCACCTCCGCCAAATCCTCCTCCATAGCCACCACCAGCACCTCCACCAATTCCTCCTCCATAGCCACCACCAGCACCTCCGCCAATTCCTCCAGTATAACCTCCACCACCTAGAACGTAGCCATCACCAAAATTACCGCCTCCAAATTCGCCATAGCCAAATTCTCCAAAACCTGCTCCATTCATTATAATTCCTCCTTGCCCCCCACCATATCCTCCACCTCCACTGCTTCCCCCAACTTTTTGGAAGCTTTGTGTTGACCTCCTAAATGAAGCAGAGCTTTGACCACCACCTCCCAAGGACCTTGCATATTGGGTTGCCATGATGGTGGAATAGAAATGGAGCTTTCAGTGCAATCTGTAGCTGCTATATCGACCAGCAGATACGACTGTTCAGTTCCTTTTATATAAATTAACGTTGGGCGTTTCCTCTTATATTCTTGTAAATGTTGTGTAAGATTATGGATTTGGTGCCCAGGTGAATAATTTATTCTGTTTTGATATGTTCTTATCTGTCCAAATATTTTATCCTGAGGCTATAGTTTTTAAATCAAAAAGGAATATGGGTGGAGTGTCATTAGCCTGTCATTATAAGCTGCTGAGGCCTTTCCCAACCTGTCTAAACAAATTATTTATGCCTTAATATTTTAAGATTTCTGCTGAAAGCTTCAGGAACTGTGCCACATGATCAAGAACCTACTTCTGCTATTGATCTTTGTGTAAATCTGCCTCAGGACACAAAGGGATTAGAGCTGCAGAAAGAGCTACAATTCCATTGATTTACATATAGTAAGACATGCAGGGTGTAAGGAGTTGAGGCTATCTAAATGAGAACATTTATGTCACCAGAATATTGCACAAAAAGAACTTTTTCATAGTAATTATTCTAAATAATGTCACATATATCACATATTACAATTGCTACAAACATGAGGCACAATTATGGACTGTATTCTTTAAAAGTATCTAATAACAATAATGTCCTAATAGTCCAGAACAACCAATCAGAGCTTTTATGTTTTAAACTGCTTTTGAACGACAAGCTCTTATTGCCCATCTCTCTTAATCACTGGGGGTCTTGATATTCTATGAAAAGACACTTAACCCCTATTCTGTGATAATAGGGCTATATCTTATATAATACTAGGGTGACTGCAGTAACTATGGGTTATTACAGGGGGAGGGATAGATATGTTTATTAAGGGGAGCTATATACTATCATCAATTAGTTCTCTAGAGTATATCAGATAATTCTGTATTGTAAATGAATATGCTATATATTATCAGTTGAAAAGGGAGGGATATATTGTATATATAAAAAAAAAAAAAAAATATATATATATATATATATATATATATATACATATATACAGTACATATACATACATTAAAGGTGCTATTTGATCATTTATTCAGGGGCATGTATCACATACTGTAATAGATTAAAGGGGTCACAAAGCCACAAAGAGTGTGTTTCATATGCAGTGGGTGGACATCGCTGTAGTGTTGTGAGATGTACAGTATATATTATTTAGGAGCAGAGTATTATTATCCAGATGATACTATACTGTAAATGACTGGTATTTTAGGGGCGCAGTGTGAAGACGTTCAGCTTTTAATTGAAGACATATGGGGTAAATTAAACAGTGAAAAGTAACAACCACAATGATGCTTTCTCTTCCTGATAATTACAGCAGATAATTACCTATAAGTTGCTAGATTCTTAAGGGGATAACAATCCATTTATTGGGGGTCCCATGCTCCCAAGAAGGAGGTTTCCATCTAAACATATGTCCTACCACTCCATTTAATCTTAGAATCTGCAGTTTCTTGACCTGCTTCTCAGTCAGGACCGTTGTGATCAGGTTGGTAGACCAAATGTCTATGGAGAGGGGATAAGAATTAAACTTTTCATTTATCGGCTTCATTATTTTTCTCTTGAGAGAAAAGCTACTGCTTGAAGATTTCGGCAGTGCCTTTTTACATTCCTAACACCCTTTCCACTGATCCGACCAGGTATGTGTATGACGGAGCCAGGAGGAACAGCTGTCAGACAAATAATCAGCCAGCCGACCGGTTTGAAGAGATATGTACTGGGTTTTCCATGGTAAGGAACCTTGATATCGATATATATAATGCCAAAGCCTTGGTAGAAGTGGTGAATGGCTTTCCACCGCTGCAATACTGAATATGTGATCTCAAGAATGATGGATCATGTCTTGTTATCTGAAAGTCTAAGAAATAAATCCAGGTTTTGAAGATTCCTGGAGAACACTGCCCACCAGACATTATGGTATTTGCTGTAAAACGTTGTGTACTATAGGAGGGTATTGCCTCTTATGTCTATTTCAATTGAATAGTGAAATGGTAAAGGGGTTGTACCAAGTATTATTGTTATCCCCTATACACAGTATATGAAATAATGTAGTGGACCCACTGGACCACTGCGGACATTGACATGACCCGACACCTGGGACTGGAATCTAAGTGGCACCCGGTTTTCACCAGAGCCCACTGCAAAGCGGGTTGGACTTGCTGATGCTGCAGCGTGGTACCACCATTCCACAGGTGCAAGTTTGTCTGCGGTTGCAGCCAAGGCAAGGTAAAAAGATGTTAAACAAAATCATAGTTGGACATAGCAATAGGTCAAGGAAGGCAGCAGAGGAACGTAGTCAGGAACAGAATCGGGGTCACAACGGGAAAATTACAATAACAGCAAAGGTCATGGAACATAGCTTTCTCTAAGACACAAGGCACGAAGATCCGGCAGGGGACACAGGAAGGGGCTGGAATTTAAGTAGAAAGGGGGGCTGGGCAGTGCCAATTATAGACGTGCTGGCCCTTTAAATCTCAGGAAGCCGGCGCATGCATGCTCTAGGATGCGAGAGGCAGGGGAGAGCGACGTGGGTCGCAGGTGTATCCCTGACAAATAACAATCTGATCACTGGGCGTCCCCCACTTACCCCTACTGTTCACAAGAATCATGGTCCCGTTCTCAATATACCCCTCTATTCACTATGGACGCATTTGGAAATTGACAAACCCTCTCCGGCACTGCTATAGGAATTCCATAACATAACATATAAATTATACATTGTGCAGTTAGCTGACCCAAACTTACATTCATAGTTTTTTCTTCATACATGAAACATTAGCTTTATTTACTGTATAATCCTTGTCTTGGGGATGTATTTTTCTTCATGAATATAAATAAATTATTTGCATCCTGAGGTATGGGAGGTAACTTAATTGACTATGAACAAGATGAGACAGCACAAGCAACTCTGCCAAATAGCTCAGAACTTATAGCATGCATTTCTATTGGTTGGCCAACATTCGGAGTTCATGGAACAGAACTGGGGAACTTTCTGATATATTAACACCTTCTAATCTTGCTTCTGGCAATTTTTTTAAAAAGAATATTATATTAACAATTATATTAGCACATATTTTATCTGTATGATGAGCGTTATAAATGGAAGACGTGAGTCTATTAATCTCATTGTGTACTATGTCATTGTAGAGGTTAACTCTTGCCTCGTGTTTCCTCCAGTAGTGATCTTGAACTACATCCAGTCCTCAACTATACTGCTGGATGTGTGGCCTGTAGGCTTCACGAATACTCTCTCTATTTGTTGTTTCCTTTATACTGTGCTCATATAATGGCATCCTTGTCCGATGTAATGTTCCAGGCTTCTACAATGTGCCTGCTATCCTCTTGTACTAGTTATGCATCCATAGCACACTGCAATTTCTGGTCACAATTTATATTACAGCTCTGCCCATTGTTTCCTATATATTCTTGTCTATTTTTAATGTTCCTGAGCTCAATAGTCCAAAGGGCCACCTAAATTTATAATTACAAATATCACACAGTCATTTGCTTCAGGAGTTTATTGCTATTAGATATGAAGTAACACGTAGACATGTTGAAAAATAGAAAAAGCCGAGAACCCGTAACTGCAATAGGTAGGAATAAATTCTGCTGCTTCTGGTATTATGCGGGGTGGATCACATCTTATTTTGTTGGTTCTTCTATCTCTTCAGTTTTTGAATCCACCATATTACCATCAACATAGGTTTCGGTTTTCACTATTGTCCTCCTAGTTTTTCCTATAAAGTTAAAGAGAAATGTAGAGTTGTTAGAAATGCTAGGACAACTGTATCACTAAAACTAAGAGCTAGTACAGGCAGTCCTCTGGTTACATACAACATAGGTTCCATAGGTTTGTTCTTAAGTCGAATCTGTATGTAAGTCGAAACTGTATATTTTATCATTGTAGATCCAGACAAAATTTTTTTTTGCCCCAGTGAGTTTCCAAATTTTTTTGCTGTAATTGGGCCAAGGATTGTCAAGAAAGCTTCACTACAGACACTTTACAGCTGATCAATGTAGTCTGGGTTTATAGTAAAGCATCCAGAGACTTCACCAGAGGTCACAGGGGGCAGAGGGGTCCGTCTATAACTAGGGATTGTCTGTAAGTCAGGTGTCCTTAAGTAGTGGTGGTAGTAATACAGGCAGTCCACTACTTAAGGACACCTGACTTACAGACAATCCCTAGTTATAGACGGACCCCTCTGCCTATGGTCACCTCTGGTGAAGTCTCTGGATGCTTTACTATAAACCCAGACTACATTGATCAGCTGTAAAGTGTCTGTATAAACAGCATAACAAACTTTTTTACGCATTGTCAGCCCTTGGGGAATGTGATTTGTGCATATGTACAGAAAGCTTCCCTGGTCATGAAGCTTACCTCTGTTACAATGCCCAATTCTGATTGAGAAGTGTTATATACTTAATTTGTGGGTGATTATACCTGGAATTTAATATAAGCAAGCAACATGACAGAAAAAGAAGCATTATCAGCATTATCTGATATCCTACTATGGATCTCTTTACCATCTGAACTTTGACTCCTAGATCCAACAGAGGAGGATGAACCAGGCCTTGCACCTGCAGCACCAGAAGTGGCTGATGTACTAGAACTTTGACCACCAGAACCTGCACCTCCAGAGCCAGAAGAACCAAGTTGGCTTCTATAAGCAGATGAAGATGTTGCACTAGAGGTCTGACTAGAAACACGTGAGACACCAGAACCTCTGCTTCCAGAGGAATCAGAAGCACCAGAGCCTCCGACTCCAGTTGCTACACTTCCTGCTCTTGAAGTTATAGAAGATGGTGTTGAAGACCTTGAGCTTTGAGTTGTAGAAGTCCTGGGAGATTGGGTGGTTGTGCCTCCAGCTCGGGACGTTTGAGTAGTAGATGTGGACCTGCTACTGCCGCTTTGTGTTGTACCTTGTCCAGCCTCGGAATCCCTGTAAAACATGTATAGAGATGAATAAATACTAGTACATTCCCTCAGAAAAGTACGAGGTTAGCGTCACATCTTTATTTTACCCTTCCTCCAGAAGCTTCTGATAGGTTGCTATCTCTTGTTCAAGTCTCACTTTGACATCCAAAAGTTCTTCATACTCAGACTTCTGGCATGTGGTATCATTCTGTATCTGCTCCAGTTGCTGCTCCACACTGCTGATCACTAATTGGATCTGCGATATTTGCATGCAGTAGTTACCTTCTTTTTCAGCCAAGGATTGTTCCAGTGATTGTTTCTGATAAAAAAAAATATAGACGAGTGTGATTCCTAGGTATGACCTATAACCTGGAACCAGCACATTCAAAGTCATTCAATGTCACACCATAATGTAGAAATACCTCCTTTATGTAGCACCTCATAAAATATGCTATGCTTCTCTTTGGCTGAAAATAACCTGCATACACCTCCATTGGGAACTAGAATTGGGAGGAATATGGAGGTACAGTTGGAGCTCACTTACTCCTATGGTTAAAGTACAGCTACTGGGAACATGCATAAATACAGAATACTGCTTGACTGTGCACTTTATATGATGTACTACTTATACTTCAATATATCATCCTTGGGCCTTTCATGACAATTAGAAGACCATGCCACCTATTTCCCAATATGATCTGATCTTGTCTCCTTGGCATGAGTGATTATATACAAGGTAGGTTCTACAAGGTTTGTTCTTAAGTTGAATTTGTATGTAAGTCAAAACTTTATATGTAATAATTGTAACTCCAGACAATATTTTTTAATCCCTGAGACAATTGGATTTTCAAATTTTTTTGCTGTCAAGGGAACAAGGATTATCCATAAAACTTTGTTACAGAGGCCTTATAGATAATTGTTGCAGTCTGGGACTATAGTAAAGCATCCAGAGAGCTTCCCCAGAGGTCACAGTCGGCAGAGAGGTCCGTCTGTAACTAGGGGTTGTCTGTTTGTCAGGTTTCTTCCAGCCGGGGACAGCCTGTACTTAAAGGGAACCTGTCATCAGCAATTGGACTAATAAACCTCTACCTGAATATTGTGAAGTAGTGTAACACCTTCTAGTTTTTGTTTCTTTCATGGTCCAGTGTGGTCGATCATCCAGAAAATTTACTTTGAAGTGAGTTGTACATAGGTTTAACACTGATGTCAAGGTGGGGCGCTCGGCCTCCTCCCTTGTGATTGACATTGTGCATCGGACATCAGGAGATCTGGTTAGTGATGTTTCTGGACATAGGACCATCAATTACAATAAATGTGGCTTTCTGAGGAGTAAAGCGTTTGACCTCAGTGTTAAAATCTCCTTGACTTTTTACAACCAATTTCCATCTCACCTTAAAGTCGATTTTCTGGATGTTGCCACCATACTGGGCCATGAAAGAAACCTGATCTGGAAGGTGTAACACTGCTTGACAACTTCTGGTAGTGGTTTATAAGGTCAAATTAGACTGACAGGATCCCTTTAACTTAACCCTTGACGGCTTATAGTAACTTTAGCATATAGCAAGCCTGATAGAAGTTAACCCCTTGAGAATCAACCAACATTGATTTACGTAACTGCATCTTACCATGGCATACTGGCCTTGTAGCTCCATTTCCAGACTTTGAAGAGTTCGCTTCAGATCAGTAATCTGAGTTGTGTTTGTCTGCACTTGTTGAGCTCCTACAGATATCTCTTGCTTTACTTGATTACTCTGGAAATTGAATGAGGAAAAAGTTTAATTTCTAGGGTTTTAAAAGTTTCTTCTTCCTATATGTACATTGTGGGCATTCACCTGTTGGTTAAACACATCCTCAGCATCCTTACGGTTCTTCTCTGCAAGAGCTTCATATTCGCTCCTCATGTCATTGAGGATCTTTGTCAGATCTTTCCCCGGGGCTGCATCCATTTCCACATTGACTTGACCTGCAGTGGTTTCTTGGTTAGACTGCATTTCCTATAGAAGAAGGAGACACATAACCTCTTACAATCAATCAGAAGAGCAGAAAGCTACTGTATGTTATTGTATCCACACAAATATATTGTATTATGGGAGGCATTGTTTAGCCTGATGGGTTTTCTCCACAATGTCTCTGTATAATATTTCTACCTGTGCCTTCATTATATTAATTCTTATACCGTAATTCAACTTTTAGCAGGCATATATTATTTTAAAGTAGTGTAATGTTAGTGAGGATATAAGTCAAGATCTAATATTGACTCAAAGGGGTATTCCGATTTTCGCAAATAAATGTTATTGTTGAATAATGAAAAGTTTTACAATTTTCTGTATCAATTCTTTAATGTTTTCTAGATCTCTGCTTGCTGTCATTATATAGGAAGCTTCATGGTTAATTTCCAGTGAATAGAAATCTGATCATGGTCACACAGGTGCATGGCCCGTTATATCACACAGCTCTGATTACTCTCTATGTTATAATGAGCCGTGCACCTGTGTGACCATAGTCAGATTTCTGTCCACTGGAAGTAAACCTAGAAACTTTCTATACAATAACAGCAAGCAGATATCTAGAAAACCATAAAAAGGAACTGAAACAGAAAGTATATTGGAATATTGCATAATTTTTCATTATATAAACAATAACATTCATTTGCCGAGAAGGGTTTTCCCCTTTAAGCCTTCAGGCCTTAATGGAACCTAGAGCACCCATCATCCACAAATACCAGTATATAAGTGTCCATATTAAAATCCAGGAAAATTAATACCTCTTCATGATTCTTCTTGAGATAGGTCATCTCCTCTGTCAGGCTCTCAATTTGCATCTCAAAGTCAGATTTGCTTAGGGTTAGATCATCCAAGACCTTGCGGAGGCCATTAGTATCTGCCTCAACACTCTGGCGCAGATGTAGTTCGGTCTCATACCTAGTGATAAAGAAACTCAGTATCGTTATGAATTGAAATCTTTAAAAATAAATTTAAATGAAATCTACAATCAATATCAAGCATTATAAACCAGGGACACTTACGCATAGATCCAGGCTCTGTGACTGTGATAATATTCTAATATTTGTTATCCATGGCTCCTTCCTTTTAAAATCAACTTTTTTAATTATTCTAATGAGTCTGAAGGGCTGTGGGGGGTGTTAACAGAGCCTCTCCTTACTCTGGCTTTATTGGCTGTTACACTGCCTCCCAATCTGACCCACTTGCACAGCACTTCCTCCTCCCTTTGCTGTGGCAGCAGAGGAAGTTTTAGCACACAGTGAGAGGGGGAAGTGCTACTGCATAGTGTAGCAGTCGGTGAAGCTGAAGCACGGACGGGCTTATTACAATAATTTTAAAAAGTTTATTTTAGTATTAAGGAACCTGTGCACACAAATATAATAAGATTACCAAAGTCATGGTGCCTGGATCTATCAGTAAGTGTCACTGGGTTTCTCATGCTTGATTTTGATGGTAGATTTTCTTTTGGTGCCCAGTCAAACATGTCAGCCACTCATATGCACTACTTTGCTTGTTCTATCCACCAAGTCAGGAGTTACAGAAGCAGCTGAATGCAGATGTTCTTCAGTGTTTCCGCAAACTGTGGAGGCACCATTACATTTTGTCACTATGCAGGTTACATCGAAAAGCATAGCTCACTGGGACCTGTTTCTGGATTTTGCTACCACCAGGTTCAATGCTTTCCTTTGTTCCTGGAGAATGGACTATATCATGCATGAAAGGCTTAGATTGGGACAACGCATTAAACTCTACAGAGTTCTCTAAATGATCAAAGAGCTGTGGTCATGGCAATTCATCAACTTTGTCTTACATCCAAATGGTCCATCCCTGGCTGAACGTATAGAATTCGATGAAATCTAAATAATAAATTACAATAATATAAAATTCCAAACAACAATGAAAAATATAAAATATATTTATACCATATAAAATAAACACAAAAAGAACGTAATAGTAATATAAAAGTGGAAATTCCAGTCTATTCCTATAAGCATTTAAGGGGTTTTCCCACGAAAGAAAAGTTAGGCCCTATCCACGGGATAGGCTCTTACTTGCTGATCAGTGGGGGTCTCAATGCTGAGACCCTTGAAGATCGCAAAAACAAGGGGACCCCTCGTCACTCCATCAGATTAATGGAACAGGTGGCTGTGCATGACTGTTCTGCTCCATTAAACTCGATGGAGCTGATGGAGATAGGTGAGAACAGTGCTTGGCAATTTCCGTTAGCTCCATAGAGATTAATGGAGCAGGACGGTCATTCGCGGCCATCTGATCCATTAGTATGACAGAGCGACAAGGGGTCTGACGCACCCCTCGTTTTCTCAATCACCGGGGATCTCAGCACTAAGACTCTCACTAATCAGCAAGTTAGGCCCTATCCCTTGTGGGAAAACCCCTTTAAATACCATAAAATAATAATAATGATACACAGTTACAGATACAAACCTGCTACATCTAATACCTGTCCAATCAGAACATTCTCATTATATTTTATAAATATTTTATAAATGCACTGTACATAAAAATTGATGAAGGCAACAGACATCAAACAGAAGATACTGTTGTAAAAAGAAGGTTGTCATTTACAGTCATTTTCTAGCTCTAGACAGTCAAACATAAACTTATCTCTCTGCTTACTTCATCCTGAAGTCATCTGCTGCCAGTCGGGCATTGTCAATTGCCAGAAGGACACTTGCATTATCTGTAGCTGCATTTTGTATCTGCAGATTGAAAAATAAAAGGAACAGCAGACATATTAAAATATTACAATAATCAACAATTGGATTAACTCTCCATAACTTTGGGATAAGATATAAATGACAGATACTGTATGTGTGGGCCTCACTACTAAAACCTTTACCTACTAAGAGAATGGGGTGTGATGCTGTACTCTCCATTTACCTTTTACTTATTTGCCAAAATCTTTCAACATAAGTATATTGGTGCTACAGTAGCAGCAAGCTGAAATCCTGAAAAGTATCCCTTTAAGTCAGTAAATAAAACAATCACGTACTAACAACAAGGGTAAAGGTGCCATAGAAGCTGTCCTTACGTAATGTAAACCTGATAGAGAACCAGATTCCTTAATCATGGAGCTTCTGAAACAAGACTGATATTTCCCTTTCTAAAGTGGTGCCTGCTCCACTATAAACATGACGGATCAGAATCTAAGGGACCAAAGCACATTAAAGGAAATCTATCATCAAAATCCACATACTCATAGATCCAGGCACCGTAACGCTAGTAATCTTATATTTGTTATCTACAGCCTCCTTTCTTGTAAAATCAACTTCTAATATTATGCTAATGAGCCAGAAGGGCTCTACCCGAGCCCCTTTGTGCTTTGTCTTCACAAACTGTTACATTGTCTCACCCCTCCCATCGTGTCCTGCTGAGAATGAAGCAGGCAGAGGAATGAGGAAGTGCTGATGGAGCACCATTTTGGACGCCATAGTGCTACATCAATCCATTCTTCAAAAGTCAAGATCGTTTGTTCTCACCTGAGTTTTAAGGTCTTCAATTGTTTGGAAGAATAGGCTGTAGTCTGCACCTCCTGTGCTGGTAGAACCAGAGCTATTCTTATCATACCAGTCCTTGATTTTAGCCTCAAGATCTGCATTCGCCTCTTCTAAAGCTCGAACTTTTTCCAAATATGAGGCCAGGCGGTCATTTAGGTTTTGCATTGTTTGCTTTTCATTCCCAGGGAGTAATCCATCGTTTCCACCAATTCCACCACCAACACCTCCCCCAAAGCTGCCACCTCCAAAGCCACCAGAACCATACCCTCCTCCAAAACCACCATCAAAACCACCACCAAATCCACCTCCAGAGCCACCACCAAAACCACCTCCAAAGCCACCACCAAGACCGCCTCCTGAACTTCCACTAAAGACACCTCCATATCCACCACCAAAACCACCTCCTGACACAGCACCACCAAAGTTACCTCCTGAACTACCACCATAACCATCAGTAAAACATGAAATGCTCTGGCCACCGCCAAAGCTTAAACCACCACCACCAACACTACCTTGCTGTCTGTATGATGAGCTACTTACATTAGCTCTATAGCTAGAAGAACTAGACCCATACCCTCTGCTAACACCTCCACTCCTTTTATATTGTTGTGCCATGGCTCCTGAATCACAATGATAAACTCCACAGCAGTGAAAAGCAATGGCACCAGATGGGACATAATATTATGAAGTGTTGGCATTTTATACACCAGCGTTTTGGGTGTGCCATTGTGTGACTATTGTCCAAGCCCAATTTTTTTTCCAGCATCTGATAAAATTATTGTTTAGCGTTAGGGTGGGAGACAGCAACAATGATGGAAACCTTTAATTAAAATGTTTAGTGAAGTAAATATACTATGAAGCAACCTCATTCTCTCAAACAGTTTTCTTTGGTGACACCAATTGATTTATGGGTTTTATAGTATCAGTGTATTGCAATCCAGGCAATCAGACTAGTAATTTTCTGCAAGTGCTACGACTCTAGCCAGGATATCATGAAGCCATTGGCGGGGTATGGAATATGTAAAGTCTTCATTAAAGTTTTGAAGACCCTTTTTAACCAGATTGTCTTAGATGTGCTATGCGGTATCATAACTTTTGGCTGCTCAACAAATATGTTTGCTGCTCTCTTAAAAACCTATAGTAAAAAACAATAATTTTCTTAGAAAATCTTAAAAAGGTATTCTTAAAAAGGTGGCAAACATCTATTGACATGGGATATTCCATGATTATGATGCAAAATATTTGTAGAAGACCTCAAAATTTTAGGATCACAATTAATGCCAGGTAGTATAAGTGAATGCAGCATTTAAAGGAAACCTACCAATAAAAAAAAGCATGATAAACCAGGGGAACTTACTCCAGGCCCCTGGTTATGCATGGCCTCCTTCCTTTTAAAATCAACTTTTAAAATTATTCTAATGAGCCACAATAACTCCTGGGGTTGTTACCTGGCTGTTACACATGCCCCTCACATTGTGTACTGAAACTTCCTGTGCTGTGGTGAGATTACAGGAGGCAAATGGAGAGGGGAAGTGTTATGAGAGCGGGGAGAACAGTCTGTGAATGTGCAGAATGTAAATTTACAGCATGGAGGTATGGCATAATTTTAGAAGGAAAGAGGACATAAATAACAAATATAAGAAGATCATGGTGACTGGATCAATAAGTAAGTGTCACTTCTTTGTCATGCTTGATTTCTATGGTAGATTTCCATTAAAATGGTGAGATTTGTGGACCTCAACCTCCCAGGAGAACAGGGGTTTTAGGGGTGTAACTACAGTGGTATTGGGCCCGCAGTGTCAGGGCCCCCCAGCATCCTACATGACATACCAAAGAGTGGAGGATGTGCACTATTATATACATATTGCGTAGCATAGCATGTATATAACATATATGTAATGTATATATGCTGTATCTGTGATGCTTATATGCTCTATATGTGTGCGCATGAGTGTATAAATGTGTGATTGTAACTTGCATGTGTTAGTATACACATATGTGTATTTCTTAAGTGGGACAACTGAGGGGTTTCATATACCCCTTTCTTCCATAAACAGCACCACACCTGACCATGGTTTATGCTGGTATAGACATGAATAGTTTCAATACCACACAATACTTATGGTTGGGAGAGAAGCTGTGTTTGTAAGGCCTCAAAATTTGTGTCCAGATCACGGCTCCCATAGAGGTCTATGGCACCCTGTCATGCTGTGGTGAGCACACAGTTTCCTATACTTGGGACTTGTTCTATACATTGCTATTTTTCGTCAGCGGCGTCTCTGCTTTCTATGGAAAGGGGAGGGTGAGAGCAGCCATGATTTTCAACCACTGGCTGCATTTTTAATAATAAATAATAATAACCTTATATATATATATATATATATATATATATATATATATATATATATATATATATAGCGCTATTATATACCGTAGCGCTTTACGGGAAACATACAAATAAAACGACATTAACAAAAGTAATGTGAAACAATAGAAGTGAGGGCCCTGCACACAAGAGCTTACAGTCTATGAGGATGGGTCACTGGTGCATGAAAAAGACAGGATTCTGGACCGCGCTTCTCAATCATAAAAAAATTATCTTGGAGGTCAATACAAAATAAAAATGATTTATGATTGAGAATCGCGGTCCAGAATCCGGCCATTTTCATGCACCAGTGACCCACTCGACCTGCCGGGATATAAGATACAGGACACACTGCCAGCTCATCCTGCTACCACTAATACCTTGATTCAACCCATGAACTGATGTTATTTATGTATCTTTGATGCACTGTATTTTTTCTATTTCTACATACAGTCTATGAGGATGAGGGGGTGACACGAGAGGTAAAAGAGCTTGTATAATGCTTTATACTGTGTTCCTCTGCTTATCTACAGTAAGATACATGTTCTCTCTAAGCCACCTGACAAGTAAATGTAATTGTATACTTCTAATTGAGGTGTATAATTATTTAGCAATGAACGGGGCTAGTTACATAATTGCATTCAATCTAACCTCCATTAAATTATATATAAGTAAAAAATAATTAAAAGTTACAGCAATATTTGGCATTATTATAGTCTATTAGTGGAGCTATATGCTGCCAAATACGGGTTTATTGCAGTGTAGCTGCCTACTCCTTCTACTATTATCTATAAAAACATCAGCACTTGTGGAGCTCATCTTCATCCATCTTACTTGACCTCATGCTGAGCACAGAAACGTTACAGGACTGTGATTTTATATTGATTATGAAATGTATTCGTACTCATGAACTCACCTCCTTATTCTCAGTAGGAGACATAGGAAGTCACGTATGTTCCATCATCATTGTGATGCTTTAGGTAATTGTCCTTTTGGAATCGAAACACAAAATGACTTAACGTAGATCAGGGATGTAAAACTCAACTGTACAGTGGGAAAAAATGAAGGACTTGGACTAAGTTGCGAGCCAACCTTAATATTAAAAAAGACGTGTACATTGTAGGAAGTTTTTCCTTCTCCACAAACATCACAATGAATCTTTTCATACGGTAACAAACTTAAAGGGAACCTGTCATCAGTTCTGACCAACAATGTGATACTGTAAATGGTGTTGGCTAGCAGTCCTGGGGAGCTGCGGGATCTTATCTGTATATGTGTTAGTAGCAGAAGGATCATTTCATTGTAGTGAAGGGTCATTTACAAACTTTTAGGTGATTGATGGGAGTCAGTGATGGCTCAGTTGACCCCTACCCCTGATGGTTAACTCTTCTAATGGGTGTCCACAAACTCATTACAGTTTAGAGACTGAATATGTATTGCTACACAGATCCCCATTGTCAGTACCTAACATTGCAGGGGGCACAGAGCACAGTAGTGTGAGGACAAACCCAACCCGCATCCACCATACAGAGCTGGGGCATTGTGTCAGGCATGTAATGTGGTAGTATGTACCACATTGGGATGGATCACCTGCTGCAGCAGACCAGATACAAGAGAGGTATCTGAGGCAAAGCTGGTCAAAGCATTTTTGTCCTTTCAGGAGAAACATCAATTTGTTTCAGGAAGATCCCCATTCATACTTGATATTTTCCTGTTGCAGGATGGAAAGAACAACCAATCAATCCCTGGTGCTTTGTAACTGTGGTGAGCGGCCAAATCTAGAAATAAGTTGTAGACATGACCCTAATAGCAATACCTTCTTTCACAGGCCAAGTACCTCCTGTAAGAATGTTATACCAAATCTTTCACCTTTAACACTGTGTAAGTCACTGGAATAATTCACAATACTTAAAGGGAACCCGTCACCACTATTTTCACAAATACAGGTAGTGACAGGTTCCTATAGAGCTCTAATAACTATTTGACACCCTGCTTGTAGCTAAAAATTATGCCCCTGAGATTCCCATATATTCAACTTTATAGTTTTATCTGGTAACTAAGCACGGCTACATGGAGTCCAGGTGGGCGTGGCCTCCTCGGGCTGAATCCAGCAGCTCCTCCCCATCCCTATCTCTGTATGCTGCTATAATGTCATGTGACCAGGGTGACATCATCGCAGGTCCTATAGCCTTTGTAGCATTAGGAACTGTACACTAAGCATATATGTCATGAAATCACATGACGGGTTCCCTTTAAAGTAAAGCAGCACCTTCCTAGAGTTTGTATGTTTTTAATTCCACCTACTTTACTCATTTACATTACTAATATAGCACCAACATATTCTGTGCCACTGTACAGAAGTTGTCATACTCACTCGATTCCCTTGGCCGGTTGTTCATAGTACTCTCTTGCTCCAGGATCATATACAGTATTAATAAGTCATTGTAATAGATGTTTTGTATGAACATGCATAATCTATAGCATAGCATATACTCTTATATCCTTTGACTAATCCCCTTTTAACCTGAATCCTTACATGCATCTGTAGTTGCCTGCAGTTATTTTGGGGGTGGACAGTTGAACACTACTATGTGAGCACCATATGGCACTATTGGCTTCTGGCGTTATTGTGTTATCAATAAAATATACAGATTCACTCCATATTAAAGGACATCTACCATGTCCTTGTTTCTTTATACCATAAGTGGAATTTAGAAGAAGAAACAGCACAAGACCTAAAGATCTAAAAAAAAGTGTGCTCCCCCTAGCTCCTCGGCTGGAAGCAGGAGGTACTATAACTATAGCAGAAATTAAAGGCTAGTGATGCCAAGAGGCCGAGGTGACAGGGTCACTCTGAACGCCTCTGGCTAATTTACATATTTGTTAAAAGTCTTTTTCATTGTAATTGTGTCTTTTCTTTACGAACTACAAACAGTTCCAATTAGTTGGTCATTAATTGGTCAGTAAAATAATCTTTGTATAAGTTTTTCTTAGATAAGGTGGACGAGTGGAGGTGGGACACCCGGCACTCATTCAGATTTGTCAATACTGCTGCAGCCAAAAAAAACCCTGAGCAAAGTAACGTAAGGATATGTTAACATTTGTGGCCTGGAAAACCTCTTTACAATCTGTCCATCCTGTCCTAGATCACTTTCCCGTTGCTACTTGACCCATAATGTCCATGAATCAGGATAAAGAAACAAGTAAAAATTTGAAATAGTACCAAATACATCTTCTAGAAAATATGATCAAACTCAGCTAGCTATGGTTGGATTCTGTTGAGGCATCTTCGCTGATTTGAAGAACCTCTCTCAAAAATGTAAGGGTTGTGGGTACTGTTGAGCGGACCTAAACCACAAATTTCGGGTTTACATTAAACATTGTGCGTTTGGTTTGCCCCGAACCGGACCCTAGTCTTCATTGGAAGTTTGGGATCCAGGCTCAGCTCAACATCTGCGATTGGTGCTGACAACTATTGCGGGTGTTAACTCTTTAAATTCGCTTACAAAGTTGTCAGTGGCATTTAAAGTGCAGTGGCCATACGTATCATTAAGAACGATAACCATACCCCAAATGTTTTTGAGATTCGCCCAAACCCACAGGTCCACCCATCACTGTTTGGGATTTTTGATGCCATCAATTGCAAGGGGAGTTTCCCAAGTGCAGAGGAAACATTTGGTTATTAAATATCGGTATCAATATCGAGGGGAGGGACTATTTCTAAATAATAGAATTTCTATTTGGATACTCCTTTGACATATTTCCAGTACCAAGCTCTATGGAGAAAGTGTGATGGATTTCAGATCTATTTAGCCCAATATATGCCAACACCACCAGCTTTGTCTGCCATTATTGACCATAGCTCTGATGACCTCTCCAAGTATTCAATCTGCACTGATGTGACCATTGGTCTTATTGATCTTATCTGGGAGCTTTAATCACTTCATTAGACAATAATTGAGAATGGTTAGGTGACAATGTTCACTGTTTCTGTACCCCTGTACCCTGTATTTATCACCATCTTCTCTATGACTTTTTTTTAGGAAGGGGTTGTCAAGAAACACAGAAAGAACATCAGAAAGATGTGCATTGTTGTTCCTATGTGCTAACCGGTTCGCGACCGCCCGCCGTGTATTCACGGCGGTGGTCGCATTCCGATGCATGAAGATGGCTCGCGGGGCGAGCCCTCTCCATAGCTGGTAAGTCTCTGCTGCATATTGCAGCAAAGGCTTACTGGTAACACCCGCGATCGGTGCCGGCACCGATCGCGGGTGTTTTCTTGCTGATCGCCGCCGGCATCTTTCCGAGGATCGTCGCTCCCCGTGACGGCATCGGGGATCGGTGATCCGTCGCCATGGTAGCTTCGGGTCTCAGCACATTGTAATGAGGAGTAAAATCCCCATATACTGCCATCGATCAGACAACCTAGGGTTAAAGTACCCTAGGGAGTCTGAAAAATAGTAAAAATAAAAATTAAAAAAAAGTAAAAAAAAAAAATTATAATAAAAAAACCTAAAATTTCAAATCACCCCCCTTTCCCTAGAACTGATATAAATATAAATAAACAGTAAAAATCATAAACACATTAGGTATCGATGCGTCCGAAAATGCCCGATCTATCAAAATATTATAACGGTTTTTCACTGCGTTTAACCCCGTAACGGAAAATCGCATCCAAAGTCAAAACTGGCACTTTTTTGCCATTTAAAAAAAAATTAAAAATGATCAAAAGGTCATACATTCTTAAAAATAATATCATTGAAAACATCATCAAAATACGCAAAAGATGACACCACCCTCAACTCCATACAACAAAGTATGAAAAAGTTATAAGCACAAGAAGACGGCAAAATAAAAAAAAAATTTTTGTACATGAGGTTTTAATTTTTGTAAATGTATGAAAACATTATAAAACCTATACAAATTTGGAATCCCTGTAATCGTATTGACCCAAAGAATAAATTAGATGCGTCATTTGTGGCGTGAAGTGAAAGCCGTGATATGCAAGCCCAGAAGAATACGACACAAATTCGTTTTTTCACCATTTTCACTGCATTTGGAATTCTTTTCCCGCTTGCCAGTACATGGCATGGAATATTCAATGCGATCACTATGAAGTACAATTTGTTACGCAAAAAACAAGCCGTCACATAGCTTTTTACGTGTAAAAGTAAAAAAGTTATAGATTTTTGAAGGTGGGGAGTGAAAAATGGAAATGAAAAAAACGGGAAAGGGCTCGGTCCTTAACCGGTTAAGTTTGCTCTTGGTGAGATATTTGACTAAACTGCCTTCTGCTTTTGTGTTGCGTGAATATTCATATTTGTAATGTGTCCCAGCCCTTTCAGAAAAATTTATTACAAGTTGGATAGGATGCTGGAAAAGTTTTATTGAATCAAAGAGGAAAACAACTTAAAGCAAACCATGATAATGCAGTGTAATCTGCAGACAGCATTTTATAAAGTAGGAAGAGCTGAGCAGATTCATATACAGTTTTATGGAGAAAGATTCTGTAAAAGTTATTCATTTAAATCTTCACTCCTTCTGGTGAGAGGTTCAAGAGGAGGTCCTAACCAGCTTTCAATCACTGAGAAGAATTTCCAATTTGACTACCAAACTCAGAATTATTGAAGCTTTTATGAAAATAGTTATATTGAATCCTTTCCCGCAAAACTATATATCAATCTGCTCTGCTCCTCTTGCTCTATAACATGCTACTGAAACAATACACTACACTTTCAATTTCACTGGTTTCATTTAATGTCACATTCATTTAAAAGAGCAGAATTGCTGAAGTATCCCACAAGCCGACACCACTCTCTTCTTTCGACATCTTGTTTTCTCTTTTTAGTTCACCTTTTCCTCAACTTCCTCAACTCTGGATGAAACCACCTTTCCATCCACTACTTCTTCCACAAGGTTTTTCACATTTCTTGTTTTAGTTGGGTCTAAAAAAAAAAATCAGATTACACAAATAAATTTGGGGCATATTGAGAGGTTGAATGGGCCTCTAGCAACCACTAAAATTAACCACCAGATTTTGATTAACACAAAGACTATGAACTACTTACCTTTTCTGGAGTCTACAGAGGATGTCTGTGATGAAACCTTTGTTGTTGAGGATGATGATGTTGTGGACACTGAAGCCTGGGAGAATTGACTGTAAAATGAACAGTTTATGATTAAAATCTTCATTCTTTAAGGAATATGAAATGTACCATGTCAGGAGAATAGGAACAACCAAGTGCTTACCCCAGTTCTCCCTCCAGCAGTCGGCGGTATGTTTCAATTTCCATTTCCAGCCTTGTCTTTATGTCAAGGAGTTCCCGGTATTCTTGACTCTGTCTTTCAATATCTGATCTGATCTGGATCAGCTGTTCCTCAATTCCGCTTATAACGGGAAATACAGGTTTATTGCAGTGTAACTGCCTACTCCTTCTACTACTATTATTATCTATAAACATCAGCACTGGAAGCAGGAGGTACTATAACTATAGCAGAAATTAAAGGCTAGTGATGCCAAGAGGCCGAGGTGACAGGGTCACTCTGAACGCCTCTGGCTAATTTACATATTTGTTAAAAGTCTTTTTCCTTGTAAGTGTGTCTTTTCTTTACGAACTACAAACAGTTCCAATTAGTTGGTCATTAATTGGTCAGTAAAATAATCTTTGTATAAGTTTTTCTTAGATATGGTGGACGAGTGGAGATGGGACACCCGGCACTCATTCAGATTTGTCAATACTGCTGCAGCCAAAAGAAACCCAGAGCAAAGTAACATAAGGATATGTTAACATTTGTGGCCTGGAAAACCTCTTTACAATCTGTCCATCCTGGTTGCTTCAATACAGTTATACACTATGATCAAATGAATTCTCTCAATCTAATGTAGGCTTCCTCTATTTGCAGATTATATGAATCATGGAGAATATTTCAACAAACTGAAGATGATTTGTGTAATTCTTCTCTCTATTGAGTTTATTATCCAGGACTGATGGAATCAGATTAAAACAGTTATTCAAGATGTTGGGTAAGTAATATTTGAGTCCAGTGCATTGCTACCAATGGTGAAATCTATTGGACATCTATGAATGTCAAATCCTTTAATAAGAAACCAGGTTGAGGAAATAAACTGGACCATGAAAAGTCTAATGTAAGATCTTATTTGACGATACTGGACATGAGACCAGGTTGCTACCCCTTGATTAAGTATCATAGCAATGTTGCCACCGTGATTGTGCTACAGAGCATCCTAGATCACTTTCCCATTGCTACATGACCCATAATGTCCATGAATCAGGATAAAGAAACAAGTTAAATTTTGAAATAGTACCAAATACATCTTCTAAAAATATGATCAAACTCAGCTAGCTATGGTTGGATTCTGTTGAGGCATCTTTGCTGATTTGAAGAACCTCTCTCAAAAATGTAAGGGTTGTGGGTACTGTTGAGCGGACCTAAACCACAAATTTCGGGTTTGCATTAAACATTGTGCGTTTGGTTTGCCCCGACCAGACCCTAGTCTTCATTGGAAGTTTGGGACAGGATCCAGGCTCAGCTCAACATCCCTCCGCTGTTAATGCCTGCGATTGGTGCTGACAGCTATTGTGGGTGTTAACTCTTTAAATTCCGCTTACAAAGTTGTCAGTGGCATTTAAAGTGCAGTGGTCATACGTATCAGTAAGAACGATAACCGTACCCCAAATGTTTTTGAGATTTGCCCAAACCCACAGGTCCACTCATCACTGTTTGGGTTTTTTGATGCCATCAATTGCAAGGGGAGTTTCCCAAGGGCAGAGGAAACATTTGGTTATTGCATATCGGTATCAATATCGAGGGGAGGGACTATTTCTAAATAATAGAATTTCTATTTGGATACTCCTTTGACATATTTCCAGTACCAAACTCTATGGAGAAAGTGTGATGGATTCCAGATCTATTTAGCCCAATATATGCCAACACCACCAGCTTTGTCTGCCATTATTGACCATAGCTCTGATGGCCTCTCCAAGGATTCAATCTGCGCTGATGTGACCATTGGTCTTATTGATCTTATCTGGGAGCTTTAATCACTTCATTAGACAATAATTGAGAATGGTTAGGTGACAATGTTCACTGTTTCTGTATCTCTGTACCCTGTATTTATCACCATCTTTTCTATGACTTTTTTTTTTTAGAAAGGGGTTGTCAAGAAACTCAGAAAGAACATCAGAAAGATGTGCATTGTTGTTCCTATGTGTTAAGTTTTCTCTTGGTGAGATATTTGACTAAACTGCCTTCTGCTTTTGTGTTGTGTGAATATTCATATTTGTAATGTGTCCCGGCCCTTTCAGAAAAATTCATTACACGTTGGATAGGATGCTGGAAAAGTTTTATTGAATCAAAGAGGAAAACAACTTAAAGCAAACCATGATAATGCAGTGTAATCTGCAGACAGCATGTTATAAAGTAGCAAGAGCTGAGCAGATTCATATACAGTTTTATGGAGAAAGATTCTATAAAAGTTATTCATTTAAATCTCCACTCCTTCTGGTGAGAGGTTCAAGAGGAGGTCCTAACCAGCTTTCAATCACTGAGAAGAACTTCCAATTTGACTACCAAACTCAGCATTACTGAAACTTTAATGAAAATAGTTATATTGAATCCTTTCCTGCAAAACTATATATCAATCTGCTCTGCTCCTCTTGCTCTATAACATGCTACTGAAACAATACACTACACTTTCAATTTCACTGGTTTCCTTTAATGTCACATTCATTTAAAAGAGCAGAATTTCTGAAGTATCCCACAAGCCGACACCACTCTCTTCTTTCGACATCTTGTTTTCTCTTCTTAGTTCACCTTTTCCTCAACTTCCTCAACTCTGGATGAAACCACCTTTCCATCCACTACTTCTTCCACAATGGTCTTCACCTTTCTTGTTTTAGTTGGGTCTAAAAAAAAATCAGATTACACAAATAAATTTGGGGCATATTGAGAGGTTGAATGGGCCTCTACCAACCACTAAAATTAACCACCAGATTTTGATTAACACAAAGACTATGAACTACTTACCTTTTCTGGAGTCTACAGAGGATGTCTGTGATGAAACCTTTGTTGTTGAGGATGATGATGTTGTGGACACTGAAGTCTGGGAGAATTGACTGTAAAATGAACAGTTTATGATTAAAATCTTTATTTTTTAAGGAATATGAAATGTACCATGTCAGGAGAATAGGAACAACCAAGTGCTTACCCCAGTTCTCCCTCCAGCAGTCGGCGGTATGTTTCAATTTCCATTTCCAGCCTTGTCTTTATGTCAAGGAGTTCCCGGTATTCTTGGCTCTGTCTTTCAATATCTGATCTGATCTGGATCAGCTGTTCCTCAATTCCGCTTATAACAAGCTGGAGCTGCTGAAGTTGGACGCCATAACGGCCTTCTGTCTCACTCAATGTGTCTTCAAGGGATTTTCTCTAAAATAAGGTAAAAAAAAATGTAGAGATAAGCAAAAAATCTGCAGCTTCTACACCCACAATATGATCAATTTGATCACGAAATGGTTGCAAGCTCAATGGGGATGATCCATCACCTTGTTTTATTTGTCTCAGTTGAGACTGGGACAAATAAGTCTCTTAAAGTAGTAAATGAAAAAAGAGATTGTGGTGATACGTCACCCCTACCATGGTCATAAAAATACTATGCAAAATTATGTTGAAAATGGTCTTGAATAGTGGTGGCCACTAAAGGAAGAACATAGGGCCACATTTACTAAGGGCCATGTGCCAGTTTTCTGTTGGACTTTGCAATTTATTTCTAGTGCAATCTACTTGCACAGGTATTTAAGAAGTGTCTGCACCAAATTTGTGTCACACACACTTTTGTGGCGCAACTGCTTTAGGCATCATGCAACACAAATTAGGGGGCGTTCCCCTGCTCAGTCGGACCGTGCCCCAGATTTATCATGTAAACTTCCACAGAAGTGTGTTTCTTACCCTATGTTAAAGATGCACCAGAAAAAATGTGGTGCACTGTGTAGTGGCAGTGCAGGGGGTTGCAGATTCAAGAAGAACAGGTGCCAGAAATCCTGAATCTGGCGCATCCTGCACTACACACAGGCAATTTGCCCTGTTCTTAGTAAATGTCCCCTATAGTGTATGATGGTCTAATGGTCTTTTCAAAGTTGAGGTCTTTTGGAGAAAATGTCATCATAATCTTTAGCATATTTTTATATTGTACAGTATTTTTTACTCACCATTGACAACTGTGACTGGAGTTCGATCTCCAAACTTTGGAGGCTACGTCTGAGGTCGGAGATTTCTGTCTTGCTTGTCTGCACCTGTTCCACACCGACTGAGATTTCCTTCTTCAATTCATTGCTCTGGAATATGGTACAATATGTTTTAAAATAGCTTGTAATAAAGAATCAATTTTACAAACATTTTGGCTTTTATCACACTTACCTTCTGGTTGAACCATGCCTCTGCTTCTCTGCGGTTCTTCTCTGCCAACAGTTCATAGTCGGCTCTCATGTCGTTCAGAAGTTTAGTGAGATCCACACCTGGTGCAGCATCCATTTCTACATTGACTTGGCCAGCAGCGCTGCTCTTTGCAACTTGCACCTCCTGTTAAATAAATTTTGATTAAGAGACACAGATTATGATACACACATTTAGGCTTTTAAGTAGGAGGAACACTATATTTAGATATATGGATGTAGAAGTTGAGTGTTGGTTTTGATCATAACCCCAAGGTCCCTTTGCTATGAAGGAAAATACCAGTATTATGAATACCCATGTGGGCCATGTTACACAATTATATTTAAGCTTAGAAGCTCTAAGTTATATGTCATAGTCTGATTTGTTACTTATAATATTTTGCAGTCTTAAATTTGTAATGTAACGTCTTTATTTGCTAATATCAGAAAAATATATGTAACCGCTTAAGCAATGCATACCTCCTCGTGGTTCTTCTTCAGGTAGGCCAGCTCTTCTTTCAAGCTCTCAATCTGGATCTCCAAGTCTGATCTGGTCAGAGTCAACTCATCCAGGACTCTACGGAGTCCATTGATGTCAGCCTCTACGCTCTGGCGGAGAGCCAGCTCATTCTCATACCTTATAATAAATACACAATGAGTCAAATATATGCAATATTATAGCAAGAAACATGAAACAAACTATGAAAATTGTGAAAGTAAAGGAATTGTAATTCCAAAGCTAGGTTACCCTATTTACATCAATGCACTACAATAAGAGCAATCAGCCTAAAAACTCCTGATCTTAATATTAAAAGCTATTGCATATCAAGCAGCATGGCTTTAAACTATTCATGAAGACTACTAAATATTCTCCAACAATGCATGTTCTTATGAAGTCAACCAAATGTAACACTGGAACTTACTTCAGTCTGAAGTCATCAGCGGCCAGTCTTGCATTGTCGATTTGGAGGACAACACGGGAGTTCTCAATGGTGGAAGCAAAAATCTGAAACAAAAACAAAGTATGGTAGTTGTAGTTAAGGTTTATTAATAAAGATATATAAAGATAGTTGTCATTTTAGAACGTGTGGATGTGTCTAGAAGGAAAGTGTTCTTTTACTATGAACCTTGACATATTTTAATCAAGCTGTGGTGAGTTGTAGTACAACAATGATGTGATCAATGACTTTAGGGTTAACTTCTTCCAAAATATTAATGGCTTAATGAAAGTACAGGCCTGATGCTTTAGCTTAAGGTATTATCGGTAATACACACATAAACACTAGGGTAAATAAAGTTTTATACATGTCAAAATCTTATATAAAGAACTGTACCTTGTTCCTCAGCTCATCAATGGTGTCATAGTACTTGCTGTAGTCTTTGGAAGCTGCACCAACTCCAGCACTAACTTGTTTCTCGTACCATTCTTTGATCTTCAATTCTAGGTCAGCATTGGCAGCCTCCAGTGCTCTAACTTTATCCAAGTAGGAAGCCAGACGGTCATTGAGGTTTTGCATGGCTTGCTTCTCATTTCCACCAAAAGAACCACCGAAGCCACTAGCTGCAGCACCGAAGCCACTAGATGCAGCACTGAAGCCACCAGCTGATGCTCCACCAAAGCCACCAGCAGAGTACCCAGCACCGGATCCAAGAGCAGAGCTCAAGGAGAATGATGATCCGGATCCACCACCGAGGCCTCCACCATAGCCTCCTCCATAGCTGCTACCGCCAAAGCCAGATGAGCTTGAAAGTTGATAGGATGATGCAGAGCTTGAGCGAAAAGCCATGGCTGCTAAATTGCTGCTGGAGCTAGCCAAGGCAATGTGTGTAAATTTAGTGTGGATGAAGACTATGGTCCTAACACTCTATTTATACAGCTTGTCAGGGGTGTTTCAGTTTTAAAGGGACATCCTCTCAGAGAAAGAAAAAAAATGCATGGTCAACACCTGTTTAACAACTCCCCTTGTAAATTTAGACCATTCTCTCAGAATGTATGCAGCCCTTAGGCTGTTTGTTATATGTTGGCTGGAAACTGGGAGAGGCAAATTCCTCTTTTCTTCACAAGGTAATACAGTCACTCTCACCTTGCCCTCGGCTCCATCATATCAAATTTACAATCTGTCAGCTTTGGGCGATTTCAGATCTTCAGAGGCCCCTCAAGTAAATGTCCAAGATGTTTTCGGTGCAGATGCAAGCATGTCTTATTTTTTACTTTTTCACATAAATTTTACTAAGAGTTTTTATTGCACATAGTAAAGTGTAGAAAATAAAAGTTATTGATTTAGATGCAATGTCCCTTCTGGAGAAAGTTTTGGAGAATGTGGCATTTTATTTTTTTATTGTGCCAACTTATTCCCACCAGTGCATGTCCTCATTGGAGCTCACAATCTAAATAAGAACTTGGTACTACAAGGATCCTCTCCATTGTCCCAACAATATAATAGAGCAATGAAATTTTGCTATCATTTGATGTTTGTTAATTCTTGTTTCAGATCATTTTATATGTTATGTGTTAAGGTTATGTTACACCTCATGATGCACCATCTTTGAGGTGGGAAGTAGCACATTTTGCAATACACTGAACGTTCCTATCCACAATCTGCTTGAAGTTTACAAAATATCAAGGGGTTGGAGCTGTCACTGATATGCGTTTCTAATTCATCTCCACTTTGTAATTCTCAAACGGTTTCAAGGTTAAATTTACCTGACAGAGTAAAAGTATTTGTCACAGATGATAAGATTATATACGTTAGACATAGAATTTCACTCTTCACATTTGGCCAGAAAGTTCTCAAACTTGTCTTAAGAGATGTCCATCTAGATATGGATCTGCATGCAATGACGAGTCCTGCATACAGTACATGTGTAAATGAATCAATATGCTCCTTTAATATGTTGTTCCAAACTTCCATACCTATAATATTAATTTCCAAAAATTAACAGCACCAAATCTCCCTATGGTTTTAGTAGTCTATAAGTCAGAGCAGTGATACCAAACATTGCCCTTATAAATATGCACATAGATACTAGGTCAGGGAAGAAACTCCTTTGGCATCGTACACATGACCCCAGAAATATCTCATGTCCGCTATTTACTTCTATTATGCATGGTGGGGTTGCAAATTATAGAGCAGTTCCTATTCCTGCGCATGTTGTGGTGTGGCCACCGGGCTCTTATGGAGGTGGTCGATGCTCACCTCTTCCATCTCTACCTGGCTGAAATAGGCCACAAACAGGGAAATGTCCGCCGCCCATTTCAGTACGTGGCATTGAGAAGATTTTTTCCTTAAAGGCCACCTCTACACTATTATCCCACATCATGTCATTAGGCTTCCCTAAAAGCATGCTTGGTGTAAAGCCTTACAATATATCACTGAGGCAAAGTTTTCCTAATCCCACTCTGGAGAACATATTGCACATTTCCCCCACACAGACACTAAAAATGTTCCCATCTTTCAGGAAGCTATCAACCATCATGACATTTATAGGTAATGAGGGACAAAAATTATTTCTTTAAAAAGTATAAGGTTAAAACTTCAACCCCTCTCAAAGCATCTATAATAATAATAAAATAATAATAATAATAATGTATTAACCCCTCTCAAAGCATCTATAATAATAATAAAATAATAATAATAATAATAATAATAATAATGTATTAACCCCTCTCAAAGCATCTATTTTTGGTTGAAGGGAAGGTTAGTGATTGGATTGATCTTTCCATTACTTTGTGGTAAATCTTTGCCCTTCACTATGTTTGTCTTTTTGTCCTTTACATTTCACTATATTTGTCCTGATCCCCTGAATATCTTTGTGATGACCCTATTTGTCATTACAGTCTAACTGCCCATTCTTCTTTATACCCTTTTTGTCCAGTCTGTTACTCGTTTATCTGGCCTTGTTTGTATATGGTGGTTATATCCCCATTTACTGTTCCTACGTTATCTGTTGTTTCTCATGGTATCCTGACCTTGTCTGAAATCCAGTGCCTTGAAAAAGTGTTTCTATGTATTATTCCCTTTAGCTCCTTTCAGATGCAGTTTTTGATGTTTAAACCAGGAATGGAGTGAAATGAGTGGAGTAGAAGCACCTTCTAATAATATTATCTCACCCACTATGATCCACACCTGCTTTTGGCTTCCAAAACTGCATCATAAAAACCTGAACGGGTGAACAGGGTTGTATAGAAAAGACATACAAAGGTACTAGTTATATAAGACCTCCAAATCTTTAAGAGAACCTTAATTGTTCTACACAAAAAAACAGCACCATCATTGTTCATGTAATAAGTCAGCTTTAATTCATTTGTACATGTTAAAACAGAGATGGAGATGAATTTCAGGCTGTATACTTACTTCAGGCAACCATAATGGTTTTTCTAGATTTGGATCAATACTATGGTGAAATGATGTATATCCTGAATCCAGAAGCGGACCATGTGGAGTATGGATCATTGGTGGTCTACAGTGCTGCACCTGCCTGAGCACAGTTGACTCTGGTGTGTGACTACACAAGGCTGCACCTTTCTGCCTTTTCATTTTAGTCTTACTCATGAGTAAGAATAATCGGTCTGAAATGCATCAGTGGTAACATACAGGTTTGATGTTCACTATTTTAAAATGTGTCATTTATGGAAGACTATTACTTGGAATCTACTTACCAAAGTAGATCCAGGACAGATATTTCATGCCATTGTGATACAAGGGGTGTCTTTGTGAACCCCTTCCCGACATTGGACGTAGTAGTGCGCCACGGTCGGATGTGACTTAGCAACACGTGATGTACTACTACGTCCTACCAGAAGCTGGTGGTGTCAGCTGTATATTACAGATGACACCCACCTTCAACACCCTCGTTTAGAGGTTAAGCACTTACAAACTGTGGTCCCGCATGACCGCTGTGTGTAAGGGGCTTCTGAAGTGAATCAAACCCCCTTCAACCCTTACCAGGGGGGAATCTGATCATCTGATGCCAGCCAGCCCTGGGGCACTGGCGCAGTGTTCTCGGGATCCGGGACCTGTCTCCTGACAGCATGCTCAGTGTCCAAGAGCTTGGACAAGTGATCAGAGGAACAGAAGTGGCATGTTGAAATGCATCAACCTGATTCCTCCTTTCACAATTTGTGCCACATAAGGGAATCATGACAACCCAATACAACAAAATGGTTGGCTGCTCCCTCCAAGTTCTGATTATTTCCATCTGATGAATTGTATATGACCAGATTAATAGTGGATGATGTCTTATGCTTATGACTGCAGTGGGAACTAGTGAGACACCTGTACAACCTAGTCCAGTCGAGCAAGTAAACTGGTGTGTTTAATGGGGGCAGTAACAAGCCCAACCAGTTTTTGGAAAATGACTACATAGTAATCCCTCCACCTGGGTAAAGTGGAAAGTTCAGTTGTTGCTCAGTAAACTTTTCTTTAAAGTTGACTTGTGTGAAGTTACAGATGTACTTTCTATTGTTGTTCCCCCTGTTACAAGCCAAGCTGAGTGGTCTATAAAGAAACAGCACTACATTTTAACAAGGACTATATCTCTTTATTGTCTGGGACCATACTCCTGGCTGCTACTTATTCACAACCATGGATACTATGGCAATCCATGACCTGTAGGGGACACAATGGTGCAGGGTACCAAGTGTACAGTACTGCAAATCTGCAAGTGGCATTAGGGTGCTACATCCTAACTCAGCTTGAACCTGTACTTTGGCTACAATATAGTGAAAGTCATTAATCATTGTGTACACCCTGGTCATTGACAACCTCTAACATTATAGTACCACTAGTTGGAAGACAATATAAGTTACCAGTCCAAAGACAAGTCTATGCCATCCAGTTATGATAATACAATTCCAGAGGCAACATAAATGATTTATTTCCAAGTACACAACGTTCCACTTATCTAGAGGTTGGAACAATAGTATTTGCTATTAATATAAAACTTACGGGGTGGTCTCATGTAAGGAACTTAATTAAATGTATTTTAAAAATAGAAAAGCTGAAGAGTCAAAATGACCCACTAATGTTTTGTGAATACATCTCTTGGGTCTGGATTTAGCAGGTTTATAAAAATTCTTAAGGGCCCATAGAACTGGTAATACATGCACAATGCTCATTTACATGGAAGTGTTAACTCTAGGGTCTCCTACCATGCACTGATTTATATGGTAGCACTTATATTGCAGGTTTATTTTTAACATTACTTACAGGAAGCAATATCTAGCAGTCGTATAAGTACACTATGGTTGGGTTCTGAATAGGGATATTATTTATGTGCTGTACGTGTTTTGTATGGAGCCTGACTGTACTCCTTGTCCTGGACCATCTTTGTCCTTGTCCTGGACCTGCCCTCATCTTTTTACAAATTTTAGCTATAGGAATGTTGCCATTAAATGCAGTGTCTTCAAACTAGCCAAGAATTTCGGATTCCCAGAGCCAGGGGCACTAGAATAGTTGGTAAGGGTGTAGTCGGAATTGATGTTATCTCCCTTGAGGCTGAAATGTGATCTCTGTGTCAAACATGTTTGGCAGGTTTACTTAGAAGCATTAAGTCAGGTAAAGTGAATTGTTCTCTTAGGGATTTAGATGGATGTGACAATTAAAAGACAATTATTATAAAACATTATATAAGAATAATCTAGACAATTAATATAAGACAACCTCTTGGGTGACCCCCAAATTTGGAAGTTCCCAAGTGCCCCTCGGTATATATAAAAGTTATAGAAATAGAAGTTTATACCATGCACAACTCACTGTTTTACTCAACATGTATTTATTCCATGAAATAGCACATCCCACAATTGGATTTGTTATATGAATATGTCCCATATGATGGTCTGGATATATATACGATTCAGGGACTATTTTTCTATCTACCGTATATACTCATGTAGAAACGTCCCCTCGGCTTATATACGAGTCAATATCCAGCTATAATGAGTAAAAAACACTTAAAAAATAATAAACTTATATACTCACCCTCCGGTGGCCCCGATGCGCAGCACTGCTCCCCCGATGTCTGCGCCGCTTGTCTTCAGGCTTCCGCGCCCATCTTCTTTCTTCTGCTGGGCGCCGCCATGTCTTTCCCCTGGGTGGCGCCTAGTATGACGTCAGCAGCGGCGCATCATACTAGGCGCCGGCCGGGAGAGAGCAATGACGGCGCCCAGCAGAAGAAAGAAGACAGGCGCGGAAGCCTGAAGACAAGCGGCGCAGACATCGGGGGAGCAGCGCTGCACATCGGGGCCACCGAAGGGTGAGTATATAGGTTTATTTTTTTTATGCTGGGAGCAAGCTGTATACCACTGGGGGCAAGCTGTATACTACTGGGGCAAGCTGTATACTACTGGGGGCAGGCTGTATACTACTGGGGGCAAGCTGTATACTACTGGAGGCAGGCTGTATACTACTGGGAGCAGGCTGTATACTACTGGGGGCAGGCTGTATACTACTAAGGGCAGGCTGTATACTACTGGGGGCAAGCTGTATACTACTGGGGGCAGGCTGGGCTGGCTGTATACTATAGGGGGCTGGTTGGCTATATACTGGGGGGGGGGTCTGTGACCAATGCATTTCTCACCCTCGGCTTATACTCGAGTCAATCGTTTTTCCCAGTTTTTGGTGGTAAAATTAGGGGTCTTGGCTTATACTCGGGTCGGCTTATACTCGAGTATATATGGTATATACTTTTTATTTTCTGTGCATGCACAGGTTTTATCCATTGGATTTATATGCTGCAATACCTAAGTTTATGAGGAGAAGTGTTCACACACTGCGGTTTACAAAGCCAGCAGAAGTATAGGTTGCAACCAGGTCTGATTTTAGGGGTCATTTGACCTTAGCACAATAAATACCCAGCCACCCACCAATTGAGGTTATTGGTGGCTCCACAATCATACTACGTAATACTGTATACTGTATATAATCATGTTTTTATATGTAGTATAAAATGTTAGATATGTATGGGATGTGCTATTAAATACATGTAAACAATTGGTTGTGCATGGTAAAAACTTCTATTTCGATAAGTATTATATCACCATTGTCTTTCCATCGTTGACCTTATATTATTTTAAAAAAATGGTTGCTTTCTTCTAGAAATAGCACTACACCTGGCTATTGGGGCACTATGTATTGGGGCACATTTACTTACCCGGTCCTGTCGCGATCCCCGATCCGGACTGTCCGACGAGGATGAAGTCCGGTGAGATTCACCAAGTTCGTGCGCCCGATATCCTGCATGTGTCGCTTCCCCGTTGAGGTCGGCCGGAGTTCACCTTCTTCTTCCCGGTGTATGTGAGTGCATGGCTTGCGACACAATTTGAATTTTAAATTGTCTGATTTTTTAGTCTGAATCAGTCACCATGTCCCCGATTTGTGTTGCATGAAAGTTGGTGCCAAAAAAACCTTTTAAAAGCGGCATAAATCGGAAATAGTCGGGAAACCCTACAGAAATGCGATCCATGGACCCTAAGTAAATGTGCCCCATTAAGTCAGGGAAGAAGGAGTTTTATTTATGGAGAGTTTGCCATTAAGGAATATAGGAGACATAGAGGGAAGATATATCTTGATATATCTGTCTACTCCAGGAGGGACGATCATATGCCGGCACAGGAGTGCCAGTGTATGATGAATACCCCCCATTAAGTCCACCATCAAAATAAATCATGAAATGTGAGAGAAGCTCACTACAGCATCAGACAGTGTCATTCCCGGGTCACAGGTCGCACTGTGCCCTTCTCCGCTGCTCCAGTCCCCCGACGGTACACTTACCTTGCAGCGTTTCAGCGCTGACTCCGACAGTGCTTATTGGCGCTGGTCGTCCGTTCTATTTAAATTCCAGCCCCTTCCTGTGTCCCCTGCCAGATCTTTATGCCTCATAGCCTTAGAGAAAGCTTTCATGATGCCCTGTGCGATTATCCTGATTTCCTGTTGTGACCTTGATTCTGTTCCTGACCTTGCTCCTGTGCTGTACGTCCTGAAATTCCGCTACATCCCGACTCTGATCCTGTGCTGCCTGTCTCGACCTTCTGCCTGTCCCTGACCACGCTTCTACCTCAAGATTCTGTACTTCGGACTGATTGAGACAGGTTGTCTTTATGGGAATACATTTTTAAAGGATAACTACCATAGAATTCAAGCATGATAAGCCAGGGGCACTTCCTTATAGATCCATGGCCTGCTTACTTCTTAAATCAACTTGTATTATCATGCTAATGAGGCCTATGGGCTTTGGTGGGGTTCCAGAGCCCCTTAGTGCTTTTGCTCATTGTAAGAGCCTGTGAATAACCCAGAGCCCTTCAGACTCCTTAGCATAACTTTAAAAGTTGATACAAGATGAGTGCCACAGTCACGGTGCCTGGTACTATGATTAAATGTCCCTGGTTTATCATGCTTGAATTTCATGGTAAGACTTGAGATCTAAAATATATAATTCTGTGCCTTAGGGGTTGGAGGGTCTTTAATGCATGCCCATTAGAAAGGAATGCTTTATGTTACTGGTGTCAGGACCTTTCTGGTTTGCTCACTTCCATGTGTTTGGGCAAGTCTTGGGAATCTATCCTATCATTGACCTTATCTCAGGTCATCCTATGCCCTGCAGAAAGGACAGGAATGGAGGGTAAACAAGCATATCTACAGGAGTCAGTTCAACTTGTTTCAAGTGATTGAATTGTGCTGAGCTACAATACAAGCTACAGCCCTCGTAAATGAAAGTTGTGCCGTTTTTATTAAGAAAGCTCCCCACTATGTCACCTATAAGAAATTCAGGCAATCCCCAGTATAGAAAGGTTCTTCAGATTTCTTCTTAAGTTATTATTGTATGCAAGTCAAAATAGGTATATTTTATAATTGAAGCTCCAGACCTTTTTTTCTCCATTGACAATTGGATCTTCAAAATGTAGTCCTTTCATGAGAACAAGAATTATATCAATAAAACTCCATTACAGACACCTTACAGCTGATCATTGCAGCCAAAGAATAAAGTAAAGCATCTAGAGAAGTCACAATGGGCAGAGAGGTCCGCCTATCACTATGGGCTGTCAGTAAGTCTAGGACCGCCTGTTGCATCCCTTTTTCCTCTTTAAAACAATGTTGGTTCTTTAGTTAGGGAGAAGTCTTCTTAAAGTTAAATAAAATTGAGGACCACCATAGACCGACTAAACAGCAAGGGGTCCTATTATTACCTACATTTTATCTAAAACTTTGGCCTAGCCTTTTATCCTCCTTTTTGGCCGGTCCCCCTGATCTTCCTGGCTCAGCAGGACATTTGTCCTGCTGCCCGGGCATCCTCCCCTCTTTCATCACGATCCGTGTCTTCTGGACACAGTGTACACTGCTTCCTCTGCAGGACCTGTTATGATGTCACGATCACATGACCTGCAGGGGTAAGCAGTGCACAGAGCTGCATGAGTGAAGTGAGAGGGAAAACATAGGGGTATCTGTATGGGGCACATTACAGGAGGGCTGTGTGTGGGGACATTACAGGAGGACATTACAGGGGGGCTGTGTTTGGGGACATTACAGGGACTGTGTGTGGGGGACATTACAGGAGGACATTACAGGAGGGCTGTATGTGGGGGCATTACAGGGGTGCTGTGTAGGTACATTATAGGAGGACATTACAGGGGTGCTGTGTTTGGGGACATTACAGGGGGCTGTGTGTGGGGACTTTACTGGAGGACATTACAGGGGGCTGTGTGTGGGGACATTACTGGGGGACATTACAGGGGGGCTGTGTTTGGGGACATTACTGGGAACATTACAGGGGCACTGTGTGTGGGGACATTACTGGTGGACATTAAAGAGGGCTGTCTGTGGGGACATTTATGGGGACATTACTGGGGGAGGGGCTGTGTGTGGGGACATCACTGAGGGACATTACAGGGGGGCTGTGTTTGGGGACTTTACTGAGGGACATTACAGGAGGGCTGTGTGTGGAGACATTACTGGGAACATTACAGGGGCACTGTGTTTGGGGACTTTACTGGGGGGCGTTACAGGGGGCTGTGTGTGGGGACATTACAGGGAACATTACAGTGGGGCTGTGTGTGGGGACATTACTGGTGGACATTACAGGAGGGCTGTCTGTTGGGACATTAATGGGGACATTACAGGGGGAGGGGCTGTGTGTGGGGACATCACTGAGGGACATTACAGGGGGGCTGTGTTTGGGGACTTTACTGAGGGACATTACAGGAGGGCTGTGTGTGGAGACATTACTGGGAACATTACAGGGGCACTGTGTTTGGGAACTTTACTGGGGGGCATTACAGGGGGCTGTGTGTGGGGACATTACAGGGAACATTACAGGGGGGCTGTGTGTGGGGACATTACTGGTGGACATTACAGGAGGGCTGTCTGTTGGGACATTAATGGGGACATTACAGGGAAGGGCTGTGTGGGGGACATTACAGGGGGGCTGTGGGGACATTTCTTGGGCGTGTTCACATGTGGCAGAAGGATGGGGCCTTGGTTTGCTCACACATGAGTTTCTAGTGATGGTTATGTGATGGATAACGAGCGCCTGGTCTCTTGTATTTGTCTAGATGCAGACCTGTGAGTGCAGCCTTACAGTATTTTGGGAGAGTGTTAGGGGCAGCAGCAAGAAAACACTGTCAGGGTGTAGTCACACGTTGCAGATACAATCAGTTTTGAGGTGGTTTTAGGTGCAGTTTTGTTCATTTAACAGGGAAAAGACCTGATCTGAACGGGTGAATTTGAGTTTGAAGGGGAAAGCTGTTCCACAAATGTTGTTCACTTAAAATAACAAAACTGCACCTAAAACCACCTCAAAACTGATTGCGATGCATTTTTAGCTGCAACATGTAAATGCGAATTCAGAGAACAAAGATATTGGGACAATGAAGGACATAAGAACTCCATAGGAAGGAGAAGTGGTGATGTCAGGTGGGCTGCATGTGGCGATCTGATGCTGACATTGATTCCTTTCTGGGGGAATCAGCTTATGTTCCCTGTTGTCTTTTAACAACATTCAAGTGGCACATGAGTCCACTATCTCCAAGCCCCCAGGAGAGTGTGCTGCCGTGGGGTGCTACTGCCCTGTGCCTGCGCTCTTGCTACAGCTGGCTGCCTTTCAAGTTGATTTGTACGCCAGCGCAGCCCACCTGGCAGATCCATTAGAAGGTTAATAAATGGCCCCCAAGATTTTGTAACATATCCATACAATGAAGAAACGTGGGATACTAGTCAGACACGGGGCACCTCATCTATACTATGACCAGCTAAACAACCTCATATGAAACCAGTGGCGTAACTAGGAGAGGCTGGGCCCCATAGCAGATTTCTGCATGGGGCCCCCCCTTCCCCCCCCAAAAAATAGACATATGTAGGCTGCATTCACATAAACGTGTACACGCCAGGCTAGAGCCTGGCAGGCACACATCAGACGCGCTGGGGAGGTGATCGCGGCTCACCCCTCCCCTCTCCATAGAGTATAGAGCCGCATGGTCATTCTTATGGCCACAGATCTCTGTTGCGGCCACGGCTCGAAACAGTGAGTACTCGTTGTGCTCACTGTACCGAGCCGAGGCACTATAGTCGCCTATGAGGGATGTATATCCGTCAGCAAATTGCAGCCAGATATACGTCCCCCATACGTTCTTGTGAATTGCCCCTACACAGACATATTTCTACAATTACACAAATTTATACACACCTTTATATACTTATATACACACACATAAAGTTCTACACGTGTATAGTTGCACCCATATACATACAAGTATACACACACATTTGTGCACTAATACAGAGTGTATACAAACTCACAGTATATACACTGACCATATATACACATGCAGTATAAAAAGACCAAATACACACATACTGCATATACATACAGAATATACACACATACAACAAATACACACACATTCAGTATATACAGCATATACATACATACTATATGCACAGCATATACAAAAACACACATACATATACATATATTTATATATATACACACAATAAATACAGCATTTGCATCTATGCATATATACACGCTATATTAATATATACAATATACACAGTATATACATATATACAATATACACAGTATATACATATATACAATATACACAGTATATACATATATACAATATACACAGTATGTACATATATACAATATACACAGTATACACATATATACCATATACACAGTATACACATATATACCATATACACAGTATGTACATATATACCATATACACAGTATGTACATATATACCATATACACAGTATGTACATATATACAATATACACAGTATACACATATATACAATATACACAGTATGTACATATATACAATATACACAGTATGCACATATATACAATATACACAGTATACACATATATACAATATGCACAGTATGTACATATATACAATATACACAGTATACACATATATACCATATACACAGTATACACATATATACCATATACACAGTATGTACATATATACCATATACACAGTATGTACATATATACAATATACACAGTATATACATATATACAATATACACAGTATACACATATATACCATATACACAGTATGTACATATATACAATATACACAGTATACACATATATACAATATACACAGTATACACATATATACAATATACACAGTATACACAAATATACAATATACACAATATACACAATATACACAGTATATATATATATATATATATATATATATATATACACACACAATATACACAGTATACACAAATATACAATATACACAGTATACACAATATACACAGTATATACATATATATATATATATATATATATATATATATATACACACAATATACACAGTATATACACAATATACAGAGTATATACATATATACAATATACAGAGTATATACATATATACAATATACACAGTATATACATATATACAATATACACAGTATATGCATATATATACAATATACACAGTATATACATATATATTTATACAATATACATATACAGACCGATAAATACATATGTATTTACTTACCTTTTAGGATGTGTAGGTGACCACCCGGCCGTGGCGTCAGGCGGTTGTTCCGGCGGGTGTTCGGGCAGGAGGGGGGGGGTTATGGTTGTGCGCTCGGGCGGGGGAGGGAGTGCGTTCGCCGGGCGGGAAGGAGAGGGCGATGCGTTCGCTGGGGCGGGAGGGAGAGGGCGATGCGTTCGCTGGGGCGGGAGGGAGAGGGCGATGCGTTCGCTGGGGCGGGAGGGAGAGGGCGATGCGTTGGCTGGAGCGGGAGGGAGAGGGGGGTGCGTTCGCTGGGGCGGGGGGGCGTGGTCATCAACTGTGCCTCGCTATGCAGGGGGTAGGCGGGCCGCGGTTACCTGTGCCGGCGGACGGGGAAGGGACTGGGCGATCCAGGAGTGGAGGGTGGGCCAGGAGAGAGGTGGGCGGTAGCCGGAACACAGAGGGAGGGGCCCGGGGACACGATGTGCCGGGCCCCTGAACCTCATGGGCCCCGTAGCAGCTGCTACGGCGGTAGTTACGCCACTGTATGAAACTTTTCAAGCTATTTCTTACTCATTACCATGAAAGAGATTGTCAAAGTGTGACTCACCACTGTAGATTGTGGATAAAAGGTACATTAACATTGCTACCCTGAGGCAAAAACCCGCCCCTTCATCCATCTTTTGAATCCGGATACTTTAAAGAGGACAAAAATATACCGCACCGCCAGCTGTTGCCGTATTGTGATTCTTCTTCATTATGGGGATATTTGTGTAATAAATCAATGTGTAGGGCTGTTTAATCTGTGTGCACTATATAAAAAAGGGATTTTATTAGAGATGAGCGAACATACTCGTTCGAGCTTGATGCTCGTTCGAGCATTAGCGTACTCGAAACTGCTCGTTGCTCGGACGAATACTTCGCCCGCTCGAGAAAATGGCATCTCCCGCCGTTTTGCTTTTTGGCGGCCAGAAACAGAGCCAATCACAAGCCAGGAGACTCTGCACTCCACCCAGCATGACGTAGTACCCTTACACGTCGATAGCAGTGGTTGGCTGGCCAGATCAGGTGACCCTGGAATAGACTAGCCGCTGCCCACGCTGCTCGGATCATTCTGTATCTGGATGTCGCTAGGGAGAGAGCTGCTGCTGGTCAGGGAAAGCGTTAGGGTATTCTATTAGAATAGTGTTAGGCAGGAGTGATTCTACAAGAACCCAACAGCCCTTCTTAGGGCTACAATAACGTTATAAATTTTTTTTTTTATTTGCTTGTGGCTGGGCTTGCTGGCACTAGTAGTGCAGCTAGTACCATATTGTGAGGAATTTGCAGGGGACTTGCTACCGTTGTGTTTAGCTCTTAGTGACACACATATCCACCTCAAACACCAAAGTGGGACAATTTATTAGGGGTTTGATTAGAATTAGGCAGAGTCTGCTGATTTATTTTTGTTTTAGCTGTATTTCATTTTATAGCTCAAACTCATCTTGCAAAGCAGTGTGCTTTCAGTGTAGGCTAGAAAATAGCCATAGGAGAACCCCAATGGCTTACTTAGGCCCACAATAGCATTATATTTTCCTTTTTTTTGTTTGCTTGTGGCTGGGCTTGCTGGCATTAGTAGTGCAGCTAGTACCATATTGTGAGGAATTTGCTGGGAGACCTGCGACCGTTGTGTTTAGCTCTTAGTGACACGCATATCCACCTCAAACACCGAAGTGGGACAATTTATTAGGGGTTTGATTACAATTAGGCAGAGTCTGCTGATTTATTTTTTTTTTATACCTTTATTTCATTTTATAGCTCAAACTCATCTTGCAAAGCAGTGTGCTTTCAGTGTAGGCTAGAAAATAGCCATAGGAGAACCCCCAACGGCTTACTTAGGCCTACAATAGCATTATATTTTCCTTTTTTTTGTTTGCTTGTGGCTGGGCATGCTGGCATAAGTAGTGCAGCTAGTACAATATTGTGAGGAATTTGCTGGGAGACCTGCGACCGTTGTGTTTAGCTCTTAGTGACACGCATATCCACCTCAAACACCGAAGTGGGACAATTTATTAGGGGTTTGATTACAATTAGGCAGAGTCTGCTGATTTATTTTTTTTTACCTTTATTTCATTTTATAGCTCAAAGTCATCAGGCACAGCACAAAATCCAGTTGTGTGCTGTCAGTGTAGGTTAGAAACTAGCCATAGCAATAGGATAGCATCGTTTTGTTAAAAAAAAAAAAATAAATAAACACAAAAAAAAAAATAAAAGTTTACACTTTAATTTGGAAAATGTTTAACCCGAGGGCTAGGGGTAGAGGACGAGGGCGTGGACGTGGGCGTCCAACTACTGCAGGGGTCAGAGGCCGTGGTCCTGGGCGGGTTGAGACACCACCTGCTGATGGAGGAGCAGGGGAACGCCGCAGAGCTACACTCCCTAGGTTCATCATGTCTCAAGTTACTGGGACTCGTGGTAGAGCACTGTTGAGGCCAGAACAGTGCGAAGAGGTGATGTCGTGGATTGCGGACAATGCTTCTAGCCATTTGTCCACCAGTCAGTCTTCCACGCAGTCCACCCATGTCACCGAAATCGGCACTCCTCCACCTCAGCCTCCTTCCCCCCAGTCTGCCCCCTCCCACCAAAATTTGGCATTTGAACCGGCATACTCTGAGGAACTGTTTTCTGGACCCTTCCCACAGTCACAAAACACTTGTCCGGCTGCTGCTGAGCTATTTTCCGATGCCCAGGTTTTCCCCCGGTCGCAGTCTGAGGGTGATGAAGACATTATTGATGTAGTGGAAGAAGTGTGTAAAGAGGTGTCGGACGATGAGGAGACACGATTGTCAGACAGTGGTGAAGTTATTGTCAGGGCAGGAAGTCCGAGGGGGGAGCAGACTGAGGGATCGGAGGATTATGAGGTGACAGACCCAAGCTGGGTTGATAGGCCGGGTGAACACAGTGCTTCTGAGACGGAGGCGATTCATATAGCAGAACAGGTTGGAAGAGGCAGTGGTGGGGCCAGACGGAGAGGCAGGGCCAGAGCCGGTGCATCAGCGCCAAATGTTGCCCGTAGTCAAGCTCCCGTGGCGAGGGCTAGATTTTCAGAAGTCTGGAGGTTCTTTAAAGAAACACCGAATGACCGACCAGCCCAAACACCTCCCGTGCGAAAACCCTATCTTCGCCTCCACGATCCTCCACAGCATCCACCAGCATTCAGCTCTCCATACCCCAGACGCTGGAGCGCAAAAGGAGGTATAGTGCAACCCACCCACACGCCCAAGCCCTCAACGTCCACATCTCCAAGTTGCTTAGCCTGGAGATGCTGCCCTATAGGCTGGTAGAGACCGAGGCCCTTCGAAACCTCATGGCGGCGGCCGCCCCTCGGTATTCGGTCCCCAGCCGACGCTACTTTTCCCGATGTGCTGTCCCAGCCCTGCACAAGCACGTGTCAGAGAACATCATCCGTGCCCTGACCAACGGCGTTTCTGACAAGGTCCACCTGACCACGGACACGTGGACGAGTGCTGCCGGGCAGGGCCACTATATATCGCTGACGGCACATTTGGTTAACTTGGTGGAGGCTGGGACCGAGTCTGTCCCTGGGGCTGGTCATATACTGCCGACTCCGAGGATTGTGGGGCCTACCTTGGTCCAGGTCTCAAAGGCCTACTATGCCTCTTCCTCCTCCCACCCCTCCTCCACCTCCTCCTCTGAATTACCATCCGTGGGCATGGCGCCATCAGTCGGTAGCTCTAGGCACAGCAGCAGTGCCATCGCTAAGCGACAGCAGGCGGTGCTCAAACTGCTGAGCCTAGGCGATAAAAGGCACACCGCCCAAGAGTTATTACAGGGCATCACAGCGCAGACTGATCTGTGGCTGGCACCGCTGAACCTGAAGCCAGGCATGGTTGTGTGTGACAACGGCCGTAACCTGGTGGCGGCTCTGCAACTCGGCAGACTGACACATGTGCCATGCCTGGCCCATGTGTTAAATCTCATAATTCCGCGTTTCCTCAAGACATACCCCAATCTGTCTGATTTGCTCACGAAGGTGCGCCGCATCTGTGCGCATTTCAGGAAGTCCAGCACAGATGCTGCCACTCTCAGGGCAGCGCAGCGCCGCCTCCAACTGCCCGCTCACCGACTGTTGTGCGACGTGCCCACGAGGTGGAATTCAACATTAACCATGTTATCCAGAGTTTACCAGCAGCGCAGAGCGATTGTAGACTGCCAGAACTGGTAGTCAGGTCAGTCAGCTTCCTCAAGTCTACAATGAGGAGTGGACGTGGATGTCTGATATCTGTCAGGTGCTGAGTAACTTTGAGGAGTCAACACAGATGGTCAGTGGCGATGCCGCCATCATCAGCCTCACCATCCCGCTGCTTGTCCTGTTGAAAAACTCTCTGGTCAGCATGAAGTCGGAAGCTTTGCGCTCGTCACAAGAGACGGGGGAAGAAGATTCCCTTGTTGATAGCCAAAGCACCCTTAGGTCTGTTTCTCAGCGCATATCGGAGGAGGTGGAGGAGGAGAATGTTGGCGAGACAGAAGAGGGGACCATTGTTCAGTCCTTCACTGTTCAGCGTGTATGGGCAGAAGAAGAGGAGTTGGAGGAGGAGGAAATGGACAGTCAGGCCAGTGAGGGGAGTGAATTCTTGCGCGTTGGGACTCTGGCGCATATGGCAGATTTCATGCTAAGCTGCCTATCCCGTGACCCTCGCGTTCAAAGAATTTATTCCAGCACCGATTACTGGGTATTCACTCTCCTGGACCCACGGTACAAGCAAAATCTTTCCACTCTCATCCCTGGAGAGGAAAGGAGTGTGAGAATGCATGAATACCAGCAGGCCCTGGTGCACAAGCTGAAACAGTATTTCCCTTCTGACAGCGCTAGCGGCAGAGGGCGTACTTCTGCGGGACAAGTAGCGAGGGAGAGTAGGCGAGCAGGCAGCTTTTCCAGCACTGGCAGGGGTACGCTTTACAAGGCCTTTGCCAGTTTTATGTCACCAACTGCCAACTGTCTCTGGCTATAGTACTCTATGTATATAATTTTTCTGGAGGGCCACCTACCCGGTCCTCTGTTTTAAACAATTTTTGGGAGTGCCACATACAGGCACTCAATCTATGTAATTTTTCTGGAGGACCACCTACCTGCTCCTCTTGTTTGAAAACTTTTTTGGACTGCCACATACAGGCACTCAATCTATTTAATTTTTCTGGAGGACCACCTACCTGCTCCTCTGGTTTGAAAACTTTTTTTGACTGCCACATACAGACACTATCCAAATTAAATTGTCTCCATAGCAGCCTCCACATGTCGTCTTTTTAGCTGGCTCCACACGTTGTCTCCATTGCTACCTCCACACGTCATCGCCATAGCTGCCTCCAAAAGTCGTCCATATAGTTGCCTCCATATATGGTCTCCTTATCAAACGAACTGTGTCAGGTAGAATTTTGGGTTGTTTTCATGGCTTCCACATCAAACTTGTTAACTTTGTCGCCACCCTGCTGTGTAATCCACAAAATATACTGGCAAACTTTTATCATTTACTGATATTATTTCAGCGCTTCTTGCGCATCTGTTTACATTCCCCTCACCCGCCATATCCCAAACTTATAAGAACGCTACTACACTTGATCTTATACAAAAGGTTCTTAGAAGTGTTGTTTGGGGAGTAGCCTAGAGACAGGGGCTTGGATTGGCGAAAGCTCGCCTGGCAGCGGAGCGCCAGCTCCGTCTCAAGATCCAACTAACATAGTTTTAACTGCAGCACCTTTAATCTACTACTAGTTCACTGCCTCCATACATCGTCCCCTTATCAAACGAGCTGTGTCAGGCAGAATTTCCAGGTGTTTCACCAGATACATAGTGGAACTCGGCCCATCTGTCGCCGCCATGCTGGAGACCTGAAGTTGCAATCATAGCAGCGCAATATGGATGTCCCATACTGTCGCTCTTAATCATGGAACCATTTCTGTAAAAACAATTAAAAATAGAACCACTATGCTATTCCATTATTCCTAGGTGAAATATTCAAACGAACTGGCCTGCTTTGAAAATTATAATTTTTTCAAAGTAAACGCTTCTGGCCCCCAGGCATATTTTGGGTGGGGAGGAGCCGAGAGACAGGGGCTTGGACAGGCGAAAGCTCGCCTGGCAGCGGACCGCCAGCTCCATCCCAAGATTAGGCAGCCTCAGATGCATCCATGCATGCTGCTCCTGCTGTTTCCTGTCCATTTTGCCTCCACGATCCTCCACAGCGTCCACCAATGTCTCATTTCAACTCTCTATACCCCAGACGCTGGAGCATGAGATGATATGCAGCACATCACCCCCTTATCAAACGAGCTGTGTCAGGCAGAATTTTCAGGTGTTTCACCTGATACATAGTGGAACTCGGCCCATCTGTCGCCGCCATGCTGGAGACCTGAAGTTGCAATCATAGCAGCGCAATATGAATGCCCCGTACTGTCGCTCTTAATCATGGAAGTCGTCCCCATGGCTGCCTCCACATGTCGTCCCCTTATCAAAAGAGCTGTGTCAGGCTCATTTTTCGGGTGTTTCACCAGATACGTTATGGAACTTGGTCACTATGTCGACACCATGCTGCGTTATCGACTAAATATACCGTCAACCTTTTGTTCACATAGGAAATCATTTCAGCGCTTCTTGCTCACCTGCTTTGGTTCCTCTCTGCCACCAATTGGTTTGAAGCCTGAGTCCATTTAGGGTATGTCGCCATGACACTCTCTAGCCTGCCGCTGCTGCTGCTGCCTCTGCATGCCGTCCCCTATAGTGTCAGGGTCAATTATTGCATGTTTTAGATGCTATCTAGCCTCATTCTGTCACTCTGTCATGGCCATGCTGTTGCCCATAATTTTGGCATAATGGTGCGATTAAGCAGCCTCACAGGCATCCATGCATGCTGCCCCTGCTGTTTCCTGTCCATTTCCATGGTGTTTCCATCCTTTTCTGAGGTTCCCAGGTGCTTGGCCAAGCTTCCCTGTGCAGATCCTTGGTCCCCTTGAAAAATGCTCGAGTCTCCCATTGACTTCAATGGGGCTCGTTATTCGAGACGAGCACTCGAGCATCGGGAAAAGTTCGTCTCGAATAACGAGTACCCGAGCAATTTAGTGCTTGCTCATCTCTAATTATTATTAATACCAACCTTACGCTTTTGTTAAAAGTAGAGGTAGGTACTGATGATGCAGGGATATCTTTCAGTGACAGCCAGAAACCCTGTGCAATTATTACCATGTCTGACTTCTCCTATTGATCCTACATAGCACTGAATATGTGTAGGGGGCTGCGTTTTTGTCGAGCTAAGAATTTTAAGATATGGCTCCAGATTTTTGGCTCTGACCTGTTTTCCCAGGCTGTAACAGAAGCAGACAAAATCGATTGCAATGGTGAATCAGGGAGCTGTCCGCTCCTCGCACCATCATTAGGCCGCTGCTTCAGGTGTTTGTGACAGAATTTGGTTGGTACAATATGACAGTGCAGGTAGCAGGGCAGGGAAGACAAAAGTGGAGAATTGCTACAGAGGAAGCGGAAAGGTCAAAAAGGGAAACAGAAAAAAATATGGTTCAGCTCACCTCCCTGGTTAGTGCAGTCTTGGTGGCACCCGATGCACGGAAAGCCGTGTGGGAACAGCAACAAGTAGGGAGAAATCCGAAAAGGAATCCGGAAACTTTTTTCAATAAAGTGCCGGATTTTATATTTTCCCTTTTTGCCTGGATGCTGGATTCCTTTTCGAATTTCTCAAAAAGGGAAAATTGGTGGAAATGGAAGATGCAAAAATGAGCATTTTAAACATGGGGCAACAAATATGGCTATAAAGTGCTATATGAATGGGGGGATTATATAATTTGGCCGGGGGACAGGAAGGAGGAATTATACTAAGGGCAACATTAGATTATGTGGGGGGCAGTGTGTGCGTACATTAGGGGTGAGGTTAGAGAACTTATAGGTGAGGATTAGTGCTGGTATAAGGGTGGGCGATGTGAGCTAAAAATTTTCCAGGATTATATGATCTTTTTCAAAGTCCTGAAAGTTGGGGGTATGCCAGCCTAGACTAATGCAAATCTATAGTCATAGTTGCTCCATTTGCCAGGACTGTACATCTAATAAATCAAAGTGACCACAACATAAGAGAGAACTCATTTTAATAATACTTTAATTGTAATTGACACATTTCTTGTAGAGGGGAAAGGGGAGGGTTGGTTACTAAATAAACAGGTAAATGCTAAAAATCCTTTGGTTGTTAGGACCTTTTCAGGGTTAAAAATTGTATAACAAATATATGGTGGAAACATTACAATTATGAGCACATGTATAGACTTGCAAAGGAAATGTTTGCTCAATAATGAGCAATTCCCACATAAAATCATATTTTGATACGACCCATTTGTTATTTCTGTTTTGTATGCCTGGTCCATACCGATAAGAGTTTGTGGAATAAACCACGCTCTTACTTCCATGGATTCACAGACCCTCCGCAAGTGCTCTCTGCACTGTACATTCTGGCAAAAAGAGGGTGGGTCCAAGTTGAGGGGCCCTTATTAACATCAAGAAGGGCCCTTCACGTAGCGTTGGTTCCACAAAATTAAAATGATATTTATTTATAGTAGTGTCTCAAATCTAATTTTTGGATTGCAAAATGAAATACATCCATAATCTATGAAATAAGACATTTATCATCTATGACTTTTTATCTCTACGATTTTCTTGATTTGCTGATTCCTGGCCTCTGCTGTTGTTGGTATAATTTGTCACAAAGGCACAAAACTCCTTTTACTCAGCTGGAGATTTGTTGCCTACAAAATTCTTTGAGGTAAATTCCATAAAAGTGGCTTTTTGGTTTTCTCTGATAAACAGAACCTGAGAGAGCTGCGCACTTAAAAAAAAATAGATTTACATTTAGCTGCAGAAATTTCCATGTTAAGTAGACAGCGACATCTACTGTCAATGATAGGTAGTGGAGAGGCACACGTAGCCCTAAAATTTTATCTACTTACCAATACTACCACAAGCTGTCACACAGCAGTATTACATTTACAAATTGGTGACCCTGTATAATACATGGCTGTGCCCCAGTGGATAACAGAGAGGAGTACTAACGTAGCGTAACTACTAAGGGTAGCAGGTATAGAACACACTATCGCCCCTTCAACTAAAGGGCCTATTATCCCTTCACTGCAACTCTTTTTGCATTATTCCTAAACTTTGGTATCATAGTGCACATTAATCCTATGGTTTAGGTCTTAGTTTTGTATTATCCCTGTACTGTGGCATCACTGTGTATTACTCCTGTACTAGGACATCACTATGGGGCTTGTGTACTAAGGGTCTGTGGATCACACTTCCGTCGGACTTCCCGACATTTTCGGGGATTGCACGCTATGACAGGTATTTAACTGGGGATTGTGTCGCACACGATCGAATTGTGGCACTGCTGCACTGGCTTCAATGTGACAGAAATCGGGTGGCGGGCCCCCGGACATTCCGACTGATTCGGACTGAGCGCGGGATTTAACTTTCAAATTGTGTCGCAAGATCAAGCACTTACATGCACCAGAAAGAAGAAGGTGAACTCTGGCTAGACCTGAGCGAGGAAATGACACATGCAGGATATCGGGCACATGATCTTAGTGAATCGCGGCAGATGTGCATTCCAGTCATACAATGCACTTTTGGGGATCGTGCAGGACGGATAAGTAAATGTGTATTATACCTGTACTGTGACATCACTATGTGTATTATTCCTTTGGTGTGACATCACTATTTGTTTTATCCCTGTACTATGACATCACTGTGTGTATTATCTGTGTATTGTGAGATAACTGTATTTATTATCCCTGTACTGTGACATCACTGTGTATTACCACTGGACTGTGATAGCACTGTGTATATTATCCCTGTACTGTGACATCACTGTGTGTATTACCGCTGTACTGTGATAGCACTGTGTATATTATCCCTGTACTGTGACATCACTGTGTGTATTACCGCTGTACTGTGATAGCACTGTGTATATTATCCCTGTACTTCCATTTTACTAGTCATATTCAAGTTAAGTAATGAGACTTAATCAAGAAGGGGGTGGGTAACAATCCTTTTATACCACAGATCGGACAGATAAATAGCATCCAGTCCCTGGTAATAATGGATGTAAAGGTCCTATTGCCTCACAAGATGTCAGTGTTGTGCTACAAATCTCATCAGCCTTGCCTTCCAATGTTATTTCATATAATGTGTGTGTCCTGCAGGGGGCACTCAAACATGTCCAAAATAGGCAGAAAGGCAAATGTATCTTGTGCGCCCGTCATTTTTTAAATTTAATCTGCAATTCATCTGGAGTTTGAGGAAATAAGGTATTTAGTGATTTTGCAGCTTTTTAAACAAAAGTTGCAAACAGTTCTGTTTCTTACGCCAGGGAAGGGTATGTAAGGATCTGTGCCACTGCCAGAATTTCCGACTTTTTTTAGTCACAACTATCACATCTGAAATGATTTGATTGCTCTGGGAACACTGCAGGAAAGTCGCACATGCCAAACTTTGAAGGAGGGTTATCTTAGGCGCTAAGGAAATTTGAATAAGTTGAAAATAAAGGAGAAAAAGGCAAAATAAATTGAATAAGATACATGAGCCTCAGAGACTCCTAAAAATCCTGTAGGATCTGGTGAAGAATCATAAGCTCATCCTTAAGCTGTGTTCACACTGCCGTATGGAGGACATATATATGGCTGTCGTAAATACGCCCTATATACTTCCCCCGCGGACAACAAATGTAGGTATTTTTGCAGAGGATCCCCAATTCTAAGTGTGAGAAACTTGTTGCACCATTCCCAAGCAGCCTCATAGCTGTACTAGTCCAAAAGCTGCTTCTACTCACCACTTTGGCAGCACAATGGTTTAGTGGTTAGCATTACAGCCTTGCAGCACTGGGTACCTGGGTTCAAGTCCCATCCAGTTCAACTTCTGCAAAGAGTTTGTATGTCTTCTCTGTGTTTGCGTGGGTTTCCTCCAAAACATACTGGTAAATTGATTAGATTGTGAGCCCAGGGGCGCCCATACCATGAGGCGAGTTGAGCATCTCGCTTCAGGCGGCGCGCCTCCTGCTCAACGAGGGGGCGGCACCGGCCGGCACTAAGCTCCCACACACCGGACAGGACCGCGTTGCCGCCCTCCGTCCGGCACCTTGCTCCCCGACACTGCCGGCACCTTGCACCCGCCCCCTGACGCTGCCGGCACCGGGCTTCTGCCCCCTGCCGGCCTACATCAAACCCCTGCCGGGCCGGCCATCGCCACTTTCCAGTGGGATACCATGCTCCCGGCCGACAATGTCCTGCCGCCCCCCCCCCCCCCGCATACTTTCGCTGTCGCCCATACCTCTGCTCATGTCTCCCCGCTGACTCTTGCCTCTCCGCTCCTGGCTTCCCCCGCCCCTGCTCAAGCTCCAGGCTCCCTTCTGCTCAATCCGCACCCTCCAGCTCTAGGCTCTGCACTCCTGGCTCCCCCTCCACTCCCGTCTGAACCCCGCTCCGCTAACGAACCCCCCCTCCAGGCTCTTGGCTCCCTGCTCCCCCTGCCCCCGCTCAAGGTCCAGGCTCACTCCATCCCCCCCCCCCCGCTCCCGGCTCCCTCACAACACACCGCCACTGCAGGATAAGGCACCGAACTTTCCAAGAACACAACGGAGAGGTAAGGTTACTTTATCTTTGCATTATTTATTTATATACACATATATATACATATATATATATATATATATATATATATATATGTGTGTGTGTGTGTGTGTATATATGTATATGTGTGTGTATATATGTATATATGTGTGTATATATGTGTGTAATGTGTGTGTGTATATATGTGTATATACACTCACCGGCCACTTTATTAGGTACACCTGTCCAACTGCTCGTTAACACTTAATTTCTAATCAGCCAATCACATGGCGGCAACTCAGTGCATTTAGGCATGTAGACATGGTCAAGACAAACTCCTGCAGTTCAAACTGAGCATCAGTATGGGGAAGAAAGGTGATTTGAGTGCCTTTGAACATGGCATGGTTGTTGGTGCCAGAAGGGCTGGTCTGAGTATTTCAGAAACTGATCTACTGGGATTTTCACGCACAACCATCTCTAGGGTTTACAGAGAATGGTCCGAAAAAGAAAAAACATCCAGTGAGCGGCAGTTCTGTGGGCGAAAATGCCTTGTTGATGCCAGAGGTCAGAGGAGAATGGGCAGACTGGTTCGAGCTGATAGAAAGGCAACAGTGACTCAAATTGCCACCCGTTACAACCGAGGTAGACAGAAGAGCATCTCTGAACGCACAGTACGTCGAACTTTGAGGCAGATGGGCTACAACCACACCGGGTGCCACTCCTTTCAGCTAAGAACAGGAAACTGATGCTACAATTTGCACAAGCTCATCGAAATTGGACAGTAGGAGATTGTAAAAAGTTGCCTGGTCTGATGAGTATCGATTTCTGCTGCGACATTCGGATGGTAGGGTCAGAATCTGGCGTCAACAACATAAAAGCATGGATCTATCCTGCCTTGTATCAACGGTTCAGGCTGGTGGTGGTGGTGTCATGGTGTGGGGAATATTTTCTTGGCACTCTTTAGGCCCCTTGGTACCAATTGAGCATCATTGCAATGCCACAGCCTACCTGAGTATTGTTGCTGACCATGTCCAAAGCTGGAATCATCTCAGACTGGTTTCTTGAACATGACAATGAGTTCACTGTACTCAAATGGCCTCCACAGTCACCAGATCTCAATCCAATAGAGCATCTTTGGGATGTGCTGGAACGAGAGATTCGCATCATGGATGTGCAGCCAACAAATCTGCGGCAACTGTGTGATGCCATCATGTCAATATGTACCAAAATCTCTGAGGAATGCTTCCAGCACCTTGTTGAATCTATGCCACGAAGAATTGAGGCAGTTCTGAAGGCAAAAGGTGGTCCAACCCGTTACTAGCATGGTGTACCTAATAAAGTGGCCGGTGAGTGCATGTATATATGTATAAGTGTGTATATACACTCACCGGCCACTTTATTAGGTACACCATGCTAGTAACTGAAGAGAAACCCCTCCGTGTTTCCTGAGCGTTTCCAGAAGCCTTTGTGTTCCTGTGCGTTTCCAGACGCCTCAGTGTTTCACGTGTTCCTGTGGTATTCCTGTATTCCTGTGTTCCTGTGGTGGTCCTGTGTTCCTGTGGTGGTCCTGTGTTCCTGTGGTGGTCCTGTGCTCCTGTGGTGGTCCTGTGCTCCTATGGCGGTCCAGTGCTCCTGTGGCGGTCCTGTGTCCCTGTAGCGGTCCTGTATCCAGGTGGCCATCCAAAGGTCCTGCCATCCTGAGGTCCTGCCATCCTGTGGTCCTGCCTTCCCATGGTCCTGCCTTCCCATGGTCCTGCCTTCCTGTGGTCTTGCCTTCCTGTGGTCCTGCCTACCTTGTGTCCCTACCTTGGCTTCCACAACGCACGATCGTGAGCACGCAGCGCCGAAGCCTCTTCTGCTCTAAAGTTTAAAAAGTGTTGATACTGCGGTTTATAACACTAACGAAAGTAAGTACCGGCACCAGCTCACCCTGAGCTGGTGCTCGGTACTTACAGCTTACCCCTGCCATTCTAAATGGTAGGTTTCCTTTAAAGTTTTGGCACTTGGAGCACTACTGTACAACATTAAAGCCTTAAAGTGGATAGCGTATTATATTAATGCTTTACCCATTCATATCAGGATTTTATAGGAAAACTGTCATCAAGAAGATAATTTTTACACGATGACAGGTTTAAATAGCCTTTGGAATACTGATTTTAAAAAATGCTGTTGTCATGCAAGGTCTTAGTTGTTGGTTAATTAATAATGAGAAAGTTATGGCACGTCAAAGCAAAGCAACATCACTTTCTTGAATGAAAAATACTTACCGTATTTTTCGGCTGATTAGGCGCACCGTACCTCCACGGCAGAGACCCTCCACGGCAGCGACCCTCCGCGGCAGCGACCCTCCACGGCAGCGACCCTCCACGGCAGCGACCCTCCGCGGCAGCGACCCTCCACGGCAGCGACCCTCCACGGCAGCACCTCGAGTGCATACCTACGACGGGGGGCATGATGAAGAGAAGATCGCACACACGAGGACGGAGGAGAACGTAGGCCACTGATCGGCACCATCCTCTGCAAGCAGCAGCAAGGACTCAGGGAGCAAAGGTAAGTGGTTGGACAGGGAGATAGGCTGTGATTCGCGCTATGGCTATTCCCATTTCATATATTAGGCACATCGGACTATAAGGCGCAATTTTGATTTCTAAGAAAATCATAGGCTTCTTTGTGTGCCTTATAGTCCGAAAAATGCGGTAATCTATTGAGCCACATATTTGACACAAACATGTGTAGGGGTATTGGCTTTTTTATAGGAAAACTGTCATCAAGAAGATAATTTTTACACGATGACAGGTTTAAATAGCCTTTGGAATACTGATTTTAAAAAATGCTGTTGTCATGCAAGGTCTTAGTTGTTGGTTAATTAATAATGAGAAAGTTATGGCACGTCAAAGCAAAGCAACGTCACTTTCTTGAATGAAAAATACTTACCGTATTTTTCGGCTGATTAGGCGCACCGTACTATAAGGCGCATTAAGAATAAAGAGCAGCAAAGACGTCTTGGTCCATACATAAGGCACACCGGATTATAAGGCGCAGGCGGCTACTTGGATTAGAAGGGGTCTGGGTGCATGGTTTGGATGCCGAGAGGTCGCACAGAGAGCCTGCTCCGCCACCAGCAGTGGTAAACCGACCCTCCACGGCAGCGACCCTCCACAGCAGCGATCCTCCACGGCAGCGATCCTCCGCGGCAGCGACCCTCCACGGCAGCAATCCTCCACGGCAGCGACCCTCCACGGCACCGACCCTCCACAGCAGCGATCCTCCACGGCAGCGATCCTCCACGGCAGCGATCCTCCACGGCAGCGATCCTCCATGGCAGCGACCCTCCGCGGCAGCGACCCTCCGCGGCAGCGACCCTCCGCGGCAGCACCTCGAGTGCATACCTACGACGGGGGGCATGATGAAGAGAAGATCGCCCGCACACACGAGGACGGAGGAGAACGTAGGCCACTGATCGGCACCATCCTCTGCAAGCAGCAGCAAGGACTCAGGGAGCAAAGGTAAGTGGTTGGACAGGGAGATAGGCTGTGATTCGCGCTATGGCTATTCCCATTTCATATATTAGGCGTATCGGACTATAAGGCGCGAATTTGATTTCTAAGAAAATCATAGGCTTCTTTGTGTGCCTTATAGTCCGAAAAATGCGGTAATCTATTGAGCCACATATTTGACACAAACATGTGTAGGGGTATTGGCTTTTATTGACAGAAGTCATAAAAGTGACTTATTTTTGATGGGGGTTAGGTATTTTGGATTGAATGTTGACATGGTGGTTGCATGGTCTTATAAACTTCGTTTGAAAAGAATAGGTCTCAGGATTTATAAATTATTTGATTTTATTGAACTGGCTCCATGATTATATTAGATTTGAAGTTATAATTAACAGAGGCATCCATCAATAATAATGTATGTTAAATATTTTACTGTCTGTTATCTGTATTTTTTTTCCAAATATTATTTTCATTGTGTAACTATATATATATTCAGGCAGTCCCCGGGTTACATACAAGACAGGGTCTGTAGGTTTGTTCTTAAGTTGAATTTGTATAAATTCCCAGACAGAACTTTTTTGGTCTCTGTGACAATTGGATTTTAAAAATGGGTTGTCATAAGAATCAGGATAAACACTAAAGCTTCATTACAGACGCCTGTGATAACTGTTATAGCTGATTATTGTAGTCTAGGACTAAAGCATGATAAATTACCAATATCCAGAGGTCCGTTTGTAACTAGGGATTGTATGGAAGTCGAGTGTTCTTAAGTAGGGGACCACCTGTATATATATATATATATATATATATATATACCATATATACTCTAGTATAAGCATAGTTTTTCAGCACAAAAAAATGTGCTGAAAACCCAAACCTGGCTTATACTCGAGTAAAAAAAATATACGTTTTACCAGGTTTTTGTGGTAAAATTCGGCTTATACTTGGGTCAGCTTATACTCGAGTATATAAGGTGTATACACACACATATATATATATATATATATATATATATATATATATATATATACATTAGGTTTAAAATTACGACTTTTAGAATACAATGGGAAAAAAGATTGTCCTCTAAGGGTTAAATAAGAAAGCAAAATTGAATGTAGATTTAATGTGGACGTTGCACCCATTTACAGGCTTGTGGTCCCCGACAACTAAATAAAACAATATAAAAAGGTAAACAATCAATGTGGGGATATTGCATCATATTAGAACTTTGAGTGAAGTCTGTGCTATTTAGTGCTATAAATAAGCTATTCTGGCATGCTGATTGTAAATGTGAAGAATGCCGAGTGACCTATTATAGTAGTTTAGCAATGTCTTTAGAAATAACTTTCAAGGTTTTTTCCTCGTAAATATAGCATGCTGTTGACAGGTTAATGATTTCTACCTAGACATTCGGGTTTAGGAATATATGTCCAGTTTGTATTGATTAAATGTCTTTAAGGGTAATTACATGAATGTGCAGGGAAGACACAAGCAAATGCAGAAACAGTAGCTCCCAGGAAGAGGGGCCAATTCCTACAGGGCCTGGGATAACCTCACAGTAACTTAAAAGAAATCTACCATCATTTCCTGCGCAGGGAACAGGGGGAGAGTGACTGTCTGTAATGCCAGATCTCAGAGAGGCTAGTGTAGCCCCTCAGGCTCATTAGAATCATTTTTTAAGTTGATTTTAGAAAGAAGAAAGCCATGAATAAAGATACAACACCCCCCCTGATTTACAATAAAGACAAAATGCATATATTTCTCCATTCTTATCATGTTGGGTTGAATTTTCCGGAAGGTAATAAGGTAATAGTAACTTTTCACCAGATTTTATCACATTACTCCTCTTTCCCCTCAGGTAAGGTGTTAAATATATGGTCTACAATTTCCTCTTGAAATTTTGCCTGTTTACATTTAAAAAAAAATCTGGTCCAAACTCATGAGAAAATGAGCAGAGGGGGTGGGAGGGTCACTTCAGATGTCCCTTTCTTCTATTCTTTATTACCTACTGCATCATGTGGTTCTGAGAGACCAATTTAACTGTCTGTATCTCTGGTTCTTTAGATCACTTAACCATAAGATGGAAGATGATATTCTTATCTTTAATATGACACAAGAAGCATGTTTGTAGGCAGTATAGTACCTAAGATAGGGGCATCTGAGGTGACCCTCCCCCTGCAATCTCTAAACTTTATTCATCTTAGACAAAAAAAGACTCTGGAATTTTAACTTGATTTTGATAGAGGTTTTTCCAGTAAATGAACAATATTTCACATAAAAGAGTGAATTCTAGAAAGGACACTTCATACCCTAACTGATAGGGCTAAATCTAGTGACAGGATCCCTTTAAATAGATGTCTACTTTCCATGGCCTATGTGCAGTATCTATGCGTCCTAGTAGTTTACAATTGGTTGTATAGAATTAGAGACCTTTCTTTTCTATAGGACCTATGGAAAGACCTCAGCTTAATTTCCCTTCTGCAGACATGACTTTGCATTAGGCTATATTCACACTGACGTGTTCCCGCCGTACCGCGCTGCCCACCCCCGCCCCTCTCCATAGAAATACACATGGATATGTCCCATTTTTCTCCCGGGTACGGAAAGGTGCTGCACGAGTGCAGTTGTGCAATGGGCGCCGGCTGTATATACGTCACCAATACGTTTGTGTGAATATAGCCTAACTCTGTTTTTTACTCCCCTCCCAAATGCTAACACTTTCTTATGCCGTTTTAAGAGCTGTATGAGGAAATGTTTTCTGTAGGATAAATTGTGCTTCCTAGTGCTTCCATTTAATAGTCCAATCATTATAATTTTTCAAAATTTCGATTCACCGAGCTCGGCACATTTCAGACAAAATTTGATTCAACCCGAATCGAATCATGGCGAATCACATAAAAAACAGGTATTTCCTGGCTGCAGAGAGCCTGTAGGATGTTGTAGAACGTTGTGCCATGCTTAAATATGCATAAGGAGCGTGGTTTGGTCTTCAAACAATGCTGTGTTTTAGTATAACACGCACATGACAGCCACCGCTCTTAGAATCGCTTCACTCTTCAATTCCATGTGCACTTACATAGGCCAACTTCCCCAAATAAGCGAATCGGGAACGCAGCCTGACAAGGTAACATCTGTGCCAGCTCGAAAGGACTGAGCTGAGGGCCAAGATCCCACTATAACATCGAAGAGTGCACTCTTTTTCCACTGACATCAGTTGATTCCATAGATTACGACAGAGCCTGTTATGTTAACCCCTTCCCGACGTCCCGGTGCATGGAGAGGGCTCGTGGGCCGAGCCCTCTCCATAGCCGGTAAGTCTTTGCTGCATATTGCAGCAAAGGCTTACCGGTAACACCCGCGATCGGTGCTAGCACCGATCGCGGGTGTTGTCACCTCGATCGCCGCCGGCAATGCTGCCGGCGGCTTCAAAGAGATGGCGCCGCATGGATGGCGCCATCTTGTCGCGGATCACCACTCCCCGATGACGTCACGGGAAGCGGCGATCCGTTGCCAGGGTAGCCTTGGGTGTTCCGAATACCCGAGGCTACTTTGTTTTAACCCATGCATTACAATGTCTAATTTCTAATCTATCAATCTATTTCGTGACCATTCATCCAATTATGTATTTATTATAATTCTCTGATTTGTATATTCAATTATTTATTCATTTATTTATTTAATTTATTTATTTATCTATTTATGAATACTTAGTACACCTAGGAGTATTATCCAATTTTAATTTATTCATGAGTTCTCCACTTACCAAATCTATTGTCAAATATTTAATTATCAATTTATGATCTCTAAACTATACCAATTCTTTCATCTATATAATCATTTCCAATTAATTATTCCCCCAAGCATATTTGATCCAAACCCCCTATCCCTTTCTAACATTCTACATACATCCTTCTCTAACATCCCACTTAGTTAACACACTTCCCAAACTTCAAAAAAACCCATAATACCATAGCTCTTATACAGGCTCCTGATTCACTGACAATTCAGCGAAATGCACTGTGCACTGAGAGTGCTAAAAGACGCCGATATGTGGGACGCCATTTTTCTGGCTCCCCATGCACTAGTGCGCACATCCTACGTTCACTCGCCTGCGTTTATGGATTTGCGGTCTTATATACCAGCAGACGCACACGCACTGGAGCGATCCTCACGCTTCTCCAGCGCTCGGTAAGTTATCAACTTACTCTATCTGCTTTGAAGCAGGGACTTCTCTGTACGAGATTAGACCTACTAGGTATCTATCTATTTATTTTTGGCTATATACTTATTATTTCATTTATTATTTTTTTTTTTTATTTATTTATTTACTTACATATCTCTAATTCCGCTGACCCTACTTGAATCTTAGGTGTCATAGGTTATATCATGTTCAGAATTTTTCATTGTTTATTCATCATGACCCGTATATGGTTTGTAGTAATCTTATTTCCAAGATAGATATACCTGCATTGTGTGTTTTTTATATATTTTTTTATATTTTTCTGCTTCTGTTATTATACATTTCTTAACTATTAATTAATTAATTGATTATTATAGTCCCCCTATCAATGTACTTACTCTGTATCACTCTTTTACCCTATTTATAAACATGTGTTTACGGTTTTATATGACTTCTCTTTTATTAATCATGCACCATCAAGATCATGTATTGACATTTCTTTCACATTTATTACGTGACCTGTATTTTAACCTTAATTTTATATTTATCATCAATATGTTTATGTAATTCCTTTTATATAATAAATATTATAGTATATCATACAATTCCTTTTATATTATATCACATCATACCCCATACTATACTTTTATTCACCCCCTGTTGTTCCTTCACCGCTACCATTGACCACAAGCCCGTTGTTCCAATTCTTATTTTTGTATATATAACTTTGTCCTTCATCAACCAACAGATCACTTATCCACTTGAAAAAGGGGACCACAGATCCCCGAAACGCGTTGTGTTTCTTCCGTGTACCTTCTATGATTTAAATAAAAAGAAAACCTTTTGGAACCATTACCCGGTCTTATTGTGCGCCTTCCGCTCTTGACTCCACTGCACCTCTTCTCCGACTCCAGCCGACCTAGCACCTCGTGCCTGGAAAACCCAAAGACGCCGGCTGCACCTTGACCCAAACAAAACCCTTCATGCCAATAAGAGAGTTGTGCCTTACTTTGAAGCACAACTCTTCCAGGTAAGCGACTGCCCAACAAGTCATATACCCTGAATCAAGCGATATCACCCTATGAGCGCTGTTATTTTCCTTGTCTGCTATCCTTCCACACTGCTGGCCAGGCAGGACAGCTTCTCTACTGCAAACTCCGCAAGTTGCGGCCACACATCAAGTTTGGCTGCCCAAGTAGTCCAGGGGATGCTCTACATGGGGTGGTAGAGTGCTGTCCAAGTAGGCCACCACCTGCTGGTGCAGGATCTGCTCCATGTCCTGCTGCTGCTGGCAGCTGCCCTTTTCACTAGGCGGGTGAAGGAAGCTGCTAATTAAGGACTCCAGACTTAAGCTGCTGCTGATGCAGCTGCTACTGCTCCTACCCCCCCCCATATCCCCATAGCAGTTGTGGCAGTAGTTCTTGCTGTATACTGGTGCTTTATAGTGGTGCTGAGCCCCTAGTAAATCTCTGGCTGAGGGAAATGAGCAGGATAGAGGCTGGTTGAGGACTGGTGAGGGCTGGTGACCTGCTCCTGGGCCATGCCAACTAATGGTTGTATCAGACGACCCCACAGACTCTTGGCTGGGGTTGCCAGATGTCATTTGGGAGAAAGTGGATGACCTTGTCAACCAATCAAGAACCTTTAGGTTGTTCATCAACACACTGCTGATAGATGACACCGGCAGTTCTGGCCTCATAGAGTCACCCCTGCGTCGACATCCCCTTACTGTGCTGCAACCTGTGCCTGCTCCACCTGCCAACTCTCTGTCTGACATATTGATTAATCAACTATGTTCATTTGATACGGATTCCTTAAAATATCAAAAATGAATTGAAATTTGGGGAATACAGAACCCCAAAAACTGACACCCTGGACTTTGAGAAAAAAAATCACTCCAGCAACTATGTTGATTTGACACAGATTTCTTGATTGCAACTTTAGAAACAAAAAAGAATTGAAATTTGGGGTATACATATCCCCTACAACGGACACCCTGGACTTTGAGCAAAAATCACTCCTCAGCTACTGAGTACAAGCAGCTAGACACTGGAGACAGCACATGCAGTGTGAAATGACAGGATTGCAAATGGCCGTCTGTTTTTATAGGGCTGTGACATCACATAAGTGATGTCGGTCTCTGATTGGCTTACAGGTCTGCAGATGTCATTGAGGGTGTTCCTTTCTTCTTCCCAGAGTTCTCTGCCCCATGTAACATGTTGTGCTCGTGGCTATTTTGCTAATAAAGGGAAAAAAATTGTTCCCACAAATCACTGTGAACTTCGGATTCGTGCTGAACTGAAGTTTATCTGAAATTCGAAACAAATTCCACTTCGTTGGAAGTTTGCCCATCTCTAATTATAATGGATAATTTTGCGTTCACATCTTTCACTATGTGGTCCAATTGGAACATCCCATTTATCTCTTGGGTTGATATGATCATTTTATATTTCAGTATTGGGAGCTATGTATGGTCTCATTTATTTGAAGGTACAAGCAGACTTTTTTGTTGAACCATTTTGAGAACTGTGCAACCTTCACATTAATTTTTATTCTATTTGTTATAGTAATAATAATAATCCCTTTATTTAAATGGCGCACACAGATTACACAGCGCTGCACAGAGTTTGCCAAATCAGTCCCTGTCCCAAATGGGGCTCACAATCTAATCAAACTACCAGGATGTTTTGGAAAGTGGGAGGAAACCGGAGAACCAGAAGGAAACCCACACATACAAACACTTTGCAGATGCTGACCTGGATGGAACTTGTTCCCAGGACCCCAGCGCTGCAAGCCTGTAGTGCTAACCACTGAGCCACCGTGTTATGAATGTGGATATTTTCCAATTTACTGCATGGGATAATCATCTTTTTGATGTTTCATACTATGCCCTCTACAAGGTCTAATACTAATTGTTCTATGACTAATCTAGTTGGGAGAAAGGACTTCTCATGGAGGCTTCCCGAGGAGAAAGACTCTTGCAGTCATGTAACCTCAGGTACCATAGTGGGGACGTTCTCGCTCATCCTGAGTTTATGACTAAAAAGGTCTGAGACTTGGCTTTCTGTGCCATCCCCTTGCAATCCTGTGCTTACACATAATATGTAATATATAATGTGGCTGGAGGCAGCAACAACTTAAAAAACATGGGCTGCAAATACAGTGCACCTCTGTTCAACTTTTCTAAAGGCAAAGGAGTTTCTTTTTGTTTCATATAATCCCTTTAAACTTTACTAAATCGGGAGAGTGGAGTCTTCCTGAGCTGCCTATTTCAGATTAAGGATGTGACACTTCTATGGAGGATACTTACCTCTCTTTTTATACACATGCTATAGACTAAGCTTGTCTTATATAACCAATACACCACTTACAATGCAGGACTGAGGATGGTTTATACAAAAATACACCACCGCAATAATTTATGTTCCTTTTAACAAAGTATTTCAAGTCCCACCCAGGTCAACATCTGCAATGAGTTTGTATGTTCTCTCTGTGTTTGCGCGGGTTTCCTCCGGGTCCTCCGGTTTCCTCCCACACTCCAAAAACATATTGGTAGGGTGATTAGATTGTAAGCCCCATTAGGGACAGAGACCAATATGGCAAGCTCTGTGCAGCACTGTGTAATCTGTGCGCGCTATATAAATAAAGAATTATTATTATTATTATTATAGTTAATTGCCTCCTACATTTAACATGTAAAACCATGACCTAGCCCATTGCAATCTGGAATTATCTGATAGTTCATACAGTTTTAACATTAGAAACAATAAAGTGTTAGGTGGAAGTTTGGGCCAACACTCATAAAAGCCCAACAGAGGATTGGTGAGAAGCTCAGCGCCTTCACCTATTAGCTATAAGTTGCTTTCATATTCTTGTAGCATGAACATGTTCCACAGTGGGGTACACAATCTATGAGTGCAGGACATAGCCAAGCGCTGTGCTCAGCAATCCTCAGAACTTCACTAGTCTTGTTAGCCTCTGTTCAGTGGATAGGGGATAACTTGAAAACTCCCTTTAAGGAAGTATGAGAGAAAAACAGTTTCTTGCCTTGGTCATTTTTGGCCCTAGGACTGAAATGCAGAGAGATTGCTGAGCTAAGCACTACGGTACCATGTGATCTGCATAATCTAAATTATGACATTGCTCTTATAGTATGTACTGCTGTCAACATAGAAGGAAGTAATAATTCATCAGAAAATTTCACTGTGAAAAGTAGATTTTAGATAAAATTGCAATGAGTAGAGGCAGATTCTAGTCATGTGTATAGCCTTGGGCTTATCATACCATAGGAAATCATTAGTCTAGTTATTTTTCTTAACCGGGAGATGTATAGATTAAGGCTGTCATCACACATTATAGATGTGTCTCCTGCCCCCCTTTCCTCTTATAGCTGCATGTTATGTTATGTCATGAATTTGTGCATCTGATCATCAATTCTTTTTCAAGATTCCAAGGAAGTGATCTGTTAGAAATGTTGATAGAATTAGACACTACTATCAGATTTAATAATAATTTAATGAGGTCTCTTGGAGGGGCTGTTGATATGGCCTACCATACCAAGATACCATGAGGAGTCTACTATGAGAAGTAGATGTGATGGTAGATTCCGCTTGCCTGTCTCTGCCCTAATCTGTAATTTAATAATCCTGGAACCTAACCTAAATTGTTAAAAACTTTATTTTAGTAATATGTAAATTAACAGCAATTTCCTCCTTTCCTTAATTTCCTTATCACTGTGTACAGGTAGTCTCTTAGTTACATTCAAAATAGGTTCCATAGGTTTGTTCCTAAGTTGAATTTATATGTAAGTTAAAACTATTTATTCTATAATTGTAGCTCCAGACAAAATTCTTTTTTGCCCCAGTGACAATTGGAGTATCAAAATGTTTTGCAGTAATCGGAAAAAGGATTATCAATAAAGCTTCATTACAGACACCTTACAGCTGATCATTGCAGCCTGGGACTAAAGTAACATCCAGAGACCTTCACAAGAGGTCACAGGGGGCAGAGGGGTCCATCTGTAACTAGAGGTCATCTGTAAGTTGGGTGTCCTTAAGTAGGGGACCGCCTGTACATATGAGTTTGGCTCCATAGCCATAGCCATCTCTGGGGAAATCTGCGGCCGGATATTCATCTCCCACAACAAACACAGAAAAGAGTTCACCGCTGGTTAAATAACTACATTTACATCATAAATAAATCAAAGTAACCTTTATAACTTTGCTTACATACAAGTTAAGCCATTCTGTGGCGAAACACGTGTCGGGGCTGTGTTTCTTCTCTTTGGTCCGTGGTTTGTATGTTTACACTTACCTTTCCTGTCACCTTTATTCATAAGGATTTCTTTTTGGGCATAGTTGCAATAGGCCAGTGTATCGTATACTTAGAATTGATGCCTTAAATTGTTCAACTTGCATGACCAATTTGGGTCCTACTTATTAAGCACTTTAACCCCTTAATGACCGCCCTATCGGCTTTTTACGGCGGTCATTAAGGGTACTTCTTCTGACACGTACGCCTTTCTACGGCGGCGTGTCAGAAGAAGATTTAGGGACACCGGGTCTCGCTGGTGCCGGGCTGTGATCTTACAGCCCAGACCCAGCACTAACAACCGAAATCGGTGTGTTTACCGGGGGATCCGATCCCTCCTGCCGCAGCCCCCGGGTTCCGACGAGTGACCCGGGGCTTCCAGCTCCTCTACCCGCCGGATTCTGCCTTCCTGGCAGGACACGGCTGTAAGTAACTGAGCATGCGCGGCATGCTCAGTTACTAACACTATACATTGCAATACAAGTGTATTGCAGTGTAAAGGCTTGAATAAGCGATCGGACGATCGCTTGTTCAAGCCAAGAAGTAGAAAATGTAAAAAAGTAAAAAAAAAAAAAGATGAAATCATTTTATTATATAATTAAATAAATAAATAAAATAAAAGTCCCATAATCTCCCCAGTTACACATAAAATGCAAATAAAGTATATAAAACACAAAAACACGTACATATTTGGTATCACCGCGTCCGTATCAATCTGTACAATAAATCTAAATCAATCTTGAACCCGCCCGGTGAACAACGTAAAAAAAAAACTCGAAAATCTCCCGGTAATGTACAATTTTTCATCAAACACCATCACAAAAAATGTTCTAAAAAGTGATCAAAAAAAGTTATGTTCCCTAATATGATACGACTGAAAAGAACAACTGTTTTCGCAAAAAATAAGCCCTCAACGAGGTCTGACAGCAGAAAAATACAGAAGTTATGGCCCTAAAAAGTTGTCAATAGTAAAAACAATGCGATATTCTCCAATATTGGTTTTTCTCAGGAAAATTGAGCAAAGATGAGAAAAACTATATAAATGAGGTATCACGCAATCGTAGTGAACCAGAGAATAAAGATAAAATATTATTTTTATGTTACGGTGAGTGGGGGGAAAAAAATTCTAAAAATCCAAAATAAAAATTGATGATTTTGTTTGTGTCCCCCTTGAAATAGTTAATAAAATCTCATGAATAAGCTTTAGACTCCCAAAATAAATTATCTATACATTGTATCTCATCCCGTACATAATAAGCCTTCATATGTTTGTATTACCAAAAAAAATAAAAATGTATAGGTAGTACAATGTGACAATACAAATCTGCTGTGAATGGCGTCTCCATTCATTCTATGCCCGGCCGTGCGCCCGTACAGAAGTTTACCACCACATATGGGGTATCAGTACACTCGGGAGGAATTGGGCATCAAACGTTGCAGTGCGTTTCATAATTTAATTTATTCTGAAACTGTCAGTTTTGGCCTAAATGAATGTATTTTCCAAAAAAATTCCATTGTTTCTAAATCGCAGGTCCATATTGTTTTAACCCATGTGAAACACTTAAAGGGTTAATGGATAGAGATGAGCGAACACTAAAATGCTCGGGTACTCGTTATTCGAGACGAACTTTTCCCGATGCTCGAGTGCTCGTCTCGAATAACGAACCCCATTGAAGTCAATGGGAGACTCGAGCATTTTTCAAGGGGACCAAGGCTCTGCACAGGGAAGCTTGGCCAAACACCTGGGAACCTCAGAAAAGGATGGAAACACCACGGAAATGGACAGGAAACAGCAGGGGCAGCATGCATGGATGCCTCTGAGGCTGCATAATCGCACCATTATGCCAAAATTATGGGCAACAGCATGGCCATGACAGAGTGACAGAATGAAGCTAGATAGCATCTAAAACATCCAATAATTGACCCTGACACTATAGGGGACGGCATGCAGAGGCAGCGGCAGCAGCGGCAGGCTAGAGAGTGGCATGGCGACATACCCTAAATGGACTCAGGCTTCAAACCAATGGGTGGCAGAGAGGAACCAAAGGAGGTGAGCAAGAAGCGCTCAAATAATATCGGTACATGATAAAAGTTTGCCAGTATATTTTGTGGATTACACAGCAGGGTGGCGACAAAGTTAACATGGAAGCCATGAAAACAACCCAAAATTCTGCCTGACACAGCTCGTTTGATAAGGGGACCATGTATGGAGGCAGTGAACTAGTAGTAGATTAAAGGTGCTGCAGTTAAAACTATGTTAGTTGGATCTTGGCATGGAGCTGGCGCTCCGCTGCCAGGCGAGCTTTCGCCAATCCAAGCCCCTGTCTCTAGGCTACTCCCCAAACAGCACTTCTAAGAACCTTTTGTATAAGATCAAGTGTAGTAGCGTTCTTATAAGTTTAGGATATGCCGGGTGAGGGGAATGTAAACAGATGCGCAAGAAGCGCTGAAATAATATCCCTAAATGGTAAAAGTTTGCAAGTATATTTTGGGGATTACACAGCAGGGTGGCGACAAAGTTAACAACTTTGATGTGGAATGCCCTGTAATAGCTCTTGGGCGGTGTGCCTTTTATCGCCTAGGCTCAGCAGTTTCAGCACCGCCTGCTGTCGCTTAGCGACGGCACTGCTGCTGTGCCTAGAGCTACCGACTGATGGCGCCATGCCCACGGATGGTAATTCGGAGGAGGAGGAGGTGGAGGAGGGGTGGGAGGAGGTATAGTAGGCCTTTGAGACCTGGACTGAGGTAGGCCCCGCAATTCTCTGCGTCGGCAGTATATGACCAGCCCCAGGGTCAGACTCGGTCCCAGCCTGCACCAAGTTAAGTGTAGTAGCGTTCTTATAAGTTTGGGATATGGCGGGTGAGGGGAATGTAAACAGATGCGCAAGAAGCGCATGATGCGCATGGAGCTGGCGTTCCGCTGCCAGGCGAGCTTTCGCCAATCCAAGCCCCTGTCTCTAGGCTACTCCCCAAACAGCACTTCTAAGAACCTTTTGTATAAGATCAAGTGTAGTAGCGTTCTTATAAGTTTAGGATATGCCGGGTGAGGGGAATGTAAACAGATGCGCAAGAAGCGCTAAAATAATATCCCTAAATGGTAAAAGTTTGCCAGTATATTTTGGGGATTACACAGCAGGGTGGCGACAAAGTTAACAACTTTGATGTGGAATCCATGAAAACAACCCAAATTTCTGCCTGACACACCTCGTTTGATAAAGGGACGATGTATGGAGGCAGCTATATGGACGACTTTTGGAGGTAGCAATGGAGACAACGTGTGGAGGCTGCTATGGAGACAATTTAATTTGGATAGTGCCTGTATGTGGCAGTCCCAAACATTTTTCAAACCAGAGGAGCAGGTAGGTGGCCCTCCAGTAAAATGGGATAGATTGAGTGCCTGTATGTGGCAGTCCCAAAAATGTTTCAAACCAGAGGAGCAGGTAGGTGGCCCTCCAGTAAAATGGAATAGATTGAGTGCCTGTATGTGGCAGTCCCAAAAATTGTTCAAACCAGAGGAGCAGGTAGGTGGCCCTGCAGTAAAATGGAATAGATTGAGTGCCTGTATGTGGCAGTCCCAAAAATGTTTCAAACCAGAGGAGCAGGTAGGTGGCCCTCCAGTAAAATGGAATAGATTGAGTGCCTGTATGTGGCAGTCCCAAAAATTGTTCAAACCAGAGGAGCAGGTAGGTGGCCCTGCAGTAAAATGGAATAGATTGAGTGCCTGTATGTGGCAGTCCCAAAAATTGTTCAAACCAGAGGAGCAGGTAGGTGGCCCTCCAGTAAAATGGAATAGATTGAGTGCCTGTATGTGGCAGTCCCAAAAATTGTTCAAACCAGAGGAGCAGGTAGGTGGCCCTGCAGTAAAATGGAATAGATTGAGTGCCTGTATGTGGCAGTCCCAAAAATTTTTTAAAACAGAGGACCGGGTAGGTGGCCCTCCAGAAAAATGGAATAGATTGAGTGCCTGTATGTGGCACTCACAAAAATTGTTTCAAACAGAGGACCGGGTAGGTGGCCCTCCAGAAAAATTAAATGCATGAAGTACTATAGCAAGAGCCAGTGGGCCCTGTCAAAAAATAGCCATTTTCCTCTGCTTTACTGTACAAAGAGGAGGAGAAGGAGGAAAATGAGGAGGAGGAGGAGGAGTGGATCAATTATTCAGGTTGAGCTTCCTTCACCTGGTGGAGATTGGAAATTCTGAGAAATCCAGCCTTTATTCATTTTAATAAGCGTCAGCCTGTCAGCGCTGTCAGTCGACAGGCGTGTACGCTTATCGGTGATGATGCCACCAGCTGCACTGAAAACCCGCTCGGACAAGACGCTAGCGGCAGGGCAGGCAAGAACCTCCAAGGCGTACAGCGCCAGTTCGTGCCACATGTCCAGCTTTGAAACCCAGTAGTTGTAGGGAGCTGTGTGATCATTTAGGACGATGGTATGGTCAGCTACGTACTCCCTCACCATCTTTCTGTAAAGATCAGCCCTACTCTGCCGAGACTGGGGACAGGTGACAGTGTCTTGCTGGGGTGACATAAAGCTGGCAAAAGCCTTGTAAAGCGTACCCTTGCCAGTGCTGGACAAGCTGCCTGCTCGCCTACTCTCCCTCGCTACTTGTCCCGCAGAACTACGCACTCTGCCGCTAGCGCTGTCAGAAGGGAAATACTGTTTCAGCTTGTGCACCAGGGCCTGCTGGTATTCATGCATTCTCACACTCCTTTCCTCTCCAGGGATGAGAGTGGGAAGATTTTGCTTGTACCGTGGGTCCAGGAGAGTGAACACCCAGTAATCGGTGCTGGAATAAATTCTTTGAACGCGAGGGTCACGGGATAGGCAGCCTAGCATGAAATCTGCCATATGCGCCAGAGTACCAACGCGTAAGAATTCATTCCCCTCACTGGCCTGACTGTCCATTTCCTCCTCCTCCAACTCCTCCAACTCCTCTTCTTCTGCCCATACACGCTGAACAGTGAAGGACTCAACAATGGTCCCCTCTTGTGTCTCGCCAACATTCTCCTCCTCTTCCTCCTCATCTTCCTCCACCTCCACCTCCTCCGATATGCGCTGAGAAACAGACCTCAGGGTGCTTTGGCTATCAACAAGGGAATATTCTTCCCCCGTCTCTTGTGACGAGCGCAAAGCTTCCGACTTCATGCTGACCAGAGAGTTTTTCAACAGGCCAAGCAGCGGGATGGTGAGGCTGATGATGGCGGCATCGCCACTGACCATCTGTGTTGACTCCTCAAAGTTACTCAGCACCTGACAGATATCAGACATCCACGTCCACTCCTCATTGTAGACTTGAGGAAGCTGACTGACCTGACTACCAGTTCTGGTGGAAGTTGACATCTGGCAGTCTACAATCGCTCTGCGCTGCTGGTAAACTCTGGATAACATGGTCAGTGTTGAATTCCACCTCGTGGGCACGTCGCACAACAGTCGGTGAGCGGGCAGTTGGAGGCGGCGCTGCGCTGCCCTGAGAGTGGCAGCATCTGGGCTGGACTTCCTGAAATGCGCACAGATGCGGCGCACCTTCGTGAGCAAATCAGACAGATTGGGGTATGTCTTGAGGAAACGCTGCACTATCAGATTTAACACATGGGCCAGGCATGGCACATGTGTCAGTCTGCCGAGTTGCAGAGCCGCCACCAGGTTACGGCCGTTGTCACACACAACCATTCCCGGCTTGAGGTTCAGCGGTGCCAGCCACAGATCAGTCTGCGCCGTGATGCCCTGTAATAGCTCTTGGGCGGTGTGCCTTTTGTCGCCTAGGCTCAGCAGTTTGAGCACCGCCTGCTGTCGCTTAGCGACGGCACTGCTGCTGTGCCTAGAGCTACCGACTGATGGCGCCGTGCCCACGGATGGTAGTTCGGAGGAGGAGGTGGAGGAGGGGTGGGAGGAGGAGGAGGCATAGTAGGCCTGAAACACCTGGACCGAGGTAGGCCCCGCAATCCTCGGCGTCGGCAGTATATGAGCAGCCCCAGGGTCAGACTCGGTCCCAGCCTCCACCAAGTTAACCCAATGTGCCGTCAGCGATATATAGTGGCCCTGCCCGGCAGCACTCGTCCACGTGTCCGTGGTCAGGTGGACCTTGTCAGAAACGGCGTTGGTCAGGGCACGGATGATGTTGTCTGACACGTGCTGGTGCAGGGCTGGGACGGCACATCGGGAAAAGTAGTGGCGGCTGGGGACCGAATACCGAGGGGCGGCCGCCGCCATGAGGTTGCGAAAGGCCTCGGTCTCTACTAGCCTATAGGGCAGCATCTCCAGGCTAAGCAATCTGGAGATGTGCACATTAAGGGCTTGGGCGTGCGGGTGGGTTGCACTATATTTGCGTTTCCGCTCCAGCGTCTGGGGTATGGAGAGCTGAACGCTGGTGGATGCTGTGGAGGATCGTGGAGGCGACGATGGGGTTTTTGTGGCAGGGTCCTGGGCAGGGGGCTGACTAGCAGCTGACACAGGGGAAGGAGCAGTGGTGTGCACGGCCGGAGGTGAACGGGCTTGTTGCCACTGAGTGGGGTGCTTAGCATTCATATGCCTGCGCATACTGGTGGTAGTTAAGCTAGTAGTGGTGGAACCCCTGCTGAGCCTGGTTTGGCAAATGTTGCACACCACAGTCCGTCGGTCATCCGGTGTTTCCTTAAAGAACCTCCACACTTCTGAAGATCTAGCCCTCGCCGCAAGAGCCCTCACCACGGGAGCTTCACTAGTTGACAGTGGCGCTGATGCACCAGCTCTGGCCCTGCCTCTCCGTCTGGCCCCACCACTGCCTCTTCCAACCTGTTCAGGTCGAGGACTCTCCTCCGTCTCAGAAGCACTGTGTTCACCCGGCCTCTCAACCCAGCTTGGGTCTGTCACCTCATCATCCTCCGATCCCTCAGTCTGCTCCCCCCTCGGACTTCCTGCCCTGACAACAACTTCCCCACTGTCTGACAACCGTGTCTCCTCATCGTCGGACACCTCTTTACACACTTCCACTACGTCAAGAAGGTCATCATCACCCACAGACTGTGACTGGTGGAAAACCTGGGCATCGGAAAATTGCTCAGCAGCAACCGGACAAGTGGTTTGTGACTGTGGGAAGGGTCCAGAAAACAGTTCCTCAGAGTATGCCGGTTCAAATGCCAAATTTTCCTGGGAGGGGGCAGACTGGGGGGGAGGAGGCTGAGGTGCAGGAGCTGGAGGAGTGGCGATTTCGGTGACATGGGTGGACTGCGTGGAAGACTGACTGGTGGTGGACAAATTGCTCGAAGCATTGTCAGCAATCCACGACATCACCTGTTCGCACTGTTCTGGCCTCAACAGTGCTCTACCACGAGTCCCAGTAACTTCAGACATGAACCTAGGGAGTGTAGCTCTGCGGCGTTCCCCTGCTCCCTCATCAGCAGGTGGTGTCTCACCCCGCCCAGGACCACGGCCTCTGACCCCTGCAGTAGTTGGACGCCCACGTCCCCGCCCTCGTCCTCTACCCCTAGCCCTCGGGTTAAACATTTTTAAAATGAGAGTTATAACTTTATTTTTTTTTTTACTTTTTTTTGGTTTTTTTTGTGTTTTTTTTTTTTTTTTTGTGTTTTTTGTTTTTTTTTGAGTTTTTAAAACCAAACAATGCTATCCTATTGCTATGGCTATTTTCTAGCCAAGTATCAAAGGAAGCACAGTACTATGCCAGATGAGATGACACTGAGTTATTGCCTAATAGAAATCCAACCCCTACTGAATTTTGCCACTTCGGCCTTTGCTATGGATATGTGCGCCACTAAGCGCAGAACACAGCGGTCGCAAGTCCCACTACAAATTGCTCAGAATTGGCAAGTACATGCACTGCAGAAACTACAGCCACCAGCAGATCAACCAGAAATCAAATATATAGAACGCTACTGTAGGCTTCAAGATCAAGAAGCTGTTTGTATTCTCCTATGGCTATTTTCTAGCCAAGTATCAAAGGAAGCACAGTACTATGCCGGATGAGATGACACTGAGTTATTGCCTAATAGAAATCCAACCCCTACTGAATTTTGCCACTTCGGCCTTTGCTATGGATATGTGCGCCACTAAGCGCAGAACACAGCGGTCGCAAGTCCCACTACAAATTGCTCAGAATTGGCAAGTACATGCACTGCAGAAACTACAGCCACCAGCAGATCAACTAGAAATCAAATATATAGAACGCTACTGTAGGCTTCAAGATCAAGAAGCTGTTTGTATTCTCCTATGGCTATTTTCTAGCCAAGTATCAAAGGAAGCACAGTACTATGCCGGATGAGATGACACTGAGTTATTGCCTAATAGAAATCCAACCCCTACTGAATTTTGCCACTTCAGCCTTTGCTATGGATATGTGCGCCACTAAGCGCAGAACACAGCGGTCGCAAGTCTCACTACAAATTGCTCAGAATTGGCAAGTACATGCACTGCAGAAACTACAGCCACCAGCAGATCAACCAGAAATCAAATATATAGAACGCTACTGTAGGCTTCAAGAAGCTGTTTGTATTCTCCTATGGCTATTTTCTAGCCAAGTATCAAAGGAAGCACAGTACTATGCCAGATGAGATGACACTGAGTTATTGCCTAATAGAAATCCAACCCCTACTGAATTTTGCCACTTCAGCCTTTGCTATGGATATGTGCGCCACTAAGCGCAGAACACAGCGGTCGCAAGTCTCACTACAAATTGCTCAGAATTGGCAAGTACATGCACTGCAGAAACTACAGCCACCAGCAGATCAACCAGAAATCAAATATATAGAACGCTACTGTAGGCTTCAAGAAGCTGTTTGTATTCTCCTATGGCTATTTTCTAGCCAAGTATCAAAGGAAGCACAGTACTATGCCAGATGAGATGACACTGAGTTATTGCCTAATAGAAATCCAACCCCTACTGAATTTTGCCACTTCAGCCTTTGCTATGGATATGTGCGCCACTAAGCGCAGAACACAGCGGTCGCAAGTCTCACTACAAATTGCTCAGAATTGGCAAGTACATGCACTGCAGAAACTACAGCCACCAGCAGATCAACCAGAAATCAAATATATAGAACGCTACTGTAGGCTTCAAGAAGCTGTTTGTATTCTCCTATGGCTATTTTCTAGCCAAGTATCAAAGGAAGCACAGTACTATGCCAGATGAGATGACACTGAGTTATTGCCTAATAGAAATCCAACCCCTACTGAATTTTCCCACTTCGGTCTTTGCTATGGATATGTGTGCCACTAAGAGCTAAACACAACGGTAGCAAGTCCCCCTGCTAATTCCTCACAAAATGGTAAAATATGCAAATTAAAATAAAAAAAGTAGAACGTTATTGTAGCCCTAAGAAGGGCTGTTGGGTTCTTTGAGAATCACTCCTGCCTAACAGTAAGCTAATAGAACACCCTAACGCTTTCCCTGAGCAGCAGCAGCTCTCTCCCTAGCGGCATCCAGAGACAGAATGATCCGAGCAGCGCGGCCAGCGGCTAGTCTATCCCAGGGTTACCTGATCTGGCCAGCCAACCACTGCTATCGACGTGTAAGGGTACCACGTCATGCTGGGTGGAGTGCAGAGTCTCCTGGCTTGTGATTGGCTCTGTTTCTGGCCGCCAAAAAGCAAAACGGCGGGAGCTGCCATTTTCTCGAGCGGGCGAAGTATTCGTCCGAGTAACGAGCAGTTTCGAGTACCCTAATGCTCGACCGAGCATCAAGCTCGGACGAGCATGTTCGCTCATCTCTATTAATGGACTTAATAGAAGTTGTTTTACATACGTTGAAGGGTTAAGTTTCTATAGTGGGGTAATTTATGTCGTTTTACTATTATTTAGGCCTTTCAAAGTCACTTGGAAGATGAGTTGTCCCTCAAAATGTGAGTTTTGGCAATTTTCATGAAAATGAGAAAAATTGCACCTAAAGTTCTGCGCCTCATAACATCCTAGAAGAATGACAGGACGCATAAAATATCATCCCAACATAAAGCAGATATTCTGTAAATGTTAATTATCAAGCTTTTTGGGTAGTTTTACTTCCTGTCTGGAAAGCAGAACATTTCAAACTTGGAAAATGAAGAATTTTTACAAACTTTTGCGAAATTTTCACTTTTTTTCAGAACGAATCCCAAAACTTATCACTTAAATTTTATAACTAACATGAAGTACAATGCGTCACAAGAAAACATTCTCAAAATCACCTAGATATGTTAACCGGTTCGCGACCGCCCGCCGGTTGTGTTTTTTTTTACTATGAGTTGGAATTTCCTCTTAGTAATGGCTTTGTGTTAGTTGCTGAAAAGACTATTGACAACCACCTTGCTCATTACCCCGTTACCCACCACCACCAGGGGTGCCGGGAAGAGCCGGGTACAATCCAGTACCTAACCATCCAGTGATGGCTGGGTACTGGGTCGGTCACAGGCTGGTATTATTGGTTTGGAAAAGGCCCAAAACAGTGATCTCTTCCACCACAGTAATGCCAGGCTGTAGTTGCTTTATTGTAGCTGTCTGTTTGTAAAAAGTAAGGGGACGTCATGTCATTTTTTTTGATTATTTATTATTTTTAAAAAAATGACATAGGGTCTCCCTTATTTTCTACAACCAGATGTGCAACTTTTATTGGTGCACTTTTAACATTAGGCGTGCAACAGACTTTGCATGTTAAAATCTAGCGCATGGTCCAACTGAGCGCCGGAATACCCCCTAATTTGTGTAGCATGGTGGCAGCTGCACGGTCGTGTGACACATTTGTGGTGCAGACACTTCTTCAAACCTGTGCAAGCAGTTTACACTTGAAATAAAGTGCAAAGTCCATCAGAAAACTGGTGCAAAACCCGTAGTAAATGTGCCCCAATGTGTTGACAAGTACTATACCATAAGTTTCCCAAGTAATCAATCGTACCAGTGTTTGCCCCCCTGCAAGCGCTGCTATTGCAATTTTGGTTATGATTTAGATGGTAATTTGCAGACTGTAGGGTTCTGTGCAGTCTTTCTGGTATGGTTACACATACACACAGCGCAGTTCCCTCTAGAGAACCCTCTGCTTTATCCAAATGATGTAATCTACACTGCTGAAACATTCAAGAAAAATAAAAAGACTCAAGCAATGTGATAACTATGCAGACAGCTTTATTAAATCAGATACAGTTTCCCATTTCATTAATTTCTGTAAGTAATAGTGAAGGGTTGTACTTTATGAAACCAAAAACACCATTTCTGGAAGGTTAACATATCACTCTGTCTTCTTAGTTGATCTTCTCTTCAATTTCATTGACAGAAGAAGAAACCACCTTTCCGTCCACAACTTCTTCAATAATGGTCTTCACCCTTTTGCTTTTGCTTGGGTCTGTAATAAAATGGTGTTGTAAATCTTTCGTATGATAATACTTTATTTTGTGTAAAAGATATAACCATATACAGGCAGTGCCCGGGTTACGTACAAGATAGGGTCCGGAGGTTTGTTCTTAAGTTGAATTTGTATGTAAGTCAGAACTGTATATTTAATAATTGTAGATCCAGACAAAAAATTTTTTGGCCCCAGTGACAATTGGAGCTTAAACATTTTTTGCTGTAATGAGATCAAGGATTATCAATAAAGCTTCATTACAGACACCTTACAGCTGATCATTGCAATCTGGGACTATAGTAAAGCATTTAGAAAGCTTCACCAGAGGTCAGAGGGGTCTGTCTGTAACTATGGGTTGTCTGTAAGTCGGGTGTACTTAAGTAGGGGAACGCCTGTACTGTATTACTATTTTTATAGTCTTCTTAAAGGGTTACTGTCTTACTGATATTTTTTTAATGAATAGCTTGAGAGAATATAAGAAACTGTGTATCATAGAGGAAAATACCTCTATGTCATGTAATCAACCAGTATCCTCCCTGCTAAACTGCTTAGTTTACTTCCTGGAGTGGTCTTATATGACTAACAGAGGAGAAAGGGAGAGAGAGAGGCCACATGGAGTAGATAAAAGTAAGATATCTTTTTCACCAGTGCTTAAGGTGGTACCTGTAATGTTAAGTAAGTTCTTTTCTATAGGTGTAATAGCATTCATTAATAACCATTTATTATCTTATTGCAGGCACTTTCCTGCTATTGCTCTCTTTTCTTGTTTGCTTTATTAGAGCTGTGGCTCCTCTTACTTCAGCCCTTGTCCAGTTGAATCAGTATCCTGCATTTCAGACAGACTAATGCATGAAGGCAGCACTATGGGGCACATTTACTAAGGGCCGTGCACCAGTTTTTTTTGTCAGACTTTCCACGTTGTTTTCAGTGCAAACTGCTTGCACAGGTATTTAAGAAGTCCCTGTGGCACATTTGTGCCGCATGGAGCCGCTTTGTGTCGCGGCTACACTATTCTTCATGCAACACAAATCTCTGCAATGGAGGGGCCGTTCCGGTGCTCCGTATGCAAAATACGACAGAATTGTGTCATGTTAAAGGTGCAACGAAGCAAAAGTGGTGCACTCTGTCGGGGCAGTGCAGGGGTGCCAGATTCATGAAGAATGGGTGCCAGAAATCCTGAATCTGGCGCCCCCTGCACACTACACAGGCAAACTGCACATAGTACACACTGCACTGTTCTTAGTAAATGTGCCCCAGTGTGTGCATAAATGCATACCGTATATAGACACATCTATACTGCTCAGTACTGCTAAAATCTGCATGATTATTGCTAAAATTTGTCAGATGCAGCATGCCTGTCTGCTTGCGCCTCTTACTGGTCCCCACTTTCTCAACTTCTCTCCTGCCATTGACATTTGAAGTGTATTTTGTCTTTGCTGAAGACGAATCGAAACATTAGACTAAGCAGTATAGAAGGAAAGAGGTCATAAGAGACATAAATGTCAACTGTACTATTAATGGACAAATATTGCTTAAAAATAGTTACTCTGTAAAGGCTTATTTCTATAAGATTACAAAGCATAGGCTTATCAGCATAACACAATTACCACATTTTCTGTGTCTGGATTTGGAGCTCTGTCACATTAACCAGAATGGACTGGACTGCAGACAAGAGTGACGCTGCTTTTCAATGAAATGCAGTCACATTTTAAAATCTTATGTCCATTTCATTTCCAGCTTGTAAAAAGGAATAGAAGAAGCAAGAAGTCATTATATTACCTTTTTTCACCTCTATTGATTCCGCTTTCACAGTTGTTGATGTCTGGCTTGAGTATGAGCTGGAAAATTGTCTGTTGATAGAATAAAATAGTACTTTCATATTAATGGTGATGTTCATTTTGGACGGCAAAAGTTATTGTTGAGAGTAACTGAGAGAAACCCATTCTGGGGAATGTTATATTGATGACATATACTCAGCATAGTAAAATATAAAGAAAATCTGGGGTTGGACACTTGATTCCCCCCTCACACCCCTGATCAGCTGTTGATGCTTAACAGAACGCAAAGTATGGTCTTGTTGGCATTGAACCGAATTAAATTCCATTATTGCATTCCATTGCAGATTAAAAAATGGCCGCATAAAATGGGAAATTTTCTTCACAGGAGTTTTGTAGAAGGGCTGAACTTGGAACTTTGAAAGAGATACCAGTTTTGTCATCGAAAACCTCAGATTGCAAAAAGATATGGTATATACAGGGACACAGCTGAATGGTATTTAAATTTTACAGTAAACCCTAACACATAAGCCCCTCTGCCACATGAGAAGAATACCATTAGCTAAAAGCCTAATAATATTGAGCACTGGGGCTTAAGATCTTATAGATATTCACTGTAAATGGAAACCACAGCATTTCTGGTACATATTTTGTGCCTACCCTAGCTCCCCTTCCAACAGGCGGCGGTATGTTTCAATTTCCATTTCCAGCCTTGTCTTGATATCAAGAAGTTCTCTGTACTCTTGGCTCTGTCTTTCTATGTCAAATCTGATCTGCATCAGCTGTTCCTCAACAGAATTAATGGCAACTTGGAGCTGCTGCAATTGGGCTCCATAACGGCTTTCTGTTTCCTCCAAAGTGCCTTCAAGGGATTTTTTCTAAAAGCAAACACATTTTAGAAATTCAGAAAATCCATAATGTTTTTAAGTTCATTTAATGAAAACTGATCGTTGTCTTAGGGTTTAACATGTGTACAATATATCTGTCTAAATTGATGTCTTCTGTCTCAGTTCACTTACCAAAGAATACTGTGATTCAAGCTCAATCTGCAAGGCTTGAAGGGAACGTCTGAGTTCGGAGATTTCACTCTTGCTTGTTTGTACTTGTTCCACACCAGCTGAAATCTCTTTCTTCAGTTCATTGCTCTAAAGAAAAAAATTAATAAATCATACAAAAATGAATCATGGCTGTTGAAGATGTTAGATTATGGGATGGATGAAAGGAATGGTTTCAATACAGAAAGATATTGGTTTACATATTTAAGAAGATTTCTAGATAAGTAAAGGTCAAATTTTGAATGAACTGAAATCTCTTTGGGATGACTACTATGACTTTGGGATGACTACTACTAATAATATTGCATAAAACTGACATGGATATATAGCAAACTATTTTGGTACTGAAATTGTATATAAAAATGCTTTGAGCACCTCACCTTCTGGCTGAACCATGCCTCCGCATCCCTTCTATTCTTCTCAGCCAGTGCCTCATAGTCTTCTCTCATGCCATTCAAAATGCTAGTGAGATCCACACCTTGAGGAGCATCTAATTCTACGTTGACTTGGCCACCAGCACTGCTTCTTGCAATGCTCAACTCCTAGAAAACATACACAACTTATTTATTACAACTAAACATTCCTCAGTGTTTCTATGGTAGTACATTTTGTCATGGACCACAAGTTAAAAAAAACAGACCTTATGTTAAAGGTAAAGTTCTTACAAAGCTCTAGAAATTCATGAATGAGGTATACAATGCTTTACGCTCTGTGGGTCCTGGTTAAACCAGATACAGTCCATTGATGACTGTATCTTCCATCTTCCATTCAATGAAGATGTTTACATTGAACATTTGGTTACATGAGAGAATATTACCTCAACATGACTCTTCTTCAGGTAAGCCAACTCTTCACTCAAGCTCTCAATCTGGATCTCCAGGTCTCCTCTAGACAGGGTCAGCTCATCCAAAACTCTGCGGAGTCCATTGATATCAGCCTCAACAGACTGGCGAAGAGCCAACTCATTCTCATACCTTATGAAAAAAAATGTGTATGTATTAAGAAGGTCTTCCATAATCATTTCTTTATTTTAGGAGAAAAGCAATGGTGGGGTAGAAGAAGCATTCACACTGAGGTCCTGGAGGTCTGATTCTAATATTGTGAATGGCACATGACAGGTACCCTGTTACAGATTTAGCATTGACGCCTTGCCACTTAGAGTTATGAACTAGTTACTTCATTTGCCACATGTTTACTATGATTCACGCATTTCCTCCGTGGTTTTTTAAAATTTTTACCAACAGTACATACTGTGTATTTTTAACATCAACCTTCCCTTTAAGATTAGACCTTCTTTTCATATGCTTCTGCAAGAATCATTTAGTCATAGTAGATATCTGCTGATCCTACCATCCCTCCTATAACTACTTTTCATACCCATCATGCATTTGGTCAGCAAAGATCCCATCCTCCACAACTCTATATCCTTAATATAATATTTTCAAACTATTACTATAGACTATTATAAAGTCTTGAACTTACTTCAGTCTAAAGTCGTCAGCTGCCAGTTTGGCATTGTCAATCTGCAGAACAACACGGGAGTTCTCAATGGTGGCTCCAAAGATCTTTTAAAAACAAAACAAGAAGTTTTAGAAAATTAAATATATCAAATGTTTCAAAACATTTTGTTGGATAATAATAGTCAATAAAAGGTACATGATAACAATGGCCATAACACCAAATGGGATAACTACAGCACAAATAGTTATTAAATTACAACTACAAGTCTTTAACTGAAATGCAATGGGACTGTACCTTGTTCCTCAAGTCGCTGATAATCTCATAGTACTTGCTGTAGTCTTTGGAAGCTGCATCTGCCCCACCACTAATTCTTTTATCGTACCATTCTCGGATTTTCAATTCTAGCTCAGCGTTTGAAGCCTCAAGTTCTCTCACTTTCTCCAAGTATGAAGCAAGGCGGTCATTTAGGTTTTGCATGGTCTGCTTTTCACTTCCACCGAAGACTCCACCAGAAGAGAATCCACCACTGGATCCAACAGCAGAGCTAAAGGAAAAGCCAGCACTGGATCCAGCACCATAGCCTCCTCCAAAATTTCCTCCAAAGCTGCCACTACTGAAGCCACCTCCAAATCCCCCAGATAAGCTTGAAGCTTGATAGGATGATGCAGAACTTGTTCGATAGGAGGTCATGGTGAATATTTGGTTTTGGAGGTCTGATCTCTTCAAAGAAGCAGAGAGAGTGTGGATACTGTTGATGGTCTCTGCTTCTATATATACAACCTTTAATGGGCGTTAGAGTAAAAAAACATCCACAGTGAACACCTGTTTCTGAGCCTACCCCAAATTTCCTTCATAAAATTATTATAACACCTTGGGGGAATTTGTCAGTATAATGTGTCTGTTGAATTGGGTGTGGGAAATTCTTTTATTTTTTTCTTTGAAAGTATTTCCCCCATTGCTTGCCCTTGGCTTTTGCAAGTCTGTTTACTCTGTGTGCAGCCTAAGGCAATGTTGCTGACACTTGGTAATGGCTTCTTAAAAATGAAGACATTTCTAGTGCACAAGTCTTTATTTTTTTGAAACTTGTTATTTTCAAAGATTGAAGTCTTCTCTTCGAACAATGTATGTGTTCAAAAACAGTTACCAAAAATGATATAGGTACTGCATCCAAACTCCAATATAATATAATAACTATAGGACCATATAAGCTATGAACCTCTTCTCCTCCCTAACCTAAAAGAGACTGTTTGGAATATACTAGAAGGACTCATTACTGGGACTATGACTGTCTGGCAATCGCTGAGGCCCTCTCCATGTGTCTAAGATTCCTCTGGCAATGACCCTGTGGGGGTCATTTACTAAGGACCGATTCGCGTTTTCCCGGCGTGTTACCCGAATATTTCCGATTTGCGTCGATTGTACCTGAATTGCCCCGGGATTTTGGCGCACGTGATCGGATTGTGGCGCATCGGCGCTGGCATGCGCGCGACGGAAATCGGGGGGCGTGGCCGAACGAAAACCCGCCGTATTCGGAAAAATCGCCGCATTTAAGAACGGAAAATGTGTAGCTCGGGATGCGCTTACCTTCACTCAGCCCGAGCCGGTGAACTCCAGTGCGTTCAGATGCTTTTCAGCGCAGCACCTGGTGGACGGCGGAGGAACTACCTTATTAAATCCTGGCCAGACCCGAATCCAGCGCAGAGAACGCAAATGGACCGGGTAAGTAAATCTGCCCCTGTATGTTGAAAAAGCAAACCCAGGGAGAAGACTGATCAGAGAGTAGAACATTGCTAGATGTGACCATCCCCTCAAGCCAGAACAACAAAGTGCCCCCTCCAGCAGTTTTAGCATGTAGACAAGGTTATGTAGCCGAAATGACATAGAAGAACACGTTTATCAGGCTGAATGAGATAATAGTACGTTTTATGAGTCCCCTTTGTATGTAATTATGGGTTATTATGGGTCTGCTAACCAAGTCACAAAAATATTTTTACATATTATTTATTACCTAGGGTAAAGGTGAATTTAATACAATGTTCAGCAATAAAACCATCTAGGAAAAGTGACATCTCTGACAGGTGCATCTATGTTTGATCTGTGGCTTGCTGGTCATTGCTGGATTACTAAACAGTAGGGGGCAGCACAAATAATTTTTGGGAAAACTCTGTATATAATGGTACGTTTGTCTAATGTACTTGTTCTCATACAGTATTAGGCCTCTTGAACACAAATGTACAATGCGCTAGACATTGTTAAATAGCTAGCACACATCCCCATATACCTCTATGGTCTCATCTCTAAAGCTGGGTATTCCACTGTTCCGTTCATGGGCAAAGTGCATAGCAGGCCCTAATCTTGCCTATTCTTGCCTCATGGGTTTGCACCTCGTGTATTCTCTTCTCCTTTCATCAGCATGTAAGTGGACCCTGGCATTCTGGCATTTTGGTTGCCTGAGGGAAAAAACTTAAAATGGACTCCAACCCCCGATCCAGCCACCCTGTAGCAGCCTACTCCTGATCCATATCTGACTGGAATTGCAATGAAAACTTTCAAAAGCATCTTCAACCTGATGAGAATATGCTGACAACATTATTAAAAATTGGAAACATTCTTAGTCAACATCAACAGCTCACTGGCTACACATACTGAGGCTGCCTCACACACTAGTAGGTCAATCAATGACACAGACATTAGTGACATCTGGTACCTTACTGGTTACGATCTACTCCATCAGGAAGAGGACTTCATTATGATTTCTCCCGACCAGGCAGCATATCTCCACACAGCGTCCTTAAAAATACCACAGTTGCTTACAGTTTAATGGATTGTGTTCCTACACAACACAACTGAATACACTACTGCCCACATAAAACATCCTTTATATAGTCTCCCAAATAAATTATAGTATATACAACACCCACAATTTATTACATATACCAGACCCCTGAACTGATTACTACAGAACTCAATAATTAATGTAGTCCCACTAAGCACTAATGCTGGGTACACATAAAGTAATTTATGTACAGCACCCTACTAATGAATATACACACATGTTTTATTTATTTACAGTAACCCTCATTTATTTATAATGGCCCTATATACATACTCACAAATTAAATTATATACAGTACTCCTTATAAGTCCACGTAGTTAAGTTAAAATTAGCCCCTATGTACAGATCTCCCCATAAATGTCATATAGAGCCAAGCCACCCGCACAGCCTCCTTTGTAGACAGTATATTCTGCCCCCTAGTAGACAATATATACAGCCCCCTGTAGAGAGTATATTCAGCCCCCCAGTAGACAGAATAAACAACTCCCAATAGACAATATAACACCCCCCCCCCCTCCAGTAGACATTACAGTATGTACAGCTCAATCATAGACAACATATACAGCCCCACCAGTAGACAACATATACAGCCCACCCAGTTGACAGTATACTTTCGTCGGATTTTCTGATGTTTTGGGGATTTTCGCCACTGTGACAGGTATTTAACAGGGGATTGTGTCACACACGATCGGAGTTTGGCTTTCATGCAACTGAAATAAGGGGGCCGGACCATCGAACAATCCGATTGATTCGGACCGAACGTGGGATTAAACATTCAAATTGTGTCACAAGCCCAATCACTTGCACGCACCAGGAAGAAGAAGGGCAGACCTGAGCGGGGAAGCAACACAAGCAGGATATCAGGCCCACAATCTTAGTGAATCGCGCCACAGTGCATTCTGGTCGGACAATGCACTTTCGGGGGAATGGGTCAGGACAGGTAAGTAAAATGTGCCCCAATATATAGAATAAACCTAATACTTACCTTTGGGTTCAAGCCCCAGTACTTCCTGGCCACTGCTTCTCGTCTTCTTCGCCAGCCTGATGCTATGTAGTCTGTTAAGGAACACGGGCCAGTGTGCATGTTGATGTCATAACACATGCTGGCCTGCGTCCTGCAGAGCAGTGCACTCAGCCAAGTCAATTACAGCCAAGTCAATTACATTGGCGTTTGGTAAGTCCTTACTACTGGTGATTTGCCCCCCCCCCCCCCCCAACAGGTCCACCTTTAATATGTGCGACACACCCCTTTAGGTGCCCATTTTTTGTTTTGTCAACACAGTGCAGCCGCGACACAAAACTGTCGCAAAACACTTATTAAATATGTATACAAGCTCCAAAGACGTTCATTGCAGTGCAGAGTCAGGCAGAAAACTGGCAAAGCCAGAATAATAGATCTGGGCCAATATCTGTGTTAACTAAATTTAATGACTTATTTTTTTGCATGCCTTCGTGGTCTTTTTTAGATACAGTTGAATTTTGCAGATTCTTTTCATTTTCATGGGTTTTCTCATCTATCATTGTATAGCCTTGGGCTTCTCATACTATCAAAAAATCATTAGTCTGGTAAGTTGATTTGCTGCAGTGTGATAATGGTATGTACATATTGACATGTGAAGCGTTAAAACACGTAGAGGTCTCACGGGCTTTTATATAAAGGCCATTTATCAAGTTTTGTATTGTTAGATTTTATCAGTTGAACTTGCATTTTAGAAAGAGATCAGTTTTCTCTGCGAAAGACATAATAAATCTCAGACAAGTTTTGTTGTGTGCGCTCATTTGCATCTTTTGCAGTTGTAGTGTTCACCACTGTTGTCAGCAAGCGGTTTCCATAGGTATGATAGGCAATCCTTTATGAACTGTCTTTGAAAGATTAGATAGATGGATGGGATGTCATGAAAGACAAGAGGAGCCCATGCTAGAATGAAAATAATCATGTTTTCTGATACTTGCATATCCACTTGAAAAAGAAGTCATCTGTCTTCAAGTATTATTTGTGGAAAGTGGGTGATTTTTTTTCGATATTGTTAAAATGGGGAGAGGCAGATTCTTTTCATTTTCATGGATCTTCTCATCTATCATTGTATAGCCCTGGGCTCCTCATACAATAAAAAAAACATTAGTCTTACATTATAAGAGAATAGGATGTATAGATTAAAGCTGTCTATATTTGTATATAGCTGGTCATTGACCAACATCTACCTCTCACAACATCGAAGCCCAGCATGCATGTGTTTTGTACTGGGAAGGGGAAGAAGGTCTTTGCAAGATGCATTTGGTGGCGGCTTACCTCCCTGAGAATGAACAGATTAGACATGTTCAAATCTTATAGCATGGGTTTAAGAAAGAGGGACAAAAAGAATGGTGCATACCCTTATCCCACCCCTCTAGTATGCCCACACAATATAATACCTAGAATAATGGCTCTTACAGAGTATATTCTCTCACTGTACAATGCCCCATTCCCCTCCCCTCCTATTGTGGTCCCTTTCTCTGCTCCCCCTCTTATTATGAACCAGACTCTGCTCCCCCTCCCCTTTCATTGATATCCATTTCTCTTATCCCCTTCCTTATTATGCCCCTTATCTGTTCCACCTCTTATTGTGCCCCCCTCTCTGCTCCCCTTCTTATTATGCCCCTTCTCTGCTCCTCTTCCTTATTATGTCCTCCTCTGCTCCTCTTCTTCACGTGCCCACCTCTCTGCTCCCCTTCTTATTGTGCCACCTCTCTGCTCCCTCTCTTATTATGCCGAATATCTGAACCCCCTATTATTATTCGAACCCCTGAATATTTTTGCCCCCTGGTCACACACTTACTTATATTGTGGCTTCTCTACCCTCCTGGTTATAAAACAGAAAAAAAACTTTACTTGCCTTTCCATTGTTCCCTTGCAGTTCTGCTTCCTTCCTCCGGGGCTCCAAGATGATGAGGGGAGAGGGGGTGGATGCAAGAGCAGTAGCTCCTTCCCTCTGTTTGGCCCCACCCTCATTATCATCATCTCAGAGCCCCAGGGAGAAGAGGAAGCAAGACTGCAGGTGAACGATGAAAAGGTTAATTAAACTTTTTTTTAGACAGAGAGGTGGCAGCAGGAGCTGTTCCTGACACCTGGTCTCGGCTTTGCATCTCTAATGTGTCAGGGCAGAGACCAGGAAGTAGGACATTGCAGGACAGTACTGGACATTCTCCCTACCACCCGGGATGGCGAGACAGCGCCCAAATAACTGGACTGTCCTGCCGAATCCGGGACAGTAGGGAGCTATGATAATTCTCCTGCTCCATATCAAAAGACTGTGATGGTCAGATAAAATTACAGGATTTGGATGAGACTAAAGGTTTGTGTTCCTCCTAATATTTTTTCATGGGTGGTTTCAAAGGGATTGAAAGGTACAGAAGAAATCTGGATCAGGCTGGCTATTCTGACCAATCAATCTTGGTCCTTTTAGGGGAGGGATCCAGCTCGATTCTCTTTCATTTTCTTCTAAATCGACTTCTGAATTTTTCAGCCCAGTCAGACATCCAGGGGAGTATATGTAGCTCCGCACACTCCCCCCAGTAGCCATACATGCCGTGATCACAGCAACCATCTACACAGACTGCAGTGTAGATTCTACAGAACCCTCAGCTGTGCATAGAGTCAGTGAGTGGAGAGCAGACTACACAGCACTCAGAAGCAGAACATGTGGTGTAGCAGAACTGAATTGGACAGTTGGTGAAGTAAAGCTGATTTGGATAGGTGGTGAAGCAGAGCCAAGTTGGACAGTTAGTGAAGCAGAGCCGAGTTGGAAAGATGTAGAGTCCACCACAGTGGAAAGGGGAGAACACTACAAACTAAAGGCCTCCTCTTGCAGATCCAATCCAATCCTGCTCCTGCAGTCCCAGGCAGCCAGGAGTGGCCACGATCAGGTATACTTTACAGAGACACGTTCTGAATGCAAGGTAGAAACCTCGAAAATGGTTACCCCTGTCAATCAGCTGGTGGTGCGGTCTGTGGAAAAAATCTCAACTTGCCTCATGGCAAGGCAGCTGTGTCTGGGCCATAAATGTGGGGGCAGACACCTCACTATTAACTGTTCCCATATCAAGATCTCCGTATGTGGACAATTTGGACATTGCAAAAATGTAAACTGTGCTCACATCCTGGACATATGTTCCGCCTTTGTCCACAGGCCATAAGACCAGTGGGAAGAAGCTGGACCCTGAAATAATGATACCAGTGCAGGTCCCAGCCAAGGTATCATCGACACTGCTGGAGGGAATGATGGACCATCAGTGACTACTGCATCACAAGTCTCCCCAGCCACTCAAGGCTTCAAGTGCCAAGGTAGAAGTGTCGAAACCTCCGGCTGTAGAGACTAAAGTGCCACCAGTGGAGGCTGCTCTACAAGTACAAGCAATCACTGAAAAAACATGTAGTCCTCAAAACATTTTGTTTATATAAACCAAATTTTATTGGAAAACATTGATACAAGATTTACAGCTATTTCAATCGTGAACATTGCATATCCACACCTCCGTTTTACAGTTTTTCTTTGGCATTTTCATAACGCAATATATCTTACAGCAAGTTGTAATGTACGGAGTAGGTAACTCAAGAAAACAGAAATTGACTAAAACAAACTTAACAGGGTACATCAAAGTTTTTAGAGATTCATCAGAATGTTACTCAAATACACATCTGTGGATGCACCAGCAGTCGCTAAAAAGTCTACTTATAAAATGTTCAAGCGCCAGAAAAACACTTTGAAGAGGAAGAATACCACCACCCATTCATTTTAGTAAAGTCACCAAGGCTGATAAACTTTTAAGGTGCCAGTGCTGGCCATAACATCCGGACAGGAGGGAGAATAAGAAGATAACAGAACAAGGGAGCAAAACATTTAAAAATTAAAACTGAAACTAAAAATCTAAATATAAAAAATGTTATTCCTGGAAAAACAACGCCCAATGAAAGCCAAAAATCCAGAATCCTCAAAGAAAATTTCCCCTCATTTGGAATATTGTTCCGACCTTACATACATGTCATGGGATATGCACTACCTCCACTAGGAATTATAATTTTTTACATAGAAAACAAGTCCTAATCATCCTCTGTATGCTGAAAATGAAAAAAAAAAGTTATGAATTTTTAACCCCTTAAAGACCTTAACACCAAAAATCTATACTTTTTTCAATTTACCATTTACCGAGGGCTAGTTTTCCTCATGACAAATTGTAATTCCTAGTGTCAGTATTTAATATTGCATGGCATGTAGTGGGAAACTGGAAAAATCTTCCAAATGCAAGATAACATAAACATTTGCGCCATATTCTTCTGTGTTCTGTTTTCACAGCTTTCACTGTGCCCTCCTAATACCCCCCTTCTTTATTCTTTGGGCTGGTATGATCATGTAGATAGCAAATAAAATAGGTTTAATTGTGTTTAGTAAAAGCTTTGCGTACAAAAAAGTCTTCATTTTGCCATGTTTTGAGGCCAATAACTTTTTTATACTTCGGTGTATAACACTATGTGAGGCGTCATACTACTGTATTGCAGTATATGGTAGTTTTGCTACTGATCTGTATATTATTAGCCGTTTTTTGTATTTAGGATACAGTGGGGGACATGTATCTTGTTTGTTTTTTTTTACTTTGGTGTATAATTGAGACATTTGGAAGGTCCTTATGTATAATCATGTCTTTTTTCTTGTCATACATGTTCAGTTTTTCCTCTCCTGGCAGGCGCAAATTTTGCCTTTTGTTTTAGACTTTTTGTTGCAAATGTCTCAAATCCACATGGACACAAGCCACGCGAGGGGATTGTATACAGGAGTGGGCACTACTGTTAATTTTGGATTTGAGGCTGTGCCCTGCATTTTTAAGCACTGTAGTCACAACCCAGAGAGATGACAACATATGAGGCTCTGGTCAGAAGTGGTGTTAAGGGTGAGGTTACACGTTGCATTTTGGTTGCGTTTTCATTGTGTTTTGAAAGACATTACAACAGCTGAGGAGAGGTGATTTGCCTAATTACATTACTGTTGACATTTGACATTTTTAATGTTTAGTGTACTGAACCCCAGATAAAAAATGTAGCAAAATCAGAAGTTTCTACTATTCCTACAATAAATGTCTTATGTAATTTTGGTGCCCCATAAACACACATGTTAATGTACACACACATGTTAATAGTGAGGTGTCTGCCCCCACATTTACTTACTGGTCCTGACGCGTTCCCCAAAAGTGCATTGTCCGACTGGAATGCACTGTGCTGAGTTTCACTACGGTATCCTGCATGTGTCGCTTCCCCGCACAGGTCCACCGGAGTTCACCTTCTTCTTCCCGCTTGCGACACAATTTGAAAGTTAAATCCTGCACTCAGTCCGCATCAGTCGGATCATCCGACGGCATGCCCCCTAATTTCTGTTGCATGAAAGCCTGCACAGCTGCGCCATAATCTGATCGCGTGCGGCATAATCCCCAGTTAAATACCTGTCACAGCGGCGCAAATCCCGAAAACGGCGGAAAATCCGACGAAAGTGTGGCCGCATACCCTTAGTAAATAAGCCCCAATGTGTCGTTAACACATGCATTAACATTGCGTTTACATTGTGTTTTGTAAATGCAAACGTTAACAGTAATGTAATTAGGCAAATCACCTCTCCTAAGCTGTTGTAAAGCATGTAAAAACGCATCAAAAACGCCACGTGTGACCTCAACCATAGAAGTAAATAAATAAAAAAAAATTTAAATGTAAATTCAAAAATTAATGAATTTTTAAACATTTAAAGCATGTGAAATAATTTAAATTTCTGTGATAAAATATGGTCCATGAAAAAAAAATCCTTCCTTTTTATCTGCCCTGGATCAGGTGCAGATTTGCGCCTAAAAAGTCACAAAAATACGCCAAAAAAAAAAATACGTGAAAATAAGTGAAAAGTCACACGGAACATCTGGAAAATGTGCATGGCACAGGGTGCAGACAAAGGCGTACTTGACAAACGACAGCAAAAGTCGCAGTGAAAAGTCACAAAAATTAGACAATTTAACTAGCAGAAATATAGATACATGTCCCACAGTGTAAGCCACAAATTTATGAAAGTGGCGCAGATTATATAATCAGTGGGCACAGTGGAGAAAATTTATACATTTCTTGTCAGGGAAAATGCATTTGCATGTTTTCTCAGTAGCAGACATTTTTAACGAAGGGGAGAATTTTGACATTTTTTTCATAGGGGTACAAGTAGTATTTTTTAATATTTGGTGCACTGTATACTTGTTTTGCCGTCACCATTTGATACAGAGAAAAGTAAAAACAGCAAATTAATACATTTTATGTATCCAGAAATGGTTAAACTGGAAAAGACAAATCACCCCTCACTAAATAAACCCTAAAATAATACCTAAAAGTGTCAATTGATGCATGGCACCATCCAATGTATAGTCAGCACTGATTGTCACTTGAAGGTAGTTATGCTTTCTTTTTCTCAAATACCCAGGGCCCACCATGATTCACTCATTTTACTTTATCTAAGATAACGTACTCTTAGACAAAATCATTAGTTGTTTTCCCTTTGATTACACCCCACTCCTCAACGCTATTACTGTGTCTATTCCTATTCCTATACACTATGACCCCATCTAATAAGCTATAACCCACTTTGCTCTCACTTCTATATACTGTGACCCCCTTTGTGCCCCACACAGTATGCTATAAACCCCTGTGCCCCCACTACTAGATACTATGACCTGCTATGCCCCACTCTAGGAGCATAACTACAGTGTTAACAGCCGCTATGGGGCCAGCAGCGTCAGGGGGCCCCATCATCTGACCTGACACTAAAGAATGGAGGATGTACACCATTGGATATATATTATGGTGCACAGCATAATATGTATTTAACATATATTTGATGTATATATGCTGCATATGTGTCTTTATCTGTGATGTGTGTATGGTGTATGGTGTGTATATACTGTATGTATGTATATATGCTGTATGTCTGTATATGGCACTTTATGTGTGCGTATATATGATGTGTATGTGCTCTATATGTATGCGAGTCTATAAATGTGTATGAGGGAAGAACTATATGTTTATGTATAAAGGTAAAAAGAAATCCATGTGTATATATGAGAGTAATATATATATTTTAAAGCGGGAAGGGGGTCCCATTCAGCAGTCTGCTATGAAGCCCTGCCTCTTGTAGTTACGCCCCTGCCGCTCTCCCATACGTTAAGGAAGCCCAATGTCCCCCACCCCCAAAATCTGTTTAGCTCTTTGCTCCCACCAATATATACCATACATCCCATTTAATTACCCCTATATATTATGACTCTATATTGTATGGTTTATGACACCCTCTCAGTCTTTAGCCAATGAGATTTAAAAAAATAATATGAAGACAAAAAAGCTATCCTGCTTCTGAGTATACCCCCTCCATAACCTGTCACCAGAATTTTACCCCTTACACCAGTAATACTTGCTGGCAAAGGGTTAAAAGTCCTTCCCATATCACAAGAAATTATCTGACACAGAGGCAATTTACGGCCATTTTTCTAATATATAAATGAGTAAAGAGGAGTCAACTTCTGAAGAGAAGAGTCATGTTTTCTCCAGGCTGCCAGTGAACCGCGCCTCTTTTTTTCTACTGACAGTTCTGTGTCTCTTCAAATGTAAGGTGACAGGAAATGTTCTCCTCGTCCACTTCCTGTCCTTCTCCCTGGCATATTGTTTTTAGAAGTGAGCACTATGTGGGAAACTACAGGTCTCCTCACCATTTCTCGAATACCGTGTTATGATTGGGGCCAAGCGGTGGTGGATTGAGCTAATCGGTAGTGGACGGGGCACTGCACTGTTGAATAAGGGCACAGTGAGGGGTGAGTAAGTTTGTTGTGCATGTTCTTGATGACAGATTCCCTTTAAGTGTCTATTGGAAATACAACCCTCAATATACCCCATATACATGAAGAAACCAAACCATTGTCGTTTTGCCCTATTTCACTCCGGCTTATCGTTCAGGTCAGCAATTGCTGTAACTTATAATAACAATAGTTTTAATTTGGTTCCCATGAACAATGTTCCCATGAATAAAGCCCATAGCCTGTGATGATTTGCCTTTCATCGTGTCTGCTGACTGCATCCGAACATGTATCACTTGTTGTTTCATCACCTTTTCCATATGGTTCACATACTATAGTAACCGTAAGTAGTGGTAATACAAAGAGCTACACCCTGGCGACCCATTATCTCCTACTTCAGATCTGAATTACTTCCTTCTCCTCAGTCATTCCCTTATGAGTGTGTTCTGAGTCACTGGTGATTAACCCCTTCTGTATGGTAAGATTTGATAGAATTTATAGAATTTTATACAAATTGTATAGTTTTTTTTTGCATAAAAGTCAACCAGTCTACCTATAAGATGAGTAATTGATATTTTACTTATCTTTCAGTTTGTAGATTTGTAAGACATCGGCTTGGTTTTAGAAGTGAACCTGATGTTGAATTGAACAAAAATGTTCCCTCAATATACTGTAAGTGCAACTATCGTGGCTCACACGTGTTGCCTGGTAACGCTGAAGTCTTGGGCTCATTCCTGATCTAGGACAACATTTGCATAGAGTTTGTATGTTTCCTGTGAGCTTGTGTGGGTTTCTTGTTACTAATACAATCTCTACATCATCGAGGTATCTGGATGTGTCATGGCTTGAGACCCTAAAACCCTGCTCTCTCTACCTTTCCTGTCTGTACATTGAGCTCATCCCTTAATGTAATTTACCTGTATCAACATGTCCCTCCAAGTAGCTCTCAAGAACATTTCCAGCGTCATCGGAAGCACTTGTTATATGACAATGGCTTCAGTTTTTCACAATGCAAATATTAGGAAAAAAGGAAGTCAAATGAATTTAGATAGATAGATAATTTAAAAAAATGGCTATACTGATGTCGATAGCCCATATATTAAAAATATTAGACAAACCCTCTAAGGTCCATTTGTTTTTCATCAGTCCACTGACATGTCATCAGATCTTCACCTACCTGTAAGATTCTTAAAACTTACAAACTTGTTATCTGCACAGGTAGCATGTATTCACTATCTATTACCAACTTCAACCTCAAAGTCACTAAGCTTCTTTTCTCAGTATAACCAACGCTCAATTCTTAATGTTGACTCACAGCTGACCTATTGTGTCGGGAACATATTTTGTATGGAAAGTTAAGTTGTACAATATGTAGTATTTTTATGGTTTAGTCTACAAGGAGATCACAAAAACATGTTTCAAGAATCTCATCTATGTAATACAAAAGTTGGGCACCTACTGAAGTGTGCGTGGACATGTGGTATGAAGGAGCCGTTGGCTTTGGATTAAGTCTCCAAAAGTAAGAAACTAAGAAATAGAGATGCATCACTATTGGCTCTCTGCTTTGTAGGATTCCTGGCTTTTAAGAAAGTCAATGCTCATGAACATCTTTATATTAAGTTGTAGTGCTTCAAGATGACTCACACATAATTTTATATAATGCTTTATTTGTCAAATGATCACAGGGACATTAACTTTCAAAGTATTTCAATTTTTCATCACAGTTTTTCAGCTTATATTGTGGAAAATTATAGGAAAAACATATTGCATTAAGCACCCAAAGAAACATATTGCATTAAGGAATTAGAAATTACTACTTTACTACTTCTATGTGTAGGATAATGCAACATATGCTCTACTTTTGGTGCAGATTTCCCAGTAGCACCTGATTATTTAATACATTAAAAACAATGATGATTTTTAGGTTATGTTACAGATCTTACAGTGAGCCCCAAGAAGTTTAACAGTCCAATAACCAATTTAACAGTACAATAAACTTCTAACTGTAATCAAACTGAATTTTAGAAGGTTGTGTCTGTGTGATCATCAACACGTTCCATTAGTCCATCTGCTCTTCAATTTCCTTGACTTGAGTAGAAATCACTTTGCCATCAACAATGTCTTCAACAATTGTTTTCACCTTCCTTGTTTTGGTTGGATCTGTAATAAGTTATATTATTGTTAATGTACCGTATATTGGACTTAATGAGATAATTGAAAGAAAAACAGAATACACAAGAAAATCTTTATAATAAAATGATAATACAATGATTGATATTCGAACAAGACAGAAAGTAGCACCAAGCACCAATCCACACTGTAGCTGTAGATGTATGAGTAGAAAAATTTTATTTTTCACTTTTCACAAATATTCCCGGGATATTCATCCACTTAAAAGGTATGAATATCCCGGGAATATTTGAGAAAAGTGAAAAATAAAATTTTTCTACATCTATAGCTACAGTGTGGATTGGTGCTTGGTGCTACTTTCTGTCTTGTTCAAATTTTCTGATACAGTTAAGCACCTGTATGTCACCATCAGCACGCCCACTGTCCATTTCATATCAATGTTAATGTCAGGGTAGTGCTGCGATAAAAAATTTTTTCTTTTAGAATGATTGATATTCTGCTATTAGTCTATACTGTCCTAATGAAAGCAATCATCACTAGCATGGGGAATTTCAACATGGTAGACCATTGGTAGACACCATGGTAGATCTATTTGAGCTGTAAACACATTGGGGCTTAATTACTAAGGGTCCCGTGACCGCATTTTGGTTGGGTTTTCCGACTCTTTGGGGATCTCGCCGGGGATTGTTTCGCACACAATCAGATTTTGGTGCATCGGCGCCAGCTTTCATACGACAGAAATTGGGGGACGGGCTGTTGGACAACCTGACGGATTCGGACAAACCACGGGATTTAACTTTGAATTTGTGTTGCAAGATCAAGCACTTACATGCACTGGGAATAAGAAGGTGAACTCCGGCGGACCTGATTGGGGAAGCGACAGATGCAGGATATCGGGCGCACAATCTTAGTGAATCGCGTCAGCTATGCATTGGAGTCAGTGAACGCACCTCGGGATCGTGCAGGGACGAGTAAGTAATTCTGCCGCATTGTAATCTCGTTCTACCTATCTACATCCCTCTTCGGAGTAAATGGTCATTTCCTGAAGGGGATATGTTTATCTTACAAAATATTTTTTGGTCCTTAACACACAATAGCTAAAGGTGTTAACCAAGACAGGTCTATAGAAGACACAATGCTTTCCCCATTGTTATATATGCTCTTATAGACTTGTTTTTATGATGAAAATCCTACTAACCTTTCTTGGAGTCAATGGATGATGTTTGTGACTTGGTCTGTTGAACAGTGAAGGACCTGTGAACATAAAATTCTATGTTACTTATACCACCAATTAATCATTTAATTGGTGTGGTACATTAAAACCACTCCAAACCCCTTATATGGATCCGATTTTGAGAATAATTTTCAATTCTATTTTTACTTCTTGTAAAAAACTGATTCCCATTCAAAGTTTAGGTGGGTATTCCAAGGAGGTTTCCCAAATGTGTTTCTTTCATGTATATCACTGAATACATTTATTGGTTGTTCTTACCCTAGTTCTCCTTCCAGCAGGCGTCTGTAAGTCTCAATCTCCATCTCTAGCCTAGTCTTGATGTCCAAAAGCCGTACATACTCTCCCTTCTGCCTTTCCATGTCAGCTCTGACCTGTTGCAACTGTTCTTCAACGCTGCTGATCTGGATCTGTAGTTGGTTAAGCTGAACACAGTAGCGACCTTCTGTCTCTGCTAATGTACCTTCAAGGGAGTTTTTCTGGAATAGATAAGTGTGTCATATAGAAAAAGATAAATAGTAGTAAGAGAAGTAAACAGTTTTGAACAGAATATTTTCTATGCTTCAATAAAAATAAGCACAACTGGTATTACTTGGTCTGTATTCATTTACCATTGCGTTCTGAGCCTGAAGTTCAATTTCAAGACTCTGTAGTGTCCTCTTAAGGTCTGAAATCTCTGAGCGGCTTGACTGGACTTCTTGTACTCCCATGGAGATTTCCTTCTTTAATTCACTACTCTGTAATCACATAATATGATGAGATTGTTTTGATGTTAAAAAAAAAAGTCTTTTACTACAAGAGTAGTAGATGTTTGCAACAAAATTCTAGTTGATGTGGATAGAAAATCAGCACATTAAAGCACATGCCTGGGTTATGGTTATATATAAAGAAGAAAATACCCTGGTGTGTTTCCACTGACCTATAACTTCAATGAGTGAAGTGGCTCATGAAAAGGGATCCTGAAGTCTGGACCAAACATGGCTGAAGACTACAGCCTTGTGTATTGGGCCCTAATCCTCCATATTTTTCTGCACAAATTCTACCAAGGGAGCTATACTGTACCTTCTTGAGGAACCACTCTTCAGCCTCCCTCCGGTTCTTTTCAGCAAGACCTTCATACTCTGTTCTCATATCATTCAGAAGTTTGGTGATATCCACACCTGGAGCAGCATCCATCTCAACATTCACTTGGCCAGTGCTACCCTTAAAGGAATTCATCTCCTATGTGGAGGAAACAGAGTGACATTAATCACTTTTTTAGTTTTAGGATGCATTTATAAAGTATATATTACTAGTATAAAATATTTCCTACCTCCTGGTGGTTCTTCTTAAGGAATGCAAGCTCCTCAGACAAGGATTCAAGTTGAAGCTCAAGGTCAGATCTTGAGAGGGTCAGTTCATCCAACACGCGACGTAGACCATTGATATCAGTCTCTACACTCTGGCGTAGAGCCAGCTCGTTCTCATACCTAATGAAATAATAGATATAATAAATATATACAGGCAGTCCCCGACTTATGGCGTTTCGAGTTACAGACAACCCGTAGATACGAACGGGGCACTCTGCACCCCGCGCATGCGCAGTCCACTTGTGGGTTTCAATAGCGCTGCTTGGAGTGCTGTGCCTCCTCATTGGGCAGGCCATGGAGTTGACGGGGATCGTTGGGCGGTGCGAGAGGCTGGAGCGGGCTGTGGAGGTGAAGGGGATCGTTGGGTAGAGCAAGAGGCTGTAGGGAGCCATGGAGGTGACGGGGATCGTTGGACGGAGCGAGTGGCTGGAGCGGGCCATGGAGGTGATGGGGAGCACAATCTGTTGACGATGTATAAAGTAAGTAATTGCCGGCAGTATCGGGGGGTTCAGGTAACTAAGGGTGCGTTCGCTGGTGCGATCTCACGCTTCCTTAGTTACCAGCCACTGCACTAGAAGCCGGAGATTCCAGTTAACTAAGGAAGCGTGAGATCGCACCAGCTAATGCATCCTTAGTTACCAGCAACCCGACTTACGTACAAATTCAGCTTAAGTACAACCCTCCGGTCCCTATCTTGTACATAACCCGGGGACTGCCCGTATAATATTTTGGGGACTTTAAAAGTTACTTTGGGTATCTTGTATTACTTGGAGGCTATGTCTTGTCTTGTGGTATACTAAAGAAGATGCATGGTCCAAGTAGGCATATTGTCAGGATCAGTGGATCCTCTGGACCACCGCGGGAGATGGAACTAGGCGACACCTGGCGACACCTGGGACCGGAGTCCAAGTGGCACCTGGTTTTCACCAGAGCCCGCCGCAAAGCGTTGGCCCTTTAAATCTGGAGAAGGTGCCCTACAGTCGGGGACGTGCGCTCACAGCAGAGGGGAGCGAGCCAGGAGCCGGGATGGGTGAGATGCGCTGGCGGCGCGCTGGCGGGGGCAGAGCAGCACGGGTGAGCCCACGACCCGCGATGTGGGTCGCGGGACCACCCGTGACACGTATGATCTATATTAGACTAGCGTAATTACTAAAAACAGCAAACAAAAAATAAAACATTTTTATCAATAAAATACTGGTTCTTAATCAATCTGATAATAAGAATTGTGCATCTTGATCATCCACATAATAGAATATAATACATAAAATTGCACCCACTTTGTTCTGAAGTCATCAGCTGCCAGCCTGGCATTGTCAATCTGAAGAACAATCCTTGCATTGTCTGTACTTCCAATGATGATCTGTTAAACACAAAGGATTTGTCATGTGGTTAACTTCATGTTTCTATAAGCCATTGAGTAGCTCAAATATTTTTGTTTAGACTTCTTGAGTAGTCGGCACACAAACCAATGAAACTCTTTTAGCAGATGTCTAATTTCATCACTTTATTTTATTGAGATGAAATTAAAATTCTGATTAAAATTCAGATTCAAGCACCATTGTAAATAGATCTATAGGTGGGATAGATGCCAAGACTAAAAAATGTTAAGACAACAAATTTACTATTTAATAACCAATACAATTAACCAATCAATATGTTTCTGGTATTTGATAGAAAAACTGGTTTGTGTCAGAATAAAATCCACACTAAAACACAGTGATGTTGTCATTGGTTGGATGTGAATCCCGTTTAAATTACCAATGTTGCTCATTGAGCCACATTCCTGACCCATAATATCCCCCATCATCACTGTCTTTTCTGGATATTGTTTTGAAATTCTGTGACCTTTAATGCCTAGGGTTACTTGGACTAATAGATAGCCATCATGTTGTGATATTTGGCTTTTATGTATGGTTACTTGTCATCTGAGAAATTTCGAACCAAATGATGTTGCTGTAGGTTTTAGACACAACAGAAATCCACTGAGGGGAGATTTACATGTCCCGTCTCTAACAAGCCAAGGAGGTTAAGTGTTAAGATGAATATCTACATCTTGTTTTGTCTATTTTGGTAAAAGTTCTTTGGATAACAATAGATTACATTACATATATTACGAAACTGATTCAGGTTTTTTTTTTTTTGAATGGGATAAAAGTTGCCCACAACCATAGTATAAGAAGGTATTCCCTTATCTTTGTCTTAAATCTATTTTACATGTATGACTCTACTTATATCTTCTTCTAACATGTGGCCCATTTGATTTGCAGACATCTGTATTGTTTGCTTTCCTTGGGATCTCGATCGTTATTAGTCTACAGTGTAATATGTACATGATGGAAAAAACACATGAATAGAAAGTATCTAATTCCTAGAAAGCCCTGGAGACAATCCCCATGTAAATAGTTGGACTATATCCATCTTAGAGGATTGTGTTCAGAACAGCAGGGCTACAGTGAATTATTACTTCCTTATGTCTACATTATTGTTGTATTTTTTGTCACCATAGTGTCTTTGAATGCTAAAAACAAGTGAGAAGGTCAAATAGTGGTTGAGATCACCATTCATATCATCAAGGAACAGCTCCAAGTTCTAGTAGAGTGCACTAATTTCAAATGGGATGTGAATATTTAAGAACTTCCTTGTTACCATGGGAATTGCGAACCAGAACCCCAACAACATTGGTTGTTTTCTACATTATGCTAAGTCTGCTACAACAACATATTATCTGTGGTTTTACACAAAAGTGTCAGTATACCTTCTATACCCAGTACCCAATGTATGAATACATCCTCATCCCATGTCTCTGTACTGGTTCCCCTATTGGTCAGTTTCACTTATATACATGGTACTTGCCTTGTTCTTGAGATCTTCAATGACCTGGAAGTATTTGGAGTAATCTTTGGATTGAGTGTTGTTGAGGGCATGATGCTGCTCATACCATTCCCTTATTTTCTTTTCCAGCTCGGTATTAGCCAACTCCAAAGCTCTCACTTTGTCCAGATAGGAAGCCAAACGATCATTCAGGTTTTGCATTGTCTGCTTCTCTCCACCAAGCAGAAGACTATCATTCCCACCAAAGCCAGAGCTGGAGTAACTGATCTTGGCATTTTGAGATGACAATCCTCCACCAAAACCAACTCCAGACAAGGATCCACTGCTGAATCCACCATAGCTGCTGCCAAAGCCACTGTTTTGCACTTTTTGGCTGGATGTTTTAAGCTGAAAACTGCTTGAATAGGACATTTTGTGGGGATGAGGAACAGCAATGATGCAGAGACAGGAGACTCAGTACCACTTGATGTAGGGAAGATGCAAGAGGCTGACTTCTGTGCTCTGCTGTGTCACATTTATACGGGAGGAGTGGGTGGGTCTCTGGGTGTTCATTGTGCACATTCCTCCTTCCCATCTAAGTATTTATTTACGCTCTGTCTACCTGCTGCGTATGTTGTGCCCACCTGTTAAAAACAACAGATGTAAGTATCATCCCTTACTGAAACATGCCTGGGGCATTTGTAGACTATAACAATACAACAAAGGTGGGGTGAGATCTATTTTTTATGAGAATACTTTTTCTATTATCCCTTTATTACTTATGTATTTTGCTTCCTTATTTCACTCTGGTTCATGTTCTCAAGCAACTGCAGAACTATTACACACAGCATAGCTTTTATATGATTTATATTATTGCAACATCCAAAGAGCCACAAGTTTTATACTACTTCATACACCGCACATGTGTTGCAGAACTTTGAATGTGTTTGCATCTAAAACAACCCTGTGCAAATATAACCTTACAATTACAGAAAACACATTTTTCTTATGTTACTGCCAAAATTGAATCTAGAGCTTTTCTCCACTTGTTGCATTACTGGCAGTATATCGATAGACGTAACGTACTAATTCATATCAGTGCCTGTATTCTTGTAACATCTAGATGGTGGGCATAGTTAGGCATAGATGGAACAAGGTGGGTCAGGTTAGGGATGGTGTGGCTAGCCAAATATATTATGACCTGCACCAAAAATATTGACCATTCCAGAGCGCAAGTTCTATGCCAGAATAACTAAGAAGTTGAAACCCTTAATAATTTCTGTATATTGTGCACCCGGTGCGCCATTCATTAAGACTGGCACACAAACTACCACTCTTGAACCTGAAGGTCATAATGGTAGCTCTCAATCTGCTGCAAAATTAGAAGTCTCAGTAATCCCAGAATGTGAGCTGTACCTGTGCCTGGAGCTGTACATTTGGAGGCCATACAGGTTGGAGACTACATCTAACTACATAAAGGTTTGTACTGTAGTATTTCTGAATGAACCATCTCCTTATGGTCAGCTAAGATTTGTTTGATGGTATAAGAACAAAGAAAAGATAAAAGGGCAACGAAATATCAGGTACAACTCAGTGACCTGAACCTGTATACTTGTTTTTATTATCTGTGGATGTGGCAGGGCTGAGTGGTACACAAATCTTCTGAAGATAATATTACTTGAGTATCAACATACCTCAGACCCTCTCATATAGGTCATATTGCAGGTTTTTATTTTGTCATAACAAGCTTGACAAGGATGTTACAGTGTATGGTGGACCAGAGTAGTAAATTATTAAACTTTTGGGTTGGTCATAGAGATCTAGTCTTAAAGAGTCCCGGTCAGTTGTCTCATTTTCATATCCTTGAGACTTAAGCTCTCCCTGGCCCAAGGCACTGTATTCTTCTATGACTGGCAGTGTGGGAGTCCAGTCTTTTCTTTATTCCCCTATAGTACTGACTGTGAACTGAGCCGTTCCATGGTTAATACAGCTTTGAGGTTTCAAGAGTTTCTACTGCTAGGTCAGGTCTCTTTGGTTGTGCCTCTGACCCCAATCATTTATTGGGGTTAGTGGCAAGGGCATCTTAAGACTTCAATGGACCCTGGACTCTATGAATATTATAGCCCTTACAAGTCTGGAATCACTTCCTACATATGGTGCTAAAATAAAGCTTCTTTCTGTCTGCTTTCAATCTGCAATTTCAGGATCTTTGAGGACCTTCAATGGACCTGAAATGGCTCTTCTGTACATGTGTAATGAGAGCATAAATAGTGGTACAAAGATTACATGTGTGAAGGTGCTTTTCAGTATTAAATTTGGTGGGTGGTTTGGGTGGCCATGGGAGTCCTAGAAGGTTTAGGCCCCGGGCTACGGCCCAAACTGTCTATATTATAATCCAGTACTGCTCAGAGACACAACCACAGAGGCCTAACCTACCAAATTAATTGGGTGGATTGGGATCAGTATTGATTATATTGTGATTTTTCTGGCACATCAGATAATGGGCATCTAGTCCTGCAGTGTAAAGCATTGGCATTGCCCTTATAAAGAATGGTAATAATGATGTAACATAATATATGACTTTTGTAGAGGAGCTAAGAAACTGAGCTGCAATGAATGCAGTGTTTTCGTGTGGAATCCAATTACACTATGTGTTGCTAAGCACAATCACATCCAGCCAGCAGGCCTCAGTTTCACAATGAGATAATTACTATGTGTGTCCTACACACTGGTTTTCCTACCATGATATTGGGCATACAACAATGAAAGGTGTAGGTATACCCGGATGTAGGCATTGTAACCCGCTGAACACTAACAAGGCCACTCTTTGTCCTGTCATGTGTGATTTGCATGGTGGGGTACATAGCAGTTGTCTCCCGGACTTGGCATTGTCAGGAATCCCAAGCCCTACATAGTCCTACTTAGTCAAAGCAATCATTTTATATATTATTCAGTCACTAGTAATTCCCCAAGCTGATATTGATACTGTCATTATTTCTTCTGACCGGATCATAACTCAGATTTAGTCCCCCCCCCCCGAAATATAGGCACTACAGTAAATATGAGAGATAGCTGTGAAATATTAGTGGTGTCACATGATAAATGGAGGTCATAAAACTGTTTGTGTAGGGGGACCGATAAACTGTAAGTTCTGCTAAGTGCCTGAGTGGGTTCCATTAGCCCACCAAATTAGGGGCCATAATCCATCGACATTATAAATAGGCCCTACTAAAATCTAAATTCTGCTGTATTTCTGGAATCCAATATTTGCTTCAAGCAAATATCAGAGTATCCTCCGGTACTTCACTAGTAACTAGTTATGTCTCTAGACAGCAGCAATTCCCCGAATTACACAAGCAGCTGCAAGACTTGAGAGGGTCTACAGAATCAGAAAATTTGCTCTGGAGACAAGTTTGTCTTTTTGCGTAACCCTGTTTTACCTATGATGCTTAGGACTGGTCTCCATCCTTTATTTGCAATTACAGTGGTATTATCCAAGTCAGAGTTTCATCTCTTAAATGGCCCCATCATCCTTTTTTGGTAGTAACCCCCAGTGAATAGATAACGTTCTACAAGGTTGGCAACAGGAATAGAATAAAGACATATATTGACCATTTGGGTTCCATGGAGATTATAGGAAACATGCTCTAGACCTGGGATCTATATACATCTCAAAATGGCTCTGATATAGTAACCCAATTGTATTGACAGTAATCTATCCAGGGAATTAATTTTGATAGATTATGAAATTGCCACCATGTATGTTCCCAACAAAATCTTTGTAATGGCACCAAATATGGCGTGGCATAGAAACAAAGTCTTTTCAGCATACTCTATGGATGGGATCTTAGTGAAGTGACAGTAATCCTAATTTGTGCAGCCAGGGTGTGGCGGTAACAATGTACGTCTTCCATTCCTTTTATGCTTCATCACCTCCCCGTGTCATTCCCTCCTACGAGTTTGTATTGAGAAATGCCATTTCCACACAGGTGAATAGTGATAATGATTATGCTCTTGGGTGGGGGTGAATTGCTGCACACCTTATTCTCTTGGTATGTGATATGATTCCCCAATATGTCCCAGGAGTGATGATTTATCACTACTAGGGGTGAGGCTCAATGTTATTGCAGCCTTTTCTATCGTGCTGCCAGAAAACCAGTTTTGCACTTGACGAAATGATCCACTGTTTCAGAGTCAGACACCCATGACAGCAGAGACACAATAATGGTGTGTACTCAGTAAATTAACTGTCTGGTGCAATGTTTTGTAGGGAGCTTCAGGCACAAGAACATGATTCAGTGGGACATGTATCTAATGTGTGGCTTAGCTTTTTCTTCTTTATTTGATACTTTTCACAGCGCATATGCACTTTTTTTTACTTTTTTACACCTAAGCCCCTCTCCCTTTATGGTTTACCATGGTTGAATTTTTTTTAGATGCCAAATGCAGATGTGAAAGTTGCAAGTGCTTTAAAAAAAGTTAGAAAAAGTCACAAAATCTGGGCTAATCCACACATGTCCCCTACTAACTTTTGGAGACCTTTTGTGGTTTTTTTTTTTAAAGCTACAAATTCACTGAAGACTATAGAACTCCTCAAATATCACATGTATTAATAAGGAGAAACCACTTAGATACATCTGCCCCTAAAAACAGGTGCACAAAGCCAGATGTAGGATATATGTACCCTAGAGTGTATTATCTTTTACAGTTAAGGATGATGAGGTTAATTGGAATATTGCTTTTGCTCTAAATCTACAAACACCACAAGGGATTTTCTATTTTGGAAAGTTCAAAAGGCTTCTCCCATAGCAAGCTGATCACAGGTTATCCCTCTCCTTGAACCCCTAGCAATCAGTTGTAATCTTAAGAGTAAAGCTTTACACCATTGACCCACGACTCCGTAACATCAATGACACACTCTTCCTCACTACATTCCTGAGTGGCTCCATTAGAAAAGTTTCTACCTGCATTGACTGGAACAAAATGACTTAGAGACGAGAACATTTTTAAACACTACTGGGTGGATATTGAATGCTGCTGTTCAATATGCTCAATACAAAGAAACATTTACAAGCTATTTTAAAGTAGTGCCTCACTTGTGCATTTGATTGGAAGCCGATGCTAATAGGAAGACCCAAACCCTTAAATCCGAAGCAGATCATAGGGACTTCCAATCCCCCATTCTGCTTATTACAGGGGTGCAACAGACGAGATACCCCATTGGTTACCTATTTTTGCCAAACAAACTGTAGAGTTGAAGGACAATAAAGAAATTCGGTTCACAATGTAGTGGTTTTGCTGTAGTACTCCAACTGTACACAATTTAAGTCCCCTAAGGATCACTGTTTCCTCCAAGCTGTATTCTCTGGATGTCAAAAGTGTTTATTCCCCATTATTATGGTGTGTTAACAATTCACTGCTCCAGTGCAAAGCTTACTGGCAACAATGCAAGTGTAGGCCATGAATATCAACACCTGAAGATCCCAAAAAATCAATTTAAGCATCATATTGTTTTTAGATCAAACATTCTGCTATTAATTCATTATGCATTCTTACTTTCAGTATTTGTATACAGTATGCCCATATGCTCCCCCTACCAATGACCAATAATTCTGCAGATATATAGCAATTCTAGATTCTGGATTTACCAGATTATAAATAATATCCTTAAAGTGGAGGGATGCTTAAAAAGAACTGAACATATTTTCATGTGCTTCTATATGTCAGAATGCACTTTGTCATAAATAATAATGTGAGTAATGGTGACATTTTTAACCTTTTGTGCCCTATCTTTCAAGCCACAGGAGATAAGGAACTGGAGCATGACAGTCACTAAGGGTGTGAGCAAACATGTCTTAAGCAGTTGGTACTTGGCATGTTTGCTTAGAGTTTTACCTAGGAAAGTAAGAAAAACTTTCAAATTTAGTTGATTCCAGGAATGTAAAAAATGCTTTGTTTTTTTTAAAAGAACACACTTGGTGTTATGTGTCAAAGATATACATCTGAAGTCTCCATCAAGAAATGTCCCTGGCAAAACACACTTAAAATGAAAAGTCTTACAAGATCTAGTTTTTGCCTATATCTTTAACTATCGGTATCTCCAGTTCTGTAGCTCACAGAACCAAAAGCTTAATGTGATCCCAAAGAAAAAAATCTTATATATAATATGGCCCAAAAAGCATGTCTTTAGATTTTATAGAAACAAAGATAAGGGGATTTAAAAAGACGCTTCCCCTTCAGCCTCTAAAGGTGACTCATCTTAGACAAAGTATAAGGCTATATGGAGTGCGGCGCTTGGCAATTTTGGTCAGCTCCATAGAGATAAATGGAGTAGAACGGTCATGCACGACCATCTGCTCCATTAGTCAGACGGAGCTGCGAGGCGTCCGACAAACCCCTCGTTTAGCGATCTGTGGGGGTATTAGCACTGTGGGGGAAATACACTGAGGGGGAAATGCACTGAGAACCCCCACTGATCCACAGTGGATAGGGCCTAACTTTAGTTTGTGGGAAAACTCCTTTAAGGTGATGAAAGTAGTGCACTGATAGCAGTTATAAAATTGACAAAATCTAAGGAGTATTCTCACATTTATTTTTATGTATCTTCCATATACATACATATATTGAATTGGATGTTATTAAAAAAAAAATACCCATTATTTCTCATAGATGTAGCCAAGTTGTTCCTTAAAAAAGAAGGACAGAAAGGACCATTGCTGCTGGAATTATTGTTCAAAGAAGCAAATAGTTTTTGCATATGAAATAGTGGGGAAGTTACTACATGTCCCACAGATGTCCTGTGGTAATGACCACTGAATCCAGATGATCCGTGAGGCCTTAATAGCGCATGCATGGCCATCACTGCCAGGGTGTGAGAGGGTCATATACAAGAACAGCTTTGGTTTCTAATGGCCAAAATGACTACATTTATGGGAAACTATCTTCACATAGATATTTTTTTTTAAATTACATGCAACTGTATATATATGTATATATATACACTCACCGGCCACTTTATTAGGTACACCATGCTAGTAACGGGTTGGACCCCCTTTTGCCTTCAGAACTGCCTCAATTCTTCGTGGCATAGATTCAACAAGGTGCTGGAAGCATTCCTCAGAGATTTTGGTCCATATTGACATGATGGCATCACACAGTTACCGCAGATTTGTGATGATCAATATTAACACTAAAGCTTCATTACAGACACCTGTGATAACTGTTGCAGCTGTTTATTGTAGCCTAGGACTAAAGTACAATAAATTACTAATATCCAGTGGTCCGTTTATAACTAGGGGTCGTATGTAAGTCGATTGTCGATTGTTCTTAAGTAGGTGACCGCATGTATATACATATACAGGCGGTCCCCTACTTAAGGACACCCGACTTACAGACAACCCATAGTTACAGACGGACCCCTCTGCCCACTGTGACCTCTGGTGAAGCTCTCTGGATGCTTTACTATAGTCCCAGACTGCAATGATCAGCTGTAAGGTGTCCGTAATGAAGCTTTATTGATAATCCTTGGTCCAATTACAGCAAAAATTTTGAAACTCCAATTGTCAATGGGGCAAAAAAAAAAAAATTGTCTAGAACTTCAATTATAAAATATACAGTTTCGACTTACATACAAATTCAACTTAAGAACAAACCCCCAGTCCCTATCTTGTACGTAACCCGGGGACTGCCTGTATATATATATATATATATATATATATAGCAGGAATTACTTGTGAATGCCCATGTGAAAATACTGTTTCACCATAACCACAAACATCATTGCAACCTTTACACAATTGCCATATAGAAAACCTACATCCCATCAGGCTACTCCAGCAGCACTGCTGAGACCACCAATGATACATGGAGATACATATTGTTTAGTTGTTCAATGTGAAAGAAAAATGAAGTTACTGCAGAAGGGGTTAATTTAGTAAAGCAGTGAGGGAAAAGTCAATTCAGTGTTGATCCTAATGTTCATAATGATAATGGTCAATGGCAGGAAACTCAGCTTGTGTGGCTGTTGATCTTGGCAGTCATCCTTAAAGAAAGGGTGTGCGTCCTTACAACTTGACGAGATTTGTTCAGATCATAAGTTGTTATTTTGTGTAAGACAGAATGTTCATGTTCCTTGAATGAAGAGCTCTTGAGTCCTGCTGTTGAAAGATGTAATGAATATTGTAGGAACAAAGCCTGAAACTGTTGGCTATTCTACTATTCTGAAACTCCCACATGAGGATACACAACATTCAATATTTTTCTGTTGGTTTTTGTACAATGGGGGCATTAATTATTTTTGGTGCTAGTTGTTTTTTTCTGGTGTTTGATTTTAGCAGTGATTTGCACCGTGATGTCATATTGTGACACACAGCCTCAATATATTTGGAGGTTATAGGATCGGCCCTCTGCTTACTCTTAAATCCACAGTAAGGAAGGGACTATACCAATCACCTAGTTATTTAAATATAGTTATTGCAAGGTGAAAAACATATAAAACTTAACATTTAATGCAAAAATTCCTTTAAAAACCACTATATTCATGAAAAGTAATACATCAACATCAACAAACATGGGTCACTGTGCTGTATGCAGTGTCAAAAAGCACAGGGCCCAAAAAGTAGCGCCATCTACACTACTAATCACAAGTAAAAAATGTACACAAGGTGATGCACGCCAGGTATCAGATAGCATCAAATGCAGGCAGTAGGCACTCAGTCTCGCAAGAGTGGCAGCCGGTCTATGTTCGCTGCCATGTGGAAGACTAGTAATAATACAGGTGTGTGCTATAATGATAATAGCAGTAACAGTGGTATGTAAAGGGTAAAAGATGGAATGTTCTTACCAATCCTGGGTATGAGATACGGACCATCTGGTTCTCACAGGTGAAAAAGGACCTAGGTATCCCTTACAGACTATACTCACACCTTGGTATTGCCCATAAACTCCCGTCCTCACAAGGACGGTCCACAGCTGTCCCTGGCGTGCAGCTTGCCCTTGCTCTTGTAGCTCCACGTTATCAGGTGATCTCAGAGCCATACGAAATGTCCCATTATCCCAACGCGTTTCTTCCGCAATCCCGCGGATTCATCAGGGGATATATAGATATCACTGGTGTCGGTGATTCTTAGATTTCCTTAGGTTGCATAGTGGTGGAGACCAGGCAGTAGTTCCTTTAGTCCCCAGGCCGTCCAGCTTAGTGAAGCCCAGACAAGGCGACTGGCGTGTGTAGCAACTTGCTGCGCTTTACCAGCTGTCTTTTAAGCAGCCGGTTCGTACACGCCACCTGCGACGCCTGCTTCCGGTTTGTGCCGATCACGTGACTGATCATGTGATCAGTCACATGGCCCCAGGGAGGCGGCGCGCCGCGCTGTGACTTCAGGAGAGGAGGGAAAAAACCCTCACCTCTCTCCGATACAATGTTGCGCCACATAGTCACAGCAATATGTATTATTCCACCGCCGCTGATACTTCTCAGAGGTGTGCAGTGAGCCCTTCATGTTTGTACATGTAGAATGGCTCGAACCCTGCCAACTCATTAGACGGTAGGTATACATATACAGTAAAATTAGGTGGTAATTAGTATGATATTTCTGGCAGTATTTAGATAAAACAAAAACATTCAATATATGGAAACTGGCTTACAGGAGAAGGCACAAAATTAAAGTATTACCCGAAAAAAAAATTCCTGGGATACTATTAGAGAATTTACTATTGCTGTTTACAGTTATTTGGGTCCTGTTACCAGCAAAGTGAAAACTACACATCAATAAATGATGCAAAACTTAAAGTTTCGTTGAGTCCGTTGGGGGTAACAGTGGCTAGCCTGTAAATCCAGCGGGTCTCAATTTGCAATATTTTTCGGTTCCAGTCCCCACCCCTGACATTTTGAGGTACCTGAACGAAACCATGAAACCTCAGCACATCGGCACACCCATGGTGATGTTCATGAACATGTTTTGCTACCGGGGTATCTCTCGAGTGCCTGATGTCGGCCAGGTGTTCGCCCACTCGTCTGCGAAATTGTCTAAAAGTTTTTCCAATATATTCTATGCCACAAGTACAGACCACCCTGTATATCACCCCCTTTGTTTTACAATTGATAAAGGAATTGATCTGAATTTCTTCCCCAGTCACATTCGCCACAAATTTCTGTGTGACTAGAATATAGGGGCAAGCTATACAGCCATCACATTTGAAGGAGCCCTTTGGTTTCATGGTATCCAGCCATGTATTTTTTGGATTGGTCGAAAAATGGCTATGTACCAAACGGTCTCGAAGGGACCTGCCCTTACGATAGGTGATAGATGGTACTGGTGTCAAGGCATCGGTAATATCGGTATCCATTAGTAAAGTCGGCCAGTGTCTCGTAATGATCTGTCTAATGGTGTCAGAGCCGTTATTAAACGTGGTGATGAATCGCACCAAGTTGTCCGAGCCCGTCTTAGTTCTCGGAACCAGAAGATTTTTCCTGTCCTTATTCAGGGCATTCTGAAAGGCATTCCTTAGTATTTTATCTGGGTAGCCTTTCTGCAAAAATCTCGTTCTCAGGTCATCGGCCTGCTTCAAAAACGAATGTCTATCAGAGCAATTTCTTCGTAAACGAAGATATTGGCCCCGAGGTATTCCTCTTTTTAGGGGGGCTGGATGGCCACTTTCCCACCTTAATAGGGAATTGGTCGCAGTCGCCTTTCTAAAAACCTCTGTCCGTAGAAGGCCATCAGGTCTTTTCGTGAGGAGTAGATCCAAAAAGGCCAGTTTATCACCACTGATCTCATGTGTGAATTTGAGGCCAATATTGTTATGGTTTAAATGTTCAACAAAATTTGAAAACTCCAGTTTGGATCCACTCCAGATGATCAAAATGTCATCAATAAAGCGTAGCCATAACACTATATGCCCTTGGTATGGATCGGTTATTGATGAAAAGACCATGGTGTCCTCCCACCAGCCCAGGAGCAAGTTAGCGTAGGTTGGCGCACACGGCCAACCCATCGCCGTGCCCCTGAGCTGGTGGTAGTACTTCCCATTAAACAAAAAGTAATTGTGTGTAAGACAAAATTGTAGAGCCTTAAGTACAAATTCATCATGTTGCCTGAATTGGACCCCTCTTGTGTTTAGAAAAAATGACACAGCCTCAAGGCCTCTATTATGAGGGATAGAGGAATATAAGGCCTCAACGTCAATGGAGGCAAGGAGGTATCCCTCATCCATTGTAATACCCTCCAATCTCCTAAGAAGATCCATGGAGTCTTGTATATACGATGGAAGAGATTCAACATAGGATCTCAGGATTTTGTCTAAGTAAATTCCCAGATTTTGGGTAATGTTCTTAATACCTGATACAATCGGTCTACCTTTTAATGGTTCCAATCCTTTATGGATTTTTGGGAGTCCATAAAAGGTAGCAGTCATGGGGGTCACTGGCTCAAGGAACTTAAGTTCGTTCGTGTCAATTATCCCTTGACTGAAGGCTTCACGAAGTATAGTTCGTAGTTCTCCCAAATATTGAGATGTTGGGTTCAAATTCAAGATCTCATATGATGAACTATCAGTCAGAAGATTCATGCACATCCTCCTGTAAATTTCAGAGTCCATAACCACCACGTTACCCCCTTTGTCTGAGGGTTTGATGGTCAGACTTGTGTCTTTCTCTAGTTCCCTCAGGGCCTCAATTTCGGACCGTGAACAGTTAAATGGTACAAAGCTAGTTTGCATTTTTTTGATGTCATTACTGACATCTCTCAAGAAAACATCAATAGGGGAGGCGTCTGAGACAGGGGGAGACTTAGTGCTATTCAATCGTAGGTTGGTAAATGGACCTTTCCCATCAGTCACGGGATGCGAGTCCTCAAGACCATATAATAGTCTTACGTCCTGTAATAAATCATTTGGAATACCTAGCTCCCTGCACATTTTCTTATCGTTTTTGGTAAAGTGCTTCCTCCACTTCAACTTCCTCACAAATAGATGAAGGTCCTTTATAATTTCAAAGGTGTCTGGCTTGTTTGTGGGTACAAAATTGAGCCCCTTGGATAATACCGATATCTCAGCTTTTGATAAGGCTCTGCTTGATAGATTAATTACTTGGGACCCATCGTCTGAAGTGGGGGGGGCCTGCTTCTTGCTCTCGTTAGGTAGGGCTGGTCTAAAAAATCGGCCTTAGCTCCCCTGCCTCTTTGGTTCCCTCTACCTCGTCCTCTCCCCCTTCTAGTTTTAGAGTGTTTGTTGAAGGAATCCGTATCCGATACGTCAGTTTCGGATGAAGATGCTTCTGTTTCAATATACCTCTTGTTATAAACCGATGAATATGCCTTATTATCCCTGAAATCTTGAAGGTCACGGAGGAATTGGGTGTGCTTCCTCTCCTTTAAATGATACTGATATTTCTCAATTGTTAGTTGTAATTGGTTTTCTTTCGTTTTGAAGTCTGGTTCAGACTCAAATTTTTTTGTAATTTTGATCTGTTCAGTCAGTTTGTTTTCTAAACTTTGTAGAGTTATTTTTTCTTCATCTAACAGGATCTGCATTAATCTAAGGGAACTATTAGTAGCCTCCTTTTCCCATCTTTTCATCAAGTTAGGGGTTCTTGATCTCCCTGCTGGTATTATCGGGATACGGAGACCCCTAGGGACAATAGAGTTCTTAATATAATTCTCAAGGGAGGAAAGCTCCCACCAGGATGTTATTTTATCTTTATATACTTTAGTCAACTCTTTGAAAGCAGCATTAAAAGTTGGTGTATATCGTTGTTGAGTAAATTCTCTATCAGAGAAAACTTCCTTGGCCTCCTCCAGCCACGATTGTGTGTTTAGTCCTGTAGTCAGGAACCCTGCCATATCATCAATATCAAAAGTTATAGGATCGGCCCTCTGCTTACTCTTAAATCCGCAGTAAGGAAGGGACTATACCAATCACCTAGTTATTTAAATATAGTTATTGCAAGGTGAAAAACATATAAAACTTAACATTTAATGCAAAAATTCCTTTAAAAACCACTATATTCATGAAAAGTAATACATCAACATCAACAAACATGGGTCACTGTGCTGTATGCAGTGTCAAAAAGCACAGGGCCCAAAAAGTAGCGCCATCTACACTACTAATCACAAGTAAAAAATGTACACAAGGTGATGCACGCCAGGTATCAGATAGCATCAAATGCAGGCAGTAGGCACTCAGTCTCGCAAGAGTGGCAGCCGGTCTATGTTCGCTGCCATGTGGAAGACTAGTAATAATACAGGTGTGTGCTATAATGATAATAGCAGTAACAGTGGTATGTAAAGGGTAAAAGATGGAATGTTCTTACCAATCCTGGGTATGAGATACGGACCATCTGGTTCTCACAGGTGAAAAAGGACCTAGGTATCCCTTACAGACTATACTCACACCTTGGTATTGCCCATAAACTCCCGTCCTCACAAGGACGGTCCACAGCTGTCCCTGGCGTGCAGCTTGCCCTTGCTCTTGTAGCTCCACGTTATCAGGTGATCTCAGAGCCATACGAAATGTCCCATTATCCCAACGCGTTTCTTCCGCAATCCCGCGAATTCATCAGGGGATATATAGATATCACTGGTGTCGGTGATTCTTAGATTTCCTTAGGTTGCATAGTGGTGGAGACCAGGCAGTAGTTCCTTTAGTCCCCAGGCCGTCCAGCTTAGTGAAGCCCAGACAAGGCGACTGGCGTGTGTAGCAACTTGCTGCGCTTTACCAGCTGTCTTTTAAGCAGCCGGTTCGTACACGCCACCTGCGACGCCTGCTTCCGGTTTGTGCCGATCACGTGACTGATCATGTGATCAGTCACATGGCCCCAGGGAGGCGGCGCGCCGCGCTGTGACTTCAGGAGAGGAGGGAAAAAACCCTCACCTCTCTCCGATACAATGTTGCGCCACATAGTCACAGCAATATGTATTATTCCACCGCCGCTGATACTTCTCAGAGGTGTGCAGTGAGCCCTTCATGTTTGTACATGTAGAATGGCTCGAACCCTGCCAACTCATTAGACGGTAGGTATACATATACAGTAAAATTAGGTGGTAATTAGTATGATATTTCTGGCAGTATTTAGATAAAACAAAAACATTCAATATATGGAAACTGGCTTACAGGAGAAGGCACAAAATTAAAGTATTACCCGAAAAAAAATTTTTTTCCTGGGATACTATTAGAGAATTTACTATTGCTGTTTACAGTTATTTGGGTCCTGTTACCAGCAAAGTGAAAACTACACATCAATAAATGATGCAAAACTTAAAGTTTCGTTGAGTCCGTTGGGGGTAACAGTGGCTAGCCTGTAAATCCAGCGGGTCTCAATTTGCAATATTTTTCGGTTCCAGTCCCCACCCCTGACATTTTGAGGTACCTGAACGAAACCATGAAACCTCAGCACATCGGCACACCCATGGTGATGTTCATGAACATGTTTTGCTACCGGGGTATCTCTCGAGTGCCTGATGTCGGCCAGGTGTTCGCCCACTCGTCTGCGAAATTGTCTAAAAGTTTTTCCAATATATTCTATGCCACAAGTACAGACCACCCTGTATATCACCCCCTTTGTTTTACAATTGATAAAGGAATTGATCTGAATTTCTTCCCCAGTCACATTCGCCACAAATTTCTGTGTGACTAGAATATAGGGGCAAGCTATACAGCCATCACATTTGAAGGAGCCCTTTGGTTTCATGGTATCCAGCCATGTATTTTTTGGATTGGTCGAAAAATGGCTATGTACCAAACGGTCTCGAAGGGACCTGCCCTTACGATAGGTGATAGATGGTACTGGTGTCAAGGCATCGGTAATATCGGTATCCATTAGTAAAGTCGGCCAGTGTCTCGTAATGATCTGTCTAATGGTGTCAGAGCCGTTATTAAACGTGGTGATGAATCGCACCAAGTTGTCCGAGCCCGTCTTAGTTCTCGGAACCAGAAGATTTTTCCTGTCCTTATTCAGGGCATTCTGAAAGGCATTCCTTAGTATTTTATCTGGGTAGCCTTTCTGCAAAAATCTCGTTCTCAGGTCATCGGCCTGCTTCAAAAACGAATGTCTATCAGAGCAATTTCTTCGTAAACGAAGATATTGGCCCCGAGGTATTCCTCTTTTTAGGGGGGCTGGATGGCCACTTTCCCACCTTAATAGGGAATTGGTCGCAGTCGCCTTTCTAAAAACCTCTGTCCGTAGAAGGCCATCAGGTCTTTTCGTGAGGAGTAGATCCAAAAAGGCCAGTTTATCACCACTGATCTCATGTGTGAATTTGAGGCCAATATTGTTATGGTTTAAATGTTCAACAAAATTTGAAAACTCCAGTTTGGATCCACTCCAGATGATCAAAATGTCATCAATAAAGCGTAGCCATAACACTATATGCCCTTGGTATGGATCGGTTATTGATGAAAAGACCATGGTGTCCTCCCACCAGCCCAGGAGCAAGTTAGCGTAGGTTGGCGCACACGGCCAACCCATCGCCGTGCCCCTGAGCTGGTGGTAGTACTTCCCATTAAACAAAAAGTAATTGTGTGTAAGACAAAATTGTAGAGCCTTAAGTACAAATTCATCATGTTGCCTGAATTGGACCCCTCTTGTGTTTAGAAAAAATGACACAGCCTCAAGGCCTCTATTATGAGGGATAGAGGAATATAAGGCCTCAACGTCAATGGAGGCAAGGAGGTATCCCTCATCCATTGTAATACCCTCCAATCTCCTAAGAAGATCCATGGAGTCTTGTATATACGATGGAAGAGATTCAACATAGGATCTCAGGATTTTGTCTAAGTAAATTCCCAGATTTTGGGTAATGTTCTTAATACCTCCGTGACCTTCAAGATTTCAGGGATAATAAGGCATATTCATCGGTTTATAACAAGAGGTATATTGAAACAGAAGCATCTTCATCCGAAACTGACGTATCGGATACGGATTCCTTCAACAAACACTCTAAAACTAGAAGGGGGAGAGGACGAGGTAGAGGGAACCAAAGAGGCAGGGGAGCTAAGGCCGATTTTTTAGACCAGCCCTACCTAACGAGAGCAAGAAGCAGGCCCCCCCCACTTCAGACGATGGGTCCCAAGTAATTAATCTATCAAGCAGAGCCTTATCAAAAGCTGAGATATCGGTATTATCCAAGGGGCTCAATTTTGTACCCACAAACAAGCCAGACACCTTTGAAATTATAAAGGACCTTCATCTATTTGTGAGGAAGTTGAAGTGGAGGAAGCACTTTACCAAAAACGATAAGAAAATGTGCAGGGAGCTAGGTATTCCAAATGATTTATTACAGGACGTAAGACTATTATATGGTCTTGAGGACTCGCATCCCGTGACTGATGGGAAAGGTCCATTTACCAACCTACGATTGAATAGCACTAAGTCTCCCCCTGTCTCAGACGCCTCCCCTATTGATGTTTTCTTGAGAGATGTCAGTAATGACATCAAAAAAATGCAAACTAGCTTTGTACCATTTAACTGTTCACGGTCCGAAATTGAGGCCCTGAGGGAACTAGAGAAAGACACAAGTCTGACCATCAAACCCTCAGACAAAGGGGGTAACGTGGTGGTTATGGACTCTGAAATTTACAGGAGGATGTGCATGAATCTTCTGACTGATAGTTCATCATATGAGATCTTGAATTTGAACCCAACATCTCAATATTTGGGAGAACTACGAACTATACTTCGTGAAGCCTTCAGTCAAGGGATAATTGACACGAACGAACTTAAGTTCCTTGAGCCAGTGACCCCCATGACTGCTACCTTTTATGGACTCCCAAAAATCCATAAAGGATTGGAACCATTAAAAGGTAGACCGATTGTATCAGGTATTAAGAACATTACCCAAAATCTGGGAATTTACTTAGACAAAATCCTGAGATCCTATGTTGAATCTCTTCCATCGTATATACAAGACTCCATGGATCTTCTTAGGAGATTGGAGGGTATTACAATGGATGAGGGATACCTCCTTGCCTCCATTGACGTTGAGGCCTTATATTCCTCTATCCCTCATAATAGAGGCCTTGAGGCTGTGTCATTTTTTCTAAACACAAGAGGGGTCCAATTCAGGCAACATGATGAATTTGTACTTAAGGCTCTACAATTTTGTCTTACACACAATTACTTTTTGTTTAATGGGAAGTACTACCACCAGCTCAGGGGCACGGCGATGGGTTGGCCGTGTGCGCCAACCTACGCTAACTTGCTCCTGGGCTGGTGGGAGGACACCATGGTCTTTTCATCAATAACCGATCCATACCAAGGGCATATAGTGTTATGGCTACGCTTTATTGATGACATTTTGATCATCTGGAGTGGATCCAAACTGGAGTTTTCAAATTTTGTTGAACATTTAAACCATAACAATATTGGCCTCAAATTCACACATGAGATCAGTGGTGATAAACTGGCCTTTTTGGATCTACTCCTCACGAAAAGACCTGATGGCCTTCTACGGACAGAGGTTTTTAGAAAGGCGACTGCGACCAATTCCCTATTAAGGTGGGAAAGTGGCCATCCAGCCCCCCTAAAAAGAGGAATACCTCGGGGCCAATATCTTCGTTTACGAAGAAATTGCTCTGATAGACATTCGTTTTTGAAGCAGGCCGATGACCTGAGAACGAGATTTTTGCAGAAAGGCTACCCAGATAAAATACTAAGGAATGCCTTTCAGAATGCCCTGAATAAGGACAGGAAAAATCTTCTGGTTCCGAGAACTAAGACGGGCTCGGACAACTTGGTGCGATTCATCACCACGTTTAATAACGGCTCTGACACCATTAGACAGATCATTACGAGACACTGGCCGACTTTACTAATGGATACCGATATTACCGATGCCTTGACACCAGTACCATCTATCACCTATCGTAAGGGCAGGTCCCTTCGAGACCGTTTGGTACATAGCCATTTTTCGACCAATCCAAAAAATACATGGCTGGATACCATGAAACCAAAGGGCTCCTTCAAATGTGATGGCTGGATAGCTTGCCCCTATATTCTAGTCACACAGAAATTTGTGGCGAATGTGACTGGGGAAGAAATTCAGATCAATTCCTTTATCAATTGTAAAACAAAGGGGGTGATATACAGGGTGGTCTGTACTTGTGGCATAGAATATATTGGAAAAACTTTTAGACAATTTCGCAGACGAGTGGGCGAACACCTGGCCGACATCAGGCACTCGAGAGATACCCCGGTAGCAAAACATGTTCATGAACATCACCATGGGTGTGCCGATGTGCTGAGGTTTCATGGTTTCGTTCAGGTACCTCAAAATGTCAGGGGTGGGGACTGGAACCGAAAAATATTGCAAATTGAGACCCGCTGGATTTACAGGCTAGCCACTGTTACCCCCAACGGACTCAACGAAACTTTAAGTTTTGCATCATTTATTGATGTGTAGTTTTCACTTTGCTGGTAACAGGACCCAAATAACTGTAAACAGCAATAGTAAATTCTCTAATAGTATCCCAGGAATTTTTTTTTCGGGTAATACTTTAATTTTGTGCCTTCTCCTGTAAGCCAGTTTCCATATATTGAATGTTTTTGTTTTATCTAAATACTGCCAGAAATATCATACTAATTACCACCTAATTTTACTGTATATGTATACCTACCGTCTAATGAGTTGGCAGGGTTCGAGCCATTCTACATGTACAAACATGAAGGGCTCACTGCACACCTCTGAGAAGTATCAGCGGCGGTGGAATAATACATATTGCTGTGACTATGTGGCGCAACATTGTATCGGAGAGAGGTGAGGGTTTTTTCCCTCCTCTCCTGAAGTCACAGCGCGGCGCGCCGCCTCCCTGGGGCCATGTGACTGATCACATGATCAGTCACGTGATCGGCACAAACCGGAAGCAGGCGTCGCAGGTGGCGTGTACGAACCGGCTGCTTAAAAGACAGCTGGTAAAGCGCAGCAAGTTGCTACACACGCCAGTCGCCTTGTCTGGGCTTCACTAAGCTGGACGGCCTGGGGACTAAAGGAACTACTGCCTGGTCTCCACCACTATGCAACCTAAGGAAATCTAAGAATCACCGACACCAGTGATATCTATATATCCCCTGATGAATCCGCGGGATTGCGGAAGAAACGCGTTGGGATAATGGGACATTTCGTATGGCTCTGAGATCACCTGATAACGTGGAGCTACAAGAGCAAGGGCAAGCTGCACGCCAGGGACAGCTGTGGACCGTCCTTGTGAGGACGGGAGTTTATGGGCAATACCAAGGTGTGAGTATAGTCTGTAAGGGATACCTAGGTCCTTTTTCACCTGTGAGAACCAGATGGTCCGTATCTCATACCCAGGATTGGTAAGAACATTCCATCTTTTACCCTTTACATACCACTGTTACTGCTATTATCATTATAGCACACACCTGTATTATTACTAGTCTTCCACATGGCAGCGAACATAGACCGGCTGCCACTCTTGCGAGACTGAGTGCCTACTGCCTGCATTTGATGCTATCTGATACCTGGCGTGCATCACCTTGTGTACATTTTTTACTTGTGATTAGTAGTGTAGATGGCGCTACTTTTTGGGCCCTGTGCTTTTTGACACTGCATACAGCACAGTGACCCATGTTTGTTGATGTTGATGTATTACTTTTCATGAATATAGTGGTTTTTAAAGGAATTTTTGCATTAAATGTTAAGTTTTATATGTTTTTCACCTTGCAATAACTATATTTAAATAACTAGGTGATTGGTATAGTCCCTTCCTTACTGTGGATTTAAGAGTAAGCAGAGGGCCGATCCTATAACTTTTGATATTGATGATATGGCAGGGTTCCTGACTACAGGACTAAACACACAATCGTGGCTGGAGGAGGCCAAGGAAGTTTTCTCTGATAGAGAATTTACTCAACAACGATATACACCAACTTTTAATGCTGCTTTCAAAGAGTTGACTAAAGTATATAAAGATAAAATAACATCCTGGTGGGAGCTTTCCTCCCTTGAGAATTATATTAAGAACTCTATTGTCCCTAGGGGTCTCCGTATCCCGATAATACCAGCAGGGAGATCAAGAACCCCTAACTTGATGAAAAGATGGGAAAAGGAGGCTACTAATAGTTCCCTTAGATTAATGCAGATCCTGTTAGATGAAGAAAAAATAACTCTACAAAGTTTAGAAAACAAACTGACTGAACAGATCAAAATTACAAAAAAATTTGAGTCTGAACCAGACTTCAAAACGAAAGAAAACCAATTACAACTAACAATTGAGAAATATCAGTATCATTTAAAGGAGAGGAAGCACACCCAATTCCTCCGTGACCTTCAAGATTTCAGGGATAATAAGGCATATTCATCGGTTTATAACAAGAGGTATATTGAAACAGAAGCATCTTCATCCGAAACTGACGTATCGGATACGGATTCCTTCAACAAACACTCTAAAACTAGAAGGGGGAGAGGACGAGGTAGAGGGAACCAAAGAGGCAGGGGAGCTAAGGCCGATTTTTTAGACCAGCCCTACCTAACGAGAGCAAGAAGCAGGCCCCCCCCACTTCAGACGATGGGTCCCAAGTAATTAATCTATCAAGCAGAGCCTTATCAAAAGCTGAGATATCGGTATTATCCAAGGGGCTCAATTTTGTACCCACAAACAAGCCAGACACCTTTGAAATTATAAAGGACCTTCATCTATTTGTGAGGAAGTTGAAGTGGAGGAAGCACTTTACCAAAAACGATAAGAAAATGTGCAGGGAGCTAGGTATTCCAAATGATTTATTACAGGACGTAAGACTATTATATGGTCTTGAGGACTCGCATCCCGTGACTGATGGGAAAGGTCCATTTACCAACCTACGATTGAATAGCACTAAGTCTCCCCCTGTCTCAGACGCCTCCCCTATTGATGTTTTCTTGAGAGATGTCAGTAATGACATCAAAAAAATGCAAACTAGCTTTGTACCATTTAACTGTTCACGGTCCGAAATTGAGGCCCTGAGGGAACTAGAGAAAGACACAAGTCTGACCATCAAACCCTCAGACAAAGGGGGTAACGTGGTGGTTATGGACTCTGAAATTTACAGGAGGATGTGCATGAATCTTCTGACTGATAGTTCATCATATGAGATCTTGAATTTGAACCCAACATCTCAATATTTGGGAGAACTACGAACTATACTTCGTGAAGCCTTCAGTCAAGGGATAATTGACACGAACGAACTTAAGTTCCTTGAGCCAGTGACCCCCATGACTGCTACCTTTTATGGACTCCCAAAAATCCATAAAGGATTGGAACCATTAAAAGGTAGACCGATTGTATCAGGTATTAAGAACATTACCCAAAATCTGGGAATTTACTTAGACAAAATCCTGAGATCCTATGTTGAATCTCTTCCATCGTATATACAAGACTCCATGGATCTTCTTAGGAGATTGGAGGGTATTACAATGGATGAGGGATACCTCCTTGCCTCCATTGACGTTGAGGCCTTATATTCCTCTATCCCTCATAATAGAGGCCTTGAGGCTGTGTCATTTTTTCTAAACACAAGAGGGGTCCAATTCAGGCAACATGATGAATTTGTACTTAAGGCTCTACAATTTTGTCTTACACACAATTACTTTTTGTTTAATGGGAAGTACTACCACCAGCTCAGGGGCACGGCGATGGGTTGGCCGTGTGCGCCAACCTACGCTAACTTGCTCCTGGGCTGGTGGGAGGACACCATGGTCTTTTCATCAATAACCGATCCATACCAAGGGCATATAGTGTTATGGCTACGCTTTATTGATGACATTTTGATCATCTGGAGTGGATCCAAACTGGAGTTTTCAAATTTTGTTGAACATTTAAACCATAACAATATTGGCCTCAAATTCACACATGAGATCAGTGGTGATAAACTGGCCTTTTTGGATCTACTCCTCACGAAAAGACCTGATGGCCTTCTACGGACAGAGGTTTTTAGAAAGGCGACTGCGACCAATTCCCTATTAAGGTGGGAAAGTGGCCATCCAGCCCCCCTAAAAAGAGGAATACCTCGGGGCCAATATCTTCGTTTACGAAGAAATTGCTCTGATAGACATTCGTTTTTGAAGCAGGCCGATGACCTGAGAACGAGATTTTTGCAGAAAGGCTACCCAGATAAAATACTAAGGAATGCCTTTCAGAATGCCCTGAATAAGGACAGGAAAAATCTTCTGGTTCCGAGAACTAAGACGGGCTCGGACAACTTGGTGCGATTCATCACCACGTTTAATAACGGCTCTGACACCATTAGACAGATCATTACGAGACACTGGCCGACTTTACTAATGGATACCGATATTACCGATGCCTTGACACCAGTACCATCTATCACCTATCGTAAGGGCAGGTCCCTTCGAGACCGTTTGGTACATAGCCATTTTTCGACCAATCCAAAAAATACATGGCTGGATACCATGAAACCAAAGGGCTCCTTCAAATGTGATGGCTGGATAGCTTGCCCCTATATTCTAGTCACACAGAAATTTGTGGCGAATGTGACTGGGGAAGAAATTCAGATCAATTCCTTTATCAATTGTAAAACAAAGGGGGTGATATACAGGGTGGTCTGTACTTGTGGCATAGAATATATTGGAAAAACTTTTAGACAATTTCGCAGACGAGTGGGCGAACACCTGGCCGACATCAGGCACTCGAGAGATACCCCGGTAGCAAAACATGTTCATGAACATCACCATGGGTGTGCCGATGTGCTGAGGTTTCATGGTTTCGTTCAGGTACCTCAAAATGTCAGGGGTGGGGACTGGAACCGAAAAATATTGCAAATTGAGACCCGCTGGATTTACAGGCTAGCCACTGTTACCCCCAACGGACTCAACGAAACTTTAAGTTTTGCATCATTTATTGATGTGTAGTTTTCACTTTGCTGGTAACAGGACCCAAATAACTGTAAACAGCAATAGTAAATTCTCTAATAGTATCCCAGGAATTTTTTTTTCGGGTAATACTTTAATTTTGTGCCTTCTCCTGTAAGCCAGTTTCCATATATTGAATGTTTTTGTTTTATCTAAATACTGCCAGAAATATCATACTAATTACCACCTAATTTTACTGTATATGTATACCTACCGTCTAATGAGTTGGCAGGGTTCGAGCCATTCTACATGTACAAACATGAAGGGCTCACTGCACACCTCTGAGAAGTATCAGCGGCGGTGGAATAATACATATTGCTGTGACTATGTGGCGCAACATTGTATCGGAGAGAGGTGAGGGTTTTTTCCCTCCTCTCCTGAAGTCACAGCGCGGCGCGCCGCCTCCCTGGGGCCATGTGACTGATCACATGATCAGTCACGTGATCGGCACAAACCGGAAGCAGGCGTCGCAGGTGGCGTGTACGAACCGGCTGCTTAAAAGACAGCTGGTAAAGCGCAGCAAGTTGCTACACACGCCAGTCGCCTTGTCTGGGCTTCACTAAGCTGGACGGCCTGGGGACTAAAGGAACTACTGCCTGGTCTCCACCACTATGCAACCTAAGGAAATCTAAGAATCACCGACACCAGTGATATCTATATATCCCCTGATGAATCCGCGGGATTGCGGAAGAAACGCGTTGGGATAATGGGACATTTCGTATGGCTCTGAGATCACCTGATAACGTGGAGCTACAAGAGCAAGGGCAAGCTGCACGCCAGGGACAGCTGTGGACCGTCCTTGTGAGGACGGGAGTTTATGGGCAATACCAAGGTGTGAGTATAGTCTGTAAGGGATACCTAGGTCCTTTTTCACCTGTGAGAACCAGATGGTCCGTATCTCATACCCAGGATTGGTAAGAACATTCCATCTTTTACCCTTTACATACCACTGTTACTGCTATTATCATTATAGCACACACCTGTATTATTACTAGTCTTCCACATGGCAGCGAACATAGACCGGCTGCCACTCTTGCGAGACTGAGTGCCTACTGCCTGCATTTGATGCTATCTGATACCTGGCGTGCATCACCTTGTGTACATTTTTTACTTGTGATTAGTAGTGTAGATGGCGCTACTTTTTGGGCCCTGTGCTTTTTGACACTGCATACAGCACAGTGACCCATGTTTGTTGATGTTGATGTATTACTTTTCATGAATATAGTGGTTTTTAAAGGAATTTTTGCATTAAATGTTAAGTTTTATATGTTTTTCACCTTGCAATAACTATACTCAATATATTTGGCGCACAAAAGGAAGAACAAATGAGCATCAGAAAAGAGAAACCACATTCATTAATGGTTTTAGAAGTTGTCTAACTGTTGGTCTAATTGTGCACAAAATAGGTCATAAAACTAAAAGTGTCGGGATTGAGCGTCAAAATTGAGTGACAAACAAACGATGTGGGGGCGTTAAATTGTGGCGCCGACACATCATAAATATTGCGCACATGTTGTAAATCTGAAGAAAAGCAATGGGTTACTAAAAAAATGGCATAAATCCAAAAATTGAATGCCCCCCCCCACCTGATGTGTAGATTGTTATCCTTCATCCAGGACCATTCAAGAAGGAACAGAAAATTGAGTGATAAAGGGAAACAACCTCCACTTATACAATTGTACAGGCTACCCAAAAGAAATTTATTTGGACAGAATTTTGTACGTCCGCAAAATTTTGTAACCATTCCCTCCATTAGAGAAGTGAAGGAGGTCTTTCTAAAATCCAAGGAAAAACAATTCTCCCCGGCTTAGAAAAAAAGGCTTAACAATTATTTTGCAATAAATCACTCCTATTGATGTAGCTATGATTTCTCCTGCTCCCATGCTAATCTCTGGCTATCAGACACAGCCAAAGACGATAGGGAGAAGAAAAGAGCGGTTTGTTACCGCTTCTGCCGTCTCCTTTCTTCACTGCATAGTGCTGAAGTTGCTGAAGTAGCGCTATGCTGTGAATACAGGAGCTGTCACTATCGCCGGCTCTGTATATCCAGTGGTCACGTGATCGCTAGGTCTACAGAAATTAATCATAGCTGCTGTGTAATGCTCTGATTAGACACAGGTTACAGATGAAAACTTGGGAAAAATTTGGAAATATAAAAATAAAAACCCTTGAAATGTACTATAAAGTTGAAAATCACACACCAACAAAATATTCATAAATAATTGGACAGAAACTTAAATATTTCCCAATCAAATAAAAATACATCCCTCTTTACACTATAAAAAACATTGTAATATTTGCCCCATTTGCCCAAGACTATACATGTCGTTTATAATGGTCATTTTGTGTTAATTTTAAGACTGAAAAAAGTGCATTTAACATTTTAAAATTTTTAACAAACCTGATGTGGCAAAAAATAGTGCAATTTTTTTGTAAGTCATGGCCCTTAGACTAATAAGTATGAAATTGTTGGTGGTAGATGTCCATTAAGTCACCAGAGGATAATATCCACAGCTCAGGTAGACAGCTACTGTAGGTCTAGAATAGGTTGCTCCAGACAGAATCCTTACATATTATCAGAACTACCGGGCAAATGTTAAAAATCCTCCTAGGATACAAAATGTGACTCGACAGATGATAGTGAGAGCCAAATCTTGCTTTATAAGACGCCAACCCTATTGATTACAAGGCTGTCCTGAATCTTCATACATCCATACAACCATAGGGGGTAATGCTAGCGCCCAGGGGCAAGAAAGGACTTTTTTTTTTTTAAAGTTGCAAAAATTCTGCAGACTCAGCTGCTTGCTATATCAATCTCTAAGATAAATCAAACAAGTCCAAAACCTGGACAAACCAAAAAAAAAAACATACAAATGTTCAGACAAAAGATAAATGACCCCCAATGTGAATTATTGCTTCCAAAAAGTTCCTTATTGGAACAGAAAAAAGGCATATTGGATTTTATCACCACTCACAAAGATGGTGATCCCGTACTTCTTTTTGAGTTGTGGAGTGAGCGTGGACACTACTGCTACAATTACATCCTACAAGACTACTGGAGATAAGTACAATGCTCGGAGTGCTGTTCCTAATTGTAGATGTGGAACCCCTGTTCTAATTTTTTTGGGGGTTCAAGTTGTTGAAATCGAACTGATTAGCAAGTTATCCCTTTTCTAGTAACTTGGAGACTCCTTTAAAATTTAGATCAATATCTAAGCCCAAGAAGAAGCCCTAATGAACCCTCATTAGTAGCCAAGAAAAGTAGAAAAATGTATTAAACTAAAACTCCAGGCACTGTGACACTGTAGGGTTTTAAAGGGTTTTCCAATGAAAGAAAATTCTCAAATCTCAATCTCCTAGTGAAGTTTACACAATTAAGAAAATTTTTAACCCTTACTACACGATTTTATTCCCTGGAATGTGGGCAGGGACTCTCTAAGCAGACACATTGGGGCACATTTACTTACCTGGTCCTTCTCCGACGAGGTTTCGGGTCTTCTGGCGATTCATTAAGGTCGTGCGCCCTATGTCCACTAGGTGTCACTGCTGTGCCGAGGTCCACCGAGGTCCGCCGGAGTTCACCATCCTATTCCTGGTGCATGTAAAAAATACTGGGGTAGATTTATCAAGCAGTCTGAAAGTCAGAATATTTCCAGTTGCCCTTGGCAACCAATCACAGTACTGGTAAAATGAAAGCTGAGCTGTGATTGGTTGCCATGAGCAACTAGAAATATTCTGACTTTCAGACAGCTTGATAAATCTGCCCCACTGTGTTTTTTTCCTAATCTGTCGAATTCCGACGAATATGAGCAATTTTGGCCCTTAGTAAAGGAGCCCCATTATGATCCATCTAGTTCTATGAGCTGAATATGTAGTTAGTTTATCAGAGTATAAGGTTTTTATACACTTCTAAACATTGCACTAGTATCTGACACATAGAAAGAGATATGAGACTGATGAGAGAGGATGAGATCCATGAGATGCCTGTTACACACTATGACACAGTTAGCTCTCCTACATCTCTTCAATTCCACAACACACTAGATCTACTGTGCCTTTCTTCCCCTCCTCAGATAAAGAATGTATCTGTCTGTAGCTTTACACTCCTCACCCTGCTGCCAGCAGGAAGTCAGTGTATGTGTCAGTGAGTGAGCTTCTTCCTGGAATGGGAGGGGCTAGAGTGCAAGGAGCAGTGAGAGGGACATGTCAATGGGGCAACTGAAATTGAGTACACCAGGACTGATAGAGATAGGTTGGAATTATATATGTGAAATGCTGTATTTTTGTTAAAACAGTGAATTAAAGAATGTGTTATTTTGTAATCCTGCATACATTTAAGAAACTTGTCTTCGTGTGAATACCCATTCAATGGAAATCTTTACCTGTGCTGTTCTTTAAAGTAAACCTACCATCTTGAATCTACCATGAAGGTAGATCCAATGGTAGGTTCTTAGTAATGTTCTACATATTATCTTTCCCTAATTGTTTATTATTTTCTAACCTGATCCAAACTTTAACATTTTTGGAAGAAGCTATTGGGGTATTGAGTAGCCTGTGGGAACAAAGGCCACTCCTTCATATGTGAAAGCACCTGCTTAGTGCCGGCAGCAGACACAGTGGCAGTCAAGGGGCTGATGTGCATGCGCAAGACTGACGTGTCCCACGGCCTGAAAACAGTTTGTGTTCAAGCGGAACACAGAAGGAGGTAGGACAGCCTCTCCAGTAGCCTTTGTTCCCACAGTCACTCAATGCCTCAATAGCCTCCGCCGAAAATTTGCGTAATAGCTACATAAATTTTAAATTCGGTTAGCAAGTGATATAGGATTAAATTAAAACAGTTTAGGGCTTAGAATTTTAAGGGGAAACCTACCATCGGATCTACCTTAATAGGTAGATTCCTGATGTGAGATTCCTTATAAATTTTTCAAAATCTATGGCTAGCTCAGGAACCCATAGCTTTCTATTTGACACATTTGCGGTGCGGTGCCTGCATCATGCCTCAGTGTCCCATAAGCGTGCTGACTGCCTGATCTGCAAAGTATAGAGCTGGTCCTATTCCTGCCCGTGTGGCCAGTCTCAGGGTAAGCAGTCGTGTGCATGTAACTTAACATGTAGATGTATTTAACACTTACATAATAGCTATTGCAATCTTCCGTAAAATAAGAAAATAAAAATGCATATTATATTATATCACATCTATGTTACATCTTTCTCTGGCAAATACCTAGATTTAACTCCACATAGAGATATGTTCCCCATGCTAAGTGTTTCTTGTTTGCTGTTACAGTGTTTATATAGTTTCATAAAGCAATTGCAAACCAGGGATGACAGGAGGCGGGCTCTGCTGTACAGCTTTATTGACACACGTGCAGCAGGTCTTGTCTTCCTTCTGTTACCCTTTCATGGCATCATCATTTGGGTATTGAGCTGTAAAATAAAAGAGCTGAATGTTTACAGTGAGAGGACATAGGAGCAGTCAGAACAGTGATATTCACACCTTCCTCTAATCCTTGCCTTACATTAGGAATGACATCATGGCTCTGCAGGGGCAGGGGTGACATTTTGAGCCCCCGACCATTATGGTGCATTAATCCCGTCTCCTTACAAGACTAATTTCACAGCCATTAACATAAGACATGAAAGATGGAGCTGACCTAGCTGGAACTTGATCATCTAATCCACTTAAAGGATAATTGCATCTTATTCACATTTGCCCTTTTGAACTGACAGTTGTCGATGTAAAATCTATGGTATTTGTGCAGCGCTAAATAGAGGAAGTCCATATAAACCGCCCTGAAATTCCAGGAAGGGAATGATAAGGCTTTGCTCACCCTAGCATCATGGCTTTTTAGAGAAGCCATTGTCCACAATGATCACTTTGTGTGGAACTAACCATAAACCACTCAAATTCCAGGCAGCACCTTTAAGCCTATTGCCTACGAGTGGGTTTGATATGTGCAACTTGCATCAAACTTGCATCGTGTGCTCACTGGAACGTCCCACCTGAATGATCATAAACCACATTGTCAGTTCAGTTCCATTTTATAAACCTTCAGGTTGGATGTTCCAGCAAGCACACGTTCAAAGGGAATCTATCATCAGTTTGACCATAACAAACTGTAGACAAAACTAGGTATGTTAAAATGGGCATTGCAAATATAAATGCCAAAAGTTTGTTCATTATTACTAGAGTAGACAGTGATTTTTAAACTTGCTGATTTTAAACTTGCCCCTGACATTTACTCTCCAGGAAAAGTATAGGGGATGAGGGAAAGGGACCTCCTGCCTGCCCATGGCTCTGTCTTTTCCTTACGATTCTGTACTTCACCTTGACCACCACCGCGAGCAAAGTCGCGTCTGTGCAGCCACCTTGTGTTATCCCACTGCAGCAAGTCCAACCTGTTTTGCAGCGGGCTCTGGTGAAAACCAGGTGCCACTTAGACTCCACTCCCAGGTGTCGTCTTACGTCATTGCTTGCAGTGGTTCAGAGGGTCCACTACCTCGGACCCTGACACCTGAACCCTACTGGACAGTTTTGAAAATGTCTAGAAAAAGGGATATGACTTTAAGGAGTCTTTAATTGCACTAAAATGCTCCTTAGTTGTTGGAAAATATTGGTCAAATAGAAGCCAAAGAACGGTAGTTTAAGGAAAGGATGTTGATGAGTCTGGTGCATCTTCTGCCTGTCTGGACTAGTTCTAAGCTGAATACATTTTAGATAGTGACAATAAATCTCTCCCATTATGTATTCCGTCAGTAGTTTGTAATATTGTTGAGTGACAAGTTTACTCGGTCTATTAACATGAAACTTTCCTCGAATTTTATGACTACTACTTTAATCCTAATAATGTTTTAATCCCCTGTAAACCCTATAGGGATCAACTGTTTTATTACCCCAAGTGCACTCTGACTACACCGATAATACTGAACTTCATTCTATTCGCATCAACTCGACTGTCTAGAATAGGAGTGCTACGCCTTACGTTGTTTTCTACTTTGGGGGCTGGGCAAATTACACTACCAATAATGTTAAGCCATTCAGATTTTTGTATAATATTCTACCCTAAACATTGACAGATGGTGTTTGTGCACAAGAACAATTACAATGAAATTAAAGAAATGCCCCTTCTTTGAGAGAACCACCTCTTTATCTAGACCAGATTTACAGATTTTTGTGCATGGCCATTATTTGTAAAGAGGACCATCCTTCTACAAAACCTTTGTTATTTATGGATTATGATCATCTCATAGAAGTTTCTTAAGCTAATTTGTCATGTGAGCCCTCTTCCTATTAGTCCATATAAGATATGTTTGTCTCTAAAGTATATTTTTGTAAAAACAATCTCAATCTCAAAATCTCAAAAAGATCAATAAGATCACATCATTGTAGATACTGTTAATCCACCACATCAGGAGAAACAGTAAGCTTTGAGAAGGTCATGTTCTCCATAATTCATATAAAAGGCTTCATGTTTTATAAAGTATGACCCCCGTACCATGGAGATTATGGGAAAAACTTCCCAGGACTTCACAATACATTATCAGTACCTCTCCAAATATTACTAAGAATGTAAAATACTTATATCCCACCTTGCTGCTCCTTCCAGGAGACTCCGATATGTTGCAATCTCCTCTTCTAGTCTTTTCTTTAAGCTCAATAGGAGAATAAATTCAGAGTGCTGGTTGCCAACATCTCGGTGTGTTTTCTGAAGTAGCGTCTCTATATTTCTAATATTATCTTGCATGTCTGCCAGCTGTATGACATGCTGGGCTTCAATGTTCTCCAACATGGAAATTGCTACATTTTTCTGTCAATATAGTAAAGATAATATTAGAGTTAGGTATCATGAATTTGAATGAACCATGAATACAGAACGTGTAATGAGACACATGGGGGGTCAGTTATCTTTATTTTTCTTCCTGTTTTTCCTTTTTGATACTTTTTTGGGCGTATTGCAATTTTTAGCGCCTTTTTGGGGAAAAAACTTTTTGTTGTCTGTAAGACATATTTATTTTCTATTCCAGATGTGCTAAATGATGCATTTATCACCATATTCATGAAAACCAAAACAGTACATTCATTTGTGGGAAATACGTGCTCGATGTCATGGCTTCTTTGCTTATCCACAAGTATGGCCTTTTTAAAATATGTGCCATCCTTTATTGTGTTCCTGGATCTAACGCAAAGGTTGGGATTTGCTCTGCCTCCTTCTCCACGCTGCTCCATGCTGCATGCTTGTTTTAATTTGGACGCCCAGGTGGTTTAATATTGCAGTTCCGGATAAGGAACTTCTTCTTCATCATAGATTAAAATTGCTTAATATCGTGCGCCGAACACAAGCACAAAAAAACTTAGAAGCACCAATATTGATAAATGCCCCCCATGGTGTCCATTAAAAGGTGCCATGTTTTTCACAAATCATAGAACTCCATGGGCAACACTTTGTGGCTAACTACAGCATTGAAGTTCTGGAGACAAGAAATAAGCTCATGTGCATGAGTAGTCCTGAGAAGCTGATAGACACAATGGAAATGGCTTAAAAAAAGGTATTATTCTAAAAATGGAGCAAAGACTGGGTGTGGCAGCATGAACAATGACAGCTGCATATTATGTTATTACTGAATTGAATGACAAACAATAGAGTGTGTGAGGAGAAAATCACAAAAATCAAGGAGCAAAGACGTATTGTCTCATAAGGTGGAAAATAATCTATAAAAGAGAAAATAGGAAAGCACCATAATGAAGAATATATGATAGTAAGCATTACAATGTCACCTAATCTAATAATATAAGATTAAATAGTATAGTAACCTGATAAGTATAATACAATATAATATTGTAGACATCGCATAATAAAAATGTACAGCTCCAAAGTGTGGTTTACTAGTAGTTAAAGGTAAAAACTGAGTAGAGCTTTAGAATAAAGGGAAGTACAGAGGGAGACGATTAATCTATATGGCCTTAACATACATATTCCACTTACGCTACCTGCACACAATCACGGCAGTGTGAATGAGCCCTTAGAACTGCATGGGGATGTGTGTTAGCTGTTAAAACAATTAGCACAGGGCCCAAAACGAACTCATGTGGAATTATGGGAATATCTGAGCATGCTCAGTTTTCATTACAATAAATACTGACCTTACTCAGTTCAGCCTCAGATTCAATTTCTAGTTCTTGCACCTTTTGTCTGTATTCGTTTAACTCCTTCTTGTACTTCTCCAACTCACTTGTGTTTATTTGTATTTCAATATTCCACTCTTGCACCTGTAAAAAGCAGACTCATAGTTTACCTTTATTGTCTTCACATTACTAATTTTATATTTGTGTAGCTGCATAAAAGGGGTTCTCCAAATTCAAAATGCTGATAGAGTCAAAACAATAAAAATAGCTGTACTTACCCCAATTTTAGTGCTCCCTCCCCTTTATATGCCTGATCTGCAGCCAATCACTGACCCAGGTGGTCTTGTATGGTATACGGCTAAGACTAGTGATTGGCTACAGCAGTGATGGGTGCTATGTATCACCTCTGCAGACATTTAGGCAGGTGCTGGTAAGCAGACCCCCACCTGGCTGATATTGATGACCTTTACTATGGATATGTCATCAATATCACTAGCCTGAAAAATCTCTTAAGATTTGTGGTTAATGAAGACAACATAAGACAAAACAAGGGTTGGTACCAAGCCCTCTGCTAATGACCGAAAAGATCCTGGAGCTCCCATTATAGAAAAATAGGGGGGATTGAAAGATAAGACTATCCCTATCCTATTTATGTTTACAGAGAACTACATATTTTGGTAAAAAAAAGGTTTACCCTCAAAATACTTCATGTGGTCTACATACAGTGTTTTGAGGGTAAACCTTCTTTTTTTTGACCAAAACATAAATAGGATAGTGATACTCTACTCTTTCAATTCTCGTATTATTATATACATACATGAAACACAAAGTTTATACAAATACAATTATTCAAACACTTTCCTACACATCAATAATCATATGGCTTTAAATCAATTTTCATTTGCATCTTTTTTCTCATATGCAAAAATTCTAAGCTACTTTGACCTTTGTGCCAAAAAGATTCCATGCAAAATGATGTACAAATGGAAAGGAGTTTATTAGAGATGAGCGAGTATACTCGTCCGAGCTTGATGCTCGTTCGAGTATTAGCATACTCGAAACGGCTCGTTGCTCAGACGAGTATTTCCCCTGCTCGATAACGAGCATTTAATTAAGAAAACACAGTGAAGAACAGTGAAGAATACAATGAAAACAGTGAACACAGTGAACACAGGATCATTTAAGTGAAGAACACAGTGAAGAACACATTGCAGATGTTACGTACATCTGCTAACTTTTCCGAAAACACGCGTGTCGAGCGGTGTTCTTCACAATAGTATGTGAAGAACAATATGTGTGAAGAACACATTGCAGATGTATGGAAAATCTGCAATGTGTTCTTCACACATATTGTTCTTCACATACTATTGTGAAGAACACCGTTCTGCACGCGTGTCTTCGGATAAGTTAGCAGATGTACGCGAACATCTGCAATGTGTTCTTCACTGTGTTCTTTCAATGTGTTCTTTCAGTGAAAACATCTGCAATGTGTTCTTCTTCAGTGTCTTTCAATGTGTTCTTTCAGTGAAAAATGCTCGAGTCTCCCATTAACTTCAATGGGGTCCGTTATTCGATACGAGCACTTGAGCATCGGGAAAAGTTTGTCTCGAATAACGAGCACTCGAGCACTTTAGTGCTCGCTCATCTCTAGAGTTTATACAATGGGGCTCATTTACTTAGAGTCATGCGCTGCACTTTCGTCAGACTTTGCGCCTTTTTCGGGTTTGCACAGCTTGGACAGGTATTTAACGTGTGTCTGCGCTGGGATAGTGTTGCACAAAATTGTTTTTTGCCGCAGCTGAGCTTGCTTCCATTCAACACAAATTGGGGGGCATGCCGTCAGACGCCCCGATTGATTCCGACTGAGCGCGGGATTTAACTTTCAAATAGTGTCGCAACACAATACACTTACATGCACCAGGAAGAAGAAGGTGAACTCCGGCGGACCTGAGCGAGGAAGCGACACATACAGGATATCGGGATCACAAACTTAGTAAATCGCGGCGCAGTGAATTATCGTCGGACAATGCACTCTCAGTGAACTCCGGGGACAGAGTAAGTAAATGTGCCCCAATATGTAACTTAGTTGTGACTGGTAACATGCTGTTTTCCAATTCAAGCTGAACTGAACAAGACCCCTGGGGTCTTGGATAAAATAACAAATATAGGGTTTTATTATATAAATTGGTCATTACAATTAGCTTAAATGGGAGCTTGATACATGAGATGCTTTAGAGGGTATACAGACCAACTTTAAACAGGCATGCTAACTTGGGCTGCCCATAGAACTGCTACAAAGCACCCTACTATTGCCATAAATTGGATGTGTTTGTGCTTTGAGACTGTCTCTGAACACAAAGCTGTTACAGTGAATTCAGTAAAGTTCACAAGTATGAAAAGGGCTGTCCAGGATCAGAAGAACATGGAAGATTTTTACCAAAACAGTGGTACAGTGTCTAGTCTTGCAGAACTGAAATGACTAGCATTCGGCCTCAGTACCAACACATGCACTGTTCTTGGAAGAAAGCTGTTCTTTTCTAACTTTGGACAATAGGTTAAGCTTTCTATAGTGGTGGCTTAGGGTACAACCGAGAAACTTTACTCCAGAGCTGTGACCATTAATACCAGAAAATTAACAATTCCAGAAATGTTGAACCCTTTGTAACTTGTTAATATTTATGGGGGTTCTACGAAAAGAGAGCTCACCAGTCACCATTTACTCACATTCTGAACAATATTCCAAAGTTCTGATCACTTACCTTTTTCTCATACATATTTTTTGCCTCCAGACGCTGTTTTTCAACCAACTGCTCATACTGTGCCCTCATCTCCTCCATGATTTTACCAAGATCAACAGGAGGCGCTACATCTACCTCCACATTGACACTGCCTGTTGCTTGTTTACGAAGATCATCCATGTCCTGATCAGTGAAATAAATACTATGTATAAACATATAATGTATAAAAAAAATTACTTTCTAACTGTAGTTCACAATTTGTATTGTAGAAAGAATATTTCAGCAAATTATATGGTTTTTATTTTGTTAATGTTAAAACAATGTTATGTGGGTAGAAAGTTCTTTGGGTACATGGTAAAAAGTCAACTGACTCCATTTTCCAAAAGAAGAGTAGATGGAATCTATGGCATAAAATATTTGGCATATTATTTTGATATCAAGGTTTTGAATTATCTGGAAGTATGTTTAAATTCAGTAAAACGGAGGCAGAGCTGTATTAAGATTTTTGGGGTCACATCCAAAGATTAGAATCCAGCTATTATTTGATCCATTGCAACAGCCATACATGCAAATGTTTTACAGCCTTGGATTAATGGAGGTGCCTGGTAAATTCCATAAGAGACACATAAATTTGTGACTATCTGTCCATCTGGATTTTCAAATGGAAATCAGGAGTCACACAACAGATGAGGACACCAAGGTATATGAAGGAGGGAAGAAGAGAATGAATGTAGTAATATAAACCAGATAGAGATATTAACCCATTTTACACTGGCCATCTATTTTAAATGTAAGCCACTTATTGGCCAAACACTGAAAGAAATTAACTCTAATTTACTTTTCCACCCAAAGGCATATGGATATTCAGCTGCACAAAGGCCCAGGTAGTCACTCTGGTCCCAGTAAGTCTTCATACAAGCATCCTACTTCTTACACTATAATGTTCCTATCAACCATAGATTTGGCTTTCTCAATCAGGCCCCTTCTTGGTCATAGTAGCTGTAAAACAGAAATTCTGGAGATGGGAATGCTGACCTCTATGTGGTTCTTTTTGAGGTAGATAATTTCCTCATTCAGACTTTCGATTTGCATCTCAAGGTCAGCCCTGGTAATTGTAAGCTGGTCAACCACCTTGCGTAATTCCAATGTGTCTTTTTCCACTGAGAGTCGGACAGCTTGCTCACTTTCAAACCTAAAGTAGGAAATACAACATACTTTATAAGGAACATCTGCAATCCAGAAGGGATCAACGTTTTTTAGTGTGGGATTTATTTATGTGTTTCCTGAGTTATGTTATACAGTATATCAAGCAATTTGGAATTTAGCACTTTGTCTTTTTCCAGATGCCCCAGATTCCCTACAATTATCATAGCAGACAATTTTTGTCCTTGCCCTTCTGTGTTGTTCATTGCTACTATACATGCATGTATTAACTTACAAAGATAGTGTCAGACCCTTGCCAACTAAAGCATAGTACAGTAGCACTGGTGGAGATCCCCTAATGATGTTTACACTTACTTTGCAATTTTAGTCAGTTTTATTGCTGTTTTTAGTCATATCCCTAAGTGATGGTCGGTGTAATATTCAGTAGTATGCCCTAGCTGAGCAGGCATTTCATGATTCCTCTGTGCTATGAGATACTGTGTGCTGACAATGTGCTTAGATTATCAGAGTACAGGGTTTATCTAAACTTTCATTTAGCTTCTGAAGATTTTACTAATATTTGAAACCTAGAAAAAGAAATATGAGACAGATCAGAGTCATGAGATGAGTCATGATGATATACAACACAATGACACAAGGAGCACTGTTACCTAATGTCACCTATAAAATACTACTATGGCACTACTATGCCTTCATCCCCTCAGCTGATCTGCAAAGTTTGTAGCTTCTCTGCACGCTGCTGCTGGACAGGAAGTGCCTTTGTCTGTAGTGCTCTATTCCTCTTGCCCCTCCCCCAGCAGTACAATAGAAATTATTCAGCCCAGAGGAATCTTTTAGACCATAGTCAGGATTTTATGGTCACATCCATGGTCAACCAAAATGTTAACACAGAGACAAGTTGGAATTATATCTGTGAAATCCATTTTTTTTGTTAGTATTTTTAAGAATCTGCTCTGCTATGATCGCTTGTTCAAGATCTTATTCTCATAACACAGTATAATACAGATGCATTACACTATGTTATGCTCCGGCTGCCGGAGAAGATTGTGCACATATTGCAGGATTGTGTGGTATCCACGGGAGTCCAAATCTGTACACATGGCCCTTACATGCTCGTGACCGCAGAGTGCAAGGGGTCAACACCCATGATCTGAGGAATCTGTATATTATAGCCGACACCCGCACCTTCTGAAACCAGCGGCGTTCAGCGACCGGTGCCAGAAGTGGGACGTAGTACTACGTCATGATGCGGTAAGTCCCTGCCGCCTGTGACATAGTACCACATCCAAAGTCGGTAACAGGTTAGATAAAAAATTCTGCTGCTTGACCAGCCATCAGGCGCCATCTTACATACAAGTCAGTCTGGCTGTTCAGCAGATGCCATCACTACCTCCTTATACCAGGACAGGTGGAAGGAGGATTACAGAGAACAATAAGATATGCACGATAGGGACTGGGAAGACACAGACCAGACTGAGAAGTAAATAGTTGTGTATAATACTGCTGTGCTGACCCCCTTCTCTCGGGGGTTTCTAGACATGTCTCAGCCTAGAGAGAAGGGGTGGTACGCAGAACAGGTTTGTGGATGATACTGTGGTGAATAATAGATTCTTCATTATTAAACTGTTCAGCTGAAAGGGGAGGAGGTGCACTGTGTGTGGAAACATGAGGGAAGACTGTAGACAGGACAGAGCTGAAATACATCACAGGTCCTGGCTTCCCTAAATTACTGAGCAGAGGGTGCATAGCTCAGCCCCTTCAACGTCTTCTCCGGAGATCGTCCTGTTATCTCCAGTAGTGATTCTTCTTGACAACTAGAATGCAGGTCTAAATGGAGAGGATCTAAAGCAGGCAGAAGGAAAAGCAATGACAGGGAAATGGCTGTAATAACTTATTGAATTTATATTGGAAAAATGTTACTTTTCAGCTACTGCAGCTATAGAAAAAGAATGATATAAATGTAAGAGATTTACGCTGTAACGCTAACAATAAAGTTCTACGGTATCATAATCTTCTTTGAGATTTCTCTTTTCTCATCTGAAGTACTATGCCCCAGCCTTTAGTCATCTACCTTTGTCAGTCTGTACCTTATTGTGGGAATAAGTTGCTTGCCCTATGCATGGGCTGCAATTAAGGGGCCCAAGTGTACAACATATGAGGTATTCATTTATACAGTTTTAGAAAAAATTTTTCATCTTACTTCATTTTGAAGTCATCTGCTGCCAGTTTTGCATTATCAATTTGAAGTAAAATACTGGCATTTTCAAGAGTTGCATCAAGGATCTAAAAAATAAAAGTAGCAATAAAGTAATAAATATATTTATCAGTATTAAGAAACCAGGGAACCTCTACTGAGACACAATTGTCTGTGTCAATCTTGTTTGTAATGTGCATAAACAATTCTGAGCTCTAAAATAGGAAAATCTTTTTGGCCATGTCCTCATAACTCATGTCCAACCATGGAGTAATCTAAACATAAAGTTGTCACCACCAACTCCAGCTCTTTTTTAATTTGTAAAAGTTGGAATTTTTTTCTCTTCCTATTGTTAGGGTAGGTATTTCACTGGAGCAGATGGTCCAGACCACCCATTTATTATAATTATTTGACAATAAAGGGTACAATTAGCATATTGCCTTGTAGACAGAATAATTTTCATGCATGACAATGATAGGGAATTGATGTGGGTAGTAATATACTTTTATTAAAAACTAACTTTCACTGGTATTTGCCATTATAATTAATACATTTTCTTAATTAATAACAGAATATGTAAAATAACAAAAAAAATCTCCTAGGTCTCAGTACTGATATGCCTCTGTGTTAGGCTCAGGTATGTAGTGGAGGTTACTACTTATAGGGGGACATTTATAAGGATTTGTACAAACCCAGTAATAATTGAAATTACCCACCAGTTATTGAGACTATTTTTCCCTTTGCACCACCAACAAGCCAAGTGGGCATGCAGGGATGTGGGCTGGCTGTTGATGTGGCCAATTCTCTCCACAATCGCTCCAGCCAGCAATCTTCATGGGTAATTGTAAGACTTAATGCATCCTGATGTATCCGATGGCACCAATGGGACAGGGACTTTATAATGTGCCAGTGCACAAGTACTGCTGTATGATAAACGTCCCCCATAGTTCTTTTGCTTTCCCATGTACACGTTTAAAATTACACTGCTAGAAATGTAATGTAATAGTAAAATAAATAAACCCGTTTTACATTTTTTTTGTACATACTGTATTGCATAAAGGTACAAAAGAAGGTACTATACTGTACCGGCGTTCCCCACTACCCACATCTATTCCCCTAGCATTCTCTTATTCTATGAAATCACATGAATTAAATGGTGGCACATACCGTGCCATACCAAAGAGGATCGTAAAATCAACTATCAAGATCCAGGATCTTGGAACTTGCACTCACCCATTCAGTTGCGATCACTTTCTTCTCAATCAATGACCCACATTTATTAAAGCATTTGTGGAAGTTTTCTCTCTGACTTTACACTAGAAAGAACGTGTTCGTATATGTATTTATAAAGAGTGGCGTAACTAGAAGCTGATGGGCCCCAGTTCAAAGTCTGTGCCAGGCCCCCAACTATAATGTATGGTTTATAGTTCTAGTCTTCTCATATGGGAAAGTGACACCATAAGAGCCCCTTAAACCTCTTGGGCCCTGGTGCGATCGCAACCTCTGCACCCCATAAAGTTAGGCCCTAGTTTATAAAGTGTCTGCGCCAGTTTTGTGTCGCTACTGCACTGTGTCTGACAAACCAGAAAAAGCTGCACCTAAAGGGGCGTGTTAGGGCTTAGTCTGAATGTGCTCCTCTATTCTGTCCGACATGCGCCACAATTCTGCAGCAGGTACAAAGTGCAGCAAAAAATGTATTCACACTTCCAGATTCATGAAGACCGTGCGCCACAATTCATGAATCACACTGCACAGTACTGCACTGTTTATGATAAATGTGGGCCTTTGTTCATGCTGCAGAATTATTGCGCAGCCAAAATTGTGGCGCATATCGGATAGAATTGTGGTGCATGGTCCGACTAAACACTAACATACCCCTTAAGGTGCGCATTTTTTTCTGTCTTGTCGGACACAGCGCAGCTGAAACACAAACACTTTAGAAATACATGTACAAGCAGTTTGCACATTCTTTCTAGTGAAAAGTCAAACAGAAAACTGACGCAAACATAGGGACGTAACTACAACGGTAGCAGCCATAGCAGACGCTATGGAGCCCGCAGTATCAGGGGGCCCCGTCATCTGACCTGATATAATAGGGAATGGAGGATGTGCACCATTATATCTATATTGTACTGCACATTGTCCAGCATTAAATGTACCGTATATACCGGCATATAAGACGACTTTTGAAGACAGAAAAATCTTCTGTCTTCTCTGGGGTCGTCTTATACGCCGGTAATCGTCTTATACGGCGGGTCCCGGTGCATGGAGAGGGCTCACGGGCTGAGCCCTCTCCATAGCCGGTAAGCCTTTGCTGCATATTGCAGCAAAGGCTTACCGGTAACACCCGCGATTGGTGCTAGCACCGATCGCGGGTGTTTGCACAGCGATGGCTGCCGGCAGCCTCAAAAAGCTGCCGGCAGCCTCAAAAAGACATCGGGGTGCATACTCACCCTCCGTTGGCCCCGATGTCTGCGCGGATCGTCTTCCGCGCAGTCTTCTTTCTTCTGCTGGGCGCCGCCATGCTTTTCCCCGGGGCGGCGCCTAGTATGACGTCAGCAGCGGCGTGTCATACTAGGCGCAGTCCAGGGGAGGACAATGGCGGCGCCCGGCACGAAGTTAGTGAAGACAGAAGACGGGCGCCGAAGCCAGAAGAGGACCCACGCGGACATCGGGGGAGCAGCGCTGCAGGTCGGGGCCACCGGAGGGTGAGTATATAAGTTTATTGTTTTCTATTAATGCTGGGCTGGCTGGTTATTACTGGGGGCAGTGCTGTATACTACTGGGGGCTGTACTGTATACTACTGGGGGCTGTGCTGTATACTACTGGGGGCAGTGCTGTATACTACTGGGGGCTGTGCTGTATACTACTGGGGGCTGTGCTGTATACTACTGGGGGCTGTGCTGTATACTACTGGGGGCAGTGCTGTATACTAATGGGGGCTGTGCTGTATACTACTGGGGGCTGTGCTGTATACTACTGGGGGCTGTGCTGTATACTACTGGGGGCTGTGCTGTAATGGTAATGTTGTTGTTGTATGCTTTATGTTCATGAGCGACAGTTTTCCTGCTATATACCTGCATGTCATAAGAATTTACATTAAAAAAAGGACCATGTTAAATTCAAATCTGTTTTTTTTTTTTTATTTTTACCGGTGTTTTGTATGCGTTGGAAAGGGGGTAGTCTTATACGGCGAATATATCTTAAACTCTATATTTTAAACAGGAAAGTAGGGGGGTCGTCTTATACACCAGATCGTCTTATACGCCGGAATATACGGTATATAAAATGTACTGTGATGTATATATGCAGTATCTGTCATGTGTATATGGTGTCTGTATACACTGTATGTGAGTATGTTGCATATGGCACAGTATGTATGTGTATATGCACATGAGTGTATTTATATGTGACTGTAACTTGCATGTTTAAGTATACTAATATGTATATTTTTTAAGTGGTAAGGGTGATCCCATGTCTCTCCTAGTTACGCCACTGCGCAAACACTTTCATAAATCTGGATCATTATCTTTAAATGCTATTTTTAATATTTAAAATATTATGTATGCAGATGTAATTCCTAGTTAAATATTTTTTACAAAAGGTTTTTGTGTTTATATGTTCCATTAAAACATATTCAAATATAAATGAAGTGTTACCTTTTTCCTTAATTCTTCAATAGTTTGGAAGTAACGCTTGTCATCTCTTTCTGCCCCACCGCTGTTCTTACTGTACCACTCTTTGATTTGTCCCTCTAGCTTGGTATTGGCCTTCTCCAAGGAGTGCACTTGGGTTATATAGCTGGCCAAACGTTCATTCAGATTCTGCATTGTCTCTTTCTCATTTCCCATGATTCGAGTACCTCCATATTGTACAAATCCACCTGCGGCCACATTGTTACGTGAAGCTCCAGCATAGACACTGGAGGCATAGGCACCTCCTGATACCGTACGGTAAACTCCACCGCTGCTGCTTCCAGACTGTACAGAACCAGCTTGGATCGAGGTCACCTTCTTGAAAGATGTTTGGTTATACATTTTGCTAACCTGTTGCCTTGAGCTCAGCGCTTTCAAAAACTAATTTTGAAATGAGTCCTTTGTGCAGTATCCAGTGGTAAAAGTCCCCATTTATGTTTGGTTAGTGATTAGTAAGCCTGCATCTGTCCCTGGGTGCCATCTCCTGGAGGTCATTGCTCTGTTTAGACAAATTGACTCATCTTAAAACCACTTTCAGTATGACAATGAATTTCAATAGGTCTCTAAACCTTGTTGATCACCAGATTAATCTTTACCGACTCATTGAATACCATCTCTGCATTTCCTGGTGTACTGCTCCTTAATGTGACCTTCTTCCTTGGCATTAGCCTTCCCCAAGAGTGCACTTAGTTTAAATAGTTAGGAAAATGTTTATTCAAATTCTGCACAGCCTCCTTCTCATTTGCCATGATGTCTTAAATACCTCCATTTTGTACAGATCCATCTGTGACCACAATATGAAGTTGATGAAATTGTAGTTCCCAGTCCTCCTGCTCCAGAATAGACACTGGAGGCATAGGTACCTTTGATACCTTATGGTCAACTTCTCGAGAGGTCACCTTCTCGAAAGACATTTGGTTGTATATTATGCTGACCAGTAGCTTATCATCTTTTCCCGTTTATATACATAAAATTAATTCATCCTTTGTTCAGGATCCAGTGCTAAAAGTCCACATTGTGTTTGGTTAGTGATAAGTAAGCCTACATCTCTATTCATGGATGTCATCTCATGGAGGTCATTGCTCTAGTGACTCATTTTCGAACCACTTTCAGTATGAGAGTGAATTTCAATAGGTCGATACCTTGATTAATCTTTACCCACTCAATGAACACTGTCTTATTTTGCTTACTGACATATTAACCAATTTCATCAGCTGAGGTTATGGTGGCACCTATCGATCTCTGCTAGGCCGAGTTTGAGTGCATCCACAATAGGTCCCAACACCGGAAAAAGACCAAGGTAGAGAAATGGCAATTACATGAACAAGTGTGGGCACGGTCAAAACACGGTCTCAGAAGTGAAAAATAAGATTTTTAATTTCAAACGGAGTGTTAGTTATCTTCTAAAATACAACAAACATTAAATACAATTGTGGTGAACAATATAGACACATCTACACACGAATGATGTACAGACCCCAGTATGGATGTGGGGACTTAATTCATCTTTTTCTATATGTGCAATGTCTTACTGACAGAAAGATTAGTTTTTGACAATAAATAATATATAATACTTATGAACAGTATATATCGTAATTCCCTTAAAAATGCGAGGATTTATTTTAACCTGTTATGTGTACAAAATATCCCTCTCCGTAGGATCATATATTGTACACAATGAGAAATCCTATGTTTTTTATTTTTTATAATGTCCCAATTTTTAGACAAAAAGATGAGTCCTTAATTGATTCCTCTAGTGTAAACATCAATACAAAGAATGAGAAGGTAAAAATGAAAAATACGTAAAAAAAAAAAAAAATTCGTAAAATTCCTCTAGTGTAAACATCAATACAAAGAATGAGAAGGTAAAAATGAAAAATAGGTAAAAAAAAAAAAAAAAAAATTCGTAAGAAATTCGTAAAAGATTGCATGCATTGAAATAAAAAAGTTAAAAAGGTAAAGAATTTTTCTGAGGATAAATTGGTATCCAGGAGGTTTTAAAGTTGCACAGGGTGTAGGGCCCTACAGATATTTTATAATAATACTTGAAGTTTGATCACTCACGGTTGGTTGGTCTTATGTGGCTGTCTTTATGTCCGTATTTCTGTTTCTAGTTAGCGGAGATATCTGGAGACGTTCTATATTGTAGGGATTTCTTTGTTGGCCGCTTTCAATGCGCGATGGCGTCCTCCACGTGCAACGGCGTCCGTGTGTATCCTCCGGGAACGCCACCAAGAAGAACGAGTCTGCATGCTCCCCACTCCTCGGTCTTCTCCCTTCACAGTGCGGGCTCCGCAACCGCTGTGTGCCACGGATGATGTTGTGCTTGCTAGCGTGCAGTGCTCTGAACAATGGACTCCAGCCCACCAGCGACCCGTAAGTGTGAGTCTTCCTATAGTTGTATAGAGAGTGGTGTGGTGGATCCAATTTTGGGAGTGTTCTGATTTTGTAAGAGTCTAATGGTTATGGCTAATGTCTATGGCTAAACGCGTTTCGAAGCGCAATGCTTCTTCCTCAGTAGCTTGAAATTTTCAAGCTACTGAGGAAGAAGCATTGCGCTTTTTTTTTTTTTACGTATTTTTCATTTTTACCTTCTCATTCTTTGTATTGATGTTTACACTAGAGGAATCAATTAAGGACTCATCTTTTTGTCTAAAAATTGGGACATTATAAAAAATAAAAAACATAGGATTTCTCATTGTGTACAATATATGATCCTACGGAGAGGGATATTTTGTACACATAACAGGTTAAAATAAATCCTCGCATTTTTAAGGGAATTATATATACTACTATACTGTTCATAAGTATTATATATTATTTATTGTCAAAAACTAATCTTTCTGTCAGTAAGACATTGCACATATAGAAAAAGATGAATTAAGTCCCCACATCCATACTGGGGTCTGTACATCATTCGTGTGTAGATGTGTCTATATTGTTCACCACAATTGTATTTAATGTTTGTTGTATTTTAGAAGATAACTAACACTCCGTTTGAAATTAAAAATCTTATTTTTCACTTCTGAGACCGTGTTTTGACCGTGCCCACACTTGTTCATGTAATTGCAATTTCATCAGCTGACTGTTTAACCCCTTAGCGCTCTGCACCGTAGCTGTACTGCGCTGAGTCCCGCGATTAGCGCTCAGCGCAGTACAGCTACTGCGCAGAGCCGATGCCAGTTCAGCGCTGTATAGCAGCCGAACCGGCATCGTTAGCCGCGGGATTTCAGCGGTAATTTACCGCTGACATCCGCAGCTAACACCCGCGGTCGGAGTGGGCTCCGATCGCGGGTGTTTAACCCGTTAAATGCCGCGGTCAACGCGACCGCGGCATTTAACCTGCCTTCTGGGGGTCTTTACCCCACGATCGGCCCCCCCGCACCGTTTTCGGGGGGCCGATCGCTGTTTTGGCTCCTCTGGGGTCCGATCGGGACCCCAGAAAAGCCTGGAGGGTTTACCTTTAAGATGGCGTCTGTGACGTCATCTTAAAGGCAAAGTGTCAGCCTATGCATCTGCATAGGCTGGCACTGATAATACCCTGCAATACATTAGTATTGCAGAGTATTATCAAGAACAAGCAATCAGATGATTGCTTGTTCATATCCCATGGTGGATCATGTAAAAAATGTACAAAATAATGTTTTTCAATAAAAAATTACTTTATAAATCACTAAAAATGCCCATAAGCCCCAAAACATATAAAGAGACATATAACGCTCAAAAAAGTCTAAATCATAACACAAACCCCACATATATAGTATCACCGCGTCCGTAACAATCCATAGAATAAAACTAAATAACTATTGAACCCATATGATGAACGCCGTAAAAAAAAACCGCCAAAAACCCGCCAAAAATTATGATTTTTACCTATTATATCCCACTAAAAATGCAATAAAAAGTGATCAACAAAACATATGTACTCCAGAATGATATTGTTGCAAAGAACAACATGTCACTCAAAAAACAAGCCATCAACCAACTCTGTAGCCAAAAACGTAACAATGTTATGCCACTTGGAAGACAGCGATGCAAAAATGATAGATTTTTCCCCACATTAGGGTTTTATTTGGCAAATTTAGTAAAACATAAGAAAAAATATTCATGTCTGGTATCCCCGTAATCGTATCGACCCATAGAATAAAGATAACATGACTATTAGTCTATACGGTGAACACGAAAAAAAAAAAAAGTAAAAAATCCAGTACAGAATTGATGCTTTTCTACTCATGACCTCAAAAAAAGTTCCAAAATTTTCAACAATAGGTGATACCAACCCCAAAATGGTAACACTGGAAAAAGCATCTCGTCCCGCAAAAAAAATGCCATCACATGACCCCAATAACGGAAAAGCGAAAATTTTATAGCCTTCAAAAGGGGGCAACCAGAAAACTAAAATCCTGGCAGCTGCAGGGTGCTCCTTCCCTTCTGCGCCTCGCTGTGCACCCATAACACAAGTAATGTCCACATGTGGGGGGTCGCTGCACTCAAGAGAAATTGTAGAACAAATTTTATGGTGAGTTTTCTCTTTTTATCTTTTGGAAATGTGTAAATTTTAGGGCTAAATGAACGTATAACCGACAAAATTTGACCATTCTAAATTTCACCGCCATTTTGATTCAATTACTATGAAGATCTCAAGGGGTTAACAATCTTTGTAAATGCTGTTTCTGATAGTTTGAGGGGTGCAGATTTGAAAATGGGTTGGTTATATAGGGGGTTTTGTTGCTAAATATGTAAAATTTGATTTCAAACAGTATTTATCCCCAAAATAGTCAATTCCGAAAATACGGAAAATCGCTATTTGATTTGTAGGCCGCGTGACGTCAAAATAAATTATCCAAACATTTCAAAAATTATGAAAATGTAAAGTAGACAAATGGGAAATGTTTTTCTGCAAGTTATTTAGGTGGTAAATCTATCTGCCTGAAAACGCGGTGATTTTGAATTTCGAAAATGGCAAATTTTTCTAAAAATTCATCATTTTTTTCTTTTTTTTGTAAATAAACGCAAAACTTATCAGCCAAAATTTACCACTAAAATGAAGTACAACATGTGGGGAAAAAACAATCTCAGAATCGCTTTGATAAGTAACAGTGTTCAAAAGTTATTACCACAGGAAGAGACACTGGTCAAATTTCAAAAAAAAGTTGCGAGCCTTAACCTGCAAACAGGCTGCGTCCTTAAGGGGTTAACTGAAGTTCATGTATCTTGTTTTACACACTCTTAGAAAGTAACATGACTAAGTGTCTCAGTAAACTTTTCCTTCAATAAAATCCACTGAGGCCCCTCATTTTGTTGATCACTGAACTAGTGCCACTGTGAACATGGAAAGATGGGTCAGCTTTGTAACACCTTAACGCTTCTTGACGTATAGGTATGTCATGAAGTACTATAACTTAGTATGTCAAGGAGCTAATACCCTCCATCCAAAGCTTGAAACGTGCTCTTAAAACCCATCTCTTTAGGCAGCCTCTCACACTCGCTAACTGCATGAAACTTCACCTCTCCCTTTACTAATCCATCCTATGTCCTATCTCCCATCTGTTATCCGGCAAACAGCAGATATATACCAAGCTCCAGACATCTCTGCAGTCACTTTCACCTTGGACCCTGTAAATAAGATGGCGGCTGATGGCTGGCTCAAGCAGCAGAATTTTTATTTATTAAATTATTTATTAAATTATTTTTTTATTGTTGCCTTATAAAGAATGGCTGGACCATTCTACAACCTCGTGTCACTCCCTCATCCTCATAGACTTTAAGCTATTGTGTCTCCCCCTCATCCTCATAGACTCTAAGTTCCTGTGTCACCCCTTCATCCTCATAGACAGTATGCTCTTCTGTCACCCCCTCATCCTCATAGTCTGTAAGCTCTTGTGTCACCCCCTCATCCTCATAGTCTGTAAGCTGTTGTGTCACCCCCTCATCCTCATAGACTGTAAGCTCTTGTGTAACCCTCTCATCCTCATAGACTGTAAGCTCTTGTGTCACCCCCTCATCCTCATAGACTATGAGCTCTTGTGTCACCGCCTCATCCTCATAGACTGTAAGCTCTTGTGTCAACCCCTCATCCTCATAGACAGTATGCTCTTGTGTCACCCCCTCATCCTCATAGTCTGTAAGCTGTTGTGTCACCCCCTCATCCTCATCGACTGAAAGCTCTTGTGTCACCCCCTCATCCTCATAGACTGTAAGCTCTTGTGTAACCCCCTCATCCCCATAGACTGTAAACTCTTGTCACCCCCTCATCGACTGTAAGCTCTTGTGTCACCCCCTCTTCCTCATAGACTGTAAGCTCTTGTGTCACCCCCTCATCCTCATAGACTATAAGCTCTTGTGTCACCCCCTCATCCTCATAGTCTGTAAGTTCTTGTGAGCAGGGCCCTCACTCCTATTGTTCCATATGACTGTGTTTTCTGTAATGTAATATAGTTGTATATGTCCCCTATGATTTGTAAAGCGCTACGGAATTTGATGGCGCTATATAAATAAAGATTATTATTATTATTATTATTATTATGGAGCTGATGCCAGCTATTCACCACAGCTGAACCAGCATTGAGAAACACAGAGAGTGTGAGTGAGCTCTGATATCTAGTTTTAACCCGCTAAATGCCACGATCAGTGAGACTATGACATGTAAATGCCTGCCCCACTGCTGTTCGCGCTCACAGTGACCTTCCCCCTCCCCTCCTCTGCAGTGTTTATGGGGGGAGCCATTCATTACTACAAGGAAACTACAGGGTCTGATCTAGGACCCTGTGGCTGTCCATAGAAAATGCCTGTAAGATCCTTTCACAGATAGTCACAGGCACTATGTTAGCCAATACAATTGCATAGGCTGACAGTTCAAATACCCCTAAATAGGTATTGAAAGATATTATAATGAACAAGATAGATAAGAATACAGGCGGTCCCCGGGTTACATACAAGATAGGTTTTGTAGGTTTGTTCTTAAGTTGAATTTGTATGTAAGTCAGAACTGTATTTTTTATAATTGTATCCCCAGTCAAAAAATTTTTTTTGGTCCCTGTGTCAATAGGATTTAAAAATTTTTGGGTTGTCATAAGAAGCAAGATTAACAAAAAAGCTTCATTATAGGCACATTTGATAATAGTTGTTAGCTGTTTATTGTAGCCTAAGGCTAAAGTACAGTAAATTATCAACATCCAGAGGTCCGTTTGTAGCTAGGGGTTGTCTGTAAGTCGGGTGTTCTTAAGTAGAGGACCGTCTATAACCCATAACTAAATATTTTCAGAACTATTCTGGTCTATTTTATGTAAAAGAAATTAAATAAAATTGAGTCAACTCGCATATGTCTCTTTATTTGAAATCATCATCAAGTCATGTTTTTTGTAGGAATAAGCTTCTTCTTATTGTTTTATGCTTGGTAACTTCTCTTCAACCTCTCTGACTTCAGTGGCCACCACCTTTCCATCGATTACCTCTTCTACAATTGTTTTGATTTTTCGGCTTCTCAGAAGTTCTGGAGGGAAAAGAACATGAATGATTATGAATGAATAAACTCCACTGTAAATATAAGGCCTCTTTCATAGTAACTCTACCGCCCGCCACATGCTGGAGAGGGGAGGAGTCAGTGCTGCTCACGCCTCCCCTCTCCATAGAAAGGCACGGCACCCGGCCATAAACACGGGAAAGGATGGAGCATGCTCTATCTTTTTTCTATGCGTACTACGGTATGGTGACACACTTGTGTGGTTATCGTACCACAGCCATACACAATAGGCTTCTGTGGGGACCAATATCCCTTGCGATGTCCGTCCTTCACACGTTTTATGTGCATTATACTTGTAAATACATTGACCAAAACGATAATAATTTAAGGTTTAACAGGACATAATATGTAAGCGTAGGACTGAAGAAGGGGTTTTATGCTAAAATAGACACTACATTTTAACAACCTTTTCATAAACCATTACTATTAGTTAAAAGGAACTTTGTACTATATGTTATCAAGGGAAAGTACTCAGGTTATTATCATCCTCCCTCCTTCCTTTCCTGTTTTTTCACTCTTCTTTTTACTTCAAAATCTCTGCTGCATTTGCTCTTACTAGAAAAATGAACAGAAGGTCACTGAGTTGTCATATTACATAGAAACTCTATGCAATAGGAAGGGGGGGGGGCGTGGGAATAGCGATATACAACAGCCCCACCAGCACACGTGCATGAAAGCTCACATACAGATCACATACAGTCCACAAACATTGTTACCCCTCTGTTCCATAAATTGGCATACTAATGCGTTCACCGTTTTATTAACTCCTTCCCCTGCAAGCGTTGGGTGAAGGTGCATGGAGCCAGTAAGTCTTTGCTGTATATTGCTGCATATTTGCTGCAAAGCTGGCGGTGAACAGCGCCGCTCCCCGTGACATCATTGTGGAGTGGAGATGGGTCGCCATGACAGCTTCGGGTCTTCCGAAGACCCAAGGCTGTCTCGTTTTAAACCATTCATCACAATGGGGCATATTTATCAAGTGTCTGAATGTCAGAATATTTCCAATTGCCCATGGCAACCAATCACAGCTCCCCTTTAAAATATTCATGAGCACTGGTCAAATGAAAGCTGAGCTGTGATTGGTTGCCGTGGGCAACTGGAAATATTCTGACATTCAGACTGCTTGATAAATCTGCCCCAATGTGTTATTTGCATGATTTGAATCAGGAGGAAAATCCCCATATAATGCCATACTGTAGTATGGCAACATAGGGTAGGATCAATCAGATAACCCAGGATTAAAGTACACTAGGGGATCTGAAAAATAGTAAAAAAGCGCCCAAAGTTGAAAATGGCACTTTTTTGCCATTTTGAAAATATATAAAAATGTTATAAAAAGTGATCAAAAGGTCGTACAGTCCTAAAAATGAAAACATCATCAAATGTTGAAAAAATGACACCACCCACAGCTCTGTACACTGAAGTATGAAAAAGTTATTAGTGCCAGAAGATGGCAAAATAAAAAAAAATTCTACAGATTATTATTTCTGTAAATGTATGAAAACATTATAAAACCTATACAAATTTGTTATCCCATGATCGCAAAGAATAAAATAATTTGGGGCGCACAGTGAAAGCCGTAAAAATCCAAGCCCACAAGAAAACAGCGCAAATACGTTTTTTCACCATTTTCACTGCATTTTCATTTTTTCCCGTTTCCCAGTAGACGGCATGGAATATTAAATATTGTCACCATAAAGTGTCATTTTTTACGCAGAAAACAAGCCCTCACAGAGATCTTTATGTGTAAAAATAAGCAAGTTATAGATATTTGATGGTGGGGAGTGAAAAATGGAAATGTATAAATTTAAAAAGGCCAGGTCGTTAAGGGGTTAAAATTTAAGTAGGCATTAAATCTAATTGCAAGGAACTATGGATGGGACTAATAGTTTTACAGGTATTGGAAAATGTATGGTGCTTATGCAGTTCTAAATATTTCAGGCCTCTCCCAAAATTTACCTTTTTGCCTCTCTTCTTCCTCCAATGTCAAGACGCTAAAAGAGAAATATAAGAATTAAATGATGTCTCCACCGTTACTGCTCAACATTTGACCCTTATAAATAAAATTTGTAAAATCGAATGCATAAAACAACCCTGAAGAATAAAATCATATGATAGGGAAATATATATGATGATTTCCAGATTCATATAGACTTTGTGCTGAGGGTACCTAACGTTGGCTCTAATGTTGGTCAAATGTTTTTATGTCTGCCATGTTTTCTAAACCACATCATGGTAAAAGTAAAGCAGCAAGTTTATTCCTCCCAGTTCTAAGATAGTACGGAAACCACACTGCAGAATGATGCAGGCCTTCCCCCTCCCCCCCCCCCCCCCATTTAGCTTTGCTTTACCTACATGGGTTTCATACAAAAAACATAAAAGTTTTTCTGATGCACATTTGCTCTGTTTGAACATTGTAATTCTACATTGAAGATGTGCATTGTATTTCTTTGGATAATATTGAATGGTACGTTTTAGCTTCTATATCTTACCTTGTTTCCTCCCCCTCTAGCAGGCGACGGTAGGTGGCTATCTCCATTTCCAGACGGATCTTGATGTTGAGGAGAAGCTCATATTCCTGAGCTTGTCGTGACATGTCTGACCGGATCTGTAGCAACTGAGCTTCATAACTGCTGATCAATGCTTGTATCTGGCCCAGCTTAGCGGCATACTGTGCATTGATGTTATCAAGTGTGGCACTTAAAGCGTTTTTCTATGGAGAGAAGATACCGGATGTTTAAAGTATACATTTACTTGGGAAAATAACCACTATTATTTTCATTTGATTGAATATCCCATAAATATCATAAATAAGATGGGGATACTTAATGGGGTATTTCTGTGGCAACCCGACAAGGAGAAATATTAAAAACAAAAAAAATTGAAGCATTCTCATCTTCCACTAGCACCAGGCTTCAGCACCAAGATGCTGTTCTGCTTCCAATCCTTGAAGGACCAGAAGTGATTAGACGTAATTAACTGTGTCCAATTACTGACCTCAGTATTGCATGTGTCAGAACAGAGACATATCAGCAGGTCACCATTGTTCCACATATGACCAATGAGGCCTTTGATCAGCCATTTTGGTCATAGTTGCCTTATCACCTCTGCTCAAACAAGAGCTTGGCCTTGCCACTGTAATAGAGTGTTGATGGTAGGTGACCATTACCACTTTTTTATTTCTCAGCCAGAAATTAGTATGTTTTTTGGTCAGTTTAATAAGTCCATTAAGATGTCCATACTCATTTGATATAAGTTAGCCAAAACAATTTATGGAGGCTAATGGAGTAGCATAGTCCTTCCCAAATGGCAGATGTTTAGGTTTAACAGGGCATCCACAATGAAAACATGTGTATGCTTGGCAGAATGCATAGAAAAGTTTGGAGAAGGAAGAAACTTTTGTTCTTACATTTATATAATCCTAAAAACCAAAATTACTTTAAATGCAAGTGAGCTAATACATAACATATCATATACCAATAGTAATTGATACATAAGAAGCTTTGAAAAGCCATAATATCATACATTGGAGCTATGTACAAGGAATCACAAGGTTATCAACCTACCTTACTCAGTTCTGCTTGGAGCTCGATTTCCAGACCTTGTACACTGCGTTGTAGCTCTGTAATTGTGACTTTGGAGTTCTCCAGCTCAGTGGTATTGGTATCTATCTGGACAGTGATAGTTTCTACCTAAAAATCAACATGTAAACAGAGTGTATAAGAGTATAGGAATAATTGTCAATATCTCCTTGTGTATAAATTTGGTAGGAAACCTATATCCCAATATTGCCATTGAGACTTCTATAGTCTCTTTGTACTGTGGGGGAGTTGCAGTAACAAACAACATGGAAATAAGACAAAACATATATTTAGAGAACTTAAACATTCTAAGTCATTTGCCTAAAAATAAAACAAAAAAAATCTCTAAAATATATTAGCATTAAGTTGTTGCTGTGTGAGTAGCTTTGTTTGCTATGACCTATTTATCTATAGAGCCTCCTCCTGATATTTCTATTGTCCTTTTTTCTATAGACCCTCCTCCTGATATTTTTATTGTCCTTTTTTTATAGACCCTCCTTCTGATATTTCTATCACCTATCTTTCTATAGACCCTCCTCCTGACCAAATGAGGTCAACTCCAACCCTGAATTTATTCTTTTCTAGCATTTTTAAGGAACACAAACCTACCTGGCTTTCATAGTGTTCCTTTGCCTCTGTCCTTATCTTATCCACTACGCTTTCACATTGAACTCGCATATCATTCAGTATCTTGGCTAAATCCACCGGTGGTGCTGCATCCATTTCTACATTGACGGTTCCACCAACTTGCTTGCGAAGAACTCCAACCTCCTGTATATGGAGCAACAAGTTACTTGAGATCACATTTCTCACTTCAGGATATGTAAAACAGTTACAGAACATAGAGTATATGTAGATTTTGGCAATGGTGAGGTCTTAGTTTGGGCTGTTGGGAAATAGGACAATAACTGAGGATCTGGTAATTGAAAGATCTGATATTTGTGCCACTAATGCCCATGTAGACATCAGTGCCTAGTGTTTGACTGCATTAAGCTGATCTAGGGTTAACATGTTAATGACAATTTGTTTAATGTTACAAATTATGGTACAACATGCCAAGTGTAGTGTTGTATCAGGTGCCATGGATTCCAGCGTGCCAAGGATATTGGCACACCTTATCTTGGCTTACAGAATAATGTTATCAGATTGTGACATGGGTGTTATTCCGCATTTCCTTGTCTATTGAGTGTTACCTTGTCTATTCATGTAAGGCTCTGGTACACTTAAAAATTATGTAAGTGACAGCACCACTATATTCTCAACTTCTAGATCAAAGAATGTAACCTAGGGAGGTACAGAAGTAACCGTAAGACCCAGATGTGAAGTAAATTGGGAGTGGACATGTTAATTAATTAAACTATTGGTTTTGCTATATGAAAGGTATTGGAAATTGTATAATATTATAGAAAGTTTCACCAATAATGTCCATAAAAAACAAACTCACTTCATCATGGTTCTTCTTAAGGTAGGCCAGCTCTTCTTGAAGGGACTCAATCTGAAGCTCAAGGTCAGCTCTGGTCAAACTGAGGTCATCAATAACTTTGCGCAGTCCCATAATGTCTTTCTCCACCCCAAGTCTCATAGACTGCTCAGTTTCAAACCTACAATGCACAATTAACAAATATGAGTTAAAGTTTGAAAATGTGTTTAGCCTAAACCTAAACAATCAAAGAATCAGACATGATAGTTTCCATGGTTTGGCATCTGAAGAGGTCCACCAACATCCAACTTCTTTCCTCATTTAATTGCTACTACTTCACTGTTTTTGGTGCAGTTGGGATTATTTCTCAGGCCTCCACCATTCCTATGTAATCATTACTGTTAGTTTCAATATCTTTTATTCTTACTAGGTTCTCTACAGTCAGGTGGGCGGTCCTACACAGGAGCAGATACACTAGCAGTGCCCATTTGACAGTAGAGAGCCTAGTAACAAAAGTAACAGCAGTGATTGCTCTGGAATAGTAGAGAAAAATTCCAATAGTTTCGGAAGTAGTCAAAAGTAACTGATTAAATAAAGCAAATATGTGTAGTTCATTGTGGGCCTATTGAATGACCTTATGTATTATTAAAACTGGCTATATTTTTGAAATACACATTTGTTAGTTTGGCCTGTGATAGAGACATAGTACTGTGACTAAAGTGGGAAGTGACCACTGGTTTAACTGAGCTAAAACACCAGGCAACCAAGATGGTGAGTACTTTATAGGTGTTTTCCTATATTTTAATGATTAGATTGCTTTCTTCATGGGGCATGGACTAACTAGGACTTTAACCGCTGACATGAAGTGAGCTGGAACTTGTCAGCTGTAATTTAATCCAACCTTTAATCAGCTGTACTTATGCAACCATGTGTTGGAAAATTTACTCCACATCATTTATTTATGACATTCAGTTGATCATTTTGCAAAGCATCCATAGCCATTTTTTTGTTGATTTTAGATTTTAGAAACTATTTTGATTCCTAGCTATAAAGTGCCATATTAAACTTTATTTCTCTTGTTAATTTGGCACCAACATATTCTACATCCCTCTCTGTCCCCAATATCTCCCTTTCTAATTTCCATTTCAGTATCACATGTCTTTGCAGTGAGGGAGGAAATGGGGATGCTTAGAGAGAACCCCCATAATCATGGGGGAAACAGGATGATAGGAAAAACAGCTGTATAGTTTGTGTCCAATATGAAAATAGGACCCCTGCAAAATTAGTAACCACATAGACATTGTGCAGCCTGTGCTCATTCCCTTGTTCACCTTACATCTTCTCAACTTCAATGCAATCTAAAGGCTTATTCACACTGCCGTATTACTGATCAGCGTTGCATGGATCTACAATATTGCATGGGATTTTATTGTACTTTTATGTACAGTACAGTCAGTCCCCGGGTTATGTACAGGATACATTTTTTAGGTTTGTTCTTGAGTTAAATTTGTATGCAGGTCAGAACAAGTATATTTTATAGTATAACTATAGACAATTTTTTTGGTGCATGTGACAATTGGATTTTATGACTTTTGGGTTGCCTTAAGAACAAGGATTCTAAAAATATCTTCATTGTAGATGCCTTTGATAATTCTTATCATTGTAGACTGTGGCTAAAATACAGTAAATAACCAACATCCAAAGGTTCGTCTGTAACCAGGAGTCGCCTATAAGTCTGGTGTCCTTAAATTGGGGACGTCTGATTTTATATATTTGTATAGAGCATAATGTTATGGTTCGGGTGTAAATCAATCTGATTTATATCATTGTAGTGCGGTTCCCCTACTCTCTAGATACAGGCTGTCCCCTACTGATGAACCCCTGACTTACAGACAACCCCTAGTTACAAACGGACCTCTGGATTTTGGTAATTTACTGTAGTTTAGTCCCAGGCTACAATGATCAGCTGTAACAGTTATCAAAGGTGTCTGCAATTAAGATTTATTGTTAATCCTGGTCCTTATGACAATCCAACATTTTTAAATCCAATAGTCATAGAGGCTGTGGTTTAGCACATATCTTTTTATCTGATTATTTATGTATTGTAAAATGTTTTAAAATTACATTAATAAAGATTTTTGGATTATTTACAGAATAATTGTCTTATTGACTACGCTATTGTAAATATGGGTGATATGTACATGGCACTTCTGCTTTTTACGTATAATGTGAGAGCGCCATGTTGACAGCAGGTATCTGACGTACTGATCCAAATAACTATCATGCATAGGCAACCTATGTTACTATTGTCTGCCCCTGGATATAATACTATGAAAAAGTAAGAGAAAAGTTGCTTACTTGAGTCTGAAGTCATCAGCTGCTAATTTACCATTGTCTATCTCCAAGACAATTCGAGCATTGTCCAAGGTAGCATCAAGTATCTAGAAGAATACAATACACATTCATTACATGTGACTGTAACATTTTTTTTCTTATTTTGTTACATTGGAAACACCTAGGTTTGGTCAAAAATAACATATGAGAACTTTTAAAGATGTAATAAAAGAAATGAGTCATTTTACCCATAAGAAAACTTGCATGTTTTATTGAGTGTAGCGATTGGCACAAGTGTAGATAGATTTGTAATTCTAATGGGATCCCCTGCTTTGATGTGTATTAGATAGGCTGCACCTGGGCTTGAAGACATCATGCAGACGGATCCCCTGCTTGGGACTTTCTCCTGGGTACAACGGGGGAAGGACATGACTCTCTAGTAGTGATGAGTGTGCCTGAACCCAGTCCTGAGCCCCCACCAGTAATACCCTCAAACGTTGCTCCCACCAAGGTGTTAACTGTTTGACAGTTGCTGGCAAAACTGCTGGTGACAATTAATGCGACCACGTGACACTGCGCGCTGCCATTTTGGGGAAAGACTTCGAACTTTGTAGTTCAGGTCCATTCAACAGTACTCTATGGATATCCGCATAGTTGGATAATTATTTCCCCCTCATGTGACATCACAGCATAGAAAAAGCAGAGATTGAAGTGTTTAAAGCTACCCAGAATCTTTTACCAAAAAACTATATCCGCTTTATGAGGACACTCTGTACAATCTGCTCAATGACTCTTATACTATAATATGCTGCCTGCAGATAGGACATTATATACCATCTGCCAAGCTCATCTTGCTCTATAACATGCTACCTGCAAATAGGATATTACCACTTTGTGCTGCATTTAAAAGGGAATTGTGGCGCACACGATCAGATTTTGGCACATCGGCGCTGGCTTTAATGCAACAGAAACCGGTGGGCGGGCCGGCGGACAATCCCACGGATTCGGACTGAGCGCAGGATTTAACATTTAAATTGTGTCACAAGACAATGCACTTACACTGGGAAAAAGAAGGTGAACTCCAGCGTACCCCAGGGGGGAAGCGACACATGCAGGATCTCGGGTGTATAATCTTGGTGAATTGCGCCGTCTTCATCTTCGTTGGACCGTCCGGATCGGGGATCGCGACAGGACCGGGTAAGTAAATGTGCCCCATTATGTTCAATCTGCTTAGCTCATCATGCTCTATAACATGCCACCTAATGATAGGATGCTATGTACAATCTTCTCAGCTCCTCCTGCTCTATATCATACTGCCTAATGATAGGATGCTATGTACAATCTTCTCAGCTCCTCTTGCTCTATAACATGCTGCCTGCAGATAGGATGTTATGTATAAACTGCACAGCTTCTTTTGCCTCCTTATTACATTTTTATGGTGACAGGTCCCTTTTAGGTTAATGCGATATCTATCTAAAACCCAAATCTTTTCTAATCTTCACAGCCTCTTTAACTAGTACAAAATAATCACAGAACAAACAAACCCAACCTTTTATACTTCTGGTATAATTGAGCTTCTGCAAACTGCTCAATATATTCCTTAGCAGTTGTTTTATTATTTGAGGTCTGGATTTCTGCTAATGAAAAGCCTCATCAGACATTTCCTCAGACATAAACACAATTTATTTATCCTATTAGAAACTGGTTTAATTGGCTGAGATAGAGAAATTAGCTCCTGTACATGAGAAAGCGGCTAGGCTTGCCATGACAACACAAAGCCAACCCCTGCCAAAAAGAACTGATATTTAATTATCGGAAATATTGGCCGACCTGTAATTGCGGTGCAGAGCCCGTGTCAGAGATGTTTTTCAGGCCACTGACAATAAAGCTTTGATACTTTCCCACTGATCTATTTGTGTCAGCGCCGGAGTGAAGTTACGATGGGTGCGTAAATATTACTCTAATTTTCCTCCAGCTGAAAGGAGTTTTTACACAATGATCTTCTCACAGTGATGGTTCCCTCCCATAATCGCTTCACCCTTTGAATTATTCTTTAACCACGTCTGATCATATATCAAAGTGATATATTTCTACCCCATGGGCCTGGTGTCACTCCCGTATACCATGTCATTCTATATAGAAACTACCACCAAGAGGAAATAATCCCCAGGTAATGTATATGCAAAGATGTGCGATAAACAGCGTCCGATTGACGTAACTATTATGGCACTGATGTAAATAGTTATGGTTTATGCGATCAAGAACTGAAGTATCTTCCCTTTCCTGGAGAACATCACATGCATATACTCAAGATTTACTATAAAAAAACATCCTTTAGCATTTATTTCTACATTATAGACTATGGGGAAATCATAGGACGTATCCTTTAAGATAAAGTATCATAAATCTGCCCCTAGAGTTACCCTCTTCCCAACATCCACTGTACATGAAGAACCCACCAGCGATGGTGATGGTTCATTAAAATCTCCCCCTCCTTCATTTCTGACTTTTGGAAAGTGGGAGTAATATTATGAAAGGAAGAGGGGTCTTGAACCACAAACAGGACATCTGCTTAGCCACAAGGGAGACAATAAGTGTCTGTGGTGGTCCTGCCAACATTGGTCATAAGATCGAGCTCTCAGGTTCCCTTATTTGAATGAAGAAATGGTCATGCATGTTTTCTTCTGCTCTATTCAACTCCATGGGGCTGCATAAATGTGCAATATGCAGATCATATACAACATTCTGGTCTGGGTAAAGGAGAAGTCATCTCAAAGACATTGGGGAGTTTTATTATACCTTCTAATCTGCCCTGCAAGTTTCCTGGCTTCTTCGACCTGCATGCCACATTAGTATTGTCTGGGTGGGGATCGGGGCGGTCAGTGGCGTGAAAACTGGTGGAAGCTATAAAAAAAAACTCCTCTGATTTTAAGTATGAACTAGCGGAGTTTATGTCTGATCTACCGAGAAGCTAGAGCCTCTGAGTAGATCCAGGCACCAAGTCACCGATCTGTCTAAATTAATTCCCCTTTTGGAAAAATTTTACTATGCATAATATTTTTAAAGAACATGTATTTGAGGATGCTTCAAAGTCGGTTCTCCAATGTTGGAGTGGTTGGTTTTGTTAGAGCAAATTACATTTCCATGACAGATATTACATAAAAGAGAATGTGAAGAGCATACAATGACCTTATCTAAGATCTTGTAAATTGATTTGAATATACTATGGGCTGGATTGCACTACTTCATCTGTGTCAAAGGTTTATATGCTCTAGGTGTGTAGGAAGTTATATAAAGCAGGTGACTTCATGAGCAGCTTTTCAGACCATATAAGGTTAGAGAGAACTGAAGAAGAGGGTGTGACTCGTAGTTGTGCAGGGGCACAGGTCATTTTTCACTCAACATACTGAAGTTTTTCCTGATATGAACATACATGGCAAATATCTAAAATAGTTGATTTACAATCTTTAATACAAGGTAAAACAAATTAAAAACAAAAATTGGAAGTTGGCACAAGCCACATGCACTTGTACCAGGATCACCCTGGGCCACATTTATCATGCGGCCTACGCCAGTCTTGTTGCACATGTATTTATGAAGTGTTTGCGCTAGTATTGTGTTACAGCTACACTACGCACGCCGCAACACAATCCCATGCACAGAAAGGGGCGTTCTGGTGTGTACTCGCATCGGCCGCCACATTTATGCCGGCAAGTCCTCCGGTCTTCATGAATGTAGTGCAGTTTGCCTTACTATTAGTAAATGTGGGCCACTGTGTTACAAACCTCAGTGAAGGGGCAGTGTAACACCCATGAGTGTGTGCTTCTCCCCATTGTTCTAGTTGATTTATATACAAGGAAACTATACATTGTAACATATCATCGAGGACTTCTGGTTGAGCAGAGCAAATCTTTTTAGTTTTTTTAATAGGGATTTTGGAAATGAGATCAATAATTACATATAATAGTACAGTATAGTGAATTATGAAATATTATTAGCTTTTGTTAACCCATATCCTACAACATTTATGTAATACACAATGGAATTATAACTAGGGAATTACCATGACCCATAATATTAGTGATACATTTTTTTTTTGTATGTCGCGTGCCAAAGCCATCTGATCTGATTAGCAAATATTGACCCTATCCGACACATTTATTACTGATACATAAAATTCCCAATAATTCCTCCAATAAATTCTCTATTTATAACCCAGTTCTCTGCCAAGACTTAATCCCTAATCCTGGTGGCAAACTGAATCATTTCTGAGATAAAGCTACTCCCTGGTTATAGATGCATAGTATAAGGGTTGAAAGGTTCACAAGTCCATCCTATTCACCCCGGTGTCATGTCAAATTTGGTGTCCACGTATAAAGGTCTAGTTTCTAATGGTCTTTTGCCTCTGGGAATTATATTTCTATCTGCTAAATATTGACCATTTTGGAAGATTCTATATTTTTCTATTTTCTGGAGATACTTCTCAAGATTTGCAGAATTACTACAGTGTAGGGTATAAAATGCCTGTTATTCATATGTTGGTCTTTGGAAATTAAAACTGGAAGGGTCCATTCTTTCCATTGCCTTCTGATGGATAAAGAAGAGGGACCTACCACTGAACCCTACTGAATTACCATATACCAGTGTATACATTTATGTGAAATTAATTTTTTACAATATTGAAACAAGCAGTGTCACCCTTACCCATGGCATGGGCTATGTCTAGTATTAACACTTGAATGGATATGAAGTTTAATACCAGACACAGACTTGTAAGAAGGGGGGCGCTGTTGCTGGAAAATTAAGAATCCATGTTGCCTAATACTTGAGAGAACATTTCATGAGCCACCTGCCCTTCTTTTCAGAAGCCCCATTCTACTGCTGACAGCTCGTTAACATTTTCAGTGAAATATTGCTTAAGTAATAATTTATGGTGTTTACTTGGGAACTACTGAATGCATTATGCCAAAATCAACATGACAGACATGAAAAGACTTTCTTTGTTACACCCTATGTACCTTTTGTTGCTCATGCACAATGAAGTGGGTGGAACATGTTTGTATTTTATGAGCCATAATGGTTGGTTAAAAAAACTAAAATTCAGTTATTTTAAAATGGAATATATATGAAATATTAATATCTTACCTGGTTTTTCAGAGCTTCAATTGCTAGGTAATACTTGTTATAGTCAGCCTCCACGATTCCTGAGTTTTTGCTGTACCACTCCTTGATTTTTATTTCTAACTCTCCGTTGGCAGCCTCCAGAGATCTTACTTTATCCAAGTAGGTAGCAAGACGATCATTCAGGTTCTGCATCGTCTCCTTCTCGTTTCCAGCCAGTAAGACATCACTGTTGGTGGAAATCTGGAGGCTGCTACCCAAGGAAGTACCAAAGCCTGAACCAGTCGAGATCTTTGTTCCATATCCACCAGCGCCACCATAAACGCTTCCAGCATATCTTGTGGATATGGTTTTGCCAAATGCTGGGGATCTGTCTACAGAAGTTGTTCTCTTGTAGCCAACTACACTGTAAGACATGGTGAAGTTTGACTTGTCAATTAGTGTGTCTGGACTTGAAGAATGACTGAAGTCTGGAAAAAAGTTCTGTGTGTAGAATCCTTATATCCAAGAATCATAGCCGCTCCTCCTCCAGAGCTGATAATAGATGAATAGCTAAGCAAACAAAACCTTTGAATCCTATAAAGCCTGGGCCTTGCATTCAGTTTCATTTACAGATCTTAAAAAGTCATTACATCTTGTTGTGTATGTCTACAAATATTCAGAAGTTGAAAAAATGACCTTCTGTAGTTAAGTTACATAAATTCTGCTTTATACCTGCACGACATAGGCCATGTCTTTCATTGTTTAATGTTTAGAATGGAAATTCCACAGGGAAGTGACCAAACTGTGACCAAACTGCAAACATAGAAGGAGTCAATGTGAGTTACCATAATTTGTTCAACAAACATACACGTCAGTATGGCCATGAAAACAGTCACGGCTCACAAGTTCTTATAGACCTAATATGTTTGATTTTTGAATTTTTTTATAACCCATATTTTTCTAAACGTCTGCATAGGAATAGAAAAAATAATTTTTCATCCACTAGCACCACTAAAACCCTTATGCTCTGTCTAGTAAAGCAGACACTTTTTTTTAAATAAATCCTATACAACCAACACATTTTGGAATAGACTCTTTCAAAGGGGCATATTTATCATAGTGCCGAGGTATGATAGCCCCGCCACTGCATTTTCTCAGCACTATGGGGCAGATTTACTTACCCAGTCCAATCGCGATCCAGCGGCAAGTTCTCTGTGGAGGATTCGTGTCTTCCGGCGATTCACTTAGGTAGTGCGCCTGATGTCCACTAGGTGTCGCTGCTGCGCTGAAGTCCGTCGGAGTTCACTGGAATTCACCAAGCTACCCTGGGTGCAGGTAAGTGCATGTCAAGCAGCACTTTTTTTTTAAAATATGGCAGTTTTTCCAAATCCGTCAGGTTTTCTTACGGCCACGCCCGTTGCGTGCATACCGGTGCTGATGCGCCACAATCCGATTGCGTGTGGCAAAAACCCGGGGCAATTCATGGAAAATCGGGGCAAAATGGTAAAATTCCGACAGAAGAACGCGATTCGGCCCTTAGTAAGTGACCCCCAATATATCAAGAGGCTTCAGTCTCTTGATGCATCGGGCAGGGTGCTAGACAGCATTTATTCTATTTCGCGCCCTGCCTGGTGTAGAAATAAATGCATCCGTCGACTTGTCACGTGAAAAGTCGCCAGCAGCAGCGGTAACGCACCTCACCGGCCCACTCCCGGCCAGCTGCGCCCTCCACTTGGCTGCCCTCGCCCCCCTTCACGCCCTATTATGCCCCACTGCATGTCGTGTGCCAAAGCCATCTGATCTGAAATATTGACCCAATCCGACACATTTATTACTGATAAAAAAAATCCCAATAATTCCTGCAATAAATTCTCTATTTATAACCCAGTTCTTTGCCAAGACTTAAGCCTTATGTCAAGCACAGACTTGGTGGTAAACTGAATCATTTCTGAGATAAAGCTACTCCCTGGTTTTTGGTGCAAAGTATAAGGGTTGAAAGGTTCACAAAGAGATCCTGTTCACCCTGGTGTCATGTCAAATTCGGTGTTCAAGTATAAAAGGTGTAGTTTCTAATGCCACTTGGGAATTTTATTTCTATCTACTAAATATTGACCATTTTGGAAGAATCTATATTTTTCCAGGTTCTGGAGATACTTTTCAAGAATTGCAGAATTACTACAGTGTAGGGTTTAAAATGCTGGTTATTCATATGTTGGTCTTCGGATATTTAACCTGGATAAAGAAGTGGGACCTACCACTGAACCCTATTGGACTACCATTTGACAGTGTATATGTTTATGCGAGATTGGAAAATTATTTTTCACAATATTGAAACAAACACTGTCACCAATACCCATGGCATGGTCTATGTCTGATATTGACACTTGAATGGATATGAAGATATATTTGGTTTTAGAATTTCTTTAAATCCCATAAATTTTCCAAATGTTTGCATAGAAATAGAAAAAATAAATTTTCTTCCATTAGCGCAACTAAAACCCTTATGCTCTGTCTACTAAAGCATCCACTTTTTTCTAAATCCTATACAACCAACAAATACTAGAATAGACTCTTTCAAGGGCCGATATTTATCATACAGCCCGCGTATGATAGCCCTACCGCTGCATTTTCGCAGCACGATACATCAAGAGGCTTCAGCCTCTTGATGTATGAGGCAGGGTGCTGCACAGCGTCTATTCTATGCCAGGCCCTGCCTGGTGTAGAAATAAACACAGCCGGTGACTTATCCAAAATGAAAAGTCGCCTTCAGCAGTGAGAGCGCAGTCGCGTGGAGAAGATGGCGGGGAGGGCTAAATAATCACTAGCATTTGTGATTATTTCAGGGCTTCTACACTACTGACTTGGCGCAGAGGCCCTGATAAATATGCCCCTTTATCTGGTTGGTACTAGCTAAACCAAAGTATGGAGTTTGGACTTCACTATAAGAAATCTCCACAGTATAGTCTCGAAGAACTGGTGGTGGTGTTACTTTGTAATATTTAAACATAGTAACCTACTATGCCGAGTCATGAATAGTAGTCAGGACGATAACACTAGACCTAGAGAGAGGAAGCACAAAAGAGCAGAACCAAGGATACAAGGAAAGACAAGATGAGTTCAAAAACACAAAAACAAGATGAGGTTGAAAGAAAAACAAAAGAGTAGAAAGACAAGAAAAGAAAAGAGTAAAAATGACAAGAAAATTATCACAAAGCAGAATATGAGAGATTTAAGGGTCTCCATACATGGAGTTTAAAAGCCTTGATACAATCACAATTCCTAGCGCAAGCTGTTCTGTATCAATCCACTTCGAATACTTAAAGGGAACCTGTCACCAGGAGACCCATTTTTGGCACTCCCCCAGTCTCCACAGAGCATAGTACATACACTGCCAAAGTGTTTTTGTATAAAAAATAGGTTTTAAAGAAAAAAAGGTATGTTACATAGCACCTTTCATTAGCATCTGCTGTGTGACTAGGCACTCATCCACTGGGAGTGGCTGGAAAGGAGCAGTTCCCGCCCCACCCTTGGGAAACAGCTCCTCCATGTGTCCTTTTCAAATATATGAATAGCTCCCCTCACTTGGGATTGGCTGTAAAGGAACAAGGGGCGTCGCTAAACCAAGTGATGGGTGTTTGCATATATTTGAAAAGGACACATGGAGGAGCTGTTTCCCAGGGGTGGGGGGTAAACTGCTCCTTTCCAGCCACTCCCAGGGGACGAGTGCCTAGTCACACAGCACATGGTATTGAAAGGTACAATATAACATATCTTTTTTTCTGTAAAACCTATTTTTCATACAAAAACACTTTGGCAGTGTATGGACTATGCTCTGTGGGGACTGCGGAGGTGCTAAAAATGGGTCTCCTGGTGACAAGTTCCCTTTAAAGGAATTCTGCCACTTCCCTTGTTAGGTCAACTATTAGTGCTGCTGGCAGAATTAAATGAAATATATGTTTATTGGGGACATTGCTCCTGTAGATATCCTTCTTTAAAACAAACTTTTATTTGTATGCAAATTAATCTGAGGCACTTCCAGGGGGAGGGGTACTTTGGCTGTGGGGGTTATAACATGCTCCACTGAGCCCTTCTACCCAATCTACCTGCTTTTACATTCAGTCACTCTCCCGCTAACTGCCAGAAATCTTTTATCAGAACACAATATTAGATATCCCTCAAAGAGTGGGAGGGTGAGCTAGTAAAGTGCAGGAAGGCGTGGGAGTAGGGCTCTGGAGGGTGTGTTATAGTCAGATACCCGCAGCTTGGAAGGGTTCTGGTGATACCCCCAAACAACAGTTTGTTTTAAAGGAAATCTAAAAAAAACATTTGTTTTGGGGCTTCCTATCTTTTCTTGCAACCTTACAAGACCATATGAGGGCTTTATATCTGTGGATAAAAATCTGCTTCCTAGTGGCATCTTTTAATATTCCATGTAATGTGCAGGGAAACTGTAAAAAAAATTCTTTCTAGCACTATTCGCAGGTGTTAATTAGTGGGGGTTTGGGTTCGGTCCCCAGAGCCGATCTTGAAAATTACTTTTAGGTTTGCGAACCTTAACCCCAATGGGTCATCACTAGTGGTAACATATACCAGGCCACTAAAAGTAAACTGAAGAGGATACTTTTTCCAGGGTTGGATTGTAAACCTAAATGGCCAATTGCCCATGGAACTCCACCACATAGAGACCTTCACCTCCCGATTATGTACATGCTTTTATGACAATCCTCTACCAAGACCATATATACGTATATGTTTTTGTGTGCAGTGCTTATGAACAATATAGATCACTGCTTACCTGATTTTCCAATTTACAAAGAAGGAGAAGGGCTGTAATTTCTATTGTAGGTACGCTGTAATAGACAGATTTACTAAAGCCCCTGCGCCAAGTTTTTAACCTGACTTGGCATATTCTTTTCAGTGCAAACTGCATCTAAGAAGTGTCCACAACACATTTGTGTTGCGGCAGCATAATTCCCAACACGACACAAAACACAGTACTGGGCACAGTCGGACCGTGCACCATATTTATCACGCAGTGTCTGACAGAAATGTGTCACACGCCCTATTTGAAGGGTGCACCAAAAAACGTTGATGCACTCTGTCAGAGCGGTGCAAGGTGCACCATATTCAAATTCCTGAATCTGTCGTACACTTCACACTCTACAGGCAAAGTGCACATAGTAACACACCATGTTATCATGGATTAAATTCCAGCAGGTAACAGAAGGCCCCCCTGCTCACACAAGCACATGTCCTGGACCATTTGAAGTTTACAAATGTTCATGTGGATGATCCAGAGGAGGCATGGGCAAATGTTACATGGTCACTCACCCTGTTTGGAAGGAGAAGATGAGCATGATTCCAAGATCACCATCCACCATCCCAATCACCTACTCTGGGTTGCTTTACTCCAAAGGGGAGATGACAACTTCCCTGTAGGGAAGACGATGGGCCATACATTGTGAGATTTTGGCTAAAATCTTCCTTCAGTAAGAGCATTGAAGATATACTGTGGCTGGGTCTAAGAAGCCCGGGCAACTAAGAAGCTTTTTTAAGGTACTGGAGTGACCTAGCCAGTCTACAAGACCTGAACCCAATCAAAAATCTTTGGAGGGAGGTGAAACTGGAGAACTTGCAAGTTCTGTTTCTCCATTGTTTATTATATGTTCTTGTTTTCCATTGATTTCATGCAATCAAATGCAAATGAATTATTTTAAAAATAATAAAATGTGATTTTCAGCATTTTTTTAGATTCTGTCTCTCACAGTTAAAGTGTACCCATGATAAAAATTACAGACGTCACCATTTTTTGTAGGTGGGAAAACGTGCAAAATCAGCAGTGTATAAAATATTTATTTTCCCTATTGTATATAAGACAAAGGAGTGAAACCAAAATGCAGTTGGCAAAAACCTCTGATTTTGCTTCAGAGAATGAAAAGATCAGGTATGTTAAAATGCCACATGTATTATCCTTCACAGCAACCACATGGTTGCAATTGAGCCCTGTGGTCAATTACCGTACCTAATGTGGACAAGCATTATAGGATACCATTAACCCCTTAGTGACCACCCATATGGTTTTTGCCTTCAGTCAGGCCAATGAGTTTCTCTGTCGTCCCAGCCTAAGGCTACATTCACACGACCGTATGATTTCTTGAGTCCCGTATTTATGGGCCGTATGAGCCCTTATATACGTGATGTTTTTCATCCGTATGCAGCACGTATGTAACCCGTACTGTATACGTCCCCATAGACTTCTAGGGCATGCGGAACTGAAATACGGGAGAAAATATGACATGCTCTATATTTTTATGTGGCTAGTATTCAGTACGGTACGCTACGGTGTCAAAAACGGCAATATAAATGGTTGGACGTATTGTCCATTGAAATGAATGTGGCCGTATGTAATCCGTAAAAAACCAGTCTGGTACGCTACAGATACAGCCGTTTTCATACGTCGGTGTGAATGTAGCCTAAGTGCTGCGCAGGTCTCCCATGTATGGAAGAGCAGTGATTCATTTGTCATATGACTGCTGGCCTCTGCTCTAACAGTCCGGATCAGAAAGTAAAGAAACACACAAGAAATAAAATAAATACAAATTAAAAATAAAAAGAGTCCAAAAAGCCCCAACACATATAAAACAGCATATCATTTTAACCCCTTATGGACGCAGTTTTTTTTTTTGCTCATGTCTCGCTCTCCACCTTCAAAAATCCATAACTTTTTCATTTTCATGTGTACAGAGTTGTGTAAGAGATTATTTTCTGCATAACAGATTGTACTTCCCCGTGGCATTATTTATTATTCCTTGTATTGGGGAGCTTGCAAAAAAACTAAATATGGTGAAATTAGCAAAAAAATGCATTTGCGTCACTTTCTTGTGGTCTCAGTTTTTACGACTTTCACTCTGCGCGCCAAATAACATCTCTGCTTTGTTCTTTGGTAACAAATTTATATAGGTTTTATTGCGTTTTGATACATTTTTAAAAATGAAACAAATGTGTATGGAAATAAAAAATTTGCCATGTTCTGACGCTAATAACTTTTTCCTACTATGGTGCATGGAGCTGTGTTAGGTGTCATTTTTTTGCAAATGATCTGATGTTTTCATTGCTACTATATTGAAGACTATGCAAAATTTTGATCACTTTTTATTACAGTTTTTATGTGATTTAAAATGGTGTAAAAGAGGTGTTTTGGACATTTGGGCGCTATTTTCCATTATGGGGTTCACTGCAGGGAATAACCATTTTTATATTTTTATAGATCGGCATTTTGGGACCCGACGATACCTAATGTGTTTGTGATTTCTACTGTTTTTTATGTTTAACATCAGTTACATGAAGGGGGGGGTCACTTGAATTTTTAGTTTTTTAAATTTTTTATTTTTTAAACTTATTTTAATCTTTTTCTTTTTTTACTATTTCTTTAGAGTACGTTAACCCAAGATAGTCTGATCGTTCTTACCATTTACTGCAATACTACTGTATTGTACTATATGGCATTTTTACACACTATTCGATATAATGAGCCACTGCCTAATGGTAACGAAACTGCAGAAATCAGACAGAAACCAGCTTCCACCGACATTGGCAGGGTTAATACCTGCGATTGCTACTAGCACCCCCCGTGGGAATTAGTGGTTGGTGTTTGCTGCAATATGCAGCAAAACCAACCTCTGTATGAAGAGGGCTCAGCCCGAGAGCAATCCTTATAAACCTCCGCACCCCTGCGCTGTACATTTACGGCTCGGAGCACGGAGGAAAATTTCCAATCTTTAAAAATATAAAAACAGTTTAAAAGTGATCAAAACCTTGCACAGACCCCAAAATAGTATCAATGAAAATGTCAGTTTACCCCGGAAAACAAATGACACCTTTCCCAGCTCCATACACCTAAGTATGAAAAAGTTATTGTCGTCAAGAGGCTTTAAATTAAAACCTAATAAAACCTATATAAACTTGGTATCCCTGTGATCGTACAGACTCAAAGAATATATTAGAGATGCCATTTGGAGCGCACAGTAAAAGACGTGAAAACGCCAAACAAGATAATGGCGCAAATGCGGTTTCTTGTCAATTTTAACTGCATTATGAATTTTTTCCTCACTTTCTATTACACGGCATGGAATATAAAAAACGTCACTAGGAGGTAGAATTTATTATGCAGAAAATAATTCCTCATACAACTCTGTACATGGAAAAATAAAAAAAAAAGTATGGACTTTTGAAAGCGGGTAGGCCGCATTTACACAATCCAAACGCAATCCAAAGGCTCCACCCATGATTACATGTTGAGGGAACATTGCATTTCAAACGCTTTAACTAAACTCCAATACATAATGGTAGGTTGATTAAATTGTGAGCCCCAAGGGGAGCTTTGTGCAGCAATGCATAATCTGTAGGCGCTATTGTGTAGCACTCATTCCCTTCTGTGACCTTCCATGAGCCCAGACAGCATGTCACATCTACATGTGGGGTGTCTTCTTACTCTGACACATATGTGGCGTGGACACTTCTTAAATGCATATGTAAGCAGTTTGCACAAAAAAAAATTTGCCACAATTTACATCGTAACTGTGCCCCTATCTTTGTAGATGCATTTTCTACTTTTATTCAGCTTAAGTTGGAAAATTTTAGGGCTAAATGAACGTCTTAGTGACAAAATAAGTAAATTCCAAATAACCTTGAAGGGTTCTAAAGTTATTACACATGCCAGTTTTGAAAAATAGGGGTTAAAAATGAGTACCCTCACCACACCATGACCCACCTGGTGTTTCCATCCAATATAAATTCTGGGTTCCAAATTTTCCCTTTGCACAAATATATTAGCATCTAGTTATTTTGGCCTAAAAAAAGATAATAGTCCACCTGTTCTGAGTAAGAGCTGTATCAGAGTTCTGGGTAGATATTACATCAGAGGAGAGAGAACATTACCCCAGAAATCCACGTCCAGCTACAATCTTGGAATGGAGATGCAGAGAGATGCAAAATCCTGCTGTTATCCTGCCCCCCCAGCAGCCCTGGGCCCTGGCACTTCCCCAGGTATGCCATGGGCTGGCGCTGGCCCTGGCTGCATCACTCAAGCTCCCTGTAGTTTTTATAATTGTACTCCCATCTGGCCAAGAGATGCTTGGTAAAAATATAGAAGGGGTTTTTCTTCTGTGGCATTTTCTATTCATCTGTGTTTGACCCTGGCTTGTTATCTGACAATGAACCTTGCTGTTTCCCCTGACCTATTGCTTTGAACTATATTGCACAAACTCTTTCCATGACTATGTGCAAACTCCCTGCGTTAGTTGTTAAAAGACTCTAAAAGGTAGCAACCTTATAGTATCCCTATAGAAAAGTGTAGATACCTTTATACATGTTAAAAGGTGAATACCAGGGGACCTTTAACAGAAGCCCCACGTAAAATACTTTTAGAGAAACTTGCTACATTAACATAACCCTGCTATTCTTATGTGACAGTGAGGCTCTTATGAATACCATGGCATTATCTGAGGATATTATTATTATTATTATTATTATTTGGTCAGCTAGTACACTCCTCAAGAGTGGTTTTGACCTTAAAAGTACTTTGAAATACAGTTAATCTTGGATGATTTACCAGGGAGTGTCTGCAGGTTCTTTATATTGCCCTCAATATTACCAGTCCTGGGATAGAAACAGATTATATATAATAAACATTGCTTCCCCAAGCTTTACGGTAGGTTCTTTGGAAAGATGACAATCATATTTATGACATCGGAACCATAGTTGGGAATTTATGGACTCTGTATCAGAGAAACGTCAATTTCTCAAGGATTTTGGCAAATATAATAAAGCCATATATAGTACATATTTTCCTCACTAGAAAGTAATCAATTTACATGACACCAATAATATTACAAGATTATTACAAGATTCAGTTAAAGGTACAGTCTCGTAAAGACAACCTCTGTTTATGAGTCCTCTATGAGCTGGAGGGGTGATCCCATCTTTAAAAATGGCTGCTTTTCTGAAGAACGTGAGCGATCTGGATACACACTACATGAAAATAATCTAGATCCTTGATGATCACATGAATTATACAAAGCATCTACTCATCACATGATGACATTGAACCTTCAACTCAAGCTATTAATATATACAAGATAGAACATGATTATGACCTTAAACTTTTTGGCTCTATGAACCACATCAAAGGGGAATTCTTTTGAGTAGGTGTAGGAGTACAGGCCATATAGCTAAAAGTGCCTTATTTTTATGGAGAGCTGGCAACACTGGCCCATGATAATAGTCATGCCTCAAGGTTTATAGAAGGACAAAAGTACCCCATAATAACTATGTTTTTCCAAGTATATACCCATTGTAAAGTCATATATGATTCCTGTAGCAAAGGTCCTGATATTCTTAAATGATAGACAAAGGTGAACACTTTTGTTCTGCAGCTTGATAAAGCAAATGAATTAATGCAGGTCCCATTACAAGTAACGTAAAGTTATCGTATAGTTCATAACTTCCTTCACTTTGGACTTTGGAGTATTTACAGTGATGGAAGTCTCTGAGTTCTTCTGCATTCTTGACTGGTCAAGATAGGAAAATCTTTGTGGGATTTCAGTTTTCATGTTTCATGTTGACACTGTTTGGAGGGAATTCTGTCTGGTACTGTGTATAGAAAGTCCTTTTTGTCCTAAATATGTAACATTTTGACTTTGACCAGTATTTCATGTATGTGATCTGTAGCAGGTCCCTATTTTGACATTGGGTGTAACCACCAACCTTACTGTTCTGTACATGGATTTGGCGGAGTATACCACTAGGACTCTCCCTTTTAAATAGGAAGTACAACTTGTAATCCAATTAGTCTTCAAAGCTATTCACACTCCACAAAGATCTTACAGCACATTCATGTCAAGTGTCAAGATCAATCCAATCCCTTGTCACCTCTGGCATTCTCTGATGCTGGAACTTTATCTTCTACAGTATAGGAGGCTGGACGTGTCAGTGTGTATAACATAATAGTCTATAATTGTTTTTCTTATTTTCATGAGTCTGGATTGTAAAGAAATACTTGAGATTCCTCCGTGAGTGTCGCTGTCTACATACTTGGCAATAAATTTCAGAATGTGTAAGGTGTTGTCAACCAATTTCCCATGTGAATTTATGGCCTGTTATTGACTGACATGATATTTCCTTCCCTAGTTAAGGGAAATAAAAATGTTCTTTGCCTATTTAGAGCCAATTGGTATCTTGTATAACATGTATGCCTCAGGCACACAGGACAATGACAAAGATATAAAAAGTTGTCTTTGATGTGAATTAATCGAGTATAGCATTTTTTGGAACTAGAACTTCTAGCCTTTGGTCATATTACAGGTAAGGTCACATTGGGCAAACGCTCTGAGACTTATCCTACCCCTGGAAACACTAGAAACCTACCCAACATCCAGGATGGACGTTCCTAGGGCAGAACTACAACTGTAGCGGTAGCTATGGGGACCATGGCACTAGGGTGCAATAATGGGCTGCTTCAAGGCCAAGGCCCACAAGGCAGTCACTGCAAGAATCAAATGCATATACGTCTTTAAAAAAACCAATTACAACTGATTCAGAGAGCACAGGAACAGGGCTACTTCTCTGAGCCTCTGTGCGGTGCCCTCTGTATGATGCAAGTCTCAAATGGCAAAGCAGTATATACCGTATATTCCGGCGTATAAGATGACCTGGTGTATAAGACGACCCCCCTACTTTCCTGTTAAAATATAGAGTTTAAGATATATTCGCCGTATAAGACTACCCCTTTTCCAACGCATACAAAACACAGGTAAAAATTAAAAAAAAAACAGATTTGAATTTAACATGGTCATTTTTAAAATTTAAATTCTTATGACATGCAGGTATATAGCAGGAAAACTGTCGCTCATAAACATAAGGCATACAACAACAACATTACCATCATCCATTTTACTGTAAATGTTACCATACTGTACCTAAAATTTTTATTTTATTAAATATTCCATGCCATGTACTCAGAAGCGGGAAAAAAATTCCAAATGCAATGAAAATGGTGAAAAAACGCATTTGTGCCATTTTCTTGTGGGCTTGGATATTACGTCTTTCACTGAGTGCCCCAAATGACATGTCTACTTTATTCTTTGGGTCGGTACGATTAAGGGGATGAAAACCTCCTGTACAAAAATAACTTTTTTGATTTTGCCAACTTCTAGCGCTAATAACTTTTTTATACTTTGGTGTACAGAGCTGTGGCTGGTGTTATTTTTTGCGAAATTTGATAATATTTTCAATGATATCATTTTTAGGACTAAACGACCTTTTGATCACTTTTTATAGATTTTTTTATATTTTTCAAAACGGCAAAAAAGTGCCATTTTCGACGGGGTTAAACGCATTGAAAAACCGTTATCATATTTTGATAGATCGGGCATTTTCAGACGCGTCAATACCTGATGTGTTTATAATTTTTACTGATTATTTATATTTATGTCAGTTCTAGGGAAAGGGGGGTGATTTGAAATTTTTGGTTTTTTTTTTTTTTATTATAATTTTTTTTTTTTAACTTTTTTAAATTTTTATTTATACTATTTTTCAGACTCCCTAGGGTACTTTAACCCTAGGTTGTCTGATCGATCCTACCATATACTGCCATACTACAGTATGGCAGTATATGGGGATTTTCCTCATTCATTACAATGTGCTATCAGCACATTGTAATGAAGGGATTAAAACGAAATAGCCTTGGGTCTTCGGAAGACCCGAGGCTACCAGGGAGACGGATCGCTGCCCCCGATGACGTCACGGGGAGCGGCGATCCCAGGTAAGATGGCGGCGCCCATGCGCCGCTATCTTTTTGAGGCTACCGACAGCCATTGCTGTGGAAACACCCGCGATCGGTTGCAATATGCCGCAAAGACTTACCGGCTATGGAGAGGGCTCAACCCGTGAGCCCTCTCCATGCAGCGCGACCCGATTGCGGTCGCGATTACCGATGTATAAGACGACCCCGGACTAGACAGAAGATTTTTCTGTCTTCAAAAGTCGTCTTATACGCTGGAATATACGGTATATCTGATGGTGTGTTAAAGTCTTACTTTACTTATTAATACGATTTACTCCATACATAATAAAATCCTTTATAGGTTTGTGTTGAGATTTCTCCATTCTGTAATGAATACTTTTTCTACAGAGGTCAATGACACCTCACTTCCTCTTTTACAGCTGGGTAGGAAAAGTTCTTCTCATTCCATGGTCCTAGTCTTATGAATAACCTATTAGGTAAAGGGATTGTCTAGGCCTCAAAAGAAATGTATATGAGGCCTGGGGTGGCGGTTTAAAAACAATAATCAATAAATAGCTTATACTTCACCTCTTTTTACACTCCTGTTGTCCTGTGGCGGTGCCCATCACGGTCCATCCAAAGATGCGCACCCAATATAGCATCACTTTCAATATGTATGCATGACAGTAGTTGGGAAGGAAGTGCTGGCCTATTATACTACAAGACTATGTAACTTCCTGACATCCCTCCAAGATGTACAATTACTCAGTGTGGTCTTTAGCTTGTATAAAAATGTTCTATAAAATGTTGGACCTCCTTGTCTCCAAGAACAACAAAATCATCCAAGGAAAACACAGCCTCTCTAATCCTTTGAATCATGTGAAACTTTTTGGGAATCAATGTAACAAAAAAACATGACGATAGGAGTACAATAGTTAAAGGGGTATTCCCATCTTGGCTTTCACATTTAATGTAATCCATCTGCCATATATAGACATTTCTTCAATTGCATGTTATTAAAAAATTGTCTCTGTGTGAAGATAATTTCCCATAAATGTAGCCATGTTGTCCCTTAGAAACGAGATGTCCTTGGATGCGATCTGTACTGTTCCAGCATTTACCACACATGCTGCAGGCACTAGGTTAACTTGATCTTAAAGCTAAGCTATTATGGTATCATGACTGGGGGGGGGGTAGTAATAATTTACATATTACTAAAATAAAGTTTTTAACAAGTTAGGTTAGGTTCCAGGATTATCAAATTACAGATTAAGGCAGAGGCAGGCAGGAGGAATCTACCATCAGATCAACTTCTTATAGTAGACTTCTCATGTTAGTTTTCCTTAAAGTTGGGGGCCATCTGTATTGCACGTGATAGGTGTATAAATAGTATTTGGCACAGGTGATCTAGATTGTGAAACAAAATGGGGACATCCAGTACTGACCTGTACTGCACTGCAGAGTATGTAGGTGCTATATAAGCATTAGGAGAGATAAACATACTGAAAGTGGATATGTGTTATAGCAATGATAAAAAGAGGGATCTAATAACTGGCACAACCAAGCAAACACGTAGTCAGTGAACTACGCTATTCATCCTGTTAAATGCCATATTTCGGTCCATAGTTCACTTCCAAGAGAGATTATCTGTCTTCTTATCAATAGGTATACTATTTATGAGCTGTAGCGTGCCAAAACCATGACTTATTCTGAACAAGATTCATATGCAGGGTAAATTATTAAAAGCAATTTTTAAAAAATGTTTTTGGGTATGGGGCTTTAAATGAGTATATATGAAAAATAAAACTAAATATATTTGGCATATAGTCAGCTCCAAGCATAGGGTTAATATGTCACCTGAACTAAAACCCATGCTATAGTATGACAATGACTATGTCGGACACTTCTAAAATGTTTGAGAGCATCTGAATATGCACTTATGTTACATTTTTAAGAGACACTCCAGTGTTTTTTAAATTTTATTATTTCCCTAGTCCCCCAGTTTGTAGAAGTCTCATATTCGGCACTTCTTATACCTGCAAAGCAATCAGGAAAAGGTATAGGAAGGGGAAAACATGTTTTATTGGAGAATGACCTTAATTTCAATGTTTTCAATGTAGGGATTTAGAAAAAGTAGTGAACACTTAAAGAATTCACAGCATTGTGGTGGTGAGCTTTTTCATGGTTCCATGGTAGTTGTAACCCTTGAATGCTCAAAATACATCTCTGCAAATTCTATCGATATGTCTAGAAATGACCTTCATCTCCCAAAATTTTCTGGATTAAATGCATCATAATTCTGACAAAGATATCATAGTCATCTTGTTGATTCAGGTTTATCTGCACACATCTGAGGCAGCATTCCAACAGATTTATGTGGCTCCTCCAGTTGGCTTACAACATATTAGTGATGCTCAAGCTCTTTACTCAGATGGGCTGTTCAGCACACATACTGTATAAGTGTTCCACACTTGTCCTAATGCACTATGTGACCAACACCATAACTATGTCCTATCTCCCTTCTGTTATCCAGCAAACAGCAGATATATACCAAGCTCCAGGCTTCTCTGCAGTCACTTTCACTTTGGACCTTGTATATAAGATGGCGGCTGATGGCAGGTTCAAGCAGCAGAATTTTTATTTATTAATTTATTTTATATCGCTTCCTTTTAAAGAATGGCTGGACCACCCCCTCACCCCCTCATTCTCATAGACTGTAAGCTCTTGTGTCACCCCCTCATCCTCATAGTCTGTAAGCTCTTGTGAGCAGGGCCCTCACTCCTATTTTTCCATATGACTGTTTGTATTCTGTAATGTAATATTATATTTCTATATGTCCCCTATGATTTGTAAAGCGCTATGAAATTTAATGGCGCTATATAAATAAAGATTGTAATTATTATTGAACACACACCAGCAGGTGTGAATTACAAAGTGGTTGATTTCCTTTAATCAAAAATAACACCAAACAAAGCTGAGTAAAGGTTCCAAGTGAGAACCAAGGGGTAAATACAATAAAGATTCACAGGTACAAAACACAGATGATGTGCACATACCAAGCATCCATTTCCCTCAGAAGTGTTAAAGAGGACCTAGTGCCATTTTTATAGGTGACAGGTCTTCTTTAAGTTTCTCTTTAGGTTCTTACACCTATGTGCCCCCATTATGCATATGACCTGGCTTCATTCTGCATTGAACAATTTTTCACTTGGTACTTTCCAACTGCGACCAGTTTGGTGTCATTTATTTTTAAGACATATGTCACATTTATTGAGCTAATGTTTGTGGAGGTTAGTGCTAGGGAGTAACTGTCCAAGTAATTCCCCTGAAGCATGTAATAGCAGTTATATAACAGAGAAAGGGAATATATACATGTATCCATATGGCTATGACCAGGGTATTGGCGTAACTTGGAGAGGACTTCTCCTTAAACAAAATATATGTTTATATACATTTATATACTCATATATACACATATTTATATACATACTCATACACAAATTTTTATGCACTAATAAATACAACTCTTATACATACTCATATATATATATATATATATATATATATATATATATATATATACAAACTCATACAGTGTATACACACAATGGGGCACATTTACGGAGAAAGTTAAACAGAAAACTGGCGAACCGCCTATAGTAAATGTGCCCCAGTATGTACATATGCATACATTTTTACAAACATGCAGTATATACACGTATTATATACACATGCATAAAAACATAATACATCATATTCCTACATACAGCACATACAGACACATCCATCATATACACAACATGTACACACATGCATACAGTGTATAGATATCATACACACATACATATACATTCATATATACACACTATACCTCATTTAGGTATATACAGCATGTACACACATATACACATCATATTTACACACATACAAAATACACACATACAGCATATTCACACATACAGGATATACAAACACATACAGCATATGTACAACATATATACACATGGGACATATACACACACATACACACCATAAACACACATACGGCATATACACTCACCGGCCACTTTATTAGGTACACCTGTCCAACTGCTCGTTAACACTTAATTTCTAATCAGCCAATCACATGGCGCCAACTCAGTGCATTTAGGCATGTAGACATGGTCAAGACAATCTCCTGCAGTTCAAACCAAGCATCAGTATGGGGAAGAAAGGTGATTTGAGTGCCTTTGAACTTGGCATGGTTGTTGGTGCCAGAAGGGCTGGTCTGAGTATTTCAGAAACTGCTGATCTACTGGGATTTTCACGCACAACCATCTCTAGGGTTTACAGAGAATGGTCTGAAAAAGAAAAAACATCCAGTGAGCGGCAGTTCTGTGGGCGGAAATGCCTTGTTGATGCCAGAGGTCAGAGGAGAATGGGCAGACTGGTTCGAGCTGATAGAAAGGCAACAGTGACTCAAATCGCCACCCGTTACAAACAAGGTAGGCAGAAGAGCATCTCTGAACGCACAGTACGTCGAACTTTGAGGCAGATGGGCTACAGCAGCAGAAGACCACACCGGGTGCCACTCCTTTCAGCTAAGAACAGGAAACTGAGGCTACAATTTGCACAAGCTCATCGAAATTGGACAGTAGAAGATTGGAAAAACGTTGCCTGGTCTCGATTTCTACTGCAACATTCGGATGGATGTGCAGCCGACAAATCTGCGGCAACTGTGTGATGCCATCATGTCAATATGGACCAAAATCTCTGAGGAATGCTTCCAGCACCTTGTTGAATCTATGCCACGAAGAATTGAAGCAGTTCTGAAGGCAAAAGGGGGTCCAACCCGTTACTGGCATGGTGTACCTAATAAAGTGGCCGGTGAGTGTACATTCATACACATACAGTATATACGTCTTCACTATCAGACAGTCTTCTTATCCTGGGGCCCAGTAGTTGCTGACTACATGGAGTAAGTAGAGATGAGATACCTAGTCCTGCCATCCTTCTCTCCCCTCCCCCAACATTTCTCATCTGAGCTACCGATTTAGCTGTGTGCTGTGAAGATGTGCACTGTTATATATATATACAGGCGGTCCCCTACTTAAGAACACTCGACTTACATACGACCCCTAGTTACAAACGGACCTCTGGATATTGGTAATTTACTGTACTTTAGCCCTAGGCTACAATAAACAGCTATAACAGTTATCAGAGGTGTCTGTAATGAAGATTTATTGTTAATCCTGATTCTTATGACAACCCAACATTTTTAAACTCCAATTGTCACAGAGACCAAAAAAGTTCTGGCTGGGATTACAATGATAAAATATACAGTTCCGACTTACATACAAATTCAACTTAAGAACAAACCTACAGACCCTATCTTGTATGTAACCCGGGGACTGCCTGTATATATATTATGCTGTACAATGGTAGCATAAAATGGATATAATGGTGTAAATCCTCCATTCTTTAGTGTGTCAGGTCAGGTGGCCGGGCCCTCTGACACTGCGGTCCCTCTAGCAGCTGCTATGACTGCCACTGCAAAGATAGTTTAACAAAGACATGATGTAAAAATAACATTAAAAAGTTAAAAGATCCCAAATTAGTACCATGTCATTCCAACACAATACAAAACAAAATTTGTACTGACCAAGAGAATGAAGTCACTTAATTTTACTGTATAGTGAACACCATGGGGCAAATTTACTTATCCGGTCCTGTTGCGATCCCCGATCTGGACGGTGTGACGAAGATGAAGTCCGGCACGATTCACGTAGCATGTGCGCCCGATTTCCTGCATCTGTCGCTTCCTCGCTGAAGTCCGCCGGAGTTCACCTTCTTCTTCCTGGTGCTTGCAAGTGCGTGTCTTGCGACAAAATTTGAATTTTAGTCCGAATCTGTCGGGTTTTCCGACAGCCACACCCCCGGATTTGCGTCTCATGAAAGTCGACGCGATTGCGCCAAAATCCGCTCACGTGCACCAAAAACACTGTTAAATGCGGCGCAAATTGGAAATCATCGGGAAACTCGACAAAATACGGTCCGCAGACCCTTAGTTAATGAGCCCCCATGAATTTAAAATGCAATCAAAAAGTTCAGTGTTGAAATTTAACACAAAAAAAGAAAAATTAGGATTAGCTCGCCATTTGCCATTATGTTCTTCTACCAATGAAGGGACAAATGTGGAGTCTCATGTGTTAACTTAACAGTAATTTAATTGGGTACAGGTGCATTTATTTCAACAATTAAAACAGAATGTGTACAGCCAATAAGCAAACTGATATGGTTCAGCTTCAGTTTATACCTTCCTTATAGTGCTTATAGATTATGGGTGTCATTTTAATGTGCTGGCGCCCGTATGATAGCCGCGCCACTGTTCCGGTGCCGCCTCATATATCAGAAGGCTCCAGCGAATTTCCACATATTAAAATTCATTGGCTGAAGCGAGTTCGCAGGCACAGAGACAGGAGACGCCTCCTGGCATGGAGCTGGTGGGAAGGGGGAAAAAATTGCAAATGCTAGCAATAAGCAGAAGCCCTGTTAAATACCCCCCTATAAGCTCAAGTTTTAAGTTATCTGCGGTTGCTGGCCTTTTTTTCCTACTTCCTTACAATTGTTGCATTTTTGCTTAGTTTTTGCCCCAACAGAAGTACATGGATAAGTTCTCTGTAACCCAAAATGGTGCCATTAAGATGTAAGATGTTATGAAGTTATGAACTAAAAGTGTTTATTTCAGTTATACATGAAAATGCCTGGACAGCTTGAACAGGATAAAAAAAACAGCACTTATCTCTCTATAGGTGCCCAGATGGGTTGGGAATGTTGACAGATGGCCCCAGTGGTCTAGTGGGAGTGAATACTGATGTCATAGTTCAACGTCCTGTAAGCGTGGCAAATAATTATATGTCCTTGAACATTTGGACCTAAAATGGGATTTGCTACTGTGTTCTTGGTGAACTTGTGTGTTTGTTCTTTTTTAAAAACACCTATTTAAAAGATGCATCCCAAGAGGTTTATACTTGACTTATATTAGTTGGGGCAGAGGACTATAACTTTTAAAGTGTTTTTCCATGTTAAGTATAAAAATAAAATAATAACACCCCCTTTGGTAATGTGCACTTTTTCCCATATAAAATTCAACATTGAATATGTGTAAGGATAGTAGTAATGTCATCCAGAATTGTGGTCCTCTTTGGTGGGTTAATTTACTGAAAATAACAATGATAATGGAGAGATCCAGCTCTTTGTGTTAACCTACAATATTAAGGCTATATCAGCTGTGTAATGAAGGTTTATCACTGTAGTATAGTAATAGGTTTGGTTGTCCCTCGGTAGTGTGACTAGAATAAACACTCTTTCTGAACAAGGTTTTGAAGTCTTTTAAGAAGACTTGAAGTGGCCCCTGTGTTGAGGATTAGCACATATAATGGATTTCCCCCAGACAACATCTTAATCTTTCTATATGCTCTTCAAACGTTCAATACTATGTCAAATTTACAAAAGAAAATCTGTTCAGATGACAACTGGTGATTTGTTACTGTAATCTCAGCCTGCGGTCACAGGCAGTCTTCTACAACCCCTCCTGGCACGGCAGACACAACAAATCATCTAAACCTCATTCCCTCCAGCAAAGCTCATGTAGGTGTGAGATTCCTTATCACCTTTTGACAACTTAGACACCAAATTACATGGTGTCCACCTTAAACTTGTCAAAGACAGTAACTTATTCTTAGTGCATTCAGATGGAATGAGTCAACAGCACCAACCTTATTTGGAGCATTAGAGACTTTCTCTCTTTCTCTTAGCCAACATGTTTGGCCAAACCAAATGTTGAAATTGGGGCAGATATCTATCTGTTCCACCTCTGGGGCCAGCTCAAAAAAACTTCATCTTAAAAAAAGATATACAACATGGACCATTCGGTCAAAGAATCTGACCTTTAAAAGCGTTGCATAAAGTTGATATTTTGCCACTTCAAAACTATAATGTTACCCTATATGGACCATGCCAGACTGGCAATCCTTTGGCCTAATAAATCTCTAATCTGGTTGTCTTCTCCTGGAACCCTGGAGTCAAGTATTTGGTTAAAGCCTGGGACCACTGGAGGTTACTTTGGTAAATCTGGTGGGCCACTCCAATACTGAGTATGGACCACATCACCAAATGCATGTTATCCTAGAAGAAAGTGGGAAATGAGGGGCTACCTGACATTATTTTTATTTTGGTGGCTTAGAGACACCAACATTATTGTATTTTTTTACCCAACATCAGATTTTGAGGCAATGCCTTAAAGTCACTATAGTTATTGCATTGTCAATTTATTACAGTTTACTATCGGTTTTCTTTGCCATTGGATACTGCTTGACAAATTTTATCTTTTTATGTTTAACGAGTTTGGAAGATCTATTGAGTTAAAAGGATTTGGGAAACATGAGATTTTATCGTCCAATCCAGTCCCTTCCCTCCATTGTTAGTCTTTGCTGCGTCTAAAGAATAAGGTTTATTTTCATATGGATTGGAAGTAAAGAAATAACTGCACAAAGGTCTGTGTTTGCGAGTTAATATCTAATTTATTTTACATGTGTCATTTGTTCAATAGGATCTGAAAAAGGAAGTGGAATATAATGCATTTCCATCGTGCGAGACGTCCAGAGTCCAGCACATAGGAGTGTCAGTCATGCATGGTATGTATGTGCACACCTGTACAGGAACTGTGTCAGAGGGTCTGTGTACAGCCCGTCACTAACACGCTCATAAGATCTGTATAGCACACAATGGTTCAGTGGTTTGATGGGCAAAGCAGGTGTCGCTTAGAAATCATTAACTCTGTGAGTTTTCTTTTCACTGTCGGAACACGCCTTAGCCATCGGCATTTTGTTTCTAGTTAAATAATCATAAGGCATTCCTCTTTTTAGACTGAGCCTTACTATTATTGTGATACTGTACTGTGCATTCAAGAAAACTTGTCATCTGACCCAAACACTGTTTGAAAGATGCCCTCTATTGGGGCAGATAAGATTTCCACTTCTTTTACCTCATAGACTAGAAGGGATTATGTCTTTATTGTCCACCTCTCCTTTCCATGATTCTTTGGTGTATTCACTACACATTTCATAAAGCTGGACTCTAAATTGCAATCTTAGCTTATTGGACACGAAACCCTTATTTTGCCCTTTGGAAAAATGGGCCAGTTTTGCACCTTAACATGTACTAAAAAAGCAATTTCTCTAAAGTCCTGCTTAGTATCTGCTGCCCAACCCAATAAAAACAGATGTGGCCATTGGCCAAAATTTCACAGTACATCCATTCTTCCTTAAGTATGGTGCAGTTATCCTGTCTGCTTTGCAGAAAAGCTTGACCAAAGTATGATGCTTCCACCATAATTTTTTAAGGGAACCTGTCATCAGATATTTTTATGGCTCCCCTATATCCCCATAGAGAATAGTGTGTAGATTGCCAAATTATTTTTATCTGGATTTTTCCTATAAAAATATTAAGATTAAGTTTTCCTTTCTATATTCAGAGCTGTGTCCCTAGTCCTATTGGAGTGGCCAGTAATTTCAAATTAAATAAACACACACACCCCTCGTCTTTGAAATCGATGCATGATGGAGTGGTTTCCGTGGGTGGGAGGGGGGGACTTCTCCTCACTGGCCACACCCATGTGACACGGGACACAGCTCTGCAGAGAGAAAGGTAGATTTTCATCTAACTTTTCTTTTTATTAGAAAAAGCCAGTTTAATTATAAAAACATTTTGATAATGTGCACACTATTGTCTATGGGGACATGATGGAGCCAGAAAAAGGCTCCTGATGACAGGTTCCATTTAAAGGTTGTTAATGGAGTTCATGGGGTTGTACTCATCCTTCTTATTCCTCCAAACATGGTGAGTGGAGTTGATACTGAAAAGTTCTATTTTAGTCTCATATAACCACATGACATTATCCAAATGTAATTATCCAGCTCACCGTCCATGTATCAGCTGAACTTTGGTGTACATGGCGCCCAAGGCTACATGGCACCCAAGGCTGCGTGTTGTTGTCTAAGGCTACACTAGGCTATGCAAATATCCAGAAGAAGTAACGCATCTAGCACTCGGAGACAGTGTACAATAAATTGATTTCTTAATTTTTGTTTTAAAAAAGGCATAGTACACAAAAGATCAACATGTTTTGGCTGGTAAGCGTTAGTCTTGATCTAAATCTTGATCACATGACCTTATGGATCATCCACATGGATGGAAGTATGTGGACATTTGCCTTCTATACAGATTCAAGTTCAAGCTGGTGCAATTAATACAGGTAACCCGCTGGCTGCTAGGTGTTCAAATACTGAAAGGGAACCTGCCAGCAGAAAGTGACCCAAAAGAACACTACCAGTATTTTGTCAAGCAGATTAGCAATCTCCTGATTGAATTTCTTTTAAGGCCCAGCGAGGTAGCATCATCCCTTGAATCAACTTTGAACCGAAATGTAAATTGGACCTATAAAGTCATGGAGGTGGAAAGTTTAGCACTGAAAACTTGCAATATTGGCAGTGCATAATATACTTATTTTCACCACTACAGGCAGTCCCCGGGTTACGTACAAGATATGGTCTGGAGGTTTGTTCTTAAGTTGAATTTGTATGTAAGTCGAAACTGTATATTTTATAATTGTAGATCCAGACAAAAAAAATTTGGGCCCCAGTGACATTTGGAGTTTAAACATTTTTTGCTGTAATGGGACAAAGGATTATCAATAGAGCTTCATTACAGACAACTTACAGCTGATTATTGCAATCTGGGACTACAGTAAAGTATTCAGAAAGCTTCACCAGAGGTCAGAGGGGTCTGTCTGTAACTATGGGTTGTCTGTAAGTCGGGTGTCCTTAAGTAGGGGACCGCCTGTATATGTTAAAGTCTCAAAGTTCTAATGTCTATACTATTGATGCAGTAGATGAAAAATTATTAATTTTCTTGACATGAACTTCCTGTCCTAGGGAAAATTCATTCACTTTTCCCCTAATAGTCAAGAAGTGTCAGAGCTAGCTGACATGGGTAATCTACTCGAATGAGCTGTATACATTGGATATGGCTAATTTTCAACTTTCTGACCCCACCAAGTCAAATGTGTTCTTAAACCGAGTTGGAAAGCTCCGAGGTGTTTTCAGTTAGAGATGAAGTCAGATCTATAATGATTGTAACATATTGTGAATTTATGTTAACATTGGATTATAAGAGATTGGGGCACATCTACTTACAAATTCATGACGTGTGGATATGGGATGGACCCCCACTTTATTTTAAAACAGTTTAGACAAGAGAAAAACACGGTGTATGGAAAAAATACACAACCACATAACGTAATGGGTGAAATGGCCACAGCTTTATTTGAATCACAGGAATAAAACAATCAGAGGAGGAGTCAGGTGACATGCTAGGGGTGGGATTCCCCAATACCCCAATCTATAGCTGCCTGACATACAGCACCCGGCCAGACATCAACAAAGGGGGGCGGCACGCTCTGGCTGCCATTCTAGCAGAGCCAGTACACTTTAAGGGCACCAATGACCCTAGTGAAGATTATCTATTGTGTGCTTCACCACCGTGCCCGGCCCTGGCTGCTTTTACCATTACCAGAGCCTTGAGGCTGGCCACTTCCAAAGCTCAGGCTGTTGACCACCATGAGCTTTTACATCCTCTATAAGTTAAATTAGTCCACCAATAACTTGCCTGCACCTTCCACCTGACTCCTCCACCGCCACAAAGAGGCCATTTGACACCTTAAATAGACTCGACCGCCACCAAACAACAAAAATCCCATCAATGGGAATGCAATGGGTTAACGAATAAAGTGTTGAGAAAATTACCAACACAACCCACATACACAAAGTGGTAAAACATTGCTAAACTCCAAACTTCTACAGATATACCAAACCGTGTCCAACAATATAGTGAAGTAGGATACCGTACAACCATGATGTGGAATAACTGCCCTCGGAACTAAATATATTCTGAAAAGACTAAGTACTAGACACCAAAAGCGTAGATTTATCTCCCCACCGAGTGGGAATATCGCTTACTGTATCTCCAGTATCTAGAGAACCACTAGTCATACTTCAATATATGTATCATGCACCAATACTATTGACAAAACAGACATGAAGAGGATAGGTAAAGAAGAAGAAAGTTTACTTCTGTGCTCAGCTAATGCATAGGTAGGGGGGGGGGCAACCTCACTATGTGGCATAGCGTATGCACTGCCACGGCATAGCCCCTGACAAAATGTTCAAAATGCTGTGCGATGTCTTGGTTTTTTTTTTTTTATATATATAGTATTAGAATAACATAGTGAGCTGAGCCAAGATATACTCATCTCAAGCCTAATAGCAAACCAGTTGAAAATTTATTTTGTAGTTGGCCTCCATCTTGCTCCAATACAGAATACAGCGCAATAGTGGGCAAGTACTTGACAACAGAACAGCAAAGGCTTGTCCATTTTGACAACTAACTTAGCCCGGTATAATACTAAATAAATGTAACTTTGCTCAAAAAACACGCTCAGCGTGCAGAGAAACCACAACTACCATATCCACAAGCCGCAACCTCCTGGCAAGTGGCGAGAGCAGAATGTGGCCATATCAAAACAAATCCATAAATATAATTTTTGCTCAAAAAACACGCTCAGCATGTAGAGAAACCATAACTACCATATCCACAAGCCGCAACCTCCTGGCAAGTGGTGATATACAATGCACACACAGCGTACAAAATCAACACTCTAGTGATCCACCATCCGCTATCCTCTTAGCTAGTGGCGTAACTAGGTGTGGATAACCGAACCAGAACCATCTTCTCAGGGACCGCCCCTTAGAGAAGTGTATAAATGTCTCCACATATAATCCACTAGCCGCCAACCTCCAAGCTAGTGGTGTAACCAGGTGTGGAGAACTTGTCTCCCATAAACCATAATTACGCGCACAGCGCACGAGAGCCACATCCCCAGCTCCACATAGCCGCCAACCTCATAGCTAAGTGGCGAAAGAAGATGTGGCCCTAGACCAACCATTGGAGACAGTAACATCAACCACACATAAGACATTATATAAATGTACCAAGGACCTTGATATATAGGATCCATTTATCTTACAGAATTAGGTGCAGCAGTAACACTGACCATGTGTCTGGCTAATTCTCCAGCCATTTCATGGGGATAACTGTAATATAATATTACAATGCTAATTCACCATTATAGTCTGAGGTGGCATATAACCCCCTCAGTATTGTACCCACTCATGTAACCTAGAGTATATGTATATATATTTATATATATGAGTGCACATAAGGTATACATGGACAGTCCATAATATAGAAGCCACAACTAAAGGCTAGTTATATATATATGTAAGATACAGTCTGGTTCATGACTACAATAAAGCAGTGAGATGGAAGCCATATACACTGCACCAGGCACATAAGCATCTGAATGCAACATGTGGTTACTATATAGCAATGACCTGGGATGGGCTACTATAGAATCCGTATGTATATCAGTGACATGGAGGTTTTATTCAGATAGCTAAGCTTCCCATATCCAGCTACTTCAATTACTCAGGTCAATGCTGGGCCATATAGACCAGGAATGTAGAGAACCGAGATTATAAGAGACTAGTAATAGTGCAGCCTCCATCTGTGATCCTGTACATGTGCTCTCTCTGGGCAGCTCCTCTCTCCCTAGTGTATAATACATGTTACCTCCCCATAACAAGCAGAGTAATGGCGGACATCTGCCCTCAGTCTCTATCCAAAAGGACTGGACTCCTGAAGAAGCTCCAGTATGGAGCTTGTGATTGCTTTGCCATATCTGTGCCACGAGGATTGGTACTAAAATAGCCATGTGTACCTGTGTCATGAAGGTATAAATGTAACCTTAAACCGTATACAAGAGGTCATTACCCTCATGTAAATTAGTGATATATGCAGTGAGTGAGGTAAGTACACCCTCATCACTCAACCTCATATAAATCAGTGATATGTAAAGTGTGTGAGGTAAGTACACCCTCATATAAATTAATGATATGTACAGTGTGCGAGGTAAGTACACCCTCATATAAATCAGCGATATGTACAGTATGTGAGGTAAGTACACCCTCATATATATCAGTGATATGTACAGTATGTGAGGTAAGTACAACCTCAAGTAATTCAGCGACCTCATATAAATCAGAGATAAGTACTGAGTGTGAGGTAAGTACACCCTCATATAAATTAGTGATATGTACAGTGTGCGAAGTAAGTACACCCTCACATAAATCAGCGATATGTACAGTATGTGAGGTAAGTACACCCTCATATATATCAGTGATATGTACAGTATGTGAGGTAAGTACACCCTCAAGTAATTCAGTGACCTCATATAAATCAGAGATAAGTACTGAGTGTGAGGTAGGTACATTCTCATATAAATCAGTGATATGTACAGTATGTGCGGTAAGTACACCCTCATATCGATCAGTGATATGTACAGTGTGTGCGGTAAGTACACCCTCATATAAATCAGTGATATGTACAGTATGTGCGGTAAGTACACCCTCATATCGATCAGTGATATGTACAGTGTATGAGGTAAGTACACCCTCATATAAATCAGTGATATGTACAGTGTATGAGGTAACTACACCCTCATATATATTAGTGATATGTACAGTGTATGAGGTAAGTACACCCTCATATATATCAGTGATATGTACAGTGTATGAGGTAAGTACACCCTCATATAAATCAGTGATATGTAAAGTGTGTGAGGTACATTAGTGCATTATGCAGTATGTTAAGCAATAAGCTGACATATCAGCCATGTTTGTAGTATGTGAGGTGACCTGGGGCAGATATTTGGTTAGTTATCTCCCCATATACAGCACTGTATACACTGAGGTAACCTGCTCCCCTATACATAAGTGTCTGTCTGTACTAATCATGGAGCATCTAGAGCACATGTGAGGAGCAGGAACATGAGGACACATGGGGGGACATTTACTATGGTGTTTCCGCCAGTTTTGTGGCGCTCTCACCACATGTTCTGCTCTCCTACCTATTTATTAGCTGTCGGGGACAGAAAAAATGACTTTTTCCGTCTGCTCCGACTCTTCTCCGAAAAGGGGCGTGGCTTTGGCGGAGTGGAAACTCAGACAGAATTAATATGTGTCACAGCCATTTTTGGGCGCTGTAAACTGGCGGAAAGTAGACCAAAAGAAAACTGGTCTAGCAGGGACTGTTGGACACATTTCTGGTGCTTGGGACAGATTTTGGTCCCAGGGACAGAAAATGGGCTCGGGGACAGAAAATGGGCTCGGGGACAGAAATGTCTCTGCACAGCTCTACAATATTAAATGTGTGTCTTCTTTCCGTGTGCAGGTCGGTAACAAAGCCAATGCAGACACCGACACTCTAAGTAAATGTCCCCCATGGACTCCCATCCTGCCACAGCTGCCATGTGTAAGATAGCTGGGAGCAGATACATGAGGAGACCTGAACTATCATGTCCACATTACACTAGTAAATAAATAAAGCTGCCATGTAGCATAAAGCAGCCATATCTATAGAGTGAAGTATAATCTGACAGATATCGCCGCCATATCTGCAGGGTATAAGATGGCAGAGAGCAGACTCCTGAGGAGACATAGCGGCTTCCTACATACCTTCAGCCACATGCACATTACATGAGGTAATGCTGCTCCCCTGTAACATTAACCAGTCATATCCACAGTGTGTGGGGTTATAAGCTCACAGATATCACAGCCAGACATGCAGGGTATAAGATAGCTGTGAGCAGACTCCTGAGGACACATGGCTGAGGAGACATGGCGGCTTCTTACATACCTTCAGCCATGTGCACATTACATGAGGTAATGCTGCTCCCCTGTAACATTAACCAGTCATATCCACAGTTTGTGGGGTTATAAGCTCACATATATATCATAGCCAAATCTGCCATGTGTGAGATAGCTGGGAGCAGGTACATGAGGAGACATGGAGACATGATCTCCTGTGGTAATGATTAAGACTGTAGGGATTAACAAACCCAAACCTTAAATTTGGTACTTGACCCTGTACCTTGATAAACCATCCAACCGTTTGGTACTTGACCTTGTACCTTAATCAACCATCCAACCGTTTGGTACTTGACCTTGTACCTTGATCAACCATCCAACCGTTTGGTACTTGACCCTGTACCTTGATCAACCATCCAACCGTCTGGTACTTGACCTAGTACTTTGATAAACCTTCTATCCGTCTGGTACTTGACCTTGTACTTTGAGAAATCATCCAACCGTCTGGTACTTGACCGTGTACCTAGACTAACCACCCAACCGTCTGGTACTTGACCGTGTACCTAGACTAACCACCCAACCGTCTGGTACCTGACCGTGTACCTAGACTAACCACCCAACCGTCTGGTACTTGACCGTGTACCTAGACTAACCACCCAACCGTCTAGTACTTGACCGTGTACCTAGACTAACCACCCATCAACAGACCGGGAAAGTAAATGTTTGGGTAATGTGGGAAGGCCACAGCGTTTATTAACAACTAAGATAAATTATTAAATAATGTTATAAATTAACACATTTCCCAACTTGCTAGGCCCGCTTGGCATCTTCAAAATCTTGAGAACCAACTTCGCCCGAAATGGCGGCTGCGTCCCTGCAGCCGGCATGTGGGCATCTTCCAGCGCCTTAGGGCCTGTGTAACTTCCGCCTTCGCTGTGACAACTGTAGGAAAACAGAAGGAAACAGCCAGAACCAAGGAAAGAAAAGCTGAAAAGAAATAATTCTGAGGGCAGGGTGGGAGGGTGACTTCTCGCCTCTTCGGTCCAGGGGGCAGAAGGAAAGAGGCCCCCCCCACGTGCTCTCGGACTTTATAAAACCACCGGGCGGGTCCTTACCCGCCCCCAAACACCACCTCCTGTGACCTCACACGGGAGGGGTAAAGGGGCAAGCCCCACCAGCCTACCAGAAGGCTTGAAACCACCCCCTACAGTCCTCAGCCCCTTCGCTATTTGCTTTGGGGCTTGTTATTCCTGAGGTAAAATCCTCTCAAATATGATGTGTAAGCTGAGTCTACCCTGGTACATGATGTGTGAGGTGTATGTGGTGACAGCAGACTGAGGCTGCATTCACACTACAGTATGGGGGACGTATATACGGCCGACGTATATACGGCCGATATACGTCCCCCATACACTTCTATGGGCTCGCGGCGCCCTACGGCAGCGGTACGGTGCAGCACACGTGCGGCACCGTACCGCTCCGTAGCCCGGGAAAAGATAGGACATGTCCTATCTTTTCCCGTATTACGGCGCCGCAGCCATACATCGCTATGGAGAGGGGCGGGGGTGAGCTGCGCTCACCTCCTCCTCCTCTCCCCGCGCTGCCGTGTGCCCGCCGTGGTACGGTGCAGCGGGCTCACGGCAGTGTGCATGCAGCCTTATATAAAGTGGTAACCCCAGTGTTATACCTTCTGAGTCTGTCAGACATGTTTCTTTCTGTGCTTCTAGAGAGAGAAAGAGAAAGAGAGATACAGGACAGGGAGTGACATCTACTCCTGAGCTCCTCCTCTCTTACATCACTACACTATCCCACCCACTCTGTTCTTACATCACTACATTATCCCACCCACTCTGTTCTTACATCACTACACTATCCCACCCACTCTGTTCTTACATCACTACACTATCCCACCCACTCTGTTCTTACATCACTACACTATCCCACCCACTCTGTTCTTACATCACTACACTATCCCACCCACTCTGTTCTTACATCACTACACTATCCCACCCACTCTGTTCTTACATCACTACACTATCCCACCCACTCTGTTCTTACATCACTACACTATCCCACCCACTCTGTTCTTACATCACTACACTATCCCACCCACTCTGTTCTTACATCACTACACTATCCCACCCACTCTGTTCTTACATCACTACACTATCCCACCCACTCTGTTCTTACATCACTACACTATCCCACCCACTCTGTTCTTACATCACTACACTATCCCACCCACTCTGTTCTTAGATCACTACACTATCCCACCCACTCTGTTCTTACATCACTACACTATCCCACCCACTCTGTTCTTACATCACTACACTATCCCACCCACTCTGTTCTTACATCACTACACTATCCCACCTACTCTGTTCTTACATCACTACACTATCCCACCCACTCTGTTCTTACATCACTACACTATCCCACCCACTCTGTTCTTACATCACTACACTATCCCACCCACTCTGTTCTTACATCACTACACTATCCCACCCACTCTGTTCTTACATCACTACACTATCCCACCCACTCTGTTCTTACATCACTACACTATCCCACCCACTCTGTTCTTACATCACTACACTATCCCACCCACTCTGTTCTTACATCACTACACTATCCCACCTACTCTGTTCTTACATCACTACACTATCCCACCCACTCTGTTCTTACATCACTACACTATCCCACCCACTCTGTTCTTACATCACTACACTATCCCACCCACTCTGTTCTTACATCACTACACTATGCCACCCACTCTGTTCTTTTTACAAGGACCATCATCTTACATCAATACTATCATCTAAATTCAGTCGTTATAGGTCCCCCCTTACCACCGTCATGTTCCTGCTTCGCCTATGGCTCCGCTGTTGTCAGACAGTTCACTGAAAGTGCATTGTCCGTCTATAATACTGTGTGCAGCGATTCACTAAGATCGTCCACCAGAAATCCTTAATCTGGCGCTTCCCCGCAATGGTCCGACAGTTCATCTTATTTGTGGCACCTTTAATATAGGGAGTGCAACACAATTTGAAAGTTAAATACGGTGCTTGGTCCGAATCAGTCGGTACGCTTGACAGCACGGCCACTAATTTGTATGGAAGCCAGCGCAGCTGCACCACAAAGGGTGACATGCGCAATTGCAGCGTATAGACTTCTTAAATACCTGTGCAAGCCATTTTAGCTATGAAGAACGTGCACTGTCTGACAAAAGTGTAGGGAGCGACCCTTAGTAAATGTGCCCATTACGAATAAAGAGTTCTCCATGTGTTTTGTTTCCTTCCTTGTACTGACCTCAATATATGCATTTATTGGCCTCTCCTAAAATGTCTCCTTACTAGAGATGACATTTTAAGCTTCTACAACATGACCTCTTTCTTTCTAAAATCAGCTTTTTAAATTATGCTAATGAGACAGAAGGGCTCTTGGTTACCAGAGCACCTTTTTGCTGTAGCTTCACAGACTGTTACCCTGTGCATGGAGCACTACTCCTTCCCACAGTAAGATTACATTAAACAGAGGGAGGGGGGAAGTGCTAAGGGAGCAAGCTGTGAAGCCAGATTACAGAGGGGCTCTAGTAACACAACTCATAGCCCTTCAGGCTCAATATCATCATTTAAAAATTGATTTTAGAAGTAAGAAGCCAAGGATAACAAATATAAGAAGATCCCTACTGTCACTGTGCCTGGATCTAAGTGTCCCTGGTTTATCATGCTTGATTTGGATGGTAGATTTCCTTTAAAGGTACCAAAACAACCTGTAAGATGTTATTTATTTCTTTGATTCTTCTGGTGGACACAAGAAATCTCAGCCCATCACTGACTACTCTGTAGCACTAGTGACATAGTTTAATGACAGCCCATCTTCCATGAATGGAGTTTGGCCTGGAAAAGAAGTGTGGGGTTTAGTGGAACTACCTAACAATTTATCACTGTGTCCCAAAAGTGTGCCTGCAATTTCAGCAAATTATTTTTCAAATGTCACACCAATAAATAGACAACACGGTCCACATTGGACACTATGGGGGTATGCATCAGGGTTTCTGTGCCACGCTAGTGGTGTAGAAGAGCTGAAATAATCACAAATGCTAACTTATTGCTAGCACTTGCGACCAATTTCCGCTTTCCGCCTCCTCCACGTCAGGGGTGCGTGGAGGGGTGTGAAGGTGGGAAGCGACCTTGATGGGGAGTGGCTGTGTTTATTTCTACTCCAGTTAGGCCCCTGCCGGATACATCAGGAGCGCCAACGTATGATAAATAACCCCTATGTGGTAAAATTTTAGACTTTAACTTATAGACAGTAGTAATGCTGGGATCTTTATGTAGGTGTAGTAAAGCATATACTCAGCACATTGTTAGAAGACATTTCACCCAGAGGATACAATTTGAAGAATGTCATAAGAATGAGTAGGATTCAGAGCATAGTTGTTTTACACACAGTCACACCCTGAACACTTTGATCATTGCTCTGCTTTATCTGCCAGGTACCTGTTTTTGACAACCTTGATTGTCCATGAGTAGTACATTCCAGGTGACTAACACAAATGTAAGATAAGGTAGATAGTAGATAGGACTTTAGTGGCCCATCCCTGGCAGGAACAAACCTACATTCTGCTAAGGTATTTTACAGCTGGACTTAAATAGTTCTTCTCTGCGGCCCAATAACAAGATAAAGACTGTTTCACCACAGCTCAGAGCCTATTGCTAAGTGGCAATGCTAAATTGTTGAAGGACTTTGTTGGCAACACCAAAAATTGCACTTCCCCAAATGAAAATCCGAGTAATTATATTCATGTCCTCAAACAATGTTTGATGAATGGAGAAAACGGATAACAAGTGGGTTGTCTTGCAGTCTCAAGGCAACTCCAGTTCGTGAAAGTCTCCTGTAGGTCATCTGTAAGTCAGGTGTCCTTAAGTCGGGACCACCTGTAGATCTTTCATCAAAATATAAAGTATAAAACATAACAATACATAACATAAACCAAACATGATATACAATATGGGGGATGTATACGCCTGGAAACATCCCCCATACTTTGTGTGAATACAAACTTATGTTTACATTTACCTATAACACATTGGCCCAGAAATATTAAGGTGCTTGCGCCAGTTTTATGTCTATGTTTTCACTAAAAAGAACATCTTTGGAGCTTATACATGTATTTATGAAATGTTTGCGACACTTTATGAATAAAAGTGCACCTAAAGGGACGTTTTAGTACTTAGTCACAGTTTGCAACACATTTATTACTGACTTGCACCAGAATTGTGGCACACGGTCAATATTGAAAGTGCACCAAAAGAGCAGTGAACCAGATTATTGAACACTGTGGGGCAAATTTACTTACCCGGTCCATTCGCGTTCCAGCGGCGGCTTCTCCGCTCTGGATTCGGGTCCGGCCGGGATTTAATAAGGTAGTTCTTCCGCCGTCCACCAGGTGGCGCTGCTGCGCTGAAAGTAAACTCATCGCGCCGGAATGCACCGAGCTGGACCAGGTGAAGGTAAGCGGTCCTTATGCGACACATTTTCGGTTTTTAAATGCGGCGGTTTTTCCGAATACGTCGGGTTTTCGTTCGGCCACGCCCCCCGATTTCCGTCGCGCGCATGCCAGCGCCGATGCGCCACAATCCGATCGCGTGCGCCAAAATCCCGGGGCAATTTAAGTACAAGCGGCGCAAAACGGAAATATTCGGGTAACACGTCGGGAAAACGCGAATCGGGCCCTTAATAAATGACCCCCAGCGTGTCAATATTGAATTCTCTGACGCACCCTTTACATGAGTGAGGAAAAGTAGTTATAGTTTAAGGGTTTTTCTGGGCCTATAAACCTACAGGTACTACTACTACTACTACTACAGATAGAGCCGGAAGATGGCATATCCTTCCATAGTGTATGGGGCATCCGACTGCACTACCGGTGTGTGCGCCTCTTATTGAAGCCAAGGTAGTCCATACGTATTTTCAGAGCATGGTTCTTGCTGGTCCTATGGTGAAGGCATTAGGACTGCAGGCAGGAAGTGATGATCCTACGCAAGCAGGGAAGCACAGCGGAGAAGGTCAAAGGTGAGTAACCAATTTTTCCACAGCAAAAAGTAAAGAAGTGGGGGGCTAGCAAGTGGGTGTGTGTTGGGGGAGTATGTCAACAGATACAAGAGCACAATACAGATAGGGACTTCCATAATGGCCGATAGTAAATGGGTGTGCTTCTGGAAAGGGGACGTAACTTGCGGGATTACAGTGAGTGCAGGGATTGTAGGCGGTGGGCTAAAGAAAAGGGGGTATTAAAACTGTGGGAGGGAACAGGAAGGGGCAATTATACAGAGAGAAGTATCACAAGAAGGGGCATCATACTAAGTAGTGGGAGATTTTATGGTGTGCGGGTCAGTAACGGGGGGGGGGGGGGGGGTATTCTACTTTGTTAGGATTAGTAGATTAAGATTAGGGGAGGGTTTTGTGGGCCAAAAATGTAACTAGTCTTTGGACACATAGACTTTGGCCATACAACCAGGAAACAATCTGCTAACTACCATCGGAGGGATCATATACCTTATATAGGTTATTTTCAGTTTATGGCCTTTAGCTGTAAATTAGTAAATCATTTACGGGTGTTGCTAGGTAACAGGTCTAAATACGATTCTTTAATGTATGTTTTATGTGATTACAAGCCCTAATGTAGGATAAAACCTTCCATATATAGTAATGGACACTGCATAGCTGCTCTTACATCAATAGCAGATGGATGTGCAGCCAATGCAGGGGTGTAAGTCCTCGCCCTGAGATCATTCTCAGACATCATGGACAGCTTCTCATTATCCAACCAAAGCTACATTGTGCCAGCAGCATTTCAGAGCTTCCACAAGTCTCTGCTGCTCTTTGTAGGACTTGATAATAAAATATTCTCCGCAATATATGGCACTTTACCGAACTCAGGAATAATTTTGCAGTACATAAAATGTAGCCTACTACTTTTAATGGTGTGTATTTGGGCTAAACACTAAGACAATAGCGCCACCTAGTGTTGCATTACTTATAATTAATAATAATTCCTTTATACAGAGCACACAGAGCTTGCCAAATCGTTCCCTGTCCCCAATGGGGCTCACAATCTAATCAACCTACCAGTATGTTTTGGGGTGTGGCAGGACCCAGAGGAAACCCACACAAACGCGGAGAGAACATACAAACTCTTTGCAGATGTTGACCCTGGGACTTGAACCAAGGTCCCCAGCGCTGCAAGGCTGTAATGATAACCACTAACCCACTGTGCTGCCCACTTGCATTTTCACCTTCCTTCAGCACCCTCCAGTGGTAAAATATAAACATTTATCAACATAGTAGAAATTTCTTTATTTGTCAAAATGGATATTGTCCCATCATATTCCATCAGATAGAAACATTAGGGAAATGATTACCATATATATAAGAATAAGAGAGAGTGGGATAAAGAGATACTTGAAGTTTAAAGTTTAAAGACAGACAGACAGATAGATAGATAGATAGATAGATAGATAGATAGATAGATAGATAGATATCTGGTTTCAGGCAGAAGGTTTGATCACTCTAGAGTGGGTCCATGGAATTTATCAATGTCTGGTATAAAAACATTTCAAATTATTGTGCTCATGGGTGGGGGTACAACATTACAGAAGAGAACAACTACTTTTTGATATGGCGCTCCATGCCATCTTTGTATGCCACAGAATATACCATTACTGCAGTAATTTTGGAGATATTTACATAGAGATTATAAATCAATAGATTTTCTAGATAGATAAATAGATACATTCTACCTCTTGTACGCTTACACCTTTGGTTGTAATTTTCTTAGTATTGCCACCAGATGGAGCCAAAGGCAAAGGTAATTTGGTAATGGAAACTGATGCAGAGAAATCCTATTTGTGGTGGGGCAATGTAACTAGATATATTAATTCAGTAACATTTTTCTTTGTATATAAAATGTAAGAACCGATTTATCACCGATTTTGACTTCTATTTATGTATCTCTTAAGATATCCAAATAACTATTATTATGAGGACAGGCTAACTCTAAGAAGATGCTGCGCCTGGTTTAGTCTATACCCAGAACTTCAAGGCTATAAGGTAACTAGACTATAAACCAGCCATTCTACACACTGAGCAATCCACATTCACACAAGAGATTATACAGATTATACAAGGGATGCCACTTCGGTATACAACAACTTAGTACTTAAAGGGATATTCCCGTTTAAGCAAATAAATGTGTAATGGAAAGTTATACAATTTCCCAATACACTTTCTGTATCAATTCCTCATGGTTTTCAAGATCTCTGCTTGCTGTCATTCCATAGAAAGCTTCTATGTTTACTTTTAGTAGACAAAATCTGACCATTATCACACAGGTGCACAGATCATTATGTCACACACATCTGATTACTGTCTGTGATACTAATGTTGGCCAGACATCAAGAAATGCAAAAATTAGATTAAATGAACATAAAACCATAATTAGACAGGACATAACAAAAACGGATGAAGAGGTTAAAAAAATGAAGACAATAAAAGGGTTAAACAAGAAACAGGAATAGGAAGGCATTTCAGAGAGGCGAGACACAATGGGGGGGATTTAACAATGTGTTTCAGGTTCCGCCGGTTTCTAGCTGGAAAACACTAGTCATTTGCTGCGCCAAATTTATCACTGTGATGATGAATTCTAGTGCAGTATAGGACTGTCGGTTCCTACTTTAGACCTACTTTTAGTTGGTCTAAACTGTGAGACAGAATTTTGGGTGCACGGACGAATTCCCACAAGCCACGCCCCTTCCTCGCGAGGTCACGCCCCTTATTTGGACAAGCAGGAAAAGTGCCAAAAAAAGGTCTAAAAACTTTGATAAATGGGGCACAAGGCATTTTAGACAGTGTTTTTGATGCAAAAACCACCAGAATTGTGGCACAAAGTGTGTGACTTACACTGGATGATGTTAGAACAAGTGTTTGGAGATAATGGGGCTTTCTTTTTAAGGGCCCCGTGGATAGCACTTTTGTCAGCTTTTAGAAATTTTGGGGATTTGCGCCGCTATGACAGCTATTTAGAAGGGGATTGTGTTACAGGTGATCGGATCTTGGCGCAATCACACTGACTTTCATGCGACAGAAATGAGGGGAGGGCTGTTGGACGCTCCGACAGATTCGGACCGCAGGATTTTACTTTAAAATTGTGTTGCAAGACAATGTACTTACATGCACCAGGAAGAAGAAGGTGAACTACGGCTGACCTGAGCATGGGAAGTGACAGATGCAGGAAATCAGGCGCACGATTGCTCCGTGAATCTTAGTGAATTGCCCCGGAGTGCATGATCGTCGGACATTCCGTATTTCGGGAACTCCTGTGGCCGGGTAAGTAAATGTGCCCCATAAATCAATGTTGAAATATTCTTTATTTTCAAAGTTCTAAATTCTCATTAATTGATTGTAAGAGGCTGAAAAAATAGCGAGACTCATAAACAACCCCATTATGGAAATGTCCCTAATGCTCAGCTTAAATCATACATGCAACAAATGACAAAAGCACTTCTACCAGATCTTGCTGAATATGAGCTTTTCATAGACTGAGAAAATAGGGTTCCTTAACCCTCCAACCTACGTGATTCAGTCCCGGGGACGTATTAGCCAGATTTGAGTTCTATCACGTGAAAAAAAGGCTACTAGCACAATCAAGAAAAATGAAATCTCTGCCGGCTCCTTATGACTCCATTCAACTGTTTGTTGACTTATCAGCAGCCACACTCCAGACTTTATATCAGTCGCATCCATGCTAAGGAAACATTAAATCCCATACAGATGGGATTTCTCCACCAAGGTGCTGATTAAACACCAGAACTCTATGATTGCTATAAAATCAATAGAAGAAGGATTTAAATTTCTAGAGTCACGGGGAATTCCCAAGGAAGATCTGCAAGCGGCAAGGAACAAACCTAAATTCCCCACAAGAATGGATCCAGAATGGCGCTCACAGAACTCATCTTGACTCCCCTGAGATGTGCCTTCACTATTTGAGAGGTGACCATCAAGTGGATATTCTTTGAGTTGCACAAAGTATATTCAAGCTAACCTACAACATTTCAGTATATTATCACCTTTTCCCGCCCAATGCAAAGGATTTCTGTTTTCTATATACATGACTACATGCCTTAAATAAAGTGTGATTGAGTGAAGCTTATGGCCTGTATGTGTCTTTCTGTTATAATCCATCATCCATGGCAGCCATTTTGTTTTCCCTTACAACAACTAATTTGGAGATCACCTTACAGGTGAAAGGAGGGTTGTTGGAGCCCTAGATAAAAATCTCTAACACCTCCCCTCCGGAACCTCTGTATCCACCTCTTCTCATCCCAGCACTTTTGTCTCCATCACTTGCCACTGTTGTAATTGAAACAGCATGCGTTTTTGGTGTGAAGCACTGATTGAGCCTGTGTGCTAGATAAACCTAGATAAACTTTACCTTGTGATGTAGAATTAGGGTGCAAACCTGAACTTTGTGTTTGAAATTGTTATGCTAGGAGTGGAGTGTAATTTATTGTGTGCTTTATACACAGCCGTGTTGCATCATAGCAATTATTGTTTGTAAGTACTGTGTACAATTTTTGAATAATGCCCTTTTCAGCTGTGTACAGTTGGGGATCTGTTCCTTCTGGGGTAGATATACTAGTTTGGCTTCCTGTAAGCCATGCTTGATGTTAAAAGGCTATTCTCATTTCAGCCAAAAATAATGTTACTGTTTGCATGATGAAAAATTATACAATTTTCCAATTTACTTTCTGTTTTATTTCCTCACAAATTTCTTGATTTCGGCTTTTGTCATTCTATAGGAACCCTCTATGTTTACTTACAGTGAACAGAAGTCTAACCATGGTAACACAGGTGTACAGTTTGTTAATATGAGAGAGTAATCAGAGCTGTGTGATATATCGAGCCGTGCACGTGTGACCATGGTCAGATCTCTATCCACTGAAAGTAAACATAGAAGATTTCTAGAGAAGGACAGCAAGCGGAGATCTAGAAAACCCTGAGGTATTGATACAGAATGTAAAAAAAAATGTATACATTAAAAATTGTATAACTGTTATTTAAGCTGTAAACAAAAAAATTGTCTTCACATCCATGGGTCCTTCATCTTCCATCATCTCTTCCAGATCCCTACCAGGCAGGTATTCCATCACAAGGAGTTCATTGTTTTAAGTCTTGAATTCAGCGTACACTTGGTAGAGGAATTGCTTCCCAGATTGCAGCTGCACACTCTTTTCTCTCAGGAGTGACACGTTCAGTTTTGTTTTGGCAATGACCGTTATTGGCAATGACCGTTAAATGACAAGGTTGGCTTGTCACTTTTGTTGGTTCCTAAGAATATGCAAGTTCTGAACAAGTTATTAGTGGATGTTGAAGCTTAAAGGTCCACAGGGAGTGATGCTGGTGGATGACACAGCTGCTCTCTTCTGATAAGGCATTATTTTTTTTTTTTGGCCAGCTCCTCCTCATCTTTAGTTTTTTTTCTTTCTTCCCTGTTTTTTCAGGCTGCGCAGTGTCTGCTGTGCCTGGGCCATACAGGGCTCTACAGCTGGTTGTATGAAAATCTTAGTATTTTATTTGACATTTTTTGAGTTGTTGTGGTCTTTATTGGATTTTGTTGCTTCCCCTTTTTGAATCTCTATTTCACTCTCTATCTTATTTTTCACATCACCCGAATTTCCATTACAAGGGTTTGAAATCTTCCCCCGCACAGGGTATATTAGATTAATGGGGGCTGGTCAGTGGTGATGGCATATATAGTATGATCTATGGGGGTTGTACATTGTGACCAATGTGAGAGGTATTTTTCATTTCGGAGCATACTGGGGACATAGTTGTTATCCAAGGAACATTATTCTGTAAGTTGATGCATTATTTTTAGGGGCAGAGTGTGAAGATGGGGTACAAGGAGCTGAAGACAACTCAAATAAATTTCTTCAAGTTTAAAGGACATCTACCATCAGATAACATCCCGTCCCATCCCGACCAGTAATAAACTTCTTTTTTCATGTTTTAGAATGACAAAGTTTTCTACAAAACATAGCTTTATACACTATGGAAATGTGCCTGAGGTGCTCTGTTGAGAGTCTCATGGCTCCACTGATTAATTTATGCACGCCCGATGCAATGATGAGAGGGTCATACCTCTGCTATTCTTGCGCTATGCATGATCATAGCATTATCTCACTACATTCTGCTATGATCGTTCACAGTGCGAGAATAGCAGAGTTATAGCCGATGGAGCTATTTTTCTAGGATACCCTGTCATTCTAAAACATGAAAAAAGAAGGTTATTACTGTTAGTGATGGGAGGAGGAGGTGAGTATAAACATATACCATTAGGTTAGCTGATGGTAGATGTCATATAAGTGCTGTGAGTAATTTGTCATGCAGTTCTGGAACTGGTGGAGAACATTGTCACCAGATAGTTGCTAGATGCCACTTCTGCATGTGTTTGATCCATCCGGCAGTCACTGACAGTTCATGTATCGAGGCCATGTGACAGGAGTCAAGCTCTAAGTATAGGAATGAAAAATGATGATAAAACTGACACTGAAATGCCACCAAAAAGGGAACTTATTCCATACAGATTTATTTATTTCACATGATCTCCATAATAAATGTATATACAAATACAATAACCTTTTGTCTTTGTGGCACCAGACAGGAAAACTTTTCTCATGTATCTTTTTTCATCTCAATCATAGGATATAAAAATAATCAGAGAAGAAAGTTAAACCTAAAATAAAATAGTAACATATTTCCGCTCATGTCATGCATGATAGTCTAGGTTAAAGTGGATATCTCCTTGACTGTATGCCATATGTCCATGAAGAGCACAAGAACATCATAGAAAGAATGACACTCGCAGAAAAGCCATTTTGACAGTCACTTGACCACCTATTTTTTTAGATGACCTTCTATATTAGGAGTCTCCTTTTAACTCTTTTTTTTAAATACCGGTAAAGATAAATTTTTTAAAAAGTATAATATTTTAAAAAAATAAATTAATTTATTAACCCTTTAGTGCAGAAGCTCATTTAAGCTTTCGGATGTCCACTTCATGGGTCTGGAATTGGTGGGTTTTTGGTGATGATCGACATTGACTCTGAAATCAAAAACATATGCACTAAAAATATCAGTGATGCAGCTGTATTCTGTTATGGGCATAGTATTATACCAATCTACATCTAAAGGAGACATTGAGGGGTACATGATTAATAGAATATGCCTACATTTACATGACTGGGTGTCTATGTGAAAACTGACCCCCACATGATTGAACTAATGGTCCCCAACAGACTTTAAGTGGTTAAAATCAACCAATTAGGACCTGAAGCATAAATTTAGCAAAAGATCAACCAATGTATATCTTTTTTTTGTTAATTAATTGGATTTCACATTAATGTGAAAGCATTAAGCAATGAAAATAAATCTCATCTGGCCGTCCTTCTATAAAAAGCTTCTATGTTCACTTCCATTTGACAGAAATCTGTCCCTGGTCATGTGATGTCACACAGATGCACGACTCATTATATCCCTGGTCATGTGATGTCACACAGGTGCACTGTTTTTTTACTCTCTGTGATATAATGAGCCGTGCATCTGTATGACATCACATGATCAGGGACAGGTTCCGATTCACTGGAAGTAAACAATGAAGTGTCTCATAGAATGACAGCAAGCAGAGATCTAGATAACAGAGAGGAATTGATACAGAAAGTATATTAGAAAATTATATAACTTTTCATAATAAAGGAAATAACATTGATAACATTTGCTGAAACAGGACAACCCTTTAAACGATTATAAACTTTTGTGCATTCCTGTGAGAAGTTAGAAAAAACAGGGCATTATAACCATGTAAGATAATTTATGATTTTAGAAAATTATAATATAATTAATTATTTCTTGAGAAAACAAAAAGCAGGATGTTTAAGAGAAATCATTAAAAAAATACTGGACATACTGGAATACAATTTAATTAAAAATAAAAAAGCAAGAGGAACTGGAAACTTTTAAAGAAAATACATTGCTCTAAATCCCTTAACAAAGAAAGGCTGATTTGGAGACATATCAAGAGAAAACTGGACATTCTAGATAAACTCAGCTACAAGGCATTTTAGGGAAAGCTTATGTTATCAGAAATTAGTAACATATAAGCATACGCAGAACATACCAGACATCTAAACTCCCTAAAACAGTATATAATTATATACAATTCCCACTAGAGGGTGAAAACTGGTATAATCAATGGGGGCCCACATAAGGCTTTATATAATGAATCCATAGGGGCAGAGGGGGGGGGGGGTTATATAAAATAACCACGAGGAGGCTGATAAACTAGGGAATATTTTACGGAACAGGAGACTGTCTTAATTTCCGAATTTTTAGTGCCACCACATGATTTCCCTGTAATGGGGCCAACTGAGGCTCTGTCGCCCAGGGGCCTACTTAAACCTGGAACCGAGCCTGATAATCACCCTCTAAACACCCTCACTTTCCAAAAAAACGTCAGTGGTGGTCCATGGTAGACAATATATTTATAAATATCACACAATATCCCATGGATATCAGTACCAAAGCTCCTGTCTGGACCCAATATTACTATTTTCAGAATAGCAGCATAGGAAGTGGTCCCGCCCTGTGGGCTGTGGTTTTTTCTCCCGTTCTTACACCTTGCCCATATGGGTTCATATAGGATTTTCGGAACGTTGTTTTACTTTGTCTTATATACCTTGGATTGCACTTTCACTTTGTCTGACGATAGCAATATTGGCTTCAGACAATGATTTGATAGGTTGCTGTGCAGATCCCATATTGTCTATAGGGAAAAATATAGATTCCACGAGGGTTGACCCTGTGGCGTAGTTTGAAAGTGATGGGCCCCAGTGCAAAGTTTGTGCCAGGCCCCAAATATAATGTATGGTTTATAGTACTAGTCTTCTCATAAAGGAAAATGACACCTTATGGGCCCCCTGAGTCTCTTGAGCCCGATTGGTCCCTTCAAGTGAATGGAACAAGTTAGTGCCATCATTTTTGAACTTCCATTTATTTTGTGGATCAGAAAAAAATGAAGACATATGGATGACACATGAATAACTTTTTCAGACTCTCAGCAACAGCATTGCAGCAATACTTTACACACCGATGACACTCATACCAAAATAAGGGACCACATATACAATGTTTCTGGCCCAAGAACTATGTACATTCATGTGCAGGTAGCCTTAGGCCTCATTCAGACAAGCAATGGGGACTGATATCCGGCTGCCCCATTTGTGGACTGATATTGGCCCCCATTGACGCTTTTGACAGCCAGTCATGATGCGATGAGCATGTAGGACATGTCCTATATTTTGCTGTGTTAAGGTCCCGGACGTTCGCTTTTCTATGAAGAGGGGAGGGGTGACTTGCTCTCTCCTGCGCAAGGCTGTGTGCCTAGTCAACCATACGCTAGTCTGAATGTACCCTTAGGCAGTTTCTATCTAACTGCCTCAGGTCGCATGCAGTACAGTTCTTTTACTCTATTGTACAATCATTGTCATAAAGAATCATGTATAAACTTACTTTGTCTGTTATATGTAATGTCATGAGGTTTTTCATGGATCACATCCGCTATCCTAGAAGGCAAGGCAAAGAGATAAAGAAAAAGTTAAAGGAAAATATTTTAGGCCTAATAGATATACAGTCCTAAATGACCCTAGTGTGGTTATTAATCATCAGATGATCCCAAACAATTATTTTGTATGGTGGATGATTGACTTTGGATCATAGAACCACAGGTTTATGCACTTGATATCATTTAAGGTCTCTTTCCCACAAGTGATTAATCCATCAAACTCGGATTGTGAGCTTGCTGGACACGGATGCTCAGAAACATGTTGAGTTCAGTTCCGGTTTCTGGATGTTCCACCAAGCTCACTATGCAAGTTTGATGCATCAAACTTGCTTGAGGGCAAAAGGCCTATGCACAATTCGGAAGTTGCAGAAAGCATGCATTAGAAGTGAAGTATGACTGGAAATTCTGAGAAATAAAGCTATGTATTGCGAAAGGTGTATGGATTTACTTGAGGAACAACTTGAACTATGATTACAGTGATGGAAATACCCCTTAAAGGACACCTGTCATCAGGTCTCTGTCACTATTTCTGTCACCACTACCTGTTTGAGCAGCTCACAAGGATCCTGTTAGGATAGGGTACACACAAGACAGGGGAAGGTGAGCCCTGAGCTTACCCCAACCTCTGTCCCTTCCTATAGCCCCCCCACGCTAAACCGTGGGGCGACTACTTGAAGACTCGGAATATACTGAGTAAGTGTGGATAAGGGCAAACACAAACAGACTGACAAACATAGAACATGAAAGAATAGTAAACAAGCCGGAGTCACAACTAGAGGGAACGTCAAAGGCAGAATCAGTAAGCAAGAGTCAAAGTCCAAAAACTAGCCGAGTAAACAACAATATAGATACAGATACTGAGCAATACAAACGAGCAGCAACCAGGGAGAAAGGGATTTTCAAACACTGGCACTGGGAACTAGTGAAGCTGCAATTTATGCAGCCAGAACTCCACCTCCAGAATCTGATAGGAGCTGGACAGTACCTGGGAATTAACCCCTCACGGTGCAGAATAACCAGGCACCCAGCAGAGGTTCAAAGTCCCAGCCCCTCCTAGACAGCGCGAGATCTTAGCAGCCGCTGCCCAGGACGAGAGGTGGAGTTTGCGCGGATACGCGCCGGGGTACGGAGAACGCTGCTGGCACCACCAGAAGAACCAGAAGTCCCAGCAATCTCCCTAGCGAACCTGACAGTACCCCCCCCCTGACGGGGGGCCTTCGGACCCCTAGATCTTAAAGATGGCTTCTGAGGGTTGGCCTGATGAAACAACCTGAGCAACCGTGGAGCATGAACATCTCTAGCCGGAACCCAAGACCTATCCTCAGGACCAAAACCCTTCCAATGGACCAGGTACTGCAGGGAGTTACCTACCCATCTGGAATTCACCACTTTTTCCACTTCAAATTCCAGATTCCCCTCCACAATAGATGGAGAAGGAGGGTCAGGAAGAGGCAACACAGGCTCCACATAGCGCTTAAGAAGACTTTTATGGAAGGTGTTATGAACCCGCCACCCCGCTGGAAGTGTAATCTTAAAGGAAACCGGGTTAACCATATGAGTGACAACAAACGGACCCACAAACCTGGGCGCAAACTTCAAAGAGGGGACCTTCAATTTAAGGTTTTTCGTGGATAACCACACTTTATCCCCCACCACAAACGTACCAGAGTTAGTGAGCCTTCTTTCAGTCTGTTGGACCATAGAATCTTGTGCCCTCCGAATACTCTCCCGAACTTGTGACCAGAGCGAGCGTAACTTGGATGCAATAGCTTCCGCTCGAGGAATGTTAGAGACAGGCACAGATGAAAAAGAGAAACGAGGATGAAAACCATAATTGCAGAAAAACGGAGATACCTGTGTGGACGAACTACAGTGGTTATTAATAGCAAATTCTGCCAACGGAAGGAATTTCACCCACTGGTCCTGACTGTCCGAGACAAAGAGTCGCAGATATTGAATCATCTCCTGATTCATTCTCTCGGACTGACCATTAGACTCAGGATGAAACGCAGAGGAGAACGACAGATTAACTTCCAGTCTAGAACAGAATGCTCGCCAAAATTTGGAAACAAATTGTACGCCCCTATCAGACACAATATCATCTGGTATACCATGGAGGCGTACAATATTCTGTATAAACAAATCAGCCAATTCTTCAGCTGAGGGTAACTTTTTTAATGGAACAAAGTGTCCCATCTTGGAGAAACGGTCCACTACCACCCAAATCACTGTATAGCCTTGAGATGCTGGCAGATCAGTGACAAAATCCATTGACACTTTAGACCATGGCCTGGTGGGAACTGGAAGCGGAAGAAGAGGCCCCTCAGGACGTCTCCTGGGAGTCTTTCCTCGCGCACAGACCTGACAGGCTTGGACAAATGTGTGCACATCTTTAGTCATGTGAGGCCACCAGTAACTTCTCTTTACGAGATCCAAGGTACTCCGCTTACCCGGATGACCTGCCAATACTGAGCAATGCGTCTCCTCCAACACTCTCAAACGACAAGAAATAGGAACAAACAATTTGCCTTCCGGAAGGTCTTTGGGTGCAGATTTTTGTCCTGCTAAAATTTGAGAGGAGAGGTGGGAGGAGACAGCTGCCAACACAACACCTGGAGACAAAATATTACAGTCCGTAGTCGCTGGAAGCTCAGGAGTCCCAAAGCTACGGGACAAGGCATCAGCCTTCACATTTTTTGACCCAGGTCGGTAGGTGACCACAAAATTAAAGCGAGAGAAAAACAAGGCCCACCTAGCCTGACGTGAGTTCAAACGCTTAGCAGTATCCAAATATACTAAGTTCTTATGATCTGTGAGCACAGTTATCGGATGAAGAGCTCCCTCCAAAAAGTGTCGCCAGACTTCAAATGCCCACTTAATGGCAAGGAGCTCTCGATTACCAATATCATAATTCCTCTCACAAGAGGAAAACTTTCTAGAGAAATATGCACAGGGCCTCAGTCTGGTGAGAGTGGAGGACCCCTGAGACAACACTGCACCTACTCCTACCTCGGAGGCATCAACTTCCACAACAAACGGTAGAGAGAGGTCAGGTTGAACCAAAACTGGGGCTGACGAGAATGCCGCTTTTAAAGTTTCAAACGCTGAGCAAGCGGCAGGGGACCAGTTGTTTGGATCAGCACCCTTACGGGTTAGATCCGTGAGGGGTTTGGCGATCACAGAAAAGTTCTTTATAAAGTTCCGATAATAGTTAGCGAAACCTAAAAATCGTTGAAGGGCCTTAAGATTTGTAGGCCGAACCCAGTCCGTGAGCGCCTGAACCTTACTCGGATCCATCTGTACATCAGAGGGAGTCACAACATAACCTAAGAAGGAAACCTTCTGGACGCAAAAAACACACTTTTCCAGCTTAGCGAAGAGGTGGTTTTTGCGCAACCTGGTAAGTACTTGGCGGAGATGTTGCTGGTGAGAAACCATATCAGGAGAAAAAATCAAAATATCGTCTAGATACACCACCATAAACACACCGATGTAATCATGAAAGATGGAGTTCATAAAACCTTGAAAAACCGCTGGGGCATTACTCAAACCAAAAGGCATAACCAGGTATTCAAAGTGCCCCAAAGGTGTATTAAATGCGGTTTTCCACTCATCCCCTTCTCGGACCCGAATCAGGTTATAAGCCCCTCTGAGATCTAATTTAGAGAAAACTTGGGCCCCAGAAACCTGATTTAAGAGATCCGGGATCAAGGGGAGGGGACCAGAGTTTTTTACCGTTATCTTATTTAATTCTCGATAATCAATACACGGCCGTAAACCACCATCTTTTTTCTCAACAAAAAAGAACCCGGCCCCAGTGGGCGACTCAGAGGGACGAATATGTCCGATTGCCAAACTCTCCTCAATATAGCTCTTTAGTGCCTCCCGTTCTGGCACCGACAAGTTATATATACGACCCTTAGGCAATCTAGCATCGGAAAGAAGGTCAATTTTACAATCAAACTCCCTGTGAGGAGGAAGGACTTGGGACAAGGGTTTAGAAAACACATCTGAGTAGTCAGAGAGAAAACCTGGAAGACTCTGATCTTCCGTCACTACTGTACATAGTGAAACTCTGGTCAGGTGTTCCTTACAGAGAGGACCCCAATGAACCAGCTCCAGAGTTTCCCAATTAATTACCGGATTATGGATCCGGAGCCAGGGTAGACCAAGAATGACATTTTCAGACAGGTTTTCCATAACTAGAAAAGAACACCATTCTTCATGCATAGCTCCCACCATAAGCTTCATCTGCGGGGTTCGGAATTTGATCAACCCTGCCTGTAGAGGGGTCAAATCCGCACCCGACATCTGGATAGGAGTGGACAATGGAATCAATGACATGCCAAACTGAGAGACAAAATTATAATCGATTAAATTAGTCGCAGCACCTGAATCCAAAAAGGCGCGACCAGTGCAGGAAACAGACTGAAACTTAACCGTACAAGGTAAATACATTCTAGCCACAATAGGGAGTACCTGAGCTCCTAAGCAGTCCCCCCGACTACTGCTTAGGAGCGGAAGTTTTCCTGCTGCTGCCTCTTGGAACAGGTGTTGATCTGATGATCAGGACTTCCACAGTAGAAACAAAGATGGCGTCTCACTCGACGTTGCTTCCGCTGTGCAGGAGAGATGCTATCCAGCTCCATGGATTCCAATTCTGGACTACCCGGAGACGGACTGGCCGCTGGCTGACAGTCCGAGGACACCCGAGGTGATCGCCTGGATCTTAGGCGACGATCAACTCGGATGACCAGAGTCATAGCATCATCTAATGTCTGAGGCTCGGCATAAGCTAAGACTAAGTCCTGTACTCGGTCTGACAGTCCGGACATAAATTGGTCTTTTAGGGCGCAGTCATTCCATTGCGAGTCAGTCACATACTGTCTGAACTGGGCACAATACTCTTCTGCTGTCCGTTTTCCCTGACACAGAGATCTAAGGTGGGAAACAGCAAGTGCTCGGCGGTCAGGTTCGTCATAAATCTGGCCTAAAGCAGAAAAAAAAGCGTCAAGAGAAGAACGGGATGGAGAGTCAGGTGGGAGAGAAAAAGCCCAATTTTGCGGATCCCCACGCAACAGGGAAATTACCACGCCCACCCTTTGAATCTCTGTGCCCGATGAACGAGGGCGTAAAGAAAAGTAAAGATTACAGCCCTCCCGAAATGAAAAAAAATGCTTACGGTCACCAAAAAACACGTCAGGGAGAGGAACCTTAGGTTCAGGTATGGGTGGCAATGGATCCTGCGGTGATGTCTGCCGTGGAACCTGCATAGATTCCTGAATTTGGAGACGGGAAGCTAGATCCTGAACAAACTGAGTTAGGGTCTGGACCTGAGCGACCACAGCTGACAAAGGCTCCATGGAAGGAGAGAATGTAGCAGGTCGGATACAGGATGCAGACCTATGTTAGGCCAGTGTTTCTGTTGGGATAGGGTACACACAAGACAGGGGAAGGTGAGCCCTGAGCTTACCCCAACCTCTGTCCCTTCCTATAGCCCCCCCACGCTAAACCGTGGGGCGACTACTTGAAGACTCGGAATATACTGAGTAAGTGTGGATAAGGGCAAACACAAACAGACTGACAAACATAGAACATGAAAGAATAGTAAACAAGCCGGAGTCACAACTAGAGGGAACGTCAAAGGCAGAATCAGTAAGCAAGAGTCAAAGTCCAAAAACTAGCCGAGTAAACAACAATATAGATACAGATACTGAGCAATACAAACGAGCAGCAACCAGGGAGAAAGGGATTTTCAAACACTGGCACTGGGAACTAGTGAAGCTGCAATTTATGCAGCCAGAACTCCACCTCCAGAATCTGATAGGAGCTGGACAGTACCTGGGAATTAACCCCTCACGGTGCAGAATAACCAGGCACCCAGCAGAGGTTCAAAGTCCCAGCCCCTCCTAGACAGCGCGAGATCTTAGCAGCCGCTGCCCAGGACGAGAGGTGGAGTTTGCGCGGATACGCGCCGGGGTACGGAGAACGCTGCTGGCACCACCAGAAGAACCAGAAGTCCCAGCAATCTCCCTAGCGAACCTGACAGATCCCATCCCAGCCTTTATCTATTCAATTCATACATTAATCATTATAAAATCATCTTGTCTTTATTATGTAAATGAGGCTGGTCACATGGTCAGAGGCAGTGATGTCACCCATGTTACCTCTCCCCTCTCCTCCCCCTGCTCATGTCTGTGTGTAATGTATAGTAAAGCATTGCTAGTGTGTGTGCTTTATCTGCTGACATGCTCTGTCCTCCTAATACACATGTGTGACACACAGACATCAGCTACACAAGTACCTGACATGTTCTGCTATAACATGGCAGATATATTATAGCTTGTGCCAAGTTATAACGAATTTCTATATGAAACAGAACCTGGCATTGAATTAATCTGGAGACTCTTAGAATATCCAATTTATTGTGCGCCAGAAAGGGTAAAATCATGATTGGCGCGCAATGCGCCCGGTCATGATAAGTCTATACCCCCATATGGACCTAATTACAAATCTTAATATTTTGTCCTACCCAGGTCTAATGGTAAATTAGGTTAGGTATAATATATCTAAAGTTTTTTGAATATATGAGTATATGTGTTAGGAGATGACACTCTCTGGTGGAGCCAAAGTAAATCAAACAAAGTGAATGTTTAGGTGAAGGTTACATTTCTTTTTAATTAAGATGAATAAAGTAAATAAAAATGCTAAATTAAAGACTTAAGTGGCTTTATTCATATGTAAATCAATCTTAAGCCAAATCTTACCTGTTCTCCTCCTCATCCATCAGTAGAGCATATGTTCGGATTTCCATTTCAAGGAGATCTTTCAAGTAACACAATAACCTACTGTCACATGCCAAACTATCTGCTTCAGCTTTAAGCTTAGCCAGTTCATTTTCTTTCTTCACGACTGTTTCCTGGATATTCTGCAGTTGAACGTCATAACCAGATATAGTTTCATGCAATGCTGCCTCCTGAGCAGAGTTCTACTAGAACATAAAAAGAAATTATAACGGGGTCTAATCTGGGGACTACAAAGTTACTTCAGGCCACATAAACTTTAACAATAATGATGGCAGAGGGTTCCACATTCTCACTACTCTTAGTAAAGAAACCCTGTCTACGACGATGGTGAAACCTTCCTTCCTCTTGGGATAGTTAATGCCTCCTTGAGTATTTAAAGATTTTTACTTTTTTGTCACATTATCACCTTCTTAATCCTTTATGCACTTTCTTTATATGTGCTACTGTTATTCAGGACAGAAGACCAGCTTTATTATGATCCCCAACTCTATGGACAACTACTTACCAAGCTTTGAAGAACTTCTCGCTCCACTTCCAGCTCTTGCACAGTCTTTCTTAACTTGAACAACTGTCTTTTGTGTCTCACAAGAGACTCAGGCTCTAAATTTGTCTGAATATTCCGACCCTTGGTTTCCAGAATCTTTAGAGAAGCAAAAAAATAAATTAGCCATTACTTTCTTTACAGATACAGTGAGGACAGGAACACTTTTCACTTTTTACAGAATCAGGAATATGTTGGCACTACCACATATCTCTACTATTCAATAGCCAGTCCATCCAAAGATGCCAGTTCTGACAATGGCATAGCATGTATACAACCATGTAGAGCGCATGCAAATACCAATGTTCTGCTATGGATATGATTTTATTTTCTAGTGAAGTTATTCAAGGAGTTAATCTTCCAACAACCCTGGGGAGAGAACATGTCTTCAATGACTGTGAAGAAACTCATATTGTAAATTAAACAAATTGTCAATGGTAAGCGAGCAGGTGCACTCCTGGTTAAGAAACAGAGTCTTAGGAAAAAAGGGAATAACCTTCTTTTATAATTGTCTGTGAAACAAAAACTCAATGTCAATGTTAGCTTGGGAAAAGGACCTTGACTCCACATACTGGACTACCCAATGGCAACAAACCTTAACACATTTCGCAGCATTCCCAACATAGAGGCAATAATCAAAACCCACATGAGGTGGTATTTCACGCCTGCTAGATTAAGTAAAATATTTCCTTCTACCCCTTCCCCCCCGGGATGCTGGCGCATCTGTGGACAAAAAGGCACTTTATTACATACCCTTTGGTCGTGCCCTAAGATTCAACTTAATCAGGATTCTTGGCATAAATATATCTCCCTCCCCCGCAACCGCACTGCTCTTAATGGACTTAAAGGAAACCCCAGCTAGAGATAGGATAATAGCGGCCCACATTCTACTCGCCTCCAAAATGGTACTCACAAGACATTGGAAGAAACCAGCATGCCCAGAACTAGGAGAGGTGACCACCCAAGTGAATAGGATTTGTGGATATGAAAAGGCTATAGCTACCCAAACAAACAAAATAAAAATATTCCAACTCCAATGGGACAAGTGGACACAAAGTCCATATTATCAAGAATGAGGTACAGCATGTAATTGTTTTCTTTTCTCTTTAGGCCTTGTTGCTTGTTTACGTGTTTGAAACTGTTAACTGTCTAATTAAGTTATGGTTTAAGTCAAATGTGGCCCTTTGGGTCATGTACCTTGTATGTTAATACCTTTGTTATGGTATGAAAATTCAATAAAAATTGTTAAAAAAAAAGAAAAAAAAAACTCATATTGTACTTCTTTTTGTCTACCATCATGTAAAGTAGATGCATATATATCTCTAATATGATATGTTACTTACTCTTTATGCCACCACTATCAGGAACCCTAATAGCAGGATATAGGATTAAAGCTGAACCAGTATATCTATTCCAGAAGGAACAGATTCCCAACTGTAGATAGTGCTGTTTCGACCTGGTTGCTTCTCTTCAGTACAGTGTAGGGAACTAGTTTAGCTGAGTAAGAGGCTTGTGACTAGAATTTTAGAAACTGTGGGTATCTGTGGTATTCTTTATTCATGTCAATGCATTCTAATTTTCTGAGATCAATACCTTTAGAGTGGCACACAGATTTTAGTGTGCAATCCACAAAAGCTCCATGGAAGCGGGTCAGTGCTGAGACCCCCTCAGATCGAGAGGACAAGAGGTCTGACTGACCCCTCGCCGCTCCTCAGACCGTTCTGCTCTATTAATCTCTATTAACCTATATTAGACCCCCACTGATCAGGAAGTTAGGCCCTATCCCTTGGATAGGGCCTAACTTGCCTTTGTGGGAAAACCCCTTTAACCCTTGGTAACCCTTTGATACACCATAGATCTTGTATCTGCAGCTTCTTGCAGAATAAAACAGAGAAGCCACATTTATTAAAATGTTTGCGCCAGTTTTCTTTCTTACTTTGCACTCAAAAGAACGTGCAAACTGTTTGCACATGTAACTTTTAAGTGTCTGCCCCAGTTTTGTATTGCGGCTCCACTGTGCCACAAACTTCTGCAACTAAAGGGGCATTCAGGTGCTGATTCGGACCATGCTTCACATTTATTACTGTACAGAATTGTGTTGCACAATCAATGTTAAAGGTGCACCAAAAAAAGTTTGTGCACACTTCTGGAGCAGTGCACAAAGTGCCAGATTAATGAAGACCGTGCCCCATTATTCAATATTCAGACGTAACCTGCACATTAGTGAGGCAAAATGCACATAGTGCAGTTTGCACAACTTTTGATAAATGTGGGCCATAATGTCAAACTGTTAAATGTGGAAATGTATAATGGTTATAAGACACAATAACAAAATGACCTAAATGGGGATAGACATTGTGAAGGAGATCTATTACACTGCCCAAAAATAATTGTCTTTGTTGGTCACAGCAGTCACCAGTTACAGTATAGATTTCTCAGGATAAGAATATAATTATGGTTTAATGCAGTTGTCCCCAACCTTTTTTTGCTCAGGGACAAGCTGTGAGAATATATTTTATTCAGTGACTGATGGGTTGGGGGATGGGGTCTGCTGTCTAGCCAAAAACGTATGTTTGCGCACCCCATCCTAACTCCTTGTTCACCCTGCTTATATTGTCCCATTTCCTTAAGAAGCAACCACCGCTAATGTGATCCCCTTTTCTTAATGATACCTCCCCTGCTTCCATTGCCCCCTTTCCTGTTGCATGCCCCCTCTCCAAAGTCCCCTTTGCCATAGTTGTCCATCCCCTTATGTCCAATGTCCCCTTTCCTGCAGTAATCCTGCTTCCTTCAAAGTCCCCTTTTCTGTAGCTGCCCTCCTCCTCCAATGCTCCCTTTCCTGTAGCTCCCCCCTCCTCCAGTTTCCCCTTTCCTGTATCTTCCCTTTCCCCTCCAATGTCCCCTTTCCTGCAGCATGCCCCCATCCTCCAATGACCCCTTTTTTGCAGCATGCCCCCTCTTCCTGAATACCCCCTTTCCTGCAGCATGCCCCCTACCTCAATGTCCTCTTTCCTGGCCGAACTAAAAAAAAATCCAATACTCACCTTCCCCCTTCCCCTTCAGCTGTCTTTTCTACTTCCACTTATCTTCGCGTTAATACACAGCTCTATTGTTGTGAATCACGTTGTGATTACATCATCGTGCACACCAGCAATAGAGCGAAGAGTAAAAGAAGAGTATTGGATTTTCCTTTCACAGAGTTCAGGCGCGGCCCGGGACCAGGTGCTCCACGGCCCTGTTTTGACCGCGGCCCGGTGGTTGGGGAACACTGGAACACCCAATTAAACGGAAGATAAGAAATCCAAGAAAAATTATGGCTAAACTGAAATTACTTCCTTAAAGGGCACTCCCAGACCCCCCTGGTAATTTTCATACTCATACTAAAGATACTCAGTCCTCATATTACCAGAGATAGATTAGGGTCTTGAATGAGGGACTCTGTCTCTATTAACAAAGGCCATTCAACAGTCTGATTGTCTACTGAAAACCCTATTAATATAATCATGGATCAATTTCTCTTACCTTATGTTCAAACCAAGCTTCATAAACCTTCTGGTGATGATTTGCTATTTCATTGTACTGTTTTCTTAATTTATCCAGGTCATTAGTAAGTTGCGTTGCTTCTGATGTGGTGACCTCAACATTAACGTGACACTTCAACTTTTGTTGTAGGAGATGTTCTCGCTCCTAAAGTTGTAAGACGAGTTACTAATTTAATGTCATGTGAGTTTATAGATTTATTATAACTTTTAACAGATTTTAAACAGGTTTTGAAAGCAGCAGCAAGCAGAAAGGTTGGACAGGTCACCGGAGGAATTTGTATGAAGGGGTCAAATGCAGGTAACATCATATAAAAGGATTACTTGGTGGATGGACCATGTATATCAAGTCCTGTCAATTAAAAAAATTAATGAAACCACTTTTACTAAAAAAAAAAAATAAATTGGAGGAGTAAATGCCATTCTTCTTGCTATTTTAAAGGTCTAGAACAATTTCCGCCCTTCATCATAGTGTCAGGCAGGTTAAAGGTGCCTAATTTTTCCAAAGCTCATTCATGTGCCTTGGGCTAATTCATCAACTCATTGTTTGCAGGTTCTGTTTAAAAGAAAGTTTTAGACTTAGGATATCCTTACGTTATCTGTAATCAGCCTGTGATCAAGGACCATGATCAACCTGATGCAATGAATTCCAGCAGTGTGGTCAAAGGCTCATGTGATAGTAGATATTGCAACTTGCAGTACCTCAATGTGGTCCTTCTTAAGGTTCTCCAGTTCCTTGCTTAAGATCTGTACCTCTGCCTCCAGACAACGATTCTGCATGTCCAAGTCACTACTGGATGCTTTTAGCTTTTTCACATCAGCTTCTATAATAAAGCGTGTGGCCAATTCGGCATCATACCTAATTGTGACATTAAAAGAAAATGAAAACCACATCTTAATATTAAAACACTTACTCTGGATAAAGAATGAACAAGCTTTATCTAGAACACATTAAATGCTGAGGAAATATATTAAAACCTGTATACCACACTGTGTAAACAGCTTCCATTAATAATTATGTAAATCAAAGTTTACCGACTACAAACAAATCATGTTTGTAGTCAGCTCCTGCTGCCATCCCACTGGACTGAAAACATGGGAATTGGAGACTCATTTCTATGAGGTCCAGTAGATGCATATGATTTCAATCATGATGGAAATCTACAATTTCAGTAAATCTGTGTGAATGTAATATTGATTTCAGTGTAGGTAAAAGCATAGGTAGCTGTCACTTCTGATTATGATAAATTATACACATTGGTTAGGGGGATGTTACAGATTTTGCACTGAGACCAGAAGCTTTGAGTTATACCTCATACCATTAACAATACTATTAATGAGAAAATTCTAAGTGACAAAGAGAACTATTGATTATTACCCAGCCTGGTCATGCAGAACAAGGGCCGCGTAGCACACAGCCAGAGATGTAACTGATGCCCTTGAGAAAAAGCTATGAGGAGACAATGAGCACTTACTTAGCTCTGAAGCCGTCTGCTGCTAATCTTGTGTTGTCGATGTTCAAGTAGAGCTCCGAGTTTGTCAGTTTCATGTCACTTATCTTGAAGAAACAAAAATAAAGACTTTTTGAGTTACACGTTTTATAAACCTATTGTTTCAAATTAAACCTTCTGAATATTGGACTACTTTACAAGCAGTAAAATACTTCTCACAGACCGGGAAAACCTTAAAGGTATATGATTGATTGTGACATTTTCAAAATATCTAAACTGACACATTGGTTGGACAGTAAAAGTCCCAATTATCCTCTGTCCTTTGCCAGAAAACCAGCAACAGTAAAGAGATGTACTAAATGCAAGGGTGTTCCATCTACTGTGACAATGAGAAACAACCCAACTTAAAGGGGGTTTTAATCATACACTGGCACTCATGCACCAGCGTATGATAGCCCTGTGCAGCGTTTATCATTACACCAGGTAATGCCCGCATCCTCGGCTGGCCGTGCCCCCCCCCCTTCACACTCCTTCATGCTCCACTGGCGAGAAGGTGGCTCAGTAACACATTCATAAAACCCTTGTTATTTCCCCTTCACCACTACCCTTAGTGTGCGGTCACACGGTGCGTTGTTGGAGAATTTTTGGTGTGTTTCTTAACACACACGTTTTTGTATGTTACCATGCCATTGGCTGGCTTTAATAAGTTTTTCTTAATTTCTGGTAATGTAACCAGACAAATGCATGGTAACATGTAAAAACACATGCTTTTTAAATGTGATTAAAAACGCACCGAGAACGCACTGTGTGACTGCAACCTTTTGTAGGCCCCCTAAATATGATCATTTTTATTAATATTATGGATTAAACTTTTATTATGTACCAGAAGCAGCTTTACCTATAACACAACCCATGCAATTGCTTGAGGCCTCATACAGTGGTCTCCTGGGCCGAGACCTAAAAAAAATTATATTACTTGGATGTACCATTTTTTGATTCACTAATGGGACCAATTTTTGTACCATACATTGAAAAAATATGATATGTGGCTGGGATGGGACTACATAAAAAAACAAACATTTACTTACCTCTGTAGGTGTAAGTAAATGTTGCACATGAATTCAGAATCTGGCCGGCGAAGTAGGCCAGCCAAGCCCATCTGTCCCCATATCTCTGCGCATGATACAGTGCTGGGATATTTGGACAGGTGGGCGTGACCAAGCGCAGTTTTCATGCCCAGCGTCACGGACCGGAGAGATAGCGCCCAGGACACCGGTAGGGACTGCTACGGTAAGTAAATGGTTTTTTAAAGCAGCCCCCTCCAAGCCACATATTTGTTTTCAGATATTGGGTAACCACTTTAACATTTTAATATGATAAACTGGGGAGCAATGATAGATTCACTGCTATGACAATTATAAGAGGTAACCCCAGTATAAACCAAACTGTAGCCAAAAGAAAAGTATTTTTACCACCGTTGTTCTAATAGCAGCATACAGGTCTGTATAATGTATGTGTCAGGATCTTTTCCCTGATATAGGTGTTGGTGGGAAATGGTGGAATATGTGAACAGCCACTAAGTCTATTCAGCTGGTACTAATATATTGTATAAGCATAAATTGGTGCCCTTGACTTGGTGGAGGAGGAGCCTGCAGTTCTGTAGCCGCCATAAAATCGAGTCTATCTTCATCTCCATGTTCTTCTTCATGTTTATACAACCCTTCCAGCCATGTCTATTAATGTATTACTACTGTAGGTATGGGAGCAAAAAGTCATTGGGGCACATTTACTTACCCATCCCTGCGCGATCCCCGATCCGGAATGTCCACCGGAATGCCCATCAGCCACAATTCATGAAGATGTGTATTTAAGTGCATGGCTTGCGACACAAATTGAATTGTTAAACCCATAGCCCAAATCCGCCGGAACGTTCAACGGACCGACCCCGGATTTGTGTCGCGTCAAAGTCGCATGTGACACAATCCCTGCCGCGATTCACGAAAAGTCGGGAAACCCAACGAAAATGCGGCCGCGGGACCCTTAGTAAATAAGCCCCATTGTTCACTGTCCAGACACCGTGTGAAATGACATACTGCCAGGGTTTGCCATTTCCATGTAGCTGAATATTGAGCATGAAAACATTACCTGTGTGCTCCGAATTCCCTCATATCATTACAATATATGCACAAATATTATATTTTGTTCTGCAGACAGTGTGCATTGCTAACTAGCATTATAATGTTTTTGGTGTATGGTAAAGTATATGATATAGTGTAAGTGAAACCAAAACATATTCTGTTGTTTTATGTCTACAGCTACTATGTGTCTCCATGGTAAAAGACAAGTAAGTCTGATCCTCCTCAAAGCATCTCCTCTCCCAAATCAACAATACATGTGATAAAATAGCAATAAGCAGTGGTTAAATGGGCAACACACTAGTGCTAAACATTGTTCCTTTGTAATGTTGTAGTTCTGGTTTGATAATAAGCAAGGGCTCCATCTACATGGAGTTTAAATGTGCCCTTGGGTTTGTATACTTTTGCTCCCAGATTGCAAATACTAACTGAGAGATAAATGGGTTCATATGAAACTGATCCTAGTGGGAATGCGTAGCACGTACAGTACATGGGATCTGTGTAAATCCCATCTACAATGCTGAACAATGCTGTAAATAGCCACCAGTGATATTGCAGTTTCATTCTATTTCTCTCCCACCACAGGTTCAGGACACATGGGAATAATTTCAGCTCATAATCCTCCAAGTCTTGTGTAAGATCACATATAGAAAAAGGATGGGATACAATTAAACTGAGCCCTTCTTTTCATGAGACACAATGGGGCACATTTACTAAGGGTCCGTCGGGTTTCCCAAATTTTTCCGTTTTGCGCTGAATTGCCTGTTTTTTTGGCGCACGCGATCGGATTGTGGTGCATCGGCGCCGGCTTTCATGCAACACAAATTGTGGGGCGCAGTCGTCGGACAACCCGACTGATTCAGTCAGATCGCGGAATTTAAAAATCAAATTGTGTCACAAGATCAGCACTCACATGCACCAGGAAGAAAAAAGTGAACTCCGGCGGACCTCAGCGGGGAAGCGACACATGCAGGAAATTGGACGCACGGTCTTATTGAATCACGGCAGCTCCAAATCCTCGTCAGGCATTCCGGATCGTTGGCGTCAATGGGACGGGCAAGTAACTGTGCCCCAATGGCTGCCTCGCTGGCATGCATGCCCTAGTTCAGTGCTAAACCACAGCTTTCAGAACAGCTGGCCTTATTGTTTAGAAGCCGCTCCGCACATCACACCTTGTAGTAATACAATGATATCTCTCATTAGCGGGAAGGCCCATGTGAACACTCATTGTGCACAGGAAAACACTATCATGAAGGTAATGTTGTCTTTTAATGAAACCTTATACATGCAATTGCTTTGATCTTCAATGTTGGAAAAATTGTTGACGCCATAAAACAAACATTATTTTTTCCTCCTCCGTGCTTTCCACGGTTACGGGATTCCTTTTAGATTGATACATAAAGTTAAAATCAAATAATCTGTAATACTATCCCATACTGATTTGTTCTTATTATACATCTATTCTTAATTTCCATTCACACACAATTGACTTTCACAGTTTTGCTCCTGGCTTTTGCAAACAAGCGATCATTTCTATTTTTTTCTCAGACGTGACCTAACAGCTTGACTCTAGACTTAAAAAGGTAATGCCATCTCAATAGGCAGTGGCAGCTAATCATGGCACCCTCATACACATGAATGGAGTGTGATGCCCAAATTCTATCCTCGTAATCTGGTCTCAATACATATGAACGCAAGATCTATTTCAGGACCTTTGAAGGCTCTCCAAAGGTCCTGAAACCACAGATTGAAAGCAGGCAGAAGAGACACATCCTCCATTCCCCCTGATGCTTGTTTAGAAAGTGATTCCAGAGTTGTAGGGGCTATAATATTCATGCAGCCCATGGCCCATGGCAGGCTTAATCCACCCCAGAGGAGGGACCTGTATCGATCATGGATTAAAAAAATATTTGTAAATGCTGTCAGTTTAAAGCTGTACCTCCCAGGCCCAAATGCATAAATGTTCTGCCTTTCCTTTGATATTCTTTCTAAACATTTGAAAAAAATGTGACTACTAAGTGTTACCATACCCCTTGCCTCTCCAAGGTATGAATAGAATGAGAGTCAGGAGCTGTAGAATTGTTAATACATGGAAAGATTTATCAGAGATTGTACATCAGTTTTCTGGCGTACAAGCCCTGAACTACTTGCAAACCTCACTATAGCCAGCAAGAGTTCAGTCCTCAGGAGTGAATGCTCGCAGGTTATAGCACAATTCTAGAAGAACTGTCCGCCACTGAAAGCTGAGGCCGGACCCTCCTGATGTATCTAGTATAGGGGGAGGGCGGAGCCTTCATCATATTTTGATAAATTCTCCCCAAGGACCCTTACTATGAAAGGCCAAAACTGTGGTTGAACCCCCTCCACATAAGCATACACAGCTCTTCCTTGTGAAGCTAAACACAGAAAAAAAAATTGCCAAAAATTGCCAGTCTTGAGAACTAGTAGTAATTCAAAAGTGTCCTCCACAAGGATGCATTGTATACATGCACAATAATGTGCATTACATATCATGTTTGAGAGAACATTCCTTAAAAGCAACCTGTCAGGGTGATTCGGGATACTAAACCACTCTCTATATTTTAGATATAGGGGCACATTTACTAAGGGTCCGCAGCCGCGAATCCGTCGGGTTTTTCCCGAATATTTCTGCTTTGCGCTGTATTTCACAGGATTGTGGCGCACGCGATCGAATTTTGGCGCAATCGCGCCGATTTTAACGCGACAGAAATCGGGGGGGGCGTGGCCGCCGGACAACCCGAAGGATTCGGAGAAATCGAAGAATTTAAAAAGCCATTTGTGTCGCAAGATCAAGCACTCACATACCCCAGAAAAAAGCAGGTGAACTCCGGCGGACCTCGGCGCAGCAGCGACACCTGGTGAATATCGGCGCACGGACCTTAGTGAATCCCGGCAGAACCCGAATCAGCGCCGGAGAACCCGTCGCTGGATCGCGACTGGACTGGGTAAGTAAATGTGCCCCATAGTCTTGGCTGGCTTCTAACTCTGAGAAACTGAGTCTCTTGTTCCCTATCATATTCCCTAGTTTCTAATTCCAAACAGCCCTTCATGGTTATTTTATATACAGACCCCTTCAGCCCCTATAGATTCATTAGATACTGCTTCCCTCATCCCTATGGATTCCTTATATACAGGTATGTCCAATGCTGACTCTGACCCAGTTCTTATTCTTAACTATAGATGCTGAGCCGCATTGCTTAATTGAAGCCAGGATGCACTATACTAGCTTCACCGAATCACTGTGCAGGCACAGTAGGCGGAGCAGTGGGCCGGATAATTGTAAGTACTTATTATTTTATTGGTACCCAGGACAGCAGTGGAGGGCACTTCGAAACATTAAACAACTGGTCCTTAAACTACTGTAGGTGTTTAGTGTCCGAAAATCCTTCATCAGTCCTCCTGAATTTATTGCCTATTAATCTATTAAGGCAGCCCAATATTTAAGGGACAATGAATCAATGCATTAGCTATTACAAGGAACATATTTTGAAAAAAAATCGGATGTGAATAACTTGTGTTTCAGTATCTCACCTGACTTTCGAGTTCATCAATGGTCTTCTGATGATGACTGTAGTCTTGGCTTACTGTCCGTTTCTGAGACACCTGTTGGATCTGTAGTTCAAATCTGCGGTTGGACTCTTCCAACGCCTTCACTTTTTCAAGATACGCACCTAAGCGACCATTCAAATCTTTCAGGATTTCCTTTTGGTTTGGACTGTAGACTTTTCCACTGGCCATGGTGACCACATGGTTTAGCCGTGGTCCGTTATCTTGCAGTCTGCTTCTTCCGAACCCTAGAGCATCCAGTCTGCTGAAAGACATAGGGTAAGAAGTAGGATTAGAAGATTCAGCACATGTCATGAGTGCAGACCTGCTACCGTAGGGCATGTTGACTATCTGATGTGTGATTATACAGCTCCCATAGTAACACAAAATAGGGAAGTCTTGTGGCTTAACTTTAACTGCATGTTATTGGCTTAGCAAGTGAACCATGTCGGTCGGATCAAATTTCACTCACCTTGGGCTCAGAATAATCGCTTCCCTGCTATTTATTTTACTTAATTTGAGTTGAGGGATTGGCAGGTTTTCTGCTGTACCAGATTACTTGCAGAACAGCTTTGGCCTGGCTAAAATTCTTCATGGGGAGGTGAGGAATTCCTGAAATGCCATTGACTAAAGGGGTAACACATAAACCCCTGATATACTCACAGACAATCAATGGGTTAAACTGACTCACCAGGAGAAGGATAGGGAGACGTTCCCTCAGGACAAGTCATGTTGATTCTGAACCAGGAGATACAGAGAATAATGAAGTCTATTCTTATGTTCTGAGGAGCAGGATTGTCTCACCTGTGCCTCTACTCATGTGGTACGACTGCACTAATATACTTTTCAATTGTGAGAACTAACAGTACAGGAATGACTGGGAAGCCGTCCAGCGTTCCAGCTTTTCTTGAGCGTACGGGTAATTATTTACTAAGTATAGGGATTACAATTCACATCTCACTGTTTGTGACCATTGAAAAAACATTACGAACCTTTTATATGAAATACGAACCTTATATATAAACACAATACTGTATTACTTGTTTTGACTAATAACAAAATTAATACAAATGTAAGTTCCAAAAAAGAAAAAAAGCATTCAAATTCTAAATTTCTTTTGAGATATTATTTATATAAATCTAAAAATCTCCTGTTAGAATCTAATTATAAAACATAGAGGATAGAAATGGTCGAATTTGTTCGATTTGACCCGAATCAAATCAAGACGAATCACGTTAAAAAACTGGTATTTCCTGGATGCAGAGAGCCTGTAGGGTGTTGTAGAACGTTGTGCCATGCCTAAATATGCATAGGAAGCATGGTTTGGTCTTCAAACCATGCTGTGTTTTAGTTTGACACGCACATGTGTGTGTCATGTGCATGTCAAACTAAAACACAGCATTGTTTGAAGAGCAAACCATGCTCCCTTCACTCTTTAATTCCATGAACACTTACAGAGGCCAACTTCACCAAACAAGTGAAGCGGGGACACAGCTTGACAAGTTAACGTATGTGCCAGCTCGAAAGGACCGAGCTGAGGGCCAAGATCAACATCAAAGAGTGCACTCTTTTTACACTTACATCAGATGATTCCATAGATTATGACTGAACCTGTTCTGTTAAACACAAATACATGTAAAACCCCCTCCTCCCCCAAAAGAGTGCAGAGGGTGCCGGCAGTAATTTTGCATTGACGCCACTGATCATTTTGCCCTTCATTTCATCCGTTAGTGTCCGCTTTCGGTCATCATTATTGCTAAAGCCCAAAAAACAGGAGTGGATCCAAAACAGAGAGAACCAGTAAATGGGTTATTTGCATGCCCTGTGTTCTGTAACCACTCCTGCTTTTGGCTATCAATCCTCAGGCTTTTCATTCCTTCTGACAGATGAAATGAAATGGAAAACTAGACATAGTGGCAACGTCATAGAGCGGTAGAGGGTGAAAACACCATTATGGAAATCACAGGGTGTTCCAGGGAGACAGCGGTCAATTGGCAGCAGCATGAGTAGATCGCAGAGTGGCACAATGACAAATTAGGGAGGTGGCGGAAACATGGTAGGCCACAGAGTGGCACAAAGACACAACGTGGAGGTGGCGGCAGCAGCAGGAGGCCACAGAGTGGCACAATGACAGTGTGGAGGTGGCAGCAACCTGGTAGGCCACAGAGTGGAAGAATGACAGAGAGTGGGGGTGGCAGCAGCAGCAGCAGGAGCCCACAGAGTGTCACAATGACAGAGTGTGGAGGTGGCAGCAACATGGAAAGCCACAGTGTGGCACAATGACAGAGTGTGCAGGTGGCGTCAGCAACAGTAGCGGCAGGAGCCCACAGGGTGGCACAATGATAGAGTGTGGAGGTGGCGGCAACCTGGTAAGCCACAGAGTGCCACAATAATAGAGTAAGGAGGTGGTGGCAGCAGCAGCATCAGGATCCCACAGAGTGGCACAATGACAGAGTGGAGGTGGCGGCAACATAGTTAGCCACAGAGTGGCACAATGATAGAGTGTGGAGGTGGCGTCAAGCTGGTAAGCCACAGAGTGACACAATGATAGAGTGTGGAGGTGGCAGCAGCATCAGGAGCCTACAGAGTGGCACAATGACAGTGTGGAGGTGGCAGCAACATGGTAAGCCACAGAGTGGCACAATGATGGAGTGTGGAGGTGTCGGCAGCAGCAGCAGCAGCATCAGGATCCCACAGAGTGACACAATGACAGAGTGGAGGTGGTGGCAACCTGGAAAGCCACAGAGTGGCACAATGATAGAGTGTGGAGGTGGCAGCCGCAGCATCAGGAGCCCACAGAGTGGCACAATAACATAGTGGATTTGGCAGCAACACGGTAAGCCACAGAGTGGCACAATGACAGAGCGCGGAGCTTGCAGCAGCAGCAGCAGGATGTCAGGGAGTGGCACAATCTAGCCAAAATTGTGTAGGACAGGCACTACCAAGGTATACGAATGTATGTAAGCCAACGCACCCAATAGCTATACAATCGAAACAAAACAAGAAAAATGTGGTATGCGTACACAAGGCTAGACAGAAATATAACAAAAAATGTTTATTGGAAAAGTAACAATTTTAAACACAATCAAGACGGGACAACGATAAATATAAAAACACTTAAAAAGTACACCAGAGGGGTGTACAAAGCTGCCAAGGGCCAAGTTGTCCTAAAAACCCCTACTACAGTCTGCCAAGAGTACAACTACAGTAACCATAAGGACCAGAATATGAATAACCATATAGAGCTAAAGTGCAAAAAATGATGCATGAAAAGTGCAATTGATCAATGTAACAAAGCTCTGATGCATTGATCCCTACATGCCCAACATATACAATACCATGTTGTCGTAGAATGAGACAATAAAGCAAGGCAGGCAGGTGTAGGCAGAGAGAGAGGGGGGGTAGGCAGACCCCACGCATATCGTCACCTATTCGGTGACTTCCTCAGGGGTAAGGGAGTGGCTCAATGAAAGAATGTGGAGGTGGGTGACAATTCCAGTCCCTGGTAAAGATGATGGGAGGAAGATGGAGCAACTGGCAGCAGATGTGTGGCATCACGCGGGTGGCAGCATCTGAATAGTTGCTGAGGCAGGTAGTTAGAACCCAGACTGATTTCTCAACGTTTGGGTGAGGTGTCATGGCTGATCTAATCTGATGCATAAGGCAATGGTGTGTTGAAATCCTGGCTGGTCCAAGCCTGATTTATCTTGACAAAGGTCAGGCTCTCCACATTACGGGTGGACAAGTGGGTTCTCCTTGGGTAACGATGGCTCCGCCGCAGTGAACACCCACTCTAATGCCACACTGCTGGCCAGGCAGAACAGCTTCTCTACTACAAACTCCGCAAGTTGCGGCCATGCATCAAGTTTGGCTGCCCAGTACTCCAGGGGATCCTCTACCTGGGGTGGTAAAGTGCTGTCCAAGTAGGCCACCACCTGCTGGTACAGGGTCTGCTCCATGTCCTGCTGCTGCTGGTGGTCGCTTCCCTACTCACTTGGCGAGTGAAGGAAGCTGCTCATTAAGGACTCCAGACTTAAGCTGCTATTGACGGATCTGCTACTGATCCTACCCCCATCTCCCCACAGAAGCCGTGGCAGTAGTACGCGAATGATGACTGTCAGAAATCGCCTGTTGAGACCTAACAGAGGATGGACAATGGCACACATAGGCAGCAGCCAACTGTGTGCACAGTATTTCTCTATAGTATGCCAGTTGTTGCTCCCTCTCGGCAGCTGGAAAAAAGTCACCCATTTTTGACCAGTACCGAGCGTCCAAGAGGGCGGAGAGCCAAGACTCCTCCCTAAGCCGGATGTTAATTATTATTACTCGTTAGGCAAAGCAGCATGCTGCAGGCCATCTGTGCAAGTGACTCTTAGGGATTCCCGGCCTCCATCTCCACTGTATACTGCCACGTTGCTTCTGAGTCATCTGCCTCTTCTTCTACCCCCTCTGTATGCTCCTGCTCTTCCTCTCTTGACTAGAGGACATGTACTGGCCCTGACCATAGTTACAGCTCCACACATCTGCACTGCCATGCACCTTGGAAAAAAACGATAAGCTCAAGGACTGGCCCACCTTCTGTTTTACATATTTGTGAAAGGCTGGCACTGCCTTTTTGGAAAAAAAATTGTGGCTTGGAACTCTCGACCTCGGTTTGGCACAGGCCATTAGTTCTCTGAAGGGTGCAGAGTCCACAACTTGGAAAGGGAGGGACTGCAATACTAACAACTTGGACAAGAGCACGGTCAGCTTCTGCACCATAGGGTGGCTGGACGCATAAAGTTGTCTCTTTGTAATCGCCTCTTTCAACGACTGCTGTTGCCATGCCTAGCGAGGAACAGGAGCATCTGGACCGGGAGATGATGTCAGAAACAAACAGCTCCCTTCCGCAGAGGTGCCGGAGCCTTGACTTGCTGAAATGACATGTGTGCCACTAGGTGCTGCTGCTGTTGCTGCGGCGCCAGGATGGACCTCCACATCTGTTCCACGTTTCTCCCAAGCCATCGGATGGTGATGCTGCATTTGTTGATGCTGGGCTGTTGTGCCAACGTTAGCTCCATGGCCATGCTTCACTTTCTGCCCACAGATTCTACATATACACACGCTCGGCTCCTCTGGTGTCTTAACAAAAACCTTCCACACCGCCAAGGTGGTGATTTTACTGCCAACACTCTGCACTGAGTGACTACTAACGCCGCTTCCTCGTTGATCCCCTGTACCACTGCTTACTTGGACCTCCAAAGCGGGATTTGTACCCGTTTGGCTACTGTCCTCACACTGCTGACACCCTGCTGCATCACGCGCAAGCTGACACTCTCTTCTCCTGACGATGATGATGAATCCCTGGCTTCATCCGGCTCCCAAGTGTGATCGGCTACATCATCATTGTTAAGGAGATTGCACTGGTTTCGGGCGCCATCTTGACAACTGTCCTCCATCTTAGATACAGCGGCCATGTTCCCTGACCATTGTCAAGTTAATGTCATGATTCAAACTTCATTTTATGTAACCTGTTTGCTGGCCTGTCAGCTAATACCCTTTGACATTTAATGAGAAGCCAGTCTGTCCTTGATGCTGCATGATATTATGATTCTGGAGCTCACTTATCTTCTTCTTAGTATAAACAATATCTGTGTACAAGGTCTCTGAGAATTGAGCACAATTAATTAACTTTTTTCCTAGAATGTGCTGATGTCCAATAGAATCTAAGTGCCTCACACAACACCCAAATGCTGATTTCTACGTGTAAAAATATAGCTGTGTCTGTTTGAAATAAACAGTGTGATTTGAGTGCATCAGAAGACCAGAGTGTGTTTTTCTTTTACTCTGTCATTTCGCTGCCGGCAACTATCTCATCCTCCTTCAAAGGGTTAATTAGGACTCACCTTACAAAAGTCAAGAGGGCTGTTGGGGCCCTGCATAAAATATCCCTATCATCATCGATTTGTGTTTCCCTGTCACTGGTATCCTCCTCAATGGTCTTAGTATGCAGTAACTTCCCGTGCCACTCTCCACATCTCTAATTTCCCGCCTACTGCACAAAGCATCAGATGCCTGACCCACCTCTTCACTGCCAAGCAGCTACTGACTGTCCTCAAAGAATTCATCCTCCCTATATAGTGGCACTGAGCCCAGACCACCTGCTAGATCTCGGGCTAAAGGAAATGAAAAGGACAGAGGCTGGTTGAGGACAGGTGAGTGCCACTGACCTGCTCCTGGGCCATGCCAACTAAGGCTTGTATCTGACAAACCCACAGACTTTTGACTAGGGTTGTCAGGTGTCATCTGAGAGAACACACTGCCACTAGATGACTCTGGCAGTTCTGGCCTCAGAGGAACCCCTGCTGCGACGTCCCCTTACAGAAGCACAAGAACTGACACCCAGGAAAATATGTGTATTTTACACAGAATTCTTCATATTCACTTCAGCAACAAAAAAGAAATGATATTTGGGGTATACAGATCCCCCAAAACGGACACCCTGGGATTGGAGCAGAAATCACAACAGAATGTATGTGGATTTTACACTGATTTCTTCCTATTTATTTCAGCAACAAAAAAGAACTGCTATTTGGGGTATACAGATTCCCCAAAACGGACATCCTGGGATTGGAGCAGAAATCACTACAGAAAGCATGTGGATTTTGCACTGAATTCTTCCTATTCACTTCAGCAACAAAAAAGAACTGCTATTTGGGGTACACAGATCCCCCAAAATAAACACTCTGGGATTGGAGCAGAAATCACTACAGAAAGTATGTGGATTTCACACAGATTTCTTCCTATTCACTTCAGAAACATAAAAGGACTGCTATTTGGGGTATACAGCCCCCCCCCCCCCCCAAACGGACACCCTGGGATTGGAGCAGAAATCAGTACAGAAAGTATGTGGATTTTTCACTGATTTCTTCCTATTCACCTCAGCAACAAAAACCCCTGCTATTTAGGGTATACAGATCCCCCAAAACGGACACCCTGGGATTGGAGCAGAAATTACTACAGAAAGTAGGTGGATTTCACACAGATTTCTTCCTATTCACTTCAGAAACAAAAAAGAACTGCTATTTGGGGTATACAGACCCCTCCAAAACGGGCACCCTGGGAGTGGAGCAGAAATCACTACAAAAAGTATGTGGATTTCACACAGATTTCTTCCTATTCACTTCAGCAACAAAAAAGAACTGCTATTTGGGGTACACAGATCCCCCAAAATAAACACTCTGGGATTGGAGCAGAAATCACTACAGAAAGTATGTGGATTTCACACAGATTTCTTCCTATTCACTTCAGAAACATAAAAGGACTGCTATTTGGGGTATACAGCCCCCCCCCCCAAACGGACACCCTGGGATTGGAGCAGAAATCAGTACAGAAAGTATGTGGATTTTTCACTGATTTCTTCCTATTCACCTCAGCAACAAAAACCCCTGCTATTTAGGGTATACAGATCCCCCAAAACGGACACCCTGGGATTGGAGCAGAAATTACTACAGAAAGTAGGTGGATTTCACACAGATTTCTTCCTATTCACTTCAGAAACAAAAAAGAACTGCTATTTGGGGTATACAGACCCCTCCAAAATGGGCACCCTGGGAGTGGAGCAGAAATCACTACAAAAAGTATGTGGATTTCACACAGATTTCTTCCTATTCACTTCAGAAACAAAAAAGAACTGCTATTTGGGCTATACAGACCCCCCAAAATGGACACCCTGGGAGTGGAGCAGAAATCACTACAGAAAGTATGTGGATTTCACATAGATGTCTTCCTATTCACTTCAGCAACAAAAAAGAACAGCTATTTGGGTTATACAGTTCCCCCAAAACTGTCACCCTGGGAGTGGAGCAGAAATCACTACAGAAAGTAGGTGAATTTCACATAGATTTCTTCCTATTCATTTCAGAAACACAAAGGAACTGCTATTTGGGGTATACAGACCCCCAAAATGGACACCCTGGGAGTGGTGCTGATATCACTACATAAAGTATGTGGATTTCACATAGATTTCTTCCTATTCACTTCAGAAACAAAAAAGAACTGCTATTTGGGGTATACAGGTCCCTCAAAATGGACTCCCTGGGATTGGAGCAGAAATAACTACTGAAAAAAATGTGGATTTTACACTGGTTTCTTCCTATTCACCTTAGCAACAAAAACCCCCTGCTATTTGGAGTAAACAGATCCCCCAAAACGGACACCCTGGGAGTGGAGCAGAAATCACTGCAGAAAGTATGTGGATTTCACACAGATTTCTTCCTATAAACTTCAGAAACAAAAAAGAACTGCTATTTGGGGTATACAGATCCCCCAAAACGGACACCCTGGGAATGGAGCAGTAATCACTACAGGACAATACAGTAGAAAATGAGCTGGACGGTACACGCAGCACAGGCAGTGTGAAGTGCTGAGATATAGCTGCCTCTTTTATAGTTTGTGTGACATCACATAAGCCTGCCAGTCGCTGATAGGCTTACAGGTCTGCACATGTGATCGAGGGTGTTCCTTTCTACTTCCCAGAGTTTTCTGCCCCATGTTACACATGATACTCACACCCATTTTGGTAATAAAGGAGGAAAAAAAAACTTTGTTCCCATGAATCACCGTGAACTTTGGATTCGTGACGAATCAAAGTTTTCCTGAAATCCTAACCGAATTCCAATTCGTTAGAATCGAATTGCCCATCTCTAATAGTGGAGCATCAGGTACATCTCTTCATGATGATATCTGCATAAAGCAATGTACAAGGCAACCATGCCAGGCCAATTTCCCTCTACCTTTAAGGCAGGCCTGTCAACATGACTATGCAACGTAAACTACAGGCAACATGTTATAGAGCAGGTGGAACAGAGCAAATTGACATAAAGTATTCAGTATAACTTATCATTTATGTTTCTTCTCCTTCTATATGTATAAGTAGTCATCTAGTCATGGATACAGTCCTATTAGTTATTGACAACAATGAACTCCACATATTAGCAATGGTCAGAACCATATATACTGGATCCCTGCACCCTGAATTTTAAACTTTAGGGCTCCTGCTGTTGCTCCTATCTTCTTGGCTAATAGGTTATATTACCTCCATACGGGGCCCAATCATAGTTCTGTGACCAGTTACTTTGATACTTGATGCAACCAGAACAGGGCGCTTGAGTGCTAAACTGCTTTAGTTTCCCCTGTGTGGACTACCATGCACTGACTTCATCACCTGAATAAGGGGTAGCATACGGGTCTGTGGTTCAGATCCCCAATAGTGTGCAGCAGAGCACAGGAGCCTATGGCTCCCTGCTCTGCCTTTACCATATCACACACAAAATAGACGTGTGGTCTGTAAGATCCCAGGTCAAAGGCCTGTGAAGCAACATGTGTGATCCGGCACAGGTGGACATAATGGGGCACATTTACTTACTTAGTCCTGTCGCAATCCCCGAGGTGCATTGTCCGACGAGGATGAAGTCCGGCACGATTCACTAAGATCATGCTGAGACTGAGACTATACTGTTTCTAAATTGGCTATTTTAATGGTACAGTTACTATATTGGAGACTGGGCGTAGTGACTATTGACTATTGTGGGGGCCCTATTACTATATTGGCTACAGTGGAGCACTGTGATCATATTGACTATTGTGAGGGAGCAGTTGTATTGTAACATGCACTATTTAGAAGCCAAGTGATGCCAGGTCTACCAAGTCTTGCCTTGTGGTAGAATTGTGCTGTAACGTTGGTGTGAAGGGTTACTATTTCTGCATGTGAGCCAGGAATATCAACTTTTTTGTGGCTTGTAAGCTGTAAAAACAGTATGCAAGTAATGATGATGCCCCCCAATATGTGTGACATTTATGTCATTTTGTTCAGGGTGATAAAGTGTAATGTGTGCGCTCCCCTCGGATCTCATTGGTGCACATTTACTTACCCTGTCCAATCGCGATCCAGCGGGGGGTTCTCCGACCAGGATTCAGGTCTCACGGGATTCACTAAGGTCCATGCGCTCAATATCCAGCAGGTGTGGCTGCTGCGCCCAGGTCCGCCGGAGTTCACCTTCTTCGTCCAGGTGCATGTAAGTGCTGATCTTGCGACACATTTTTTTAAAAAAATTCTGCGTTTTTTCTGAATTCGTTGGATTGTCCAACGGCCACACCACCTGACTTCTGTCGCGTGAAAGTTGGCGCCGATGGGCCAAAATCCGATCCCGTGCGCCAAAATCCTAGGGCAATTAGGCGCAAATCAGAAATCATCGGAAAACCCAATGAAAGTGCCCGATTCGGACCCTAAGTAAATAAGCCCCATTGTGTACGCAAGCTTAAAAGCTTTTGAGGCCAAGGGCAGTTAAAAAAGCAACCAGAAGAGAAGAGCATTTGTTTTTTTTATTATTTTTATTTGAAAATTGGAGAAGCTTTCATAAATAAGAGGGAAATTTACAGAAAGGAAAGCATTGAGGTTTTTTAGCCACACTCCATGCAGTTTGCCACGCTTGTGTTTTCCTGCTATGTTCCTGATTTATCACCAGAATCCAAGTGGTGAAGACTTTAAATTGTTGCATGGCTTTAAAAAAAAAAGTAGCACATTTTTGCACAAAAAACTATGCTTCCCTGCTGGTGCTGAATTGGGACTTTTATGAAAAAAATATAGAATAAAAGTACATATTTAACACCCTCTAAGATAAATCCAAAAAGCCCCTCCCCCGACCCCACCCCCTCAAAAAAAAAAGAAAACAGTAGCAAATTTCTATCCATAACCCCTGTAGCCTGGCGTTCAAGTTTTAAAAAAATTGCAGTTCATGCAACACTAGAATTCTTTTACTCAATTTATTCTACCCTCATCTACACTTATTGGCCTCTCACTCCCTATGCTTTTCCTTTGCTCTTTTCCCCTGCTTACATCAGTTCATTGCCACAAGCAATTCTTATTGAAACAACCCACCCCTCCACCCCCACCCCTTGGGACTCACCCCACACTGCTAGCAGGGAGCCAGGTAATGTTAAAGAAACAATTAAAAAGCAGTGGAAGTATTTGGATTGGCAACAAAGGCAATGGGTTGGGTGATAAATGTTCCGCTCATTGTAACAGCCTGTGAATCTGGAGCACTGAGTAGCTCTGGCAAAGCCTCCAGGGTCCTTCAGACTCATTAGCAGAACTTGAAATTGATTTTAAGTTTATTTTAGAAGAAGCAATCAGTGCAGCTGATCTCAATAGACATCACCCTTAGGCTCCTTTCACACGAACCTTCAGGGGACTGACATCTGGCTGCAAAATTTGTGGCCTGATATCAGTCCCTGTAAATGCCTGTGGCTCTATCTTTTCCCGTATGTATGGCCGTGCTGCAGTGCTCCCTATGGAGAGGTAAGGTAAGGTAGCAGCAGTCACCCTACCTCTCTCCAGCACGTGGATGTAACTAAATTGGTGCCTACATCTTTCTGAACCTAATTTTATTTTAGGGGCACCAGTTGCCAATCCTTACAGTATATTGCGGCTAATGTTTAATGTTTTGAACTATCCCACTTTAATATGATAGTCAATATGATCTCCATCGAATTAACTACTCACTTTGTTGAGCAACATGAAGTTTTTGCGATGAAAAGTTGCTCCAAAATACTGACCACAAGGTGTCTCTCTTGCCGCTGCATGTTTTCAGAGATGCTGATAAAATGGATTTCAAGAAATAGGGCTTTGCTGTTATAGTTGTAAGCTCGGTCTACTGTTTGAATCTTCCTACTTCAGAATGAGCAATATTGCCTTTTATATTAGACCTCTCCCCTAATTCAGTCTGCTTTAAAGAGAACCCGTCATGCAAAATAACCCCCCTAAACTAAATATATTTTCATAAACTGCCATTAGAGAGCATTGCCTCTATCCCTTCATTGTCCCTCTACATGCCTGTAAATCTAAGCAATGAGGTCCTAAAGCTGTATGCAAATGACCTGTGAAATGTCCAATGAAGTATTAGCATATTCAAGCTGTCCAGCTTATTCATGAGTGGGAGGCACAGCCACACCCCCAGTGCATGACTGACAGCCTGTGTAATGATGTGAGGCTGTATAATGATGTGCTTCCTGGTGCTGGTGGCCACGCCCCCTGCAGCCTGTGTGTGCATGTGTGTGTGTTTAGGAGAGATACAGCAGCTCCAGGAGGCAGCCATGTTACAGCAGAACATGTCAGATTCATGTGTAGCTGATGTCTGTGTCTCTCACCTGTATATTAGGAGGATGCAGTATGTCAGCAGATGCAGCACACACTAGCCATGCTTTACTATACATTACACACAGACATGAGCAGGGGGAGGAGAGGGGAGGGGGAACAGGGGTGACATCACTGCCTCTGACCATGTGACCAGCCTCATTTACATGATAACAAAATAGATGATTTTACAATGATTAATGTATGAAATAACTAGATAAAGGCTGGGATGGATCCTTGTGAGCTGCTCCAACAGGTTGAGGTGACAGGGCAAGTGACACAGACCTGATGACAGGTGTCCTTTAAGGTGACCTGTAACCACAACTATCCCATGGATTCTGTAGCTGGTCCTGCAGACAATAAAGCAAAGTTCCAATTACTAACAGGACCAACAAGCAAGGCCACCAGTGATACTCTTGTCCAGATAGGGGGCACGTTCATTGTATCTGTGTCTTTCATTTGGAGATCATTTTGCTTCTGCTGAGATTAGCAGCAAAAATACGATATAAGTTCTGTGCAGTGTGCTGAAAGTGTGAGAAAGTAGAGGGGGGTCATGGGTGCTGGCTGTGTGAGAAAGTAGACGGGGGACATGGGTGCTGGCTGTGTGAGGAAGTAGAAGGGGGCATGGGTGCTCGCTAGGTGAGGAGGTAGAGGGTGGACATGGGTGCTGACTAGAGATGAGCGAACACACTCGTCTGAGCTTGATGCTCGTTCGAGCATTAGTGTACTTGATTTTTGGCGGCCAGAAACAGAGCCAATCACAAGCCAGGAGACTCTGCACTCCACCCAGCATGACGTGGTACCCTTACACGTCGATAGCAGTGGTTGGCTGGCCTGATCAGGTGACCCTGGAATAGACTAGCCCCTGCCCACGCTGCTCGCATCATTCTCTGTCTGGATGCCGCTAGTGAGAGAGCTGCTGCTGGTCAGGGAAAGCGTTAGGGTGTTATATTAGCTTACTGTTAGGCAGGAGTGAGTCTACAAGAACCCAACAGCCTTTGTTAGGGCTAGAATAGCGTTATATTTTATTTATTTTTTTGTTTGCTTGTGGCTGGCCTTGCTGGCACTAGTAGTGCAGCTAGGACCATATTGTGAGGAATTTGCAGGGAGCTTTGGGAATGTTATATTCAGCTCTTAGTGACACACACATCTCAAACGCCTAAGTGGGACAATTTATTAGGGGTTTGATTGAATTAGGCACAGTCTGACGATTTTTTTTTTTTCAAAACTTAAAGTGACTTAAAATCCAGTTGTTGTGTGCTGTTAGAAACTAGGCATACAAGAACCCAACTGACTTTCTTAGGCCTACAATAGCATTATTTATATACATTTTGTTGATTTGCTTGTGGCTGGCCTTGCTGGCACTAGTAGTGCAGCTAGTACCATATTGTGAGGAATTTGCAGAGAGACTTGGGAACGTTCTATTTAGCTCTTGGTGACACACACATCTCAAACACTGAAGTGGGACAATTTATTCTGAGTTTGATTTGAATTAGGCACAGTCTGCTCATTTATTTTTTTTTACGTTTAGTTTTTTTTTTTACTCAAAGTCATCAGGCACAGCACAAAATCCAGTTGTGTGCTGTCAGTGTAGGTTAGAAACTAGCCATAGCAATAGGATAGCATCGTTTTGTTTAAAAAAAAAACACTAAAAAACAAAAAAAATTTACAGTTTACACTTTAATTTTGAAAATGTTTAACCCGAGGGCTAGGGGTAGAGGACGAGGGCATGGACGTGGACGTCCAACTACTGCAGGGGTCAGAGGCCGTGGTCCTGGGCGGGGTGAGACACCACCTGCTGATAAAGGAGCAGGGGAACGCCGCAGAGCTACACTCCCTAGGTTCATGTCTCAAGTTACTGGGACTCGTGGTAGAGCACTGTTGAGGCCAGAACAGTGCAAACAGGTGATGTCATGGATTGCGGACAATGCTTCTAGCCATTTGTCCACCAGTCAGTCTTCCACGCAGTCCACCCATGTCACCGAAATCAGCACTCCTCCACCTCAGCCTCCTTCCCCCCAGTCTGCCCCCTCCCAGGAAAATTTGGCATTTGAACCGGCATACTCTGAGGAACTGTTTTCTGGACCCTTCCCAGAGTCACAAACCACTTGTCTGGTTGCTGCTGAGCTCTTTTCCGATGCCCAGGTTTTCCACCGGTCGCAGTCTGTGGGTGATGATGACATTGTTGACGTAGTGGAAGAAGTGTGTAAAGAGGTGTCGGACGATGAGGAGACACGGTTGTCAGACAGTGGTGAAGTTGTTGTCAGGGCAGGAAGTCCGAGGGGGGAGCAGACTGAGGGATCGGAGGATGATGAGGTGACAGACCCAAGCTGGGTTGATAGGCCGGGTGAACACAGTGCTTCTGAGACGGAGGCGAGTCCTATAGCAGAACAGGTTGGAAGAGGCAGTGGTGGGGCCAGACGGAGAGGCAGGCCCAGAGCTGGTGCATCGGCGCCAAATGTTTAACGTAGTGAAGTTCCCGTGGCGAGGGCTAGATTTTCAGAAGTCTGGAGGTTCTTTAAAGAAACACCGGATGACCGACGGACTGTGGTGTGGAAACTATGCCACACCAGGATCAGCAGGGGTTCCACCACTACCAGCTTAACCTGCGCATTCATATTGCGCAGGCATATGAATGCTAAACACCCCACTCAATGGAACCAAGGCCGTTCACCTCCGGCTGGGCACACCAATGCTCCTTCCCCAGTGTCATCTGCTGCCTCTGCTAGTTAGCCCCCTGGCCAGGACCCCGGCCCAAACACCTCCCGTGCGAAAACCACACCTTCGCCTCCACGATCCTCCACAGCATCCACCAATGTCTCCATGCACAGCGTTCAGCTCTCCATACCCCAGACGCTGGAGCACAAGAGGAAGTACAGTGCAACCCACCCACACTCCCAAGCCCTCAACGTCCACATCTCCAAACTACTTAGCCTGGAGATGCTGCCCTATAGGCTGGTAGAGACCGATGCCTTTCGCAACTTCATGGCAGCTGCCGCCCCTCGGTATTCGGTCCCCAGCCGCCACTACTTTTCCCGATGTGCCGTCCCAGCCCTGCACCAGCACGTGTCAGACAACATCATCCGTGCCCTGACCAATGCCGTTTCTGACAAGGTCCACCTGACCACGGACACGTGGACGAGTGCTGCCGGGCAGGGCCACTATATATCGCTGATGGCACATTGGGTTAACTTGGTGGAGGCTGGGACCGAGTCTGGCCCTGCAGCTGGTCATATACTATCGACGCCGAGGATTGCGGGGCCTAACTCGGTCCAGGTCTCTCAGGCCTACTATGCCTCCTCCTCCTCCCACCCCTCCTCCACCTCCTCCTTCGAATTACCATCCGTGGGCATGGCGCCATCAGTCGGTAGCTCTAGGCACAGCATCAGTGCCGTCGCTAAGCTACAGCTGGCGGTGCTCAAACTGCTAAGCCTAGGCGATAAAAAGCACACCGCCCAAGAGCTATTACAGGGCATCACGGCGCAGACTGATCTGTGGCTGGCACCGCTGAACCTGAAGCCAGGCATGGTTGTGTGTGACAACGGCCTTAACATGGTGGCGGCTCTGCAACTCGGCAGACTGACACATGAGCCATGCCTGGCCCATGTGTTAAATCTCATATTTCAGCGGTTCCTCAAGACATACCCCAATCTGTCTGATTTGCTCACGAAGGTGCGCGGCATCTGTGCGCATTTCAGGAAGTCCAGCACAGATGCTGTCACTCTCAGGGCAGCGCAGCGCCGCCTCCAACTGCCCGCTCACCGACTGTTGTGCGACGTGCCCACGAGGTGGAATTCAACATTAACCATGTTAACCAGAGTTTACCAGCAGCGCAGAGCGATTGTAGACTGCCAGATGTCAACTTCCACCAGAACTGGTAGTAAGGTCAGTCAGCTCAAGTCTACAATGAGGAGTGGACGTGGATGTCTGATATCTGTCAGGTGCTGAGTAACTTTGAGGAGTCAACACAGATGGTCAGTGGTGATGCCGCCATCATCAGCCTCACGATCCCGCTGCTTGGCCTCTTGAAAAACTCTCTGGTCAGCATGAAGTTGGAAGCTTTGCGCTCGTCACAAGAGACGGGGGAAGAAGATTCCCTTGTTGATAGCCAAAGCACCCTCAGGTCTTTTTCTCAGCGCATATCGGAGGAGGTGGAGGAGGATGAGGAGGAGAATGTTGGCGAGACAGAAGAGGGGAGCATTGTTCAGTCCTTCACTGTTCAGCGTGTATGGGCAGAAGAAGAGGAGTTGGAGGAGGAGGAAATGAAGAGTCAGGCCAGTGAGGGGAGTGAATTCTTGCGCGTTGGTACTCTGGCGCATATGGCAGATTTCATGCTAGGCTGCCTATCCTGTGACCCTTGCGTTTAAAGAATTTATTCCAGCACCGATTACTGGGAATTCACTTTCCTGGACCCACGGTACAAGCAAAATCTTTCCACTCTCATCCCTGGAGAGGAAAGGAATGTTAGAGTACATGAATACCAGCAGGCCCTGGTGCACAAGCTGAAACAGTATTTCCCTTCTGACAGCGCTAGCGGCAGAGGGCGTACTTCTGCGGGACAAGTAGCAAGGGAGAGTAGGCGAGCAGGCAGCTTTTCCAGCACTGGCAGGGGTACTCTTTACAGGGCCTTTGCCAGTTTTATGTCACCCCAGCAAGACACTGTCACCTGTCCCCAGTCTCGGCAGAGTAGGGCTGATCTTTACAGAAAGATGGTGAGGGAGTACGTAGCTGACTATACCATCATCCTAGATGATCACACAGCTCCCTACAACTACTGGGTTTCAAAGCTGGACCTGTGGCACGAACTGGCGCTGTACGCCTTGGAGGTTCTTGCCTGCCCTGCCGCTAGCATGTTGTCTGAGCGGGTTTTCAGTGCAGCTGGTGGCATCATCACTGATAAGCGTACACGCCTGTCGACTGACAGCGCTGACAGGCTGATGCTTATCAAGATGAATAAAGCCTGGATTTCTCAGGATTTCCATTCTCCACCAGGTGAAAGAAGCTCAACCTGAATAATGTATGCACTCCTCCTCCTCATTGTCCTCCTTCTCCTCCTCTTTGTACACTAAAGCAGAGGAAACTGGGTATTTTTTTCCAGGGCCAACTGGCTCTAGCTATAGTATTCTATGTATTTAATTTTTCTGGAGGGCCACCTACATGGTCCTCTGTTTTAACCAATTTTTGGGAGTGCCACATACAGGCACTCAATCTATTTGATTTTTCTGGAGGACCACCTACCTGCTCCTCTGGTTTGAAAACTTTTTTGGACTGCCACATACAGGCACTATCCAAAATTAATTGTCTCCATAGCAGCCTCCACACGTCGTCTTTATAACTGCCTCCACACGTTGTCTCCATTGCTACCTGCACACATCATCTCCATAGCTGCCTCCCAAAGTCGTTCATATAGCTGCCTCCATACATCGTCCCCTTAGCATCGGACCGCCAGCTCCATCCCAAGATCCAACTAACATACTTTTAACTGCAGAACCTTTAATCTACTACTACTACCTTACTGCCTCCATACATCGTCCCCTTATCAAACGAGCTGTGTATGGCAAAATTTTGGGTTGTTTTCATGGCTTCCACATCAAACTTGTTAACTTTGTCGCCACCCTGCTGTGTTATCCACAAAATATACTGGCAAACTTTTATCATTTACCGATATTATTTCAGCGCTTCTTGCGCATGTTAGGATTGGTACACAAAAGACAGGGGATAGTGTGCCCTGAGCTTGCCCCAACCTCTGTCCCTTCCTATAGCCCCCCCACGCTAAACCGTGGGGCGACTACTTGAAGACTCGAAATATTCTGGGTAAGTGTGGGAAGGGGAACACAAACAGACTGACAAACATAAAACATAAAAGAATCGTAAACAAGCCGGAGTCACAACTAGAGGGTACGTCAAAAGCAGAATCAGTAAGCAAGAGTCAAAGTCCAAAACTAGCCGAGTTAGCAACAATATAGATACAGATACAGAGCAATACAAACTAGCAGCAACCAGGTGGAGAAAGGGATTTTCAAACACTGGCACTGGTGACTAGTGAAGCTGCAATTTATGCAGCCAGAACTCCACCTCCAGAACCTGATAGGTGCTGGACAGCATCTGGGAATTAACCCCTCATGGTGCAGAAACAACCAAGCACCAAGCAGAGGTTCAAAGTCCCAGCCACTCCTAGACAGCGCGAGATCTTAGCAGCCGCTGCCCAGGACGAGAGGTGGAGTTTGCGCGGATACGCGCCGGGGTTCGGAGAACGCTGCTGGTACCACCAGAAGAACCAGAAGTCCCAGCAATCTCCCTAGCGAACCTGACAGCGCATCTGTTTACATTCCCCTCACCCGCCATAACCCAAACTTATAAGAACACTACTAAACTTGATGTTATACAAAAGGTTCTTAGAAGTGCTATTTGGGAAGGAGCCAAGAGACAGGGGCTTGGACAGGCGAAAGCTCGCCTAGCAGCGGACCGCCAGCTCCATCCCAAGATCCAACTAACATAGTTTTAACTGCAGCACCTTTAATCTACTACTACTTTACTGGCTCCATACATCGTCCCCTTATCAAACGAGCTGTGTCAGGCAGAATTTTCGGGTGTTTCACCAGATACATAATGGAAATAGGCCCATCTGTCGCCACCACGCTGGAGACCTGAAGTTGCAATCATAGCAGCGCAATATGGATGCCCCATACTGTCGGTCTTAATCATGGAACCATTTACGAAAAAACAATTAAAAATAGAACCGCTATGCTATTCCATTATTCCTAGGTGAAATAATCAAACGACCCCGCCTGCTTTGAAAATGATAATTTTTTCAAAGTAAACGCTTCTGGCCCCCATTCCCATTTTGGGTGGGGAGGAGCCGAGAGACAGGGGCTTGGACAGGCGAAAGCTCGCCTGGCAGCGGACCGCCAGCTCCATCCCAAGATTAGGCAGCCTCAGAGGCATCCATGCATACTGCCCCTGCTGTTTCCTGTCAATTTTCCCTCCACGATCCTCCACCGCGTCCACCAATGTCTCCATGCGCAACTTTCAACTCTCTATACCCCAGACGCTGGAGCACGAGTGGATATACAGCACATCATCCCCTTCTCAAACGAGCTGTGTCAGGCAGAATTTTCAGGTGTTTCACCAGATACATAATGGAACTCGGCCCAACTGTCGCCGCCATGCTGGAGACCTGAAGTTGCAATCATAGCAGCGCAATATGTATGCCCCATCCTGTCGCTCTTAAAATGGAACCATTTACGAAAAAACTATTAAAAATAGAACCGCTATGCTATTCCATTATTCTTAGGTGAAATATTCAAACGACCCCGCCTGCTTTGAAAATTATAATTTTTTCAAAGTAAACGCTTCTGGCCCCCAGGCCCATTTTGGGTGGGGTGGAGCCGAGAGACAGGGGTTTGGACAGGTGAAAGCTCGCCTGGCAGCGGACCGCCAGCTCCATCCCAAGATTAGGCAGCCTCAGAGGCATCCATGCATGCTGCCCCTGCTGTTTCCTGTCCATTTTGCCCCCACGATCCTCCACAGCGTCCACCAATGTCTCCATGCGCAGCTTTCAACTCTCTATACCCCAGATGCTGGAGCACGAGAGGATATACAGCACATCATCCCCTTATCAAACGAGCTTTGTCAGGCAGAATTTTCAGGTGTTTCACCAGATACATAATGGAACTCGGCCCATCTGTCGCCGCCATGCTGGAGACCTGAAGTTGCAATCATAGCAGCGCAATATGGATGCCCCATACTGTCGCTCTTAATCATTGAACCATTTACGAAAAAACAATTAAAAATAGAACCACTATACTATTCCATTATTCCTAGGTGAAATATTCAAACGACCCCGCCTGCTTTGAAAATTATAATTTTTTCAAAGTAAACGCTTCTGGCCCCCAGGCCCATTTTGGGTGGGGAGGAGCCGAGAGACAGGGGCTTGGACAGGCGAAAGCTCGCCTGGCAGTGGACCGCCAGCTCTATCCCAAGATTAGGCAGCCTCAGAGGCATCCATGCATGCTGCCCCTGCTGTTTCCCGTCCATTTTGCCTCCACGATCCTCCACAGCGTCCACCAATGTCTCCATGCGCAACTTTCAACTGTCTATACCCCAGACGCTGGAGCACGAGAGGATATACAGCACATCATCCCCTTGTCAAACGAGCTGTGTCAGGCAGAATTCTCAGGTGTTTCACCAGATACATAATGGAACTCAGCCCATCTGTCGCCGCCATGCTCGAGACCTGAAGTTGCAATTATAGCAGCAATATGGATGCCCCATACTGTCACTCTTAATCATGGAAGTCGTCTCCATGGCGGCCTCCACATGTCGTCTCCTTATCAAACGAGCTGTGTCAGGCGCATTTTTCGGGTGTTTCACCAGATACGTTATGGAACTTGGTCACTATGTCGCCGCCATGCTGTGTTATCGACTAAATATACCGTCAACCTTTTGTTGACATAGGAAATCATTTCAGCGCTTCTTGCTCACCTCCTTTTGTTCCTCTCTGCCACCCATTGGTTTGAAGCCTGAGTCCATTTAGGGTATGTCGCCATGACACTCTCTAGCCTACAGCTGCTGCCGCTGCCTCTGCATACCGTCCCCTATAGTGTCAGGGTCAATTGTTGGATGTTTTAGATGCTATCTAGCCTCATTTGGTCACTCTGTCATGGCCATGCTGTTGCCCATAATTTTGGCATAATGGTGTGATTAAGCAGCCCCAGAGGCATCCATGCATGCTGCCCCTGCTGTTTCCTGTCCATTTCCGTGGTGTTTACATCCTTTTCTGAGGTTTCCAGGTGTTTGGCCAAGCTTCCCTGTGCAGACCCTTGGTCCCCTTGAAAAATGCTTGAGTCTCCCATTGACTTCAATGGGGTTCGTTATTCGAGACGAGCACTCGCGCATCGGGAAAAGTTTGTCTCGAATAACGAGCAATCGAGCATTTTAGTGCTCGCTCATCTCTAGTGCTGACAGTGTGAGGAGGTAGAAGGAGCATGGGTGCTGACATTGTGAGGAGGTAGAAGGTGGGCTGAGGTGCTGGCTGTATGAGGAGGCAGAAGGGGCATGGGTGCTGACAGTATGAGGAGGTAGAGGGAGGACATGGGTGCTGGCTGTGTGAGGAGGTACAAGGGGCATGAGTGCCGACAGTGTGAGGAGGTAATATTGGGCCAGGTGAGGGGTTTACAGAGCAATAGGCTTAACTTTTCAGTAAACTTTATAATTCAGGGCAGCTCCAATATTTGAGAAATAACAGGAATTTCACAGCACTCCTTGTGTAGGAGATGGTGCCAAACTAGGGTCCCAGCCCCGTTCATGCATAGATAATGGAAGATGGCACTCAATCAAATTTGAATAATAATAAAAAGTAGAGATGAGCGAGCACTAAAATGCTCGGGTACTCGTTATTCGAGACAAACTTTTCCCGATGCTCGAGTGCTCGTCTCCAATAACGAGCCCCATTGAAGTCAATGGGAGACTCGAGCATTTATCAAGGGGACCAAGGCTCTGCACAGGGAAGCTTGGCCAAACACCTGGGAACCTCAGAAAATGATAGAAACACCACGGAAATGGACAGGAAACAGCAGGGCCAGCATGCATGGATGCCTCTGAGGCTGCTAAATCGCACCATTATGCCAAAATTATGGGCAACAGCATGGCCATGACAGAGTGACCGAATGAGGCTAGATAGCATCTAAAACATCCAATAATTGACCCTGACACTATAGGGGACGGCATGCAGAGGTAGCGGCAGCAGTGGCAGGCTAGAGAGTCTCATGGCGACATACCCTAAATGGCTCAGGTTTCACCAAAGGAGGTGAAATGATTTCCTATGTCAACAAAAGGTTGACTGTATATTTAGTCGATAACACAGCATGGTGGCGACATAGTGACCAAGTTCCATAACGTATCTGGTGAAACACCCGAAAAATGAGCCTGACACAGCCGTTTGATAAGGGGACGACATGTGGAGGCAGCCATGGAGACGACTTCCATGATTAAGAGCGACAGTATGGGGCATTCATATTGCGCTGCTATGATTGCAACTTCAGGTCTCGAGCATGGCGGCGACAGATGGGCCGAGTTCCACTATGTATCTGGTGAAACACCTGAAAATTCTGCCTGACACAGCTCGTTTGATAAGGGGATGATGTGCTGCATATCCTCTCGTGCTCCAGCGCCTGGGGTGTAGAGAGTTGAAATGAGACATTGGTGGAACGCTGTGGAGGATCGTGGAGGCAAAATGGACAGGAAACAGCAGGGGCAGCATCCATGGATGCCTCTGAGGCTGCCTAATCTTGGGATGGAGCTGGCGGTCCACTGCCAGGCGAGATTTCGCCTGTCCAAGCCCCTGTCTCTCAGCTCCTCCCCACCCAAAATGGGCCTGGGGGCCAGAAGCGTTTACTTTGAAAAAATTGTAATTTTCAAAGCAGGCCGGGTCGTTTGAATATTTCACCTAGGAATAATGGAATAGCATAGTGGTTTTATTTTTAATTGTTTTTACGGAAATGGTTCCATGATTAAGAGCGACAGTATGGGACATCTATATTGCGCTGCTATGATTGCAACTTCAGGTCTCCAGCATGGCGGCGACAGGTGGGCCGAGTTCCACTATGTATCTGGTGAAACACCTGAAAATTCTGCCTGGCACAGCTCGTTTGATAAGGGGACGATGTATGGAGGCAGTGAACTAGTAGTAGATTAAAGGTGCTGCAGTTAAAACTATGTTAGTTGGATCTTGAGATGGAGCTGGCGCTCCGCTGCCAGGCGAGCTTTCGCCAATTCAAGCCCCTGTCTCTAGGCTACTCCCCAAACAGCACTTCTAAGAACCTTTTGTATAAGATCAAGTGTAGTAGCGTTCTTATAAGTTTAGGATATGGCGGGTGAGGGGAATGTAAACAGATGCGCAAGAAGCGCTGCAATAATATCAGTAAATGATAAAAGTTTGTCAGTATATTTTGTGGATTACACAGCAGGGTGGCGACAAAGTTAACAAGTTTGATGTGGAAGCCATGAAAACAACCCAAAATTCTGCCTGACACAGCTCGTTTGATAAGGGGACGATGTATGGAAGCAGTGAACTAGTAGTAGATTAACCCCTTCGCGCTCCGCGGCGGATATATCCGCCACGGAGCGCAGTGACTTAGCGCTCAGTGGCGGATATATCCGCCACGGCTCCTATGCCGGCTCGGCTCTGGATCAGAACCGAACCGGCATCGGGAAATACAGGGTGCCGGCTGTAACTAATAGCCGGCACCCCAGTGTAACACCCGCGATCGGAGTTGTCTCCGATCGCGGGTGCTTAACCCGTTAGATGCCGCGGTCAGCGCGACCGCGGCATCTAACAAGTATCTAGGGGGTCTTTCCCCCACGATCGGCCCCCCCGAACCGTTTTCGGGGGGCGCCGATCGTTGCTATAGTAACTCTGGGGTCCGATCTGGACCCCAGAGTTACTAGCAAGAATTGCCAGTAAGATGGCGTCTGTGACGTCATCTTACTGGCAAAGTGCCAGCCTATGCAAGTGTATAGGCTGACACTGATAATACTCTGCAATACATGAGTATTGCAGAATATTATCATGAAGAAGCAATCAGAAGATTGCTTCTTCATGTCCCATGGTATAAAAGTGAAAAAGTAAAAAAAAAAGTTATTCAATAAAAAAATAAAGTCATAAATCACTAAAAATGCCCCAAACCCCCAAAACATATAAAGAGACATATAACTCAAAAAAAAAGTCTAAATCATAACACAAACCCCACATATATAGTATCACCGCGTCCGTAACAACCCGTAGAATAAAAGTAAATCATTATTGAACCCCCACGATAAACGCCGTAAAAAAAAACTGTTATAAACCCTCCAAAAATTATGATTTTTACCTTTTCAATCCCACAAAAAATGATATAAAATGCGACCAAAAAACCATATGTACTCAGACATGATACTGGTGCAAAGTACAACATGTCCCGCAAAAAACAAGCCATCAACCAGCTCCGTAGCCAAAAACGTAACAAAGTTATGCCACTTGGAAGATGGCAATACAAAAATTATAGATTTTTCCCCACATTAGGGTTTTGTTTGACAAATTTAGTAAAACGTAAGAAAATATATTCATGTCTGGTATCCCCGTAATCGTATCAACCCATAGAATAAAGATAACATGATTATTAGTCTATACGGTGAACACCAAAAAAAAAAAAGTCAAAAATCCAGTACAGAATTGATGCTTTTCTACTCCTGCCCTCAAAAAAAGTTCCTAAATTTTCAACAATAGGTGATACCAACCCCAAAATGGTAACAATGGAAAAAGCATCTCATCCCGCAAAAAAATGCCGTCACATGGCCCCAATAACGAAAAAGCGAAAATTTTATAGCCTTCAAAAGGGGCCAATGAGGAAACTAAATTCCTGGCAGCTGCAGCGCCCTCCTTCCCTTCTGCGCCTCGCTGTGCCCCCATAAAACAAGTAACGGCCACATGTGGGGGGTCTTTGTACTCAGGAGAAATTGCAGAACAAATTGTATGGTGGGTTTTCTCTTTTTATATTTTGGAAATGTGTAAATTTTGGTGCTAAATGAACGTATAAGGGAACAATATGACCATTCTAAATTTCACCTCCATTTTGATTCAATTACTATGAAGATCTCAAGGGGTTAACAATCTTCGTAAAAGCTGTTTCTGATAGCTTGAGGGGTGCAGATTTGAAAATGGGTTGGTTATATAGGGGGTTTTGATGCTAAATATGTAAAATTTCATTCAAAACTGTATTTATCCCCAAAATAGTCAATTCTGAAAATCCGGAAAAGCGATATTCTATTTGCAAGCCGCGTGACGTCAAAATAAATTATCCAGATATTTCAGAAATTATGAAAATGTAAAGTAGACAAATGGGAAATGTTATTCAGCAACTTATTTAGCTGGTAAATCTATCTGCCTGGAAACGCAATGATTTAGAATTTCGAAAATGACAAATTTTTCAAAAAATTCATCACATTTTCTTTTTTTTGTAAATAAACGCAAAACTTATCTGCCAAAATTTACCACTAAAATGAAGTACAACATGTGGGGAAAAAACAATCTCAGAATCGTTTTGATAAGTAACAGTGTTCAAAAGTTATAACCATATAAAGCGAAGCAAGTCAGAATCCAAAAAATCGGGCTGAGCCTTAAGCTGTAAAATGGCTGCGTCCTTAAGGGGTTAAAGGTGCTGCAGTTAAAACTATGTTAGTTGGATCTTGAGATGGAGCTGGCGCTCCGCTGCCAGGCGAGCTTTCGCCAATCCAAGCCCCTGTCTCTAGGCTACTCCCCAAACAGCACTTCTAAGAACCTTTTGTATAAGATCAAGTGTAGTAGCATTCTTATAAGTTTAGGATATGGCGGGTGAGGGGAATGTAAACAGATGCGCAAGAAGCGCTGAAATAATATCGGTAAATGATAAAAGTTTGCCAGTATATTTTGTGGATTACACAGCAGGGTGGCGACAAAGTTAACAAGATTGATGTGGAATCCATGAAAACAACCCAAAATTCTGCCTGACACAGCTCGTTTGATAAGGGGACCATGTATGGAAGCAGTGAACTAGTAGAAGATTAAAGGTGCTGCAGTTAAAACTATGTTAGTTGGATCTTGAGATGGAGCTGCCGCTCCGCTGCCAGGCGAGCTTTCGCCAATCCAAGCCCCAGTCTCTAAGCTACTCCCCAAACAGCAATTCTAAGAACCTTTTGTATAAGATCAAGTGTAGTAGCGTTCTTATATGTTTAGGATATGGCGGGTGAGGGGAATGTAAACAGATGCGCAAGAAGCGCCGAAATAATATCGGTAAATGATAAAAGTTTGCCAGTATATTTTGTGGATTACACAGCAGGGTGGCGACAAAGTTAACAAGTTTGATGTGGAAGCCAAGAAAACAACCCAAAATTCTGCCTGACACAGCTCGTTTGATAAGGGGACCATGTATGGAGGCAGTGAACTAGTAGTAGATTAAAGGTGCTGCAGTTAAAACTATGTTAGTTGGATCTTGAGATGGAGCTGGCGCTCCGCTGCCAGGCGAGCTTTCGCCAATCCAAGCCCCTGTCTCTAGGCTACTCCCCAAACAGCACTTCTAAGAACCTTTTGTATAAGATCAAGTGTAGTAGCGTTCTTATAAGTTTGGGATATGGCGGTTGAGGGGGAATGTAAACAGATGCGCAAGAAGCGCTGAAATAATATCGGTAAATGATAAAAGTTTGCCAGTATATTTTGTGGATTACACAGCAGGGTGGTGACAAAGTTAACAAGTTTGATATGGAATCCATGAAAACAACCCAAAATTCTGCCTGACACAGTTCGTTTAATAAGGAGACCATGTATGGAGGCAGCTATATGGACGACTTTTGGAGGCAGCTATGGCGATGACGTGTGGAGGTAGCAATGGAGACAACGTGTGGTGCCAGCTAAAAAGGCGACATGTGGAGGCTGCTATGGAGACAATTTAATTTGGATAGTGCCTGTATGTGGCAGTCCAAAAAAGTTTTCAAACCAGAGGAGCAGGTAGGTGGTCCTCCAGAAAAATTAAATAGATTGAGTGCCTGTATGTGGCACTCCCAAAAATTGCTTAAAACAGAGGACCGGGTAGGTGGCCCTCCAGAAAAATTAAATACATAGAGTACTATAGCTAGAGCCAGTTGGCCCTGGCAGAAAATAGCCAGTTTCCTATGCTTTAGTGTACAAAGAGGAGGAGAAGGAGGACAATGAGGAGGAGGAGTGCATACATTATTCAGGTTGAGCTTCTTTCACCTGGTGGAGAATGAAAATCCGGAGAAATCCAGGCTTTATTCATCTTGATAAGCGCCAGCCTGTCATCGCTGTCAGTCGACAGGCGTGTACGGTGATGATGCCACCAGCTGCACTGAAAACCCGCTCGGACAACACGCTAGCGGCAGGGCAGGCAAGAACCTCCAAGGCGTACAGCGCCAGTTCGTGCCACATGTCCAGCTTTGAAACCCAGTAGTTGTAGGGAGCTGTGTGATCATTTAGGACGATGGTATGGTCAGCTACATACTCCCTCACCATCTTTCTGTAAAGATCAGCCATACTCTGCCGAGACTGGGGACAGGTGACAGTGTCTTGCTGGGGTGACATAAGCGTAACCCTGCCAGTGCTGGGAAAGCTGCCTGCTCGCCTACTCTCCCTCGCTACTTGTCCCGCAGAAGTACGCCCTCTGCCGCTAGCGCTGTCAGAAGGGAAATACTGTTTCAGCTTGTGCACCAGGGCCTGCTGGTATTCATGCATTCTCACACTCCTTTCCTCTCCAGGGATGAGAGTGGAAAGATTTTGCTTGTACCGTGGGTCAAGGAGAGTGAATACCCAGTAATCGGTGCTGGAATAAATTCTTTGAACGCGAGGGTCACGGGATAGGCAGCCTAGCATGAAATCTGCCATATGAGTCCCAACGCGCAAGAATTCACTCCCCTCACTGGCCTGACTGCCCATTTCCTCCTCCTCCAACTCCTCCAACTCCTCTTCTTCTGCCCATACACGCTGAACAGTGAACGACTGAACAATGGTCCCCTCTTCTGTCTCGCCAACATTCTCCTCCTCTTCCTCCTTATCCTCCTCCACCTCCTCCGATATGCGCTGAGAAACAGACCTAAGGGTGCTTTGGCTATCAACAAGGGAATCTTCTTCCCCCGTCTCTTGTGACGAGCGCAAAGCTTCCGACTTCATGCTGACCAGAGAGTTTTTCAACAGGCCAAGCAGCGGGATGGTGAGGCTGATGATGGCGGCATCGCCACTGACCATCTGTGTTGACTCCTCAAAGTTACTCAGCACCTGACAGATATCAGACATCCACGTCCACTCCTCATTGTAGACTTGAGGCAGCTGACTGACCTGACTACCAGTTCTGGTGGAAGTTGACATCTGGCAGTCTACAATCGCTCTGCGCTGCTGGTAAACTCTGGATAACATGGTTAATGTTGAATTCCACCTCGTGGGCACGTCGCACAACAGTCGGTGAGCGGGCAGTTTGAGGCGGCGCTGCGCTGCCCTGAGAGTGGCAGCATCTGTGCTGGACTTCCTGAAATGCGCATAGATGCGGCGCACCTTTGTGAGCAAATCAGACAGATTGGGGTATGTCTTGAGGAAACGCTGAACTATGAGATTTAACTACATGGGCCAGGCATGGCACATGTGTCAGTCTGCCGAGTTGCAGAGCCGCCACCAGGTTACGGCCATTGTCACACACAACCATGCCTGGCTTCAGGTTCAGCGGTGCCAGCCACAGATCAGTCTGCGCCGTGATGCCCTGTAATAGCTCTTGGGCAGTGTGCCTTTTATCGCCTAAGCTCAGCAGTTTGAGCACCGCCTGCTGTCGCTTAGCGACGGCACTGCTGCTGTGCCTAGATCTACCGACTGATGGCGCCATGCCCACGGATGGTAATTCAGAGGAGGAGGTGGAGGAGGGGTGGGAGGAGGAGGAGGCATAGTAGGCCTTTAAGACCTGGACCGAGGTAGGCCCCGCAATCCTCGGCGTCGGCAGTATATGAGCAGCCCCAGGGTCAGACTCGTTCCCAGCCTCCACCAAGTTAACCCAATGTGCCGTCAGCGATATATAGTGGCCCTGCCCGGCAGCATTCGTCCACGTGTCCGTGGTCAGGTGGACCTTGTCTGAAACGGCGTTGGTCAGGGCACGGATGATGTTCTCTGACACGTGCTTGTGCAGGGCTGGGACGGCACATCAGGAAAAGTAGTGGCGGCTGGGGACCGAATACCGAGGGGCGGCCGCCGCCATGAGGTTTCGAAAGGCCTCGGTCTCTACCAGCCTATAGGGCAGCATCTCCAGGCTAAGCAACTTGGAGATGTGGACGTTGAGGGCTTGGGCGTGTGGGTGGGTTGCGCTATACTTCCTTATGCGCTCCAGCGTCTGGGGTATGGAGAGCTGAATGCTGGTGGATGCTGTGGAGGATCGTGGAGGCGAAGATGGGGTTTTCGCACGGGAGGTGTTTGGGCCGTGGTCCTGGGCAGGGGGCTGACTAGCAGATGACACAGGGGAAGGAGCATTGGTGTGCCCGGCCGGAGGTGAACGGGCTTGGTGCCATTGAGTGGGGTGTTAACATTCATATGCCTGCGCATACTGGTGGTAGTTAAGCTAGTAGTGGTGGAACCCCTGCTGATCCTGGTTTGGCAAAGGTTGCACACCACAGTCCGTCGGTCATCCGATGTTTCTTTAAAGAACTTCCAGACTTCTGAAAATCTAGCCCTCGTCACGGGAGCTTGACTACGGGCAACATTTGGCGCTGATGCACCAGCTCTGGCCCTGCCTCTCCATCTGGCCCCACCACTGTCTCTTCCAACTTGTTCTGCTATAGGACTCGCCTCCGTCTCAGAAGCACTGTGTTCACCCGGCCTATCAACCCAGCTTGGGTCTGTCACCTCATCATCCTCCGATCCCTCAGTCTGCTCCCCCCCCCCCCGGCGAACAGTGCTCTACCACGAGTCCCAGTAACTTGAGACATAATGAACCTAGGGAGTGTAGCTCTGCGGTGTTCCCCTGCTCCCTCATCAGCAGGTGGTGTCTCACCCCACCCAGGACCACGGCCTCTGACCCCTGCAGTAGTTGGACGCCCACGTCCACGCCCTCGTCCTCTACCCCTAGCCCTCGGGTTAAACATTTTCAAAATTCAAGTGTAAACTTCAAATTTTTTTCTTTTGTGTTTTTTGTGTTTTTTTTTTAAACAAAACGATGCTATCCTATTGCTATGGCTAGTTTCTAACCTACACTGACAGCACACAACTGGATTTTGTGCTGTGCCAGATGACTTTGAGTTATAAGATAAATAAACGTAAAAAATAAATAAATCGTCAGACTGTGCCTAATTCAAATCAAACTCCTAATAAATTGTCCCACTTCGGTGTTTGAGGTGGATATGTGTGTCACTAAGAGCTAAACACAACGGTCGCAAGTCCCCCTGCAAATTCCTCACAATATGGTACTAGCTGCACTACTAATGCCAGCAAGCCCAGCCACAAGCAAACCAAAAAAAAAGGAAAATATAACGCTATTGTATTGTATTGAGGTGGATATGTGTGTCACTAAGAGCTAAACACAAGTCTCCCTGCAAATTACTCACAATATGGTACTAGCTGCACTACTAATAGCAGCAAGCCCAGCCACAAGCAAACCAAAAAAAAAGGAAAATAAAACGTTATTGTAGCCCTAAGATGGGCTGTTGGGTTCTTGTAGAATCACTCCTGCCTAACACTATTCTAATAGAACACCCTAATGCTTTCCCTGACCAGCAGCAGCTCTCTCCCTAGCGGCATCCAGACACACAATGACGCGAGCAGCGCGGGCAGGGGCTAGTCTATTCCATGGTCACCTGATCTGGCCAGCCAACCACTGCTATCGACGTGTAAGGGTACCACGTCATTCTGGGTGGAGTGCAGAGTCTCCTGGCTTGTGATTGGCTCTGTTTCTGGCCGCCAAAAAGCAAAACGGCGGGAGATGCCATTTTCTCGAGCGGGCGAAGTATTCGTCCGAGCAACGAGCAGTTTCGAGTACGCTAATGCTCGAACGAGCATCAAGCTCGGACGAGTATGTTCGCTCATCTCTAATAAAAAGCAATTATTATTCAAATTTGATTGAGTGCCATCTTCCATTATCTATCCAATATTTGAAAAGTCTCCAAAAAAGTAGAGTAACATTCCATTACCTCGCCACCCGGAATCGTTTCAAAAGTAGATGGCCTGTAGATGATCCGTTGTTGTTCCATAATAACTCTGCTTAAATCCCTATTTTCTAACCACCATTTTACTGAAGTGATTACTAATAGTACAAAAATCAGATTTTGGTGCTCAGAAAAGTAGTGTTGTCACAGAATACCGCGCACGAATACATGCATCACAGAAGTAGTGCACCAAGATCAAATGTTTGCAGTCCATTTTCTCTGCAGGAATTTTATTGATAGATGACTAATAAACTTACCATAAAACTTATCATATATAAACCATATTACCATATAGAACACTAGTGCAATTCCTTTCACTGCCATAGAAGAGATAATGGGTATCCAGATGCAATTTTGGTCTGCTCTTCTCTAAGAAGGGTAATTTACCTGTAAAAATGGTTGTGTAAAGTACTTAAAATAACAATTAATATAAAATAAAAAATAAAATAAATAATAATATTTTTTTAGAAGCATCAAGGTGGGGGAGAATGAGTTGGAGGTGGATGTAGTGGTGTAAGTGGAAGAGGAGGAAGCTGCGGTTAATGTGCTGTCACAGTGTGAGTTCACAACAGAGTGGGGGTCATTTACTAAGGGTGTGAATTGCGTTTTTCTGGCGGGTTACCCGAATTTTTCAGTTTTGCGCTGATTTTCCCTGACTTGCCTGTTTTTGGCGCACGCGATTGGATTGTGGCGCATGAGCGCAGGCGTGCACACAACGGAAATCGGGGGTGTGGCCATACGAAAACCCGACGGATTCGGAGAAACCGCTGCATTTTTAAAAAAAAAAGAGTGTCGCTTGACACGCGCTTACCTTCACCCGGCCTGGCTTGGTGAACTTCAGTGCACTCTGACGGAATTCAGCGCAGTAGCGACACCTAGTGGACATCGGGGGAACTACCTTAGTGAATCGCCGGAAGACCCGAATCCTCCACACAGAACGTGCCGCTGGATTGCGAATGGACCGGGTAAGTAAATCTGCCCCAGTGTGAAGTCATCAAGAATAACAGGATCATCTTCTCTCCAGCCAACATGGACTTCCTGCCATTCATTTACATGAATAAGGCATGGATTGAGCTAAACTTATTTTTGGCAGTGTCTGAATACGTTTCATATTCCTGTAACTTGAACTTGAATATTTTCAATTAGACATTCCCGAAGCTTCAACTTTTTTGAAAATGTATTATTAGGTAATCCCAGGACTTCAAATTAAAAGATTTTTCAATTCCGTATTACTGAAACTTCAAATTAATTATTTTTTAATTCCACATATCTGTGTCAGAACACCCAGATTGCCTTTAACTGCTTTAAAATATATTTTTATAATATTTTTAAAAAGACGGGACGGGGGGGTTGGCTATATACTGGGGCAGGCGCTGGCACGCTATATACTGGGGCAGGGGCTGCTGGCTATATATTTTTATTATTAAAAAAATTTATAAAAATACTCTAAATACTCTAAAAGTTCAAATCAATCCCATTTCCCCCCCAAAAATAAACAAACATAATCATAAACATGTTAGATTTCTGTGTGTGAAAGTTGTTAAAATAGACCCTCCATGAAACTGACACAAATGCAATTTTTTTTTATCAATTTCATAGCATTTCTTATTTTTCTCCATCATCCCAGTATACAGCATGAAATATTAAATGGTACCATTAGCAAGTCCAAAGTATACAAATAATTGGTTCAAATAAAGCTCTGTAAATGGAAAAGTTAAAACAGAAAAGGGCACCTGCGGCAAGGGTTAAAGGGACAGTAACCCAATTCCTGTGTGAACTGTTTGAGATTGTGCAACTTAGAACTTCAAAACTGGTTAATGCTGGTGCAATACATGAATTGATGAGCTGAATAGAGTGAAACTCTGTGTAAATATTTCATTTGGTGGTGTGGTTTATCGGGAACTGAAGACTGAACTGCTTTATAAATAAACAGGAGTTAATATTAAGATGTGGCCATACAATGTATTATTTATGTCAGATTGTAGGAACAATCAGAGATCTGGCAGATCCAGTTTGACCAGCATTACACGTTAGATTAATACTATGACTTCATCACTCCCTCACCCTGGAGAAACTGTTTATGCAATGTGGGAACATATTTTATTATTTACTGGGAGGTGAAGTTACTCTCATACAAGTGTGGGAGAATATTACATGAAATGCTTGATGATGCAAAGTCTTATGTAGTACAATTCAATGTTGTGCCTTCTTAAGAACACCCGACTTACAGACAACCCCTAGTTATAAACGGACCGCTGGGTGTTGCTAATTTACTGTACTTTAGTCCCAGGCTACTATGATCAGCTGTTATAGTTATCAAAGGCGGCTGCAATTAACCCGGGGACAGCCTGGTATCTGAAAGAGGGTTCACATGGGTTTTAAAAACTATTTTAGCGCATTAACTTTTTCTGAAGTATTTCTGAAGTGTAATGTAAATGATGTGCACTTATACAAGATGTGGGATATGCATACATGCACTTTTGTTACCCATAGATAAAATCTAGTTTTTCCAAGTGCCTTAAGAAGTAACCTAAGTAGCAAGTATAGTACATCTATGTGTAATTTACACTCACAATAACTGCAGTTGTTTTGTTAAGCACCTTTGAGTTCAGAATATTAATGAACAAACACTGTAGCCTTTGACGTTAATACACAACTGGCTGATTTGGTGAAGGATCTGGGCTGGCTTGATATATGTGAATATTATAGTCCAACTAAGAATGAGCATATTTTTATATAGACCCCACAATACAATATTGAGAATTTAACCCGTTCACGACCCGTGACGTAATAGCACGTCACGGGTCGGCCGCGGTAGCATGGAGAGGGCTCACGCGTTGAGCCCTCTCCATAGCCGGTAAGTCTTTGCTGCATATTGCCGGGTGTTTTCCCGCTGATCGCCGCCGGCAAAGCTGCCGGCGGCTTCAAAAGGATTGCGGCGAGGATCACCGAGGATCTTTTCGAGGATCACCGCTCCCCGTGACGTCATCGGGGAGCGGCGATCCGTCAACATGGTAACCTCGGGTCTCACGAAGACATTGTAATGTATGAGTAGTAAAATACACATATACTGCCATACAGTAGTATGGCAGTATATGATAGGATCGATCAGACAACCTAGGGTTAAAGTACCCTAGGGAGTCTGAAAAATACTAAAAATAAAAAAAAGTAAAAAAAAAAAAATTATAATAAAAAACCCTAAAAACCCAAATCACCCCCCTTTCCCTAGAACTGATATAAATATAAATAAACAGTAAAAATCATAAACACATTAGGTATCGCCGCGTCCGAAGATGCCTGATCTATCAAAATATGATAATGGTTTTTCACTGCGTCTAATCCCGTAACGGAAAATCGCGCCCAAAGTCGAAAATGGCACTTTTTTGTCATTTAAAAAAATAAAAAAATTCTATAAAAAGTGATCACAAGGTCAAACAGTCCTAAAATTGATAACATTGTAAACGTCATCAAAATCCGCAAAAAACGACACCACCCACAGCTCTGTAAACCAAAGTATAAAAAAGTTACCGTATTAGCGCCAGAAGATGGCAAAATCCCCAAAAAAAATTTTGTACAGGAGGTTTTAATTTTTTTAAATGTATGAAAACATTAGAAAACCTATACAAATTTGGTATCCCCGTAATCACACCGACCCAAAGAATAAAGTAGACATGTCATTTGGGGCGCACAGTGAAATCAGTAAGATCCAAGCCCACAAGAAGACGGCACAAATGCGTTTTTTTACCAATTTCACTGCATTTGGAATTTTTTTCCCGCTTCCTAGTACACGGCATGGAATATTCAATACCATCTCTATGAAGTGCAATTTGTTACGCAGAAAATAAGCCATCACACAGCTCTGTACATAGAAAAACAAAAAAGTTATGGATTTTTGATCATGGGGAGTAAAAAATGAAAATGAAAAAACAAAAAAGGGCCAGGTCCCGAAAGGGTTAAGTTGTAGGGAAGTAAGTTGTCTAGGATAGGATAAGGAAAACCATTCCTATTTTAGCTAACTTATAAGGTTGCCCCTTTGACATCAGGCCTAATGACATAAACTAGTATATATCACATAGATATACATATATATATATACGCAGTACCATCTTCACCCTATAGTTGTCACTGTAGGAGAAATGTGGGTTGTCATCTGTAATTTTATTAATGAAGTTTCAAACATCTCTACGTTTTTACATGATCTACTGATTAATTCAAGGAGTATAAAGGTGATATAAATCTTTCATCTTGAGGTGACTCCAGGCATCCTTACAGATAATACATTTCCTAACAGAATTTCTCTGATATTTAAATTGTTCTTTTATTCTTAGTGATAACAAGTTGACTCAGCCAAGGGTGGGATTCTGGATTCATGTATGGAAATGAAGTTGTGTGATCTTTAAAGTATACATGTTATTACAATTCATCTCTTGACAGATTTATTATGCAGCATGACAAGAAAGTGCAGGTCACAATGTTTACTTAGGAGATGAACTGCCTGTGGGATCTGAGATGGTTGATTACTTTTCCAGGACTTACATGCGTATCTTAAAGCTTGGGGCCCTCAGGAAATAATTGTAATAGACATCTATCTACTACTATTGTCTTCTTAGTACTATAGCCATTGAGTGGGGACTCAATGGGGGTGGTCTATCACCAAAAATTCTGGTAATTCTTAGGATGGGATGGGTTATTTCTGATGGCATTGGTGACATTTTGCAGGTTATCTTGGCGACAGCTGCCAATCCTGGCACTTTAGGCATATGCTGATAGAGGCTATTGTGGTACACACTTTTAATTGGATCCTCTTAAACACTTATGGACAGGCTTTTACTGGCTCAATAGGAAACCGGTGAATCCCCTGGTGAGACACAGTGCCAGGGTGGGCCATTGAGGTCAAGAAGAAAGGACCAACTTTAGGTACTACTGGAGTTTATTAATTGAAGGTGGACATCAAAATATTTCCTATCTGATGGGTCAAAGACCGAAATTGCTAATGTGGCCATGTCTATAGCAGATACCTTACATGCTTAACAAAGTGGTTTTTTTAGCACTAAGTATAGTTCTGAAAAGAAACATGTAAAGTTGTAGCATCTTTCATACTAAGAAATGTGACTGTACAGAATACAAATAGTTCTTTGTTCTGTTTGTATGATTGTAGATGCCAAGTTAGGTAGGAAAGTTTCAAGCTGACAAGACTTCAATGGCTGCGCATAGAGATGAGCGAACATACTCGTCCGAGCTTGATGCTCGTTCGAGCATTAGCGTACTCGAAACTGCTCGTTGCTCGGACGAATACTTCGCCCGCTCGAGAAAATGGCATCTCCCGCCGTTTTGCCTTTTGGCGGCCAGAAACAGAGCCAATCACAAGCCAAGAGACTCTGCACTCCACCCAGCATGACGTGGTACCCTTACACGTCGATAGCAGTGGTTGGCTGGCCAGATCAGGTGACCCTGGAATAGACTAGCCCCTGCCTGCGCTGCTCGGATCATTCTGTGTCTGGATGCCGCTAGGGAGAGAGCTGCTGCTGGTCAGGGAAAGCGTTAGGCTGTTCTATTAGAATAGTTTTAGGCAGGAGTGATTCTACAAGAACCCAACAGCCCTTCTTAGGGCTACAATAACATTATACTTTTTTTTTTTTTATTTGCTTGTGGCTGGGCTTGCTGGCACTAGTAGTGCAGCTAGTACCATATTGTGAGGAATTTGCAGGGGGACTTGCTACCGTTGTGTTTAGCTCTTAGTGACACACATATCCACCTCAAACACCAAAGTGGGACAATTTATTAGGGGTTTGAGTAGAATTAGGCAGAGTCTGCTGATTTATTTTTTTTTAGCTGTATTTCATTTTATAGCTCAAACTCCTCTTGCAAAGCAGTGTGCTCTCATTGTAGGCTACAAAATAGCCATAGGAGAACCCCAACGGCTTACTTAGGCCTACAATAGCGTTATATTTTCCTTTTTTTTGTTTGCTTGTGGCTGGCCTTGCTGGCACTAGTAGTGCAGCTAGTACCATACTGTGAGGAATTTTCTGGGAGACCTGCTACCGTTGTGTTTAGCTCTTAGTGACACACATATCCACCTCAAACACCAAAGTGGGACAATTTATTAGGGGTTTGAGTAGAATTAGGCAGAGTCTGCTGATTTATTTTTTTTTAGCTGTATTTCATTTTATAGCTCAAACTCCTCTTGCAAAGCAGTGTGCTCTCATTGTAGGCTACAAAATAGCCATAGGAGAACCCCAACGGCTTACTTAGGCCTACAATAGCGTTATATTTTCCTTTTTTTTGTTTGCTTGTGGCTGGCCTTGCTGGCACTAGTAGTGCAGCTAGTACCATACTGTGAGGAATTTTCTGGGAGACCTGCGACCGTTGTGTTTAGCTCTTAGTGACACGCATATCCACCTCCAACACTGAAGTGGGACAATTTATTAGGGGTTTGAGTAGAATTAGGCAGAGTCTGCTGATTTTTTTTTTTTTTAGCTGTATTTCATTTTATAGCTCAAACTCCTCTTGCAAAGCACAAAATCCAGTTGTGTGCTGTCAGTGTAGGTTAGAAACTAGCCATAGCAATAGGATAGCATCGTTTTGTTAAAAAAAATAAAAAAAAATAAACACAAAAAATTTTTTTTTTCAAGTTTACACTTTAATTTGGAAAATGTTTAACCCGAGGGCTAGGGGTAGAGGACAAGGGCGTGGACGTGGGCATCCAACTACTGCAGGGGTCAGAGGCCGTGGTCCTGGGCGGGGTGAGACACCACCTGCTGATGGGGGAGCAGGGGAACGCCGCAGAGGTACACTCCCTAGGTTCATCATGTCTCAAGTTACTGGGACTCGTGGTAGAGCACTGTTGAGGCCAGAACAGTGCGAAGAGGTGATGTCGTGGATTGCGGACAATGCTTCTAGCCATTTGTCCACCAGTCAGTCTTCCACGCAGTCCACCCATGTCACCGAAATCGGCACTCCTCCGGCTCCTCCACCTCAGCCTCCTTCCCCCCAGTCTGCCCCCTCCCACCAAAATTTGGCATTTGAACCGGCATACTCTGAGGAACTGTTTTCTGGACCCTTCCCACAGTCACAAACCACTTGTCCTGCTGCTGCTGAGCTATTTTCCGATGCCCAGGTTTTCCACCAGTCGCAGTCTGTGGGTGATGATGACATTATTCACGTAGTGGAAGAAGTGTGTAAAGAGGTGTTGCACGATGAGGAGACACGGTTGTCAGACAGTGGTGAAGTTGTTGTCAGGGCAGGAAGTCTGAGGGGGGAGCAGACTGAGGGATCGGAGGATGATGAGGTAACAGACCCAAGCTGGGTTGATAGGCCGGGTGAACACAGTGCTTCTGAGACGGAGGCGAGTCCTATAGCAGAACAGGTTGGAAGAGGCAGTGATGGGGCCAGACGGAGAGGCAGGGCCAGAGCTGGTGCATCAGCGCCAAATGTTGCCCGTAGTCAAGCTCCCGTGGCGAGGGCTACATTTTCAGAAGTCTGGAGATTCTTTAAAGAAACACCGGATGACCGACGCACTGTAGTGTGCAACCTTTGCCAAACCAGGATCAGCAGGGGTTCCACCACTACTAGCTTAACTACCACCAGTATGCGCAGGCATCTGAATGCTAAACACCCCACTCAATGGCACCAAGCCCGTTCACCTCCGGCCGGGCACACCACTGCTCCTTCCCCTGTGTCATCTGCTAGTCAGCCCCCTGCCCAGGACCCCGGCCCAAACACCTCCCGTGCGAAAACCGAATCTTCGCCTCCACGATCCTCCACAGCATCCACCAGCGTTCAGCTCTCCATACCCCAGACGCTGGAGCGCAAAAGGAGGTATAGCGCAACCCACCCACACGCCCAAGCCCTCAACGTCCACATCTCCAAGTTGCTTAGCCTGGAGATGCTGCCCTATAGGCTGGTAGAGACCGAGGCCTTTCGAAACCTCATGGCGGCGGCCGCCCCTCGGTATTCGGTCCCCAGCCGCCACTACTTTTCCCGATGTGCCGTCCCAGCCCTGCACAAGCACGTGTCAGAGAACATCCTCCGTGCCCTGACCAACGCCGTTTCTGACAAGGTCCACCTGACCACGGACACGTGGACGAGTGCTGCCGGGCAGGGCCACTATGTATCGCTGACGGCACATTGGGTTAACTTGGTGGAGGCTGGGACCGAGTCTGACCCTGGGGCTGGTCCTATTCTGCCGACGCCGAGGATTGCGGGGCCTACCTCGGTCCAGGTCTCAAAGGCCTTCTATGCCTCCTCCTCCTCCCACCCCTCCTCCACCTCCTCCTCTGAATTACCATCCGTGGGCATGGCGCCATCAGTCGGTAGCTCTAGGCACAGCAGCAGTGCCATCGCTAAGCGACAGCAGGCGGTGCTCAAACTGCTGAGCCTAGGCGATAAAAGGCACGCCGCCCAAGAGTTATTACAGGGCAACACGGCACAGACTGATCTGTGGCTGGCACCGCTGAACCTGAAGCCAGGCATGGTTGTGTGTGACAACGGCCGTAACCTGGTGGCAGCTCTGCAACTCGGCAGACTGACACATGTGCCATGCCTGGCCCATGTGTTAAATCTCATAGTTCAGCGTTTCCTCAAGACATACCCCAATCTGTCTGATTTGCTCACGAAGGTGCGCCGCATCTGTGCGCATTTCAGGAAGTCCAGCACAGACAGGGCCGGATTATAGGCGGGGCTCCCGGGGCTCTAGCCCCGGGGCCCCCACCATCTTGCCCCCCCAGGGGCCCCCACCAGATCGTACCTCCCGTGCCCCCCCTCATGAGCCGAACGCCGCCCTCCGCCTCCGGGCATTGGTGAGCGCCTCCCCGGCGATCCAGCCCCTGCATAAACTGCCCGCCCACTCATCCTGCTGCATGGGGAGCCGCCCCCCGCCACTCCGCCCCTCCCCCCCTCCGGCACAGGTGACAAGCAACCCCGCTCGCTCCCGCTCCGCTCAATCCCGGCTAAACACCGCCCCCGGCTCCCCGCCCCCTGCTCCGCTCACTCGCTCTCCGCTCCCGCTCCGCTCAATCCCGGCTAAACACCGCCCCCGGCTCCCCGCCCGGCTCGCTCTCCTCTCGCTCACCACCCCCGCTCCTCTCGCTCACCACCCCCCGCTCCGCTCGCTCACCACCCCCCGCTCCCCGCTCCGCTCGCTAACCACCCCCCGCTCGCTCACCACCCCCCGCTCCACTCGCTCACCACCGCCCCGCTCCGCTCGCTCACCCCCCCCCCCCGCTCCCCGCTCAACACCCCCCCCCCGTCCCCCGCACGAAACATGCACCCGCCAACCCCCCCCCCCTCCTTCCCGGCCTTCCCGGCCTCGCGTTCAAAGAATTTATTCCAGCACCGATTACTGGGTATTCACTCTCCTGGACCCACGGTACAAGCTAAATCTTTCCGCTCTCATCCCTGGAGAGGAAAGGAGTGTGAGAATGCATGAATACCAGCAGGCCCTGGTGCACAAGCTGAAACAGTATTTCCCTTCTGACAGCGCTAGCGGCAGAGGGCGTACTTCTGCGGGACAAGTAGCGAGGGAGAGTAGGCGACCAGGCAGCTTGTCCAGCACTGGCAGGGGTACGCTTTACAAGGCCTTTGTCAGTTTTATGTCACCCCAGCAAGACACTGTCACCTGTCCCCAGTCTCGGCAGAGTAGGGCTGATCTTTACAGAAAGATGGTGAGGGAGTACGTAGCTGACCATACCATCGTCCTAAATGATCACACAGCTCCCTACAACTACTGGGTTTCAAAGCTGGACATGTGGCACAAACTGGCGCTGTACGCCTTGGAGGTTCTTGCCTGCCCTGCCGCTAGCATGTTGTCCGAGCGGGTTTTCAGTGCAGCTGGTGGCATCATCACCGATAAGCGTACACGCCTGTCGACTGACAGCGCTGACAGGCTGACGCTTATCAAGATGAATAAAGCCTGGATTTCTCCGCATTTCCATTCTCCACCAGGTGAAAGAAGCTGAACCTGAATAATGTATGCACTCCTCCTCCTCATTGTCCTCCTTCTCCTCCTCTTTGTACACTAAAGCAGAGGAAACTGGCAATTTTTTTGCCAGGGCCAACTGGCTCTGGCTATAGTACTGTACCAACTGGCTCTGGCTATGTACATGTATTTAATTTTTCTGGAGGGCCAACTACCCTGTCCTCTGTTTTAAACAATTTTTGGGAGTGCCACATACAGGCACTCAATCTATGTAATTTTTCTGGAGGACCAGCTACCTGCTCCTCTGGTTTGAAAACTTTTTTGGACTGCCACATACAGGCACTCAATTTATTTAATCTTTTTGGAGGACCAGCTACCTGCTCCTCTGGTTTGAAAACTTTTTTGGACTGCCACATACAGGCACTCAATCTATGTAATTTTTCTGGAGGACCAGCTACCTGCTCCTCTGGTTTGAAAACTTTTTTGGACTGCCACATACAGGCACTCAATCTATGTAATTTTTCTGGAGGACCAGCTACCTGCTCCTCTGGTTTGAAAACTTTTTTGGACTGCCACATACAGGCACTATCCAAATTACATTGCCTCCATAGCAGCCTCCACACGTCGTCTTTTTAGCTGCCTTCACACGTTGTCTCCATTGCTACCTCCACACGTCATCGCCATAGCTGCCTCCAAAAGTAGTCCATATAGCTGCCTCCATACATGGTCCCCTTATCAAACGAGCTGTGTCAGGCAGAATTTTGGGTTGTTTTCATGGCTTCCACATCAAACTTGTTAACTTTGTCGCCACCCTGCTGTGTAATCCACAAAATATACTGGCAAACTTTTATCATTTACCAATATTATTTCAGCGCTTCTTGCGCATCTGTTTACATTCCCCTCACCCGCCATATCCTAAACTTATAAGAACTCTACTACACTTGATCTTATACAAAAGGTTCTTAGAAGTGCTGTTTGGGGAGTAGCCTAGAGACAGGGGCTTGGATTGGCGAAAGCTCGCCTGGCAGCGGAGCGCCAGCTCCATCCCAAGATCCAACTAACATAGTTTTAACTGCAGCACCTTTAATCTACTACTAGTTCACTGCCTCCATACATGGTCCCCTTATCAAACGAGCTGTGTCAGGCAGAATTTTGGGTTGTTTTCATGGCTTCCTCATCAAACTTGTTAACTTTGTCGCCACCCTGCTGTGTAATCCACAAAATATACTGGCAAACTTTTATCATTTACTGATATTATTTGAGCGCTTTTTGCTCCCCTCCTTTGGTTCCTCTCTGCCACCCATTGGTTTTAAGCCTGAATCCATTTGGGGTATGTTGCCAAGAGACTCTCTAGCCTGCCGCTGCTGCCGCTGCCTCTGCATGCCGTCCCCTATAGTTTCAGGGTCAATTATTGGATGTTTTAGATGCTATCTAGCCTCATTCGGTCACTCTGTCATTGCCATGCTGTTGCCCATAGTTTTGGCATAATGGTGCGATTAAGCAGCCTCAGAGGCATCCATGCATGCTGCCCCTGCTGTTTCCTGTCCATTTCCGTGGTGTTTCCATCCTTTTCTGAGGTTCCCAGGTGCTTGGCCAAGCTTCCCTGTGCAGAGCCTTGGTCCCCTTGAAAAATGCTCGAGTCTCCCATTGACTTCAATGGGGCTCGTTATTCGAGACGAGCACTCGAGCATCGGGAAAAGTTCGTCTCGAATAACGAGTACCCGAGCATTTTAGTGCTCGCTCATCTCTAGCTGTGCAATGTCAGCACATTTCCCCAAATAATGTCATTTTATCATTCACTTTATCGGTCTTGGTGCTTTTCAGCACTTGTTTAAAAATGTTAATTTTTTTTAATAATAGGTCTATTGTACTAAGTATAGAGCTGGAGATAGCCTAAGTTCTTGGAGGGCAACTTTGGCTTATCTGCACAAATATTAAAGTTGTGGCAGGATGTTTAAATGTAGCTCATCTCCCACTGGCCATGTATGAGCAGCTACTTCTGCCTTAAGCATAATCACTCCTTATACCTGTTCTATGGATTAATGAGGGTCCTGTTTTCACACACCCATGATAAAACCAACGTTTGTGGCTACAAACCTGAATCATGATGACTTAAATTTACTTGGATGGATTTAACATTTTTGTCTTGTTACTGCTATATAAAGATGTACTTATAGAGGTTTTACTGTATATATGGCTATTTGGTGCTTTAAAGTTTTGACAAATTAGCTCTTCATCTGTCCATAGGTTGTGTGAGGTCGTGTCATAGTGCCAGTACAAGTTAGGGAAATAGAGAAGGAGGGGCATGGAAAGTATTGGAATGGTAAAGGAAGCCCTTCAGAGGTCCATTAAGGCATTGTCAAACCCTGCATTGATAGCTCAGCCAATATTGTCAGGTGTCCTGGAATAAAATGTTTTTGTCGTTAACCAGACAATATTATTCACCATGATCCACATCAGTTTATATATATACACCTCCAGCACCTGCGGATTTGGGAACCTTCCCACCGAATGTGGAGGTGATTGCCCCTGAAATATAGGATGGAGTATAGGAGGATTGCATGAGCTATATGCACAGGAACTAAGTACCAACAAAGCAGCACTTTATAATTAGCCTCCACCCGAGCCATGTTGATCCAGACCTTATAAGTATTTTCCGCCATATCTTGCCATTCCTGAGTATAGTCTGTTCAAATCTCTCTCCCTGGCTATTATATAGCTGTGCTTCCCAAAAATGCTATTAATATGGAAATATATAGAGGATAAGGTATGACTCCGTTGAGCAGCATGTAGACAAAGGCCTTTAAAAGGGGTATAAAGCATAACCTCAATGCTATCTTTAAGGCTTGGAGGCTTTCGTTAAATTGGAATGCTTCGCTATCTGGCATAGCATATGTGGTCTACACCACGCCGCAATAGTCTCTTTGATCCTCCTATCCAGATATCTTCATTGCACAGCTACCAGGAGCTGCGCACACTCATTAGCAAAGCCGGAGTTCTGAGGATGCATTTTAAAAAAAAAATGTTCGGGACTCCCAGTCCCCCATGCATTTTGGCTGTGTCAAGAGTGGAGGCCTGGATCCTACTTTGTTTAGAACCCTATATGAATGTGATAATGCCTCTTTTGAAGGATTGCCGGCATGGTAAGGTTAAGTCAATCGGAACAGTTTGGAAGTGATATAACAGTCTCGGTCGGAGGGTTATCTTAACATTAGCTATATGACCCACCCATGAAAAAGCAAGAGAAGACCATTGCATCATATCTCTTCCTAATCTATGCAACAACAGTTTATAGATATGGACAAAGAGCATAGCCACTGTCGAGGATAGAAATATTTCCAGATACAGAATCCTGTCATCCTGTCACTAAAACTCAAAATTCAATTGCAGCAATTTGGCCAAAGAAGGAGGGGCGGAAATATTTAAAGATACCTATTTGTTAGGGTTCACCTTTAATCCAGAGATGATCGAGAAGTCATCCAGGGTTTGATACAGATAAGGCAAGAAGGTTAGAGCTGAAAGTGCTAATGGGTGTTACAATAATGTGTTTTGGAAACAATTCCTCATCTGGTGAGTAAAAACATACATAAATTCTATTGTGATTTTCCAGAACACTACCTTCCTCTTAGGTAAGCTTCACCGCTTGTGAATCATTAATACCAGTTTGCTGGATAATTGTTTTAGGATACAGAATAATTAGTTCAATCAACTTAAATGTTAATTAAAATAACATTAAAATAACATTATATAATTTGTGCCACAACTCATTTGCCGCAAATTAATATGACATAATTCATTGGCCTCTCACCATCTGTGCCACAGATTTATTTTTATGGCCTGAGGACAAGGTTTCTAAGTTTACAAAATGTTATTAGTTTGGATATTCATATCTGACTTTAATGGCGTCTTGTGGGGGGTATTTTCTTTCTATGAAAATAGGCTAAAAAGTATGCAGAACTTGTAAATACAAATTGGAACAAATACTTGGGTTAATAGTATGTTATGACCCAGGAGCTGTCCACAAGACAACAAGAGATTAATTTGACATGAAAAAAACTAATGTTTTCTGCCATCATTCGGAGCTGCATCTATTTTGCAGTCGTTTTTCACAGATCCTCTGAAACAATGGCTTATGAGTGATCCATGAAAAACACTTCTGACTAGGACATGCTCTACCACCACACGGATCAGTCACACGGATGTGGACACTGATCCATTAAAAATTATTCATCCATTCAAAAATCCAACATCTAATCTATGTGGGGATCAGGAATTAGCCACTTGCTGTTCCGATATTGATCAGTGATCATCAGAGTCCGCCAAAAAATCTATAAAAATCATAGCTTATTACTATTGCTTGCATTCTGTGCATCAAGCATAAGCAGATTGGAGGGTAAATATTTATTTATATTTTTGGTTCAGATGTTACTACTAAAGGTCTGCACTAGAGATGAGCGAGTATACTCGTCCGAGTATACTGCTCGGTCGAGTATTAGCATACTCGGACCGGCTCGTTACTCGGACGAGTATCTCGCCGGCTAGAGATCGAGCAGTAAATTAATAAAATAAATTGAATAAAAGTATTTTTATTGTAAAAAAAAAATATTACACATGTTTGCAGATGTTTTACTTGTAAGAACACATTGAAATAACACTATTCTTCACTTTCCAGGTGTTCGCGCGTGTCTCCCGCTAAGTTAGGAGATGTTCGGAACATCTGGAATGTGAAGAATAGTGTTCTTTCAATGTGTTCTGCACTTAAATGGTCCTGTGTTCACTGTTTTTAATGTTTTAATTATATTCTTCACATTGCAGGTGTGCGCGCGTGTCTCCCGATAGGTTCGGAGATACGCCCGCACATCTGCAAAGTGAAGAATAGTGTTATATCAATGTGTTCTGCCCTTAAATGTTCGTGTTTTCACTGTTTTTAATGTTTTAATTCTGTTCTTCACTTTGCAGCTGTGCGCGCTTATCTCCGAACCTATCGGGAGACACGCGCGCACCCCTGCAATGTGAAGAATAGAATTAAAACATTAAAAACAGTGAAAACATGAACATTTAAGGGCAGAACACATTGATATAACACTATTCTTCACTTTGCAGATGTGCGGGCGTATCTCCGAACCTATCGGGAGACACGTGCGCACACCTGCAATGTGAAGAATATAATTAAAACATTAAAAACAGTGAACACAGGAGCATTTAAGTGCAGAACACATTGAAATAACACTATTCTTCACATTCCAGATGTTCGTGCACATCTCCTAACTTAGCGGGAGACACGCGCGAACACCTGCAAAGTGAAGAATAGTGTTATTTCAATGTGTTCTTACAAGTAAAACATCTGCAAACATCTGGAATTTTTTTTTTGCACTGTTCTTTTACTGTTCAGTTTTATTAAAAAAATGCTCGGGTCTCCCATTGACTTCAATGGGGCTCGTTATTCCAGACGAGCACTCGAGCATCTGGAAAAGTTTGTCTCGAATAACGAGCACCCGAGCATTTTAGTGCTCGCTTATCTCTAGTCTGCACCATAAGCAAAATCACACATTTGTTCTTGTTTTTAACCCTTCACCCTTTGTCCCCTCCTGAGCATAAAGTTAATCACAGTCACCTATATTGGGGCACATTTACTTACCTGTCCGAGGAGTTCACCCAAAGTGCATTTTTCTGAGGATAATGCACTCTGGTGCAATTCACTAAGATCGTGTGCCCGATTTCCTGCATCTGTCGCTTCCCCGCTCAGGTCCGCCGGAGTTCACCATCATGAATTCTTCCTCTCCTCCACACCAACAGTCTCCCTCCCCTGCCTGCTCAATGCACCTGACAGGAAATGAGGAGGGGGATGGGGCTGCATGATTGTCATGAGTGTGGAGGAGACTGACACAGGAACACACAGGCTGCAGCTGCCTACCCAAACTAATTACTAAGTAACATTTCCTAATTTTCTGCTTTATGTTAATATAATTTTTAAAATGTCCTTTTATTTTAACATGACATTAGATGGCTTAAAAATTGATCAGCGATTTGCCAGAATAAGTTTTTTTGGGATCATTTTTGTTTTTAATGGGATTTGAAATATATAAAAGATTATAATCCACTACTATATATCACCTTATCTTTAAAAGTACAACCCTCAAACTATTAGAAACAGCTTTTAGAAAGATTGCAAACTCTTCGAGTGCTTCATATGAATTAAAACAAATTGGAAGTAAAATTTAAAATGCTCTGATCTTGTTGGCATTTTGTTCATTTTGCCTTAAAATTTACATATTCACAAAATATGAAAGCAAAAAACCTCACTTAAAATTAGGGGGAGGAGGGCCATGCATTAGCCAGTTTTACCATACAGATTTTAGTGCTTTTTAGTTTCTTTAATGGCACATTTTTGTGAGCTATAAAATATTTATTTTTCCATAAATGTGAGGGCGTATTTTTTGCCAGATGAGAGGCATTTTTGAGGTGGTGGCTATGTCTTATTGATTAAAATGTATTATTTTTTTCTTTGGGGGGGGGGGTAGAAAAAACATAGCTTTTTAAATTTATTTTTTTTGTTTTGGTGTTCACTAGAGATGAGCGAACATGCTCGTCCGAGCTTGATGCTCGGTCGAGCATTAGGGTACTCGAAACTGCTCGTTACTCGGACGAATACTTCGCCCGCTCGAGAAAATGGCAGCTCCCGCCGTTTTGCTTTTTGGCGGCCAGAAACAGAGCCAATCACAAGCCAGGAGACTCTGCACTCCACCCAGCATGACGTGGTACCCTTACACGTCGATAGCAGTGGTTGGCTGGCCAGATCAGGTGACCCTGGGATAGACTAGCCGCTGGCCGCGCTGCTCGGATCATTCTGTCTCTGGATGCCGCTAGGGAGAGAGCTGCTGCTGCTCAGGGAAAGCGTTAGGGTGTTCTATTAGCTTACTGTTAGGCAGGAGTGATTCTCAAAGAACCCAACAGCCCTTCTTAGGGCTACAATAACGTTCTACTTTTTTTATTTTAATTTGCATCTTTTACCATTTTGTGAGGAATTAGCAGGGGGACTTGCTACCGTTGTGTTTAGCTCTTAGTGGCACACATATCCATAGCAAAGACCGAAGTGGGAAAATTCAGTAGGGGTTGGATTTCTATTAGGCAATAACTCAGTGTCATCTCATCTGGCATAGTACTGTGCTTCCTTTGATACTTGGCTAGAAAATAGCCATAGGAGAATACAAACAGCTTCTTGAAGCCTACAGTAGCGTTCTATATATTTGATTTCTGGTTGATCTGCTGGTGGCTGTAGTTTCTGCAGTGCATGTACTTGCCAATTCTGAGCAATTTGTAGTGAGACTTGCGACCGCTGTGTTCTGCGCTTAGTGGCGCACATATCCATAGCAAAGGCCGAAGTGGGAAAATTCAGTAGGGGTTGGATTTCTATTAGGCAATAACTCAGTGTCATCTCATCTGGCATAGTACTGTGCTTCCTTTGATACTTGGCTAGAAAATAGCCATAGGAGAATACAAACAGCTTCTTGAAGCCTACAGTAGCGTTCTATATATTTGATTTCTGGTTGATCTGCTGGTGGCTGTAGTTTCTGCAGTGCATGTACTTGCCAATTCTGAGCAATTTGTAGTGAGACTTGCGACCGCTGTGTTCTGCGCTTAGTGGCGCACATATCCATAGCAAAGGCCGAAGTGGCAAAATTCAGTAGGGGTTGGATTTCTATTAGGCAATAACTCAGTGTCATCTCATCTGGCATAGTACTGTGCTTCCTTTGATACTTGGCTAGAAAATAGCCATAGGAGAATACAAACAGCTTCTTGAAGCCTACAGTAGCGTTCTATATATTTGATTTCTGGTTGATCTGCTGGTGGCTGTAGTTTCTGCAGTGCATGTACTTGCCAATTCTGAGCAATTTGTAGTGAGACTTGCGACCGCTGTGTTCTGCGCTTAGTGGCGCACATATCCATAGCAAAGGCCGAAGTGGCAAAAATCAGTAGGGGTTGGATTTCTATTAGGCAATAACTCAGTGTCATCTCATCTGGCATAGTACTGTGCTTCCTTTGATACTTGGCTAGAAAATAGCCATAGGAGAATACAAACAGCTTCTTGAAGCCTACAGTAGCGTTCTATATATTTGATTTCTGGTTGATCTGCTGGTGGCTGTAGTTTCTGCAGTGCATGTACTTGCCAATTCTGAGCAATTTGTAGTGAGACTTGCGACCGCTGTGTTCTGCGCTTAGTGGCGCACATATCCATAGCAAAGGCCGAAGTGGGAAAATTCAGTAGGGGTTGGATTTCTATTAGGCAATAACTCAGTGTCATCTCATCTGGCATAGTACTGTGCTTCCTTTGATACTTGGCTAGAAAATAGCCATAGGAGAATACAAACAGCTTCTTGAAGCCTACAGTAGCGTTCTATATATTTGATTTCTGGTTGATCTGCTGGTGGCTGTAGTTTCTGCAGTGCATGTACTTGCCAATTCTGAGCAATTTGTAGTGAGACTTGCGACCGCTGTGTTCTGCGCTTAGTGGCGCACATATCCATAGCAAAGGCCGAAGTGGCAAAATTCAGTAGGGGTTGGATTTCTATTAGGCAATAACTCAGTGTCATCTCATCTGGCATAGTACTGTGCTTCCTTTGATACTTGGCTAGAAAATAGCCATAGGAGAATACAAACAGCTTCTTGAAGCCTACAGTAGCGTTCTATATATTTGATTTCTGGTTGATCTGCTGGTGGCTGTAGTTTCTGCAGTGCATGTACTTGCCAATTCTGAGCAATTTGTAGTGAGACTTGCGACCGCTGTGTTCTGCGCTTAGTGGCGCACATATCCATAGCAAAGGCCGAAGTGGCAAAAATCAGTAGGGGTTGGATTTCTATTAGGCAATAACTCAGTGTCATCTCATCTGGCATAGTACTGTGCTTCCTTTGATACTTGGCTAGAAAATAGCCATAGGAGAATACAAACAGCTTCTTGAAGCCTACAGTAGCGTTCTATATATTTGATTTCTGGTTGATCTGCTGGTGGCTGTAGTTTCTGCAGTGCATGTACTTGCCAATTCTGAGCAATTTGTAGTGAGACTTGCGACCGCTGTGTTCTGCGCTTAGTGGCGCACATATCCATAGCAAAGGCCGAAGTGGGAAAATTCAGTAGGGGTTGGATTTCTATTAGGCAATAACTCAGTGTCATCTCATCTGGCATAGTACTGTGCTTCCTTTGATACTTGGCTAGAAAATAGCCATAGGAGAATACAAACAGCTTCTTGAAGCCTACAGTAGCGTTCTATATATTTGATTTCTGGTTGATCTGCTGGTGGCTGTAGTTTCTGCAGTGCATGTACTTGCCAATTCTGAGCAATTTGTAGTGAGACTTGCGACCGCTGTGTTCTGCGCTTAGTGGCGCACATATCCATAGCAAAGGCCGAAGTGGCAAAATTCAGTAGGGGTTGGATTTCTATTAGGCAATAACTCAGTGTCATCTCATCTGGCATAGTACTGTGCTTCCTTTGATACTTGGCTAGAAAATAGCCATAGGAGAATACAAACAGCTTCTTGAAGCCTACAGTAGCGTTCTATATATTTGATTTCTGGTTGATCTGCTGGTGGCTGTAGTTTCTGCAGTGCATGTACTTGCCAATTCTGAGCAATTTGTAGTGAGACTTGCGACCGCTGTGTTCTGCGCTTAGTGGCGCACATATCCATAGCAAAGGCCGAAGTGGCAAAAATCAGTAGGGGTTGGATTTCTATTAGGCAATAACTCAGTGTCATCTCATCTGGCATAGTACTGTGCTTCCTTTGATACTTGGCTAGAAAATAGCCATAGGAGAATACAAACAGCTTCTTGAAGCCTACAGTAGCGTTCTATATATTTGATTTCTGGTTGATCTGCTGGTGGCTGTAGTTTCTGCAGTGCATGTACTTGCCAATTCTGAGCAATTTGTAGTGAGACTTGCGACCGCTGTGTTCTGCGCTTAGTGGCGCACATATCCATAGCAAAGGCCGAAGTGGCAAAATTCAGTAGGGGTTGGATTTCTATTAGGCAATAACTCAGTGTCATCTCATCTGGCATAGTACTGTGCTTCCTTTGATACTTGGCTAGAAAATAGCCATAGGAGAATACAAACAGCTTCTTGAAGCCTACAGTAGCGTTCTATATATTTGATTTCTGGTTGATCTGCTGGTGGCTGTAGTTTCTGCAGTGCATGTACTTGCCAATTCTGAGCAATTTGTAGTGAGACTTGCGACCGCTGTGTTCTGCGCTTAGTGGCGCACATATCCATAGCAAAGGCCGAAGTGGCAAAATTCAGTAGGGGTTGGATTTCTATTAGGCAATAACTCAGTGTCATCTCATCTGGCATAGTACTGTGCTTCCTTTGATACTTGGCTAGAAAATAGCCATAGGAGAATACAAACAGCTTCTTGAAGCCTACAGTAGCGTTCTATATATTTGATTTCTGGTTGATCTGCTGGTGGCTGTAGTTTCTGCAGTGCATGTACTTGCCAATTCTGAGCAATTTGTAGTGAGACTTGCGACCGCTGTGTTCTGCGCTTAGTGGCGCACATATCCATAGCAAAGGCCGAAGTGGCAAAATTCAGTAGGGGTTGGATTTCTATTAGGCAATAACTCAGTGTCATCTCATCTGGCATAGTACTGTGCTTCCTTTGATACTTGGCTAGAAAATAGCCATAGCAATAGGATAGCATTGTTTGGTTTTAAAAACTCAAAAAAAAAAAAAAAACACAAAAAAAAAGTAAAAAAAAAAATAAAGTTATAACTCTCATTTTAAAAATGTTTAACCCGAGGGCTAGGGGTAGAGGACGAGGGCGGGGACGTGGGCGTCCAACTACTGCAGGGGTCAGAGGCCGTGGTCCTGGGCGGGGTGAGACACCACCTGCTGATGAGGGAGCAGGGGAACGCCGCAGAGCTACACTCCCTAGGTTCATGTCTGAAGTTACTGGGACTCGTGGTAGAGCACTGTTGAGGCCAGAACAGTGCGAACAGGTGATGTCGTGGATTGCTGACAATGCTTCGAGCAATTTGTCCACCACCAGTCAGTCTTCCACGCAGTCCACCCATGTCACCGAAATCGCCACTCCTCCAGCTCCTGCACCTCAGCCTCCTCCCCCCCAGTCTGCCCCCTCCCAGGAAAATTTGGCATTTGAACCGGCATACTCTGAGGAACTGTTTTCTGGACCCTTCCCACAGTCACAAACCACTTGTCCGGTTGCTGCTGAGCAATTTTCCGATGCCCAGGTTTTCCACCAGTCACAGTCTGTGGGTGATGATGACCTTCTTGACGTAGTGGAAGTGTGTAAAGAGGTGTCCGACGATGAGGAGACACGGTTGTCAGACAGTGGGGAAGTTGTTGTCAGGGCAGGAAGTCCGAGGGGGGAGCAGACTGAGGGATCGGAGGATGATGAGGTGACAGACCCAAGCTGGGTTGAGAGGCCGGGTGAACACAGTGCTTCTGAGACGGAGGAGAGTCCTCGACCTGAACAGGTTGGAAGAGGCAGTGGTGGGGCCAGACGGAGAGGCAGGGCCAGAGCTGGTGCATCAGCGCCACTGTCAACTAGTGAAGCTCCCGTGGTGAGGGCTCTTGCGGCGAGGGCTAGATCTTCAGAAGTGTGGAGGTTCTTTAAGGAAACACCGGATGACCGACGGACTGTGGTGTGCAACATTTGCCAAACCAGGCTCAGCAGGGGTTCCACCACTACTAGCTTAACTACCACCAGTATGCGCAGGCATATGAATGCTAAGCACCCCACTCAGTGGCAACAAGCCCGTTCACCTCCGGCCGTGCACACCACTGCTCCTTCCCCTGTGTCAGCTGCTAGTCAGCCCCCTGCCCAGGACCCTGGCACAAAAACCCCATCGTCGCCTCCACGATCCTCCACAGCATCCACCAGCGTTCAGCTCTCCATACCCCAGACGCTGGAGCGGAAACGCAAATATAGTGCAACCCACCCGCACGCCCAAGCCCTTAATGTGCACATCTCCAGATTGCTTAGCCTGGAGATGCTGCCCTATAGGCTAGTAGAGACCGAGGCCTTTCGCAACCTCATGGCGGCGGCCGCCCCTCGGTATTCGGTCCCCAGCCGCCACTACTTTTCCCGATGTGCCGTCCCAGCCCTGCACCAGCACGTGTCAGACAACATCATCCGTGCCCTGACCAACGCCGTTTCTGACAAGGTCCACCTGACCACGGACACGTGGACGAGTGCTGCCGGGCAGGGCCACTATATATCGCTGACGGCACATTGGGTTAACTTGGTGGAGGCTGGGACCGAGTCTGACCCTGGGGCTGCTCATATACTGCCGACGCCGAGGATTGCGGGGCCTACCTCGGTCCAGGTGTTTCAGGCCTACTATGCCTCCTCCTCCTCCCACCCCTCCTCCACCTCCTCCTCCGAACTACCATCCGTGGGCACGGCGCCATCAGTCGGTAGCTCTAGGCACAGCAGCAGTGCCGTCGCTAAGCGACAGCAGGCGGTGCTCAAACTGCTGAGCCTCGGCGACAAAAGGCACACCGCCCAAGAGCTATTACAGGGCATCACGGCGCAGACTGATCTGTGGCTGGCACCGCTGAACCTCAAGCCGGGAATGGTTGTGTGTGACAACGGCCGTAACCTGGTGGCGGCTCTGCAACTCGGCAGACTGACACATGTGCCATGCCTGGCCCATGTGTTAAATCTGATAGTGCAGCGTTTCCTCAAGACATACCCCAATCTGTCTGATTTGCTCACGAAGGTGCGCCGCATCTGTGCGCATTTCAGGAAGTCCAGCCCAGATGCTGCCACTCTCAGGGCAGCGCAGCGCCGCCTCCAACTGCCCGCTCACCGACTGTTGTGCGACGTGCCCACGAGGTGGAATTCAACACTGACCATGTTATCCAGAGTTTACCAGCAGCGCAGAGCGATTGTAGACTGCCAGATGTCAACTTCCACCAGAACTGGTAGTCAGGTCAGTCAGCTTCCTCAAGTCTACAATGAGGAGTGGACGTGGATGTCTGATATCTGTCAGGTGCTGAGTAACTTTGAGGAGTCAACACAGATGGTCAGTGGCGATGCCGCCATCATCAGCCTCACCATCCCGCTGCTTGGCCTGTTGAAAAACTCTCTGGTCAGCATGAAGTCGGAAGCTTTGCGCTCGTCACAAGAGACGGGGGAAGAATATTCCCTTGTTGATAGCCAAAGCACCCTGAGGTCTGTTTCTCAGCGCATATCGGAGGAGGTGGAGGTGGAGGAGGATGAGGAGGAAGAGGAGGAGAATGTTGGCGAGACACAAGAGGGGACCATTGTTGAGTCCTTCACTGTTCAGCGTGTATGGGCAGAAGAAGAGGAGTTGGAGGAGTTGGAGGAGGAGGAAATGGACAGTCAGGCCAGTGAGGGGAGTGAATTCTTACGCGTTGGTACTCTGGCGCATATGGCAGATTTCATGCTAGGCTGCCTATCCCGTGACCCTCGCGTTCAAAGAATTTATTCCAGCACCGATTACTGGGTGTTCACTCTCCTGGACCCACGGTACAAGCAAAATCTTCCCACTCTCATCCCTGGAGAGGAAAGGAGTGTGAGAATGCATGAATACCAGCAGGCCCTGGTGCACAAGCTGAAACAGTATTTCCCTTCTGACAGCGCTAGCGGCAGAGTGCGTAGTTCTGCGGGACAAGTAGCGAGGGAGAGTAGGCGAGCAGGCAGCTTGTCCAGCACTGGCAAGGGTACGCTTTACAAGGCTTTTGCCAGCTTTATGTCACCCCAGCAAGACACTGTCACCTGTCCCCAGTCTCGGCAGAGTAGGGCTGATCTTTACAGAAAGATGGTGAGGGAGTACGTAGCTGACCATACCATCGTCCTAAATGATCACACAGCTCCCTACAACTACTGGGTTTCAAAGCTGGACATGTGGCACGAACTGGCGCTCTACGCCTTGGAGGTTCTTGCCTGCCCTGCCGCTAGCGTCTTGTCCGAGCGGGTTTTCAGTGCAGCTGGTGGCATCATCACCGATAAGCGTACACGCCTGTCGACTGACAGCGCTGACAGGCTGACGCTTATCAAGATGAATAAAGCATGGATTTCTCCTAATTTCCAATCTCCAGCAGGTGAAGGAAGCTCAACCTGAATAATTTATCCACTCCTCCTCCTCCTCCTCATTTTCCTCCTTCTCCTGCTCTTTGTACAGTAAAGCAGAGGAAACTGGCTATTTTTTGACAGGGCCCACTGGCTCTACCTATAGTACTTTATGCATTTAATTTTTCTGGAGGGCCACCTACCCGGTCCTCTGTTTGAAACAATTTTTGTGAGTGCCACATACAGGCACTCAATCTATTCCATTTTTCTGGAGGGCCACCTACCCGGTCCTCTGTTTTAAAAAATTTTTGGGACTGCCACATACAGGCACTCAATCTATTCCATTTTACTGCAGGGCCACCTACCTGCTCCTCTGGTTTGAACAATTTTTGGGACTGCCACATACAGGCACTCAATCTATTCCATTTTACTGGAGGGCCACCTACCTGCTCCTCTGGTTTGAAACATTTTTGGGACTGCCACATACAGGCACTCAATCTATTCCATTTTACTGCAGGGCCACCTACCTGCTCCTCTGGTTTGAACAATTTTTGGGACTGCCACATACAGGCACTCAATCTATTCCATTTTACTGGAGGGCCACCTACCTGCTCCTCTGGTTTGAAACATTTTTGGGACTGCCACATACAGGCACTCAATCTATTCCATTTTACTGGAGGGCCACCTACCTGCTCCTCTGGTTTGAAACATTTTTGGGACTGCCACATACAGGCACTCAATCTATTCCATTTTACTGCAGGGCCACCTACCTGCTCCTCTGGTTTGAACAATTTTTGGGACTGCCACATACAGGCACTCAATCTATTCCATTTTACTGCAGGGCCACCTACCTGCTCCTCTGGTTTGAACAATTTTTGGGACTGCCACATACAGGCACTCAATCTATTCCATTTTACTGGAGGGCCACCTACCTGCTCCTCTGGTTTGAAACATTTTTGGGACTGCCACATACAGGCACTCAATCTATTCCATTTTACTGGAGGGCCACCTACCTGCTCCTCTGGTTTGAAACATTTTTGGGACTGCCACATACAGGCACTCAATCTATCCCATTTTACTGGAGGGCCACCTACCTGCTCCTCTGGTTTGAAAAATGTTTGGGACTGCCACATACAGGCACTATCCAAATTAAATTGTCTCCATAGCAGCCTCCACACGTTGTCTCCATTGCTACCTCCAAAAGTCGTCCATATAGCTGCCTCCATACATCGTCCCTTTATCAAACGAGGTGTGTCAGGCAGAAATTTGGGTTGTTTTCATGGATTCCACATCAAAGTTGTTAACTTTGTCGCCACCCTGCTGTGTAATCCCCAAAATATACTGGCAAACTTTTACCATTTAGGGATATTATTTCAGCGCTTCTTGCGCATCTGTTTACATTCCCCTCACCCGGCATATCCTAAACTTATAAGAACGCTACTACACTTGATCTTATACAAAAGGTTCTTAGAAGTGCTGTTTGGGGAGTAGCCTAGAGACAGGGGCTTGGATTGGCGAAAGCTCGCCTGGCAGCGGAACGCCAGCTCCATGCGCATCATGCGCTTCTTGCGCATCTGTTTACATTCCCCTCACCCGCCATATCCCAAACTTATAAGAACGCTACTACACTTAACTTGGTGCAGGCTGGGACCGAGTCTGACCCTGGGGCTGGTCATATACTGCCGACGCAGAGAATTGCGGGGCCTACCTCGGTCCAGGTCTCAAAGGCCTACTATACCTCCTCCCACCCCTCCTCCACCTCCTCCTCCTCCGAATTACCATCCGTGGGCATGGCGCCATCAGTCGGTAGCTCTAGGCACAGCAGCAGTGCCGTCGCTAAGCGACAGCAGGCGGTGCTGAAACTGCTGAGCCTAGGCGATAAAAGGCACACCGCCCAAGAGCTATTACAGGGCATTCCACATCAAAGTTGTTAACTTTGTCGCCACCCTGCTGTGTAATCCCCAAAATATACTTGCAAACTTTTACCATTTAGGGATATTATTTCAGCGCTTCTTGCGCATCTGTTTACATTCCCCTCACCCGGCATATCCTAAACTTATAAGAACGCTACTACACTTGATCTTATACAAAAGGTTCTTAGAAGTGCTGTTTGGGGAGTAGCCTATAGACAGGGGCTTGGATTGGCGAAAGCTCGTCTGGCAGCGGAGCGCCAGCTCCATGCCAAGATCCAACTAACATAGTTTTAACTGCAGCACCTTTAATCTACTACTAGTTCACTGCCTCCATACATCGTCCCCTTATCAAACGAGCTGTGTCAGGCAGAATTTTGGGTTGTTTTCATGGCTTCCATGTTAACTTTGTCGCCACCCTGCTGTGTAATCCACAAAATATACTGGCAAACTTTTATCATGTACCGATATTATTTGAGCGCTTCTTGCTCACCTCCTTTGGTTCCTCTCTGCCACCCATTGGTTTGAAGCCTGAGTCCATTTAGGGTATGTCGCCATGACACTCTCTAGCCTGCTGCCGCTGCCTCTGCATGCCGTCCCCTATAGTGTCAGGGTCAATTATTGGATGTTTTAGATGCTATCTAGCTTCATTCTGTCACTCTGTCATGGCCATGCTGTTGCCCATAATTTTGGCATAATGGTGCGATTATGCAGCCTCAGAGGCATCCATGCATGCTGCCCCTGCTGTTTCCTGTCCATTTCCGTGGTGTTTCCATCCTTTTCTGAGGTTCCCAGGTGTTTGGCCAAGCTTCCCTGTGCAGAGCCTTGGTCCCCTTGAAAAATGCTCGAGTCTCCCATTGACTTCAATGGGGTTCGTTATTCGAGACGAGCACTCGAGCATCGGGAAAAGTTCGTCTCGAATAACGAGTACCCGAGCATTTTAGTGGTCGCTCATCTCTAGTGTTCACCGTATTAACTTTGCAGAATAAAACTTAATGTGGGAAAAAAATTAGCGTTGCCATTTCTTTAGAAGTAAGTGTCTTTTTAGAAGTGTCTTTATTTTTTATTTATATAGCGCACACAGATTATGCAGCGCTGCACAAAGCTTCCCAATGGGGCTCACAAACAAATCAATCTACCAATGTGTTTTTGGAGTGTGGGAGGAAGCGGAGGAAACCTACACAAACACAGGGAGAACATACAAACTCTTTGCAGATGTTGACCTGGATAGAACTTGAACCCAAGACCAGCACTGTAAGGCTGTAGTGCTAACCATTGAGCCACTGTGCCGCCCCATATCTAAAGCATAAACACCCACAATTGAGGTTCACTCCAACCATGGGTGTTACACTGCTATCACACTGGTTTTCTTAATGCTGATACATATGAGTTAAGGAGTTAATGCTTCTAAACACATATGGGGCCCATAGAACTGTGCTCCATTTTGGTTTATCTATCAGACTCCTTCTCTTATAGGGGGTGTTTAATATCTTATTCAGTGACTTTCTCTAGCATTGTAGCCAGGCTTCATCTATGAAAAACTCCCTCTGCTAACATGGGAGAGGAAGGTATCTATAATGGAAATTAGCAGCCCAGAGCGCTCCAGCCTATGTTTTATAAGCCTTTTTTTAGGCTATGTCAAGTTTAAAGAAAATCGGCACTGGGATACAGATGAAGAGGACAATAGCTGAGTATGTTTTGCTTAATTGTACTGAACTGTATTGGTAGATTTCCTTTAATGTGCATGGGTCCATTGAAATTATTAGTGTGCCATCTGCAATACAGTATACAGATAAAAATGTGTAGTGTGTTTTACTTTAGTACTACAATCCACCATGTGAAAATACAGTTTGTATTATGTGGATATTGGTACTTTTTCTATTTTGGACCATTACACACAAAGGTAAATCTCGCTATTCATTTGACTTTTATATCTGTTACCTCCGTCCCTTTGTGATTGTTAAAATATGCTTACACAATATTTAAGAGAAAGATTTTATTTGGAATTACAGACAGTAAAACAATAAGATAATGGACATAGACATATCTCAGATGGCAAGTAAGTGCTTAAAGGACATCTACCACAGGATGAAAGACTGTATGCAAATGAGCCTGAGGGGCTTCAGGCTCTATTAACATTTATGGAGCCTGGAGCCCCCCAGGCTCATTTGCATACAGTCCTTCATCCTGGTGGAAGATGCCCTTTAAGTTTACATAACATTACAGAACTTAGTTTTTAATGCATCTACAACAATGTATAAATAAACACATCAGTCGAGTAAAAGATATATTTCATACATTTATGTTCCATACATAGTGTTATATCAATCTCACATACATATTTAACAGCTCTCTAACACCTGCAAATTGTCAAACTATCTTCATCATAACTTCGAATAACCAGTCAACTTTCTGAAACAATTAGAAATTTAAATAATCTACAAAAATAGAGGAGAAAAACAATTTTTTAAAATAAAAATATACTAAACTTTTCAACAAACTTTGAATTACTCGGTAGTCAGTGTGTGTACATAAGGAGCTAAACTATGGATAATCTGGCGTTTTTCTAGCAGTTTCCCCATTTGCAAGCTCTATCCTTAATTCTCAGTTCTCTCTTAACCACTGGATTAAGACCTTTCCATTGTATCTTTCCCTTCTATGTAATCTATTGTCCGGTTTACTAGCAAGATGGAATACAGCAGAGATTACAGAGTGGAAAGTGGATCAGGAAAGAAGGAGGGAGGATGAAAAGTAAGTTGAGAAAGTTCCTATAATCACTTATTTATGCAAACGTTGTTGAAAAGTTAGTAACCATTACAGTCTGAGTCACTGAGACATAGATTACAGTGGACCTATCAATCTATCCTATTGTATATGATGGATGTTTATCATGAAGGTGAAGACACTGAGCTTGAGGATATGTAGTTTTTATGATTTGATTTAGTATTTTATCTGAAAAGCTGTTTACATTTTGCCACATTTTGAGTCCAGCTTCCTCCGGATAGAGAAAACCCTAACTCCCTCTAGCCACAGTGATTGACAGCAGTTCCAATATAAAAAGTGGGCAAAGACTGTGTGTCAGCAAGGTAATTGCAATCTACAGAAGTTATTCATATGTAGTGATGGGGGCAGATGAATAAAGGGCAATAAGAAGTTTAAAAATTTTTTTATTGCATATATTAAATATATTGAGCTTCCCCCTTTTCTATCTGCATTATCACTGTGTCTCAATAAAGCAGATAGATAAGGAGAGGTTGTAAAAGTTTCTACTTACTCAACTCCTTACAGCCAGTCTTTGAATAGACTTACCTCGTTACAGAGATAAATTATATGCCTTTTCTAAATAGAAAATTTAAGAAACTATATATCATCAAGCATAGGGTCTCTATCTTGGACAGATTAGACAGATTGAATGATTTGGGTTCCATTTTTTAGAGAAATTCTGGAAACCTGACCTCATTTACTATCTGCAAATAGAACTATTTTAAAAGTGACTTGGTAACTTATTTCCAGATCTACTGTATGACATATGGCTCTATGACATCAATTACTAAATAAGTAAAATAAAAACTAGCTTGGGCCTTATGTTTTTCAGTCTTAACACATGCCAGGTGATTTTGCCACCATCATTGAACTTACATAAACTGTCCAATACAGCTTTAAGGGGTTATGAAGAATTATAAGAAAGTGCAGCACTTGACCTGTCCATCAGGGATGTCTCTTGCAGCTAAGCTCCAATGAAGTGAAAGGGGCTTATTAGTAATATCACATACAACCAGTGGACAGGTGTGACACTGTTCTTTGGACTCTGAACAACCCCTTTTAGCTTTTCCATAACAAGTGAAATAAAATAAATTCTGAAATCATTCTCGCATAGTTCACATTCATAAAAATGTTCTACTACATGGGTGGGGCAGTTATTCTTGTATGCACATGTAATAGAGCTGAGATGTCATCAAGTTTTACCCTAAGGATTTTACTGCATTATGTTACAAGTTAAATGACACTTTCAGCTCTGCTACATCTGCAAGTTTTTTCAATATAATTTTTGCTCTCTTATCTAAATTACATTCATTCCAAACAGAGAAACTAAATCCATTTAATGCACAGAGAAAGAAAAAAAAGAAGAATTTGATTAAAATATTAAGAAAATATAAATAAGGAAAAAGAAAACTATTGCAGGCCAGTGCAGAATATAACAGAAATATTAGTGTAAAATCACATACATTATGGGCCTCATCAATAACAAATTTTGCAGGGAAAGGGTGGAGAAGTTGTCAAAAATTACTTGTCAGATAGATACCTATAAAGGGTACCTCCAGTGTTCATCAGAAATTGTGTCTACTGCCAGCATCTTGTCTATACAAAGCTGGGCAGCCATGTGTAGAGGTCCGTCTTTGATTTACTGGAAGTTATATGTTCATTAAACATAGCTGAGGTTGTCTCTAGGGGTCTATCTGTCTAAAATTGACAGCAAAGCAGAAATGAGAGCAGTAGGCAAAGTCTAGTGACTTTGGTTCTTTTTCCATGATGGCCTTTTTGCCAAATAGAACAACAAGAAGTGCAGCCATATTGGTGTCCATCTTTGAATTACCTCTTCGGATAGAAAACTTTTACATAGTTTAAACCCTATAACAGAATCTAAATTTACATTTTGGAAAAACGTATTCAGAGGTGACGACTATCATGGCTGCACACCCTGTGGTCATATTGTTGTCATATTCCTAGTACTTAATATTAATTATATGTACAAAACTTTTCAAGAAGAAGGTTAAACTGAATCTAAGTGGTTGCTCAACTCAGCTACTCTATCATCTTACTTCGGTTTTGAGGCCCAATGTGTATTTTCATATTTCAAACATTCAGAAAATTCTAAAACTATAATAAAATAGAATTCTATACAGTTTTTGTCTTTAAAAGATATCCTATGTACTTAAATAGTGTGAGAACACATTATGAAACTTTCTTCTAGGCTTTTTATGTTAATTCATTATTAATCTTAACTATTCTAGCTTAGGTGTGTTGGGCATGAGGTCAGTGAGGTCAAACATTTTTGGGACACAATACACCATTTTTTGAATCTTGGGCTCCCCCGCAGATCACTTTGGTGGAAGTTTGAGAACTCATTATATGTCACCATGGTTTGTTGGGTAATATTTTATATATTTGGGTAAAAATACTGGGTCATAAAGCTTGGATAATTTGTTTTTGTTCGATGGTTCTCAAAAGCAAAAACTGATTAAAGGTTATATAGTTATTGGGAACATCAGCAATCAGCTTTTAATCTGTTGGGGAAGCAAGCAAGTTTTTTATTCTTCTGCAGCTCCTCCGCAGGAGACATGAATTATTACACAGTGGCCAATCAGAGAGCTTGGTTCAATTGGACGATAGCCACTGTTTGGAGTCACTTCCTGGATCATAAATGTGATCTCCAAATAAGTCTTAAGTTATTTTAAAATAGGTTTAAATAAACCAGGCTCCCTTTTTCTAATAGATGGTAGAAGCAATTGGTTGACATCTCTATATAAAAAGTATAATGAATGAAAGATCATCTTCAGAAACTGTATTAACAAAAAAAAAATTATCACATTTTTGGGAACATGCTCCTATATAATATCTTTACAAAAAGACCCAGGATATAATAACAAAAATATTTAACCTAGATTATATGAACATACAGCAATTACATGAGTAGAACTGGCATCATTCTGTTTTTGCATAAAGCTTAGGACCCCCCACACTGTTCCCTTGTGTTCTCATCAATAAATATCTCTCTGGGCAGGGAATTATTACGGTAGTCACACTGTACATTAATGATAAATATTGGCACATGTAAACAGGGTATCTGTTGCCCGCTTTTGGTGTAAAACGTGTTGCATCTCACTACAGGTCATCACAGTTTTTGTGGTATCTCAGAAATTCGGGAGTTCACCACTCTTCCATTAACCATGTCTTGAACGATGGTTTTTACTTTCCGGTTTGTATCTGGAGCAGCAGAAAAAGTGAGTTATTAAAGTAGCTTGGTAAAAAAAAGCATTCAATAAAATATTATTTGTAAAACGACATGCACTTTAAAGGGAACCTGTCATCAGCCGCACTGCTCATGTCCGAGATTTGAAACAAGGGGGCAGGAGGAAGGGGAGACATAGGAGGCAGGGCAGGTATCAGCTCAACAGAGAGCAGTTGGTGTGGTTTTTATGAGGCAATGGCCTGCAGGGTGGGTGGGCGGCTACCTGTCCATGATATTTCAGCATGAGGCCGGCACAAAATCGTAAGCACATTTCTGGAAAACAATCAATACACCCTATAAGGTATGTTTAAGGGTTTAACAGCCATGCGGCTGGTGACACGTTGCCTTTAAATGTAACTTTAAAGGTTTTCTTGCAAATTAGGGTCCAGCTCACCTCACCCCTAACTGTTGGTGTGCAGCAGTTATCCCCAGTGGAAAGGGCCATTAAATGAGAGCATTAAATGAATGGGTGCTTTCTAGATTCTAGCAGAGCTTAAAAGGGTGCACCCTTATCTGTGATGTTCAGAAGTTCTTACAGGGGAGTTATGGAAAACATTTTGAGCTATTTCACGATTCATTAAAAGTATAACTCAGGTGGGTGTCATTTCTAATGTAAAAAACAAAAAGTTCTCTTTTCCCCAGTATTGCTGAGTGGTAACTATGGTGGGTACAATGGCGACAGGGTAGGATTTTGGTAATTGCTGCAAGATAATGTGAAGAGCACACACACCTATAGTCACTGGAATGGATACAGGGCAACGGCGGGACTCAGTTATAGTGCTCCCCACTGTATGTGTGCAAGTCCACAATAAATTTGGTGCAGGAGGGACTCTGTGCCCTGTGATACTAACACTGTCACACAGTGCCAGAGCAGCAAGCAGACAGTGTCAGCATCTGGAGGCGCATCAACTCTCCTGCTGAGAGCTCAGCATGAACAGCGGCCATTTTATTGTAACTTTATTAGTGAAGGACACTGCCCAGCGCTCTCAGCAGGAGGACTTCCCCACCTCTTGATGCTATCAACTTGCTATGTGTCAGCAAAAACATCTTGGTGTATCAACTCTATCACACATCTCATAGATTAGCCATCACTGTTATAGGGCATGTGTAAAAGGGAAAAACGTAAAAAGGCTACATGAATTTGTAGGATAGCCAACCGCTTTCAGGGAAGTATATGTTTTTATACATTTTATACATTTCAGTTAACTAAAAGGTTAATATTATAGAATGTAGAATTAAATTAGCACTGTATTATATAAAAAAATAAGAAAGGATAACATTAAGTTTTACCTGTAGACTGAGTAAAGGTCTCACTGTAATGAAGAAAGAAAAATGATTATAGATAATTATAAAGTGTGTGAATAAATATCATTTCAGCTGCAATTGATATGTTTTGTTTGGAAATTCTCACCATACCAGTGATACAAAAATACTGGAAATGGTAAATTTTTGGGGTTGTTGCTTTATAACATCCCTTATAGCAAAACTTTACAATAAAATGATTTCATCCTTTACAGTCCCTTTCATTGATAATAGTTGCATAGTTTATATGGTTGAAAAAAGACACATGTTCATCAAGTTAAACCAAGGAAGGGAAGGGATTGGCTGAGGAAGAGATTTAGGGGAAACAATTCTATATAACATATAGACATACAGTATATTGTACTGCATCTTTTATAATGTTTATACTGTGCTATCCTTTTTAGTCCCATACTGTAGGCTTTATTGTAATGGCAGCCATTGTAGCAATCATTCATTACACATGTATTACCTATTCTGTGTTATATCACAGTATGTGCCACCACTTTTTGTTTAACAATATTAGTTTCCCGCTGGTTATCAGTATCTCGAACAATAACTTTTCTTTTTGGCAAAGTTTGTGTTTCCATTAGTAAGGTACGTTGGGTGATAAACTATTCCTACCCCAAGAATAAAATGCAAAGCAAAATGTTTTCAACAATAACGATACATTAGTTGTCTAGTAATAACAATATGCTAATGATGTTTCCATTCCTAGACTCAGTTCCTACTCATACCTGCTATTATTTCCGTCAATCAGTCGGCGGTATGTGTTAATTTCATTCTCTAGGCGACTCTTTATATCCAGAAGAATCCTATACTCATTGCTTTGTCTTTCCAGGTCAAATCTGACTTTTCCCAGCTCCGCCTCCAATTGGCAGATAAGTATTTGGATCTTCTCAAGATGTGCTCCTGAATGACACTGGGTCTCCTGTAATGTTTGTTCCAGTCCATTTTTCTAAAACATTGAACAACTTATTGTTAAAAATAGTGAAGTGATTAAAAACAGAAAGAATGGTAAAAGGTAAAAGGGGAAATTTGAGGAATGGTTCATTGTACAGTATATCTAATATTTACCAGAAAAGTAGCATGCTCAAAAATAATAAGACAAAGAAAATAGCGCTACCTAGTGCACAATTACCTTTTGTAAATTGAGGGAGTTAGGAATAAAGGTATACTAATCAGCTCGAGTTATGCTGAGTAACAGGCACAGCTCTGAAACAAAGCCTGTGTCTTTGCAGCCTCGTCCTTTCCCTTGTGGTGTATGTGGTCTCAGGAATGTGTAGCAGCAATAAATGAACCTAGGGTAGGTCATTGACGTACCCCAAGGAGTGTAAAATGGATGTATTAGAAATGGCGCTGATCCAAAATATTTCCAAAATGGTGTCCATTTATTGGGAAGATAAAAACACAAAGACACAACACAGTGTACAACAAAGACTACGTGTTTTGTACTTCAAGTTGAGTGCTTCTTCAGGTCAGTGTATTCTCTGGAGCTGAGATAAGTCACAGCTTGATCTTATCTCAGCTCCAGACGTCCATTTTACTCTCCTTGGGCAACATAAATGACCTACCCAAGGTTCATTTATTGCATCTACCAGAAAAGAACATATCTTTACATTTATATTGATCATCAAAACTGGTACTTTTATTCTGTCATTTGCTTTCCTTAAAAACTATTGGGCATATTTACTAACAACAGTGCGTTAGATTCATGATTTGTGGCGCCCGTTCTTCATGAATCTGGCGCCCTCTTTACAGCTCCGACAGAGTGCACCACTTTTTTTTTGTTGCACCTTTAAAATGGAATATACAACACACTTCTGTTAGACTTTGCATTTTAAATCTGGCCCATGGTCTGACTGAGCATTGGAATACCCCCTAATTTGTGTTGCATGATGACTAGTGCAGCCGCGCCACAAAAGGGTTGCATGTGGCACAATGTAGACACTTCTTAAATGCCTGTGCAAGCAGTTTGCACTAGAAAGAATCGGCAAAGTCTGACAGAGAACTGGCATCCGCCCTTGGTAAGTGTGCCCTAATGTCTCATCAAGACAGAAGCCGGGAAGACCTGGCGAAACATGTGTCACACTACTCATCCACCTTAGTGGGGTTTAGGGTTCGCTTACCATTGAGAGCTCTGTAGATAGATGCGATCTGTGCACTGCTCTGTAATGTATCAGCTGCATGTGGTAGACAATGTAGATGCATGCTGTCTGTGACTAGGGGGATGGATCGTATCCTCAGCAACTCTGAATGCGAGACTCCCACATAAGCAGAGGCAGTCGATGATAGTCGCATGGTATGCCGCTATTGTGTAATAGAGACCAATATCTCTGCAGCACTTATGGTTCCCGGGACTGGGATGGTCATTATTTCCAGTATCTGGGACCCAGTCTACAACCACCTATAACCCTAGGACCTTAGTAGGGTTGTTTTCCCTGTATTTAGGAGGAGTGTGTATATAAATTGGGGTATCTCTCCCTATTGTTAACCCTACAAATTTATAAAATACTACTAGGAGTGCTATAAAGGAACCCAGAAATTCCACTGGTGTTACCTAAAAAAATGTTTAAGTGAAAACGCACTACTCTTATGTTTTATATATAAACAATAAAAGTAAAATTTTAACATTTTCACTCACAACTTTCCCTCTTTCCCAATCCCTCCTCTTACTCTCATCAATGATATCACCTTATAGTTTGAACCTGCCTTATTATTCATCTCATTGTTTCCAATCTGGGAACTGGCACAAATGGCAAACAGCTAATGTTGGATAGGGCAAGCCACAGGCAGTTAGAAAATTCTCATATAACATGACGTCCACTGATTTCAATAGCAACAATCCATTCAATTCATGGACTTCGTGAGCATATTAATATAGTTTCTAGCTCATAATCTGGGTAAGCTCATTTTCAAAAAATATGGTTTACTGTTCTGATGATTGGCTAGTGACATGGCTATTACATATATGCACAAGCAGTGTATACTTATATAACACTTCAACAAGGAAGGGAAGAACAAGACTAAGAAAACAAAGACTCACCTTACTGATCTCTGCTTGAAGTTCGATTTCCAGATCCTGTAGACTTCTTTTTAATGTTTTGATTTGGTTCTTGCTTTCTTGTAGGGCTTCAGTGTTAGTAGATACTTCCTGTTGTACTGTTGTTGACTAGAACATGATATCACATATTAGAACAATATCAAGGATTGTGCACTTTTTAAAGGATCTAAAAAATAGTTTCCATTGATGGGGAAGGATAGGTCTTAAGTATTGATGAGTGGACCCAACAGAGGATTTGAAACTGAACCCAAATCTGATCACCCATGATGGGTGTAGGCACTGATCTTGGGTATTATTCTTTACATGCTATGTGCAAATATTGTGGTCTGGGTCAACTCATCAGTAGTCTTAAAAAAATTGCAAGTAATTGGCACATTGTTACATTAGAACATTTTGGAGGATTTATTTGATACAAAGCACAGCATTTTTACATCAAAGTTTTTATGCATGGTTGGCATGTAGTTTCTATGTTTTCATTGTATAAATTTCTTTAACTTATACTTTATTTGCTATGCCATTCTTTTCCAATTACTTGAATGTCTAACTAAATCAATTAAATATTGCAGCCTTTTACAGTTAGGTTGTCCTACCACCACTACTACTGCAAAACTTAGATTGACGTAATGGTCATAATGTGGTTGTCGACTTATAGAAGACTTATAGTATCCTCTTCACTTTTGGCGGATGGGAACAAGCAAGGTGGATCTTGAACTTTTTTGGTCTAATACTTTTAATACTTATCCTATTAAAGTGATCAACCCCTTTAATATCTATAACTTTGCATAATTTTTAATATTTTTTGTAATAGTGGAGATATAAAAGGGGTATTCCCTCAAAGACAAGATTCTTAAATTTATTCAGGATAACAAAATAAAACATTCTCTAATTCCCTTTCATTAACAAAAATACAGCATTCCACAGTTATAATTCCAACCTGTATCTATCAGTTCTGGTGTACACAATTTTGGTTGCCCCGTGATCCAACCACAGATCTTCTAATTTTTGTGGTCAGACAGGACAAATTCTTCTCATGAATTAATTCTCTTGTCTGGCTGATATGGTATGCTCTCTGCCCCTCCCACCTCCATTACAAGATGAGCTCACACACAGACCCTTCCTGCAAGCAAGCAGCATGCACAGACTAACTCTACAAGCTACAGATAAGATCTTTATAGCAGGGGAAGAAGGCATGTAGCTGAGTGCACTGTTTGTTATAGATGAGTTAGCAGGGTGTCATTGTGTGTTATATCCATCTCAGGGATCTCATTTCTTATCTCTGATCTGTCTAATTTCTCTTTCTATGTGTCCGTGACTAGTGAATGTTCAGAAGCTAAATGAAAGTGTAGATAAATCTGTATTATGATAATCAAAGCACATTGTCCCCACACAGCATCTCATAGGAATCATGAAGTTTCTACTTAGAGAGTCCCTGCCAACACTCTGGAATTTTACACTGACCATCAGTGAGTGGTATGAGACAAAACAGCAATAAAATGACTAAAATTGTAAAGTAAGGGGTTAAAAATTATCTTTTGTAAACATCAGTAGGGGGTTATAGTTTGAGAACTTTATTTCATGGGCAAACACCTTTAAGCACTTGACTGTTGAATCAAACTACATTTAAGCTTTTTTTTTAAATTTGCTACGGCTTTATTCACATGAGTAAGCTGAATCTCAGCCATTAAAAAATAAAATTGATACATAGTCGAGTTACATCCTTATAAGCTATAGTTCATAAACTATAATCTATGAGCACCTCATGAAAAATGGAGCAGACTTAGATATGCTCTAAATACCACAAGAAAGATAAGGAGTCACACAATTCTCCAATAAAATTACATAAAGTTTTTTATTTCATTGATATATTAAAATTACAATTACAATGGATGTTAAATGGAGGATATCCAATAATAATGGTCTGAGTATGCTGCCCACCTCACTAACAAGAGGGTATGTTCACCATAAATTTATCACAGTTATTACTTATTTCCCCGGTAAGAAAAATAAAGTGCATGTATGCCTAGACAACACCTACTTAAGTATAATAATTTCGCCTTGGTGAAACTTTAAGTAAAAGAACAGTGTTTTACCCATGATGTAGTGTAGGTAGGGACAGCTCCCTGGGGTGTCTTTATTTTTCTTACCGGGGAAATAAGTAATAACTGTGATAAATTTATGGTGAACATACCCTCTTGTTAGTGAGGTGGGCAGCATACTCAGACCATTATTATTGAATATCCTCCATTTAACATCCATTGTAATTGTAATTTTAATATATCAATGAAATAAAAAACTTTATGTAATTTTATTGGAGAATTGTGTGACTCCTTATCTTTCTTGTGGTATTTAATGTGTTTGGGAGTAATTCCGTAATTTAAGGGTGGAGGGCTTGATGCCCGGTCCCATTATGTAGCAAAATGAAGATGTGGTTTCTGATTTAGATATGCTCTAATTTGTAATGGAACAGACATTAAAAGGTCCAGCTGTGTGAGCTGATCCATTAAAATGTATTGCAGTAACCGAAAATAGACCACACATTGACTGTGTGAATAAGGCCTAACTATGGAAACAAATAATAAGCTGTATAGAAAAGGTAGATTTTTTTTATAATGACAGCTTTTAAATTTGAATCCTTTTTCTTCTTAAATCTGTACTTTTGGAGTAGGAGTACCATACAGCATCACTGCCTCCTTATAAAACCATGTTTATCTAAGTAGAGGAAATGAGAAACAAGCTTTCTGTGTAGTACAGTAGACTTCTTCTTCATTAACAATAGTGTTTTTTATGTTTCTGCATTGCTACAGGTAAAACAAAAATGAGTGAACATGTTCCAATTTGAGAAGGAGCCAAATCAACTACAGTCAAAATTAATTTAAAATAGCATAAAATCTGGAACAAACAAAACATTTTTTCCTATCAAACTAATCTGTTGGCATAAAGCAAGCGCCAAGTTGAAAAAAGTCTATATTGGATATTTCAAAGGAGCTGGTGTATGCAATGAGCAGGTAGTAGCATGCCACAAATTATGGCTAAATACAGGGCTGTTTTCATAGATGTGCCAACTGCTCTGCATGACAATCACTAGGTTTTCATGAAGCAAAGCATTATGGAAAAAGTAAGGAGATGGTTGTATTAATATGTAATAGTAAATCCAAGGTCACACCCAGATATACATATGAACTAATCATAAAGCGGAGTAAAGAACTTTAGAGAACACTATGGAGGACCTGTAGTAAAATATGTGTGGGCACCATTTTTACAGGGAGGTTGGTTAATGTGCAAGTAATATCATCATAGATCCTAAATAATGCTGCCATAATTATTTAACGTACATTATACTGTAAAGATAAATAACAGTTTCATAGGGTGCACCACATAATCCTGCTACACAGTTACACCATGAGGTAAATTTGAAATCATCTGACAAGGAAAAAGTTGAGGAATTACTTGTACTACGTATATTACAGCCCTGCTTACAAAAAATACTATTCGCATAACTGAATTCTAAGTGGCATTTTGGAAGGTCTGGCGGGAGAGTATGGAGAAGGAAGATACTAGCCAGTCAAGTGAATGAAAATTAGGCTTTCGGGCTTTAGTTACTTTCATTTTCTAAAAAAAAAGTTTCATCAAGGTCCAGAGAAAGTCTGGATTTTCTACATCTCTTCCATTTAGAAAACTTACAGTTATAGGTCCCAAATGAAAAAAGACCTTGTAGATCCTAGCAAGGGCGAGCGTTTTATTGAGAAACATTTGGGTTCAATGTGAGCAACATATACAAACTATGACAACTGGAAAGCGATCTTCTGTGTACCCATTTTCCTATAACTACTTGCCTCTTAAAATAACCCTTCCATACCTGATGTTTGTACCATTCTTCAGCATCTCTGCGGTTTTTCTCTATGATACCTTCATATTCTTTTCTCATATCGGCAATGATTTTGGCCAAATCAGCTCCCTTGGGGGCATCGACTTCCACATTGACGGATGAACCTTCCTTCTGAGCTTGTGCCCGTCTCATGTCCTATATGATTTAAAAAACAAACAAACACACAATAAGGAAATATGAGTTGAAACAAAATCAGCCATTAAATTCAATGGAAAATGGAAATTGAGCCAAATGAATTATTTTATTGAAAAACATATGTCTATCTATTGACATCACATGGGCAGATCATGTAGTTGTTACGGGGACCTATGGGGAGTGTGGCTTGGGCACAGTGGTATAATAATACAAAGTGTCATGTAAGATTGTATGTAAGCCTTTCTGTTTAGCTTGTTATCCTACAGTGTAAATGCAGAGGTAGGCAAGAAAACCAGCATGTAGAAGTCAATTATCCTCCTCTCCATATCTCCATAGGCAATCAAAATAAATCCCTGGACCTGGGACCCATCTCCAGAATGTTTGTGTGAAAACTCCAAGGCCCAGCTTCAAATAAGACTGCACCTTCTTTAGTTAGTGAAAGAAATTGTTATTGCAATTCATTAAATTTCCCTTTATTTGATGTAGAACTGATCCAAACACCTTGAATGCATAGGTGATCCATTGGTGGTTTGAGAACTTACTGCTATTGTGTTTTGTATTGTATCACTATTAGTAACAGATAGAAACCAGATGTACTGTACAAAACAATCATGTCTTCTATTCAGTCATATTGTCTTCTTCCTATGGTCCATTCAGGTTTATATACATATTACTCATGCCAGTTTGGTCTTCTCCTCAATGTTCCTTTATCTGAGGCCTTACCCAAAACTTTTTATTGTGCCACTCCTTAGCTATGAAAACATTTATGTGCTGTATAACAAGTATATGGATTTAGACAGTACCTCATCATGGCTTTTCCTCATGTAGATCAACTGCTTCCTCATTCCTTCAATCTCCATCTCCAGGTCAGTTCTGACAATGGTGAGATTATCCATCACCTTACGAAGGCCTTCTAAGTCTACATCCAAGGCTGCACGGAAGGCTTTTTCTGTTTCATACCTAAAACCACAAAATAAGAAAAAAATTGTCTTTAGTTTGTAATATCCATATGAGGTCTAATCAGAAGTATACAGAAATTCAAAGTAGTATATTTCATCTTGTCTGTTGAATCTTCAGTGGAACTAAGGAGGAATACCAGGCACGACCCATATTTGAAAGAAGCTTTTTATCGGGTACAAATATCTTCTGCAATCTAAAAGAAGACCATTTTCATATTTACTGCCCAAAAAAGCTATAATCCCCGACACTGCCACAAATAAGAAGAAATTAACAACTTATTTTTAAAGGGGTATTCTCGTCTGGGTATTCACATTCAGTTTCATTAATCTGCCGTATATAAACATTTCTTCAATTAGATGTTATTTAAAAAAATGTTCCTGTGTGAAGATAATTTCTCATAAATGTAGTGATATGGTCCCTTAGAAACGAGATAGTTTCCCTGGATACGGCCACCTCTGCTGGAGAGATTGCACAAAGAAACAAATTGTTTTTGTATAATAAATGTCCGGGAGTTATTGCATGTCCTGCAGCCGTCCTGTAGTAATGATCACTGAATCCTGGTGGTCTGGCAGGACTCTAAAGCGCATGTCTTGCCACTGCTGCCAGAATGTTAGGTGGCCGTATCCGAGGAAGCTGTCTCGTTTCTAAGGGACAACATGACTACATTCATGAGAAATTATCTTCACACAGGAACATTATTTTAATTAACATCCAGTTGAAGAAAAGTTTACATATGGCAAATGAATTTAATTAAATGTAAATGCCCTGATGGGAATACCCCTTTAACTTTTAGTCTGTTTACATTGATATTTTTTGTTGTATTTTTGTTTTTAAAGGGAACCCGTCACCACTATTTTCAAAAATACAGGTAGTGACAGGTTCCTATAGAGCTCTAGTAACTGACACCCTGCTAGTAGCTAAAAAAATATTCCCCTGAGATTCCCATATATTCAACTTTATAGTTTTATCTGGTAACTAAGCACGGCTACAGCGAGTCCAGGTGGGCGTGGCCTCCTCAGGCTGAATCCAGCAGCTCCTCCCCATCCCTATCTCTGTATGCTGCTATAATGTCATGTGACCAGGGTGACATCATTGCAGGTCCTATAGCTTTCGTAGCATTAGGAACTGTATACTAAGCATATATGTCATGAAATCACAGCATATTTTATCACATGAAATCACAGCATATTTTATCACATGAAATCACAGCAGCCTGCATGGAGAGGAGTAGAAGTCCATGGAGACTGCTGTTATTGTTTTATGTGGTCAGATATGTGCATGGGGTATAGTTTTCATATTAAGTAGCTCAAGGACCTTTGATGATGTCACCCTGGTCACATGACATTAGGCCACGCCCCCGTGGACTTGCTCCAAAGCTGCATAGATACCAGGCAAGATTATAACTCTGATTTTATGGGGATCTGAGGGGAATAATTTTTAGCTACAAACTGGGTGTCAGATAGTTACTAGAGCTCTATAGGAATCTGCTTCTACCTGTATTTGTGAAAATAGTGGTGACAGGTTCCCTTTAAGGAAAGCATCTTAAGAAAATTTTAGTCTTTTTTTTCTCTGTGTTTCTGCTGTAAACTAATGACCATGGAACTGAAAAGTTTTGGTGAAAAATTTGATATTCCAAGATTATTTTCATTAAGAATTGGTGATTGATATCAAATCAATGAATATTTAAAAGAATGTAGCATTTGGACAAGCAATGTGGCTTCTTAAGGGCCTACCAAATACAGTGCTATTCTGTGTATTGCGGCTGAACATAGTATTGCATTTCAGTACCATTCATTTCAAATGACTATGTAACCATGGTTGTAAAATAACCGGCCTGTAAAGGGTGATTGCCATGACTGCTGTAAATAACTTATTGGTGGGGGGCATTAAAAGGATTATTATTATAAGGATGAGCTATCCTAAGCATAGGTGATCAACAAAGTAGTAGAATACACCTTTAATTAAAACATAATTGCATTTCTCAATAGTTTTTTTACACTGCAAAAAGACAACAAAAATGCAAAAACAAAATCCATTTATCACATCTAAAAGTGATTAGTTCATTATAGTCTATATCCCAACAAGAAACCCAATTATGTCAACTCTTTGAAGGCGTTGCCATATTGCTTTGCTTTGATTATTTATGAGGACACTGCTATATTTGACATCTCAGTGTTACATTTCACAGGTAGGAATTTGGCAGAATTACAATTTTCTTCAAAGTGAAGTTTTCTTTTACTTTACCTTAACGAATTATCTTCAAGCCATTACATCTCATCGCTTAGTATGTTTAATTGGAAAAAGATACCAGCCCTTAAACAAGTAGCTTGATAAGATTTTTTATTGGATGTTAAGTCATGAGCCCAAAAGTAGTAAACACATACTTAATCGATGAGGTTTTATGGATCTTTATGGGTCATCAGTATCTATTTGTTGGAAGCCAACAACTTGCATCATTTGGGTTTAGGCACAGTAAGCTGCCCAGTGGAAAGATCACTTTAATGGGAGCAGAACTGAAGCGTCATGGCTGCTACATTGAGGCCTGAGCTATCGGCTTACAGTCCCAACCACTGTCCATCTTTCAGTGCTCTGAGTCAGTTGATATCACTAATTGGTGTGGGCCTAGGTGGTAAAGGCCCATCAATCACATACTGATTGCCCATGTTGGGGGTTTTCAGAAAAGTTCAAAGGTCTATACATGATACAGTAGCATATCATGGTATTAACTGTTCAAAAGGTAGCATATATGAACAGAGTCTGAATGAATCAGTAATTTTATCTGAGGGTTTTGGCAATAATACAAAAACTTATAGAGCATGTCCTCCTACTTCTTCTACCTACTCCAACATAATTTACATTGCACAGTGTTCTTAAAGTATCTATACTGACTAGCAGGGCTGGCGCCTGCATTGGGCATACCTGGGCAAGTGTCGGGCCCAGAGTTGTACATAAGGAGGGTGAGGGGGCTTTATATAAAGTAACCATAAGGGGGCTGTTTGGGATGATAAACTAGAGAATATTTTAGGGGAACAGGGGACTGTTTTAGGTTCTGAATTGCAGCCACGTGACTTTACTGTAAAGGGCCCTACTGAGGCTTGGTTGCCCAGGGGCATTCTAAAACCTGGAGCCGACCAAGCTGACTAGATTCTTTTATTATGTTTTATCACTGTTCAGTGATAAAGAATTATAAAAAAAAGACTTTCTAAAATTTGAATCAGAATAAGAATAACCATGTTCTGGTTTAACAAAAAACATTCATCATTGTGTATTTGTCATGCACATAACTGCAAAGTCAGCAGTAAGTTGATGTACAGTACATGCACTATACCTATTGAAAAGTGTGTGGACAGATCAGAGGTCGATTAAGACTGCCATGGGCTCTGAGCTGTATGAAAAGTATAGCCCCTGGATTTCACTTCCTACATTTGGTATTATAATCAAGCTTCTTGGCGAATGGGGGATGCAATCATTCTTCCTGCTTTCAATCTGCAGTTTCAGGACCTTTGGAGGATCTTGAATGGTCCTGAAATGGGTCTTGTGTACATGTTTATTAAGAGCAGGAACAGATATATGAGGATTTCATGGGTGAAGGCTTGGGCCTGGGCTACCGACCAAACGCCTATATTATAATCCATTACTGAGACAGATGGGTGCTCTTCGCCAGGTTACATGTGGTTATGCTCAGTCTAAGAAATACAGACCAAATGTCAACCATCTTTTCCTGCCTGAACACTATGTGGAGACTTAGACTCACAGCCTCATGCTCATTTGTAAGGATTTTAGTCATTTCCATAGTCCTGTACTGTAACCACAAAGTCCTAATTTCAAGGACTGATAACGACACTGAAACAATCTGAAACTGGCCCTACAGGTGATAACTATTGATGTTCAGGGAACCGGATGATAGAACATGTGCAGTATTACAACACGTGGATTATTATCACTAACTCAGACTCGAAATGGGCTAAATATAATAAGGGTGTGTAACCTTGTGCTGCAGGTTGTTATTTGCTTATCTATATCAAACTTTATATTACTTAAATGTAAATGTGTTTCCGGCTATAACACGATTATACATATATGAATCTTAACAAGAAATCTACACCTGGATACCTTATGCATTGTGAAGACCAAGGTTGCAGTCTATAAAATAATGGATTATCTTGGATCCTAGTCTTAATATTATCCTTGTAGGTGCACTGCAGCTCAGAGCTATTAAGAGGCTCTGGCCTCCAGAAGAGATCTTTGGGGGGTCGGACCAGTTAAGATCAGGTCTGACCTGGGAAAGATTTCATATATAGCCCCCGTAGGTTTTCTGCTGGAAACAATAGCATATATGGTTGCCCGGGGTGTTAACTCAACGCCTCCCCACCCCTGCTTGCTCTGCTCACTAAAGTGCGGGTTGGAATTCCAACAAAACTGTCAGAAAGGGAGCTTGTTACATGTTTTGGCTGCCAAGGAGAAGGCATAGTAGATTCCCCCCAATAACTTTTCTCTAGGGACTTTTTTGATGATGATTTGTTGATTTAGAGATAACCTTGCGTGGCGAAAAAAGTTGCAGAATGGTTCGCACTATGTATTGACATTACAAAAAACTGTAAATTTGGCGCAGTACCCACATCCAGAATCCATTTACTTACTTGCGCTTGAAGTCATCAGAGGCAAGTTTGGCATTTTCCATCTGTAGTGTTAATTTGGCGCCATTTACATGTCCATTGATGAGCTGGGGAAAAATTGGAAAAAGGAAGAAGAAATAAGAAAATTTTCTTTATACTCTACATTTCTTTTTGTTTTACTGTATTGTTTGAATTAAACTTCCATAGACATAGATCCTAACATGGCATTCATATTGCAGCTACTTAAAATTTGATTTAAAGTGTTATACATAGAAGGAACCAGTCATCTAGAACAGGCATGATAAACCTTACCCACCCCTACTGTGCATTTGTTGAAAAGTGCAGCAGAGGGGATCCAGCTTAAATCTACCTTCTACCTTATTTTAATATTCTGTATAACAGGCAGCCTAAGCAGCCCTGTAGATGGATATTATTATTTATAGAGCACCACTTATTCCATGGTGGTGCACATTCCATAAGGGGTTCACATACATTACATTAAGAGCAGAACAAATGCAAGTACAAAAGATACAAAACATTGAAGTGGAAAATAGACAGGATGACACTGTCTATATGGGAGGCTAGATGAAGATACTAGGTGATAGAGCAAACCAGTACTAAAGCTTACATCTATGGAACTTATCTCTATTTTCTGGAATCATCTACCATTTCAGATTGTGAAGTTAGATAGTGTTCCTCTATCACTACTCTACATATATCCAATTGTGATAACCATCCAAAATTGGACAATGTATCCTGGTCTGGATATCAAAAGAGAGAGTAATTTAGAGAAATTTTACTGCACATCTCATTGATATATTAGGTTGTACGATGTAGCAGTGAATGATGTAGACAATTGGGGGAGATTTAATGTATGCCGGTGCTCCATGTGCATGTATGATAAAGCCCCTTTCTCCCACCACATTGGCAGATACATCATGAGGCTTAGACCTCATCATGTATTCCTCAGGAGGTTGTACTGGAGAGCAAAACTATACCATTTCTGATCTGGCGTGCACATGGGGCATGGGGCAGGATGCTTTGTGCCAGGACACTCCGCCGATGGCCGTCCTTTCTCACTAACATGATATGGTATAGGTGGTGGTATAGGCTTGCGCACTGCAACAGTTATTTGTGATCATTTCAGTGTTTCTACGTCAAAAAACTGGCTTAGTAGCACTGATAATTGCCCCCCATGAGTCCACATAACAATTGCTGCATGTATCAGAAACACCACAGGGAAATGTGGAACAGCCTAGAACATCATCCCTACAGTATCATATGGACAACCTGCATTTTTTAAGCATCTGGCAGAATAGCCCCCCATCTCCATATACGGACATGAATCAAACATGCATTTATGATATTATAAAAAAATGAAAATGGTAAAAGAACATGAAACCAAATAACATTTCTAGAAAATAATAGTAAATTCAAGGGGGAATGATCCATAAGAACAATATCACGATGATTCCTAACTTTTATGGCAGTAGTTCCATCTGTTAAATGGAATTAGATTAAACCATATTTCATGGTGATTCTGTAGGCTTCACCTTTAGTAGTTTGCAATGTTTTACCTATTTTATTCTTGTTTAAGTATCATTAACATTTAGTGTGCTTTATAATGAAATCACGGGGAACTATTTGGCTAATCCCTTCACAGCATACAGTACCATAGCTGATTACTAAACTTGAAAAAACTGCATTTCCATGTCATGCACAGTCATCTGCAGTATGTGTTTTTTTAGGTTCAGAAACTCCCTGAGTTGACCGAAACCAGAGAAGGTTTAGTAATGTAGTAGTGGGCAGCCACATTTACTTCCCACCAATACAATACCATTGTCTTCATAACATTGGCTACATGGAAATGGTCAGAAGCAGTCACATGTCTTGAAGTAATTTATTAAAGGGGACCTACCACCAGAACAGCAGGCCCACGCCTGTTTCGGAGCAGTGACCGCACAGGCGCGGGCCTGCTGTTCTGCGCCTGCGCAGACGGCAGGATCGCCGGACGAGGGCGCTCAGCTGCAAGGAGCTGCGCGCCGAAGATTGTGGGTAGGAGGGGTAAAGTGGCTACTGGGACGTGGAGTAGCCGCGCCGTGTAGCCACAGCTGCGGCTACTCCGCGCCCCAGTAGCCGCATAACAAAATTAGCATAAACCTTTTATAAAAGTTCACAAAACAGTGCGGGGACGTGAGGATTAGCCCTTAAAAGGGCTATCCTCACGTCCTTTTGATCCACCTACCACCCGATCTACCTTTATAGGTAGATTTGTGGTGGTAGGTTCCCTTTAAGGTTTGCCATTTGATTTAAAAACTTCAAATCTGTTGTTGGAAATTCCCCTTCGCTATGACAACACAGTAATACCACAAGCTAATATCAAATGGAAGTTGCTTAATTAAATAGAAAACCATGTAGAATTTTTCACTTGTGCTCTCAGTAGCAGGAGACCATCTTTGTGAAGCTGCTATCTAAGATGCGAGGTTAAACCACCTTAGTCCTCATGCACATGACCGTGTACAAAAAATGGGCTGCAAACAGCGGACCATGTGCTCAGTTTCCCTATGTCTATGTCCATTCAAAGTGCCTAGTTGCACCTCTGATTCGGGGAGGAATAGGACCTGCTCTATATTTTGTGGCACGACTGCACATTCATGGTGCGGTGAGACATTGCGGCCTCACATTGTGACCATAACTAATAAAAATCAATGGTGGGCCATGAAATAGCCACAATTTGTGTGGCTAGATAGCAGCCCTATATACGGTTATGTGCAAGAGACCAAAATATTACTAATATACAAGTTTCTCCTCTGTCTCTCCGCTGGTTACCTACCGCACAACAAATTCAGTTTATAACACGAACTATGACATTTAAAGCCGTCCACAACCTGTGCCCTCCATAAATCTCTGAACTAATCGGCTAATACCTTCCCACACCGGATCTTCTTTCCATCCACTCTTCTCGCAACCATCTCTAGGAATTCTCCAGTGCATCTCTAATACTCTGGAATTCTCTATGAAAATGTGTCATACTTTCCAAACCCACCTGAAAACCTATCTATTTATGATTGCCTACAATAACCCCACTGCTCGTTCTCCTTGTGCCTCCGTCTAACCTCCCATACAGATTCTACAAGCGTTCCAAATCTCTTTAGTTTTTGTATATTTTCTGTTTGCATTTGTCCTTGTCTTAAAGTAATGTATGTGAACCTTTTATTCGATGTGCATCACCAAATAATTAATGGAGCTCTATAAATAATAAGAAACGTAAAGAATTGTCTCTATCTCTAGGAGTTTTACAAGAAGCCATTTACAAAAGTATCCACCAGCCCCATTACTTCTAGAAGTACCATGATTGGGCTCTATGCAGAGTTCTATGTGGAGATCTTACCGTATTAAATTTCTTCTTTTTGATACAAAATGAACGTTGAACGATGCTCAGAGATTAGAAAAATATGGTGACAAAGATAACAATGAAATATGTAATGCTCTGCCTCTATAAAAACCCAACCGAGTTATATAATTACATGAATACTCTGAGGTGTCAGCGTTTACTAGAGGAGTACCTTGGTGTTTTGCTAGTTTGTGTCACTAACAAGGCGTGGGCTCCGTGTTTGAAGTTCCAGCAATAACTTGCTAATGTAAATGTGTTAATCCATCCATCTGTAATATTAGCTGAGCGATCAAGGGTGGGACCCAATCAGACCTGCCATGTGAACAACATTCACACAAAACATCTATTCAAGTACCTATCAATTGTATGTGAAGCCTGACCTCAAAAACCACTGAACACTGTCTGACCGATACCAAGCTGCCCACTTGGGCCATTACAGCATAAACAATGGCCCTGGCTACAATGTCCTTACATTGGGTCAGGGATTTAATGATTAATTTGGGTGGGTCCTGAAGAAAGAAATAAAATTGGACTACCACTTGATCATCTGATGTGTTTCTACTTTGTGATCTCTAATGGACAACATGCTGAAGTATGGGTATTTCAGTATTAAAGTTACTTCTGATGTAGCATGGTAGCTCAGTGGTTAGCACTACAGCCTTGCTGCGCTGGGGTCCTGGGTTTAAGTCCCATCCTGCAAAGAGTTTGTGTGGCTTTCCTCCGGGTCCTCTTGTTTCCTCTCACACTCCAAAACATACTAGGTGGGTTGATTAGATTGCGGAGTCCCATGGGGACAGGGACTGATCTGGCAATCTCTGTGCGGCGCTGCGTAATCTTTGTGTGCTATGTAAATAAAGGAATTATTATTACGAAGATGGTCAAGAAATGCACATGATGGCATTCAGGGAATTTATAATGATAAGGCCTCCTGCACACAATGTGGATATAAGGATCTGTTCTAGTCATTATTTCTACAGCTAACATAGATCCTCATTCACTTCTATACGTACATGCTCAAGGCTGTGGATTCCACGAGCCGACTGCCCAAGATGCATAAGATAGAGCAGGATCTATTCCTGTTGTTATTCACATCCAGGGCATTCACTTCATTTGTCATCAGTGGATGAGCATAGTTCACCTGGGAATATCACACAGGATGTAAACAGCGATCCACGGGTGGCCTAACATTAGGAAGTCTTTAGTAACATTATTTGCACATATAGGAGGCACAACACAACTAAACAGGCACATCTGTACTTAGACAGTGGTTACATGATGTCCTTTAATGTGGTTACATGTTGCTCTGCAGTGAGAGTGAAATGTTTAGAGAGGCATTTGTGGTATAACACAGTAAATCTATGTCACATAAACATTAGATTAACATTACATAAAGTTGGACACTAGTGGCAAAATACTACATTTATTTGGCAAGCAATGAAGCGGTGTGAACGGTAACCAAAAGGTTTTCTTCGGCTTCTTCATATTTGCCAAGTCTTAACTAGTGGAGTCCAAATAAGACGTTCCACTCTTTCTACATGGTAGACTAGTGACAATGGGGCATATTTATCAAGGCACGGAGCCCCTGAAATAATCACAAATGCTAGCTTATTGATAGCTCTTGCGACTATTTGCCCCAATCTGTCACCTTCACGTCAGTTGGGCGTGAAGGGAGTCGCGGCCGGCCAAGCACAAGCTCCAGCGTATGATAAATGTCCCCCAATAGGTTCATCAGTCAGCTGAGATTTTTGTAGCTCCATCTAAATTAAGTGAACAAGTCTGAGTTGCAATACCAAGCACAACCACTGCGCTACATATTTCTATAAGTGCGTTTGGTAGGATTTGAAGACACCACCACACTCATGCAGATGCTGCTTTCTCTTAATTTGACAAGTTTTGGGGAACACTAAGACACTTATGTTTACATTTTGGGTAATTAGTGCATAACTTCTCATTTAACATGTCTTTTAATTACCTATGTCAATGTAATGTTTCAATTGGCCGTTGGTGGCAGTGGAGGAGAAATTAGCACTTGCGGCTGAGTTTGATGTATTGAAATGGACTGCACAGAGACAACCCATGTTGAGCCCTTCTAACTAAGAAGAATTATAAAAACAATGGACAAGTCCTTTATTCAGATGGCATAAAAGGTTATTAGACCTTATTATAATGAAAAACAAATTTCAATTATTTCTTTACCTGTCTCCAAATAAATCTGAATAATCCACAGTGAGGCTTATTGGGTCTAGACATCCATAAAGTCCTCTTCCGTGTTTATAAGTCTGCTGGCTTAGGTTCCATAGGATGTCATGAATGCAGCCGGGGAGACTCCCTTCATCACCATTAATCCCATCTTAATCTCAAAATGCTATTGTTAATAGTGCCAAAAACTAATCTGCCAAGCATTTGCATGAAGGAGGTATATTTCTTCATAGGGAAGTATACATTAGGCTTAAGAATACATTATGCCATCCGAACAAGCAATTTATTTGGTAAAGTCAATCTAAAAAACTACAGACAAAATAGGACTTTTTTAATACCCTCTCTCTATTGTGTATTCAATAAGAATGAGTTATGTAGCAGGGGATAATGCAGTCAACCTAAATAACTAATCTAAAGCCCTTGGAGGGACATGATGGGAAACCATCGGTCAATGATGCCAGCCCAGTGCTGCATATACGTCATATAGCTTCAAAACCCTTCCATGTCAAGAAATGCAATAGCTTCTACTACTATTGTGTCCAGTCATCCCGTTGTTTACATTCCTACTGTCAATCATCTAGAGATGCACCCTCAAAGCTGTCTCTTTCATCCCATCATTTGAGTGACTTCACCTCACGGGCGTCAGAAGTCAACCGAATAATTCTGTTACTGAGAAACTAGAATTTGGCATTATTTCCACAGATTGCCTTTACATTGTTTAAGAAAAAATAAAATAATTCTTACATCAGAATCATCTCCGTCATGCCATTAAAATGTCTATAATTACCTGATTATTTTGCTCCAGACATGTAGTGACAGTGAGCAACACAAAGAATAGGCAGTGTGCCATAACCAGCCAACAGTACAAGGTCAATTATCTGCAGAATAAGCAATGCCCGAAAGCTAAATGAGCATTTCTGTCCCCAGTTTACGCTAACCCTGGGGTGCAGTTCTCACATCAGTTGGGATAGAGTAAACCATAACTTCTCGTTCATGGCAGTGTTAGTTCTCAAAGGTGTGACTCAGTTTTGCATCCATCCATTTTATGTTTATATGGAGACAATTTTGACAATGTGGAAGAACCTAGTAAGACAATAAAGAGGTCCACAGTGCAATACACTCCTTGTACAATCAACAAACTTCATCAAATCAAGATTGTCATACCACCAAGATTTCTACTTCTATTATATTGTGAAGAAAGCAGCCTATGTATGCCGGTCGAAATTTGAAGAGTGAATGAAAACTCTGTTTGCTCAACCAATGGTTCATCTTTCTCACCATTTGGACCAAAGACTGTTTCATCTATGTCAATAGGTACAGGAAGCATCTTAAAAATTAAAATTAATAGTCAACTTCCCAGTTTATTACTACTTGGCACCACAAAGTGTCCACCATTAACTTAACTTAAATTTGGTTAAGGGCCCCAATATGATGTTGCCTTGGTCATCTCTCAACAGGAAAGGAAAGAAAGGACACCACTTTTTAGGAACATGTATGTTGACTTGGAGCTCCACGTGTAATTTATGTTAGATTTAATTGGCTACTGGGGAATTTAAAAAAATGGTAAATGAATAATATATGATCAATGTTATATGCTATCAAAGACGCTGTGTTGTGCAAATAAATGGTAGTGATTCAGTAAAAGATTTCAATGGGCTTATACTTCAGCTATATTTTGTACAATAGCTAAATTGTAATCCATCAGAGCCTACGAACAACAAAACCACATATTTTACAAACTCATAAAAGTGTAATTATGACTAATCCTCTTTTTTGCCCTTTTAGAAGTGTATGCAATTAGGGTAATTACAAGGCACGGTCAACCTATATATATGTATGTGGTAATACTATAGAATGCTGAGTGTCATGCAACATTCCACAATGGGCTAGATCATTACTTCCATCTTTTGTATGAAGAGCTCAATACTATAATTCATAGAAGTATTTTTATTACCTAATTAGGTTAGGATAGGTATTCTTTCAACAAAGACGAGATAATCTATGCAATTCTATCCCCAAAGCAATATGCATTAAAAGCTATGGCAAAGCAGCCATATACTCATTTATAGGGCTCTCACAGGTGTTTTTCACGTTTTAAACCCATTTCAACTCGGGCCAACAACTGATTCTGAAAAGGGCAACTAATAACTAGTAAGTCATGTCTACACACCGGTCTATGCTAGAAATGCCCACAAGCCCTTTGGTCTCCTACCAAGAAAGAGCCCTAAAAGATTATATCTGGCTCATTGTAGATTGTGACCCTGTCCAATTTTGGTATTAATCTTCATTATGCAACTGAGCTGAAAAGATTTATATCTCAGTATTTTAGTGTCTATGGCTGATCTGTAGGTTAGATAAAGTCTCAACACTCATCCTCTCTCCCTACTGGAGTCTACACATAGGAACACAATTGTCCACAGCACTGTGTATCCATTATTTCTACCACTAAAGATATGTATCTGCAGTATCAATAGATGACAGTTTTACTGATGGTAGACATGCCCTACTAAGAAGTTCCTGGGGAACCATGGTGCCTAACTCTGTGCTCCTGGGCCTATATGCATAAATCTATGAGAAGAATGGCGCACCATACTCATACTTGGTAGATTGACTCTGACTACTACCTCATCAACTACTTGAGCTATAAATCAGCTATAAGTACAGTACTGCACAAAATAATATAATGATAAGGTTATTACAATATGAATTTTAGTGAACCTTAAGGCTGAAGAGGACAGCAAATTTGAATGCCCAGGTCCTGTTCAAGTCCCGATGTGAGATTTGTAGGGTACGGTCCTCCTATGTAGAACACTTTCTGTAATACACCATGGGTCAGTCTCTATGTTTGAAAAAAAATCTGTTTTATAAATCTGCATCATGTTGATACAAAATATGGCTATATGTATGAGGCCTCAGGATGCTGGAGTAATATTTTCGTCATTAATTTCCCATCGTAAATATTTCTCTGGCTCTTTGCCTGGAGCAAAAGTTATTGTCTGTATATGAAAATCAAGAAGTAATGTCAATACGATACCACGGTACAATTGTTCTATGAATTTCTTCTGTCTGCACATCTGAAATTTCATCCCCATCGAAAGAACGTTCACACAAAGAACTATAGACATTTGTAAACAGTTACATTTCACCCCTGTTTTTGGAAACGACTAGCTGGCCACATTCCGATAAACTGAGGGGAAGTCCCAGTCACTCAGTTACCAAAAGTTTTGTATCCGAGTAAAAATTATCAAAACTTGATATCTGCAGCATTTAGTAATTCCTTTGGTTTTTCAGGTATATCATCTACATAGATATTTTTGGGTGATTCAAAATGAATACAATTTCACAAAATGAAAACTATGGAGCAAATCATATATTCCTATGTTTTAAAAATATGAATTAAAATTGTGTGGATTACTGACCAAAAAAACTGTGTGGTCTGAGAGTTAGTGACTACCTGCACTTGGGCTTCAAACCATGAAGCTGTGGTCTGTTCTTTGTTGCTCATGTGTCATTAGTGTGTGAGGTCCGCTCCCGCGTTGATGACAATAGGAAATAAGCAGTTCGGACACATGAAAACCATAGCAATGTATGTGGGCCCATTGAAATACATGACATTTTTGAGACTTTTCATTGTTTAGCAACATTTCACTGCCCCTTTTGCTACCGTTTCTCAAGTACACCCTGGTTTTCACTGTGTGCAGTTTGCCTTATATATCTTTGTTTTACAGATGTTACGTGCAACATTTGCCTTATGTATAATTTTTTTCTCTATTTTTGCACATTTTTAGGTGCAAATCTGCTCCAGATCCATGTCAGGTGCAGAGGAAGGATTGTGTGCATCATTGAAGTACACCTGTACAGCTACAAGCCACACAAGGGCAATATACCGCGTATGGCAGGATACAACATGATTTTTTCCCCTTGTAAATTGTAAATATTTCACATGCTTTAAATGTGTCAAATTTTGCAAACCTGCTGGAAATTGAAAGTTTGGGCTGCACTTTTTTAAAATTTAGACATTTTTGCATGTTTTGGTTACTTCGGTAACTAAACTAACTAAAAATGCAGCTTAATCATTTGTTTTGTGTCCCAATTCCATGTGTTTATATAAGTTTAGATTTTTTAGTTTTAATCAATTTCATGGTACAGTACAGTCACAGAGGCGTCTGCAATGCTTTTTCTGCCAAACGCATGGTAACATGTACAGCGCATGTGTTTCTTCAATGTGTTTAAAAAACCATTGTAAGCGCCACATGTATGTGAACACACCCTCAAATGTTGTCATCACCTTGGGGTGTAGCTAGAGTGCTTAAAAATGCAGTCCGCAGGCTCATGTGCACATGTCCAAAATGTATAGTAGTTCTCCACTCCTGTACCTAACTTCTCCTCACATGGCCTGTGTCCATGTAGATTTGAGATATTTGCTACAAAACGGCTCAAAAAAACACCAAAAGTCGCACCTGCCAGAACAGGAAAAGCTAAACACAAGAAAAAGACATTACCACTCACAAGGCACAAACAGGGTTGGCAAACTGGGCATTTACCCAGGGCACCATGTCCTACATGTGTACATCTGTGGGCAGAGGATGTATTGCTCCTTTAATACCCCTTGGTTGAATGCCCTGGCGAAGATGCTTGTCCTCTATCTCCTGTCTATATATCTATTATCTTTCTGCCTAGTTATCTATCTCCCATAATTTCCTATCTTTATATCTGTCTATCTAACCATTAATCTATCCAGCTTTTTGTCTATCTATCTACCTATCTATCTATATCCTATCTGTTATCTATCCACCATTCAATTGACTTCTATCTCTCTCATATCTATATTTATCTTCTTTCATCTATTTAGCTATCTGTATATAATCTACTTTATATTTCTGCATCTATAAATCTACACCATCATTCAAATTTATCATCTGTCTATATCCTATAACATTCTCCTACAGTCCCATATTACAGATTGTGTTACCATATTACCACTGTTACCACTGTGTGTAACTACAAAGCGTTATCATTGTGCAGGTCTAAAGGAGCCTCTTTCTGACTGTGAATGCTAATTAAAAAGTTTTAATTTGGGGCCCCACTTTTGGTTTTGCCCAGGGCCTGACTTTATCTAAAACGACAAAAAAGACCTACCAAAAGTCTCAATTATTAAAACAAAATTTTTGTTGCACTAAAAAGTTGCAAAAAACCCCAATGTTTTTTTTTGCCACTTTATGATACCAAAAATAATGTAAAATCTCTCCTATTAAGGGCTCTTTCACATTGACGCTTTTAATTCAGTTTTATCTCTGAAAAGAAACTGACCGTTTAACATCACTTTGAAAATATCACACCTGGTTTTTCAGCCGCATCAGTGAAAAAAAAAACAGATGTTTCATGTTTCAGATGTTGTGGAACTATAGACTTCAAGTTCCTTCTGTGATCCACATTCTTGAAAAAAATAGGACGTTTCCTCATTTTTTCTACGGACAACGGATAAGTAGTGAAAATACATGCCAATGTGAAAACACCCATAAAAATCAATGGCTTTGTGAGGCATCTGTCTAAATCACTGAACCACGGACATGAAATGAATGGCCTGGTGCAAGTGTTGTGTGGTCATTATACCATGGGGCTTATTTACTAAGGGTCCGCGGAACACGCTTTCGTCGGATTTTGGAAATTTTCGAGATTTGCGGCGCTGTGACATCTATTTAGAAGGGTATTGTATTGCACGCAATCGGATTTTGGTGCAGCGGAGCCGGCTTTAATGCACCAGAAATCAGGGGACGGGCTGTCGAATGATCCGACTGATTTGGACTAAGCATGGGATTTAAAATTCAAATTGTGTCGCAACTAATGCACTTACATACATCGCAAATAAGATGGTGAACTCCGGCGGACCTGAGCAGGGAAGCGACAGATGCAGGAAATCGGGGGCACAATCTTTATGAAACGCGGCATCTGTGCATTGTCTTCGGGCAATGCACTTCAGGTGAACTCCATCGGCCGGGTAAGAAAATGAGCCCCCATGTGTTAAAAGCAATAGGTGGTAATTTTAATAGAAACATGAAAGTTGCATATATAACACTATTAAAAATTAACCCCAATGGAGCTCTACATTCCATGACCATTTCCGGTCCTCAATATATGGAACTTTTCTAGATGAATGAAACGTTAGTTTTCATATGTGGGTTTAATGAAACACAGATTTTTAGGATGATCAGTACAAAAAAGAAGAAAGAGCTGGTCAGTTTCTAGCACCTGATCTTCGATTTATGATTAGATTACAATGTTATAATGTTATGCATTTTTGGTGTATTTTGTGTTGTCTCTTTATGGACCACGCTAATGTTCTTTGAAATTACTAAATTACTTCCTCCATAGAACTACAAAGGAAGGTTAATCATCTTTATAAGCCCAATAATGCAGGGTGTCATTTATTAATCATTGTATTCAATAATGGATTCATTATTTAACATGTTTCACACATTACTCTTCAGTTTATGAAGATTTCGAGTTATAGCTACCATCAAAATCCAGCATGATAAACCAGGGACACTTACTCATAGATTCAGGCACCACGACTGCGGTAATCTTCTTATACTTGTTATACATGGCCTCTTTCCTTCTAAGATCAAGTTAAAAAATATAATGACCCTGAGCAGTGACCTTAGCCCCTCTGTGATTTGACTTTACAGACTGCTACACTGTCTCACCCTCCCACTTGCTTCCTCAGCACTGATACGACAGTACAAGGTCTGAGGAAGTGGGGGGGGGGAGTGAGACAGTGTAACAACCTGTAAAGAAAGCTCACAGAGAGGCTAGAATAGTCCTTCAGGCAATCATAAGCATAATTGTAAAAGTTGATTTTGATAGTAGATTATTTTTAAAGATGTTATTTACATGTGGATAGTATTTGAGTTAACCTACCTGCAGACAGATTAGTATCTGTAATATTTGTTTTTTCAAAAATATTTTTGATAATGATCCTTTTTCCTAAAAAATTTTTATTTATCCTTTAGTTAGATACACTTAGAGTACATTTACATGACTGTATGGCGAATGTATGTACGGTGTGGTCCAGCACGTCGTCTTCCATCCCCACTGAGTTGGTATTCACAAGCTAATCGGTGACCACACGTTGACAACTATCACCTGTTACAGTCTAGTACAGGCCAAAACCACAGACTGTAACATGTGCGTGATGGCGCTGTCAAGGCTGGCAGTGATGGGACACACCACGCTGGACCATAAAGCAGGATGGAGATAATTAGTCATTACTTATGTTTACACCACGACCAGTACTAAGGAAATTTTAGATCCATTTTAAGTACAGATCTCTGCTACAACCGATCACTGGCCTTACTGATCGACAAACCGCTGGCTGCTGTTTGTGTATCACTCAACTCGGAAGTTTCTGAATGTCTGCAGAGGTGGCAAAAGCTACTGCGACTAGTTGGCTGGATATAGATTGTTGTTTTTTAACTTATTTAGCGCAATGCTGCAGCTTAAGATATCAATCGGCAAGAGCTTTAGGTAGATTGTCTGGCCTCTTAACTATTTTGAAACCTGCATTGATAAGCATTTGCTGCATTCTCTGGGCACCAGCCCATACAGTGGACAGAGCCAAAAGACCGACATTTTATCCAGTGTTTGGCAATTATACTGTGGGCTGTACCGTCTGCATCCAGCTCTAGCCCCTATATAGGTTCCAGTGTTGGGAGGGAGTTGGAGTGAAAACCAATGATCTATCTTGTGTCTGAATCATTATTTGAAATGGATACGGGAGTAGACAACTCTGGTTAGGCATGTTATGCAATGTGTTTGATGAAAGTGTTAGTGTGTTAGTGAAAACCTCGAGTCAAAACCTTTCAGCAAAAATATCTTTTAGAGATAGAGAATGAGGGGAAACATCTAAAATCTTAGTAAAATATGTGTATGTGCTCTACGCCTCAGAAACATCTAATGTGCTGTACGTATATTACTAAAGCCAATGTACTCTTGAGCCCGTCAAATGTCCTCTCTGGTATTGTAAAGCCAGGGAGTTCATTGATTGTCATTGATCAGTGATCTCTAGCATCAACTTAGTACTTAAACATCCCTAAAATTATAGAATAAAGCCCTGGTGATATACTATCCATTGAATGTTCTTTAACCCAAATGTCCTAAGTAACAGTAGTGGTCCTTGGAGCTCACATGTTTTTTCTTAAAATAGTGATGTAACATTCATGTGATCATAGTTTGGTTTGAAACGAAAATGCAGAATGCAAATGAAGGAAGCACCAGAACCAGGAAGTGGTACCTGAGCCTAAGATTTAGTAGAGTTTCAAGGAAGACTAAAAAAGGATGTGGAGGAGATGTCCTTGATATATGACATCTACCTGAAGAGAGTGAACCTATAGTAGACCTGAATCACAATGATCAAGAACCATGTTACCAGTCACTATTTTAGTTCTTCTACAGGACAAAATCAGTGCCCATTAGTCCTGCTGTTAAATCTTAAAATCTTAAAAATTTCTTAAATCTTAAAATTTCTAGTCGAATAGCTGGAATGCAACTGAAATACATCATATTGCAAATAAAGTAAAGGTATTATTATGTTAAAAACAATGTTGAAGCCCCCCCAAGTCTCTTAGTGGAAATAATGAATCCCTACTAATCCTGCTATTAACTCTTAACACACAAACTAACAACTATTCTAGAAACTGTAACAGTGGTCATATTGGTTGTAACCCAACAAAGTCATCCAGAATATTTTATTCCAGAATAATTTGTCCACGAATATTTTTTCAACGACTTTACAACTATGGTCAATATCAATTACATAATCTAAAAAATAAATATAAAATATATTAAATGGAATATTAAAATTCCATTGTAACTATAGGAAATCTGTACTTAGGATCATACAACCAGAAGATGATACACCTGATGGAACTCATGGATTATGGAATAGGTTTTCTCAGGTAAGATGAAAGGATGAGAGAAGAGAGACAGGCTGTAATAGAAGCACTTCACATCTTAAGGGATTAACCAATGTAAGGGAGTGAAAAATACGTCATCTAGGGCATAGTGAGGAAATACAACAAGACATGACAGCAGGAGATGTCAAGGAGGTATGTCCCAAGGAGAAACTATATAAAACTATACAATCTTCAGAAAATAGAAAGACTTCCATTTTCCATTCCTCTCTTCTCCTGTAGAGAAGAATGAAAAAGACTTGGTGCCAACATATGGTCATCATTACCATTTGAACATAGGATGTGTCACCTGTGACCTAGACACCTGAATACCTGGTAATAGTGACACATGACCTCTACTGTATCCTTGTAAGCCAAGCCTTACTTACTGTGGAATGGAACCATAATATTAGTAAATGCAATGTCAAGGAGGCCCACTGATCCAGTCAAGCTCCAAGAACATATATATAGACTTATAGACATTATCGACTTCTTGCATCTTCTACTGTACCTGGGATTGAAGTTCTGCAATGGTCTTCTCATATGCACTGTAGTCTCTTTTCTTGGTCTGTGTCCGATTTTTATGCCACTCTTGGATTTTATTCTCTAGATCAGCATTAGTCTCCTCCAGAGATCTCACCTTCTCCAGGTATGAAGCAAGACGGTCATTTAATTTCTTCATGGTGTCCTTGCCATTGTTGGACACAAAACGTTCACCATAATCCTTGGTGTAGTTATAGTTACCAGATGAAACTGAGCTGGATCTGGATACTGAGACTTGACTTCCTCCACCAACATTGTATAGTGAGGAGCTGTAGGACCCACCTAAGCCTCCATTCACTGCAGGGGATGATGATAGAAAGCTGCTTGTATAGTGGCTCATGATCACATCTGCTGAGGACCTTTAACAACCATCAACTCTCATCAGCACGGCTGTTCTGTAGCAGAGGAGTATCTTTGCTAGTGTACTTTATGTCTCTCAGAGTGGGAGTTGCCTAGCGAGGCACATAGGGTTGTGTCATCTCATTAAGTACGGTTCCCATTGCTCAATCCTGCACCTTGGTGTTATTATTTTGAATAACAACTTGCTCCTTCTTTTTTTTTTTTTAACCCTCATTCATATTATACCAACAAGGTGTGTCAGAGGTGGTGGCTAATCTGCAAGAGTACAGTATCCTCACAACCGAGGACTATGAGAAATCTACCACAAATAACTCGCTGCAGCTCTCCAGACTCTAGAGTATAATTACACTGTCTAAAGGTGTTAACTCCTTCTTTACTAGAACTAGTATTCCTTGCGGAAACACAGATAGACTATTTACTGTGTAAGGTTATATAGAAGGGGTGGAAAAAGCTTAAAGAATAGTAATAAAAGAAGAAATAAACAGTATTCACCTCTTCTTTCACTAGCGATAATGTTGACTTGTTCTTCTCAGTATTTGTTTACAAGTAGACAGCATGTGGTGCTCAGTCATGGCACATGATAAAAGTTGACCTTAAGAAGCTCTACAAGATATCAAGTGTTGTCCTAACATCAGATTAATGGGTGGGTCTGACACCCCCACAATCAGCTGTTAGAAGAGAATGCAGTGTTTTGACAAGTACAATCTAGTATTGTATAGTGGCTGTACTTGGTGTTGCTGCTCAGCCACATTTACTTGAATGGAATGGAGCTGAAATCAAGTAATCTGACTGATAGAAGTGATATCAAAGTGTTGTCCTAACATCCTAACATCTGAGATCCCCATGATCAGCTGCTATTGGCAAACGTATTGGCAAGCAACATGCAAGTAATGTATAGCAGCGGTACCTGGTGTTGCAGATTAGTCCAAATTACTTAAACGGAGAGGAACAGAAAGTAAATCAAGTGGAAGTGACATCAAAGTCCTGTATAGCGAAAGCCAAGCTCACTGGATATCAAGCAGCTGATACGTGGAGGGACCAAATATCAGACCCCACTATTTTGATTTTAATGACCTAAACTAAGAAAAGGTAATTAAAAAATAAGTTGTGGAATACTCCTAAAACACTCCTAAAGGAGTTAACTTAACCCGGATAATGGCTCTTTTCCATCTGGCCCGAGCCTCTGTTTATGTAAGCTTCCCTTGGCTAACATAGAGTGTATAAGTAGGATGGCAACGGAAAAATGTTGTCCCTTTTATTCATTATTCTCCATAAACGTATTTGCATGGTAGATGCTCATAGGAGACTTGATTGTTTACTGAACATAAAGCTTTTACTGATACATTTTCTTTTATTGATTCCTACAGGGCACCATACAGCAACGTACATTTTGAGCAGTCTGTCATGATGGATTGTTGCATACTGAGCTTTACTGGGTTTACCAAAGAGAAGTTTTGTTGGGTCTACTGTATCTTTTCCATATATATATATATATATATATATATATATATATATATATATATATACTATAAATTTCTGAATTAACCCCTTAAGCATACGATTAAGCTGAAGACATCATACTAAAGACACAGATAGGTTGAAGACAGTGGGGGGCATTTATTGGGGCTTCTATTCCAGAGAACTGATTGAGAAGCCTGAAATAATCACAATTGCTAGAAACCACCTGAAACTGTGATTTTTTTCCATTTCACACCATTTGCACTTCAATGGGGGAATGGCCAATAAGGAAGTGCACTGAACGGTCACTAATTAATGCACAATTCTCTGGGGTACATATTGGCATAGAAATATTTGTTGGGTAGTCCAGCCGCCGGGTACATCAATAAGCTGGAGCCTCTAGATGTATCTGGAGGTGCGGCCGTGGGATGATGGATACTTTGTCATTCTCCCGTGCAGCATTTTCTGTGTATGATTAATGTATCACAGCAGGTATGGTTGGAAAAAGACGCAGATACATGAAGTCAAACTTATAAGACACGTAATGCAGTGACCTAACTGATTTTTATTTATTTTACCCAGATATGTAAAGTTTCACTGCCAATATGGGTGACATTTGAAATTGACATCTAATAAAAAGGTGCCTGTACATGGTGGGATCTGGCAGCTCCTGTTCTTTCACTCTCTATGTGACATAAAAGGCACACGGCTAGGCTGATCTAACTACAGATGGCCCTACAGATATATATTATATAATATTATCTGATGCTATGTCACCTTTAAGGTCCAACAAAACCAGAACTATAAATGCCCAATTATTATTAATATTATTAATCCAACAACACTACAAAAAAAGTTATACCTGCTACATATTATTAACACTACTTAACCTGTGCAATTGTGTTTTTGATGTTAAAGGAAATCTACCATTTGCTTTTATGCATTATGAGCCAAACATACCTTGAGAATGCTGAACTACCCTAATGCAGACACATATCTTGATTAATCTATGAATTGAGTGGTTTTGCTAAAAAAACTGGTATAAAATGATGATAATGAGGCTCTGTCACTTGGCGCTTCTCCTCTTACCCTAGCTATGCGCCGCTTAAGAGAACATTGTAATCACTGTGTTGTCCCCGATAGGCAGAAGTAAGCAGTGTATGACTCATCCAACTCAGGTTGATTAGTCCTGTCTGGACAGTTCAGGAATCTCCATGTTATGTATTTATGTACAGCAGCCAGTCTGCACCCAGCTTTTCCAAGGCCCTGAATTTTATAATGTTTTTGAGCAAAACCACTGGGTTCAGTGATTAAAAAAAGATATGTTTCTGCATCAGTGTAGCTAAAGCATCTCAAGGTATGTTTGCTTCACAATGCATAAAAAAAAATGTTACAAAAATTATAATAATCCTAAATGGGTGGACACAGCCCTGTGGCTGCTGTCAATACTTCCTCCATGGTGTGCGGTATTATACTATTCCATCGGGGCAACCTGTGCAGCCACACAGTGGTCCATTAGATAAAGATCCCCCTGTCACCCTAAAGCCACTTTCTAATGTCTGATGAATTCCATGGTCAATGTGCTAATAGATTGTAAGAGTGATATAAAGCAAATAAAATGAGTGAGCCAAAATGATGAAAAACATATTTTCAAAACATTATGATGAAGCATGTCACTATGAAAAGGGTACAGTTTTGTGGCTACTGTACATGTGCATTATTAGGGCTGATTCTTGTCTGTGCTGAGAATCAACCTAAATCTGCTTTATTGTTGTTACTGATCCATTCACTTCAATGGATGAAGCAGGCTGTGAAAATGCAACCTCAGACCACGTTAGACTGGAAATTACGGCCACATGGCCTTAAAGGGATATGTTTAAGGGAACCTACTGCTACGGATCTGCCTATTAAGGTAGATCCAGTGGTAGGTGCAACTAACATCTACAGCTACTCCACGACCCAGTAGCCTCTTTGATCCCCCTATCCAGATATCTTCAGAGCACAGCCCCTCCACGAAGCTGGAGTTCTGTGCACAGCTCCTCGTAGCTGCGCGCTGAAGATAGATGGGTAGGAGGATCAAAGAGGCTACTGGGTTGTGGAGTAGCCAGGTGCTTAACGCCCTAGTGGCCTCTTTAGAAAATTTGCATAGTACCCCAATTAAAGATTAAAAGAGATAAGCCCTAAAAAGGGATATCCTTTAGAGATGAGCGAGCATACTCGTCCGAGCTTGATGCTTGTTTGAGTATTTCACCAACTTGAGAAAATGGCATCTCTGGGTGTTTACATTTTTGGCGGCCAGAAACAGAGCCAATCACAAGCCAGGAGACTCTGCAGTACACCCATCATCACGTGGTACACTTACATGTCAATAGCAGTGGTTGGCTGGCTTGATCAGGTGACCCTGGAATAGACTAGCCCCTGCCCGCGCTGCTCGGATCATTCTCTGTTTGGATGCCGCTAGGGAGAGAGCTGCTGCTGGTTAGGGATAGTGTTAGGGTATTCTATTAGATTACTGTTAGGCAGGAGTGATTCTACAAGAACCCAACAGCCCTTGTTAGGGCTACATTAGCATTTTTCAAAAGTTAAAGTGACCGTCACAGCACAAAATCCTTTTGTGTGCTGTCGGTGGTGCAAATGCAATTTCATCTAGCTTAGTCTGCCTGCTACTGTTTAGAAAGCTAGTCTCCAGAAGTCCCAATCCACATTCTCTTTGCCGGTGAAGCGTACTGTACATCACGTGTGGCGTAATCTAATATGTTGTTTTGTTCACATTAGTGTCCTCACCATGCTGTTGCCCATAATTTTGGCATAATGGTGCGATTAAGCAGCCTCAGAGGCATCCATGCATGCTGCCCCTGCTGTTTCCTGTCCATTTCCATGGTGTTTCCATCATTTTCTGAGGTTTCCAGGTTTTTGGCCAAGCTTCCCTGTGCAGAGCCTTGGTCCCCTTGAAAAATGCTCGAGTCTCTCATTGACTTCAATGGGGTTCGTTATTCGAAACGAGCACTCAAGCATTGGAAAAAGTTCGACTCGAGTAATGAGCACTCGAGCATTTTAGTGCTCGCTCATCTCTAATATCCTTACATACGTTAGATGCACCTACCACCAGATCTACCTTAATGGGTAGATCCGTGGGGGTAGGTTTCCTTTAAAAAGCTTTAAAATGGGAAACTGAGTTAATAAGAGGCCTAGCTTGTTCCTATTGAGACAATCTCATTTACTTCAGTAGATACAGGTGCAATACACTTTTTTACATACACAGGAGGTCATTACATTCTTGAAATAGGAAATTATATTTTGCTGTAAGAATAGTCGCACTTGAGAATGAATATAAATCGGTGGGTTTTTCTGATCAATGTAAATTATCATATTACTTTGAGAGGTCAGAAAGAACACAATATAATAAGATACAATAGATTTTTAAAAACTGTTTACTTTTTTAATCTATATGAGTTATAGGATAATTACTATTTAGATCAGGTGATTAAACTGTGACTTTTTTATTATTTCCTGATGTTCAGTGTATAAGAATTTATGATAGAAAACTTCATCTTGTTTGAGCAGATCACACGTGCTACGTATAAAACTTGCCAAGTGTCAGTCATATTTTATGACAAATCGTATCATGAGATATTTTGCTGTGTACAACATGCATCTTGTGTATCATCACAGTGGTCCATTTGACATGTGGTTTGTAGTTAGGGTCAGAATAAGACTTCCATGTGCCTACATCAAAATTGTGGGCTCAAGTCTAGTTTTTTCATGGTTTGCCATTTACTGCACTACATAGGATACCAGGACCAAGCTTCTGGGCAGAGGAGGAGGGGTCCTTTTTGTTGACTTTCAGTTCTGTATTTGAAGGACCTTCAAAGTTCCTGGAAAGGCTCTTCCATACATATGTGCTTATACAGATGACATGTATGAGGATTTCAGTACTGGAGGCCCCACTATTATCTTTACAGGGTAGTATCAAACTTGTTGAGCGGCTTGAGAAGTCATGCGCCCCCTAGAAGCCTTGTGCCCACTTCTAGAAATAGTCCTACAACAATACACACATCCAAACGCTTACTTATTGCTTTCTATCAATCAACAACATCTGCTGTTTTGTAGTGCAATTCTGCATCTCATTTTAATTATTAAATTAACAGTATACATTAAAATATGTTTTCAATAGCTTACCTACTGCTTGCTTGTCTGCGGTATTGGTGTGGTTGCCTCTTGTTGACCTAATAATTGCATGACTGCCTGGTGCTCTCAAAGTGACCAACCCAGGTCAGCGTTACCTGTGACTTATGTAATGATAAGATAAGATAATCCTTTATTAGTCCCACAGTGTGGCCTGTTTAACCTTTAACAGGGTCTTTTATACATGTCTCTGTTATAGTGAATACTATATATACTCAAGTAGAAAGCCAAGGCACCTTATTTTTCCCCAAAAAACTGGGAAAACTTATTGACTTTAGTGTAAGCCTAGGGTATAAAATGTATTGGTCACAGCCTGTCCCAGTAATGAAATGCCCAGCAGCCTTCCCTCACTAGTAAAAATGCCCAGCAGACTCCTCTCATTAAAGAAATAACCAGCAGCCTTCCCTCACTAATTAATGCCCAGCAGACTCTCCTCACTGGTGAAATACCCAGAAGCCGTCCCTCACAAATGAAATTACCAGCAGACTTTCCTCACTAGTAAAATGCCCAACAGTCTACCCTCACTAATGAAATGCCCCAATACAGCTGTCATCCAGTAATAAAATGCCCCATGCAGCACCTCGATTAAAAAAAAGGCCAGGACATATTCGGATTCAATAGGCTTCACATCTTCATGTGTATGAGCAGGAAGCTGCCAGAAGAGGAGCTGACAGGGAGAAGTGGAGCTGTCGGGAGCGACAGAGGGTGAGTATATGAGTTTATTTTTTTTTCATATACTTGTGTATAAGCCAAGTGGGGCTATTTCAGTACAAATATTGTGCTGAAAAACTCGGCTTATATATGAGTATATGTGGAAGCTGAAAAGATTTCAAATAGTGAATGAAGATAAAGTCTCCTGTTACCATTTAGGTGACTTTTTATTTACCAAAAAAAGATCTAAACACCTAAGATAAACAATTCTAAAAAAACAACAACATGTAAACATGGCCCTGTGTTTTATTTGTGTACAAAACGGCAGCTCCATAGAGGTCCTTAGTCCTTGGTCCTTAGTCCATCAGTGCTTGACATGGAGCTCTGGATTGCTCTGGACATTAAATACGTATGTTTTCTGATGTTATTTCTGGGTTCTAGGAGCACAAATTTAGTAGAGTAGAAGATGCAAGTGAACAATACTGCCTGCACAGTGTTTTTATTTCACTGGCACTAAGTATTTGCTAGTGCTCTGGTTTCTTCACACAAAAAGTCTATTTACTTTGTACAGTAATTGAATAGGAAGCTTGTATTGAGTAGGGGTCCACCTGAACGTATACGTTCATCATACTGTTATTTAATAGGTTAAATGTGTAAAACACATTGTGCTGTGTATGAAGAGTCTAAAGAAAAGACACGCATAGCTGGATACAAATACATACACAGGATGTTTGTAAGCCACAAGACGTACCATAGTAAAGAATTTACCTTTAGGGCAAGATTGGTAGAAGAAACAGGGGAACACTGTTGGAAAGAAGTTGCTTGTGCTCGCAGGGAAAATGGAGTGACGTGCCTTTATTCTTAAATATACAACATAGTTTTCAACATTGCCATGTCTTTTTATATACTGTAGGGCACATTTACTAAGGATTTTGTGCTGGTTTTCTGACGGCACTTTCTTTTAGGTGAAACCGGCTTGCACAAGTATTTAAGAAGTGTCTGCACCACTATTGTATATATATGCTGTATATATATATATATATATATATATATATATATATATATATATATATACACTCACCGCCCACTTTATTAGGTACACCATGCTAGTAACGGGTTGGACATCCTTTTGCCTTCAGAACTGCCTCAATTCTTCGTGGCATAGATTCAACAAGGTGCTGGAAGCATTCCTCAGAGATTTTGGTCCATATTGACATGATGGCATCACACAGCTGCCACAGATTTGTCGGCTGCACATCCATGATGCGAATCTCCCGTTCCACCACATCCCAAAGATGCTCTATTGGATTGAGATCTGGTGACTGTGGAGGCCATTTGAGTCCAGTGACCTCATTGTCATGTTCAAGAAACCAGACTGAGATGATTCCAGCTTTATGACATGGCGCATTATCCTGCTGAAAGTATCCATCAGATGTTGGGTACATTGTGGTCATAAAGGGATGGACATGGTCAGCAACAATACTCAGGTAGGCTGTGGCGTTGCAATGATGCTCAATTGGTACCAAAGGGCCCAAAGAGTGCCAAGAAAATATTCCCCACACCATGACACCACCACCACCAGCCTGAACCGTTGATACAAGGCAGGATGGATCCATGCTGTCATGTTATTGACGCCAAATTCTGACCCTACCATCCGAATGTCGCAGCAGAAATCGAGACTCATCAGACCAGGCAACGTTTTTCCAATCTTGTACTGTCCAATTTCGATGGGCTTGTGCAAATTGTAGCCTCAGTTTCCTGTTCTTAGCTAAAAGGAGTGGCACCCGGTGTGGTCTTCTGCTGCTGTAGCCCATCTGCCTCAAAGTTTGACGTACTATGCATTCAGAGATGCTCTTCTGCCTACCTTGGTTGTAACGGGTGGTGATTTGAGTCACTGTTGCCTTTCTATCAGCTTGAACCAGTCTGCCCATTCTCCTCTGACCTCTGGCATCAACAAGGCATTTCCGCCCACAGAACTGCCGCTCATTGGATGTTTTTTCTTTTTCGGACCATTGTCTGTAAACCCTAGAGATGGTTGTGCGTGAAAATCCCAGTAGATCAGCAGTTTCTGAAATACTCAGACCAGCCCTTTTGGGGCCACGTTAATAGGCACTCAAATCACCTTTCTTCCCCATACTGATGCTCAGTTTTAACTGCAGGAGATTGTCTTGACCATGTCTACTTGCCTAAATGCACGGAGTTGCCGCCATGTGATTGGCTGATTAGAAATTAAGTGTTAACGAGCAGTTGGACAGGTGTACCTAATAAAGTGGCCGGCTATATATATATATATATATATAGCCGGATTATCATTCTGTGGATGACCCACAAAATTTCCCAGTCAGGGGCCCAAACTTCCTAGTGTCGGCTGACCTGATGAGATCACTTACCCTTTAATGTCAGAAGTAGTGGTAAGTCAGCATATAGTCAAGTTACAGAGGCTATAGAGACATATGCAGCTGTAAGGGGTAAAGTACTCTCCATTAACTCTATCCCCACTAAATTCAAAGAGGATGTCACTGGATATGACTAGAGCCAGAAAGTAGGCATGTGGAGACTTATAGCCATTGACACTCCACTAGGGGATTCTGGGATAATATGCAAATAAGATGGGATAAGGAAAACCACGCCTCTTTCAGTTACCTTCAGTACAGTGTAGGGAACCACATCGAAACAGCGCTGTCTACAGTTGGGAATCTGTTCCCTCTAGAATAGATAGACTGGTTTGGTTTTTAATCCCATATCATGTCATAAGGCTTCCTGAAAGTCATGCTTAGTTTAATGGGAGCTGCCTTACAAGGTGGGTAAAAGAGGCAAACTTATTTACATATTTTCACTGAATATGACTGGACCATAATCACTTCTCACTGTATACAGCTGGTATACCTACAATATTAAAGAGGTGTCCAATATACATGACGCTAAGTTGCTTTATATTATGTTAAATAAGCAAAGGCACCATACTCTACTTTAAAGAGCATCTACCACCAGGATAAAGGATTGTAAATCAAGTAGACCGGCATACTGGTGTGTGCCCCCTGTGGTAGGATCTGCTCTTCTTTTAGATTCTTATGATTTTTACAAAAAAGGTTTTTAAAACTATGCAAATGAGCCGAGGGACTCTGGGCTCCATAGGTGTTAATGGGACCTGGAGCCCCTCAGACTCAATTGCATAATTTTTAAAGCCTATTTTTCTTGAAAACAAGGGCATAGGAGGCTTAAAGAAGAGCGGATCCTGCCAGAGTGGGCACACATCAGTATGTCATTGTGCTTGGTTTATAATGATTGATCCTGAGGGTAGATGTCCTTTAAGGACCAGCGGTGCTCTATGTAGGATTCTTGGTTCATAATTTGTACTGTAGTGACGCACACTAAATACTAGCATATAGTGTTTTCTATTTCACCATATAAAGATTTATTGCTTCCAGTGCAACATTCACCACAAAAGTCTTTTTATATAGATATAATGGTAGACAGATCACATTGCAGTAACTGTTTGGCCATCCATGACCTTTATGAGACTCAACCTGTTAGTGCTTTGCAATGTTAGGTATGTAATGAAGCGGACACCATCAAGACCAAGAAGAGAGTTGGGACAGGCCGCACTGCAGCACACCGAAAGGCAGAGACTGGTATTAGGGTAGCCCTCAAAATGCAAGTCTACCCTGCATAAACATATGGTTGCCCTGGCCAACAAGTTTATAATGATAATCTTTATATAGGGGCAAATCCATAGCGCTTTACAGATTCTGACAAAAGAGCTTACAGTCTATGAGGATGTGGGGGTGACACAAGAGCTTACCATCTATGAGGATGAGGGGGTGACACAAGAGCTTACAGTCTATGAGGATGTGGGGGTGACATAAGAGCTTACCATCTATGAGGATGAGGGGGTGACACAAGAGCTTACAGTCTATGAGGATGAGGGGATGACACAAGAGCTTAGAGTCTATGAGGATGAGGGGGTGACACAAGAGCTTACAGTTTATGAGGATGACGGGGTGACACAAGAGCTTACAGTCTATGGGGATGAGGGGGTGACACAAGAGCTTACAGTCTATGGGGATGAGGGGGTGACACAAGAGCTTAAAGTCTATGAGGATGAGGGGTGACACAAGAGCTTACAGTCTATGAGGAGAGTGACACAAGAGCTTACAGTCTATGAGGATGAGAGGGTAACACAAGAGCTTACTGTCTATGAGGATGAGGGGTGACACAAGAGCTTACAGTCTATGAGGATGAGAGGGTAACACAAGAGCTTACTGTCTATGAGGATGGGGGGTGACACAAGAGCTTACAGTCTATGAGGATGTGGGGGTGACACAAGAGCTTACAGTCTATGAGGATGTGGGGGTGACACAAGAGCTTACAGTCTATGGGGATGAGGAGGTGACACAAGAGCTTATAGTCTATGAGGGTGAGGGGGTGACACAAGAGCTTACAGTCTATGGGGATGAGGGGATGACACAAGAGCTTACAGTCTATGAGGATGAGGGGTGACACAAGAGCTTACAGTCTATGAGGATGAGGGGGTGACACAAGAGCTTACAGTCTATGAGGATGAGGGGGTGACACAAGAGCTTATAGTCTATGAGGATGAGGGGGTGACAGCCATGTTTAAAAGGGAATGGAATAAAATAATTTAATAAAGAAAAATGCTGCAGCTTAAACCAGTCACCAGCCGCCATCTTATATACAAAGTCCAAAGTCAATGGGACTGCAGAGAGTTGACTGGAGCTTGGTCCCTGGCATTTTCCTGTTAACAGACAGGGGGATTAGCCACAATTGGTTAAGAAAGAGAAAGTTGAAGTTTCATGCAGTTAACGAGTGTGATAGACCTGCCTAAATAAATGGGTTTTAAGAGGACGTCAGCAAACACAAGTATTATAGTATATGTCTTTATAGGAGCAGACAAATCAATAACTGTTCTACTTTTCCAATTCTGTGTAGATCAGGTTCTGCCTGTTTTCCTAGAACTAATGGGAACACAATTATATGTTTTGCACACACACATTCTGTATCATAGGTCATTTATTATGGGAAAACTGAGGACCTTTGTCACCTATTACAGGAATTCTGCTGATCTATAGTGGAAGCTAGTGATACATCCTAGTACATCCCTGTCTTATAGTGTGACAGCGTATAGCTAGAATATACCATCCAGTGTGGAGACTAAAAAGCAACCCTGGCACACAAACCTTACCAGCACATATATAATCTTGTCGGCCCACATAAAATAGTGTTGTGAAATAATGTACTCACTGCACTATTATGCTGGTTACTATATTAAATTGAAATGGGTCTTAGGGCTTATCTAGACAAATTTATACACATAGGTGTGCATGTTAAAACATCATTGCAGAACAGAGATGTAGTCCTGTGGGGCTGACATGGCTGCTAAAGGAGCTACTCATGTATGGTATAGGTCAGGAATATAATAAACAGGGTTATCACAAAAGACCACATTATGAGTGGCCCACTGGGAATCTGCCCAGCATCCCATTGCTCTATTCTCATGGGGATCTAACCTCTGGGACCATCACCCATTCCCTGCACATTTTTTCCTTATTCCCTGCTTAGCAGCGTATTACAGAAACCAGGGGTAATCCAGTGTAGGGTGTATTTTGTGATAGTTTAAAAAAAAAGTTTTTATGTTCATTAATGTTAATTTTATGGGTGTGATTTGTTTTCAATTGTTTAATTTACATGTACCGTATATATACTCGAGTATGAGCCAACCCGAGTATAAGCTGAGACCCCTAATTTTACCACCAAAACCTATTGACTCGAATATAAGCCAAGGGTGGGAAATGCATTGATCAAAGACCCCCCCAGTATATAGCCAGCAAGCCCCCAGTAGTATATAGCCAGCCTGCCCCCAGTAGTATATAGCCAGCCTGCCCCCTGTAGTATACAGCCAGCCCAGCCTGCCCCCAGTAGTATACAGCCAGCCCAGCCTGCCCCCAGTAGTATACAGCCAGCCCAGCCTGCCCCCAGTAGTATACAGCCAGCCCAGCCTGCCCCCAGAAGTATACACGAGCCCAGCAATGAAAAAATAAAATAAACCTATATACTCTCCCTTCGACGGCCCCGATGAGCAGCGCTGCTCCCCAGATGTCCGCGCGGGTCCTCTTCTGTATTACGCGCCTGTCTTCTGTCTTCGGTAACATCCTGCAGGACGCGGCCAAGTTCTTCCTGGCCGGCAGGCGCATAGTATGACGCGGCCGCTGCTGACGTCATACTATGCGCCGGCCGTGAAGAAACATGGCCACGCCCTACAGGATGTTACCGAAGACAGAAGAAGTCAGAAGACAGAAGAGGACCCACGCTGACATGGGGGGAGCAGCGTGGACATCTGGGGAGTAGCGCTGCGTGTATCGGGGCCACCGGAGGGTGAGTATGTAAGTTTTTTTTTAAGTGCTGGGCTGGCTGTATTGACTCGTGTATAAGCCGAGGATTTTCAGTAAATTTTTTGTGCTGAAAAACTTGGCTTATACATGAGTATATATGGTATATGTTATGTTTTTCTCGTTCTTTAAAAAAAAACAAAAAACAGGGGTGCTAGGTGTGAATGGGGCTGGACCAGCAGGTGAGTTGTATATTATGTAAATATTTTGTATATAATGTTTTGTTGTATGCTTTGTGTTATTGTTATGTTTTATATATTTTTAATGAAAGATCTACAGAATCCAGGGGAATGAAGATGATGCAGGTCCCTGCCTTAAATGGGTGGTCAGGCAAAATTTATATTCTGTGTTATCCCTAGTGTCAAGTCAACAGAATCAGATAGTATTTATGAATATATGCCTTTGGCCAATACCAATCAACGTAATGGAGCTTTACCGCCTCAAATGACCACAATGTCACCCCAAAATAAGATTATCTCTAAATTGTATTATTAACATGTGAAAAGAACCCATAATCCCAGTTTATCAATAAGAAATGAGCATTTGTTTGCTTTTCTGTAGAATTAAAGCTGCCGGCAACCATAACCTGTATTTAACTTACAATATGAATTTATTATATGATGTCATATGATTTCTAGCCAGAACACTAAGGTTCCTCCAGATAATGGAATGATTGTATGCACGTTATGACTTTTACCTTATGCTAACTATGTTTTTGTCATTTTAATCATAGTCCTAGATGGACTGAATTCCACTTTTCTGTCTACACTTGCACTGAAAAGAACGTCCCTGGAGATTGCACATGTATTTAAGAAGTTTCTGCACCAGTTTTGTGTTCGGCTGCACTGCGTTGATTAGAAAGGGAAATGTGCACCTACAGGGGCATGTTAGTGCTTAGTCACAGTTTGTGACACATTTTATACAATGACTTGACATAATTGTATCACACTCTGTGGGCGAGATTTATCATCAATTTTCTGAGGTAAAACTGGTCTAGTTGTCCATGGAAACCAATCAGAGCTCACCTTTAATTTGATAAACAGCTGTGGGAAAATGAAAACTGAGCTCTGATTGGTTGCCATTGGCGACTAGAACAGTTCTTATGCTAAATTTCCCCCTGTATGTTAAAGGTTCACCTAAAAAAGATGGTGGCAGATAATTGAAGACCGTGTGCCAGTATTCAGTAACACTTAGGCTATATTCACACTGCCGTTGCCCTCCGTTCCGTAGCACGGCGGGCAGGGGGAGAAGAGGAGAAGGTGAGCACAGCTCACCCCTGCCCCTCTCCATAGGTATGTATAGCGCATGGCGCCGCAATACGGAAAAAGGTAGGACATGTCTTATCTTTTTCCCGGGTACGGAGCGGTTACGGTTCCACACGTGTGCGGCACTGTACCGTTCCCGTAGGGTACTGTGTGCCCATTGCCGTCTATGGGGGGCGTATATCCGCCTTATATACGTTGCCCATATATACGTCCCCCTTGCGGCAGTGTGAATATATCCTTAGTGCAGTTTGCCTAACTATTCATAAATCTAGGCCAGTGCATGTCGTCTGTGCACACTTTTACCGTTAACACCCTGCTGCTGCCAACCAGGTGGAGTTCCCCTTTACATATGCTTTAAACCAGTGGTCGGGTGTGCCACGGGGAAATTTCCCCAAACTATGGTGCCCCCTGTGTTTTGTTTCCTGGCAATGCGCAGCGATGCACAGTCACGGCTTCTTACAATGTAGGAGACGTGTACAATAACACATGCGCAAGCTTTGAGCCTCGCACGACAAAATGACGTCACCGAAGCGCATCATCCTGAGAGCGGAGAGACTCTCGCATTTGCCCACCGCCAAGGTAATGCCCACCAATAATGCTGACTATATGAGCTTTTGCCTGAGTATATGAACTGTTGGCAGAATACTCAGCATTTGAGCTGGCACTTTTAGTACTCCAGCATTATACTGCATATAACAATGAGAAATACTATAGTCATGAGGCTGGAGTACTACAAGTGCAACACCCTCGCCGATGCAATGGCGAGGTAGTGCTTGCGAATACGTCCCACCTGTAGGTAACACCACATTACACTACATGGTCCTTATAGGATCAAGGGGAAATTGCAGTGGTTAATCCTGCCTGGCAAGGCAGATGTTAATTTGTGATGTAATTATGTCAACCAATGTCTGTGTTACATCCTGTCTTTGTGCACTGAGAGGTAATTGGAGGAGCAGCCACCACCTGACCAAAGGGAGGTAATAAAACCTCTGGCCAGGAATGTTCTGGAGGATTCCAGTATGAGTTCTTAGAGAGACATCTCTCTCTCAGGAGAGAGACCGGTCCTAGTCAGGCCCTCTGGGTCTGTAGGACACAAGCAGAGAGCAGTTAGCTGAGCAGCAGCTCAGAGACTCTAGCACACCAGACCAGTGCAGGAAGAGCCTAGCCCCTGCCTGAAGTGGAGCAATAAGACTAGAGTTAGTGTAGTGAGGAAAGGGGTATCATCCTACCTTCAAGGGTGATACCTGAAGAGATCCAGGACCGAGCTGAAGCATCCTCTAGGACACAGCTGCCTCCCAGCCTGCCCTATACATCCAGGCTGGTGAAATACATCCTGTGGCTCCCTCCAAATACCTCTCCAGTACTCCACCTGTTAAAGGCACGTTTCTGCAGTTCCTGCCGGTTGCAATAAACGAACTGTAAGTTGTTTTCTTCAACTTCTGCCTCCGTCTGGTCCCTGCTACTACCCCTGCCTTCATCACCGGCACCCTGTCCATCACCCAGAGACTCACACTCGGGACATTAAGGGGTTGCCCCAGGGAGATCCGCTATAGCAGCCGCTCCCTCATCATTTCTTGCCAACACCACCCTGCTGGAGACCTGCCAGGCTGTAGGACAGCCCTCCGGTTCCCCCGTACCAAGCACCGTGACAATAGCGTGCTTAGGCCGCAACCGCCAGCCACTCCGGTACCGCGGGTCCCGGCTGTCTCCAGGCCTCACCTCAAGGGCTAGGCCCCGGTGGGGGATGTTGCAAGTGGCGTCACGAATCACAGGATTTTACTTCTGTGCCTTATTACGGCATTAAAGACTTTCCTTTACTGGAAAAAGACTGTGCTGCCTAACCCTGCTGCCATCCGGGTTTAGGCCCAAGGACTTGTGTGTTTCGGGAATGAACTGTGTTATACTGCTGCCACGTGCTGTCGAGCGCCGCTCCCGCACTCCAGAGGTTAATCCTGGCAAGAACTGTACCAGCTCTGCTACATCCGGCGCTGCCGGGCCTGAAGATTTTTACCTCAGAAACTGTGGCGCAGCAAATAATTCAAGCCCGCCAAAACCTTCACTGGCGGGAAACCCAGATGACGCATCAAGCTCCACCCACGCGCGAAGGGCGCGAACCCCGCCTCCTGTGGCGCAGAAAAAATTAGAGCCCGCCACAGCTCTTGGCGGGAAGGACTTGGACTCCTCCCACTGGCTCGAGGCGGACTTCCTGCCCTGCCTCAGAGAAGCGCCAGAACTGGAGTGGACTTTGGACAGAGAGGACAACGCTATGTGGGGTCCTCCGCCTTTCCCTCCTGTGGAGCGTCCGGAGTTTTATGAGGTCCTAGAGACTATGGTGGTGGTCTCTGCGCAGCCTGTCCGAAGACCCTCCGCTGGACATCGGCTGCACCGAGGATTGACTCGGGCCTTCGTCACCAGGACATGTTACCAAACGGTGACGCAGTACCAAATCCCACCCGGGCGGTTCCTCGTCCCTATCCCGGCTACCATCCCGGTACCGCGGGTCCACGTGGAGGCGCCACGTGGGGAGGCCCCGACTCCTGCTGAGCCAACGCCTGGGCCTAGTGTTGCCGCTCCACCTGCTCCGAGGCCTACTACTCCTGCTGCGCGGCCTGCTAGCCCCGCTGTGGTGGTTCCTGACCCTCCGGTGGTTCCTGCTCCTGTTCCGGCACCTACCTGTCGTCCAAGGAGATCCGAGCCTGAACCGGAGCCACGAGCCCCAGCACCGAAACCTCCGCAGCCTCAAGGCCGAGGTGAGGCCGCCCGCCGGCGACTCCGAGACGCTGTCTCGGACCAGCGACGCCGAGAGAAGGAGGCCCAGCGGTATATGGCCGGCCGATCTACAGCTGGAGCTTGGGTCGAGAAGAATCGCACCACCGGCATGGTCCGGTTCTTCGACAAGCGGAAGGGCTATGGCTTCGCCACCCAGGACTACACCGGACGGGAAGTATTTATACCCCGCCGGTCTGTCAAGAGGCCTGATCTGCCAGAGAGCCTGCACAACCTGAAGCCGGGAGAGTGTATCGAGTTCTCCCTGCAGGAAGGACCTCGAGGACCCTGGGCGGCTGGAGTGATCCGGATCCCCGACTCCGACGAGGACCGTTACTTCCCGCAGGATGACTGGTATGAGGACGACGAGTGGCCGGAGTCTCCGAACACTTCTTCTTCCTCGGCGGCAAGTCCCCGGGCGGTGACCCACGTGAATGCCCCATCCACAGTAATTGTGAGTACGGGTCCCATTGCCATCCATGGGCCGGGCATGATACAGGGCGCCACCCCCACCGGCTCCCCTGCCGGGAGCATTGCCAGGTCCCGCGGCTCTTCTGTGGGAGATGACATCCCGGCTAGCGAACCTTGTCCGGAGGTTCCATCTAGGCCCACATCTCCCCTGACTGGTTACCAATGGGGTGATGACCCGGCCCCGGAAGAACTGGAGCTGGAAGGAGCCGCGGCTCGGCCGCCGGGCTCTGTTTATTTTTTCCTGGACCCCTCTGTGGTCCCTGGCTCAGTTGAGCCCCCGGCTGGAACAGCCGACACCCCGGGCGACGGCGCTCCTCCCCCTGAAGGTCCGGAGGATGTTGCTGCATCTGCAGTACCCACTACTGCCACCGGGTGTCCCCAGCCGGTACCTACTCCCGCTGAGGGTGCACAGGATTCCCTGCAGGAGCTGGATCCTGTCTTTGCTGAACCCAGCGATACTGACTAATCCCTGAAGGGCTGTCGCCCTCTCCAGGTACTATGTCCATTGTAAATATATGTATATTTTTCCACTTTCCCCAAAGAGCCAGAGACTGTCCTGAGACTCTTACCCTTATTTATCTCAGTCAAGAGATTATACATTGTCTTGTGCTATGATAGCACCCCTTCCTCTGCCACAGCAGAGATTTCTTCAAAGGACTCTGTCCCTCTCCAAATAGAGGAGACCCTTTGCTTCTTCATTGCACTTTTCCCCCACATCAAGGGCTGTACCCAGAAGATGGACTTTGTCAGTAGAGACCTTCTGAGAGACTTTTGCCAGATACTCCAGGGAAAAGTTGCTATGTCTATTGACTACTATTTTGCACTTAATGCCTTCCTTTTAGGTACGGACATTCTGCATGCACTTTTTATGCCTTTTCTTTGCAGGAAAAGAGACATTTGCTACCGTGCTACTCTGAGTAGCCTATCTATCTGTAACGTTATGTTATAAGATGTGTACCCATTGGGCTGCTAAGCCAATGTGATTTTGATAACCTGTTGCACACTGTCATATATGCCAGTAGTATGCATTAATCCTTTCATAGGCTTTTCAGGTTGTAGTGTGGCTGTGTCGGACCGTCTTTTTGTGTAAAACACTGACCGCTACCTGATCCCTCAAACTGAGGTTTGCACGTGAGGGTAGTCCGTAAACTGCGGGTCTTTAGGGGACCGGGGGTGTTACACAGATAGCACCTGGATGCCACTCATACATGGGTAAGGTTGTCAGTCAGGAGGTACTCGTGTCGCATATGCTCATGCAATGCAGATAGACACCATATAATTGCCGCCAGGGAAGAAGCGTTGATCAAACAAATATACAGGCCTTGGTGCAAGGAGTGGATTACAGGACATGACACCACACCTTTCCTACTGTACAGTTCGGTTTAATGGCGTCAGCGACCAACTGTCATACAGCTATATTTTTGTCTTAGTCCGACACCAACACAGGTGCCTGTTTCCAGGACCATGGGCGGTTTGTCCCTACACCTTACATAGCCTGCACTTCCTCGAAGTGCCCTTAGCCCCCTCTGTGCCCCAAACCATCTGTAGTCGAGCCGAGGGCGGCTCTTTCAATTGCCCCCGGGGTATGCAACACCCTCGCCGATGCAGTGGCGAGGTAGTGCTTGCGAATACGTCCCACCTGTAGGTAACACCACATTACACTACATGGTCCTTATAGGATCAAGGGGAAATTGCAGTGGTTAATCCTGCCTGGCAAGGCAGATGTTAATTTGTGATGTAATTATGTCAACCAATGTCTGTGTTACATCCTGTCTTTGTGCACTGAGAGGTAATTGGAGGAGCAGCCACCACCTGACCAAAGGGAGGTAATAAAACCTCTGGCCAGGAATGTTCTGGAGGATTCCAGTATGAGTTCTTAGAGAGACATCTCTCTCTCAGGAGAGAGACCGGTCCTAGTCAGGCCCTCTGGGTCTGTAGGACACAAGCAGAGAGCAGTTAGCTGAGCAGCAGCTCAGAGACTCTAGCACACCAGACCAGTGCAGGAAGAGCCTAGCCCCTGCCTGAAGTGGAGCAATAAGACTAGAGTTAGTGTAGTGAGGAAAGGGGTATCATCCTACCTTCAAGGGTGATACCTGAAGAGATCCAGGACCGAGCTGAAGCATCCTCTAGGACACAGCTGCCTCCCAGCCTGCCCTATACATCCAGGCTGGTGAAATACATCCTGTGGCTCCCTCCAAATACCTCTCCAGTACTCCACCTGTTAAAGGCACGTTTCTGCAGTTCCTGCCGGTTGCAATAAACAAACTGTAAGTTGTTTTCTTCAACTTCTGCCTCCGTCTGGTCCCTGCTACTACCCCTGCCTTCATCACCGGCACCCTGTCCATCACCCAGAGACTCACACTCGGGACATTAAGGGGTTGCCCCAGGGAGATCCGCTATAGCAGCCGCTCCCTCATCATTTCTTGCCAACACCACCCTGCTGGAGACCTGCCAGGCTGTAGGACAGCCCTCCGGTTCCCCCGTACCAAGCACCGTGACAATAGCGTGCTTAGGCCGCAACCGCCAGCCACTCCGGTACCGCGGGTCCCGGCTGTCTCCAGGCCTCACCTCAAGGGCTAGGCCCCGGTGGGGGATGTTGCAAGTGGCGTCACGAATCACAGGATTTTACTTCTGTGCCTTATTACGGCATTAAAGACTTTCCTTTACTGGAAAAAGACTGTGCTGCCTAACCCTGCTGCCATCCGGGTTTAGGCCCAAGGACTTGTGTGTTTCGGGAATGAACTGTGTTATACTGCTGCCACGTGCTGTCGAGCGCCGCTCCCGCACTCCAGAGGTTAATCCTGGCAAGAACTGTACCAGCTCTGCTACATCCGGCGCTGCCGGGCCTGAAGATTTTTACCTCAGAAACTGTGGCGCAGCAAATAATTCAAGCCCGCCAAAACCTTCACTGGCGGGAAACCCAGATGACGCATCAAGCTCCACCCACGCGCGAAGGGCGCGAACCCCGCCTCCTGTGGCGCAGAAAAAATTAGAGCCCGCCACAGCTCTTGGCGGGAAGGACTTGGACTCCTCCCACTGGCTCGAGGCGGACTTCCTGCCCTGCCTCAGAGAAGCGCCAGAACTGGAGTGGACTTTGGACAGAGAGGACAACGCTATGTGGGGTCCTCCGCCTTTCCCTCCTGTGGAGCGTCCGGAGTTTTATGAGGTCCTAGAGACTATGGTGGTGGTCTCTGCGCAGCCTGTCCGAAGACCCTCCGCTGGACATCGGCTGCACCGAGGATTGACTCGGGCCTTCGTCACCAGGACATGTTACCAAACGGTGACGCAGTACCAAATCCCACCCGGGCGGTTCCTCGTCCCTATCCCGGCTACCATCCCGGTACCGCGGGTCCACGTGGAGGCGCCACGTGGGGAGGCCCCGACTCCTGCTGAGCCAACGCCTGGGCCTAGTGTTGCCGCTCCACCTGCTCCGAGGCCTACTACTCCTGCTGCGCGGCCTGCTAGCCCCGCTGTGGTGGTTCCTGACCCTCCGGTGGTTCCTGCTCCTGTTCCGGCACCTACCTGTCGTCCAAGGAGATCCGAGCCTGAACCGGAGCCACGAGCCCCAGCACCGAAACCTCCGCAGCCTCAAGGCCGAGGTGAGGCCGCCCGCCGGCGACTCCGAGACGCTGTCTCGGACCAGCGACGCCGAGAGAAGGAGGCCCAGCGGTATATGGCCGGCCGATCTACAGCTGGAGCTTGGGTCGAGAAGAATCGCACCACCGGCATGGTCCGGTTCTTCGACAAGCGGAAGGGCTATGGCTTCGCCACCCAGGACTACACCGGACGGGAAGTATTTATACCCCGCCGGTCTGTCAAGAGGCCTGATCTGCCAGAGAGCCTGCACAACCTGAAGCCGGGAGAGTGTATCGAGTTCTCCCTGCAGGAAGGACCTCGAGGACCCTGGGCGGCTGGAGTGATCCGGATCCCCGACTCCGACGAGGACCGTTACTTCCCGCAGGATGACTGGTATGAGGACGACGAGTGGCCGGAGTCTCCGAACACTTCTTCTTCCTCGGCGGCAAGTCCCCGGGCGGTGACCCACGTGAATGCCCCATCCACAGTAATTGTGAGTACGGGTCCCATTGCCATCCATGGGCCGGGCATGATACAGGGCGCCACCCCCACCGGCTCCCCTGCCGGGAGCATTGCCAGGTCCCGCGGCTCTTCTGTGGGAGATGACATCCCGGCTAGCGAACCTTGTCCGGAGGTTCCATCTAGGCCCACATCTCCCCTGACTGGTTACCAATGGGGTGATGACCCGGCCCCGGAAGAACCGGAGCTGGAAGGAGCCGCGGCTCAGCCGCCGGGCTCTGTTTATTTTTTCCTGGACCCCTCTGTGGTCCCTGGCTCAGTTGAGCCCCCGGCTGGAACAGCCGACACCCCGGGCGACGGCGCTCCTCCCCCTGAAGGTCCGGAGGATGTTGCTGCATCTGCAGTACCCACTACTGCCACCGGGTGTCCCCAGCCGGTACCTACTCCCGCTGAGGGTGCACAGGATTCCCTGCAGGAGCTGGATCCTGTCTTTGCTGAACCCAGCGATACTGACTAATCCCTGAAGGGCTGTCGCCCTCTCCAGGTACTATGTCCATTGTAAATATATGTATATTTTTCCACTTTCCCCAAAGAGCCAGAGACTGTCCTGAGACTCTTACCCTTATTTATCTCAGTCAAGAGATTATACATTGTCTTGTGCTATGATAGCACCCCTTCCTCTGCCACAGCAGAGATTTCTTCAAAGGACTCTGTCCCTCTCCAAATAGAGGAGACCCTTTGCTTCTTCATTGCACTTTTCCCCCACATCAAGGGCTGTACCCAGAAGATGGACTTTGTCAGTAGAGACCTTCTGAGAGACTTTTGCCAGATACTCCAGGGAAAAGTTGCTATGTCTATTGACTACTATTTTGCACTTAATGCCTTCCTTTTAGGTACGGACATTCTGCATGCACTTTTTATGCCTTTTCTTTGCAGGAAAAGAGACATTTGCTACCGTGCTACTCTGAGTAGCCTATCTATCTGTAACGTTATGTTATAAGATGTGTACCCATTGGGCTGCTAAGCCAATGTGATTTTGCTAACCTGTTGCACACTGTCATATATGCCAGTAGTATGCATTAATCCTTTCATAGGCTTTTCAGGTTGTAGTGTGGCTGTGTCGGACCGTCTTTTTGTGTAAAACACTGACCGCTACCTGATCCCTCAAACTGAGGTTTGCACGTGAGGGTAGTCCGTAAACTGCGGGTCTTTAGGGGACCGGGGGTGTTACACAGATAGCACCTGGATGCCACTCATACATGGGTAAGGTTGTCAGTCAGGAGGTACTCGTGTCGCATATGCTCATGCAATGCAGATAGACACCATATAATTGCCGCCAGGGAAGAAGCGTTGATCAAACAAATATACAGGCCTTGGTGCAAGGAGTGGATTACAGGACATGACACCACACCTTTCCTACTGTACAGTTCGGTTTAATGGCGTCAGCGACCAACTGTCATACAGCTATATTTTTGTCTTAGTCCGACACCAACCCAGGTGCCTGTTTCCAGGACCATGGGCGGTTTGTCCCTACACCTTACATAGCCTGCACTTCCTCGAAGTGCCCTTAGCCCCCTCTGTGCCCCAAACCATCTGTAGTCGAGCCGAGGGCGGCTCTTTCAATTGCCCCCGGGGTATGCAACACCCTCGCCGATGCAGTGGCGAGGTAGTGCTTGCGAATACGTCCCACCTGTAGGTAACACCACATTACACTACATGGTCCTTATAGGATCAAGGGGAAATTGCAGTGGTTAATCCTGCCTGGCAAGGCAGATGTTAATTTGTGATGTAATTATGTCAACCAATGTCTGTGTTACATCCTGTCTTTGTGCACTGAGAGGTAATTGGAGGAGCAGCCACCACCTGACCAAAGGGAGGTAATAAAACCTCTGGCCAGGAATGTTCTGGAGGATTCCAGTATGAGTTCTTAGAGAGACATCTCTCTCTCAGGAGAGAGACCGGTCCTAGTCAGGCCCTCTGGGTCTGTAGGACACAAGCAGAGAGCAGTTAGCTGAGCAGCAGCTCAGAGACTCTAGCACACCAGACCAGTGCAGGAAGAGCCTAGCCCCTGCCTGAAGTGGAGCAATAAGACTAGAGTTAGTGTAGTGAGGAAAGGGGTATCATCCTACCTTCAAGGGTGATACCTGAAGAGATCCAGGACCGAGCTGAAGCATCCTCTAGGACACAGCTGCCTCCCAGCCTGCCCTATACATCCAGGCTGGTGAAATACATCCTGTGGCTCCCTCCAAATACCTCTCCAGTACTCCACCTGTTAAAGGCACGTTTCTGCAGTTCCTGCCGGTTGCAATAAACGAACTGTAAGTTGTTTTCTTCAACTTCTGCCTCCGTCTGGTCCCTGCTACTACCCCTGCCTTCATCACCGGCACCCTGTCCATCACCCAGAGACTCACACTCGGGACATTAAGGGGTTGCCCCAGGGAGATCCGCTATAGCAGCCGCTCCCTCATCATTTCTTGCCAACACCACCCTGCTGGAGACCTGCCAGGCTGTAGGACAGCCCTCCGGTTCCCCCGTACCAAGCACCGTGACAATAGCGTGCTTAGGCCGCAACCGCCAGCCACTCCGGTACCGCGGGTCCCGGCTGTCTCCAGGCCTCACCTCAAGGGCTAGGCCCCGGTGGGGGATGTTGCAAGTGGCGTCACGAATCACAGGATTTTACTTCTGTGCCTTATTACGGCATTAAAGACTTTCCTTTACTGGAAAAAGACTGTGCTGCCTAACCCTGCTGCCATCCGGGTTTAGGCCCAAGGACTTGTGTGTTTCGGGAATGAACTGTGTTATACTGCTGCCACGTGCTGTCGAGCGCCGCTCCCGCACTCCAGAGGTTAATCCTGGCAAGAACTGTACCAGCTCTGCTACATCCGGCGCTGCCGGGCCTGAAGATTTTTACCTCAGAAACTGTGGCGCAGCAAATAATTCAAGCCCGCCAAAACCTTCACTGGCGGGAAACCCAGATGACGCATCAAGCTCCACCCACGCGCGAAGGGCGCGAACCCCGCCTCCTGTGGCGCAGAAAAAATTAGAGCCCGCCACAGCTCTTGGCGGGAAGGACTTGGACTCCTCCCACTGGCTCGAGGCGGACTTCCTGCCCTGCCTCAGAGAAGCGCCAGAACTGGAGTGGACTTTGGACAGAGAGGACAACGCTATGTGGGGTCCTCCGCCTTTCCCTCCTGTGGAGCGTCCGGAGTTTTATGAGGTCCTAGAGACTATGGTGGTGGTCTCTGCGCAGCCTGTCCGAAGACCCTCCGCTGGACATCGGCTGCACCGAGGATTGACTCGGGCCTTTGTCACCAGGACATGTTACCAAACGGTGACGCAGTACCAAATCCCACCCGGGCGGTTCCTCGTCCCTATCCCGGCTACCATCCCGGTATCGCGGGTCCACGTGGAGGCGCCACGTGGGGAGGCCCCGACTCCTGCTGAGCCAACGCCTGGGCCTAGTGTTGCCGCTCCACCTGCTCCGAGGCCTACTACTCCTGCTGCGCGGCCTGCTAGCCCCGCTGTGGTGGTTCCTGACCCTCCGGTGGTTCCTGCTCCTGTTCCGGCACCTACCTGTCATCCAAGGAGATCCGAGCCTGAACCGGAGCCACGAGCCCCAGCACCGAAACCTCCGCAGCCTCAAGGCCGAGGTGAGGCCGCCCGCCGGCGACTCCGAGACGCTGTCTCGGACCAGCGACGCCGAGAGAAGGAGGCCCAGCGGTATATGGCCGGCCGATCTACAGCTGGAGCTTGGGTCGAGAAGAATCGCACCACCGGCATGGTCCGGTTCTTCGACAAGCGGAAGGGCTATGGCTTCGCCACCCAGGACTACACCGGACGGGAAGTATTTATACCCCGCCGGTCTGTCAAGAGGCCTGATCTGCCAGAGAGCCTGCACAACCTGAAGCCGGGAGAGTGTATCGAGTTCTCCCTGCAGGAAGGACCTCGAGGACCCTGGGCGGCTGGAGTGATCCGGATCCCCGACTCCGACGAGGACCGTTACTTCCCGCAGGATGACTGGTATGAGGACGACGAGTGGCCGGAGTCTCCGAACACTTCTTCTTCCTCGGCGGCAAGTCCCCGGGCGGTGACCCACGTGAATGCCCCATCCACAGTAATTGTGAGTACGGGTCCCATTGCCATCCATGGGCCGGGCATGATACAGGGCGCCACCCCCACCGGCTCCCCTGCCGGGAGCATTGCCAGGTCCCGCGGCTCTTCTGTGGGAGATGACATCCCGGCTAGCGAACCTTGTCCGGAGGTTCCATCTAGGCCCACATCTCCCCTGACTGGTTACCAATGGGGTGATGACCCGGCCCCGGAAGAACTGGAGCTGGAAGGAGCCGCGGCTCGGCCGCCGGGCTCTGTTTATTTTTTCCTGGACCCCTCTGTGGTCCCTGGCTCAGTTGAGCCCCCGGCTGGAACAGCCGACACCCCGGGCGACGGCGCTCCTCCCCCTGAAGGTCCGGAGGATGTTGCTGCATCTGCAGTACCCACTACTGCCACCGGGTGTCCCCAGCCGGTACCTACTCCCGCTGAGGGTGCACAGGATTCCCTGCAGGAGCTGGATCCTGTCTTTGCTGAACCCAGCGATACTGACTAATCCCTGAAGGGCTGTCGCCCTCTCCAGGTACTATGTCCATTGTAAATATATGTATATTTTTCCACTTTCCCCAAAGAGCCAGAGACTGTCCTGAGACTCTTACCCTTATTTATCTCAGTCAAGAGATTATACATTGTCTTGTGCTATGATAGCACCCCTTCCTCTGCCACAGCAGAGATTTCTTCAAAGGACTCTGTCCCTCTCCAAATAGAGGAGACCCTTTGCTTCTTCATTGCACTTTTCCCCCACATCAAGGGCTGTACCCAGAAGATGGACTTTGTCAGTAGAGACCTTCTGAGAGACTTTTGCCAGATACTCCAGGGAAAAGTTGCTATGTCTATTGACTACTATTTTGCACTTAATGCCTTCCTTTTAGGTACGGACATTCTGCATGCACTTTTTATGCCTTTTCTTTGCAGGAAAAGAGACATTTGCTACCGTGCTACTCTGAGTAGCCTATCTATCTGTAACGTTATGTTATAAGATGTGTACCCATTGGGCTGCTAAGCCAATGTGATTTTGCTAACCTGTTGCATACTGTCATATATGCCAGTAGTATGCATTAATCCTTTCATAGGCTTTTCAGGTTGTAGTGTGGCTGTGTCGGACCGTCTTTTTGTGTAAAACACTGACCGCTACCTGATCCCTCAAACTGAGGTTTGCACGTGAGGGTAGTCCGTAAACTGCGGGTCTTTAGGGGACCGGGGGTGTTACACAGATAGCACCTGGATGCCACTCATACATGGGTAAGGTTGTCAGTCAGGAGGTACTCGTGTCGCATATGCTCATGCAATGCAGATAGACACCATATAATTGCCGCCAGGGAAGAAGCGTTGATCAAACAAATATACAGGCCTTGGTGCAAGGAGTGGATTACAGGACATGACACCACACCTTTCCTACTGTACAGTTCGGTTTAATGGCGTCAGCGACCAACTGTCATACAGCTATATTTTTGTCTTAGTCCGACACCAACCCAGGTGCCTGTTTCCAGGACCATGGGCGGTTTGTCCCTACACCTTACATAGCCTGCACTTCCTCGAAGTGCCCTTAGCCCCCTCTGTGCCCCAAACCATCTGTAGTCGAGCCGAGGGCGGCTCTTTCAATTGCCCCCGGGGTATGCAACACCCTCGCCGATGCAATGGCGAGGTAGTGCTTGCGAATACGTCCCACCTGTAGGTAACACCACATTACACTACATGGTCCTTATAGGATCAAGGGGAAATTGCAGTGGTTAATCCTGCCTGGCAAGGCAGATGTTAATTTGTGATGTAATTATGTCAACCAATGTCTGTGTTACATCCTGTCTTTGTGCACTGAGAGGTAATTGGAGGAGCAGCCACCACCTGACCAAAGGGAGGTAATAAAACCTCTGGCCAGGAATGTTCTGGAGGATTCCAGTATGAGTTCTTAGAGAGACATCTCTCTCTCAGGAGAGAGACCGGTCCTAGTCAGGCCCTCTGGGTCTGTAGGACACAAGCAGAGAGCAGTTAGCTGAGCAGCAGCTCAGAGACTCTAGCACACCAGACCAGTGCAGGAAGAGCCTAGCCCCTGCCTGAAGTGGAGCAATAAGACTAGAGTTAGTGTAGTGCGGAAAGGGGTATCATCCTACCTTCAAGGGTGATACCTGAAGAGATCCAGGACCGAGCTGAAGCATCCTCTAGGACACAGCTGCCTCCCAGCCTGCCCTATACATCCAGGCTGGTGAAATACATCCTGTGGCTCCCTCCAAATACCTCTCCAGTACTCCACCTGTTAAAGGCACGTTTCTGCAGTTCCTGCCGGTTGCAATAAACGAACTGTAAGTTGTTTTCTTCAACTTCTGCCTCCGTCTGGTCCCTGCTACTACCCCTGCCTTCATCACCGGCACCCTGTCCATCACCCAGAGACTCACACTCGGGACATTAAGGGGTTGCCCCAGGGAGATCCGCTATAGCAGCCGCTCCCTCATCATTTCTTGCCAACACCACCCTGCTGGAGACCTGCCAGGCTGTAGGACAGCCCTCCGGTTCCCCCGTACCAAGCACCGTGACAATAGCGTGCTTAGGCCGCAACCGCCAGCCACTCCGGTACCGCGGGTCCCGGCTGTCTCCAGGCCTCACCTCAAGGGCTAGGCCCCGGTGGGGGATGTTGCACAAGTACCAGCTCATATGCTGAGTATACGAGCTGGCACTTGTACTTTGGCCTTGTTAGGGATTTTTATGCAGGGCCCCAACAGCCCTCTTGACTTTTGTAAGGTGAGTCCTAATTAACCCTTTGAGGGAGGTTGAGATAGCTGCCGGCAGCGAGCTGACAGAGTAAATGAAAGACACAGTCGGTCTTCCCATGCACTCAAATCAAACTGAGCTCTCTACCTCTATGGGTAACCCTATTGACACTAGTCAAACAGTACTATAGACACTATGATAATCTGACAATCACAACAAAGTATCTCCTACTTTAGCAGTGCGGACCTCTAAGGGCTACTCCCTCCCGTCCCACAGCTTCAGCTAACATCACAGACTGTCTGACCGTCCATCACTGTCCAGTCTCTGTGCATCCCCTTACAAAGTGGTTCTTTGCCAAAAACTATGAGCTTAGGTTACAGTGAACAACAGTGGCAAATATATAACACAGAGACAGTCTTACCCGGTCCGCCCAACTAGTGAACCAGAAGTGACAAATCAAGGTAGACAAGAAAAATTAATATCTTACCCTGAGAGCACTCTGGTCAGTTCTGTTCACCAAGCCGGCGGGGACACTTCACGGAGGCTGTCTTGGTGCTGTTGTTGCTCACTTCTAAGCCCAACCAGAAAGGACGCCAAATACTGTTAGGGATTTTTATGCAGGGCCCCAACAGCCCTCTTGACTTTTGTAAGGTGAGTCCTAATTAACCCTTTGAGGGAGGATGAGATAGCTGCCGGCAGCGAGCTGACAGAGTAAATGAAAGACACAGTCGGTCTTCCCATGCACTCAAATCAAACTGTTTATTTCAAACAGATACAGCTATATTTTAGCACATAGAGATCAGCATTTGGGGTGTTGATAAGGACTTAGATTCTATTGGCCATTATGTTTTTGTACCAGCACATTCTGGGAAAAATGACTAGGCCTTGTTTACAGCCATGCTTATCTACACAATGGCTCCTAGAAGCTTCTTCATAACCAAAATAAATAACAAGAATACAGAGGCCCGAAGGACGGTAAGAAATGCCAAGGATATTGTGAAAAGGCAAACAACAGTTTAAATGAGAAAAATAGCTGAATTAAAACATTTAACTCTATAGCTTCTAAGAGGGAAGCATACCCCCCCCCCCCCAAGGTGGCCGCTGTAGTGGAATATATCACCAACAGCCTCATGGCCATAGGACTTCTAATTGTACCCCTTTATATTGCAGTATATGAGACACATAATAATCAGCACCATATACTGTGACGCTGTACAGTGCACATCACCTCTGTATATGATGCTGATAATCATGTGCTCATATACGTGGGACTGTATTTATGAGGTTACATGGGATTAAATAAATGAGGGGGTTATCCTTTATTTCACTTTTTAAAAATAAATAATTTATTGAAAGGACCTCTGCCAGGCATATTTCACTCTTGAGGGCTAAAAAAGTAGCTCTTGTGGTGGTAAGAAGCTGATTTAAAACCCCCAAGAGTGAACTCTGTGAGAGTTGTATGTGTGGAATAATAAATGATTAGTACCGTTCTTCAGCAGTCATGTCCTGCTTGAATTGACTCTAGTGGCCTAGCACTTGGCAGCCGGCTCTATTCTACTTATAGAGAAAGCTGAGTGCTACGTCACTAGTGTCAATTCAAGCAGGAAATGCAGACTGTAGTAATATAAGTCATTATCACACACATACAGCTCTCGCAAAGTTCACTCTTGGGGGGTTTAAATCAGCTTTTTGTCACCTTTTTAAGCCCTCAGGAATGAAATATGCCTAGCAGAGGTCCTTTAAGTGTGGCAGATAATGTAATACTCTTCTATTTTAGTGTGTGGCTGCGCACACTATCTCAGCAGTGATGGAGAGGTATTTGAGAATGGAAAAGGCAAATGCCGAACAGGACCCTGGACACAATTCTAACCCAAATGAAGGCCCTAGTATGAGAAAGAAAAAACACAAGGCAATACAGTGAAAGCTATCTTTCATTTGGATTTAGTTCCATTGGAGATGCCACAGCACCAACACCACTGTGCTTGGTGTGCGGTGAGAAGCTTTCCAATAGCGCTATGGTGCCAAGCAAACTTAAACACCATCTCCAAACGAAACACCCTTCCGTTCAAAATAAACCAATGGAGTATTTTGTACGCTTACGTACAAACAATGAGAAAGGGCCAACTTTTTTTAGAAAAAGCACAAAGGTAAATGAGAGAGCCCTCAAAGCTAGCTACCTTGTTGCTGAATGCATAGCTAAATCAAAAAAGTCCCACACTGTGGCAGAAACATTAATACTACCAGCTTGTAAAGCTATTGTAAATGAGATGCCTGGCCCTGAAGCAGCTAAAGAGATAGCTAAAGTGCCTCTCTCTGATAACACAATTGCCAGACGGATTGAAACTGTTGTTTTGGAAAAGGTGCGTATCAGTAAGAAATTTGCCTTGCAACTTGATGAGTCAACGGATATCAGTGGACACTGTCAGTTGTTGGCCAATGTGCGTTTGGTGGATGGTGAAGCCATTAGAGAAAACTTCCTATTTTGCAAGGCACTGCCAGAAAAATCAACAGGAGAGGCATTATTCCAAGTCACATCGGAATATCTTGATAAAAGTGGACTTACATGGGAAAACTGCACAGGTGTCTGCACTGATGGAGCCACAGCCATGTTCGGGCGCATCAAAGGCTTTGTAAGTAGGGTTAAAGAAATAAACCCAGATGTTCTTGATACCCACTGTTTCTTGCACCATGAGGCCCTCGTTGCAAAGACCTTACCAGCAGATCTAGCTCCTGTGTTGGATGATATTGTGCGCATAGTGAACTTTGTGAAGACGCAACCTTTGAGATGTAGCTTATTTGCGTCTTTGTGTACAGAAATGGGAGCGGAACATAAAATCTTATTGCTCCACACGGAGGTCAGGCCCAGGTTTCACAATGAGTGAGTAAAATAAATTTAGAATCTATATTATTAACTATATGTATAATATGACTGTTTTAGTGTCATTTTGTGCTATTTTGGTTGGTGGTGTGCCCCAGGATTTTCTAAGTATAAAAAGTATGCCGCGGTTCAAAAGGTTGAAAATCACTGCTATAAACGATGTGTGAGCAGCGGGTAATACTTGGGTCCCAGTCACAGAACTAATACTTGGGTCCCAGTCATTGCACTAATGAGTGGGCCTCCATGAGGGAAATTTGTACTGTGCTGCACTGCTTCCAACTTGAGGCTGATAACTCTATTACCAGCGCTACCATCCCCATCTTCTGCCTGCTAGAAATCAACATGGAGGATGTAATGGTGGCACAGGGGGAATTTAGTAGATTGGGTCCGCTCAGCACTACCAGTGACAACTAATTTGTAAATTAGCTATCAAATTGGTATTCATGTAGGGCACATTGATAGAAGTAATTTGGATTTTCTACCAGGCAATCTTTGGCAAATATCATGTCAAAATTCAGTCAGATTGTACCTAGCAAATTTTGACCTACATGTGTTATATTTTAAATGCCATCCAGATGCCACTCTGCATAAACTAGCGATACCCCAAAAAGAATCAGTGGCTATAAATAATGGGAATGGTGCAAGAGTTTTGCCACATATTTTCTGTCAGGTAGAAATAAGTCTTCTGAGAATTTACTCTTACACTTTTACCTATATTTCAAGTAAATAAATGAGGCTTATTGATGGCAAAAAAATTGATAAGCTCCATTCTCACCCACAACAAAAACGTCAGTCATACACTTGAGGTAATTTGTGCAGATCCCTTCAAAAGATTGACATGTCCATGGAAGTCAAGGCCTCTACATGGTGAGCCTTTGATGGTCTTTATTACTATATAATCTGTAGCAAGGGGATGAGGTGTTGAATTCTGGGAGTATAGAGGTCTGGAAGTTGATCCTTACACCATTATTGAAATCCTTACATTTGTTGTGACTGGTTAACAGAAAAAAGAAAAACAAGCATATAAATTGTCACTCGGCTAATTCCAACCACAAGAACAATAATTGCTCATTTACAATTATATCTTACTCTGCAAAAAAATGGAGATCTCATGACATCAGCCATTTTATTTGCCTTGTAAAACACCAATACATTCACGTGGTAGGTGAGTATCTGTGTGGGTCCTGACATCATGCTGCACATTATGGGCAATCACCAGATGACAGAATCCCTCAGACATAGCTCGCCTATTGCTCATGGTTGGCCCAGCGGAGCTGGTAGTATTTTAGAGATTTCTGCTTTGGTTCACGACCTAGTAAAACAGGATTATCCCATGAGTAATGTACAATTTTGCTCTGTTTAATAACCTGTTACGTTTCTAAATCTCTATTATGACATTGTGGGATTATTCATCTGTTCCTCAAATACAAGTATTAGTAATGCAACACTATGATGGTGGGACATTCATTTCATTGAACACATATTATCTGCATAGGAAGCATTCAGATAATCGGGGTCACTGTGCAAAAATAATAAATACCATATGTCCACCCAATTCTCGTTTCTGAACAGACTCAAGAGTAATGTGTTGCTCACCTTTCCGTCAAAAACTTAATTCCCACGAGATGCAGGAAACCCTGCTAACTTCAAGGGCATAAAATGTACAATCCAAGAATATCTTCGAGCCCAACCCAGTGAAAGTGAAAATAAAATTATGTCATGCCTTTTGAACAGCACTTTTCTTAAAGGGGTATTTCAGATATTTCTTCAGTTGATGATATGGATGATATGGAGCACTAGGTGAAGGTACACAATGGTTTCATTTAATTTGATTAAATTTCATCAGATAGAGACAGTGAAGAACATTCCGGTGAACACCTGACTCATTAATTTTGAGGATAAATGGGACCACTTCTCTTGGTTGAGGGCCAGCAGATTAATCATCATTGATCATATGGTAACTTGAAATTACGGGTACACCTCTTTATTTATAGAATGTTTGTATATTTTCCAGAGATATTCCCCTATATTTGACATGTCGGAATGTAGATGATAACGCAATTTATTGGTCAAAAGTTACTTAAACGCTACTTAAAACAAATCAATACTCTAAAAATTGCAAACTGCTTAATGGCCTCAATATGCACATGAACTGTGATTACCAATGGAGCATTATGGACCCATTTCTGAATGAGACATCACAAGCCTGGGAAGCGGTAGAACTTTCTAGCTGCAACTGCCTCAAATAGCTGATTGGAGGGGATAGACAGGCGTTAGACCCTGGTCATTCAGAAATGTATTACCTACCCAAAGGATAGGTAAAAAAAAGTCCCTTAAAGCAAACCTGTCACCAAGAGGAGTGTGATTTTTAGCTAATGAAAGGGCCAATAGCCTATGAATTCTGAATAATTTCTGTAGCTCCCCACCAGCAGCATGTGGTAAGTCCAGGGGGGGGGGGCAATGGCAGCCTGTGTGTGCCTGTGTCTCCTCCTTCCTCTCCTCCACAGCACACCCCTTTCTCCCTTAATTGCTCAATGCAAATGACAGGAAGTGGGGAGGGGTGAGGGAGCTGGATGAGTGTGGAGCAGAGGAGACTGATACTGGCACACACAGGCTGCAGTTTCCCCGTCTCCGGGGACTCACCACACACTGCTGGCAGGGAGCCAGGTAATGTGAATTAAACTTATATAAACTACTGAAATGATTCAGAATGTTGACAAAGACATTTTTCAAATCAGCATAACATGGGCTATTGGTATCTGTCGCCTGCTAAAAATCACATTCCTGGTGACAGATTACCTTTAAATGGACTGACATAATAAATGTCAAAATGTAGTGATGTGCTCATTTCTATGACATCATGAACTGCAAATGATAAAAGTTTGCATTTTTTTTCTTCAATTTTTATTGAAATATTTCATTTTCTTTACATATTGATACAGCCATATTCTTATAACACATTACAGATATATACCTTTGTTTTATACAGATAGCTGTTTTCTACACACTAAGATGTGTTTTACATTCAATGCTTGCTTTAAACAACTAACAACATTAACTAACAACAGTACTTAATGGGGGTCATTTACTAAGGGCCCGATTCGCGTTTTCCCGACGTGTTACCCGAATATTTCCGATTTGCGCCGATTGTACCTGAATTGCCCAGGGATTGTGGCGCACGCAATCGGATTGTGGCGCATCGGCGCCGGCATGCGCGCGACGGAAATCGGGGGGCGTGGCCGAACGAAAACCCGACGTATTCGGAAAAACCGCCGCATTTAAAAACCGAAAAAGTGTCGCTTGGGGAGCGCTTACCTTCACCTGGTCCGAGGTGGTGCATTCCGGCGCGATGAGATGACTTTCAGCGCAGCAGCGCCACCTGGTGGACGGCGGAAGAACTACATTCATAAATCCCGGCCGGACCCGAATCCAGAGCAGAGAACGCGCCGCTGGATCGCGACTGGACCGGGTAAGTAAATGTGCCCCAATGTCTTCACTAGTCTTTTGTTTCAGTTTATTCTTTACCATAGGGAGATTACCATAGTAGTTTCTATTAGTGCCCAGGGAAGTCTTATAGACACAAGAATTCCTCTATGTTTGAAATTATGTTTGTTTTCAGTTGTTTATCCCCAATGCCCGTTCTTTTAGTTAGTTGGATAACCCTGTGATACAGGGAGAGATTGCTGGGTATAAGGTCAGCCACGCTTCCCATATTTCTCAGAAGGCAGGCAATGAATGATTCCTTAACCCCTTCGCGCTCCGCGGCGGATATATCCGCCACGGAGCGCAGTGACTTAGCGCTCAGTGGCGGATATATCCGCCACGGCTCCTATGCCGGCTCGGCTCTGGATCAGAGCCGAACCGGCATCGGGAAACACGGGGTGCCGGCTGTAACTAATAGCCGGCACCCCAGTGTAACACCCGCGATCGGAGTTGTCTCCGATCGCGGGTGCTTAACCCGTTAGATGCCGCGGTCAGCGCGACCGCGGCATCTAACAAGTATCTGGGGAGTCTTTCCCCCACGATCGGCCCCCCCGAACCGTTTTCGGGGGGCGCCGATCGTTGCTATAGTAACTCTGGGGTCCGATCTGGACCCCAGAGTTACTAGCAAGAATTGCCAGTAAGATGGCGTCTGTGACGTCATCTTACTGGCAAAGTGCCAGCCTATGCAAGTGCATAGGCTGACACTGATAATACTCTGCAATACATGAGTATTGCAGAATATTATCATGAAGAAGCAATCAGAAGATTGCTTCTTCATGTCCCATGGTGTAAAAGTGAAAAAGTAAAAAAAAAAGTTATTCAATAAAAAAATAAAGTCATAAATCACTAAAAATGCCCCAAACCCCCAAAACATATAAAGAGACATATAACTAAAAAAAAAAGTCTAAATCATAACACAAACCCCACATATATAGTATCACCGCGTCCGTAACAACCCGTAGAATAAAAGTAAATCATTATTGAACCCCCACGATAAACGCCGTAAAAAAAAACTGTTATAAACCCTCCAAAAATTATGATTTTTACCTTTTCAATCCCACAAAAAATGATATAAAATGCGACCAAAAAACCATATGTACTCAGACATGATACTGGTGCAAAGTACAACATGTCCCGCAAAAAACAAGCCATCAACCAGCTCCGTAGCCAAAAACGTAACAAAGTTATGCCACTTGGAAGATGGCAATACAAAAATTATAGATTTTTCCCCACATTAGGGTTTTGTTTGACAAATTTAGTAAAACGTAAGAAAATATATTCATGTCTGGTATCCCCGTAATCGTATCAACCCATAGAATAAAGATAACATGACTATTAGTCTATACGGTGAACACCAAAAAAAAAAAGTCAAAAATCCAGTACAGAATTGATGCTTTTCTACTCCTGCCCTCAAAAAAAGTTCCTAAATTTTCAACAATAGGTGATACCAACCCCAAAATGGTAACAATGGAAAAAGCATCTCATCCCGCAAAAAAAATGCCATCACATGGCCCCAATAACGAAAAAGCGAAAATTTTATAGCCTTCAAAAGGGGCCAATGAGGAAACTAAATTCCTGGCAGCTGCAGCGCCCTCCTTCCCTTCTGCGCCTCGCTGTGCCCCCATAAAACAAGTAACGGCCACATGTGGGGGGTCTTTGTACTCAGGAGAAATTGCAGAACAAATTGTATGGTGGGTTTTCTCTTTTTATATTTTGGAAATGTGTAAATTTTGGTGCTAAATGAACGTATAAGGGAACAATATGACCATTCTAAATTTCACCTCCATTTTGATTCAATTACTATGAAGATCTCAAGGGGTTAACAATCTTCGTAAAAGCTGTTTCTGATAGCTTGAGGGGTGCAGATTTGAAAATGGGTTGGTTATATAGGGGGTTTTGATGCTAAATATGTAAAATTTCATTCAAAACTGTATTTATCCCCAAAATAGTCAATTCTGAAAATCCGGAAAAGCGATATTCTATTTGCAAGCCGCGTGACGTCAAAATATATTATCCAGACATTTCAGAAATTATGAAAATGTAAAGTAGACAAATGGGAAATGTTATTCAGCAACTTATTTAGCTGGTAAATCTATCTGCCTGAAAACGTGATGATTTAGAATTTCGAAAATGGCAAATTTTTCAAAAAATTCATCACATTTTCTTTTTTTTGTAAATAAACGCAAAACTTATCTGCCAAAATTTACCACTAAAATGAAGTACAACATGTGGGGAAAAAACAATCTCAGAATCGTTTTGATAAGTAACAGTGTTCAAAAGTTATAACCATATAAAGCGAAGCAAGTCAGAATCCAAAAAATCGGGCTGAGCCTTAAGCTGTAAAATGGCTGCGTCCTTAAGGGGTTAAAGCCAAAAGTCGTTCAAAGGTGCAATGTTCTGCTAATTTATCTAATAACATTGTAATTGTGGGTGTATTTGGGGATCTCCATCTCCTAGCAGTTTGCATTTCTTAAAGAAAACAAAATATTTATAAATGGGCGAATTTGTTAAAATTCTTTTCGTCCCGATTCGCTGAATTTTTCGAAAAAATTTGATTCGACCCGAATCGAATCAAAACTAATCACGTTAAAAAACAGACATTTCCTGGCTGCAGAGAGCCTGTAGTAGGGTGTTGTAGAACGTTGTGCCATGCTTAAATATGCATAGGGAGCGTGGTTTGGTCTTCAAACAATGCTGTCATTTTAGTATGACACGCACATGACAGCCGCGGCTCTTAGAATCGCTTCACTCTTCACTTCCATGTGCACTTACATAGGCCAACTTCCCCAAATAAGCGAAGCAGGAACGCAGCCTGACAAGGTAACGTCTGTGCCAGTTCGAAAGGACCCAAGATCCCATTATAACATCAAAGAGTGTACTCTTTTTACACTGAGTGGCACAATGATATAGTGTGTTGGTGGCATCAAAAGCAGCAGGAGCCTGCAGAGTGGCACAATGATATAGTGTGCAGGTGGCATCAGTAGCAGCAGCAGCAGGAGGAGCCAACAGAGTGGCACAATGATATAGTGTGAAGGTGGCATCAGAAGCAACAGGAGCCTGCAGAGTGGCACAATGATACAGTGCATTGGTGGCATCAGTAGCAGCAGCAGCAGGAGCCCGCAGAGTGGCACAATCATATAGTGTGAAGGTGGCATCAGAAGCAGCAGGAGCCTGCAGAGTGGCAGAATGATATAGTGTGAAGGCGACATCAGCAGCAGCAGGAGCCTGCAGAGTGGCACAATGATATAGTGCGTTGTTGGCATCAGTAGCAGCAGCAGCAGGAGCCCGCAGAGTGGCACAATAATATAGTGTGAAGGTGGCATCAGAAGCAGCAGGAGGAGCCCACAGAGTGGCACAATGATATACTGTGAAGGCGGCATCAGAAGCAGCAGCAGCAGGAGCCCGCAGAGTGCCACAATGATATAGTGTGAAGGTGGCATCAGAAGCAGCAGGAGCCCGCAGAGTGGCACAATGATATAGTGTGAAGGCGGCATCAGAAGCAGCAGCAGCAGGAGCCCGCAGAGTGGCACAATCATATAGTGTGAAGGTGGCATCAGAAGCAGCAGGAGGAGCCCACAGAGTGGCACAATGATATAGTGTGAAGGCGGCATCAGAAGCAGCAGCAGCAGCAGCCCGCAGAGTGCCACAATGATATAGTGTGAAGGTGGCATCAGAAGCAGCAGGAGCCCGCAGAGTGGCACAATGATATAGTGTGAAGGTGGCATCAGAAGGAGCAGGAGCCTGCAGAGTGGCACCATGATATAGTGTGAAGGTGGCATCAGAAGGAGCAGGAGCCTGCAGAGTGGCACCATGATATAGTGTGGAGGTGGCATACAATTCCAGTCCCTGGTAAAGATGGTAGGAGGCAGATGGTGCAACTAGCAGCAGTTGTGTGGCATCAGGCGGGTGGCAGCATCAGGATAGTAGCTGAGGCAGGTAATCAGAACCCCGACTCATTTCTCAACGTTTGGAGGAGGCGTCATGGCTGATCTAATCTGATGCATTAGGCATTGGTGAGTTGAAATCCTGGCCGATCCAAGCCTGATTCATCTTGACAAAAGTCAGTCTCTCCACATTACCAAGGACAAGCGGGTTCTCCTGGGGGTAACAATGGCCCCCGCCGCACTGAACACCCGCTCTGATGCCACACTACTGGCCGGGCAGGACAGCTTCTCTACTGCAAACTCTGCAAGTTGCGGCCACGGATCAAATTTGGCTACCCAGTAGTCCATGGGATCCTCTACCTCAGGTGGTAAAGTGCTGTCCAAGTAGACCACCACCTGCTGGTGCAGGGTCTGCTTCATGTCCTGCTGCTGCTGCCGGTGGCGGCTACCCTCCTCACTAGGCGGGTGAAGGAAATTGCTCATTAAGGAATCCGGACTTAAGCGACTGTTGATGGAACTGCTACTGCTCCTACCCCCCCCCCCCTCCAGCTCCCCACAGCAGCCATGCTAGTAGTACATGAGCAATGACTGCCAGGAATCCCCGGTCAGACCTGAAAGAGGATGGACAATGGCGCATATAGGCAGCGGCCAACTGTGTGCTCAGTATTTCCCTATAGTATGCCAGTTGTTCCTTCCTATCCACATATACTCCATATCCACAGTATACTGCCACGGTGCTTCTGGGTCATATGCCTCGTCTTCTACCTCCTCCGGATGCTCCTGCTCCTCTTTTCCTGTCACCTGAGTAGAAAAACCACAAATTGCACCAGACTCTGCTTGTGCTCCAATGTCCTCCTCCTCCAGTTCAGCCCCCAGCGGACTCATGTGGCCATGAGATGTAGTCTTCACTTCTCCAGTGCCCTAACCAGACAGATTTTGCAGCATGAGTTCTAGGACATGAAGCAGTCTCCAAAAGGCTTGAGCAAACGGCAGGTGTCACACATGAGCTGCCAGTGGCTGACATCAAAGTTACACAGGGGAGTAATATGGTCCGCTTGCATCATCAAAAAATCATTTATGGCTTTTCTCTGTTCATACAGGTGGTCTAACATATGGAGGCTGGAATTCCAACGGGTGGGAACATTGCATATCAGACTATGTTGGGGTAGGCCGTTCTGGTGCTGCAAATCGAGGAGGGTGTGCTTGGCTTTGTAAGAATGGCTAAAGTGCGGGCACAGTGTCCTGGCCATTTTTAGAATGTCTTGCAGATGGGTGTAAGACTTCAGGAACTTGTTGACTACCAGATTGAACACGTGCGCCATGCAGGGCGCATAGGCCATCCCTCCTCGTTGCGGCGCGGACACCATGTTCCTCCATTGTCTGTCACCATGGTTCCGATTTTTAGTTGTCGCAGAGAAAGCCACACATTGATTTCTTCTTGCATGACGCGGAGCAGTTCCTCCTCTGTGTGACTTTGTTCGCACATGCAAACCAGGTGTAGAACTGCGTGACACCGCTGTGCCCTGCACATGTGGTATGATGGAGCGGCACTTGTGCAGGCTGAGGTGGTGGTGGAGAAGGAGGAGGAGGAGGCGGACACTGGCGCAGGAGCAGCAGTTTGACAACGTGGAGGAGAAAGCGCCGTCTCTTGTTGAAGTTGTTGGTGTGGCTGGGTGGGAAGCACATTCACCCAGTGGGCCGTAAAGGACATATACTGGCCCTGACCATAATTACAGCTCCACACATCCGCGCTGCCGTGCACCTTGGAAGAAACTGATAAGCTCAAGGACTGGCCTACCTTCTGTTGTAAATATTGGTGAAGGGCTGGCACAGACTTTTTGGGAAAAAAATTGCGGCTTGGAACTCTCCATCTCGGTTTGGCACAAGCCATTAGTTCTCTGAAGGGTGCAGAGTCCACAACTTGGAAAGGGAGAGACTGCAGTACCAACAACTTCGACAAGAGCACGGTCAGCTTCTGCACCTTAGGATGGCTGGACGCATAGTGTTGTCTTTTTGTAATCGCCTCGCTCAATGACTGCTGGCACCATGCGTAGCGAGGAGCAGGAGCATCTGGACTGGGAGATGATGTCAAAGACAAACAGCTCCCTTCGGCAGAGGTGCTGGAGCCTTGACTTGCTTAAAAGGCATGTGTGCCACTAGGTGCTGTTGCTGTTGCTGCGCATCTGACACCCGTTTCTCCCAGGCCATTGGATAGTGACGCTGCATGTGTTGGCGCAGGGCCGTGGTGCCAAGGTTAGCTCCCTGGCCACGCTTCACTTTCTGCCCGCAGATACGACATATACCCATGCTCGGCTCCTCTGGTGTCTTTACAAAAAAACTGCCACACCGCTGAGTAGGTAATTTTACCGCCAACACTCTGCACTGAGCGACTACCACTGCCGCTGCCTCGCTGAGCCCCTGTGCCACTGCGAATCGGGATTTGTACCCGCAGACGTTTGGCTCCCGTCCTCGCACTGCAGCCACCCTGCTGAGCCACAGCCACAGTAGCGACTTGCTGCCTGCTCCGCAAGCTCACACTCTCTTTGCACGACGATGATGAATCCCCTGCTACACCCGGCTCCCAAGTGCGATCGGCTACATCATCGTCAATTTGCGTTTCCCGGTCACTGCTATTCTCCTCACCGATGTCAGTATGCACAGCCTGCCTACTGCAGGAAGCAGCGGAAGTCTGCCCCACCTCTTCACTGCAAAGCAGCTTCTGACTGTCCTCAAACACTTCGTCCTTGCTGAATAGTGGCGCGGAGCCCAGACCACCTAGTAGCTCTCTGGCTGCGGGAAAGGAACAGGACAGAGCCTGGTTGAGGACATGTGAAGGCCGCTGACCTGCTCCTGGGCCATGCCAACTAATTGTTGTATCAGAGGAACCTACGGACTCTTGGCTGGGGTTGTCAGATGTTATATTTGAGGAATTGGATGACCTAGTCAACCATTCAACAACCTTTGGGTTGTTGATCAACACACTGCCACTAGATGACAACGGCAGTTCTGGCCTCACAGAGTTACCCCTGCTGCGACATCCCCTTACTGTGCTGCCACCTCTGCCTGCTCCACCTGCCACCTTTCTGTCTGACATAGTGGTTTTGACACGTGGATTTGACACGTAAATCTGGCTGTAAACTAGAGCCCCCAAAAGGTATTGCAATGTGCGTTATACAGATACCCCATAACTGACAGTGTAATTTCAGCGGAAATCACTGTATAAACTACGTGGATTTGACACGTAAATCTGGCTGTAAACTAGAGCCCCCAAAAGGTATTGCAATGTGCGTTATACAGATACCCCACAACTGACAGCTCACTACTGCAGATGCATGAATGTCAAACAGATATCTTCCTATTCAATTTTTTCACTAAATAGAACTGCTATTTGGGGTATACAGATCCCCCTTAGAGAACAGCGAGGGATTGCAGCAAGAATCGCACAGCACAATAGCAGCAGCTGGACGCTACAACATGAACTGTGAAGTGCTGAGATAGAAAATGGCTGTGTGACATCACATAAGCCTGCCGGTCGCTGATTGGCTTACAGGTCTGCAGATGTCATCGGGGGTGTTCCTTTCTCCTTCCCAGAGTTCTCTGCCCCATGTAACACGTTGTTCTCGCGCCCATTTAGCAGACACATGAGGGGGAAAAAAACAACTGCGTTCCCGCGAATCAGCATAAACTTCGTCTTCGTGGCGAATCAAATTTTTCCTGAAATTCTAACCGAAGTTAGAATCATTAGAATCGATTCGCCCATCTCTAAAAATATTGCATAAATTTTAACATAATCATAAACACACTTATTATTGGATATAATATACAATGTTACAAAGGCATGAATTTTTTATTGTTTCAGACCAGGTTGTGACTCACTACCATATTACTTACTCACTACTGTACTCACATATGGTTTCTGTGTAGAGTACTTTGTACTTTGTTGTTCTGATGCAGTTTATAGGTAGGAATCACAACCGGAGTCATTTTGAATGTATTTACAAGGGTTAGTGCACATGACTCTCATTCAAATCTCATAAGATGGATAGCTAACAATATTATGAATCATATCTTATACCAAATATGCATAAGTGTTGAAAAAAACACAAATCAATAACAGCTAGCTATGTAACACACTACATGCCACCGTCTTGATAGCCAAAGTCTGTGTCATAACTGTGACTGTAACTGTGTTTTATCCCTGTACTGTGACATCACCGTGTACTTTATCACTGTACTGTGACATTACTATCTGTATTATTACTGTGCTGTGATATCCCTTTACTGTGTCATCACTGTGTGCATTATCTCTGTACTGTGACATCACTGGGTGCATTATCGAATCTATTTAAAACATGTTTCATGAGTCATGTTGTAATGGAAGTCCCATTCCAAGTTTAGTGATGTGGATCAGAGCATCACTTGTTCAAGCCAACCTGTAAAAGAAAAAAAAAGTTTAAAACACTTAATAAAAACACTTTTTAATAAAAAGAATGAATTAATGTAAAAGTCCCCTAAATACAAACATTATCAAATTATCACAAACCTATACATATTTAATAAAGTTAAAAAAACATAAAATCACCAAAGTAACCCCACATGTTTGGCATTGCTGCATCCGTAATAATCTGTACAATAACTCACAAAACATTATTGGACCTGATTGGTGAGCACCGTAAAAAAAAAACCTGAAAACTTACCTAAAATGAGCCCTAAGCCAGCTCTGCCAACCGAAAAATATTAAAGATCGGGGTCCAAAACGCTGTGCGCCCCAAAATAAACCAGGAAAGGAAACCAAAATTTAAGATTTTCTTTTCCTACATACATTCAAGAGTTAATAAAATCTCATAAGCTCAATAAGCTAATGACCTACTAAAATGAAGTATTTGTAAAGTGCATTTAATTTCACCAAAAATAAGCCCTTATTTGTCCAAATTGCCAAAAAAATAAAGATTGTATAGCCATTAAAAATGATGATGTAAATCTGCTTTGAATGGCACGGCTTCAATGCCCTGGGGTGTGCCCATACAGCAGTTTACCACCAAATATGGGGGATTGTTATAATCGTGAGAAATTAAGTATCAAACTTTGTGGAGTGTTTTGTTATTTTATCCACTGAGAATTTGAACATTTTTTTAAAAATACCGTATATACTCGTGTATAAGCCGAGTTTTTCAGCACAAAAAATGTGCTGAAAAACCTCACTTCGGCTTATACACGAGTCAACTAAAAAAAATAAATGTTAATACTCACCCTCCGGTGCCCGGATCCATCGGCGGCGGCTCCCGATACCCGGCGGCGGCTCCCGATGTTCAGCACATTAAATAAATAAACTTAGCTCTCACCTTCCGGCGATACTCACCCCCGATCCACGGCGCCGGCTTCCGATCCTCGTTGGTGGCTCTCGATCCCCGGCTGCGGCTGTCTTCTTTCTTCTTTTGCCGGCGGAGTCGCGTCCATGCGATCTCCCCGCTGGCGCTTACTATGATGCGGCGGTGTGACGTCATCAGCGGCGACACCGCCGCATCATAGTGAGCGCCGCCGGGGAGATCGCATGGACGCGCCTCCGCCGGCAAGAGAAGACAGAAGACGCTGCCGGGGATCAAGAGCCACCGCAGAGGATCGGGGGTGAGTATCGCCGGAAGGTGAGAATTAAGTTTATTTTTTTTAAATGTGCTCAATATACATGGGGGCAGGCTGGCTGTATACGTGAGGGGGCAGGCTGGCTGTATACCTGAGGGGGCAGGCTGGCTATATACCTGAGAGAGCAGGCTGGCTGTATACCTGAGGGGGCAGGCTGGCTGTATACCTGAGGGGGCAGGCTGGCTTTATACCTGAGGGGGCAGGCTGGCTGTATACCTGAGGGGCAGGCTGGCTGTATACCTGAGGGGGCAGGCTGGCTGTATACCTGAGGGGGCAGGCTGACTGTATACCTGAGGGGGCAGGCTGGCTGTATACCTGAGGGGGCAGGCTGGCTGTATACCTGAGGGGGCAGGCTGACTGTATACCTGAGGGGGCAGGCTGACTGTATACCTGAGGGGGCAGGCTGGCTGTATACCTGAGGGGGCAGGCTGGCTGTATACCTGAGGGGAAAGGCTGGATGTATACCTGAGGGGGCAGGCTGGCTGTATACCTGAAGGGGCAGGCTGGCTGTATACCTGAGGGGGCAGGCTGGCTGTATACCTGAGGGGGCAGGCTGGCTGTATACCTGAGGGGGCAGGCTGGCTGTATACCTGAGGGGGCAGGCTGGCTGTATACCTGAGGGGGCAGGCTGGCTGTATAGCTGAGGGGGCAGGCTGTATACCACTTGGGGCTGGCTGTATACTACACCCTCGGCTTATACTCGAGTCAATAGGTTTTCCCAGTTTTTGGTGGTAAAATTAGGGGTCTCGGCTTATACTCGGGTCGGCTTATACTCGAGTATATACGGTACCTTTATTTAGCCAAAATAATTAAAATTTCAAGATTTTGTTTTAATCCCTGTAAAACAATTAAAGGGTTAGCAAACTTCATGAAAGTTGTTTTACATACGTTAAGGGCTGTAGTTTCTATAATGGGGCCTCTTAAAGTGACTTGAAATTTTAGCAGGTCCCTCAACGATGTGACTTTGTGTTTTTTATGAAAATGTGAAAAATCGCAGCTAAAGTTCAAAGCCCCATAACATCTTACAAAAATGAGAAGATGCATAAAAACCATGTCCACATAAACCAGACATTCCATTAATGTTAGTTATCATTTTGAATTTCGAAAATCGCTAATCGCTAATTTTTTCACAAATAAACACAAAACATACTCCAAAATTTAGCAACTAACATGAATTACAAATTGTCACGAGAAAATCATTTCAAATCACTTGGATATGTTAAAGCGTTACAAAGTTATAACCACTTATAGTGACACAGGGAAGAGAAAAAATGGGCCGTGTCAGGAAGGTGAAAATTGGCTTCGGCATTAAGGGATTGTAAAGGGTTTTTAGAGCCCTTACCACTATAGGTTAATTCTTAAAGTCATTTAGACATGTTTGTGCCCTGCTGTGTAGCAGGAGTCACTCATGCTCGTAAATGAATGTAACTGAGCAGGAAATGACTTGCAGTACCAGACACTGCCATGTGCATGAAGATAGCGTTCAGTCTAGTTTGGTGGAACACTAAAACTAGATAGACAATATAATAGAAAGATGATGGATAAATTTGGATTGTAGCTTCCCTTCAGGGTCCCCTGAAGAGGAAGAATAAGCGGACCCAGAGCAGGAGCTCAAATGACAACCCATCTCTATCCACACCTTCTGGATCCTACTGTAGTCCTGGCAGCAAAGGATGTCCCTCTAAAATAGCGCTGAGCATGGCACATCCTGGGCTTTATTGGACCACAGGAGAAAGCCTTGATTCTTATCGGGCAAACTCTGTGCTGGGGTGAAGGCCTGGGTGCCCACAGAAAGGGCTCTGTACCCGTAGCACCCGTACCACCACTGTCTATAACATTCTCCTACAGTCCCATAAAACAGATTGTATTACCATACTAATGTGTGTAACTACATATTGTTATTATTGTGCAGGGCTAAAGGAGCCTCTTACTGAAAACAGTTTTATTTTGGGGCCCCACTTTAAGTTTTGCCCCAGGCCCCAACTTGTCTAAAACCAGCCCTGATTCCAGGCTTCTTTACCCGTGAATGTAACATAGACAATAATATTCCTTTTTATATAACCTTTTAAAGATAAGGTTGAAACTTTACATCTATAATAATTGTAGATGCTACTATGGTTGCAGGTCAGGTGTTGCTGCATCAAAACAGATCACACCCATCAGACCACCCATACAGTTTCTATCAAGTACTTTGCCAAAAAATAAAACATTATTATTAAAGAACAGTAGAGCACACATGACATATCATTAAAGGAAACCTACCACTTCCGATATGGTTTCTAAGCAGCACATGCCGTGCACCAGCTCAGGGTGAGCTGGTGCCGATGCTTATCTTCGTTATGTTTTTAAACGGTTTTAAGGCATTTAAACACTTTATTAATCTTTATATCTGAAGAAGCTTCCCTGCAGCGTGGTCCACGCTCGGCGCACCTTGCACACGACCACTTCCTATTCAGGCGCACGCACGGTCGAGCGCATGGTACTGCTTAGAAGCCATATCGGAAGTGGTAGGTTTCCTTTAATATGACACAATAAAACGCAGTTTATATGTGATCAATACAAAGCAGACCCTAACAATCAATCTTTAGCGTTGGAGCCTGGGCTTATTCTCTATTATTCTGGTGGGCCAGTCTGACGCTGATTCAATATACAGCCTGGAACATGATTGTTCTTCCTCGGAATTTGTTTGTCACACAGAAGTAGGTTTAAACTATTGTATAATAGTGCAAAAAATTTTGATAGATTCTCATATTGGGTTGACGTTACCAGTGGAGTGCCACAGGGGTCAGTATTGGGGCCACTTATTTTTAATATTTTTATTAATGACCTGGTAGTGGGTTTACACAGTCAAGTTTCAATATTTGCAGATGATACTAAGCTGTGTAAAGTAATAAATACTGAGGTCGATAGTTTAGCATTACAGAGGGATTTGTGGAAGCTTGAGGACTGGGCAGAGAAATGGTTGATGAGGTTTAATGTAGATAAATGTAAAGTTATGCACTTGGGCCATGGAAACAAAAGGTATAATTATGTTCTAAACGGTCAATTACTTGGTAAAACTGGACCTGAAAAGGACTTAGGGTATTGGTGGATGGTAAACTTAATTTTAGTGACCAGAGCCAGGTGGCTGCTGCTAAAGCAAATAAAATTATGGGATGTATCAAGAGAGGAATAGATTCTCATAGTTTCGCCCTTATACAAATCCCTGGTCAGACCACACATGGAATATTGTGTACAGTTTTGGGCACCAGTGTATAAAAAGGATATAGTAGAGCTGGAACGGGTGCAGAGGAGAGCAACCAGGATTATAAGGGGAATGGAGGGATTAGAATACACTGACAGATTACAAAATTTGGGATTATTCAGTTTAGATAAAAGACGACTGAGGGGAGACCTCATTACAATGTACAAATACCTGAATGGACAGTACAAGGATCTCTCCAAAGATCTTTTTATACCCAGGCCTGTGACCAGGACAAGGGGGCATCATCTACGCCTACAGGAAAGGCGATTCTACCATAGCCATAGACAAAGGTTCTTTACTGTAAGAGCAGTGAGACTATGGAACTCTCTGCCGCAGGAGGTTGTTATGGCGGACTCTATGTACATGTTCAAAAGAGGCCTGGATGCCTTTCTGCAGAGAAAAAATATCACGCGTTATGGGGATAAAACATTTATTTAATTCTTAAAGGTTGGACTTGATGGACTTGCATCTTTTTCCAGCCTTATATACTATGATACTATGATAATTATCCCCATAAGTCAACAGGTGAATCCCCAAGCAGGCCAAGTATGACTCTGTTTTCTTATTGTACTTTAAACCATTACTCATCATATTGTACCATCAATCATTGCCAGTTTTATGGCTTAGAGGCAGTGAAATAATCACACATTCTTGGGCGGTGCACTAAATTAAAATAGTGAAAATGCCACCTCCAAGCCATGTGGGCATGGAGGGTTTGTAGCGTGATGCAGCGGCCAGTGGAGGGGGAAGGCACAAGAGTTTTCCGTTCTTTGGAAAAACCAACAAACTTTTGCTCACTAGATTTATGCAAAACTATGCCAGTTCGGACCTCGCTTAGTTTGAACCAGCAGCCGTTCCAGGCCTAAGCCTCTTGATGTATCTAGCTGGACATGGGGGAGGGGGGATGTGAGCTATGAGAGGTCCTAAGGTGAAGGCCAGGGCCAGTAAGCAGTACTAATAAATCCAGTTCAATCCATAATAGTCCTAGACAAAGGGCTAGGAAGCAAGTTACTGCTGAAAGAAATTTGTGTCAACTATATTGATGAGATTAAAGCGGATGATGCTGCCTAGATGAAGCAATCACAAATACGCTAGCGCTGGTTATAAGTTCTTTTGCCAATACCGGGGCTTGCAATACTAAATTTCTAGCTGGTTTATCTATGCAGCCTTTACCTATAATGTTCATTTTTCTAAGAGCCGCTGAGCAGAAGCCTAGCTGCTGTGACCCACTCCTACCTTCCACTGTCTCAGGGAGCTTCTGTCTATTCTGCTAGCAAGACAGAATTCAGCAGGGATTTCAGTGTGAAAAGTAGATTAGGAAGGACAGAAGGGAGGTTAATACCAAAGTATCAAATACCAGAGTACCAAAGTAAATAGACTAGGAAGCTCTGATAACATATAAAAGAACATTTTTTTTATTTTTGCTTGTAGAAGAGATTCCTGCAAAGTCTGTTAAAAAAATTATTGACCATTAAAAGCCATCATAACACCTTTTGTTACATTGACGGACTATTACGATTTTATGAGGTGACGCTACATTGAATCCCTTCTGTACTGTGTAAATATCATAAATAATGATGTGTATCTTGTTGAAACATCTGTGCCAAAGACTTCCACTGTCCGCAGAGTGTGGCTTAGGTGGCGTTAATTTTCCTTTGTATTTTGTATTATGTGTGTGAACTGTGGCTAAGGGGATTGATTGAGCCACACCCAGCTCCCTGCAGCCCAGCCCTCTAAAACAAAGGTTACTAGAGTGATGGATGGCCTGTCCACTTAGCTTCTGGAAGCTGAATCCAGCAACTCCCCAGGCCCATTACACTTTGCTGGTTCTACTAGTCTCCTCATACCTGTTTCCCTTTACCTCATGTTATTACGTTCTGTATCTGTCCTCAGCTAAGTTTACTTGACCTTCCTTTAGTGATTCGATTCAGTAGTTTTGCTGCCATCTTGGTTTTGACCCGTTCCATCTGACTCCGTTTGTTTGTCGTGTATATGTTGTTTGTCCCTCTGTGTCCTTGTGTGTACACTGGTATATTTCTGACTTCTTGTTACCTGTCCGCATTCCCTGTCACCTTACGGAGTCTCTCAGGGTCCGTTAGTTAAGCTCCTGATATCAATTTGGCCCTTATCAGGGCAGCAAATCTGCTTTGGGCACTTGGTAGCCTGCAGGAACATTGCAGGGTGACTTCACCACCGGTCACCCAGTCTGACAGCATGTGTCAAGTCTGGTTGTGGTTACGATGTTTGTTGGACAGGTTTTTGACACCTGCTTAATGATTTGTTCTATAACCAGCATAAGAAAGGGCGCCTACGGATGCTGTCCTTCGAACAGTTAATTAAAAAAGCCTTGACCTATTCCGAGTGTCCTTTGCCTTTTTACCATTTGTGGTGTCTGTTTTTGACTTCCCACGGCTAAACTACATTATGAATATTTCATGTACTCTTCATAAATTAGGGATAAACATTTCTTTCATGCACTAATTGCACTAATATTTTTTTCACAGTTATTAAAATAGATACACGTAGTGATCTGAATAATGAACACACACCCATCTTCACTCAACACTTTGTTTATGGAGTTCTCAGGGTTAGCAACGGTCCTTAAAAGTATTAAGAAGAGGACAATTTGTAACCACTCTGGTTGTGGGAAAATCTGCAGATTAGATCACACCCCTCCATAATTCGTCATTCGATAATAATTAGGGACTAGATGTGTCCTAATTTAACAGGATAATCTAATCTTATTTTTCACTGAACTCATCCTAATGATATGTGCTGGGAATTCCTGCATTAATTGCTAAGTAATGTGTGTTATATATAGCTTGATTGAATTGATTATTTTATTGTTGTTAAAATACATTTGCTACACTATGGGGCTCATTTAATAAGGGTCCGCAGACCGCATTTTCGCCAGGCTTCCCGATGATTTCCGATTAGTGCCGCATTTAACAGGGGTTTTTGGTGCACGTGATCGGATTTTGGTGCATCGCGCCGGCTTTCACGTGACACAAATGTAGGGGGGTATCGGACGATCCAACGGATTTGGACAACGTGCAGGATTTAACATCGTAAATTGTGTCGCAAGACATGCACTTACAAGCACCCGGAAGAAGAAAGTGAACTCCGGTGGAACTCAGCGGGGAAGCGACACATGCAGGATCTTGGGCGCACACTGTTGGGGAATCGCGCTGGAAATTTGCATGGGTAAATGGTCTATGTTCTAGTGTCCAATGTTTTCAGCCAATATGTTCAGCCGGCTAATACACAAAGGGGGTCATTTACTTAAGTTTTTTCAGTTTTTATTTTTAAATGTTAAATGCACCCTACAAAGTTCTCCGCAACAAAGTTCCTCTTAAGGATCCAAATGTGGACAATTTATGCAATTTCAGTAAAAAGTCACCATTTTTGCTGCAAATAAACTCCAGTACAGAGAAGGCATAGCTAATAGTCTAGATGCATTAGCTCAAACACTTGTGACTTATAAGATAAATCAGGCAAGCCCAAAGCCTTAATAACTAAGAAAATGGTATCCCTCTAAGTGTTACAAGTTACAGATTTCATCTGGATTTTATGCACATATTTAGTTGCAGAAAATCCAGAGTGTATTACAGTAAAACATCATGTAGATTTTGCCCTTTTTTTCCATGGCAATTGCTGTTCAATGTGAAAAATAAAGTAATAATCATGTCACTTTTGTTGTACATCTTCACAGATTTTTGCATGCGTTTTTTTTATTGTCGTCTATGGGAGAGTAAAAAAAACCGGCATAAAATCTGTCTCAAATCTTCATCAGAACTGCATCATGACGTGAATATGATGTAGATTTTTGCTTGAAAGATTTGCTGAAAAAAAAGATGAAAAAAAGTTTAAGAAAAAGACACATATGAATCCACATCAAAAACATCCATAAAATGTGTGTGTATTTGATGTGGATTTTCATGCGTATTATTCGCATGACAATCCGCAACACGTGCAGGTAGCCTAAATGTCCTAAATCAGGCTGTCCCTCTCATTTCTTATCTGACCCATGGGACCCATTATGCTTTGCCTTTTTACTATTCTTTGGCAAAAACCCTCCAGTAGGCCTATCCTGATACAAAAGCACAGAGGTAGAGTATAAAACAACCTAATTTACATGCTAATTTGGTCTTTTTTGTAAGGAGACAATGGAGGATGTGCCCCCAGAGTGAGCCTAGGGTATCCACAGGTTGAGCCTAGGTACCCTGTTTGAAAGTACCTAAGGGGCATTGCTGAAGAGTTGTAGTAAATCAGTTAAATGTAAGAAGGTTATAAAACCTATTTTTTGTTATAGAAAAAATTGGTATAAAGTTAATGAAGCAAAATTACATACATATATCACTAATATGACATGATGTATGCACTGGGTGTTACTGGTGTCCTCGGGCTGGTACTGTTCTTGGGTGAATGCACTAATAATTGTGTTTAGTGACATTAAGCACCTAGGACATATGTCCCATCTTTCCTCCACCAGCTACACCCTTGCTTGAGATCTTGATTCATTCCCACCTATACCATGCAGTCCTGCCCTTAGTTCAGGTCACTGCCTCCTCAAGTTCAACATCCTCATCCCACACTGCTGTCAGCATTCATTTCAATGATGTTATTTCTTGTTCTAGCCTCATCATCAGTAAAGCTGGGACATCCGGTATAAGTGGTAGAATACAATACTAATAATACATCGATAATACAAATCCCACAGATTAGGAGACTACAAGGGGCCTAGGTACAGTTGACCCCTGTCTATAGATATTGTGTTATTCAGTTTGTCTCTTTAAAGAACAGCCCTATAATACAGAAATGAACCTGTCTCTGACTTGATCTAAGTCTTTAATTATGATAAGTCACATTATCCCATAGAATGGTTTAGTAAACAGGTGAGTCTTAAATCAGAGATGGGTGTGGGTTGTCTTTGTGATCAACACAAACATTTCTGTCGTGCCTCACAAGAGTGTCAGTCCGTCAGGCTGTCTCTGTGGGTTTAGTTGGTGCATTATTATAGTACTGACAATGTACAGGCTTTACACTTCTGGTCGGCACTAGACTCAAGACTTTTAGAGATGTATAATTGCATTGAAGATCATGTTTATAGGTAGGACAGGAAGGAACACAAGAATCTATTTAGATAAAGAAGACCTATATTTTGTTGGATATGTCCGGCACCATACTGCTCTGTACATGAGGAAAAGATAGGACATGGCCTATCTTTCCCCATTATATGGGCCATATGTAATGCATTGCAATGGAGAGGGGAGGGGTAACCCCTCCTCCTCTCCAACCCGGCAGACATATGCCCGCCTGGTCATAGCCGTGTGTGAATACCTGTGTGTGCATGAGGCCTTATTACAGTGATGGCGAACCTTTTAGAGCCTGAGTGCCCAAACTTCAACCAAAAGCCGCTTATTTGTTGCAAAGTACCAGCACAGCCATTTAGGCAGCAATTTGTTTCTTCTCGTTCATTGACAACTTTCAATCGTTCAACCTCCTAAAGACACCAATGCAGTTGAAAGGAGGAGGGCAAATTTGTCTATCATTGTAGGAAGATTCTGTAGGAAGATTCTTTGAGTCCTGTCTAAAGAACTTCATGCTGGGGTGATGGCCTGGGTGCCCAAATAGAGGGCTCCGAGTGCCGCCTCTGGCGCCAGTGCCATAGGTTCGCCACCACTGCCTTAGTATCTTCTTAGCTTTCATATTAAGTTTAGTCAATTGCTATTTTACTTGTATATTTTTTTTATTTTTATGTTTGGAAAACAAAATCAAAGTTCAAAAGTCAAATTGTGATGAATGAAACCTGAACCTTTGCTATTCGCAGCCTACAATCAGGAGCCATTAAATAGATAAGCTCACTCGTGTTGTCCTCAGCTCTTGTAGCCTAATGGCAGGGCCAAACCAAATGCTCTTGTGGACCTTGTATGGCCCTTTGCCAGAATTTTTGTTGTCTTTATCTTAAAGGAAAGCTCCGGAGGAACCTTCTTCACTTTTGCTATACCTGATACATGAGGAGACAGAACATGACTCAAGATTCTACTAAATGCAGATGCACGCAATAGTGAAAATTGGCCATGTGCCCTCTCCTCCCAGGCTCTCTGCACACTGCTAAGATAGGTGTAGGAAATGTGCAAGGAGATGATTCACCAAAGGATCATAATCTTATGGTGCATATAATGTTGCCTATTCATATCCTAATAGGTTTTGGATCAAATAATTAGGGCATGAAGAGGCAGGGCTGTGAGCCCAATTGTCTAGTTTATCCACAACACATGCAAATAACTACTTGTTATTGGGACATTTCAGGACCCTTCCCCAAAGGAAATCTACCCTTTGTTTTTATGTCTTTTGAAACAAATCTACCTTGAGAATGCTGTTGCGTCACTGATGCAGAAAAATATCTTGTTTAATCCCTGAACCGAGTTTTTTTACTTAAAAAACATTTTAAAAAATGTGGGACCATGGGAAAGCTGGTGACTACATAAACACATTACACACAGAGCTTCCTGAATTGTCCAGACAGGACTAATCAACCTGAGCTGGATGACTCATACACAGCAGCTGGGGGGTGGTGCAGCGATTGATTACTTCTGCCTGTCAGAGTAAACACAGTAATGACGTATTCTCGGCTTTGTTGGGCAGGACAAGGCTAGAGCATTGCGTAATTAGTATGAGGAGAAGCGCGGAGCAGCCACTGGAGCGCCAGAACCCCAATATTATAATTTGCATGCTGCACTTACCCGCAGGCATAGTAAAGGCAGGCAGGGGCAGTCAGAGGGAAGGCCGAGCAGGTACACCCCGTCGCGCGTTTCGCACATGCTTTGTCAGCCCATATATACACCTAACCGGCTACCACGTGACGTGTCCGTCCACTGAGGTTGCGCACCGGACATATGTCATCATGGTGCGCCCGGCCCGATCACATGATCGTGTCAGCGCTGACATGGAGACGCGTCCCATTATTGTGCACTCCCCCATGGGCCGACGCGGCGCACGCGCCTAGGCGCGTCGACAGGACGCCGTGATGCATATCTACAGGTACATATAGGTTAAAAATTATACAATGAAAAACAAAAATTAAGAATAAAGACCAAATGCCTGTCAGTATCACACATGGAAAGAGTTTGAGGAAAGGTGGAAATATTAGCCCAAATGCATTGTTACGTACATTGCGGTACACATCGCACAAATCTGCATTTTTTAAGATCCTATTCCCCCAAACATATGTATAATGAATCAATGAATGGACCAACATATTGTATACATAATAAATGGATAGATAAATAATTATATACTTTTAAATATACATAGTAAATAAATAGACAAATGCGTGCATGTATATATATCGAAGCACCCTTGAGGTCAAATAAAATTCATACCTCTATCAAAGTGGTCTCAATCTACATAGCCTATATAACAACGCACATACCAGATATCCTAAAGTATGTCCAATAAAAAGTGCCTACATTATATTGTGACATCACAAGTAAGAATAGTGATTAGTGCAAAAAAATACCGAATAAAGTGCAAATTAATGGTCCAAACATGTGTATGTAAACAGTAAGAGTAAAGTGACTGTGCAACATATATATGTACACAATAAGAATAAAGTGACCGTGCATTAGAAAAAGAGTTAATAGGGCTGGCATAGCCGCATATAATATAAAGATTATCAAAATACAAAGCTAAAACAAGAGGCAAGACAATAGTCATAAATATATATATATAATTATATATATATATATATATATATATATATATGTATACTGTGAGATGCACGTACTTAAAACTGTGTGACTGGGTGCAACATAACCATCATACACACATATTACAACCCATAGGGATGGTTACTACCTAAAAAAACACTACAAATTACCCAATAAACATATAGGGGGATATTTATCAGGACCTCTGCGCACCGCCAGTGGGGCGTGAAGGGGCGTGAAGGGGGGGGCGCGGCCGGCCGAGCGGGGGGCGCGGCCGGACGGGAGTGGGCCGGCGCGGGGCGTTACTGTCCCCGCGCCTGCGCACTCGCTGCTGCCGGCGACTTTTCATTCGTGAAGAACGCTGCGCAGCTGGCAGCCCGATACATGAAGAGGCAGAAGCCTCTTCATGTATCGGGCTGCGAATTTGCAGCGGCGGGGCGATCATACGCTGGCGCACGAGCGCCAGCGTATGATAAATATCCCCCATATAGTGTATGACATATATACATACATTAAAACATATAAATATACACTAGGCACCCATAATATGGCAAGTTAAAGATGTACGTATGAATCAATAAAAGATGGATGTCTCCAATCAAATTCTACTCCTCCCCTTGAGAACACCCTGCTCCAAAGTATTTAGCAGTCCTAGCAGGTATCCTGGGATGGAGAGACTGTATGTGCAAAGTATTTAGGAATCCTAGCAGTTATCCTGGGATGGAGAGACTGTATGTGCATCAAACCGTATCCACAAGAACATATGTATAATCTACAGGCAAAGACAAAAATTAGACACAACATCAAAATAACTCAAAAAACATTATAAAAAAGGTTTAAAGCTAGTTGCCTCATTAAGACCTTTTGGCTGTACGGTATCCAGGAGGGTGATCCATTTAAGCTCTTTTTGCAAGAGCCTTTTCTTCCCATCACCCCCTCTAGATCCCATAATGACCCTGTCTAACCCACGTACTGTGAGTCCACTTGGGTTACAATTATGTTTCTCGCGGAAGTGTCTAGGGACAGGTTGCAGTTTTAAATCTTTCAAAGGACCCAAATTATCATCATTCCTGACTGCTCTAATGCTCCGAACATGTTCAAGAACCCGTACCTTTAGGGGTCTGGTTGTCATGCTAACATATAGCTTCCCGCAGGGCAGCGCAGACAGTAGACCACAGACTCCGTATTGCAGTTGATATGGTACACAATTTTATATTCCTTCTCTGCGAAGGAGTCGGTGAATGTCCGTGTGCGCTCCATGTATTGGCAGGCCTTGCATTTGCCACAGCAATATGACCCCCATGTTGGACTGCTCCTCCCAAACCAGGTCTTCTCTATAAAGGGAACAAGTAATAGATGGATTCATCGTGAGGCACTGTGCTAGATCTTTATCTGTCAATAGGATGGACCAATGCTTATCGATAATCTCCCTGAACCCCTCCATTGAGAGTGGAAATCAGTGATCAATCTTACTGTTTCTGTTACGTTTTTCTTCTTTGGTCTACTCACCAGGAGGGAGCCTTGTTGGATTGTAGCTTCCCTGTAGCCTCTGTCCTGGAATCGTTTGGACAAGTTACTGGCCTGTTTTTCGAAAAATTGGTCCCTGGAGCAGATACGTCTCATTCTTAGGAACTGACCCCCGGGATGGCTTTTTTGAACTGTGGATAGTGGGAGGAAGATGCATGGAGGAGAGAATTAGCGGATGTCTCTTTTCAAAAAACATCGGTAGTAACAAAACTTTCCGTGTTTTTTCCAATAAGGATGTCCAGAAACTCTATCTGATCTTGACTGTACTTCTAGGTGAGTTTAATGTTCTGTTGGTTGACGTTGAGGCCCTGCAGAAATAAATCCAAGTCAGTGGCATAGCCCTGCCAAATGACCACGAGATGACGGCATTATAACCTGGGGTGTTATCAACGACTTCACTCTCCTACAGCCCCAGGAAAAGGTTGGCATACGAGGGCGCACAAGTCACCGCCATAGCCGTTCCCTGGAGCTATAGGAAAAATTGGTCGCGGAAGATGAAAAAATTATGTTTTAAAACAAAATCCAAAAGGAGCATAATGTACTCAACCAGGTCTGGGTCTAAATTAGACATTTCCAGAAAATACTTAGACGCCCGCATCCCGTGGTCATGGCATATAGATGTGTACAGGGCCTCAACGTCAAATGTAACCAGCCACACTGAGTCGAGGTTAACCCCCTCCAGACAGCGCAGAACATCTGTGGTGTCTTTTACAAAGGAGGGGAGTGTTTCCACACAACTTTGCAAATAGAAATCTATGTTTTAATAGGCTTTTTCACATAATTATGTATTATGTATTTATTATGTATACATTATGTTGTTCCATTCATCGATCCATTATACATATGTTTGGGGGAATTGGATCTTAAAAAAATGCAGATTTGTGCGATGTATACCGCAGTGCACGCAACAATGCATACGGGCTAATATTTCCACCTTTCCTCAAACTCTTTCCATGTTTGATACTGACAGGCATTTGGTCTTTATTCTTAATTTTTGTTTTTCATTGTATCATTTTTAACCTATATGTACCTGTAGATATGCATCATGGCGTCGGCCCATGGGGGAGTGCACAATGATGGGACGCGTCTCCATGTCAGCGCTGACCCGATCATGTGATCGGGCCGGGCGCACCATGATGACGTATGTCCGTTGCGCAACCTTAGTGGACGGACGCATCACGTGGTAGGCGCGTCTTTAAGCAGATACGCCGGTTAGGTGTATGTATGAGTGGACACAACACACACACTTTACCTCCTGACGAAGCATCTGCGAAACGTGCGTCGGGGTGTACCTGCTCGGGACTTCCCTCTGACTACCCCCTGCCTGCCTTTACTATGCCTGCGGGTAAGTGCAACATGCAAAGCTAAAAACTGTGCATACCGGAAGGTACCTCCGGTTTATTGAATTGGCTGAATTTGTAGTGTTGTTTACCCTCCTCTATTTCTGTGGCCCTATCGCTGGGCTTAGTTACAACTACTTTCTATATTTTGGCACGCTTTTTGGGGCATAGGAAGGAGGGGGGGGGCGTTTTGGTACTCTGTGTGGTCCCATTTCCATCTGGGTACCTTGTTCCCCTGGTATTTTGTAAATTCTTAAACTCCCTTTTTGGGAGCTGTATATGTATATGTGTATTATTTGGAACACTAATAAAATATATGTATAATTTTTCAAAAAACTTTTCTAGCTCTTTATTTTTGGTATTGCTGATTCTCTATTACTGAGAGCTGTATTGATACATTTTAAATGAGGGCATAGTCGGTTTTACTTTTTAAAATAAAAGGCTGAAAAGGCCCTAGGCACTTTGCATAGAAGTCAAATTTCCAAGGGAATTTGTCCCATTTAAACTTATTGGTTTGTCCTCCAAGTCAACTAGGGCTTAAAAAATTATATCCGAAGGATACACCATATGCAGTCCACCTATATCTACTGTTGTATGAGAACCACCAACACCTTTGCTGGTTCTTTTTAATATCTGCAATCATAAATCATAATCCAGACTCTCAGCAATACACATAAGATTTCTTCATATCTGGCACAAGATTGCGATGAGATCATTTAGAAACAGAAATTTACATTACAAAGATCTCTCCACCAGCTGTGCCAGTAGAGGCAGCGGCTTCCCTGTTTACACACACATACGCTCTGCCAAGACCTTTACATTATGTGTGAGTACATCATGTTCAGTCTTAGTGACCAATGTCAGCCAAGTGACTCATTGGATACCTCTCCACACAATAAATCTGATAACTTAGGGGCTTTGTTTTCACGGTGTTTAGTGTGTAGTCGGAATAATACCTACCTTTAGGGTACGGTCACACATGCGGCTAGCACTGTGTTTGTAAACGCACCACAAACGCACCGTGCAGAACACAGACTAATCACATATGCGTTTCCAGTTACCGATCACATGCATTTAATTGAAAACGCATATGCAATCCGTCCTAGCCCCGCCCCCAAGTGCAAGCTTTGTGTAAACGCTGTGCTAGTAGCACGTATGACTTCCCTCTCTTAGGTGTATGTAAAAGAAAAATAAGTGTACTTACCTTGCTCTGGCTCCCAGTTCCAACATCACTTTTGCAGCCTGTGCAATATTACTGACATGTTATAGGACCTTCTGTGGTCAGTCACTGTGGCCACTGATTTGCCACGGTGGCCACCAACACTAACTGTCCAAGAAACATTGTGAACAGGAAAAAGTCAATAATCACTTTTACAACGACCCCCGCAGGTCCTCTTCTTACTTCCGGGCCAGCAGGTCCATGTGCGCTGGTCACGCACACACTATAACATTAGCCACCGCTGATGTCAGCAAGCGGCTGACGTCATAGTCTGTGCACCACCAGCGGTCATGGACATGCCACTGACGGATGCTGGCTGGCCCCTGGGGGCAGAGGCTAGCTATATGCTGGGGAGCATGTACTGGCTATGTACTGGGGGATGCCTGGCTTTGTACTGGGGGCTAGCTTGCTACATACTGGGGAGATGGAGGCTGGGTAGCTATATACTTGGGGGCAGGAGGCTGGCTAGCTATATACCGGGGGGCAGGTGGCTGGATAGCTATATATTGGGGGGCATGGGCTGTTTGGCTACATACTGAAGGTCATGGGTTTATACTCAAGTCAATAGGTTTTCCCAGTTTTTTATGCTAAAATTAAGTACCTTGACTTATATTCGGGTTGGCTAATACTTGATTATATATACAGTAGGGCATATGTATCATAGTTTCAGCTTGCCAAATTGTCTAATTTTGCGACTTTTAACTCTGTTCTTTTTCAAGTACGCCTTTGTCTGCACCCTGTGCAGTGTGCCTCATGTATCTTAACTTTCCAGGTGTTCCGTGCAACATTTTTGGCGCAATTATGCACCTGGTCAAGGGCAGGTGCAAAGGAATTTTTTTTTCATGGACCCGATTTTAACATGTAATTTGGAATTATTTCACATGCTTTAAAAGGAACCTACCACCACGAATCTACCTATAAAGGTAGATCGGGTGGTAGGAGGATCAATAAGATGTGAGGATAGCCCTTTTAAGGGCTAATCCTCACGTCCCCGCACTGTTTTGATAACTTTTATTAGTTTTTTATGCAAATTTTCTACTGGGGTGTGGAGTAGCTGCATCTGAGGTTACACGAGGTGGCTACTCCGGTAGCCTCTTTTCGCCTCCTACTCACAATCTTCGGTGCGCAGCTCCTCGTAGTTTTGGAGCAGTGATCGCACAGCCACGGGCCTGCTGTTCTGCGCATGAGCAGACGGTAGGTTCGTCGGACGAGGGCCGCAGTTACGAGGAGCTGCGCGCCGAAGATTGTGAGTAGGAGGAGAAAAGAGGCTACCGGGACATGGAGTAGCCGCCCCGTGTAACCTCAGATGCGGCTAGTCCACGCCCCAGTAGCCGCATAAGAAAATTTGCATATAAATCTAATAAAAGTTATCGAAACAGTGCGGGGACGTGAGGATTTGCCCTTAAAAGGGCTATCCTCACATCCTTTTGATCCACCTACCAACCGATCTACCTTTATAGGTAGATTCGTGGTGGTAGGTTCCCTTTAAATGTTTAGCATATTTCACAGTAACCTCTTTTGTCAAATTTATTTTTTTTATTGGTTACTTCTAAGGGTGAGGTCACACGTAGCTGTTTAATTGTGTTTATAATGCATTTTGAAACTAATTACAACAGCTGAGGATAGATGATTTGCCTTATTTCATTACTGTTAACATTTGCATTTACAAAACGCAATATAAACGCCATGTTAACGCATGTGTTAACATTGTGTTTACTATGCTTTTTGTAAATTCAAATGTTAACAGTAATGTAATTAGGAAAATTCACTCTCCTCAGCTGTTGTAATAGGTTTCAAAATGCATTAAAAATGAAACATGTTAAATCCCAAATTAACAGTAGTGTCCACTTCTGTATATAACCCCCTCACGTGGCTTGTGTCCTTGTGGATTTGAGACATTTGCAACAAAAAGTCTCAAAAAGAAGTCATTTGCTCCTGCCAGGATAGGAAAAACTGAGCATGTATCACAAGTAAAAAGAAAGGATCATACATAAGGTGCAAAAACTAGCCGCCAAATGTCTCTAAAATGCACCTCAGAGAGACCAAACTATGATACATGTGCCCCAGTATGTTCATTTAATTTTTCCCTTTAGGCTTCCAAAATTGCCAGAAGACCCATTTAATCTGCTGATCTCTATGATCACATGATACTAAATTTACATACATATACATTTGCACCTTCAGAGTTTAAGGCTGCCATTTTTTTATGGGGTGAATTGTAGTTTTCACTTATATAACTTGGTATATTCAGTACTTTTTGACTGCTTCAGACATTGATGGTTGTTTTTGATATTATTTTTGGAACTTGATTTCATTAGGAATCCAGGGGTTTGGACTTGTGTCCAATGGATACCATCTGCTGTAAGAAAACATTGCTATCGAAGTCTATGGAAATCACACAGAAAGGTTTAATTAGTATATATACAATTTCAGGCAAGGGACGTCTCCAGTGATTATACAGAGGTAAGAATGGAAAGACTTGCTCCTGTTTTGTGTGTCGGACCTCTCCTGGTTTTGGCTTTGTTTGAGAATAACAAAGAAAATAACTGAAGATCCAACAGAGATGTGAACTGGCCTTTTACTCTAAGATACTGGGGCAGATTTACTTACCGGGTCCATTCGCGATCCAGCGGCGCGTTCTCTGCAGTGGATTCAGGTCCGGCCAGGATTCACTAAGGTAGTTCCTTCGACGTCCACCAGGTGGCGCTGCTGCGCTGAAGTTCCCCAAGGCCCGCTGGAATGCACTGAAGTTCACCGGCCTATTCCTAGTGAAGGTAAGCGCTAGTCCCGCAATTTTTTTTTTTTTAAATGCGGTGGTTTTTCCGAATCCGTCGTGTTTTCGTTCGGCCACGCCCCCCGATTTCCATCGAGTGCATGCCAGTGCCGATGCGCCACAATCCGATCGCGTGCACCAAAATCCCCGGACCATTCAGGGAAAATCGGCGTAAATCGGATATATTCGGGTAACACTTCGGGAAAATGCGAATCGGGCCCCACTGTGGTTTGAGAACTTAAGTCACGGGCATCAAAAACGAGGGCTGTGAGCTGCACGTTTATACGGCAGCATATGTTGTACAACCGTATGCAGCACGTATGCCACCTGTATTTTATACATTCCCATAGACTTCTATGGGGCACACAGAATGGAAATACTGGAGAAAATAGGACATGGTACGGCACAGTGGCCAATAGGGACATGTAAATGAATGGCTGTATTGCCCATTGAAATGAATGGGGCCATATGTATAGCCGTATATATGGGCATTTTCATACGTTAGTGTGAATGCAGCCTAATGCATCAAAATGTAACTGACTAACAGTTTGAGTAGACACATAATACAGTGATAAAATAACATTTGACCCCTTTTTGCTAACTATGAAGCTGGTGTGGCCCCCTATGAAAATGAGTTTGACACGCCTGGCTTAAGGGTTTGTTTTTTGAGTTGTCTATGATTATGGGCACTGCTGTCACTCATTTTCAGGCCTGTATCATGTATTATGATGCAGGCAGACAGGGGGCATTACATTGTGTCACGGGTGCTCCCGCGATCGCTCGGCCCCCGGTCCCGGGTTCCGCTCACCTTCCCTGGCTCCCGCGATGTCCTCCCTGGCTCCCGCAGCTCGGCGCGCGCGTCCCCGTCTCCTAGGGCGCGCGCGCGCCAATAATTGGCGCTGGCCTGCTATAAGTTTCTTCCCCTTCCTGTGACCCTTGCCGGATCTTTGTGCCTCATAGCCTTAGAGAAAGCTTCCAAGCGAGTATCCCTGCGTTCCTGTGTTTTCCTGCGTTTTCCTGCGTTCCTGTGTATTCCTGCGTTCCTGTGCGTCTCCGCTCCCAAGTCCTGTGTTTCCCGTGTTCCTCCGTGTTGCTGTGTTCCTGTGCCTGTGTTCCCGTCCCCTTCTGCCTGGACCTCCTGTTGCTGACCCCGGACTTGGACCTGACGTTGCATCTCTGCCGCCTGCCCTGACCCTGTGCCTGGACCTGTCTACGAGATTGTCATCCGCTAAGGTACCTCGACCTCGGCTGCCACCGTGGGCTAGTCACACCTGGGAACGACCTAGTGGTATCCTGCCGCAGCAAGTCCAACCCGCTTTGCGGCGGGCTCTGGTGAATACCAGGTGCCGCTAGGCTCCGGTTCCGGGTGTTGGCTAGTTACATCTCCCGCGGTGGTCCAGAGGATCCACTGATCCTGACAGTAAGATCCGGCCATGGATCCCGCCGAGGTTCCGCTTCCTACTCGTCCCAACTTTGCCGCCATTGTGGTCCAGCAATCCCGGGAGATTGCTGCTCAGCGTGAACAGCTGGATCAAGTCACCACCATGCTGCAACAGCTGCTAGCCTCCCAGCAACATCAACAGGCTCCTGTGCCCGCTCCAGCGACCCCTGCCGTTCCGGTCTGTCCTCCTGCCGCTGAACCCCGACTTCGGCTGTCTATGCCCAGCAAGTTTGACGGAGACCCCAAGGATTGCCGGGGCTTTATAACTCAGTGCTCTCTGCAAATAGAGCTCATGCCTTCGCAATTTGTCTCGGAGCGGTCTAAGGTGGCATTCTTCGTCAGTCTCCTCTCCGGGAAAGCTCTGGCCTGGGCTACCCCTCTTTGGGATAGAGGCGACCCAGTCACGACTACTCTCACGGCTTTTCTGGCAGAGTTCCGGGCCGTATTTGAGGAACCTGCACGGGCCTCTTCTGCCGAGACTGCTTTACTGAACCTGCGCCAAGGCAGCTCGTCTGTGGGAGAGTATGCGGTTCAGTTCTGCACCCTGGCCTCTGAACTTGCCTGGAACGATGCAGCCCTCATTGCTACCTTTAAGAAGGGACTCTCTGCGCAGGTTAAGGACGCTCTGGCTGCTCGGGACCTGCCGTCAACTCTGAGTGGTCTTATCACTCTGGCCACTCGGATTGATGTTCGGTTCAAGGAACGTGCCGAGGAACTCCGCACCGAGCACCCTTAAGCCCGGGTAAGACGTTTTCCTCGCCTGGCTCCTGCCTTTCAAAGACCTCTCCAGCCTTCGCCTGAATTGTCTGCTGAGGAACCTATGCAGGTGGACAGAATTCGGCTCTCCCTACAGGAACGTTCAAGACGACGACAGGAGAACCTCTGTCTGTACTGTGCCAGCCCAGAGCACTTCATCAGTTCCTGTCCTGTCCGTCCTCAACGTCTGGGAAACGCCAGCACCTAGGCTTCTTGGGAGAGGCGTCCCTAGGTGTAAGTACAGCTTCTCCACGTCTGACTCTTCCCGTACTCCTCAGCGCTGGCATCGGTACCCAGATCCAGGTTTCTGCCTTCCTGGATTCTGGCTCTACAGCGAACTTTGTGCATGCACCCTTGGTCTCTCAGCATCACTTCTCGGTGGTTCGTCTCGAGAAGCCATTGTCCATTGCCTCGGTCAATGGTCAGATTCTCTCCGTGCCCATCTGGTTTCGCACGGAACCCCTGCTTCTGCAAGTTGGTGCCCTACATCAAGAGAGACTTTCTTTTTTTGTGCTGCCCCAAAGCACATCTGCTCTACTGCTGGGTCTCCCCTGGCTGCAGCTTCATGCCCCTGTTCTGGACTGGTCTTCTGGAGAGATTCTCCGTTGGGGTCCGGATTGTTCCTCACATTGCATGCGGGTCCATTATCCACTGCCTGTCAGGACTTCTACGTTGTCTCTCAAATCCCTGCAGAGACTTCCCGATCCGTATATGGACTTCGCAGATGTGTTTTCCAAGAGACAAGCTGAGACACTACCTCCACATCGTTCCTATGATTGCCCTGTGGATCTCCTTCCGGATGCTACTCTCCCCAGAGGTAGGGTCTATCCGCTTTCTGTTCCTGAGATGGCTGCTATGTCTGAATACATCAAGGAGAATCTTAAGAGGGGTTTCATACGCAAGTCCTCCTCTCCTCTCCGGCTGGTGCAGGATTCTTCTTTGTCACCAAGAAAGATGGCTCCTTACGTCCCTGTATAGACTATCGTGGGCTTAATAAGATCACGGTTAAAAACCGATACCCCTTGCCGTTGATCACGGAACTCTTTGATCGCCTGCGCGGCGCCAAGGTGTTCTCCAAACTGGATCTTCGGGGTGCTTACAATCTCATCCGGATCCGCAAAGGTGACGAGTGGAAGACGGCGCTTAATACCCGGGATGGGCATTTTGAATATTTAATAATGCCCTTTGGACTGTGTAATGCCCCTGCTGTCTTTCAAGAATTTGTTAATGACATTTTCCGGGACCTCCTCTATACATGTGTCGTGGTCTACCTGGATGACATCCTGGTGTACTCTCCGGACCTTGAATCCCACCAGAGACACGTACGCCAAGTTCTTGATCGACTTTGTGCCAACCATCTCTATGCCAAACTGGAGAAATGCCAGTTTCACCAGCACAGTCTACCATTTCTTGGTTATATAATTTCCGACAAAGGCCTCCAGATGGATCCCGCAAAACTGTCTGCAGTTCTTCAGTGGCCTCGCCCAGAGGGCCTCTGAGCCATACAGGGGTTCCTGGGGTTTGCAAATTATTATCGACAGTTTATTCACCATTTTTCCACTGTGGTGTCTCCCATCGTGGCCCTCACTAAGAAGGGTGCCAATCCACGTTCCTGGTCTCCTACAGCTGAAGAGGCCTTCTCCAAGTTAAAGTCCGCTTTTGCCTCAGCTCCAGTACTCTCTAGGCCTGATACCGACAAACCTTTCTTTCTTGAGGTGGATGCGTCCTCCGTGGGAGCTGGAGCGGTCCTCACCCAAAAAGGGCCCAGGGGCCGAACTTCCACTTGCGGCTTCTTTTCAAAAACATTTTCCCCAGCTGAAAGAAATTATTCGATTGGTGACCGAGAGCTCTTGGCCATTAAACTTGCTCTGGAGGAATGGCGGTATCTTCTGGAGGGTGCTCTTCATCCTGTATGTGTGTACACTGACCACAAGAACTTGTTATACCTCCAGTCAGCCCAGCGCCTGAATCCCAGGCAAGCCCGGTGGTCATTGTTCTTTTCCCGTTTCAACCTGCTAATCCATTTTCGTCCGGCTGACAAGAACGTCAAGGCTGATGCTCTATCCCGTGCCTCTGATGTGACTGGAGAGGAACCAGCTCCTCGGCATATAATTTCTCCGGACCAGCTTGTTGTTGCAGCTCCTGTTGATCTTCGGCAGCTACCTCCTGGCAAGACATATGTTAGACCTGCTCTTCGGAAGAGGATTTTGTCTTGGGGGCATTCTTCCCGTGTGGCTGGGCACCCTGGGGTGCAACGCACCGTGGCCCTCATCTCCCGCTACTACTGGTGGCCTGACCTGGTCAAAGATGTTCGGGAGTTTGTGGGATCCTGCTCCTCCTGTGCCCGCAACAAAGCCTCTCGTCTCAAGCCAGCTGGACTGTTATTACCGTTACCGATACCCAGTCGCCCGTGGTCCCACGTGGCAATGGATTTTGTCACTGATCTGCCTGTCTCCTCGGGCTGTACTGTCATCTGGGTGGTGACGGACCGGTTTTCGAAGATGTCACATTTTGTTCCTCTTCCAGGTCTTCCGTCTTCTCCACAGCTTGCCAGCCTTTTCTTCAGACATATCTTCCGGCTGCATGGTCTTCCGCTGCACATCGTGTCCGATCGTGGAGTCCAGTTTGTGTCAAAATTCTGGCGTTCCTTGTTTAACCAACTGCAGGTCAACCTTGACTTTTCTTCTGCCTACCACCCTCAGTCTAATGGTCAAGTGGAGAGGGTGAACCAGACTTTGGGCTGCTATCTCCGTCACTTCGTCTCAGCCCGTCAGGACAACTGGGCTGACCTCCTACCCTGGGCTGAGTTCTCATATAATTCCCTGGACTCTGGGTCTACTGGCTTGTCTCCATTCTTCGTGGTCTATGGACGTATTCCTCGCCCTCCTCTTCCGCTGTCTACTCCCTCTGATGTCCCTGCGGTTGAGGATCTGCTGTTGGACCTCAACTCTATTTGGAACCAGACCCGCCAGTCTCTTCTGCGAGCTACAGACCGTATCAAGACCCAGGCTGATAAGAGTCGTCGCGCTCCTTCCGTCTTTTCTCCTGGTGAAAAAGTATGGTTATCTTCCAGATACGTCCGACTCAAGATACCTAGCTACAAGCTCGGTCCCCGGTTCCTTGGTCCTTTCGAGGTAATCAAGCGCATCAATCAAGTGGCCTACAAACTCCGCCTTCCTCCTTCTATGCGCATACCGAACTCATTCCATGTCTCCCTCCTTAAACCTGTCATCCTGAACCGTTTCTCCCGACAATCCCCTCCTCCTGCTCCTGAGGCGGATTCCCCAGACGTCTATGAGGTTAAGGAAGTTCTGGACATGAAGTTCGTGAGGGGTAAGCGGTTCTTTCTTGTGGACTGGAGGGGGTTCGGGCCTGAGGAGAGATCCTGGGAGCCCGCAGAGAACATTTTGGATCGGACTCTCCTCCAGAGGTTTATTGGCCGCAAGAAGAAGAGGGGGAGGCCGAAGGGGGGGGGGGGTACTGTCACGGGTGCTCCCGGGATCGCTGTCTCGGATCGCGGGCACACCCGTGTTCCTGCTGCTGCCCCCGGTTCCGGGTCCCGCTCACCTTCCCTGGCTCCCGCGATGTCCTCCCTGGCTTCCGCAGCTCGGCGCGCGCGTCCCCGTCTCCTAGGGCGCGCGCCGTCACTCTTAGATTTAAAGGGCCAGCGCGCCAATAATTGGCGCTGGCCTGCTATAAGTTTCTTCCCCTTCCTGTGACCCTTGCCGGATCTTTGTGCCTCATAGCCTTAGAGAAAGCTTCCAAGCGAGTATTCCTGCGTTCCTGCGTTTTCCTGCGTTCCTGTGTATTCCTGCGTTCCTGTGTGTCTCCGCTCCCAAGTCCTGTGTTTCCCGTGTTCCTCTGTGTTGCTGTGTTCCTGTGCCTGTGTTCCCGTCCCCTTCTGCCTGGACCTCCTGTTGCTGACCCCGGACTTGGACCTGACTTTGCATCTCTGCCGCCTGCCCTGACCCTGTGCCTGGACCTGTCTACGAGATTGTCATCCGCTAAGGTACCTCGACCTCGGCTGCCACCGTGGGCTAGTCACACCTGGGAACGACCTAGTGGTATCCTGCCGCAGCAAGTCCAACCCGCTTTGCGGCGGGCTCTGGTGAATACCAGGTGCCACTAGGCTCCGGTTCCGGGTGTTGGCTAGTTACATCTCCCGCGGTGGTCCAGAGGATCCACTGATCCTGACACATTGTACATTACATGGCCCATTTATATTATTTTATATGAATGTACCCATGTAGGCCTTGCATAGTAACTCACTAGATTATGTTATATGTGCATTGTGTGGTACACCACTATGTCTCAAGTGACAACTGTGGGAGATTTGGCCCAGTAGAGACCGTGGTAGCGGGGTGCTGTGATGCAGTTCAAGACAGTGACACCAAGGTTTAGTCCAAAACAGGTCTCGCCTGCATTTATTGTAGCAGCAAAATAAAACAGCCTTTACACTCAGGCATTAAATAAACAAAAAAATCCTACCCGTTAGGGTGCTAACTATACAGGTGTTCACTAACTCACCACTATACAAAATCACTTGGCTGCTCCAGGCACAGAGGTCAGGGCTGTGTGCTCTCCAGCCTCCTTCCAGAGAGAGACAACAACTTCAGCTCTGCTGAGTGGTTTAAAAAAAAGACTGATTGGGCTGCTCCCATCACCTGTGTCCAAGGTGCTGGACACCCAACCTCAGCACTAAGGCCTTGCATAATAGCAAAACCTAGGGGAAACATACCGCCCATCCACAGTTAACCCCTTCAGTGTCTCACATACCCTCCCCCTCTGTTTGACCCTGTGGGGGCGAACACTTTTGGCCATCAGACAGTAGGTACGAGACAGGGCATCGGCATTCCCATGCAGCTTTCCTGCTCGATGTTCTACTGTGAATTTGAAATTCTGCAACATTAGGAACCACCTTGTGACCCTGGCGTTCCTCTCTTTGGTCTGACTCATCCAGGTGAGGGGAGAGTGATCGGTCACCAGTGTAAACTGTCGCCCTATCAAGTAATACCTCAGGGATTCCAGAGCCCACTTTATCGCCAAGCACTCCCTCTCAACTATGCTATAGTTCCTCTCAGGAGGTGTGAGCTTGCAGCTCAGGAAGGTCACGGGATGTTCCTCACCCTCCACTACTTGGGACAGGACAGCCCCTAAGCCCACGTCGGAAGCGTCAGTCTGCACAATAAGGGTCTTGGTGAAGTTAGGGGTGATCAGTACCGGTCCCTCGCACAAAACCGTCTTAAGTCGCTGAAACGCCCCCTCAGCCTCTTCACTCCACTTTATCATCACCGCCCTGCTACCCTTGGTCAGGTCAGTCAGGGGTGCCGCTATGGTAGCAAAATCGGGGATAAATCGGCGATAATAGCCCACTATGCCTAGGAAAGCCCTCACTTGCTTCTTGCTCATAGGTTGTGGCCACTGCTGGATCGCCTCCACTTTATTTACTTGGGGTTTGATGACACCTCGCCCAATACGGTACCCCAGGTAACGGGCCTCTTCCAGACCCAGAGCACATTTTTGGGGGTTCGCTGTCAACCCTGCTGCCCTCAGGGAGTCTACCACTGCTTGCACCTTGGCCAGGTGACTCTCCCAATCGGTACTATAAACTATGATGTCATCCAGGTAGGCCGAGGCATATCTCCGGTGAGGTTTTAGGACGAGATCCATTAACCTCTGGAATGTGGCGGGAGCCCCATGTAGCCCAAAGGGGAGTACCACGTACTGAAAAAGCCCATCAGGAGTAACAAAAGCGGTCTTCTCTTTGGCCCTGTCAGTAAGGGGTACCTGCCAATACCCTTTCGTCAGGTCAAGGGTGGAGAAGAATCTAGCCTGTCCAAGTCGTTCTATCAACTCGTCAACCCTGGGCATGGGATAAGAATCAAATTTGGACACCTCGTTCAACTTCCTAAAGTCATTGCAGAACCGTAGGGAACCATCAGGTTTGGGAATCAACACAATAGGACTCGACCAATCACTTTTAGACTCCTCGATAACCCCCAGGTCTAACATCTGCCTGACTTCTTCGGATATGGCAAGCCGGCGCGCTTCAGGGACCCGGTAGGGTTTTTGGTGTACCCGGATGTGGGGTTCGGTTATGATATCATGCTTGATGACTGAAGTACGTCCCGGTAACTTAGAGAACACATCCACATTTTGGAGGACAAACTCCTTCGCTTCCTGAATCTGGGCCCTGGAGAGGGACTCCGAGATCCGTACTTCAGGCACCTTGGCATCGGGTACACCTACCTCGGGTGTCGCCTTCTTGGGGACAGACGCTTTTTCTACTCCCACGGCCATCAGGGACTCTCTTTCCCTCCATGGCTTTAGGAGGTTCACGTGGTATATCTGTTCGGGTTTCCTCCTCCCCGGCTGAGATACCTTGTAGGTTACCTCCCCTACTTTCTCCATGACCTCATATGGTCCTTGCCATTTTGCCAAGAACTTGCTCTCAACGGTGGGCACCAGAACTAGCACTCTGTCACCTGGGTTAAAGGTCCTGAGTCTGGCTGACCTATTGTAAACCCTAGACTGGGCCTCTTGTGCCCTTGTCATGTGCTCCTTTACAAGGGGCATTACCGCCGCTATGCGGTCCTGCATAAGGGAGACGTGTTCTATCACACTACGGTGGGGGGTCCTCTCCTGTTCCCAGGTCTCCTTGGCTATATCCAAAAGCCCACGTGGGGAACGGCCATATAACAGCTCAAAGGGTGAGAAACCCGTGGAGGACTGGGGAACTTCACGTATGGCAAACATCAAATAGGGCAACAAACAATCCCAGTCCTTCCCATCCTTGCTGACCACCCTCTTTAGCATCCCCTTCAAGGTCTTGTTAAACCTCTCGACTAGGCCATCTGTCTGAGGATGATACACAGAGGTGCGGAGCGGTTTAACCTGCAGTAACTTACACATCTCCTTCATTACCCTAGACATGAATGGGGTACCCTGGTCAGTCAAGATTTCCTTGGGGAGGCCTGTGCGTGAGAATACCTGGAACAGCTCCCTAGCAATATTTTTGGAGGAGGTGTTCCTTAATGGAATCGCCTCGGGATACCGCGTAGCGTAGTCCAGGATAACCAGGATGTATTGGTGCCCCCTTGAGGATTTGACTATGGGGCCAACCAGATCCATTGCAATCCGTTCAAATGGCACCTCTATGATTGGTAGCGGGACCAAAGGACTCCTGAAGTGGGACACCGGGGCAGTAAGTTGACACTCAGGGCAGGAGCTACAATACCGGTTTACCTCCTCCCACACCCCGGGCCAGAAAAATCTCTGCAGGATCCTCTCCCGGGTCTTCTCAGCACCTAAATGCCCTCCCAGCACATGTTTGTGTGCCAACTCTAGCACCAGCCTACGGTGAGATTGGGGTACTACAAGTTGCTCAACCTCCTCACCCCGTATCTGGTCGACCCTGTACAACAGCTCCCCAACAATCACCATTCGGGGGTATATTTTGTCAGCCCCTGGTATTTGGAGTACCCCATTTATTACCTTAACATTCTCCCGTGCTTTAAACAAGGTAGGGTCCTGTAGCTGTGCAGCCCCAAAATTCTCACGGGAAAACTCAAGGTCCGGCATGTCGGCCACCTCCTCGTGGCCCTCGACCTCACCAGCTAGGACCTCTAGGGGAGAGAATTCATCACATGGGGTCACCCCTACTGCTGGTGTGGGTACATCGGCCTCAAAGGGTTCAGGGGCCAAGGCCGGACATACCTGCCGTCCATTATCTGCAACAGCACCTGAGGTGGGTCTTCGTCTCCAGAGGTCCCAAAACACCGGTAAGTCTCTGCCGATAATAGCCTCATGAAACAGGGTCCCCACCACCCCCACTTCATGGGTAATAGTACCACAAGGGGTATGTAGGTTGATGACAGCAGTGGGATATTCGCGAGTGTCCCCATGTATACACAACACTCCCACTTTACACCCACTGTATAGTCCAGGATCAACCAAAGTTCCCCGCACCAGGGTAACCAGACTCCCTGAGTCTAGCAAGGCTTCCACCCTGTGACCACCGATTGTGACCATACACACTTGGGGTTCTGCATCCGTGACTGACTCGGCAGCCAGAACCGGCCGGGCAAACAGTGACATTCGCCGGGTCTGGTTGCAGTCCATTGGCTCCACTGACAGGGGACAGTTGGCAGCAATATGGCCCATTTCATGGCATCGCCAGCACTGGATACGGCTATGACCTCTGTCACGAGCCTCACTGGGTTTCTGTGTATCTAAGCCCCCCAGTGTACCCCCTCCCAACCTGACCTGTTTCCCTTTTTCTGCAGTAGCAGTCTTACCAGATGGTTTAATGGCCTTGTCACTGGCACTGCTTCGTGTGGGAGGGATAAGTAGAAGATCCTCCGTAGCCCGATATCTCTCTACTAGGGACACGAGTTCCTCAGCATTTGTGGGACCGGCCTGTCCAACCCACCGCTGGAGCCGAGAGGGCAGAGAACGGGTGAACTTGCCAAGAACCACTCTCTCGACCATCTGTGCTGGGGTGCAGTCCTCGGGTTGTAGCCACTTCCAGACAAGATGGATCAGGTCATGCATTTGGGAGCGCGGGGGTAGTTTTTCAGAGTATGCCCACTGGTGGACCCGGCTGGAACGAACTTGAACGGTGACCCCAAGACGAGCCAGAATCTCCGCCTTTAGCTGGGGGTACTCACGGGCCTCCGTTTCACTCAGGTCGTAGTAGGCCTTCTGCGATTCGCCTGTCAGGAACGGCGCCAGGACATCTGCCCACTGCTCAGCCGGTAACTCCTCTCGCTCAGCTACACGCTCGAACACAGTGAGATACGCCTCCACGTCGTCGGTCGCCGTCATCTTTTGTAAAGCCTTCTGCACTGCAGCCCGTGCGGAATGCTGGACAACCGGGTACCCTTGCAAACCAGTATGGGACCCCTGAGTAGTCGTCGCTTGCGGTGCTGCCATAACGCCAGAAAACTTTTCCAACATCAGCTGGAACATGGCTCGGGACTCTTCCTGCTGTTGCTGGAGCATGGCTTGCTGCTGGCGGGACCTCTCCTCCTGCTGCTGGAACATGGCTTGCTGCTGACGGGACCTCTCCTCCTGCTGCTGGCGGGACCTCTCCTCCTGCTGCTGGAGCATGGCTTGCTGCAGCTGTCGATTAGCCTGGGACTCTTCCTGCTGCTGGCGGAACCTCTCCTCCTGCTGCTGGAGCATGGCTTGCTGCAGCTGTCGATTAGCCTGGGATTCTTCCTGCTGCTGGCGGGACCTCTCCTCCTGCTGCTGGAGCATGGCCTGCTGCTGCTGCCGATTAGCTCTGGCCTCCTCTTGCAGGTATTTAATAAAGTCCTCCATCTTGGCTTTATCCTGCAATTTGCCTGCTGCTTTCACCCAGGCCATGCAATGTTGCAGGATGTAGCGAGCCTTTCAGGTGTGTGTCTTTTGAACTGCCCGCAATCCGAAGCACCATATGTGGGAGATTTGGCCCAGTAGAGACCGTGGTAGCGGGGTGCTGTGATGCAGTTCAAGACAGTGACACCAAGGTTTAGTCCAAAACAGGTCTCGCCTGCGTTTATTGTAGCAGCAAAATAAAACAGCCTTTACACTCAGGCATTAAATAAACAAAAAAATCCTACCCGTCAGGGTGCTAACTATACAGGTGTTCACTAACTCACCACTATACAAAATCACTTGGCTGCTCCAGGCACAGAGGTCAGGGCTGTGTGCTCTCCAGCCTCCTTCCAGAGAGAGACAACAACTTCAGCTCTGCTGAGTGGTTTAAAAAAAAGACTGATTGGGCTGCTCCCATCACCTGTGTCCAAGGTGCTGGACACCCAACCTCAGCACTAAGGCCTTGCATAATAGCAAAACCTAGGGGAAACATACCGCCCATCCACAGTTAACCCCTTCAGTGTCTCACACAACATACAACTATTATGTGACAAGGAGATGCTCCAGACATTACAATTCGTTGCATTTTGTGCATCTAAGGTGATATAATCTGTATAATAGTTAGTCATCTGTGGTATGAGGAAAACAATTAACACACCACAAGTTCATCTATTCATGTCAATTAAATGACTAAAAGAATATAAATGGTATGTATCAGCTGACCTGTCTAGTAATTATTTTACCAGGTATGTTAATAGCATAGATTATAATTATTGAGATTATAGTCTTGTAGAGCACTATTCTGCACAATGCAATTTCTATAAATTTGTTCACCATTTGGGTGTATATGTAATATGTGGAAGTACTCTCAGATCTTTGGTGGAGCAGAAGTTCATTTTCCCTGCAGCGCCTCAAAAGGTTAAATGAGGAATTACTCAGTTCTTACAGAAATTACAATGTACTTTAATGTTTTGGGTCCTCCACAATGAGAAAGACCATAATATCCGCCGAATAAGGGCCCTTCACTTTTAACTTGCCTAAAGAGAAACTTAAAACAAGTGTCATACATTTGGGCTAAGGCTAGATTCACCCAAACTAGCGGATTCTCTTGTGAGAAAGCGAGAAAAATCTGTAAAAAAAAAAACTATAAATAAGAGTGTATCCTAACAACCACCAATTTTTCACAGATGGCACTTGAATTCCATCCGAGTGCTGCTGTATGCATCTATACTTTAAGGACATCTACCATCAGATTTACTGACAGTAGACTGTCCAAACTTACCTGCTCACTCTTAACTCCAGAGAAGGCAATGTATTTTATCTTATCTGTATGTATCTTATCTTCTGGAACAGCCATATTCTTGTACAAAAAGTCTTAATACATTTATGCAGATATGCAGGCGCCCCAGCTATGTCACCAGAGCACCTCTTGGCTCTGCCCTCTGATTATTTATGGACGTCTGACTTATAGTAGTCGAGAAGGCAACCGGTGACAATCGATAATCGATGGGTGCGTTTTAGGGGTCTACCATCAGAATCACAGATGGTAGACCCCTAAAATACACCCAGTCCTTTAAATATAAAATCAGTGTTAAAAATACACAGCATAATGATACCGCAATATAATATAATATATGACATGCAAAATTAATTTATAACATCATGGTGTGCGAATGCAAATCATTTTATAGCATTATGTTAGTAAAGAATATAAGAAGACAGAATATCAAACAAAAGCAATAAGAAGATGATTTTATACAGATCAAGGGTGCTAAAAATCCCTTACACCTCTAAAGGCTTCATCAAAGGTAGCCTTGAGGTTTGAAACATGTGTTGGGATTTATATTTATGTTTAATATATAAAGATAATCTACCATCAAAATACAGCATGATAAACCAGGGGCACTTACACATAAATCCAGACATTTGTTATCAATGCTCCCCTTCCTCCTAAAATCAACTTTTAAAATTATATTTACAGAGCTCCTGAGTGATGTAGCTTCACAGGCTGTTACAATGAGCAGAGCAGATCTCCTCCCCTGCACTTCCTTCTGCTGCTAGATTACACATGCAGAGGGAGGAGGGAAATAGCAGTGTAACAAGCTCTATGGGCTCTATCTACGGCCATTATAATAATTTTAAAAGTTATATTTAGAAGGAAGGTCATGGATAACAAATATAAGAAGATTACTGCAGACACTGTGCCTGAATCTCCTTGTACATGATACAAAAAGTCAGGGCCGATCCTAGACGTTTTGCTGTCTGAGGTGTAAATTGAAATGCCACCCCCACCCCCCTCCAAAACCAGCCCACCCTTGTTCGGCCTACTGAACTCACAGACAAACTTTTAAAAGGAATCTACAACCTGGCAAAAGAATGCTGCCAACATTACTTAAAATGAATAACTGGTCCTCTGTGACTGACACTTTAAATGCTAAGTAGTCAGCCAGTGACACAGACAATAGTGGCATCTAGTACCTCACAGATGACGATCAGCCCCATCATTATGTCTTCTCTTACCCTGGACTGATGAATTTGCTGCCAGATGTCTTCAGCTACCAGCACTACATCCCCGTACTGCGCTTACATTATATCACAGCCAGCCCCCTTTACCACAGCCAGCATCCCTTTATCACAGCCAGCCCACCTTTATCATAGCCAGCACCCAGTTATCACAGCCAGCACCCCTTTTGTCACATCCAGCCCCCTTTTATTACAGCAATTACCCCTTTATCACATCATCCCCTTTTTATTGCAGCCAGCCCCCTTTTATCACAGCCAGTACCCTTTTATCACAGCCAGCCCCCTTTTATCCCAGCCAGCATACCTATGATCACAGCCAGGAACCCTTTTATTACAGCCACTCCTCGTTTATCACAGCCAGCAACCTTTTACCACAGTTTTTTTATCATATAGAGTACCCCTTTATATTTTTATCACATCCAGCACCCCTTTATATTTTTATCATAGCCAGCACCCCTTATTACATAATATGCCCATATCTAAAAATAATAAACTCAGCTCACTCCCACGCCACCGTTTGCCCCCTCTTCCTCTTCACGGGCGCAGGCAGCATGATGTCATCTCACACTGCCTGGGTCCTCCAGAGTAACAGTACATCAATCGTGTCTATATCTTAAAGGTACAGGCATGATTGATCTTTCATGTGGGCGATTCGGGCGGCAATGGGCACCTGAATCGCCCACATTATGAACCCATATTTTGCCTCTGCTGCCTGCATCCCTGTAGCATAATCGCACCATACTGATTACAAAACAATATTATATTACATTGTGGAGGTCTCGCCGGAATGTGGGAACTACTTGTATCATATATAACAATGATGCATAGACTCCCATCTCCAGAGTAGTGTTTGATCCATGAAATGTGACCATCACACCGTTAATGTTTCATGGGTCAAACATGTTAATATATTTTAGACCTAATACCATTACACCTGCTAACATGCTATTTAATACCTATATATCAGCACTTACACACCAAGCATCAGACACATAAATGGAATATAGGAGGAGGCCTTGAGCATGTTCCCGTTTTCCTTCGATATAATCAGGTTCTCCATGTAGACGGGGCATGACATGACCTGTTGATTTCTTTACCACCTCATATATAAATATAATTAACTTGATGACATTTTCTTTGCACCTTGATATATAGTTGTGATGAAAACTAGTACAAAACAAGGGTGGAGGTCACCATCCTGTACTACAACAATGAAAGCTATATACTGGCATTCTCTGTGGCCAACACCTGCAGAGTTTCATTGCACACAATTTTGTAAAGAACCCTATTGCTAATAAAAGTTGATGTTTCTGTATTATATATTGTATGATATTATTATGGCTTCCATTGTGAGTGGTTACCTAATCACTGACTAATATTTAGTGTTGAATATATAGATTCCCCGAAATACATCCCTATCCCGTGTGATTACTCAGTATTTCTCTGGAATTATGTAACACATGATTCACATTTCTATACATATCCCTGGTAATTAGACAAATACAGTTCATCAATAGCCAAAATGTGTCGAAATACAAAGAGTTTCAAGTTAACTTATATTTAGTGATAGAGATACAATGGGAATGTTTCCTCTAAGCTGAGAAATAAGGAAATGAGACTGATGTGACATGAGGTCATGCTCTCCAGGGCGAGAATTACATTTTCTACAACAGGTTCCCAGAATGTGGGGTGGATTAGGATGGGTTGTTACTTCATAACAAAACCCCCAAAATGGCACGAACAAAAGTGCCACAGAAATTTAATGCAAACTACTGAAATATTTAAATATTACCATATAGCTATTAAATATTACCACCATACTACCAATAAACAATACACAGCATACAGAGGTCAAAATAACACTATAAAAGGCCTAAGTAATACCACTGTACCCTAACCATTACAGTTACCATCACTTAATGGCTAAATAATAGCACCATACTAATACTAATATAAAACCAAGAAGTGCTTCTGCACAGTCTAACAGCCTTTGAAGCCAGATCACATAGGTGCTCTGGTAACACTAAGATAGATGAATCACCGGGGCCAGATGGCATATACCCCTGGGATCTACATGAACTATGTACCATGATAGACAAACCTGGACTGGTTATGTTTCACAGGATTGGTGCATAGCAAATGTGCTACCAATATACAAAAAAGGATCAAAAAGCAATCCTGTAAACTACAGACCTGTGAGTCTAACTTCTGTGGTGGGGAAAATATTTAAAAGTTTTTTTAGAGATGCTATCCTGGAGTATCTCACTGTAAATAACCTTATAACCCAGTATCAGCATGGGCTCATGAGGGATCGGTCCTGTCAGACTAATCAGATTGGCTTCTACAAGGAAGTAAGTTCCAGACCAGGATCTGGATCTGGAGGATGCTGTGGATATTGTATATCTAGATTTTTCAAAGGTATTTGACACCGTGCTGCATAAAAGGTTGGTATATAAAATGAGACTGCTGGGACTAGGGGAAAATCTGTGTATTTGGGTAAGTAATTGGCTTTGTGATAGAAAACAGAGGGTGGTCATTAATGGCACATTCTCAGATTGGGTTGACATTACCAGTGGAGTAGAGGGGTCAGTATTGGGGCCACTTCTTTTTAATATTTTTATTAATGACTTTGTAGTGGGTTTACACAGTCAAGTTTCAATATTTGCAGATGATACTAATCTGTGTAGAGTAATAAATACTGAGGCCGATAGTTTAGCGTTACAGAGGGATTTGTGGAAGCTTGAAGAGTGGGCAGAGAAATGGTTGATGAGGTTTAATGTAGATGGAAAGAAATAGTATAATTATTAGTTTTGGTAAAACTGGATGGTGAATTTCTTTTTAAATAACACAGAATATTATTATTTGCTTCATCTGAACAAGAGTTGGAATACTACTTTTCCACCAATATGTCTCCAATAATACAGCTATAATGTAACCTCTGTTGTTACCATTGCAACATCTGAATATTACCACCTTACAAAGACAGATTTTACCACAAACATTGAATTAACCGTATGGCCTGCATTTACCATTTTGCAGAAGATATACAGTAGGTATGGAAAGTTTTCAGATCCATTTAAAATTTTCACTCTTTGTTTCATTGCATCCAAAATTAAAAAATAATGATTTTTTTGCACACTAATGAAAAATACAGAAATGTAAATACTGTATTTTTGCTTATTTTTTAAATCAAGAAAAATTACCATAAGTATTCAGCCTTGTTGTTCAGTATTGAGTAGAAGCACCTTTTGAGCTGGTACAGTCATGAGTCTTTTTGGGAATGATGCAACACGTTTCTTACACCTGCATTTGGGGATCCTCTGCCTCTTCCTTGCAGATCATCTTCAGTTCCCTCAGGTTGGATGGTGAATGTTGGTGGAAGCCATTTTCAAGTCTCTCCAGAGATGCTCAACTGGGTTTACTCCGGGCTCTGTCTGGACTAGTCAGGAATGGTCACTGAAAGCCCATTTCAGTGCAGTATTTCGTGTTGTGTTGGGTATAGTAAACACAAATGTATCGCAGACACTTTATAAATACATGTGCAAGCAGTTTGCACTAGAAAAATGTGCAAAGTCAGACATCTTTCCTTTAATTGCACACAATCATTTTGTCCCTTCCCCCATAGCATGATGTTGACATTACCATGTTTCACTGCTGGGGATGTATTTCACAGATATGAGCGGTGTCTGGTTTTATCCGCTTAGAGTTAACACCAAAAAGTTCAGTCTTCCTGTCTAATCAGACCAGAGAATCTTATTTCTCAGTCGGGGAGTCCATGTGGTTTTTTGCAAACTGTATGCAGCTTTCATATGTTTTGCAATGAGGAGAGTCTACCTTCGGCACACTCTGTTATAAAGCCCCTACTGGTGAAGATCTGCATTTCTCCCATCACCCTACTGCATCTATGGAGCTCAGTGATCTTGGGGTTTTTCTTGACCTCTTTTGTAACATTGGCCAAATCTGTACTTTTCCAGAATTGTGTCTCTGAGCTCCTAGGGCAGTTCTTATACCTCATGGTTCTCATGTACTTTGACATGCACTTTGAGCTGTGAGGGCTTATATAGACAGGTGTGCACCTTTACTAATCAAACCCAATCTGTCACTCCCAAAAGACCCCCACCAAACATGCCCCCATAATCCTCTCCCTAGACCCTTTCTATATACGCTAAATTTATTTAAATTTATGTTGGGACAGTTGTTCCTAAAAGATCTGATCTCTTACCAAATAAGGGGTTGGGTCCTTGTATTCCCTATCCATGGTCATTAAATGTATTGTGAATGTTTCATTTTTGGGCCAAAATGAATGTATGAATGTAAATCGCATCTCCATTTTGCTTTAACTCCTGTAAAACACCTAAAGGGTTAACACATTTCTTAAAATAAGTTTCCATAATGGGGTTTTTATGGGTTTTACTATTATTTAGGCCTCTCAAAGTCACTTAAAAGCTTAGCAGGTGCCTCTACATATAGGTTTCAGTGATTTTCCAAAAAAATTGAAAAGTTGCACTCAAATTTTAAGCCACATTGTCAGGGAAGGACTTATATTCAAGATGTAGAATTCTTGAAATATATGACAATTAGTATCTCTTGAAGTATATTGGAGGTCCGAAAACCTGAACCGAATAGAAACAGTATAAAACATTGTGATATTAAGGAAAACAGGGTTCACTCTACGGGGGCTGCTTGACGAGCTGGTGTCTTCCATATTTCTCCCACCTACAGGGAATCAGGAATTTGCTTAATTTGTGAGTTTCTGTTATTTTTCTCCCTGTGTTGTGTGTCATTTTATTTTGTAATTCTTTTGTTTTTAGCATCTTTTTGGACGCACTGTACACCTTTTGCAATTAAAGTGTTTACTTTAATGTTGGCCCCTGTTTGCTCTGCGAACTCCTAGCCTTGTAAAGTGTGGTTAGCTCTATGACTGCTAGAGAGCTGAGTGTGCATGTCTAGTGGTATGACCCGGTGACAGCTAGGGAGCCAAGAGTGGATGTAGAGTGGGATACTTATTGGTCCCAGTGTAAATGCAATAAGTGTAAGTTAAATTATAGTTGTACCCCAAGTCAGGTGATGTGGTTGTCACGGGCAACTAGAACAGTTCTGCTTATTCTGATAAATCTCCCCAAATGTGTCATGAGAAAACAATGTATGTTATACCATTAGAAAGTCATAACCACGTATAGGGACACATGGAAAATTTGAAAACTGGGTCTCCTTTCAAATTTGATTCAGTATTAAAGGGGTTAATGGACATTATTATGATCCTGTCGCTGTCCTGCATGATAGGTTGGAGATGGTTTATGGACTTGTAATGTTGACCAGGAATAGTATGATACTGAGCTGTGAGAATCCCCTGATTTTGATCCGAGTTAGGCCTGAATTCAGTCCTAGTGCTATGAAATTACAGGCGGTCCCAAACTTAATGACACCCAACTTACAGACAACCCCTAGTTACAGACGGACCTCTCTGACCACTGTGACCTCTGTTGAAGCTCCCTGGATGTTAATATAGTCCCAGGCTCTAATGATCAGCTGTAATGTGTCTGTATGCAGCTCTGTTGATAATCCTTGTTCCCATGGTAGCACAAAATTTTAAAAAATCCAATTGTCACAGGGACAAAAAAATTTGGGGGGAGTTACAATTATAAAATATTCCTGTTCCAACTTACATACAAATTCAACTTAAGAATAAATCTGTTTCAAGTGGTTCCGTCCGTTTTTTACACAACCACCGACTTTAATTGGTAAGTTCATTCACGGCTTGGAAGGATAGCACACTCTTCCAGTGCTGTGCAATGTAGACCAGGGTAGCAGGTTCGAGAAAAGCATTTGTGCGACTGGCCTAAATAGAAGTTTTGAGATTGAGTCACAGTCTCTTCCCAGGAACTAGACATTTTAAAGGTTGAGGTCCGTGAGTGAGAACGCTCACACTAACGGGTCATTTCTGCATTAGGACGAGTATTCTCATCCTCATGATAGAGCTGACATTCTGAGAGTGTCAGCCCGATTAACAGCAGCATACCAGCGGTTACAGACATCTTAGTCTCTGCTGCATCCTGATCTCTCTGTCACCCCCATGGCGGGGGTTTCTTTGGCAATAGGAGGTCTGAACAAGAACACTGTAGGTATATTCATAACAAGGTCTATTAGGTCCAGTCCAAGACAGAAGTACTGCGATGTATTCTATAACAGATCAAGATATCCAAAGTGTAAGTCCCCTAGTGGTACAGTTAAAATAGTTGAATTAACGTTTTAAAGAATAAAAATAAATAAATATTTTAAAATAATTTTAAAAAACACTCCAAAAATCTCTTTTTCCCCCATTAGTCTATATACAGTGTATTAAAAATTAAATTTTGAAAAAAAACCCTACGAAATGGGCATTGCTGCGTTCATAGTGATTTTGGAAAATATTCCGTTATTGTACCCGTACTGTGAAGGGCATAGAAAATACAAACAAAAAAACTATTACAGAATTGTTATTTTACTGTTTCTCGCCTCCCAAAAAATTGTAATAAAAAGTGATCAAGAAGTCAGAGTACCCCGACATCAAACACTGTTTTGATTGAGAAATTATAATTATAGGCTTCATAATCATATGTATTTCCCCCAGAAATGTGTACAGGCGGTCCCCTACTTAAGAACACCTGACTTACATACGACCCCTAGTTACAAACGGACCTCTGGATGTTGGCAATTTACTGTACTTTAGCCCTAGACTACAATAAACAACTATAACAGTTATCAGAGGTGTCTACAATGAAGCTTTATTGTTAATCCTGGTTCTAATGACAATCCAACATTTTTAAAATCCAATTGTCACAGAGACCAAAAAATATTTGGCTGGGGGTTACAATGATAAAGTATACAGTTCCGACTTACATACAAATTCAACTTAAGAACATGTTACTCCATGTTACTCCTTAACTGTACTGAACCTACCAAACCTTAATCCACCAATCTCATTTTGTATACTCTAAGGATTAAATGTTTTAATTAAAAAAAAGCAGTGGAATCGCCTTAAGGTGTTAAACACAAATTTTATATAACTTTTCTAAAGGGACAGTAAAAATATACAGAACAGGAAACACACTCCCCTATTATCTTTGGGCAGACACAGCTTACTCTTATAGCTTTCATGCTTATGCACACATAGAGACAAACGACGCCTTTCACACCTGAAAAGTTAAAGAACTGACTTTGGACAAAGCTGATAAAGTCCATATGCAATATTCAAAAAGCAATAAAAAGTATTTATATCCTATGCAGAACCATTACAGGGAAATTAAGTAGTACACCATTCTTAATGGCATCAATATGCTGTCTGTAATTTTGGGTCCTCTAGGGGAAAGTAGTTAATAATTTGTTCCCCTCCATGGATGCAATGTTAACAAAAACAGTTTGTAAACTTATAAACAACTCAGTTGATGTGAGTTCAATTAATAGAGTACCACCTATTAAATTTTATTTGCATTGCCCTGCCTCATTTTTTCCTGATTGACAGGTCTCACTGCTAGGACATGCTGCTGTGTGGAACTTTGAGAGAGAGCTCTGTTACATCACTGATACTTTTCCCAGTTACATTTGCATCATCTACCCCTTATATGCATCTGATCAAATGAAATCACGTCATGTCTCCATAGAAGATGGGGAGAACTAGAAATCCATGGAGACATACTGTGATTTCATGTGATCGGATACGTACATGGGGTAGACATTGCAAATGTAACTGGGTAAAGGACTTTAGATAACATCACCGTGGCCACATGACAAGGAGAATGGGTCATGGGTAGCAGTTGATGGAAGGGGCTAGACGAGCAGGACACACCCCCTGTGAACATTAAATAGACTTAAGGGGATGTGAGAGAAACAATCTTAGCTAAAATAAGGCTGTCAGTTAGTTAATAGGGCACTATGGGAACCTGTCACTAGCTGTGTGAAAATGTGGTTACAGATTCCCTGTAACTGTGCCAACCAGATACAAATAGCTGAGAAATCAGTGCTGCACTGGTTAAGTCCATCTGATCCCCACTCACAGCAGTATCTGGCTGATGTGTACATAGGATTGGAATGTAGCACTGTTCTTGTATTAGAAATAGTTCCAATGACGTAAGCCTTGGGTGTTGCAGACTTAATCAATATATTGAAATTCCAGACGCACAGTTTCGGGGAGAGGAGAGGAGATCCCTGGGGCTTAGGTGCAGTTTAGGAATCAACAAATTAGTGGCAAAACCAATCGGAGAATAAAGGCACCTGCCCTGATTTAGTAAGGGTGTGCCAAGTATGTTTGCATAGTGCGAGGAAGAACCTGCAAGTCAGAAAACACACTTCAGCCGGATGACAGATTTCCAGGTCTCTCCTCTTTAAATCAGATTTCACTGATCTTTTTGTTGAAAGTCAAATGTAATACCTTCAAATAATAAACACTAGAGAGGAAGTAAGGCTAGAGGAAAGTGTCTTCAAGAGGTGCTGGCATCTTAACTGTTTATTACTCATACATGTTGTACATGGAGTGATACAATGCAAAGTGTGGTTTGGTCTAAGAAGACAGGAGAAGAGCCATATGCCTCATACGTTGGTTTATCTATGAATCGTTTACATCAGGCCAACATACATTAGATGGGGAGATCATCTGAAGGTGCCTGCTGACCAAAAAGTACACGATTAAATTTTGACATAATAATAGACCCCAACCATCCAGCTGAAGGCAACTCCATTGTCACTGTTGCTGGATTTACAGGGACCTTGTTGCCAGGTATTACTACTATTAAACTACTATTTCCCCAGGTGGGGTATAAAATGTTCTTTCTAGAATTCCCTCTTTTATAAGGAATACCTTACTGTAAGGTATCAAAGCTCAGTTATATTAGGTATAAATCTTGGCTCATTGGTAGGGCACAGAGTATACAGTCAGCTCCGAGTCAAGTTTGACATAGAGGAAGGACTAGCACATGTCTAACATATTTTACATTCTCCAAATATTTCAGACAATGGAGACAGCTCAACAAGTTACTTTGCTTTAAAGCTGACACAGCTCTACATCAGTCAGCGTGGTTTCTGTTATTAGTAAGAAGGGGTAAGTGAGCTACATATGTAGATAGGTCTTGTTATTACACATGTTTGTATTTACATACTGTCTACATATCCAATCCAGAACTGTCCATATCATATTTACATCAAAACATTTACAATAAGGTCAAAGAAGAGTCAGAATCACCAATACCAGAAGATCCAAATGGACCCAGCTTCAGCCTCTTTATGTATCTGGTGGGGTCTTGTGCAGAGTTTATCTCTACTCCAGGATCTGCCTGGCATAGAAATAAACTCAGCCATTGACTTCCACATGTGAAAATTTGCCGGCTGCAGCAATGTACTTCAGCAAATGTCCTCTCCTAGTTGTTGTATTAACTTTCAAAATGCATGTGTTAATGTCACGTGTGAATGTCTGAGCGCTGCACTGATTTCAAAGTGTAAGAGTATACCCTGCCCCCCCCCCCCCCAGCCTGAGTAGAGATGGTGCCCTAGACCACTGCCTACGTCTGCCTACCCCTTTTCCTGGGCCTAGAGCATCCACATAAAAGTGTTTCCAGAAAAAGTGCTCTGTTCAATAATTCTTACAGATTCAAAGCAGAAACCTATGACCTACATAGTGCAAGGGCCATGCTCTCAAATGTATGATGTGAGGATGTGAGACCGAGGGAGACTCATCCAATCACATGCATTCACATTTCTCTTTTTGTTTGTGCCTTTTTAAAGATCTTGAGTTGGATCTTTCCTTGTCAGATATTAGGCAAAGTTGTAACAAGCTTTTGGAGCAGAACGATTGCTCCAGTACCCTGGACACAGTGTCCAACTAGAGGGAACATGGGCTATACTGCATGTTACCTACTAAGAATTTATAAACTTAATCTTTTTTTTGTATAATTGTATTTTTATTGTAGTTTTTCCAAACAATGTAACAACCAATATCAGCATAAGAATAAGCAATAACAATTTTCCAATATTAACACACAAATACAGATCTTATCAGATCTAGAAACAATGCCCACATCAATCCCATGCTCTAGCTAGGAATTACCCACCCAGACAATACAATGAATATTCAGCAATCCTCAGGTGCGTAATCACGCAATATAAGATATGGACAATGGTTGAGACTAGAGATGAGCGAACATACTCGTCCGAGCTTGATGCTCGTTCGAGCATTAGCGTACTCGAAACTGCTCGTTGCTCGGACGAATACTTTGCCCGCTCGAGAAAATGGCATCTCCCGCCGTTTTGCTTTTTGGTGGCCAGAAACAGAGCCAATCACAAGCCAGGAGACTCTGCACTCCACCCAGCATGACGTGGTACCCTTACACGTCGATAGCAGTGGTTGGCTGGCCAGATCAGGTGACCGTGGAATAGACTAGCCCCTGCCTGCGCTGCTCGGATCATTCTGTGTCTGGATGCCGCTAGGGAGAGAGCTGCTGCTGGTCAGGGAAAGCGTTAGGGTGTTCTATTAGCTTACTGTTAGGCAGGAGTGATTCTACAACAACCCAACAGCCCTTCTTAGGGCTACAATAACGTTATACTTTTTTTTTTTTTATTTGCTTGTGGCTGGGCTTGCTGGCACTAGTAGTGCAGCTAGTACCATATTGTGAGGAATTTGCAGGGGGACTTGCTACCGTTGTGTTTGGCTCTTAGTGACACACATATCCACCTCAAACACCAAAGTGGGACAATTTATTAGGGCTTTGATTAGAATTAGGCAGAGTCTGCTGATTTATTTATTTTTTTACCTTTATTTCATTTTATAGCTCAAACTCATCTTGCAAAGCAGTGTGCTCTCATTGTAGGCTACAAAATAGCCATAGGAGAACCCCAACGGCTTACTTAGGCCTACAATAGCGTTATATTTTCCTTTTTTTTGTTTGCTTGTGGCTGGGCTTGCTGGCACTAGTAGTGCAGCTAGTACCATACAGTGAGGAATTTGCTGGGAAACCTGCGACCGTTGTGTTTAGCTCTTAGTGACACGCATATCCACCTCAAACACCGAAGTGGGACAATTTATTAGGGGTTTGAGTAGAATTAGGCAGAGTCTGCTGATTTATTTATTTTTTTTACCTTTATTTCATTTTATAGCTCAAACTCATCTTGCAAAGCACAAAATCCAGTTGTGTGCTGTCAGTGTAGGTTAGAAACTAGCCATAGCAATAGGATAGCATCGTTTTGTTAAAAAAAAATAAAAAACTAAAAAAAAATAAACACAAAATTTTTTTTTTTTTCAAGTTTACACTTTCATTTGGAAAATGTTTAACCCGAGGGCTAGGGGTAGAGGACGAGGGTGTGGACGTGGGCGTCCAACTACTGCAGGGGTCAGAGGCCGTGGTCCTGGGCGGGGTGAGACACCACCTGCTGATGGGGGAGCAGGGGAACGCCGCAGAGGTACACTCCCTAGGTTCATCATGTCTCAAGTTACTGGGACTCGTGGTAGAGCACTGTTGAGGCCAGAACAGTGCAAAGAGGTGATGTCGTGGATTGCGGACAATGCTTCTAGCCATTTGTCCACCAGTCAGTCTTCCACGCAGTCCACCCATGTCACCGAAATCGGCACTCCTCCAGCTCCTCCACCTCAGCCTCCTTCCCCCCAGTCTGCCCCCTCCCACGAAAATTTGGCATTTGAACCGGCATACTCTGAGGAACTGTTTTCTGGACCCTTCCCACAGTCACAAACCACTTGTCCTGCTGCTGCTGAGCTATTTTCCGATGCCCAGGTTTTCCACCAGTCGCAGTCTGTGGGTGATGATGACATTATTCACGTAGTGGAAGAAGTGTGTAAAGAGGTGTCGGACGATGAGGAGACACAGTTGTCAGACAGTTGTTGTCAGGGCAGGAAGTCCGAGGGGGGAGCAGACTGAGGGATCGGAGGATGATGAGGTGACAGACCCAAGCTGGGTTAATAGGCCGGGTGAACACAGTGCTTCTGAGACGGAGGCGAGTCCTATAGCAGAACAGGTTGGAAGAGGCAGTGGTGGGGCCTGATGGAGAGGCAGGGCCAGAGCTAGTGCATCTGCGCCAAATGTTGCCCGTGGTCAAGCTCCCGTGGTGAGGGCTAGATTTTCAGAAGTCTGGAGGTTCTTTAAAGAAACACCGGATGACCGACGGACTGTGGTGTGCAACCTTTGCCAAACCAGGATCAGCAGGGGTTCCACCACTACTAGCTTAACTACCACCAGTATGCGCAGGCATCTGAATGCTAAACACCCCACTCAATGGCACCAAGCCCGTTCACCTCCGGCCGGGCACACCACTGCTCCTTCCCCTGTGTCATCTGCTAGTCAGCCCCCTGCCCAGGACTCCGGCCCAAACACCTCCCATGCGAAAACCCCATATTTGCCTCCACGATCCTCCACAGCATCCACCAGCTCTCCATACCCCAGACGCTGGAGCGCAAAAGGAGGTATAGCGCAACCCACCCACACGCCCAAGCCCTCAACGTCCACATCTCCAAGTTGCTTAGCCTGGAGATGCTGCCCTATAGGCTGGTAGAGACCGAGGCCTTTCGAAACCTCATGGCGGCGGCCGCCCCCCGGTATTCGGTCCCCAGCCCCCACTACTTTTCCCGATGTGCCGTCCCAGCCTTGCACAAGCACGTGTCAGAGAACATCCTCCATGCCCTGACCAACGCCGTTTCTGACAAGGTCCACCTGACCACGGACACGTGGACGAGTGCTGCCGGGCAGGGCCACTATATATCGCTGACGGTACATTGGGTTAACTAGGTGGAGGCTGGGACCGAGTCTGACCCTGGGGCTGGTCATATACTGCCGACGCTGAGGATTGCGGGGCCTACCTCGGTCCAGGTCTCAAAGGCCTACTATGCCTCCTCCTCCTCTCACCCCTCCTCCACCTCCTCCTCTGAATTACCATCCGTGGGCATGGCGCCATTAGTCGGTAGCTCTAGGCACAGCAGCAGTGCCATCGCTAAGCGACAGCAGGCGGTGCTCAAACTGCTGAGCCTAGGCGATAAAAGGCACACCGCCCAAGAGTTATTACAGGGCATCACGGCGCAGACTGATCTGTGGCTGGCACCGCTGAACCTGAAGCCAGGCATGGTTGTGTGTGACAACGGCCGTAACCTGGTGGCAGCTCTGCAACTCGGCAGACTGACACATGTGCCATGCCTGGCCCATGTGTTAAATCTCATAGTTCAGCGTTTCCTCAAGACATACCCCAATCTGTCTGATTTGCTCACGAAGGTGCGCCGCATCTGTGCGCATTTCAGGAAGTCCAGCACAGATGCTGCCACTCTCAAGGCAGCGCAGCGCCGCCTCCAACTGCCCGCTCACCGACTGTTGTGCGATGTGCCCACGAGGTGGAATTCAACACTAACCATGTTATCCAGAGTTTACCAGCAGCGCAGAGTGATTGTAGACTGCCAGATGTCAACTTCCACCAGAACTGGTAGTCAGGTCAGTCAGCTTCCTCAAGTCTACAATGAGGAGTGGACGTGGATGTCTGATATCTGTCAGGTGCTGAGTAACTTTGAGGAGTCAACACAGATGGTCAGTGGTGATGCCGCCATCATCAGCCTCACCATCCCGCTGCTTGGCCTGTTTAAAAACTCTCTGGTCAGCATGAAGTCAGAAGCTTTGCGCTCGTCACAAGAGACAGGGGAAGAAGATTCCCTTGTTGATAGCCAAAGCACCCTTAGGTCTGTTTCTCAGCGCATATCGGAGGAGGTGGAGGAGGAGAATGTTGGCGAGACAGAAGAGGGGACCATTGTTCAGTCCTTTACTGTTCAGCGTGTATGGGCAGAAGAAGAGGAGTTGGAGGAGTTGGAGGAGGAGGAAATGGACAGTCAGGCCTGTGAGGGGAGTGAATTCTTGCTCTTTGGGACTCTGGCGCATATGGCATATTTCATGCTAAGCTGCCTATCCCGTGACCCTCGCGTTCAAAGAATTTATTCCAGCACCGATTACTGGGTATTCACTCTCCTGGACCCACGGTACAAGCAAAATCTTTCCACTCTCATCCCTGGAGAGGAAAGGAGTGTGAGAATGCATGAATACCAGCAGGCCCTGGTGCACAAGCTGAAACAGTATTTCCCTTCTGACAGCGCTAGCAGCAGAGGGCGTACTTCTGCGGGACAAGTAGCGAGGGAGAGTAGGCGACCAGGCAGCTTGTCCAGCACTGGCAGGGGTACGCTTTACAAGGCCTTTGCAAGTTTTATGTCACCCCAGCAAGACACTGTCACCTGTCCCCAGTCTCGGCAGAGTAGGGCTGATCTTTACAGAAAGATGGTGAGGGAGTACGTAGCTGACCATACCATCGTCCTAAATGATCACACAGCTCCCTACAACTACTGGGTTTCAAAGCTGGACATGTGGCACCAACTGGCGCTGTACGTCTTGGAGGTTCTTGCCTGCCCTGCTGCTAGCGTGTTGTCCGAGCGGGTTTTCAGTGCAGCTGGTGGCATCATCACCGATAAGCGTACACGCCTGTCGACTGACAGCGCTGACAGGCTGACGCTTATCAAGATGAATAAAGCCTGGATTTCTCCGCATTTCCATTCTCCACCAGGTGAAAGAAGCTGAACCTAAATAATGTATGCACTCCTCCTCCTCATTGTCCTCCTTCTCCTCCTCTTTGTACACTAAAGCAGAGGAAACTGGCTATATTTTTGCCAGTGCCAACTGGCTCTGGCTATAGTACTCTATGTATTTAATTTTTCTGGAGGGCCAACTAGCCTGTCCTCTGTTTTAAACAATTTTTGGGAGTGCCACATACAGGCACTCAATCTATGTAATTTTTCTGGAGGACCAGCTACCTGCTCCTCTGGTTTGAAAACTTTTTTGGACTGCCACATACAGGCACTCAATTTATTTAATCTTTCTGGAGGACAAGCTACCTGCTCCTCTGGTTTGAAAACTTTTTTGGACTGCCACATACAGGCACTATCCAAATTAAATTGTCTCCATAGCAGCCTCCACACGTCGTCTTTTTAGCTGCCTTCACACGTTGTCTCCATTGCTACCTCCACACGTCATCGCCATAGCTGCCTCCAAAAGTAGTCCATATAGCTGCCTCCATACATGGTCCCCTTATCAAACGAGCTGTGTCAGGCAGAATTTTGGATTGTTTTCATGGCTTCCATGTTAACTTTGTCGCCACCCTGCTGTTTAATTCACAAAATATACTGGCAAACTTTTATCATTTACCAATATTATTTCAGCGCTTCTTGCGCATCTGTTTACATTCCCCTCACCCGCCAGAACCCAAACTTATAAGAACGCTACTACACTTGATCTTATACAAAAGGTTCTTAGAAGTGCTGTTTGGGGAGTAGCCTAGAGACAGGGGCTTGGATTGGCGAAAGCTCGCCTGGCAGCGGAGCGCCAGCTCCATCCCAAGATCCAACTAACATAGTTTTAACTGCAGCACCTTTAATCTACTACTAGTTCACTGCCTCCATACATGGCCGCCTTATCAAACGTGCTGTGTCAGGCAGAATTTTGGGTTGTTTTCATGGCTTCCTCATCAAACTTGTTAACTTTGTCGCCACCCTGCTGTGTAATCCACAAAATATACTGGCAAACTTTTATCATTTACCGATATTATTTGAGCGCTTCTTGCTCACCTCCTTTGGTTCCTCTCTGCCACCCATTGGTTTTAAGCCTGAGTCCATTTGGACCATGTTACCAAGACACTCTCTAGCCTGCCACTGCTGCCGCTGCCTCTGCATCGTCCCCTATAGTGTCAGGGTCAATTATTGGATGTTTTAGATGCTATCTAGCCTCATTCGGTCACTCTGTCATTGCCATGCTGTTGCCCATAGTTTTGGCATAATGGTGCGATTAAGCAGCCTCAGAGGCATCCATGCATGCTGCCCCTGCTGTTTCCATCCTTTTCTGAGGTTCCCAGGTGCTTGGCCAAGCTTCCCTGTGCAAATCCTTGGTCCCCTTGAAAAATGCTTGAGTATTCCATTGACTTCAATGGGGCTCGTTATTCGAGACGAGCACTCGAGCATCGGGAAAAGTTTGTCTCGAATAACGAGTACCCGAGCATTTTAGTGCTCGCTCATCTCTAGTTGAGACCTATATATAAACAAGCATGTAACCCATATGGCTGACGAAATTGTTGGTCTCACTACCAATGCCTATGATTGTACGCACCACATTAGGTGCTAATACCTTCTTAGTAAAGACCCAGATAAATTAATAAAAAAGAAAGACCATTAATAGAAACACAGGGGTAACATTTATACTTACAATGACGACAAACAACATGCAAGAGGAAACAAAAAGGTCCATGTCACTCTTCCTCTCGCCCTAACTCCCCTGCCCAGAAGCGATCCCATTGATCCCATACTTTATCAAATGCTAAAGTGCGGTCATTCAGGGAGGCGGTCATGGATTCCATTGTGTGGATTCCCCTTATTCTAGAGAGAAGGTCTAGGCGGGAGGGGGGAGCTTGCCATTTCCAGAATTGCGAAATCAGACACCTTGCTGCAGTGAGTATGTGTAAACACATCTTGGTGGTTGCCTTGGCCAAAGGCTGGGGGGAGACACTCAATAGGTAGAAGAGGGGGGAAAGTGGGACGTCCATCGCCGTGACTGCTCGGATAAGGGTCCTCACTTCTTCCCAAAAGGGCTGAATAAATGGGCAGCCCCAGAAAATATGTTGGACGGTCCCACCAGCGAGGCCACAACGCCAACAAGTGTCAGGTGTATCCGGAAATTATACAATTATAAACTTAATCTTAAACAGGGGTCATTTTCTTAATTTATATGATTACTTTTTTTCCTGAAACAGCAGCACAATTGTCCTCCGATTGTGTCTAGAACTGCAGTCTACCCTGCTACGGTGAATGTGGTCAATCTGCAATAGCAACCTGTGGATAGATATGTAGTAGTTTTTCTCCCATACAACTGGTTCAATGCTCTGGGATACTTTTGAGGCTATAAGAATATTTACATGTTCTGTGTGACAGCTTTCAACTCATCTACGATGGAATTTTCTGGCATTTCGTATACATGAGAGTTTGCTTTAGATGGACCTTTTAATGTGAAGCTTAGACACCACTTTGTGGCAAGAATGTAGTACTGCAGGTACAAAGCACCTGCCACCTGTCTGACAAGGTGACTCACCTGAAACCCAGTAGCTGAAAGCAGTAGACAGCACGTGCTGTTCTAATGACAGAGGCATATTATATGAATCGCTTCATGTTCCCAGGAGGGAAAATACTTCTCTTCAATTTTCCTAATTTATTGATGTGCTGAAATACTAACACTCCCTCAGACTATTGCTTCATTCTGCTGTGTTACCATTCAGTACATACCATTCAGTACTGCTGACTGGTGAAAGCTAAACCCACCCAACATGTACCCAGAGAAAGAACATAAAACATGAAACATAAAATAGCAATGATCAGACCCGAAACCACATTGAAAACCCAAAGCCGAATATCAGCCAGTCATTCAGACTTTGGGTTCAGCCAACATGAAAGCTGGTTGGTTGACTGCATTTCAGCTCCTAATCAACCACTGCCATGTCCAAACTGAGCAAGGCAGGACATGTGAACCTGCTGAATAAGTGAATGCCCTTTTGAAGACAGATAGGGAGAGAAGACTGAAAGGGACATATATAAACAATTGCCCTTTTCAGGGCAGTCTGAAGAAGTGTGACAGAGAGATAACTGTACTGAATTACCATCATCAATTTGAGAAATTGCAGTACTCTTACTAAAAGAGTATATACCTAATTTGCTAAGTTCACTCCATCTGTATACATAAAAATTCCAGAGTTCGTGATCACTGCATCTGTGTTTTCCTAAATTACAATTATCCTGTGTAGGTCTTCCATACCTATCTAAATTGCAAAAACTGTCCTATGAGGTCAGAAACAGAATTGTGGCAAGGCACAGATCTAACCAAGGTTACAAAATAATTTCTATAAGGTTCATAAGAGCCCAGTGGCCTCCATAAATCTTAAATCGAAGAAGTTTGGAACCACCACAACTCTTCCTCTTCCTGGCTGCCCAGCCAAACTAGGTAATCATGGGAAGAGAACCTTGGTGAGAGAGGTAAAGAATAGAGATGAGCGAACATACTCGTCCGAGCTTGATGCTCGTTCGAGCATTAGCCTACTCGAAACTGCTCGTTGCTCGGATGAATACTTCGCCCGCTCGAGAAAATGGCAGCTCCCGCCGTTTTGCTTTTTGGCGGCCAGAAACAGAGCCAATCACAAGCCAGGAGACTCTGCACTCCACCCAGCATGACGTGGTACCCTTACACGTCGATAGCAGTGGTTGGCTGGCCAGATCAGGTGACCCTGGGATAGACTAGCCACTGCCCGCGCTGCTCGGATCATTCTGTGTCTGGATGCCGCTAGGGAGAGAGCTGCTGCTGGTCAGGGAAAGCGTTAGGGTGTTCTATTAGAATAGTGTTAGGCAGGAGTGATTCCACAAGAACCCAACAGCCCTTCTTAGGGCTACAATAACGTTATACTTTTTTTTTTTTGTTTGCTTGTGGCTGGGCTTGCTGGCACTAGTAGTGCAGCTAGTACCATATTGTGAGGAATTTGCAGGGGGACTTGCTACCGTTGTGTTTAGCTCTTAGTGACACACATATCCACCTCAAACACCAAAGTGGGAAAATTTATTAGGGGTTTGATTTCAATTAGGCACAGTCTGCCATTTACTTTTTATTTTACGTTTATTTTTTCATAACTCAGCGCCATCTCATCTGGCATAGCAGTGTGCTTTCATACTTGGCTAGAAAATAGCCATAGGAGAATCCAAACGGCTTACTTACACCTACAATAGCGTTATATATATTTTATTTCTGGTTGATCTGCTGGTGGCTGTCCTTGCTGCAGTGCATCTACTCGCCAATTGTGAGGAATTTGGAGTGAGACTTGCGACCTCTGTGTTTAGCACTTAGTGACGCACAAATCCATCGCAAAGACCGAAGTGGGAAAATTTATTAGGGGTTGGATTTCAATTAGGCACAGTCTGGCAGTTTCTTTTTATTTTACGTTTATTTTTTCATAACTCAGCGTCATCTCATCAGTGTGCTTTCATACTTGGCTAGAAAATAGCCAAAGGAGAATCCAAACGGCTTACTTACGCCTACAATAGCATTATATATATTTTATTTCTGGTTGATCTGCTGGTGGCTGTCCTTGCTGCAGTGCATCTACTAGCCAATTGTGAGGAATTTGGAGTGAGACTTGCGACCGCTGTGTTTAGCGCTTAGTGACGCACATATCCATCGCAAAGACCGAAGTTGGAAAATTTATTAGGGGTTGGATTTCAATTAGGCACAGTCTGGCAGTTTCTTTTTATTTTACGTTTATTTTTTCATAACTCAGCGTCATCTTATCAGTGTGCTTTCATACTTGGCTAGAAAATAGCCAAAGGAGAATCCAAACGGCTTACTTACGCCTACAATAGCGTTATATATATTTTATTTCTGGTTGATCTGCTGGTGGCTGTCCTTGCTGCAGTGCATCTACTACCAAATTGTGAGGAATTTGTAGTGAGACTTGCGACCGCTGTGTTTAGCGCTTAGTGACGCACATATCCATCGCAAAGACCGAAGTGGGAAAATTTATTAGGGGTTGGATTTCAATTAGGCACAGTCTGCCATTTACTTTTTATTTTACGTTTATTTTTTCATAACTCAGCGTCATCTCATCTGGCATAGCAGTGTGCTTTCATACTTGGCTAGAAAATAGCCATAGCAATAGGATAGCATCGTTTGGTTTTAAAAACTAAAAAACGCAAAAAAAAATAAACACAAAAAAACACAAAAAAAAGGCGTCCAACTACTGCAGGGGTCAGAGGCCGTGGTCCTGGGCGGGGTGAGACACCACCTGCTGATGAGGGAGCAGGGGAACGCCGCAGAGCTACACTCCCTAGGTTCATGTCTGAAGTTACTGGGACTCGTGGTAGAGCACTGTTGAGGCCAGAACAGTGCGAACAGGTGATGTCGTGGATTGCCGACAATGCTTCGAGCAATTTGTCCACCAGTCAGTCTTCCACGCAGTCCACCCATGTCACCGAAATCGGCACTCCTCCAGCTCCTGCACCTCAGCCTCCTCCCCCCAGTCTGCCCCCTCCCAGGAAAATTTGGCATTTGAACCGGCATACTCTGAGGAACTGTTTTCTGGACCCTTCCCACAGTCACAAACCACTTGTCCGGTTGCTGCTGAGCAATTTTCCGATGCCCAGGTTTTCCACCAGTCGCAGTCTGTGGGTGATGATGACCTTCTTGACGTAGTGAAAGAAGTGTGTAAAGAGGTGTCCGACGATGAGGAGACACGGTTGTCAGACAGTGGTGACGTTGTTGTCAGGGCAGGAAGTCCGAGGGGGGAGCAGACTGAGGGATCGGAGGATGATGAGGTGACAGACCCAAGCTGGGTTAAGAGGCCGGGTGAACACAGTGCTTCACGGAGGAGAGTCCTCGACCAGAACAGGTTGGAAGAGGCAGTGGTGGGGCCTGACGGAGAGGCAGGGCCAGAGCTGGTGCATCAGCGCCAAATGTGTCACGTAGTGAAGCTCCCGTGGCGAGGGCTCCCGCGGCGAGGGCTAGATTTTCAGAAGTCTGGAGGTTCTTTAAGGAAACACCGGATGACCGACGGACTGTGGTGTGCAACCTTTGCCAAACCAGGATCAGCAGGGGTTCCACCACTACTAGCTTAACTACCACCAGTATGCGCAGGCATATGAATGCTAAACACCCCACTCAGTGGCACCAAGCCCGTTCACCTCCGGCCGTGCACACCACTGCTCCTTCCCCTGTTTCAGCTGATAGTCAGCCCCCTGCCCAGGACCCTGGCACAAAAACCCCATCGTCGCCTCCACAATCCTCCACAGCATCCACCAGCGTTCAGCTCTCCATACCCCAGACGCTGGAGCGGAAAACGGAAATATAGTGCAACCCACCCGCACGCCCAAGCCCTTAATGTACACATTTCCAGATTGCTTAGCCTGGAGATGCTGCCCTATAGGCTAGTAGAGACCGAGGCCTTTCACAACCTCATGGCGGCGGCCACCCCTCGGTATTCGGTCCCCAGCCGCCACTACTTTTCCCGATGTGCCGTCCCAGCCCTGCACCAGCACGTGTCAGACAACATCATCCGTGCCCTGACCAACGCCGTTTCTGACAAGGTCCACCTGACCACGGACACGTGGACGAGTGCTGCCGGGCAGGGCCACTATATATCGCTGACGGCACATTGGGTTAACTTGGTGGAGGCTGGGACCGAGTCTGACCCTGCGGCTGGTCATATACTGCCGACGCCGAGGATTGCGGGGCCTACCTCGGTCCAGGTCTCAAAGGCCTACTATGCCTCCTCCTCCTCCCACCCCTCCTCCACCTCCGAACTACCATCCGTGGGCATGGCGCCATCAGTCGCTAGCTCTAGGCACAGCAGCAGTGCCGTCGCTAAGCGACAGCAGGCGGTGCTCAAACTGCTGAGCCTAGGCGATAAAAGGCAAACCGCCCAAGAACTATTACAGGGCATCACGGCGCAGACTGATCTGTGGCTGGCACCGCTGAACCTGAAGCCAGGCATGGTTGTGTGTGACAACGGCCGTAACCTGGTGGCGGCTCTGCAACTCGGCAGACTGACACATGTGCCATGCCTGGCCCATGTGTTAAATCTCATAGTTCAGCGTTTCCTCAACAAACTGCCTCCAACTGCCCGCTCACCGACTGTTGTGCGACGTGCCCACGAGGTGGAATTCAACATTAACCATGTTATCCAGAGTTTACCAGCAGCGCAGAGCGATTGTAGACTGCCAGATGTCAACTTCCACCAGAACTGGTAGTCAGGTCAGTCAGCTTTCTCAGGTCTACAATGAGGAGTGGACGTGGATGTCTGATATCTGTCAGGTGCTGAGTAACTTCGATGGTCAGTGGCGATGCCGCCATCATCAGCCTCACCATCCCGCTGCTTGGCCTGTTGAAAAACTCTCTGATCAGCATGAAGTCGGAAGCTTTGCGCTCGTCACAAGAGACGGGGGAAGAAGATTCCCTTGTTGATAGCCAAAGCACCCTTAGGTCTGTTTCTCAGCGCATATCGGAGGAGGTGGAGGTGGAGGAGGATGAGGAGGAAGAGGAGGAGAATGTTGGCGAGACACAAGAAGGGACCATTGTTGAGTCCTTCACTGTTCAGCGTGTATGGGCAGAAGAAGAGGAATTGGAGGAGTTGGAGGAGGAGGAAATGGACAGTCAGGCCAGTGAGGGGAGTGAATTGTTACGCGTTGGTACTCTGGCGCATATGGCAGATTTCATGCTAGGCTGCCTATCCCGTGACCCTCGCGTTCAAAGAATTTATTCCAGCACCGATTACTGGGTATTCACTCTCCTTGACCCACGGTACAAGCAAAATCTTTCCACTCTCATCCCTGGAGAGGAAAGGAGTGTGAGAATGCATGAATACCAGCAGGCCCTGGTGCACAAGCTAAAACACTATTTCCCTTCTGACAGCGCTAGCGGCAGAGTGCGTAGTTCTGCGGGACAAGTAGCGAGGGAGAGTAGGCGAGCAGGCAGCTTGTCCAGCACTGGCAAGGGTACGCTTTACAAGGCTTTTGCCAGCTTTATGTCACCCCAGCAAGACACTGTCACCTGTCCCCAGTCTCGGCAGAGTAGGGCTGATCTTTACAGAAAAATGGTGAGGGAGTACGTAGCTGACCATACCATCGTCCTAAATGATCACACAGCTCCCTACAACTACTGGGTTTCAAAGCTGGACATGTGGCACGAACTGGCGCTGTACGCCTTGGAGGTTCTTGCCTGCCCTGCCGCTAGCGTCTTGTCCGAGCGGGTTTTCAGTGCAGCTGGTGGCATCATCACCGATAAGCGTACTTCAGGAAACATTGGGTAGGAATAATGTACACTACTCTTGACAATGGTTAAAATTATATCTTGGAATGTGAGAGGGCTAAATGATAAATTAAAAAGGAAGGCAATTTTCGATCTATGTAGGTCATACTGTCCGGAGGTAATATGTTTCCAGGAAACACACCTTGTGTCGGATACTTGTAAAGCTCTAAGCAAGGCTTGGATAAGCCGATATTATAATTCTACCTTCTCCTCGTACGCTCGCGGAGTGAGCATTTTGATCCATAGAAAGGTGTGTTTCCAGGAATTAGAGATAAAAATAGACCCTCAGGGCAGATATATTATACTTCATGCCATACTAAACGGGATAAGATTAGTGCTGGTAGGCCTATACCTCCCACCAACAGCTTGTCTGGAAGTTCTAGTTAGCATAGCAAAAAAAGTCGAAAAATTTGATAATGCCCCCATCTTTTGGATGGGAGATTTTAATCATGTATACAACGAGGGACTAGATAGAAATAATCGAACTCCCACTCAGACAATCTCGGTATTTGGCAGGTTGATGACGGAGCTGGGCCTTAGAGATATCTGGAGAGAACTAAACCCGAATAGAAGAGCTTATACATGCCACTCTAAGTCATCTAATTCTTTATCTAGAATTGACCTTGTGTTAGTAAATGACACAGGGTATGAGCTAGTGGAAAAAATAGATATGGGAGCTAGAGGTCTGTCCGACCATCTACCAGTGTGGTTCTCGTGAGAGAAAATGGGGGTGACTGGTTTGGTTTTTTACAAAGTTAAACCTTTCTGGTTTGACTTGGTAAAAGATGATAAAGAGATCCTCAGGAACATTCATCTGTTTCTGGACATGAATATAGGATCCCAGGACATTGACATTGTCTGGGATGCCCTGAAAGCAAACCTGAGAGGACTTGTGAAATGCCAAATCAGCCGCTTCAAAAAAAAGAAACAAAAGAGGTTGGAAGAGCTCCAAGAAAAAACCATTGCCCTGGAAAGGGACTTTATTAATTATCTCACAGATGGGAATAAAAAGCTCTGGTTGGAGGCCCAGCAATGCCTAGAAAGATATTGCACAGAAAAAGCGGTTAGGGACAAAACAATACAAAGTCAAAAATTGATTTTGGGACAATATACTTCAACAAAAAGATTAGCTAATTTAGTTAAAAGACAAGATGAGAACAACACTATTAGAATAATCAGAGGAAAACAGGGCACACTAGCCACAACTCAGGAAGAAATCAGGGAAGAATTTAAACAATATTTTGAATTACTCTACACCTCAGAGAGGGTAACAAACTTAGAGGAGATCAAGGATTCCCTGACAGGGATTGGGATCCCTCAACTGTCCCATGACGAGGCACATTCATTAGATCAACCGATACTGTTAGAAGAGCTATCAGACGCCCTTAGAAAGATGCCAAAGGGTAAAGCGGTGGGAACAGATGGGATACCGCCGGAAGTGTTATCCCATTATGCCGAAATATTGCTGCCTCTATTGTTGAGGGTTTATAATCATTCACTCACTAAGGGCCAATTACCTGACTCTATGAGGGAAGCGATTATTATTATTTTAATCCACAAGAAGGAAAAAGACCCACTGGACCTAGACGCCTATAGACCGATCTCCCTGCTGAACACCGACTACAAATTGTTAGCAAAAATTTTAGCAACAAGGCTACTGAAAGTAGTCAGGACAGTAGTTCACGACGATCAGTCGGGGTTCATGCCGGGGAGGTCGGTCCGGAACAACATTTTACGTCTATGGTGGAGCATACAAACACCAAGTGACCCAGAAGGGGAACGGATGGTGGTCGCACTCGACGCGGTCAAAGCTTTTGACCGGGTCGAGTGGGACTTCATCTGGTGCACCCTGGAAAGAATGGGCTTTGGACCCCAGTTTATTAACTGGGTGAAAATCCTCTACAAGGGGGTATCGGCAAGAATAAGTGTTAACGGGCGGGCCTCCGCACCATGGCAGCTATATCGGGGCACAAGACAAGGATGCCCCCTTTCCCCACTACTATTCGCATTGGCCTTAGAGCCGTTGGCATGTGCTATAAGATCATCCAACCAGATAAAAGGATTTAAGTGGGGGGATAGAGAGTCCAAGGTTCAGTTATACGCGGACGATATGTTGATATATCTTGATAACGGTAGGGAAGGTATAAAAGAAATTATCACTCTAATAAAAAAACATGGCAATCTATCAGGCATATGTATTAACTGGAGCAAGTCCGCATGCCTCCCTCTAGAATCATTTGGCCCCCTAGGGGAAACAATAGACCAACTCCCTGTAGTCGAGAGTATGAAGTATCTGGGGATAATTGTAAGTAAAAATCTAAATGACTATATCTCTCTTAATATCAACCCCCTGATTCGTAAAATAAGACAGAAAGTAGCTGTATGGAGGAAAATGAATTTACCTATGGCAGCTAGATTAGTTTTATTCAAGATGATTATCTTACCACAAATTCTCTTTAAGTTTCAAAATAGCCCAGTAGTTATACCAAATAAATTTAGTAAAATAATTAATGCACTATTAAGGGAACTTTTATGGGATGGGAACAGACCACGTATAGGTTTAGAAAAATTATATTCACAAATAGATAAAGGAGGACTTGCGATCCCGGATCTATCATCCTACTTCATTGCAGCACAGTGGCAAAATTTACTAGATCACGATATATATATGATAAAACACATACTAGCGGAAAATTACAAAATTTTAGGGGTCTATGACATTTGGTCACTATTAGAATCAGGGTTTTTTTTGAACAAAGAATTGAAAACACCGTTCCCTATGTTAAGGCTAACACAATGGATATGGGAAAGGACTAAGGATAAAATGCACTACAAGGGTTATATGGACACAACACCCTTATTCACAAATAAAAATTTAAGATTAGAAGAGTATTCTAAGTTTTGGATAGGGAAAGGGGTATGGTTCCATAGTCAAATATTGAAGCAAGGACTATTAAAATCTTTTGAGGACCTGGCCGTAGAGTTCAACCTGCATACAAGAGATTGGTACCCTTATATGCAACTTAAGAATGCTTACAAAGAGTTTGCTAAGAGGGAAAAATTTACCCTGGAAGATCACCCATTAGAGCCATTCATAAACCACGAAGTAGCTAGAAAGGGTTTAATGGCACGTGTATACAAGCTACTTACTGAAAATCGTTTGCTGCCTCCGGCTAAAGAGAGATATATACAATGGAAGAAAGAGATCCCCGAATTATCTAAGGAAACATGGGTAGATGCTCTGGCAATGGTCAAAAGCAGCACTAAAAACATGCCACATACAATCTCCCAGATATTTATAATATATGGTGTCCACTACACGCCAAAACGGCTGAATCAATTTAAGAAAAGCAATGAGGAAAAGTGCCCAAAATGTAATTTGTTTGATGCAGACCTGGTACATATGCTCTGGCGATGCCCGAAGCTTCATATATACTGGGTTAAAGTCATAAGTAGATTAGAGACAACATTTAACTGCAATATCCCAATAAAAGAAAGTGTTTGCATCTTAGGATCAAAAATGGGTGTGAAAGGTTCAGTGGGGGCGGTGATGTATGTAATGAAGGGCTTATTACTGGCAAGGAAAGCAATCCTATTCAAATGGAAAAGTAAAACAGCTCCGAGTCTGCAGGAGTGGGAAGGCAGAATGGACCTACTCTTATACGCAGAACAACAGGAGGGAACAAGAAAAAATATAGAGGCCGAAAAAATAAGGAAATGTTGGTTTGAAAGACCAAGCCCAGAATATAATAAAGTAGAAATAAAGCCCACATCACAAGACATGGTAAATTAGGGGATTAATAATATCCCAACTATTGACCCCAATGTTTCCCAATTGTATATGTTCTTTATAGGCAACGCATCGACAACCACTCGGGGTGGGTTGGGGTGGGTATTTATAAGGAATAAAATGTTAAATTATATATGATTGTAATCATAAATTGTGTAACCAAGAGCATTTTATATGACTGTATATTGTGTATATTGTATGTTAAGTTAATTTTGCAAATAAAAATATTTAAAAAAAAAAAAAAGATGAATAAAGCCTGGATTTCTCATAATTTCCAATCTCCACCAGGTGAAGGAAGCTCAACCTGAATAATTTATGCACTCCTCCTCTTCCTCATTTTCCTCCTTCTGCTCCTCTTTGTACAGTAAAGCAGAGGAAACTGGCTATTTTTTGACAGGGCCCACTGGCTCTAGCTTTAGTACTTTATGCATTTAATTTTTCTGGAGGGCCACCTACCCGGTCCTCTGTTTTAAACAATTTTTGGGAGTGCCACATACAGGCACTCAATCTATTCAATTTTTCTGGAGGGCCACCTACCTGCTCCTCTGGTTTGAAAACTTTTTTGGACTGCCACATACAGGCACTCAATCTATTTCATTTTTCTGGAGGGCCACCTACCTGCTCCTCTGGTTTGAAAACTTTTTTGGACTGCCACATACAGGCACTATCCAAATTAAATTGTCTCCATAGCAGCCTCCACACGTTGTCTCCATTGCTACCTCCAAAAGTCGTCCATATAGCTGCCTCCATACATCGTCCCCTTATCAAGCAAGGTGTGTCAGGCAGAAATTTGGGTTGTTTTCATGGATTCCACATCAAAGTTGTTAACTTTGTCGCCACCCTGCTGTGTTATCCACAAAATATACTGGCAAACTTTTACCATTTAGGGATATTATTTCAGCGCTTCTTGCGCATCTGTTTACATTCCCCTCACCCGCCATATCCCAAACTTATAAGAACGCTACTACACTTAACTTGGTGCAGGCTGGGACCGAGTCTGACCCTGGGGCTGGTCATATACTGCCGGTCCAGGTCTCAAAGGCCTACTATACCTCCTCCTCCTCCCACCCCTCCTCCACCTCCTCCTCCGACGAATTACCATCCGTGGCCATGGCGCCATCAGTTGGTAGTTTTAGGCACAGCAGCAGTGCCGTCGCTAAGCGACAGCAGGCGGTGCTCAAACTGCTGAGCCTAGGCCATAAAAGGCACACCGCCCAAGAGATATTACAGGCCATTCCACATCAAACTTGTTAACTTTGTCGCCACCCTGCTGTGTAATCCACAAAATATACTGGCAAACTTTTATCATTTACCGATATTATTTCAGCGCTTCTTGCGCATCTGTTTACATTCCCCTCACCCGCCATATCCCAAACTTATAAGAACGCTACTACACTTGATCTTATACAAAAGGTTCTTAGAAGTGCTGTTTGGGGAGTAGCCTAAAGACAGGGGCTTGGATTGGCGAAAGCTCGCCTGGCAGCGGAGCGCCAGCTCCATGCCAAGATCCAACTAACATAGTTTTAACTGCAGCACCTTTAATCTACTACTAGTTCACTGCCTCCATACATGGTCCCCTTATCAAACGAGCTGTGTCAGGCAGAATTTTGGGTTGTTTTCATGGCTTCCATGTTAACTTTGTCGCCACCCTGATGTGTAATCCACAAAATATACTGGCAAACTTTTATCATGTACCGATATTATTTGAGCGCTTCTTGCTCACCTCCTTTGGTTCCTCTCTGCCACCGATTGGTTTGAAGCCTGAGTCCATTTAGGGTATGTCGCCATGCCACTCTCTAGCCTGCCGCTGCCTCTGCATGCCGTCCCCTATAGTGTCAGGGTCAATTATTGGATGTTTTAGATGCTATCTAGCTTCATTCTGTCACTCTGTCATGGCCATGCTGTTGCCCATAATTTTGGCATAATGGTGCGATTAAGCAGCCTCAGAGGCATCCATGCATGCTGCCCCTGCTGTTTCCTGTCCATTTTGTGGTGTTTCCATCCTTTTCTTAGGTTCCCAGGTGTTTGGCCAAGCTTCCCTGTGCAGAGCCTTGGTCCCCTTGAAAAATGCTCGAGTCTCCCATTAACTTCAATGGGGCACGTTATTCGAGACGAGCACTCGAGCATCGGGAAAAGTTCGTCTCGAATAACGAGTACCCGAGCATTTTAGTGCTCGCTCATCTCTAGTAAAGAACCTCAAGATCACTGTGGCTGAGCTCCAGAGATGCAGTAAGGAGATGGTAGAGAGTTTCACAAGGTTGACTATCATTACAGCTCTAAACCAATCGGGGCTTTATGGCAGAGTCTGCCGACAGAAGCCTCTCCTCAGTAAAAGATTTAGAGACCATTTTTTTTAGAAAACTATTTAAGCCTGCCTCTTCCTGCAAGCCCTGCCAGATCTTCGTGCCTCAAGCTGTTGAGAAAGCTGTGTTTGATGCCTTGCGCTATTATTGTGATTTCCCGTTTCTGACTTTGCTCCTTTGCTGCCTGCCTTGACCTGTTGCTACGTCTCCGACTTTCATCCTTTGCTGCCTGTCCTGACCTCCTGCCTGTCCCCAACTACGAGATTGCCTGTCGTCTCTGTACCTTGACCTTGACTGCCACTGCGGACAAGTCACGCCTGTGGAACGACTTGGTGCAGCAAGTCCAACTGCAGCAAGTCCAACCCGCTTTGTGGTGGGCTCTGGTGAAAAGTAAATAAATAAGTAAAGTAAATAAATTTTAGTAAAAAAAAAAAAAAAATTAAAGTTAAAATCCTCCCTTAGCCTATTCCTGATATAAAAATAAACAATAAAAATCATCAACATAAGATTAAGTATTTTGATGACCCCTCCCCACTCTTGAGTTCAGTCACCGGGTACACTTACAATAGGGAGCAACGCAATTTATGTCACGGTTTGTAGGGAAGAATCGTCTGAGAGTCTATGGGCAGAGTCTGTGGACTCCCTGGACCACCGCGCGGGATAACGATACTGGCAACCCGGGAGCGGAGTCTAAGTTGAGTTCTGTTCTTCGCCAGAGCCCGCCGCAAAGCAGGATGGTCTTTCTGCAGCGGGGAGCCACCAGGTCGCTCCACAGGTGCGACTAGGCCCGCGGTGGCAGCCTAGGTAGGGACACAGAAAAAGCATGACCTCAGGAAGGCAGGACCTCGGGAATGCAGGATCTCGGAAGGACGGCTGGCAGGACCTCGGAAGGACGGCTGGCAGGACCTCGGAAGGACGGCTGGCAGGACCTCGGAAGAACGGCCGGCAGGACCTTGGAAGAATGGCCGGCAGGAGCTCAGGAAGAGTACTGGGAAATCGGACCGCCACAGGATTACAAGACCGCCAAAGGATAACAGGACCGCCACTGGATTACAGGACCGCCGCAGGATTACGGGACCGCCACAGGATTATGTGACCACCACAGGAACCGCCAGGCTATATAGCAGAGCCGGGAATGCCAGAACCAATTAGGAGGAAGCTGGCCCTTTAATTTCCCAGAGAGACGGGCGCTTGCACCCTAGCTTTGTGAGCATGCGGCCTCAGCAAGCAGCAGAAGCATGACCTATGGAGGAAGCCAGTGTGGGACCAGGACAGGACCGTTGCGGAATCCGGAGAGGTGAGTATGGACCTAGGGGAGCAAGGAGAGCGGCAGCAGGCACCGGTGCACCTGCGATCCGTACCGAGGTGTACCCCCCCTTAGAGCCCCTCTTCTCTTCTTCTTCAGCCTCTTCTTCTTCCTTCGCTTCCTCCAATTCTTCTCGGTGACGGAACACCTGAGGAGGAGAGCAGGAACAGTGAAGACAGGACCAATGGTGTGGCGCTTGGACCTGGCATGGAACAAGCCAAGGGCATCTTAAGAACGTCTTGAACATCTTTTGGCTGCAGGCTGGAGCGACTCTTGGGTAGCAGCAGACTGGAGCGACTCTTGGGTAGCCGCAGGCTGCAGTGACTCTTGGGCAGCCACAGGCTGGAGAGACTCTTGGGTAGCCGCAGGCTGGAGTTACTCTTGGGTAGCCGCAGTCAGGAGCGACTCTTGGGTAGCCACAGGAGCAGCACTGGGAAGCTGCAGAGGCACTGCAGCGGCTTGTGGGAAAGACGGAGCAGCTCTGGGAAGCTGCAGAGGCACTGGAGCGGCTTGTGGGAAAGCCAGCATAGCTCTGGGAAGCTGCAAAGACACTGGAGCTGCTTGTGGGAAAGCTGGAGCAGCTCTGGGAAGCTGCGGAGGCTGAGGTGTTGCTGGAGCAGCTCTGGGAAGCTGCAGAGGCTGAGGCGCCGCTGGAGCATCACTGGGAAGCTGCAGAGGCATGGCACTGCTGGAGCAGCACTGGGAGGTTGCGGAGACACTGGGGACACCAGGGCCAAGCAGGACAAGCGTGGAATCTGAACTTGAGGTGATTCAAACCTGGACCGAATTTTTTCCAGAAACGTGATATAGGTAGCCATGTCCAGATCACCACTATCCCATAAAGGGGTATCCCAGGTGAGGGCCTCTCCAGTGAGCAAAGAAAAAACAAATGCCAGTTTGATGTGCAGTGAACACTGGGCAACAAAGCTCCTGCAAAAATTTGTTAGGCATCAAAAATTCGAGTCCAGAGTCTACTACCGAAAAACATGGCGGGATGACTGGAGCAACAGGAGGAGTGGCAGGAGCCTGTTGTTGGGAGACAATCATCCTTGAAGGGTGGCAGCAAGTTTGTCCAAGAGTTCTTTTTGGGCAGCAATTTCTTGCTACTGCTGGACAATATGGCTGGGAAGGTCACCCAGTAGCTGGCGTGGGTCCTTGGCACAGTCCAAGGTACAAGACCTTGGCGGAGTCCATGGCCGGATCTTACTGTCACGGTTCGTAGGGACAAACTGTCTGAGAGTCTATGGGCAGAGTCTGTGGACTCCCTGGACCACTGCGGGGGATAACGATACTAGCTGCAACCCGGGAACGGAGTCTAAGTGGACTCTTAGTCTTCGCCAGAGCCAGCCGCAAAGCTGGATGGTCTTGCTGCTCCACAGGTGCGACTAGGCCCGCGGGGGCAGCCAAGGTAGGGACACAGGGAAGGCAGGACCTTGGGAAAGAAGGACCTTGGGAAGGACTGCTGGCAGGACCTCGAAAGGATGGCTGGCAGGACCTCAAAAGGACGGCTGACAGGACCTCGGAAGGACGGCAGGCAGGACCTCGGAAGGATGGCAGGCAGGACCTCAGAAGGACGGCTGGCAGGACCTCGGAAGGACGGCTGGCAGGACCTCGGAAGGACGGCTGGAAGGACCTCAAAAGGATGGCTGGCAAGATCCCAGAAGGACGGCTGGCAGGACCTCAGGAAGACCACTGGGATACCGGACTGCCACAGGATTATAGGACCGCCACAGGATAACAGGACCTCCACAGGATTACTGGAATGCCACAGGATTACGGGACCACCACAGGATAACACGGGACCGCCACTGGATAACACGGGACCGCCACAGGATAACACGGGACCACCACAGGATAAACAGGAGCAACAGGAGGAGTCGCGGGAGCCTGCTGTTAGGAGACAATCATCCTTTGAAGGGTGGCAGCGAGTTTGTCCAGGAGTTCTTTTTGGGCAGCAATTTCTTGCGACTGCTGGACAATACTGCTGTGAAGGTCACCCAGTAGCTGGCGTGGGTCCTTGGCACAGTTCAGGGTTTTAGCAGGATACAAGACCTTGGCGGAGTCCATGGCCGGATCTTACTGTCATGGTTCATAGGGACGAACCATCTGAGAATCTATGGGCAGATTCTGTGGACTCCCTGGACCACTGCGGGGGATAACGATACTAGCCGCAACCCGGTAACGGAGTCTATGTGGACTCCTGGTCTTCGCCAGAGCCCGCCGCAAAGCTGGATGGTCTTGCTGCGGTGGGGAGCCACTAGGTCGCTCCACGGGTGTGACTAGGAACTATTAGGAGGACACTGGCCCTTTAAATTCCCGAGCGCCCTAGCTTCGGGAGCGCTCGAGCTCGGCAAGCAGCAGGAGCGCGGCCTACGGACGAAGCAGGCGTGGGACCAGGACCAGGAAGGTAAATATTTTCTGTTTGGATCACATTTTTTGCCATCAAAGTCAAATTTTAAGTATTTTTTTATAAAATGTTTCAGTTTGAATAAAAAATTGCATGAAGGCGTCTCTAATATCTATCTACTGTTTATATAATCTACTTTATAGTTCTGCATCTAGAAATCTCATCTTTCATATTTATCTTCTATCATAATAAGTATAATTAATAATTCCTTTATTTATATAGCGCACACAGATTACGCAGCACTGCACAGAGCTTTCCAAATCAGTCCCTGTCCCTATGGGGCTCACAATCTATTCAACCTACCAGTATGCTTTGGAGTATGGGAGGAAACCGTAGGACCCAGAGGAAACCCACACAAAGGCCAAGAAAACATCCAAACTCTTTGCAGATGTTGACCAGCGCTGCAAGGCTGTAGTGCTAACCACTGAGCCACCGTGCTGCCCATCAATCTCTCCCATCTATCTATCTCCTATAAAATTCTCCCATATTACAGTTTGTTTTACCATACTAAAGGGAGCCTCTTACTGACTGTTACTGGTCAGAAAATAGTTTTCTTTTGGGGCCCCACTTTTTGCCCAGGGCCCCACTTTGTATAGAACCGGCCCTGCCTGGACGCTGTTGGACCAGCAACCCACCTTGTGAGCCATATGTGGACTGTGGCCTGATACCTTTTCCTCCTCTGTTTTCATCTGCCACCATTACATTTTCCATTGCGGATGGTAGAGTTGCTGATGGCATCATCAGAACCAAGAATTGACTGGAATTTGACTAAGAACATTACCACCTTTACTCTCCCCCTTCCTTTTACCTTGGCAAGAGAAGATACACAGTCTGAGTTTAGGTGAAAGGCAGCAGCCTTTTATTAATAAACATTCTTAATAAACATCTGCAAAGAGTTTGTATGTTCTGTTTGTGTGGGTTTCCTCCGGGTCCTCCGGTTTCCTCCCACACTCCAAAACATGCTGGTAGGTTGCTTAGATTGTGAGTCCCATTGGGGACAGGGACTGATTTGGCAAGCTCTGTGTACCGCTGTGTAATCACCACACCACCGTTCCTCAAACCACAAACCTCCCCACTTCCTTATTCACTCCCAATTAATTCGATCCAGAGACCTTGCCACCATATCTGACCAAACAATAATGAGGCCTAGAAAAGAAGTCCACAAACTCAACAGGTCCTTTGTCAGTTCCTTTGAAGGGCAGAGATTTAAATCATTTGAAGGGTCACCTGAAAAAGTGACACAAACACTGGGGCTCATTTACTAAGGGTCTGCGGTCCGCACTATCGTCGGAATACTCAACGTTTTCCGATGTGCGCTGCATTTAGAAAGGGTTTCTGGCACACTCAATTGGATTTTGGTGCATCTAGGCCGGCTTTCACGCGACATAAATGGGGGCGCGGGCCATCGGACGATCCGACAGATTTGGGCAACGTGCAATATTTAACAAAGCAATTTGTGTCGCAAGCCACACACTTACATGCACCGGGAGGAAGATGGTGAACTCCGCCGGACCTCAGCAGGGAAGCAACAGGACCGGGTAAGTAAATGTGCCCCACTCTCCAAGATTACCCCAATTTCATTCAGTAATCCTACCAACACCGACCTGCGCTGATCACTGAATGAATATCTGCATATAGAAGCCTGCAATGCCCGTCTCACCCAAAAAAATTTTTGTCAAATCTATTATGCCCCGCATCTGGAACTAAAACGCCAGAGCAGTCATCCTAATCTTCAGTCCTGATACAGATATGCCCCCATCCACCCAGGAACCCACCAATGAAAGCAACAGAGGTAGCAACTCCTCATCACTCTCACTCCCAAACCATCTCTCTCAAGCACGGAATCCCTTGCATCTCTGCCCCCATCACTAGGTGGTCACCCACATTCTCAACACCCGGCACATGAGTAGCCACAAACCAAGCATTCAAAGACAACCCCTACAACATGAGCTGACCCAACACATGCACTACTCGAACCGAATTAGCAGACTGATTATTGATGGTCTGCACTGCCCCCATGTTGTTACAACAGAAATGCACCCTCCGATTCCTCAAAAGATCCCCCCCATATCACTACTGCCACAACTATGGGGAACAATTCCAACCAAACCAGTTTATGCTGGAGCCCTCCTTCAACCCGCTCTATGGCACCAAATCCCACTGATCCTGCCGTATCTGTGTATAACTCAAGGTCTACAGTGTCCACCACCACATCCATCCACACCGATCTTCCATTATATACGGGTAGAAAGAAGTCCCACACAAACAAATCCTCCCTCACTCTCTTGCTCAATCGCACTCAATGCGCTCCATGTCAATGACTATCCCCAAAAACTTTACACCCATAGCCAGACCCTCTGTCTGTATTTATGAATTGTCTACGCCTCTTATGTTGCGCAGCTGCACTGTGGGCTTTGTGGAAAACCCTCTTCCTTGTGGGGGTCGATGGGGGTGTACATTAAATGTGGGGGGTGATAGGGCCTGTATATTGAATATGGTGGTGATTGGGGGGCTGTATATTGAATGTGGGGGTGATGAGGGGCTGTATACTGAATGTAGGTGGTGGTGGGGGCAGTACATTGAATGTGGGGGGTAGTGGGGCTGAATATTGAATGTGGGGAGTGAAGGGGGCTGTATATTGAATGTGGGGGTGATGAGAAGCTGTATACTGAATGTAGGTGGTGGTGCGGGCTGTACATTGAATGTGGGGGGTAATGGGGGCTAAATATTGAATGTGGGGAGTGATGGGTGCTGAATATTGAATGTAGGGGTGAAGGGAGCTATATATAAAATATGGGGGTGATGAGGGGGCTGTATACTGAATGTGAGAGTGATGGGAAGCTGTATATTGAATGTGGTGGCGATGGGGGGCTGTTTACTAAATGTGAGTCTGTATATAGACTATTGTGGCTGTGATCACATGATGCTTTTCTATTGTGTTTTGAAGTGCATCATCAAACGCATACATGTTATATTAGTAGGAACTTGTGTTTTACATTGTTATCATCGATATTAATAATGATAAAAGACAAAACACATGTTGTAACTTATACATACATTTGATGATATGTTTTGCCTTGTGTTTTCGCAGTTGTTTTCAAAACACATTGCATATATAACAATAATTAACCCCTTTGCTCTCTTCTGGGCTTTAACAGTCTCTGCCTCACGAACGGCTCTCTTCGGGGGGGGCGCAATCGTTCCTACGGCAGCCTTGAGGTCCGATCAGGAGTCTGTGTCTGTGACACAGCTAATACTTTGCAATACATCAGAATTGCAGGGTATTATCATGAACAAGCAATCAGAGGATAGTAAAAAAGTAAAAAATAAAAAATTAATTAATAAATTAATAAAAATGTACATAAGCCCCATAACATATAAAGAGAAATATAATGTACAAAAAAGTCTAAATCATAACAGAAACCCCACATATATAGTATCACCGCGTCTGTAACAACCTGTAGAATAAAAGTAATTCTTGAATCCGCACGATGAACGACATAAAAAATGTTAAAAACATTTTTACCGCAAGTATAGAGCGACTTGTTTTCTTTTCGCAGGCTATATTCTACGGGGAATAGTAAGGAAATTTCCCCTTATAGATCGTTAAAGTGGTCTAGACATCCTTTACTTGTGTCTAAGAGGATATACTAGGTTCATCAAAGCAGGTTCAAGATCTGGGCCTCCATTTATGTTGTACTATATTTGTTAGTGATTGAATGAGTTGTATACACAATCAGGCACACAACACCATGTGCAAGACCCCTCCCAGGGCCCCTACTTCCACGTTATGTTTAGAATGTGTGAATGTAGTACCCTGGCTCCCCCCCTCAAATGAAGAGGCACCCGCCTCCCATATTAAAAGTACTTACATTAAGTTAAAGCCACAGAATGTTATTGTGGCACCACCCCCCGTTTGGTTTGAATGTTACACTCTGGTTGGCCTAAGTGTCAATAAGATGGAGGAGATTTCACGTAGCCCTCAAACTAGATAATAGATAAATGGCCGAAATAAAAGTAACCACTTTTAACGTGAGAGGGTTAAATACACCTCAAAAGAGGTCTCAAGTTTTTGCACTACTCAAAAAAGAGAAAGCAGACATCTGTATGTTGCAAGAAACTCACTTTAAACAAGGTAAAATCCCTAAACTCCCAACTAAGCTATACCCACATATGTACCACAGCACATTTTCAAAAGCAGCCAGAGGGGTGAGCATATTAATATCCAAGCAGGTCCCCTTCACACACACGTTGACCTGGAGTGATCCAGAAGGCAGGTTCTTACTGATTAACGGGAAAATAGGAACAGTGGCAATTACCCTAGTGGCTTTATAAGCTCCAAACACAGGTCAAATAAGCTGGCTAAAAAATATCATAAATGAGACTAACAAACTAAGCGAAGGTCTGAAAATTATAGGAGGAGACATTAATATAGTTCTAAACCCATTGTTGGATTCCTCTACAGGTAAATTCACGCATTCGAAAATAGCACTAAACTCCTTCGGCAAAACAATGGCCCAGTTTGACTTAGTGGACTCTTGGCGCATTTGTAATGCATCAAAAAAAGACTATTCCTATTTCTCGAAAACGCACAAATCTTATCAGAGACTGGACCATATATTAATATGCAGGTCAATGACTAGCATGTTAACCCCTTAACGCTGAAGCCACTTTTCACCTTCCTGACACGGCCCATTTTTTCAAATCTGCCCTGTGTCACTATAAATGGTTATAACTTTGGAACACTTTAACATATTCAGTTGATTTTGAAATTGTTTTTTTGTGACACATTGTACTTCATGCTGGTTGAGAAATTTAATCAATATGTTTAGTATTTATTTATGAAATAAATGGAAATTTGGCAAAAATTTTGAAAAAAACTATGTTTTCCAAATTCAAAATTTTCTACTTTTTGGAAAGTTGGTCATATCACTAAAATAACTTGATAACTAACATTTTCCATATGTCTGCTTTAACTTGGCATCATTTTTCAAACATCTTTTCCTTTTTTTAGGATGTTAGGAGGCTTATAACTTTAGGTGCAATTTTTCAGATTTTCACGAAAATCATCAAAACCTACTTTTGGAGGGTCAATTTAGTTAGAAGTGACTTTATAAGGCCCACATGACAGGAAACCCCCACAAATGACACCATTTTAGAAACTACACCCCTCAAAATATTCAAAACAACCTTTGGGAATTTTGTTAACCCTATGAACGTTTCATGAGGGTGAAAGATAAATGAAAGTGAAATTACAGAAATGTAATTTTATCTTACTATAGATTCATTGAACACTAAAATTTGCACCTTCACAATGGGTTAAAAAGGAAAATGCATTTTACAATGTTCAGGGCAATTCCTCCTGAGTATGCCAATACCCATTTTGTCACTGTACCCTTCTGTACGGGCACAGGGGGGCACTTGGAATGGAAAGAGCGTTGTTTCGTTTTTGGAGGGCAAATATGGCTGAAAAAGTTTTCATGTGTCAGGATGCATTTGGAGAGCCATAATGGTACCAAAACAGAGGAAAGCCCCAACAAGAGACACCATTTTGAAAAGTACACCCCTTGGAGAGTTTAGCAAGGTGTAATTTGTTTATTTGCCCCAACAGGTGTTTGATTCAATTAGGCCCCAAAAGGGAAAAAAGGTGAAAATTTTCTCAAAAAAGTCACTTTTACCCCAAATTTTTGTAAGCCACAAGGGATAAAAGATGAAATACCCCCCATAAATGTGTAGAACTATTTCTCCTAAGCACAGAACTGCACCACTTTTGCATATAAAGTGTTGTATGGGTACGCAGTGAAGCTCAGAAGGGAAAGAGGGGCTTTGGCCTTTTAGAAGCCAGATTTGACAATCATCCTTTACATGTGTCAGGATGCATTTGGAGAGCCCTAGTGGTACCAAAACAGAGGGGAACCCCAACAAGTGTCACCATTTTGGAAAGTGCACCCTTTGGAGAATTTAGCAAGGTGTAATATGTGTATTTTCCCCTACAGGTGTTTGCTTCAAATAGGTCCCTAAAAGGAAAAAGGTGAACATTTTCCCAAAAAAGTCACTTTTACGGCTAATTTTTGTATCCCATAAGGCATTAAAGATGAAACAACCCCCAAAAAATGTGTACTAGCATTTCTCCCGAGTATAAAATTGCCCCACACATGCAAATAAAATGTTGTATGGGTACGCAGTGAAGCTCAGAAGGGAAAGAGGGGCGTTGGACTTTTAGAAGCCAAATTTGACAGACATCCTTTACATATGTCAGGATGCATTTAGAGAGCTGTAGTGGTACCAAAACAGAGGGGAACCCCAACAAGTGTCACCATTTTGGAAAGCACACCCCTTAGAGAATTTAGCAAGGTGTAATATGTGTATTTGTCCATAAAGGTGTTTGATTTAATTAGGACTTAAATAGGAAAAAGTTAAAAACTTTCCTATAAAGGTCAGTTTACCCCTAATTTTTTATAGCCACAAGGGATAAAAAAAAATGTAATAACCCCCCAAAATGTGTAAAGCTATTTCTCTCAAGTGTAGAAGTACCCCACATGTGTATATAAAATGTTGTATGGGCGCACAGTAAAAGGAAAGGGGAATGTTTGCCTTTTAGAAGCCAAATTTGACAGAAATGTTTGACATGCATTTGGAGAACCCTAGTGGTATAAAACAGATAAGAATCCGAAAAGTGACCCTAATTTTTGAATGCACACCCCTTAGAGAATTTTGCAATGTGTAATATATGTATTTGCCCCTACAGGTGAATGATCCAATTAGGCCCTAAACATTAAAAAGGTGAAAATTTTCCTATAAATGTCACTTTACCCCTAATTTTTGTAAGCCACAAGGGATAATATATTAAATAACCCCAAAAAAGGAGTGAAACTATTTCTCCCGAGTGTAGAAGTACCCCACATGTGTATATAATATACTTTATGGGCGCACAGTAGAGGGAAAGAGGGATGTTTGTCTTTTAGAGGCCAAATTTGACAGAAATCCTTCACATGTGTCAGGATACATTTGGAGAGCCGTAATGGTACCAAAACAGAGGAAAACCCGAAAAGTGACCCTAATTGTTGAATGTACACCCCTTGGGGAATATAGCAAGGTGTAATATGTGGTATAGTGTAATACATGTGGTGAAATGAGCATTTTGAACATATAGGTGGTTTCCAAATATGATGTGCGATGGAGTCCAAGATGGAAATTGCAATTATTTCTGGAACGTTCAGTGCCCGTTATGTGGCGCCCCATATGAAATAATGGAGGGTTATAGGGAGCATCGTAACCTAACAGTTGTTACAATTATTCATTTTACCGAAATTAATTCACAACAGGTTGGGCGTGAATTGTGAATGTGTTGCGTATAAGGAGGTGGATTATACCAAGAGACCAACTAAACTTTTGTCACTCTGGAGTTGTCGCATGTCTCTTAGTAGTATATAGTGTCCATCCTTAGTATATAGTGTCCATCCTTAGTATATAGTGTCCATCCTAACTTCTCTTTTGGAACAGACTCTTTATTGAGTCCTACCATTAGAAGCAGCAGAATTCACCGGGAAAATGCTGTCCTGGCAAAACACAGGAACATCTAAACCAGAAGTACTGGGGCCCCGTCCTTCTTGTCCCAATATTAGTTTCCTAATATCTTCCTCTTGAAAATGGAGAATTGATACTGCAGGACCTGCACATTGGAACAGCACGTAAGAGTTGTACAGCATAATCTGTACAATGTGCACGACCAGCGCTTTTGTACCAAATCTTGTTTTTTCGTAGGGAAATTTTCGCCAAGTGTTGCTCTTATTCACCCTAGCGATGCCCATTGTGACGAATATTGCTGCTTTTGGCTGGACCAAATCGACCAGCCAATAGCGGCAAACATGGACAGAGGGGGGCAACAATACCCCTCTGGACCGCAAGGCAAAATTGGTGGCTGTCAGGAACAGCCGCGACCCTGCCCCGATCACCGTGTCTACAGACATGGTGACCGGTATTACTGACGTCATAAGTAAATTCGCTGCTATTGGCTGGTCTGAATTGATGAGCCAGTAGCAGCGATCATGTGGGGGGGACGTAACCCTTCTGGTCCATGGGGCAGGATGAATGGCCGTCAGGAACAGCCGCCGTCTTGCCCCGATCACTGTGTCTGAACCGTGTTGGCAAGTCACTACCCGCCGCACCGTTCTATAACAATGCGCGTTGGGAATAGGCTATACAATCTTTATTTATTTTTTAAGCTATTTAGACACATAATGGCTTATTTTTTGCGAGATGAGATGCACTGTAAAAAAAACTTAATTTTAGTGGGTTTTTAGCTTATTGAAGCAATTTTATTAACTTTTTACGTGTGGAGGAAAATAAAATCATCAATTCTTGTTTTGGATTTTTAGCATTTTTTTGGGGGGTGTTCACTGTAGCATAACAATAATATATTATCTTTATTCTACGGATCACTACGATTACGGTGATACCTCATTTATATAGTTTATTTCATATTTGTTCAATTTTATTGAAGGAAAACTAGAATAGAAAAAATTGCATTTGTTTTAGTATTTCCATTTTTATAGCAGCATAACTATAGTATTTTTTGGTTGACGGAGCTGGTTGTAAGCTTATTTTTTGCGTGACAAGTTGTTCTTTTCATTGGTATCATTTTGGTGCTTGTAACTTTTTCGGATAACTTTTTAGAACATTTTTTGTAAAGCAATTTGATAAAAAGTTTAAATTTTTGGCATGTTTTTGGGGGTTTTTTTTTACCACGTTCACCGAGGGGGTCCAATTATGATTAGGATTTATTGTACAGATTGTTACGGACGCGGCGATACCAAATAAGTGGGGTTTTTTTTGTGATTTAGTGTTTTTTATACTTTATTACTTGTGTACAGGGAAATGTGGTGTTTGGGGGGACTTTCACTTTCTTTTATTATTTATTTTTATTTAAAAAAACCTTTATTTATTTATTTTTACTTTTTTTTACAGTTACTGACATCTTAGCTTGAACAAGTGATCTTCTGATCACTTGTTCAAGCTTTTTTACAGGTTACACAGTGCAATACAGATGTATTGCACTGTGTAATGTAAGACACAGTGCTGCGCATGCTCAGTGTCTTACAGCCGGGTCCTGCCAGGAGGCAGGGACCCGGCACCGGGATGAAGATCTCGCAGCCCCGGGCACCGGCAGTCCCGGGGCTGCGATCGGAGCAGCGGACCCCCCCGGTAAGCGCCGGGGGGGGTCCGATTCCCTCTTGTCAAACTTTAAATGCCTCTAACACGCCGCGGTCAGCGCGACCGCGTCGTGTTAGGGGTTAACACCCGCGATCGGAGAAATCTCCGATCGCGGGTGTTAGGGGCAGGTGTCGGCTATGATATATAGCTGACAACCGCAGCTTCTGGCCCCGGCTCCGTTCAGGAGCCGGGGCCAGAAGCATGACGTAATAGTACTGCATTTTGCGGGAACAAAGGGGTTAAGGAGCTCACAAATAGGGCAAATTACAATAATAACAACGACACTATGCTTCCTAAACCTGCCTGAGAAAACCAATATATGGAGACTAAATGAAACACTTTTAGACTCAGAGAAGGATTGTCTAAATATAAAAGAGAAACTTAAAAAATACTTTTCAGATCCAAACTTAAAAGACCTCACACTGCCCTATGCATGGGAAGCACACAAAGTCTATATTAGAGGTGAGCTAATGGCCTTAGGTGCCTGGGTTAAAAAAAAAAAGAACATAGGAGCTAAATGCACTACTTAGTGACATAGGTAGACAAGAAGCTAAAAATAAACAAACAGTCACAAACACAGTAATGGAAGAACTAACTCGCCTCAGGAAAAAAGTAGTGGACCTGCTAAATATAAAGGCAGCAAAGCATTACCAAAGAGCAAAATTTAAATACTATGCACATGGGGACAAGGCAAATAAAGTAATGTCACAACTGTTCCACAAAGAAAAAGAAAAAAAATTCATACACACCATCACCACATCAGAGGGAACTAAAAAGACAGACACAAAAAGTATAGCAGAAGATATGCGGAAATTTTATCAAAAGCTATATAACATACCAAAGCACCAAAATAACCCACCAACCGGAAGCGAAGACTTCCTTGACCCTCTAAATTTACCCACTTTATCAGCAGAACAAAGCAATCACTTAACCACGCCTGTCACACAAAAAGAAGTCTTTGACATCATTGCCTCAATGCCACTAGGGAAAAGCCCTGGGCCAGATGGCTTCCCTATAGGATACTATAAAAAAATGAAAGACATCCTTATTCCACAAATCACCAAGTGGTGTAACGCCTTATTAGATGGGCAACAGCTACCCAAACAAACTCTAAAGGCCATAATTGTGGTAATACCCAAACCCGGCAAAAACCCTGAAGAATGCGGCAGCTACAGGCCCATATCTTTATTAAATGTAGACCTAAAAATTTGGGCTAAAATCTTAGCCACAAAAATAAGCAAGCTTCTACCAAGTCTAATAAAAAGAGAGCAAACAGGATTCGTGACGGGTAGAGAGGGAAACCATAATTTGGTTAGAATAATAAATGCCATACAATACGCACTTGACACCAAAATCCCATTAGTCCTTCTCAGCACGGATTCTGAGAAGGCTTTCGATAGGGTAAGTTGGAGTTACATGATGAAAACTTTAGATAAATTTCCCACAAAAATTTATAGGAGCAATAATGTCACTGATCCAAGTGCCAGAATTAACCTAAACGGGACCCTATCAGACACCTTCAAGATACAAAATGGCACCCGCCAAGGATGCCCCCACTCTATTTATCTTGATAATGGAGACTTTGCTCCAGGCACTTAGACAACACCCGAAAATAAAAGGTCTTGAACTAGGAGGTTTAACTCATTTAAACGCAGCATTTGCGGATGACTTATTGCTTATGTTGACAGACCCTTCAATGTCATTCAAGCATGTCATTGAAGCCTCCGGGGCCTTTAGTAAAGTCTCCAGAAGCAATGAACATTTCTGCCCCCCAGACGGTTGTACAAGATTTTAAAAATGCTATTTCAATGGCAAGACAAACAAATTACTTACCTTGGCATTCAAATTACAAAGTCAACTAAGGAATTGTTCCATGCTAATTTTATGAAGCTACTAACTCAAATCCGGAAACAACTTCAGTCACTCGACATACTATATGTGGCTTGGATAGGCAGGAAAAATCTTTTAAAATCATTTATTATGCCTACCCTATTATACACACTACAGATGGTCCCTATAGATATTCCCTCCACCTACTTCAAATCTTTGAGGTCTCTCTTTATTAATTTCCTCTGGAAGAATAAGAGATCAAGGATAAAATACGACAGACTAGTCAAGAAAAAAAAACTTAGGGGGTTTCGGGCTCCCTGACCCTCTATCATCCCATAGAGCAATACATCTGAAAAGATGGGTGCAATTATTTAATCCTGCATATGCAACACTAGGCACAGAATTGGAAATTGCTTCCTCAAATAGCGAAACAATAGCCCAATTATGGAACATCAAAACCCCAAATCAAAGTTCAAATCCAGTTACCAGGGGAACAATAAAAGTTATCAAATGGATAAGTGCAAATATGGTGGGCCTAACCAACCCACCGAGCTTATTACCCATCAGCACGCTATCTTATTATTTAAACCCCAAAGCAAACCCTACTCATAACCTGTGGAAACAGTTCAGCAAGATCCCTCTACGCACTTTCTTTAAAACGGAGATAGCAGATTTCTTAGGAACACATAGGCAATCCAGTACACCTATCACATTTATACATGAAGCAGAAATTAAGCTAGCTAAGAAAGAGCTTCACAAAAAACATAAACTATTGAAAGACCCCTCATGGCTTGAAAATTGGCTCTTAAAGTCGACCATACAACCTAAGATGATATCAATTTTCTACGACCTGCTGGTCTCTAGAGACAAGGGGATAAAACCCTCCTATATAGGACAGTGGGAAAAAGACCTTGGGATGACAATAACAGATAAACAAATTAGATTAATTCACAACAACTCACATGGATTTTCCAGGTGTGTCAAAACCCAAGAAAATGCGTATAAAATCATGACTAGGTGGTACAACACACCAGTAGTACTAAAAGAAAAGGGACTAGTACACACAGATGAATGCTGGAGATGTGGATCCCCTAAAGCATCATTATTGCACATCTACTGGTCATGCACTGCATTAAAATATCTAATACCAAGATCAAACTGTCCGCGGACTCTGTCTTACCCTGGCTGCCCAACACCTCATGGAGGCCGAAAAAACATGACTTAACAACACTGTTGGTACAAGCAGCTAAACTTACAATACCCACCAGATGGCTACAAGCCGACCCACCAAAAGCAACTGAGTGGATAGATAGAGTTGATAGCATATATCGTATGGAAGAGTTAACTCACTGGGAGACCAGATCACACAACAAGTTCTCTAAGATATGGGAACCATGGTCAAAATTTAGAGATAAGACATAGGATTACACCCAAAAGGGTGCCAACGAGGAAACTAAAATCCTGGCAGCTGCAGGGCACTCTTTCCCTGCTGTGCCTCGCTGTGCGCCCATAAAACATGTAACGGACACATGTGGGGGACAAATTGCAAGGTGGTTTTTCTCTTTTTATCTTTTGGAAATGTGTACATTTTAAGCCTAAATGAACGCTTAACCGACAAAATTTGACCATTCTAAATTTCACCTCCATTTTGATTTAATTACTCTGAAGATCTCTCATGGGTTAACTGTTAGAGTTTGGGATGCGTGGATCCTCTGGATCACCACAGGAGGTGGTACTAGCCGACACCTGGGACCGGAGTCTAAGTGGCACCTGGTCTTCACCAGAGCCTGCCGCAAAGCGGGGTGGTCTTTCTGCGGTAGGGTACAACCAGGTCGTTCCACAGGTGCGACTAGCCCGCAGTGGCAGCTGAGGTCCAAGTGATTTAGGAGGAGCCTCCTGGTCAGGTCCATGCACAAGGTCAGAGCAGGCAGCAGAGATGCAACGTCAAGGTCCAATCCAGGGTTAGCAACGGGAGGTCCAGGCAGATGGGATCAGGAACACAGGCACATGAGAGACAGGAAAGCAGGAACATGGAGGAACTCTGGTAACACTGGAACATGGAGGGACTCAGGTGACACAGGAACATGGTGTAATTCAGGTAACACAGGAACACAGAGGGACTCTGGTAACACAGGAACATGGCAACACAGGACTTAGGAGCAGAAACACACTGGAACACATGAATACTCAGGAATTGTTGCAAGAAAGCTTTATCAATGGTGCAAAGATCCAGCAGGGTGTGATGGGAGAGGCAGGTTTAAATAGCCTTCTGGGAAAATGGCCAGGGAGCAGGGACAGGTGAGAGGCGCTGGCGGTGCGCCTGTGTGGGTCGAGGGAACATCCGTGACATTAACAATCTTCCTTAAAGCTGTATCTGATAGTTTGAGGGGTGCAGATATGAAAATGGATTGATTATATAGGGGGTTTTTAATGCTTGATATTTTACATTTCATTCAATTATCCCCAAAATAGTCATTTCTGAAAATACGGAAAACTGACATTCGATTTGTAAGCTGCGAGACATCAGACATTTTAAAAATAATGAAAATGTAAAGAAGACATATGGGAAATGTTATTCACCAATTTATTTAGGTGGTAAATCTATCTGCCTGAAAACGCAATGATTTAGAATTTCGAAAATGGCAAATTTTTAAAAAAATTCATCATATTTTTCTTTCTTTTTTTTTTAAATAAATGCAAAACTTATCAACCAAAATTTACCACTAAAATGAAGTACAACATGTGAAGAAAAAACTGTCTTATTATTGTTTTGATAATTAAGTTTTCAAAAGTTATAACCATATAAAGCGACACATGTCAGAATACAAAAAAAAGGGACTGAGCTTTAAGCTACAAACTGGCTGCGTCCTTAAGGGGTTAAGGGCTCCTGTATGTAACACTATGTTATCCAGGTGACATTATACTATATTGGGGTATTTTTAGGGATGCAGTGTGGAGATAGTGCTGGACAGAGCTGAAGACATCTGGCGGTGGTATCAGCAGTGATTATCCATGGCCGGCAGAAATGATTATGAAGTTCTCTTCCACATGGAACTGATCATCACCTGTAGGGTACTAGGTGGCACTCCACTCCGGGTAACAGGTGAAACAAGCTGTGAACTTTATTTCAAGCTATAATGTTTCGGTGAGAAGCTATTTTCATGAAAAAAAAAACGGTTCATAAAATAGTTTTATTTTGGGGCCTCACTTTTAGTTTTGCCCAGGGTCCCACTTTGTCTAAAATTTGCCCTCCCTGCGATGGTCTGCTCTCAACATCCTCATCCTCCATAATAAGTTGTTGGCCATCTTGGAACTCTGTTTCTAAATCTGTGGCAGAGGCATGTGGATGGCCCACAGAATCCTAGCTAAGAGAGTTATCATGGAGCGTCAGTGACTGATCCATGACCTGTGGAAGAGACGTCCTTGCTATTTTGAAAGTGAGTGAGGTAGAGGGCTGTGCATCAAAAGAGGTGGAGCTGGTTGAAGATGGAACAATGAGGCACTTTGACCAATGCCTCATCTTTGTCTGACCTCTTCATTCTGAGAACGCTATTTTGGCCAACAAAAAAACACTGCAAATCATTGTGCCTGCTTGCACCAGAGAAAGTTGTAGCATGCACAGATATTACTCAACCTCTCTCCGCAGCAGCAGCTCCATCACCAGCATCAGCACCATGGCCATGGCTACGTTCCTTGTTTACAGCTTCCAACATACTTGAGTTGTTGTCAGTGCGCTATGAGATGGTACGAGTGTACATCCATAATTACTGTCCCTGCGCTATACGAAGGTATGATAATACACGTGCACTTCACAATGCCTTGAAAGGGCCAACTGTTATGACGTTACCAGCTGCCTCCTCTCCCATGAACAGTTCTGGTCAGGTTCCCCCGTGCCATCTTCTAGCGCAGTGACATTAACAGCATTTCTTGTATATTAATTTTTTTATCTTAATTTCTTTAATTTGTCAGTGAATATTTTCTGTTATTAACTTTTACTTACTAGCCCCATTTTACATCCGTTTTTTGGGTATTGAAATTTGTTTAATCCCTTCAATGGAGCCATTTTCACTTAGGGTGAATAAAAGTCTTTTGTACACCAGGAGTGCTGCCTCATTGTTTTTTTTTCTAAATACTAAGAGCAGTATTCATCACCATAAAGTGGTAGGTACCTGGTCTGCACAGATGCTATGATTAAACCCAATGGCCCACATTCATCAAAAATAGTGTAAACTGCACTGAGTGCCGTGTGTCTGTGTAGTGTGAGGGGGGCACCAGATTCAGGATTTCTGGTCCCTCTTCTTCATGTACCTGGTGCACCCTGCACTACTCCGACAGGGTGCACCAACTTTTTTTTCCTCCTTTAACATAGACTGTGCAACGCATTTCTGCCAGACTCAGGCATGATAAATGTAGTGCATGGTCTGACTGAGCACCGCATCGGGCATAGACACAAATGTGCCGCAGACACATGTGCAAAAGTATGTGCAAAGTCCCTTATAAAACTGGCTCAGGGGCTTTAATAAATGTGGGCCACTGACTTCCATTTTACGTCTTGATGTCTCTGATTGAGTCATTCCTATTTTCATTGTATCAGGTTTTCCTCACAATTTCTCCCACCCATGACTTCCACTAGATTTGTAAAACAGAAATCATTGCCATCATTTTGAAATATCCATTATTCGCCCTCCCTTCTTCAACCTACACTTCCCATTTTGCACCCGACAGATATTAATAATGACAACTTAAACGAAATCTACATCAAAATCCAGCAAGATAAACCAGGGACACTTACCCATAGATCCAGGCACCGACACTGGGGTTATCTTCTTCTAAAAAGGATTCCAGTTTTAAAATTATACTAATGAGCCAGAAAGGCTCTGGGTGGTGTTACTAGAGCTCCCCTTCTCTGCAGCCTCACAGACCTCCCTATCTTTACATCTTGAATGTTACTACCAGCACACAGAAACCCACGAGATGTCCAGTGTAGGCAAAAAACATCCCTACTTTGGTCCTATAGTAAACCATGGTTCTAGGTACTGCAAAACCCAAAATAGGGGCATCTAAAGTGATACTCCCCCTGCAGCCTCTAGAGGTAATTCACCTCAGACAAAAAGTGACTGCTCTCTGCTTATTCTCGCATGCCTTTGAGGGGGATTTTTTCATTGATATATGGGCCAGATTTCACATAAAAGAGGGAAGTTTAGAAATGACATTTCATATCCTACCTGAGAGCTCTGCTAATTGAGTTGATATACTCTACATTTGAGGGGGTTAAGGACATGATGCTCATATTACTGGTGACAAAGTTTTCTTCATGTATTTGGCTCAGTTAGAAAAGTTTCAAGGCAACAAGTTGTTTCAAAGAGTAATACCGCCACCTGGTGGACAGCATGAAAAACAGATTTTAGTTACACCTAAACACTAGAATGGCTTCTAATTATAATTGTTAGGAGGACCCTGAGCATAATGGGCTCACAATCTATGTGCTCTAGGCCCCTGCATGCACATAAAAATGAAAGTGTCTGCACACTGATATATGATGTGTCCTATAATGATTTAGTTTCTGTCTCCAACAGATTTTCTATACCATGGTCCCCACTATGTGTGCTAGAGAGATGTGGTAATAATATCTGGGATTAGGATGTTAGTACAATGGATGGGGTTTGTATCACTTTTCACAAACAACGTTTGTGCTCTGCAAAATTAGGAACACCTGTAGCTATTTTCTTATCCTCCAGGGGGCGTCCTCTGTGTGAGAGTCAAAGCTACATGTGATAACCATTTTAAACAGCAGATGGCAATATTTTTGTTAGAAAGCGAGAACTTCAGTGATTCTAGGGGCCATAGAGCATGTCAGGTTTTATGTGGAAATAAGAAGTACTTTCTACCTTTTTAGAGACAGGACCATTTTAGGGAAGGAGGGTAAACAACAATGGTCTACAACCCACTTCCACACAGGATCCCTTGGCACTTACGCATATAGTACTTTAATTTTTGCGCATGGTCACAATTAGAGAGGGCTTATAGTTGTGTGTATTTTTAATCTATGTATGTATCTTGTATTATCTTATATTGTATGTTTTTATGTTTGCTGTAGTGACACATTAATTTTCCCTTTGGGTACAATATAATTTTCTATTCTAGTCTAGTCTAAATCCATCCCTGTTTGGAGATTATCTCAAAATATCACTTGTACACATATAGCAGAGCTGAATTTGTTATTCCCCATGCTGTATAGCTGGTTATTACTGGTGAGTTAACATATGTCATAGACAGAAGAGAACGTATAGTTCAGTCATGGCCATACGAATATTATACTTTCACATGATCTGTTGCCCTCTGGTTTGTCAGATGTTTTTATCACATACAGAAATACTAGTGCAATCATATTATGAGTAACAAAAGCTTTTATTAACAGTTAGAAAGAGTTACTGCAGCAAGTCAATATTTGCAGTGTTGACCCTTCTTCTTCAGGACCTCTGAGAAGCAACCCCACACATGAATGGTTGCAGGATGCTTTACAGGTGGCATGAGACAAGACTGGTGGTATCGCTCACCTTGTCTTCTCTGAACAAAATGTTTTCCAGATGTTTCAAACAATCGGAAAGGGGATTCATCAGAGAAAATGACTTTACCCCAGTCCTCAGCAGTCCACTCCCTGTAGCTTTTGCAGAATATCAGTCTGTCCCTGATGTTTTTCTGGAGAGAAGTGGCTTCTTTGCTGCCCTCCTGGACACCAGGCCTTGCTCAAAGAGTCTCCGAGGCTCACACCTGCCTGCTGCCTCCTCCATCACACCTGCCTGCTGCCATTCCTGAGCAAGCTCTGCACTGCTGGTAGCCCAATCCCAAAGCTGAAACACTTTTATGAGATGGTCCTGGCGCTTGCTGGTCCCTCTTAAGCGCCCTGGAGCCTTTTTGGCAACAATGGAACCTCTCTCCTTGAATTCCTTGATGATGCGATAGATTGTTGACTGAGGTGCAATCTTTCTAGCTGCGATACTCTTCCCTGTTAGGGCAGTTTTGTGCATTGCAATGATGACTGCACATGTTTCTTTAGAGATAACCATGGTTAACAGAAGAGAAACAATGATGCCAAGCACCAGCCTCCTGTTAAAGTGTCCAGTGGTGGGATTCTTACTTAATCATGACAGATTGATCTACAGCCCTGTCCTCATCGACACCCACACCTGTGTTACTGGAGCAATCACTGAAATGATGTTAGCTGCTCCTTTAAAGGCAGGCCTGCAATGAAGTTGAAATGTGTTTTGGGGGAAAAAGTTCATTTTCTTGGCAAATGTTGACTTTGCAATTAATTGCTGTTAAGCTGATCACTCTTTATAACATCTGGAGTATATGCAAATTGCCATTATAAAACCTGATGCAGTAGACTTTGTAAAATTTAACATTTGTGTCATTCTCAAAACTTATGGCCATGACGGTAACTCTGCACTGCTACAGCTCCTTTTACCTGCCCCATACCAGGTGCTGCCGTTTTTTAGGGAATTCCTATGTTATCTGCACAAGTTGTGGATTGTCACATGAAAATCCGCATCTATTTTTATGTGCAGATTTGTCTGTTTGGTAGTAAGTTTTTTTGTGCATTTTTTATGCAAGATTTCCGAATGCATTTTCCATTACCTGTTTTGCGTCACTCGATCTGATGTAATTTCAAGCAAAAATCTGCATCAAAAATAGGCGTCATGGTGCGGCTTGGATCCAGATTTGATTATTATTATTTTATTATTGGATTATTCATTATTTAATTGTCTGCACTGAGCAACAATTTCCCTGCAGCAAAAAGGGTGAATGGGTCTTTTAACCTCTATGAGTTTTTTTTAATTTGAGCTCTCAAATGTTAATCCCCTAGTGATGTTTGCTAGGTTAGAATTATATATTTGAAATGCTGTATTTTTGTCAATAACAGTGAATTCGAGAATGTGTTATTTTGTTATCCTGAGTACATTCTTCACTCTAACTACCTAACTTTATACAGATTATTTCCCATTGACTAGCATGTGCAAGATATCTTATTGGCTGAAACAAAGTTCTAATAGCTGCAGTTGGCTAATTAGTGGGCACTGTTATTATGGTGACAACTGAACAAACTTCTTATTGAAGTTGTCAGGATAGACATTCATCTCTATTAAGACAATAGCCATAAATCGTATGGTTTCCTTTGTAAGAAGTCAACTACCACCTAATTCTTCCTGTCAACCGATTAGAGTTGTCTAGATATAACATTCGCACATGTAACCCTAAGTCTAGAACATTTTTAAGAGATACTTACGATATCTGATCTTTTCCTGCTCTTATCTACACATCAAACAGCACATTGAAGTTAGCATAAATAACCATCCATTGTTACCAGTTGTAATAGAACATCCTTCCAGGTCAGATCAATGCATACAGGAATTAAAACAATATAAAATGTATGCCTATATATGCCTATATGTCTCTTACTCTCCCTGCCTGTTTCTCATTCACTCTCCCTGCCTTTCTCTCTCTCTCACTCACTCTCCCTTCCTTTTTCTCACTCACTCTCCCTGCCTGTCTCTCTGTCTCTCACTCTCCCTGCCTGTCTCTCTTCCACTCATTCAATTTCCCTGCCTGTCTCTCACTCACTCTCCCTGCCTGTCTCTCTGTCAATCACTCTCCCTGTCTGTCTCTCATTCACTCTTCCTGCCTCTCTCTCTGCCTATCACTCACTCTCCCTGCCTGTCTTTCTGTCTCTCACTCTCCCTGACTGTCTCTCTGTCACTCACTCTCCCTGCCTGTCTCTCACACTTTATGCCTCTGTCTCTCACTCACTCTCCCTGCCTGTCTCGTTGTCTATCACTCACTCTCCCTGCCTGTCTCTCACTCACTCTCCTTTCCTCTCACTCTCCCTGCCTGTCTCTCAGTCACTTTTCCTGCCTCTCTGTATATCACTCATTCTCCCTGACTGTACCTCTGTCACTCACTCACTTTCCCTACCTGTCTCACTCACTCAATCTCCCTGCCTGTTCTTCTGTCACTCACTCACTCTCCCTGCCTGTCTCTCATACTTTATGCCACTGTCTCTCACTCATTCTCTCTGCCTGTCTCTCACTCGCTTAGTCTCCCTGTCTGTCTCTCTTTCCCTATCCATCTTACCACACCCATAAGCGTCTTATATTTGTTATCCATGATGCTAAGGCTTCACACCGTAAAGGCACAGCTCTACCTCTTCCCCCTGTTCCTTTGCACTTCCCTTTTCCCTCTGTCTGATGTACCAGAGGAAATTTCAGTTCGGTTCCCTTTAAACAACATAGCAAAGGTTGCTAGACGGCCTTATCCTGGGATGAGACTGACATCCAATAAAATGTATTTGTGGTTGTTTAAAAATCGGAGAGGTAGGCACCAATGAGAGTCTCATGAGGCCGGGTAGATTCCTATTCATAAATAGGATGATTTATATATTTATGAGGGTGTACAACCCTCTTCATCAGATCCAACATGGCTGTGAATGGAGATACTTAACCATGGTACATGTTGCAAAATATGCCCATTTATGTAGGAACAATACAATGCTTAATTTATACTATAAAAGCTAAGGAAGATGGACAAGGAGATCTATAAGGAGCATTTTCTCTGCAGCAACCTCCTAGGCATCCAAACATTTATCACTCCCATAATCCCCTTCCAGTCACCGTAACCTGGAGACCGGTCACAAAATATTTAGTGAACTTGGCAGATGACAAATGTAATTACAGAGTGGCAGAGCCAACAAATGAGTCATCACTGAAGAATAAGTCTCTGTTCCTGTCCTGATACGGATATCAGGTGGAAAGGCAATTTTTGAAAACAAAAAATCTTTATGGCAACCTGCAGCCCTCTCTAGAGTGAGCTTTAAAGTACAGTGCGATCTTAAAGGGGTTGTGCATGAATGTCTACTCATCGGGTCACAGTGGTTGGAACTTAAAGGGGTATTCCAGGAATCAGCATAATTCATATACAACTGGGTCCTTAAAATATAAGCTAATATGTAATAAGTTGTTATTTAAAATTGTGCTCCTCTTAGCACAAAATTCTGTGGACATAGACTATAAGGGCTACTGGCCCTTTAATCAGTCAATTGATTTCCTCCACCCGGTGCAGACACAGGACAGAAGATGGCCGCTGGTCACATGTCCACATCACATGTTCTGCACCTGCCTGGGCAGGTCATGTGATCACCACTATGTTTGGCTGTAGTCAGTTGGTGGGACATTATCTGAGTGCAGTGATGGCAGTCACATATCATTACTATGGTAACAGAGCAGAGCATAAGAGGGAGGAGGAGTTAATGAGAACTAAAGGATCATGGGATTTGTAGTTTCCAGAGCTGGCCATCTTGCTGATAACGTTGTCTATTTTACAGAGGCAGTAAAATTTTGTGAATCATAAAATCAAACTATTTAAGCTCAGTTTTGTGACTCACGACATTGAGTTTTGTTATATTCTTTTATTTATAGCATTATGGGTTTTTGTATCAGACGTTCATATTGCCAGAATACCCCTTAAATTACCACAGAATGTTGGATTTCAGGATAAAGGTACACTTAATCCTCCCCTAATGAGCCAACAGTGCTCATTGGAGCAGATTTAGACATTTTAGACTAGATGGGGAACAGATTTGCCTGATGCTGAATGATAAATCTGGCATAGCTTGATGGGGATGCTTTCTTACAAAGCTGGCTATAGTTTGTGCCTAATTTTCCAGCTCAGCTGGAAAAAAAATAATGGAGTTGCTCTATTTCTCATAGAAAGAAGCCATGTTTTTCAACTCCTGGACAACTCCTTTAATACTGTCTAATTTGAACCTCTTATTAGTTGGCTTGATTTATAAGATAAATATTCTAATGCATTAATATATAGTGTATGCATTATATATGGTGTATGGTGTATGACCCCATTAAGAATAATAAAGTGTGCTGCCATCATTTCCTCATCAGATTATAGTTCTGTGCCAAAAACCAATGCAAGACTATACTTGAAAAGTTCTTGTGAACTATCACTCTCAATCTGGGAATGCTAGGAGTCATAGTCTAACAGTTGTCTGTCACACACCCTATTTGGTGGAGAAGGCCTTTACTCACAAGTTATATATTGGATCGGCCTCTGGTTACTTGCACAAGATACTATTTTGTCGGGGCTGGTACTGTCATCTCCAGCTGCCGGAGGGAGAAGATTTTCTCCTGACACCTAACAATTAGCCGTATAATACTCCTCACACCCACATGCTGATAACACAGTAATAATCCCACAGGTGCGCTGCCAGAATCCCTACTTCTAATTCCACACAGGATTCTCAGTTTACACAATATTTTACAGCTTCAAAGTAGATCATTTTAAGAATTTCCTTATCTTTACTTAAAGGGATATTCTTTTTTTGACCACCTGTGATCAGCATACTGTGTGGGGAATTATTATAACTACCATATTTGGGGTCAGGAAGGAATATTCCCCTACTATTGGCCAATTGCCATCTGCCTTGTTGGGTTTTTATGCCTTTCTCCAGATCAACACTGTGGGGCACATCTACTAAGAACAGTGCAGTCTGTACTATGTGCAGTTCGCCTGTATAGCATGCAGAGGGCGCTAGATTCAGGATTTCTGGTTCTTCATGAATCTGGCGCCCCCTGCACTGCAACATTTTTTTTGTTTGGTGCATCTTTAACATGGACCATGCGACACACTTCTGTCAGACTTTACATGTTAAAATATTGGCTCACAGTCCCACTGAGCACCGGAACGCCCCTTTCAGTGCAGAAATTTGTGACGCATTGTTAAGGAGATTGCACTGGTTTCGAACGCCATCTTGACTACTGTCCGCCATCTTAGATACAGCAGACATGTTCGCTGACCACTGTCCAGTTAAATTCATAATTCAACTTCAGTTCTTTTTTATTTAAGATCTGCCTGTAAGGATTTCTCCTTGACACTTGTTATACATGATTGTTCTCCTTTTTATCTTGTTCTCTAGCATTGTTTATCTTCTGGAGTCATTCTCAATACTTTTAGTAGCTTTTGATTTTTGGTGCCAGTTTATCTCTTTCTTCTCACCAATAGCTTTGCAGTATACTATTCACGCCTCTTTGATGACTCTTCAGTCTGTGATATTTTGCATTTCAGATATTAAACGAGGGAAGATCTTTACATACACTAAGAGACTGACATGTGTCTTGGTTTTATGTTCAAGTCCCTGGTACCGGGACAACCATAAAAGGGTTAATTAGGACTCACCTTACAAAAGTCAAGAGGGCTGTTGGGGGCCTGCATAAAAATCCCTATCAATTGGTGTCCCTTTTTGTTTGGGTGGGCTTAGGAGTGAGCAAAAACAACACCGAGACAGCCTCCGTGAAGGGTCCCCGCCAGCTTGGTGAACAGAACTGACCAGAGAGCTCCCAGGGTAAGATATTAATTTTTCTTGTCTACCTTGATATGTCACTACTGTTACACTAATTGGACGAATTGGGTAAGACTGTCTCTGTGTCATATATTTGCCACTATTGTTCACTGTAACCTAAGCTCATAGTTTTGGCAAAGAACCACTTTGTCAGTTGATTGGACGGTGACTGACAGAGACTGTTCAGTGATGGATGGTCAGACAGTCTGTGGTGTTAGCTGAAGCAGGGAGACAGGAAGTAGTAACCCTTAGATGTCTGCAATGCTAGAGTGGGAGTTATTTTGTTGTGATTGTCATAGTGTCAGTAATACAGTTTTGTCATTAAGGCATGCCCACAGAAGTGAGTCTCAGAGATTTGCGGAGACCTGCCCTGGCCAGGTGAGCATTCGACTTTCTTTGGGAGTCTGAGCGGTCTCATATGACTGTAAGAACTAGTCGAGTCTGAAAGAGAGCGACTTGGAGAGTCAGTCTGAGGACAGTGACCTGAGAGTCAGTCTAGTCAGGCAGTGATCCAGTGTAGAGTCCCTTGTGGACTTGCAGGGTCAGTCTGAGGGCAGTGATTTAGTCTAGCATCAGTCCAGTCAGGCAGTGACTTAGTCTTGGGTCCTTTGTGGAAGACTCAGGTGTCTAGTTTCTTTGGGGTCAGTAAATCGAGGTGTCGGCATCCGTTGTGAAACCCACTTGAGTCTGTGGGGACAGGTTCCTTTGACAGTTTTGTGGTTATGGACACTTATGATGAGTAGTGAATTGGAATTGAGCCAAGTGCATTGCAGGCAAGAAGGAAGATTGTTTTTCACATGAGGGGAAAAGAAATGAAAAGTAATATTGAAGGTTTGAAGGTTTTGGGATGTGTCAGATGATCTGATGATTGTACAAGTGAGAAAACTTGATCAGATTTGCAAACAGACACTTAGAGCCTCTGACTTTGACGGAGGGACCAGGACAGAGTGACAGGAATTCTTTCAGAGTGCCCGTTGAAGAAAGAGACAGGCGATAAGGGACATTTCAAAACTTTTGATGTGGAAAGAATTTGAGAAAAAGAGATTTAATTATATTTTCCTTGGAGTGAAAGATGGCCCCTAAAATGCAGACTCCATCCCCTATATCTGGTGGTTAGAGAAGATGACACGCTCTACCATCCTTCAGTGGCGGCCATCTTAAGTTATATTCCCTTCAAGTCCCTGAAAGTTGATTGCCTATGACTCTACTCTGTGGGGCTTTCTTGTAGGATAGCAGCTGAGCATGCTTGAAGTGTCCTGGCAGACGTTTGAAAACAAACGCCGGCTGGTGATATTTCACCATTTCGGGTGTCTGCTAAGGGTCTTGGAGTGTGGGACGTTGTTTGGGTATTATTAAAACATATTTGATCCCGACAATTAGAGAAAAATTACTATAAAAAGTGTTGCAATGCGTCTGGTACCTGCTTTCTGGCGTTTAAGGGGTTAACGAGAGGGAGATCTCTCGTAGCTGTGTTTTGCTGTGTATAGAACTGACATGAAAGTGGCCTTCAAGTATAGATAACACAGGATTTCTCCCTATTGAGAAGTTGAAGTCTGGCCAGAACTTTATAGAGAGCACAGAACACTGGACTGGAGATGTTGAAGGGAGAATCCTATATATCTAGATGTTTCACAGACCACGCCAAAGTGAGACTGGTGGGACAAAGTGAGACAAAGTGGGCGTTGCGGGGAGGCGACATTACTGTAGTGAGTGACGGAGACGGCCCCAACAGGGCAGGACAAGGGGGGGTGGTTACAGACAAGGATGTCAGCGAGAACAGTCCCCCTTCTGAACAGCCCCCCCAAACAGAGTTATCACCTTTCATTGTAGAACTCTCCCCTGCTAGCCCGATGATGATTTTAACCTATTCCCAGTCAAGAAAAGACCCAGAAAGAGCAGTCGGATACATGTAGGATGGTCCATGATCTCCAAGTTGCCAATGAGTGTACTGAAGCCCAGTGGTCCCCAACCTAAACTGGCAGCAGTCCCCGAGAGTGACATATTATTCACTGTTATTGATTTGGCAAATGTTCTCCTCTCTGTGCCCCTACATGAAGATTGCCAGTACCTATTTGCCTTTACCAGTTCAGTATACCTGGTGAAGATTCCCACAAGGGGGTAAAACTCACCCAGCCAATACCCCACGGCCCTACAGGGAGAGGGAGTAGACTGGCAGACTAGCCCCTAACTGGATGTTCTCCTTTTCAGTATGCGGAGGACCTACTGTTTTTGTTTGCCAGGATGCATTTATTGACTTTATGTGTTTTCTGTTCCAGAAGGGTTGCAAAGTTTCCAGAGACAAACTGCAAGGAGAACTGCCAGGAGAAGGTGGTCTTCCTAGGCCACTGCCTCTCAGCCACAGGCAGACACCTGACAGAGGAAAGAAAGCTGGCAGTCCAGAATGTGCCCCTGCCCTGAAGCCCTAAGCCTCTTTACATGTTTCTAGGACTGGCCAGCTCCAACAGGCCTATGATAAGGTCTACTGCCTCCAGCCTTTTGCTGCCCCTTTCTGATTGAATTGCCTCGTCCCCATTTGCCATTAGTCAGGAGGCAATTGATGCATTCTATAGCCTTAAGCTGGCAAATCCTGTCTGCCCCTGCCCTAGGCACATTCCACTGAACCAGACCTTTTATTTTATTTTGCACCGAGTATCTAGGCCACAGGTGTCTATCCCAGGAACGTGGTGGCCTCCCCAGTGGCCCACTATTTGGCCTGGTTAGACTCAGTCGTGAGGGGAGCTCCTCGGGTGTCAGTAGCTGCAGCCAGCAATCTGCTCAGCAAGGCCAGTGAGTTGATGCTAGACCCTAGATCACTCACTGCAAACCCCACATACCTTGCACAGTGTCCTCACCCAAGTACAGCCCAAGCATCTGAGCAAAGGCCAGACAGCTCAGACTCCAGTGTGCACTCCCAGAGCATCACACTGACAAGGTGCACAGCTCTGAATCCTGCCTTTCTGTCACCAGTCTTCAAGGATTTAGAGAGGGGTGGAGAGAAGGGTGATTAACCCAGATGTTGAGTTTTTTTCTCATAGATGGCTCCAGGTCTGAAGGAGAAGACAGACGGTTCTACACTGGATATACACTGGTCAGTGGTGCACATGAGGTAGTACAAGCAGAACCACTCCCTCCAAACAGGTCAGCGCAGGAGGTGAAGTGACGGCACTCAGGGAAGCACTACAGCTGGTGGAAGGTAAAAGGGCAAACATCTATACTCAAGGTATAGTTCTGGGTTCTAGACACGACTATGAACCCATATGGAAGGCTAGAGATTTCCTCACCTCTGCAGGGACCCCCTTTAAGCATGGCACACTGATTAAAGAGCTCATGGATGCTCTCTTACTCCCAAAAGAGGTGGGGATAGTAAAAGTAAAAGCACGAACAATTTTGTAACTCCACAAGCCAAGGGCAAGTATGTGGCTGACGGGATGGCAAAGGCAGCTGCACAGATGGAACGCAGAGACTGTCCTGAAGTCTCAGCGGTGAGTTCTGAGCTAAAAGTTTGATCCACAGGTGCTCCAGTCCCTGGTGGCCCGAGAGTTATCAGAAGTGAAGGAAGTGTGGAGGAAAGCTGGAGCCCAGATGCCGATGGGATCTGGATGCTGGGAGAGAGGGTGTGCCTGCCCAGAGCCCTGCACCCGACAGTAAGTCAAGTAGCCTAGGGACACACACACACATATCCAAAATGGCCATGCTAGCGCTCATAAACCACCAGTGGTTTGCCCGGGCATTACTACCCCTGTAGACTAGTGAAAACCTTTATAGTCTGTGCTCACCACAACCCGGGTAAGGTGGTAAAGACCCCACAGAAGGTGACACCCAAGCTGCTGTATCCCTTCCAAAGACTGCAGATGGATTTTATCCAGCTACCAAAAAGTGGTACGTAGGAATACGTGCTTGTGTGCATTGATCTCTTTCCAGGATGACCAGAAGCTTCTCCCATGTTCAAGGCTACTGCCAGAGCTGCAGCCAAGAAGTTGATGAGTGAGATTTTTCTGCAGGTTTGGACTTCCAGAGACCATACAGTTCGGTTGCAGAACCCACTTCACTGGACAGGTAAAGACTGAAATCTTGTCCCTCCTGGGTGTAGAACAGGCAAGTGCTTTCCTGCTGCCCACCATTCAGTTGGGACCACCCCCAACAGAAAGATGGGATTGTCCCTCTTTGAAGTACTTTTTAGCTGTGCACCCAGACTAGGCCCCTACTTTCTATAGCTGATGGCAGGAAACAAGTCACACAGTTGAGCCAGGCCTTGGAAAAGGTCGGCAAAAGTGTTTCTGATTCCTTTTTCAGATCCAGACATAGACCTCAGGACACATAACCTGAAGCCTGGAGACGACGTGGTGGTAAAGAGACACCAGAGAAAGAGAGTCTGGAGCATCGCTACGATGGTGCTTTTCAAGTCCTGCTGACCAGTGCCACGTCTGTGAAGCTAGAGTTAAGTCAGCATGCTTCCACGCTTTCTATTGCAAACTTACTTATTCTTCTTGCTAGCTGGTCTCTTCTGACTGACTGTATTCTCAGGGACACCCCAACCATGACTATCACTGTATCCATAGGGCTGACCACGATGCCACCAGGGTAGGAGACTTTATCTACGGTTGGCGCAGGCAATGATCTTCTTTAACATTGACAGCACAGAGATTTGTGAATTATATCCAAGATGCTTTTCAGAACCGCATGGCTTTGGACATGACCCTTGCTGAGAAGAGAGGAGTCTGTAAGATGGTGGGAGTGGCTTGACGCATATAGATCCCAGATGATATCGCCCCTATGGATCCATTACCCATGCTCTTGGAAGGATTGGAGAACTGTCCAGGGAACTCAAGAAAAAACTCTGGAGTGGACACTTTGTCCTTCACTTTGTAGTTGGGGGATTGGAAGGGTTTGCTTTGTGGGGGTGATATTGGGGATTGTGATTTTGCTCTTGTCGCTTGACAAGGACTCACCTTACAAAAGTCAAGAGGGCTGTTGGGGCCCTGCATAAAAATCCCTATCACGCATGAAGTATAGTACAGCTGCAGCACAAAATGGTCACGTGCGACACAAATGTGGCGTGGACACTTCTAAAATACCTCTGCAAGAAGTTTGCATCTAAAAGACAGAAAACTGGTGCACATCCCTTAGTAAAGGTGCCCCTTTTTCAACCTTATGTACCATAAGTTGGTTAAACTTCACTAATCAACAACAATCCATCGTACACATAGCATATAAACATGGGTGTCGGCAGTGCCTCCCTAAGGAGAACTCTGACTTCCTGACCCTGGTCACAAGACCCTGGTCACAAGAGGGAAGAGAAGGGAATTGTTTTAGCTGAGTGAGAAGCTAAAACAATTCCCTACTCTTCACTCTTCCCTATTTTTCCTACAATTCCCTCGGGAATCTGTTCCTTCTGGAATAGATTTACCATTTTTGGCATTAAGGCGTTTGCCTTTCAAGGTAGCAAAAAGAGGCATTGTTTTTCTTGTGGCATCCTAGAAAATTTTTTTACATATTTGCCAAAATCCCTTTGTGAAGCATAAATGGCTATAAATCTTCACAAGACAGTCTTAATTGGCAAGGTCTCCATAAGGAGAACTCTTATTTCCTGCCCCTAGTCAACAGCCTCAGCAAAACCATTTTCTAACACTTTGCTGAAGAGACGCAACCACATTGGTACAGTGCTGTCTACAGTTGTGAATCTGTTCCTTCTTTGAGACATTCTTTTTTGGGCTATTCTAGAGTAAGGAGCATGTTGCTTTACGTGTTTGCCCCTATTCATGCTTTACGTAGTACAGTATTATATTGTGTTTCCAGTATCTACATTCCTTTTGATTCCTCTCTCCTGTTTTCAAGTCAAACAGCAAGTGATAATTTAGTAACTTTGAAGGCAACGGACCAATCCCTCTAAGCAAACATGAAGCAGGATCAATCTCATGGTTCATGCATCAAGCAGTTTTATTATCAGTTAGGCAGGAAACATTCTCCATAGAGTCTGGCAATCCCTCACAATGTAAAAGCAGATGAAAAACAGACAAAATACAAAAATGTTAGGATTTTTTCTAGTATAATAGCAACATAGTAGAGAAGTGGCTTAAGAGCCCAAGCAGTGGTGGAAGATGCTCAAACTTTGATTCTGTCATCTTTGTTCATTAAAGCAGAAGCATTAGGCATTTTAGGAAAGTTTCAGATGTGGGGTAGCTTTTCCAATAACATGCTGATGGGCCATGTTTGTTCCTGGGCTGGGTCTCATTTAAGCCCATCCTAAAGTATACAGCTTAGTGCTTTGTTTTAATAGAACAAGACCACAGAATCTACAAAGAGCACAGCTGGCATATTTTATCTAATTCTTTGAGTGAGAATAGCCTTCCTTAATGTCTTCCACAATAGTTCTTGGTTTTCCACTGCCACCCATTCCTCCTGAGCCTCCTGAGCCTCCTGAGCCGGCCATGCCGCCCATGCCGCCCATGTTGCTTGAGCCACCTGATCCACTGGAGATTGTGTCTCTGTTGTTTTTGTACCATGAACCCTTACTGGAAAAGAAAATGTAGATACTTAGTATAATTAAGTAGAATAATACATCTGTAGAAAATGTACATTTCATCCATTACCTGGGCATAGACGTTACCCAGGGACATTTTATACACATTATTAGCTCATTTTAGCTTCACATAGGGAAGTCGAAGATGCAATTTTACATCTGGCACTTCCTGCTTACTGCATGAGTGCTGAGGGAGCAGGGGAGAGGGTGCCACAGTGTAACAGTGTATAACTTATTAGCATAATTTTAAAGGGAACCTGTCTTCAGGAATTTAATTTTTACATGATGACTGGCTTAAAGGGCACCTACCACCCCGATTCTACCTATAAAGGTAGAACGGGTGGTAGGTGGATCAATGGGATGCGAGGATAGCCCCTTTTTTGGGCTAATCCTCACGTCCTGGGCTATCTTTTAGAAAAGTTTAATGAAGGCATATGTAAATTTTTTTATGCGGCTACTGGGGGCGTGGAGTAGCCAGACATGAGGCTACTAGTCGCGGCTACTCCACGCCCCAGTAGCCACGTTACTCCGCCTACCATTTAATCTTTGGCGCGCAGACTTCTGCGGCCTTCTGCGCATGCGCAGTAGCTCCGGCCTACCATCCGTTCTACCTTTATAGGTAAAATCGGGGTGGTAGGTTCCCTTTATATAGTTTATTGTTTGTTGATTTATAATATGCATTTGTGACATCTGAATAATTCAATTGCTTTTTAATATTTTCTTTAAGATTACTTGGTTGGCATTTTCTGGAGCGTGGTGAGTCCTGGTGGGGATAGAGGGGCAGTTCAAGTTTAAATTTAGGTTTTAGAAGAAAGGAGGCCATTGATATGCTAATGAGTCTGAAGGGCTCTGGGGAATGTTACCAGGGCCCAAAGGGGATGCAGATTCACAGGCTGTTACACTGTCTGACCCTCTCCCTCTTATCTATCAGCACTTTCCCCCTCCCTCTGCCTGATGTAATCTCACAGCAGCAGAGGAAGTTTTAGCACACAGCGGAAGGGAGAAGTTCTACTGCATATTGAAACAGCTTGCTAACAAGTAGCCTTAAGAGCTCTGGTAAAAAAAAACCCAGAGCTCCTATGGCTCATTAATTAATTCATTTTAAAGTTGATTATAGAAAGAAGGAGGTCATGGTTTATCAGTTCCCCTGCTTTTTGACCAATTCTTGATCACACCAGTGTAGAAAGACCACAGGAGCCTCTTAAATGGACTTTGCTATGCTGGACCTTTAAGGCCCATTTTTGTGTTGTTGCCTTTACCCACTGAAGTATCCTCTGTTACTTGCTTTACCCTGGTCATCCCCTGGATTTTTAACAGGAATTAATTTAATGCAGAAGTTGCCCTGTGGTTCCCTTACAGCAGGAAACTGGCAGTTCAAGCAGTTGTATACCCTCACTCATCATCCAGGAGGTTTTATGATGCAACTTTTGCTATTGGTCAACTTGTAGGATGTGACTATGCTCCTCTGGAGCTCCTGGAATAGATTATACACTGCAGAGCCATGACTTGAAACCTCTAGGTTCCAACACAAAATCTGCCGGATGGCTCCACCATATATCGTATGTCATTTAAAACACTAGTGTTCATGCATGGCTTTTGACTCTATCAGGCACTAGGTGTGACTGGTGCTTCTGTACCTTCGATAGACATGCCTAAAGCCAGAAGCAAGATGGTAAAAGATTTAGACTATGTTATTTTCATTGTAAATTGCAAAACAACTCCTATTCCTTAGGCTCTAGCACTACCTTCTTCATATCTGAAATCAGAACTTAAGGTATCAGAACAGGTCCACCCAAACCTAGATCGAAGCTCAGCCTATTCCCACCAACTGTCAAAAATTTCCCTACCAAATCACTACTTCCATTATAGATCTAAATGTATAAAAGACTATGGCTTAGCTTAATGATGGCTAAACCAACACTACACTAAAGGACATTTACGTGTGCCATGTGCAGAGTGGGTGAGCTCTTTTATACACTTCTGAGACCAAACCTGAATTCTTATTCTCTCCTTCTCTCTTAAGCCTTCTCCATATATAAATAATGGCTTAATAATGCAGAACTGGCTTTCCATACTTAGACCTAAGTTAAAGATTCCAGCTACATTCCCAATATGTTTGCCTTCCAAATCAATTTGGCAGGACATCTACATCCCTTAGTGATGCAAATGTATGAAAGTCTTTGGCTCCAGACTACACTAAAAAATAATTGCTTCCTATAATGTGCAGTGAGGGTGAGCTCATCTATATACCTCTATATAATTCCAATCTTGTATAGTTACCAGTATATATAATCATTACAATATAATATGCAATTCAGTAATGTTCTATTGGTTAAATACATACTTAATATCTTCTCCTTCGAGCAGGCTTCTGTATGTTGTTATCTCTCTTTCCAGATGGATCTTTATATCCATGAGATTTTTGTATTCAAAGTTTTGTCTTTCCATATCAGACCTCAGATCAGACAGTTGCTGCTCAAGATTTGTTATCATATCTTGAATCTGGGCAAGTTGGGATCCATATCGAGACTCAGTCTCAGCCAATGTGCTTTCCAGGGCCCCTCTCTTATTATATAAGAAAGAAAAGATAGGTGAACAAACAGTACAAAATGCCTTATGTTATCTCAATGAGAGATATGTTATCATGTATCCCATGATTTCACAAGCGTTACATGTAGACCAGCAAACTAGAAACCATCAGAGTATAAACACATGGCCAACTGGACTCACCATGTTGCTTTGAGTTTGAAGGTCTATTTCCAACTTTTGAGATGTTTGCCTGAGTTCAATTATTTCTGTGTTGTGTGTCTGAAGTTGTTGGGCGCTGCTTGTCATTTGCTGATTCAACTCTTCGCTCTATGATACAAGAATATCTTCACCATCTTGCAGTCCGGAATTAACCCTAACTTTTTAGTGTCCCTGCAATGCCTTACCTTTTCATTGTACCACTGTTCAACTTCTTGTGCTTTGTTAGCAATTATAGTGTCATACTGATCCCTTATCTCTGATATTACTTTGGTTAGGTCCACGGCAGGAGCTGCATTTACTTCTACATTGACTCTTGCACCCAGTTGTGTACGAAGGTGGCTGACCTCCTGCAAGAGAGTAGGAAATAATTAAGAAACTTTGGATTTATGTTAGGATTTTCCATTTTTTTATGCCTATTATATCTATAGATTGTAAACATCAGATTTATTGTTGAAAAATGTTCTTCTATTCTTTTTACCTCTTCATGGTTTTTCTTTAAGATAGTTATCTCTTCATTCAGAGTTTGGAGATGCATTTCCAGATCTTGTTTAGACAGATGAAGTTCATCAAGGACACGACGTAGTCCATTGATATCACACTCCACACTTGCGCGGAGAGCTGCTTCATTTTCATACCTAGAATATAATACAATCTAAGTATTGTCACAGTCCATTGACTAAATGTTAGCATAATAGAGAATGTATAAGGCATATTACGATCCTGCCTGGAAATATTGTATCAGCACCTGCCAAAAACTGAGTCATAGGTTATAAGCAAAACTCATACCTGTTGGGTTGATTGTTAGATCAAAATGATTTACCCAGGAAGTTGTAGAACTGGACATACAAATCAATTTTAAAACAAAGCATGTACTGCAATATATGAAAGTTTCAGAACCTACTTGGTCCTGAAGTCATCTGCAGCCAGCCGAGCATTATCAATCTGAAGCAGGATGTTGGCATTGTTGGTGCTTGCTTGAAGTATCTGAAAGATGTTTGAGAAACATTACAAAGCTGAAAAGGGTCTGGCTCATAATGAATAAACCAAAGCATATGATCAATGAATAAGGACATTAATGAAACGTTTACATTGAATTACTTGCTATTATAATATTCAAATGTATATTCACATATATTAAATATATGATCCATAATTATACCTTATTTTTTAATTCCTCAATAGTCCTGAAGAAGGGATGGAAATCAGGAGATGAATATGGAACCTGCTGGTCATAGAATTCTCGTATTTTCATGTCTAGTTCCTTATTTTCATGTTCCAAAGAGCGAACTTTGTCTAAGTAGTTTGCCAGGCGATCATTCAGTATCTGCATGGTTTCTTTCTCATTGATAATATTTTCTCCTCCAGATACGTAGAGACCAGATTGGCCACCACCAAGGCCAAATCCGGATCCAAAGCCTCCAGCACTACCTCCTCCATATCCAGATCCAAATCCTCCAGCACTACCTCCTCCAAATCCAAATCCAGAGCTGAAGCCTCCAGCACTGCCACCACCATAACCTAGGCCTAAGCTAATACTTCCAGTGGAACACCCGCCTCTCCCTACCTGACCACCATGCATGCTTGGTGATCGGTAAGATCCACTTGATACACGGGTAACACCAGAACTTCCACCTCCTAATCCCCTTACAGATCCAGATGAAGAAGATCTGTGGCTTTGCTTGACACTCATGATGGCTTCAATCTACAAATGCAGTAATGGCAATTGCTTCCTGGAATGTGCCAATGTGTGAGAGCCCTATTATATACCTCTATGTAGGGTGTTGCCCACTATGGCTTTTGTTTCCCAAGGGAACATGTCACATCAGGTTTGTGCAATGATCATGAAAAAAATGTGCCCATAAAATGCTTTATTTGGGGTTCCAGCTTGAATTTCTGAAGATACCATATTATTTTTCCTATAAAACAGCTGAATGCCACACCTTACCAAGAAATAACATTTTATGATGAACTGCAGCAGAACATCTATACACAGAAAATGTTTAACTTGGAATACAGGACCATGTGCAATATAATTATAATGGGATGCTACCCATTCATTATTTGTCTCCATGCTCTGAAATTACACATACTGAAAACCTTAGAGGTTCTTAAATGCCAAACAGGAAACCTGCTTACAGTAGCAAAATATTTTAGTATTGATATCACCGATAATGTTTTGTATAGGATATGTTGTTAGGGAAGTAGTCCATCTTTCTTTAAGCCCAAGATATAGCCCAACATGGGAATCAGATACATTTTCAGTTTCTTCTGAGTAAAGATGTTTGACTTCAAGGGATTTAAATAGAACCTGTCATGAGGATTTGGGATCACAATGTTTTACATTTATATTATCCACAAAACAACTTTGAATGTTGCATTTGTAATGTTTCTGCTTTAATAGCCTATTCAGAAAACTGGGTGTTATCCAGGACACTTCGGCATATGGCAGAGCGAGGGAGCAATAAGTTCCCTGCTTTACCATTGAACCATGTGTCTACACAGGACGTTGGTGTCTTTGCACTGGCGGCACAGTGTGCGACGTCACTGCGCCACCAGCAGCAGGAGGCCGATGTCCTGTGTATTAGTATGCTGACACCTTAAGAAAAGAGGAGGACAGCACGCACGGGGTTAATGGGGGAAGTTGAGTACAATTTTATTATTTTCTGGAAGCTCCCAAATATGTATCACTGGGGGTGGGGGCCATGTTTTATGTGTTACTGGGGGTGGGGGCCATGTGTATATGCGTTACTGGAGGTGGGGGCCATGTGTATATCTGTGACTGGGGGTGTGGGCCATGTGTATATCTATGATTGGGGGTGGGGGTCATGTGAATATGTTTGTTACCAGGGATGGATTTCAGGTATATATATTAATCACAGGGGGCTATAAAGATTAGTTACCCGGGGGTCTGTATATAATTATTCCGGTTCGGGGGGTTGTATGTAGTTATTACTGGGGGTATATATTTTGGGGGGCTGGTTCATTAAATGTTCATTGCACGTTCCCGTATTATGTGTTGCGAAGACCCTTTACCACTAAGTGACCAAGTCATTTTTGGGATTTCTTTTTTAGTTCACATACAAAGAAACATTTTTTTTTCATTTTTTCATCAGTGTAGCTGTTGTCTATGGTCAGATTCAATCCCAATAAAAGTACACGACAGCAATGCTAACCACAGACACAGACATTTTTATTATTCTTACAGCAATTAACTGGTTAACCAAATGCCCAATAAAAGTACAAGCAATAATTTTTCATCCCAAGAAGCGGAATTATTTTTTATGAAAATTATGTGCTTACATTATGATGAATTTTTTATGAGCTTTGACATATGTTACCACTAGTCTCATTTATAGGCTTCACTCTAAAATTAGTGCCTATTATTTTAGGTGTAAAGAGGATGACAGATAGAAATAGAACAATTATTTTATTTTATATGGTGTCCTGCTCTAATGACCCTTTCTGAACAGGATACTTAACCCGTTTCATTTGTTGCTCCCTTTTTTTAATAATCCCACGTTTTATTTTTCAGTGTAGAGAGCATTATAAGGGCTTGTTTCCTGCTTAACAAATTGTACTTCCTATTGTACTTCCTATTGCCAGTATTTCATTTTCTATGCCATGTACTGGGAAGCAGTAAAATATTCTGTTGTTTCTGTGCTCTGTTTTTACGGCTTTCAATGTGCACTTCAAATGACAAATAATTCTTTGGATTTTGGATCAGTGCGATTACGGAGATGCCAGATTTATATAGGTTTTATTAGCTTTTAATAAGTTTAAAAAAAAAAATTTCATTCAAATTTGACGCTAACATCCTTTTCATACTCTGGCGTATGTGGCTGTGTAAGGTGTCATTTTTGGCAGACGGTGATGACATTTAAATTGTTACCATTTGGAACAGTTTAATCACTTTTTAAAAATTTTTTTGTGAGTTGCAACATGACAGAAAAGTGCCATTTCGGACATTTGGGCGCCATTTTCCGTTACTGGGTTCACAGCCAGAATTACCGTTTGTATATATTGATATAACACAACTTTTAATATGCTACAATACCCAACATATTTAGTGATTTGAACTTTTCGTTTTTTTATTTCACTTTTTCTTTTACTTTTGTTTAAATTCTTTTCTACAGTATAGCACTATACAGTGTTTTTACACACAATGGGGCTCATTTACTAAGGGTCAGAATCGCGCAATTTCGCTGGGTTTCCCAAATTTTTCCGATATAAGCCGAATTGCCCCGGGATTTTGGTGCACGCGATCGGATTGTGGCGCATCTGCGCCAGCTTTCACGCGAAATGGGGGGGGGGGCGTGCCCGTCGGAAAACCTGTCGGATTCGGAAAAAATCAGAATTAAAAAAAAAAATTTGTGTCGCAAGGATAGCACTCGCATACAGCGTGACGGAGAAGGTGAACTCCGGCAGACTTCAGCACAGCAGCGACACCTACTGGACATTGGGCGCACAACCTTAGTGAATCCCGGCAGAACCCGAATCAGCAACGGAGAACGCACCGCGGGAACGCGACGGAACCGGGTAAGTAAACTATTAAATCTGTTACAATGTGCTACTGGCACATTAGTGTTAATGCTGCATGTTGCAGCAAACACACAGTCCTTAAGGAGAGGGCTCAGTCTGTGGGCCCTTTACATACCTCTCTTGCCCCACACCAACTTACTATTATGTTGGTTTGTGGCAAGGGGTTATAGCAAGCATTACTGGAAAAAGGAGAAAATAACTATTTATACAGTATATTTTATCATCCTCATGTTTGAACCTGAGGGACCCAGATTATGGGAGAAGACACAGATGGATGTCCTCATCCTCGTTTCTTGTTCTTCATAGGCGCGTCCATATTAGTACACAGATGGAATTTTACTAAGAACCTCATTGCAGTAATGGGTGACACATAGATCTCCTTATTATCCAGTACACAAAATATGTCACGGATACATTCATGGCACACCCCACATGGGAAACTTTATCTTTGGCTGGAGAGTCCCTTATTAAATGGCAAATGGTTTTTGCATCGTTCCTGGTTCTCAGACAAGGTTCTTTTTATGTAAACTGGTAAGGACCCACCTGGAATTTTCTAAAAAAAAATTCAGTACATCTTTTGTACATCTGCAAAGGGGTTTCACTTCTCTTCATGACATAAACTTGTACATGAAGTCTTATTGATATGTTGAATTTTCTTTCTCCTTTATAACAAAACAGTTATTAGATTTGCAGTTAGCCATTACTGTGACTAAAGAAGCAACTATATATACTGGCCGTTCCCTGGTTACATGCTAGATAGGTTTCTTAGTACCGTATTTTTCGGACTATAAGGCGAACAAAAAAAATCCTTTGATTTTCTCAGAAATCAAAGGTGTGCCTAATAGTCCAGTGCGCCTTATATATGAACTGTACTTACAGACAACTGCTGCCTTGAACTGTGCACATGTCTGCCACCTGCTGGTCATTCATCCTTATAATCAGGTGCGCCTTATAATCCGATACGCCTTATATATGAACCAAGACGCTTTAGCAGGCATTTACTGATGGTGCACCTTATAATCCGGTGCACCTTATAGTCCGAAAAATACGGTAATCCCGGGAGAAGTTGCTGACTCGTAATCAACTCTAGAGTCTTAGGGCTCGATCAGAGAGTCAGTTGGTAGAGGACAGACAGTGGGAGATGGAAACCCTAGTGTAAATTGTATAAAGCATATGAAGCCAAAATGAGCTGGAAATTCAGAACTCTCACTTTGCGTCCTAATATTTTGGACATAGAATATGTCAGAACTTGCAAATTTTATAATTATAACTTTAGACAAATCTTTTTTGTCCCTGTGACAATGATTATCAAAATTTTGAGCTGTCATGGGAACAAGGATAATCAATAAAACTTCATTACAGACACCTTAAAGCTAATCATTGCAGTCTGGGACTATAGTAACATCCAGAGACCTTCACCAGAGGTCACAGTGCGCAGTCTGTAAGTCGGGTGTCCTTAAGTCCGGGACCATCTGTATATAGTGTCTGAGATTTTTTACTTACACATCTTCTTGTTATGACCATCCTGATGTGGGTCAAAGGACTTAAAATTGAAGGAAAGGTTCGGTGGATGACCTCTAATGAGAAAGGACATTCTCTACGACCAAATACAAAGGATTTTAGAACTAATGAACCAGCTATGAGAAGATGGTTTTTTTTTAGTTAATTACACTGCTTTATTGTCTGTCTTACAGGTTTTATATGAGCAAATTTCACATTCTTTGAAAAGGCCATTAATCGATTTCCAGGACATAAGAGAGCGACGCTCACTCCACCCAGGCAGTATATAGTTTATAGTCAGAGATCTGTCTGTGCACACCTCAGCATTTGATTTTTGGAATAATAATAATTCATGTGAATAATATAGAGAGTAGAAATAATTTAAAACACATCATAGATTTTATAGAGAAATTTAATATGCAAGGGACCACCAGTGGCCAGACCAGAAAATGAATATTTCTCTGTTAAAAAGTCTCATTGGACGCCCAAATCTCTGGCTATTTCGCTGTACTTATATTCTTTGTATGTTCTCCTGTTCATCTAAAATATTAAGTTAATACAGTAATCTATCTTCTCTTTTAGCATTTTAGGGATAGTGAATGTTTACATAGCTCTCCATCTTACCTCCCTCCAAACCCATCACACATGGATAGTGTATGATAATGAATATGCCACAAATGTTTTAGAAGGAGCAATCTTGATGAAATAGAGATATGCTTAAGGCAGGGCCCATGATACTAACTTTCATAGAGCTATGTAAAGAGAATATCAGTCAAGGTCAGCTGTATGCATAACTCTTACAATGGTAAAGTGATGGTAAGTGGTGGTGGTAATGTGCGGGTAAGATGCTCTGCAGTGTGTATGATGGAGTGGCAATGATGTGGTATTGTGAAGGTGTGCACAGAAACAGTATAGATGATTTTGCAAGGTTTTTACAGTGCCTCCCCTCTACCACGACCTTCCTTCTAGGAAATGTCAGCACAGTCAGCAGCAGGAAGTTCACATGCAGGAGCGCTGCAGACAGAGGGATCAGGAAGTTCCTGATCTGCACCATGTGACTGCTCAGCTAAGCCACGCCCACAAGGCAGCATTTTACACTGAGCTAATGCTGAGACAAGAGCAAAAAGCTGCATAAAATTGCAAAGTAAGGGGTTAAAAGTTATCATTATAATGTTAGGATCACTAGGGGATTGAGATATGAGAACATTCCTTTGTCAGCAAACACCTTTAAAGGACACCTGTCATCAGGTCTCTGTCACTAGTCCTGTCACTACTACCTGTTGGAGCAGCTCACAAGGATCCCACCCCAGCCTTTATCTAGTTATTTCATACATTATTCATTGTAAAAACATCTATTTTTTATCATTTAAATGAGGCTGGTCACATGGTCAGAGGCAGTGATGTCACCCCTATTACCCCTCCCCTCTCCTCCCCCTGCTCATGTCTGTGTGTAATGTATAGTAAAGCATTTCTAGTGTGTGTGCTGCATCTGCTGACATGCTGCATCCTCCTAATATACAGGTGAGAGACACAGACATCAGCTACACATGAATCTGACATGTTCTGCTGTAACATGGCTGTCTGGAGCTGTTGTATCTCTCCTAAACACACACATGCACACACAGGCTGCAGGGGGCGTGGCCACCAGCACCAGGAAGCACATCATTATACAGCCTCACATCATTATACAGGCTGTCAGTCATGCACTGGGGGTGTGCCTGTGCCTCCCACTCATGAATAAGGTGGACAGCTTGAATATGCTAATGCTTCATTAGACATTTCACAGGTCATTTGCATACAGCTTTAGGAACTCATTGCTTAGGTTTACAGGCATGTAGAGGGACAATGAAGGGATAGAGGCAATGCTCTCCAATGGCAGTTTATGAAAATATATTTAGTTTAAGAGGGTTATTTTGCATGACGGGTTCTCTTTAAGTTGCCCTTTTAACAGTGTCAGCTGCATCACAAGGCTCCTCCTTGCAGTACCTGCTACCTAATGTTCATCAATGCTCTATGCAATAGACTTCTGAGAGTAGTACAAGTGGCAGATAAGAGAATCTGAATGTATTCAATTGTATAGAACAGTAAACGTTTTACTAGCATGCTCTAGATACAGAGCACACTTTGATTCTTTTGATTCTAGTCAAAGATCCAATTGAAATCAATATAGATCAACAGAATCAGATGAACAAACTGGTGATGTAGCAGGAGGCTGCTCGTACCTCTGCTCTGCTTTTTCCCCCATGTTAACACGGAGCCAGAACATCAGGGAGCAAGCGGTGGGCACATTACATGTCTAGACCGGCCTACACTGCAAGCAGCGGCATCCAGCCCTGTACCCAGAAACTTGCATCACCAATGGCCTCAAGCTCCAACGCCTAAAGTTGGCAGTGGCACACAGTAATTGGCCACTATCATCCTGTACTCATAAGCATCCTGTACCAGTGTCCTGTACTGCAAGCGTCCTGCACTCACAACCCACAACCAGCACCAGGCGTCAGTAAGCTGGCCTACATCACCCCCCTCCAGTGAAAATCTATCTTCCCCATCACCTTCCAATAGCTGCACATGTCCTGCCACATCAGTGGCACCGATGATGGAAGAATATGCTCCCCGGGCACATAGAACCGCCAAATTACCCCACTGCACCCATCTGCCAACCAATTGTAACAATGTCGAGTCTCCAAAGGGCCCAATACAACATCCCTGCAGCCAGTGGCCTCTAAATCCAGGTCACAAAAGGGATAGGGTAGCCCCAGGGGTGTACCAAGCCTGTCTGCTGCCTGAGGCGAGCCATAGAGAGATGCCCCCGCCCATATATGTAATATATCAGGGAGTGTCAGGACCAGATCCATCATATTGGTTTGGTGTGAAAATAAAGCAATGCAAAATGCATACAGCGTGCCGCCTTATAGTATAAAATGCATACAGCGTATTGCCATGTAGTATAAAATGCATACAGCGTAGCGCGATGCAGTATAAAATGCATACAGAGTACCACGATGTAGTATAAAATGCATACAGAGTGCCACCATGTAGTATAAAATGCATACAGCGTTCCACCATGTAGTATAAAATGCATACAGCGTGCCACCATGTAGTATAAAATGCATACAGCGTGCCACCATGTAGTATAAAATGCATACAGTGTGCCACCATGTAGTATAAAATTAATACAGCGTACCGCCATGTGGTGTAAAATGCACCCAGCGAGCCACCATGTAGTATAAAATGCATCCAGCGTGTCGCCATGTAGTATAAAATGCATACAGCATATCACCATGTAGTATAAAATGCATCCAGTGTGCCACCAAGTAGTATAAAATAGATACAGCGTACCGCCAAGTAGTATAAAATGCATACAGAGGACCGCCATGTAGTACAAAATAGAAGCCCTCATAAATATCACAAATGCTGCATATACATACAGCATATGTACACATAAACAAACAGTAGATACAGCATATACACACACACATACATATATACACATATATATGCACACATACATATATACACATATATACACACAAATACATATATACACATATTTACACACAAATACATATGTACACACACAAATACACCATATACACACATATACACACATATACATATATACACACATATTACATATATGTATATACACATATTACACATATATATATATATATATATATATATATATATATATATATATATATATATACATATATACACTCACCGGCCACTTTATTAGGTACACCTGTCCAACTGCTCGTTAACACTTAATTTCTAATCAGCCAATCACATGAGGGCAACTCAGTGCATTTAGGCATGTAGACATGGTCAAGACAATCTCCTGCAGTTCAAACCGAGCATCAGTATGGGGAAGAAAGGTGATTTGAGTGCCTTTGAACGTGGCATGGTTGTTGGTGACAGAAGGGCTGGTCTGAGTATTTCAGAAACTGCTGATCTACTGGGATTTTCACGCACAACCATCTCTAGGGTTTACAGAGAATGGTCCGAAAAAGAAAAAACATCCAGTGAGCGGCAGTTCTGTGGGCGGAAATGCCTTGTTGATGCCAGAGGTCAGAGGAGAATGGGCAGACTGGTTTCGAGCTGATAGAAAGGCAACAGTGACTCAAATTGCCACCCGTTACAACCAAGGTAGGCAGAGGAGCATCTCTGAACGCACAGTACGTCGAACTTTGAGGCAGATGGGCTACAGCAGCAGAAGACCACACCGGGTGCCACTCCTTTCATCTAAGAACAGGAAACTGGGGCTACAATTTGCACAAGCTCATCGAAATTGGACAGTAGAAGATTGGAAAAATGTAGCCTTGTCGATTTCTGCTGCGACATTCGGATGGTAGGGTCAGAATTTGGCATCAACAACATGAAAGCATGAATCCATTCTGCCTTGTATCAACGGTTCAGGCTGGTGGTGGTGGTGTCATGGTGTGGGGAATATTTTCTTGGCACTCTTTTGGCACCTTGGTACCAATTGAGCATCGTTGCAACGCCACAGCCTACCTGAGTATTGTTGCTGACCATGTCCATCCCTTTATGACCACAATGTACCCAACATCTGATGGCTACTTTCAGCAGGATAATGCGCCATGTCATAAAGCTGGAATCATCTCAGACTGGTTTCTTGAACATGACAATGAGTTCACTGTACTCAAATGGCCTCCACAGTCACAAGATCTCAATCCAATAGAGCATCTTTGGGATGTGGTGGAACGGGAGATTCGCATCATGGATGTGCAGCCAACAAATCTGCGGCAACTGTCTGATGCCATCATGTCAATATGGACCAAAATCTCTGAGAAATGCTTCCAGCACCTTGTTGAATCTATGCCACGAAGAATTAAGGCAGTTCTGAAGGCAAAAGGGGGTCCAACCCGTTACTAGCATGGTGTACCTAATAAAGTGGCCGGTGAGTGTATATATATATATGCAAAGATAAAGTAACCTTACCTCTTGTGTTCTTGGAAAGTTTGGTGCCTTGTCCTGCATCGGCGGTGGCGCGGTGAGTAAGCCGGGAGCGGGTAGATCGAGAACCGGGAGCAGGGGGCTAGAGGAGGGAGCGAGGGCAGGGAGCCGAGAGCCTGGAGGGGGGGACGTTAGCAGAGCGGGGTTGAGACGTGAGTGGAGGGGGAACCGGGAGCGCAGAGCCGAGAGCGGGTAGGAGCCTGGAACTTGAGAGGGGGCGGGGGAGCCAGGAGCGGAGAGCTGACACGTGAGGGGAGCAGGGTTGAGATGTGAGTAGAGGGGGAGCCGGGAGAGCGAAAGTATGCTGGGAGTAGGGGGCGGCAGCACATTGGGAGCATGGTGCCAGACAGAGCACTGGAAAGTGGGACTGGCCGGCAAGAGTTTGATGCAGGCCGGCAGGAGGGCGTAAGCTCAGTGCTGGCGGTGTCAGGAGGCGGGCGCAAGGTGCCGGCAGCGTCGGGTAGCAACGTGCCAGACGGAGGGCTGCAATGCGGTCCCGTCCGACGTGTGGGAGCTCAGTGCCAGCCGGTGCCGCCCCCTTGTTGAGCAGGAGGTGTGCCGCTTGAGGCGAGATGCTCAACTCGCCTCATGGCAGGTGCGCCCCTGTGTTGCCCCTCCACCTCATTAGAATGATTTTAAAATTCCATTTTAGTAGGAAGGAGGCCATGGATAACAAATATAAGAATATTACCACAGTCATAGAGCCCGGGTCTATGAGTAAGTGTCCCTGGATAATCATGATGGATTTTGATGATGATTTTTAACACTGTATATCGTGTCTCATGCCTAGGTCTTTGATGATGTTAATATATGTTAATAGGAAATGTAGGATCATGCTGACACTGTAAAAGAATTGCATTGTGAATCCACTAGATGTCCTCAGCAATAAGTTAAAAATGACCATTCCACTACAGTATGAGAATGTTTCATCTTCTCCCATGCTTTTTAGTCTAGTTTTGATGGATGCCATTAATGTCTTTGGTGAAAGACTTTATACTGTAATAATTTTGCCAATTTATGCCACAAATATTGCATACATGATATCTCATCACTGGTTTAGAGAAACTTGGTGTTATATAGGGTGACAATAGTAACTTCAAACACATTTGCATTGAAAACACATTTTGGGATATATTATGTAAAGGAAATCTACCATTTAAGAAAGAAACTGAGAATTAGCAGCACGGAGTGCACAACAAGATGTCCGTGCTCCAGGCTGATAATTATGCGCACGCCCTTCATGACGTCACCTCCCTCTCCCACAGGGGAGAAAGAGGCATCTCTCCCACAGGAGGCATGAATTCATGCCTCCAATGTGACGTCAACACCTTTTTCTAGCATGGAAGAGGAAGGTGCAGGGGAGTGCATAATTAGCAGCCCGGAGTGCCGGACATCTTGTCCCTGCGCTCCATGTTGCTAATTATAAGTTTCTTTTCTAGGTGATCTCGACGTGACAGTGATCTCGACGTGACGTGACGATGGACAGTGCTGGGATCAACATCCAGAGGAGCATAGGTGCGTATCTGTATCTTTGTGGACTTTATTTTTCACATTTATTTTTACATTGCTTTACCACTGCAACTAAGGTTGCTGTGCAACCCCAGTTAAAGGTGAAAAATGTAATTCTTAAGTGAATTTTGTAACCATTATGGATCTGCTAGGTCTAGACAGACCCAACAGCAACCTTTAAGTAACGGCATCCTGGCTATCACATGTTCAACCATATGAAGCATAGAGGATGGTTTACTGTACAAAGCTTGATAGAATTCTATGAATGAGATAAGGGGGTTATTTATTGCTGATGTCTTCTCCCCAAGGGTCCTCTGCAGCAGATGACCTGATATTCAGCTACCCGATCTTTCGGGCAACTTTCTAAAGCCAGAGTCAATAAATGTGCTATGCTGCTGCTATGGGAAACAGACCACGGTCAGGCTCCAGAGGTAGTATACCCACTGGACCAACAATGACATATGCTGAAACTGGGACCGGAGTCTAAGTGGCACTCGGTTTTCACCAGAGCATGGTGTGGCGTGGCGCCAGCAGGTCGTTCCACAGGTGCTACTTTGTCCACGGTGGTTGTCAAGGCGGGGTACAGAAATGGAACGCAGATTTGTGGTCAAGGACAGGCAGGAGGTCAGGACAGGCGGCAAAGGTTCAGCTTGAAGGTCAGGGCTGGACGCGGAGGAGCGTAAATGGAACAGGTCCGGGTCACAACGGGAAATCACAGTTGTTTAGATTGTGAGCCCCATGGGGACAGAGACCAATTTGGCAAGCTTTGTGCAGTGCTGCATAATCTGTGTCTGCTTTATAAATAAAGAATTCTTTATTATTATCACACTAATTGCAAAGGTTATGGGAAACAAGCTATTTCTAAGGCTGTGAGGCACAAAGATCCGGCAGGGTGTGCAGGAAAAGGCCAGTTTAAATAGCATTCTGAGAAATGGCCAGCGCCAATTAATGGTGCGCTGGCCCTTTAAACCTGCTGAAGCCGTGCGCACGGCCGAGGGACCGGAAGCAGGAACAGGGACAGTTAAAGGGGTATTCCAGGGGTATTCATATACAAGTGGGCACTCAAAATATAAGCTAATGTGTAATTAGTTGTTATTTAAAATTTTGCTCCCCTTAGCAGAAAATGCTGGGGACATAGACTGTAATGAAGAATTAAAATGCTACTGGCCCTTTAATCAGTCCGTTAATTTCCTCCGCGCGGTCCGTCGCAGAAAAGAAGATGGCCGCTGGTCACATGTCCACATCAAATGTCCTGTACCTGCCTGGGCAGGGTCATGTGATCACCACTACGTTTGGCTGTAGTCGGTTGGTTGCAGTGCATCCAGTATGGTCAGTGTTGTGGTGATGGCAGTTACACATCATTACTATGGTAACAGAGCAAGAAAACCTGTTACATCATCACTGTTAGCAGAGCATAAGAGGTAGGAGGAGTTACTGAGAACTAAAGGATCATGGAACTTGTAGTTTCCAGTGGCGGCCATCTTAGTGATAACTCCACCTACTTTAGAGAGGCCATAAATTTTGTAAATCATAAAAACATATTATTTTAGTTCCGTTTTGTGACTAATGACATTGAGTATTGTTGTATTCATTTATTTATATCAAGGGTTTTTGTGTCAGACGTTCATATTCCCGGAATACCCCTTTAAGATGCGCTGGCATAGTATAGTGTACACTATTATATATTTGATGCCTAATTTTTATTGCTTGTTGCTTTGTTGTAAAAAAAGACAAAAACCCAACATATTAGCTATTTGCATGAAACAGAAGAAGTTTAATCAAAATACATATAATAGAAACATGTGAATCATATATGTGACATATAATATGCATTCATTGCATCAGATCACCAATTACCATCACACTAATGTTCAATAAAAAATCAGTCAATAACACATATACACATCCACTGTAGCTTTCTATTAAAAGCAAAGACTGTGCCATAAATTATGTGCATAAGTAAAGTAGACATATATAATTAAAGATATTAATTTTACCAAGCTTTCCTGGTTGAAAAAGCTCTTAATATTAGATTGGAGGAGTCTAACACCAAGCACCTTTCAAGATCAGATACACAAAAAATACAGGAAGCAGACAGCTCCATTAACTATATAGTGGTCACACCAGGTTACTGCAATTACTATCTATCTATTTAAAATACATCTAAGTTGGCAGGTCCAGCCACTTGCCAAAGTACAAAAGTGTCTGCTTTATGTTTCGCTTTATGTTCCATTTTCTGTTCATCAGTTCTGTGTGGTCCTGGGACTCCCATCTTTTATTGAGGAACAATGGATAGGATAGGTCATCAATATTTTTAATCCAGAAAACCCTTTAGACTTAGTACATATTCACATACTGTAACAATAATGTCCCTTCTATAGAACAGGGTACAAGTGTTTTTAGTAGAAGCAACTGCCATAGATTTTTTTAAGGTTACTGCTGATGTTATATATATATAGCTGTGTAGCCAAGCATTATAAAACAATTATTTGGATACACATTCTCTATGGGTCTTTGAATAACCATTGGTCCCGGTTCTACAAATTTATATAAAATAATGAATCTAACAAAGAAAATATTTATGTAATTAAATATTTACCAGGCTATTTAAAGGGAACCTGTCACCAGGGACCTCATTTTCACTAAAGGCAGGTTGCAGAAGCTTATTACACCTTTTCTAAGCATTTGTATAACAATATAAGTGTCTGTTATAACTTACCTTGCACCCTGACAAAATCCTGGGGTAGTCACAGGGGCTGGACTTTGGTCTGGATGCATTTAAAAAAACAACATGTGCCTTGTCTGTGTTAATCACTCCTCAGATCTTAGCCCCCACCTTTTTGTTCCTGTACAGCTCCTCCTCCTGCTCCTTCTCAGAGGTCACAGCCTGGTCAGAATGACATCAATGGGGGAGGGAGGAGATGTACAGGAGCACAAAGATGGAGGCAGCCTGCAGCTCAAACAAGTCACATGTTGTTTTTTTTAAATGCATCCAAACCAAAGTCCAGCCTCTTTGACTACCCCAGGATTTTGTCAGGGTGCAAGGTAAGTTATAGCACGCAATTATATTGTAGAGCAAATGCTTATAAAAGGCAGGCAGGTGTCATGGGCTCTTACAATCTGTCTTTAGTGAAAATGAGATCCCTGGTGACAGGTTCCCTGTGAGATTATTGGATTCTATAGCAAATGAAGCTTGGTGTATGTCATTTCATGTCTTATTCATAGTCGGCTCAGAAAAGCTGTATATGTAGATAGAAATTCATGAAGAGTCAGAGTGTATATTTTTATCTTCTATGGCTTCTCCACAAAGAACACCTTCAGTTAGCATTTACTATGTACATGGCTTGTTACATGGTGAGTCTTCACTGAGTGATGAGATCCTACAAAAAAGAAGATAATAATCGACTAAAGGATTAGTTAAGACTAAAGTAATTTAAAAATGGTGCCATATATTTACAAATAACTAACAGACTTAATATGTGAACCTAAAAAGAAGGCTATTGCCAACACTTTTAGTGATATTGTTGAATGAAAATGAGAAATAGATTGCGAAGTGAGACGATAAGGGAGTTCTAGAAGAACCATTCAGAAGGTCCTTTAGTAATGTATGAGATTAAGCTTTTGGAAAGAAATTCAACAGTAGACCACAGGAAAGACAAAAAGTTGTTCTTATGAAGAGTTGTCCACTTTCAGGAAATAATTGATAAGGATTGTGTAATTAAAAGTTATACATTTTTCCAATATGCTTCCTGTATCTGTTCCTCATGGTTTTCTAGATTTCTACTTGCTACTATAGGAAGCTTCATTGTTTACTTCATTGTTTACTTACCGTCTGTGGTCATGTGATGTCACACAGGTGCACGGCTGGTTATATCACAGAGAGTAATTAGAGCTTTGTGTTATAACGAGCCGTGCACCTGTGTGACATCACATGACCAGGGACTGGTTTCTATGCACATGAAGTAAGCAATGACGCTTCCTTTAGAACAAGAGCAAGCAGAGATCTAGAAAACAGTGCGGAATTCATGCAGAAGAAAGCAGGCCTAAGTCTTATTGAAACCATTAAAATTGCATGGCTAGAACCATTACAGAATTGATCTTTCCAAAAATAGGGGAAGTAAAATAGAGATATGAAAAGACAGTCTACGTACCATGTTTAGTCTCCATAACATGATCATCTGAAGCACTGATAAATAAAAAAAATATTATATTAATGTTGCCCAAGAAATTCTTTTTCTGTCAAAATCCCACTCAAAAATCTTTCAAAAGTGTTTTAGCGCCTGACCAAATACCTACTGGATATCATGACCTTCAAGTAGATGTTTGTAAGTCGCTATCTCCATCTCTAGGTGGGTCTTTTGGTCCATAAGGATTTTGTACTCATGATTTTGACGTTCTAGATCAGATCGAATTTGAGTCAATTGGCATTCTACATTGTTGATGAGATTTTGGAGCTGGGCCAGCTGGGATCCAAATGTAGCTTCTGTCTCTGCCAGTGTTCCCTCAAGAGCAGATTTCTAGAACAATAATAAGAAATGTGTAAATAGACTCGACTATGGTTTCACCAAGTACATAGCCATATGATGTGCATATTTAACAGTCATACATGCGTCTTGGTGCTCACTAAAACAACCACAATTATTAATAGTGCATGAAAAATAAGGGAACTCTAGAGTTATACTATTGGGTCCAGATCTTATATAGTAACTGACTGAACCTGCGATAAAACTTACCATGCTTAACTGGCTTTGAAGTTCAATTTCTAAGGTTTGGATTTTGCGTTTCAGGTCAATGACTTCAGTTTGCACAGATTGCAGCTGCTCGGAGCCGGATGCAACCTCTCTATTAAGATCTTCTGTCTACATGTAGGGAAAAAAAATATATTGTGATATGAAAGAGGCAAAACATTCTATAAAAAAATGGCCAAGCATGTGACTTTTCAGATCTTAGAGTAAAGTGGTAATCCATTCGATGATGTTTCAAGTTTATTTCAGCTTATAAAAATACAGTCTTGGCAATGGGATTTGTACAGCAGAGTAGGACTGACATGCTCACGTTTCGGCTTTATATCTTCCTCATACTCCTATCCTTCATGTTTTTGGTTACATGGTGGTGGCGTGTGTAGGTCAACTATCTCTGGGTCTGTACAATCACATGAGGTCATAAATGTGCTACTGACCTTAATGCGTTCCCCAATGTTCCATCACAATGAAGGTGTCTAAATTTGGCAGATGTGATTTATATAAACTGTCTTTATGTAATATATCCATATACTCTTTCTACTGTATTGATGCCACATGTAAGTTAAGACCTGATATCCCCATTAGCAGTAAAAAAAAATCTGTCAGAATATAATTAGTTACTAGAAAAGAAAACATACCCTTTGCCGAAACATTGCCTCTACTTCTCTTAGGTTCCTTTCCATTAAATTCTCGTACTGCTGCCTTATTTCAGACAAGGTTTCGTTCAGATCTACAGATGGAGCTGCATCAAGCTCTACGTTGATTCTGGCACCTAGTTGAGCACGAAGGGAGTTCACTTCCTACAAGTAGAAATGCTCATAATTACTGCAATATTGAAGTACCTTGATCAACTCTTGGTTCTTCAGGTTTGATCATTTTTCAAGATATATATCATATATATATATATATTGTGTTTTCCTCTAAAGAACTGAACAGGTGCAAGGCTGTACCAGTGGATATTTCCCATGATATGCTTTATTTAATAACTCTACATGCTGGTTACTTTGTGTATTAAAAGAAGATTCAACTTGCACTGTACCTCATCATGGTTTCTCTTCATCTGCTGCAATTCTTCTTGAAGGTTTTGGACCTGGTTCTCCAGACTGCAAATCTCTCTATTAAGTTCTTCTAGGAGTGTTCTCAAGCCATTCACATCAGCCTCAACAGAGTTACTTAACTGGCGTTCCATTTCATACCTAAAAAAAATTCAATATAAAATATTGAAATACAATATATTTTCCTTTTTTCAACCTTTAACTGATAAAGTAAAGTCATAACATACTTGTTTCTGAAATCATCTGCTGCCAGTCGGGCGTTGTCTATTTGTAGAATAATGCGGGCATTTTCTATACTGGCTGAAGAAATCTAAAGAGAATTTTAAAACATATAAACGGAAACATACATTGTGTGTACAATTACCAACTGAGTTTTTTTTCTATGCAGATAAAGTTACCAGGCTTTGTAGCTCTTGGATAGTCCTGAAGAAGCAACTGAAGTCAGGTAAAGTGCTGGGTTGATTCCTCTGATACCAGTCGTGAATATTTCTCTCCAGTTGGGCATTTTGTTGCTCTAGAGAGCGAACTTTATCCAAATAGGATGCCAGACGATCATTCAGATGCTGCATGGTTTCTTTTTCATTGACACTAAATAGACCATAACTGTGAGACTTCCCATGACTATGGAGATTACTATGAACATGGGAACCACTATGAATGGTTACATGTGATGCTTGCTTAGAGACAGAGATTCCTTTGCCTCCTGATCCTCCATGAACACTTGGAGCTCTGTAGTGGTTTACAGGATGTCCTTTATGTGAACTTCCATGATGTGAGAGATGGGATCCTCCACCGTAATGGACTTTGTGAGAATATCCATGGTGAGAAATGTTGGAACCATGATGAGAAATGTTGGATCCAACAGGGTGAGAAATATGGGACAACCCATGATTGATCTTGTGAGATTTTCCATGATGGACACCATAGGCATGGCTTAAGATCTTAGGTGAATGACTGCCAACATGACATTTCCCATGATGTGATCCAGCAGATGAATATACACTGTGGCTCATGATTAAAGTATATGTGAGGTTTTAGGTGATAAGGAAGTAAATTATATCAGTCTTACTGAGTGATCTTCAGGTTATTGTCTGGTTCAGTCTTAGTTCCTTATATAGGGAAAACTGGGAGTGTGACATAAATCTAATTTTATTGTAGCATTCATAGGTTTTATATGCGTTATTAGAGGATTTAACATTAAACATTTTGTGAGTTATAGGAAAAGCATCAGATAGTTATTAAAGTTCTTGAAGATATTCTAAATTTGAGCAGTACATGAAAGGACAGTATCTTCTACCCTGAAGGTAGAACTCATAGTCAAAAAGAAATTTGTTCTTTTTATAGTTTATTCATAGTTCTACTGCAGTTTTGAGACAAAGCTGAAAAGTTTTGGTACTGCATTTTTTTCTTCATTCAGAATGAATGAAGATTTAATGGAGAACACATTGAATGCAAAACCAAACTATCTGTCGCTGAGCATGTCAGCCTATTCATGTGCATAGTCTGACTACTGTTATACACTGCCATGATTATTATTTGAACAAGTGATCAGATGATCGCTTGTTCAAGTCCCCCAATAGGACAGCAAAAAAATGTAAAAAGAAAGTTAAAAAAATATTTGCAAATAAAAAAAATTAAATGTGATAGCAATAGCCCGTAACAACCTGTACAATCAAATAAAATAATTTCTAAGCCCACACAGTGAACACCATACAAAAAATTATTTAAAAAAACTTTTGCACATTCAACCAAACAAAAAATGCAATAAAAAGTTATCAAAAAGTCACATTTACACCACAATGATTCCAAAAGAAGGTACAACTCATTGCAAAAAATAAGCCATAAAACAGCTCCATCACCAAAAAAATGTTATGTCTCCTAGAAGATGGCGATGCAAAAACAAATGATTTTTCTCTACAAATATGGTTTTCTTCTGCAAAATTATTCAAACATCAAAAGCTATATAAATGGGATAACATCATAATCGTACAGAGCCATAGAACATAAATGACATGTTATCTGTGCTATACAGTGTATAAAACAAAAACATTTAAGTAAAAAATCAGTATATGAATATATTTTTATTACATTTCCCATCAAAAAGGTAATAAAATGTAATCAATCAAAGCCACCCCAAAAATAGTGTTACTATACTCCTTGAGAGGTTTCATTTTCAAATGTGGTCACTTTTTAGGAGTTTCTCTTGCTCTGGTTTGTTATAGGCCCAGCAAATGCCACATATTGCCTAACATTTGTTTCAGCAAAATTTGTCAAAATTCTAATATTCTGTATAGAACCTCCATCTCCATTATAACAAGCTTAACAAAGGCTGTTTTGAATAGTTTGGGGGTTTGATTTAAAAATGTGGTGCTTTGTGTGAAGTTTCTAATAAAAATACATAAATATGAAAAGGACTCATAACATACTAAAAAAATAACATAAAAACATAATATCAACATGAAGCAGACATGCGTTTAATGTTAGTAAGTGACCTATTTTGGAGGTTAAACTAACTATTAGATGAGCATAACATTCCGAAATCAGAAAATCGCTAATTTTTCAAAATTTTGATCAATATTTTTTTATAAATAAATGCAAAACATTTCAACCATCAGGATGGCTCCATAAGATGAAAATTTGCTGGGTCCTTAAGGGGTTAAAGAGATTTTTGTGATCGTCAGCGTTAAGTAATGTATGATGATCTCTGCTTTGATGAACTAAATCAATAGGGTGGGTAAAAGTTAACATTTTGTCATTTGATATAATTAAGCTTTAAAGACAATTACATCTGATGACTGCCATTGCCGGACATGCCTTTTCCTCTGATGTTCTGAAAGTAGCCAAATAGAGCTAATTTAAGTAATATGCTGACAACAAGAAAGGGCTTAAAATTGAATAATTGAATGAAAATGGCACATGACTTTCAACACCCCTTAGCATTCATAACATATAAAAGGAGACTTCTACACTGCAAGATATCAACTTCACTTCTGAGGAAGATAGATTGAAATCCTTTCAAGCTCAAAATCCAACTTTATCAAAATGAGCCACAGCCAGCACAAGCAGACCCATTCACTTTCTGGACACTTCAAGCCAAGTGTTCATGTGACTGGTCACTCACCCAAGCTCCCCAGTCATATGCCAACCATCCACCATGGAGCTTCCCATTATGGCGGATACCATAAGGTTCACCATGTGCCTCACAGCTCTCATAGTGGACCAATCAAGCCAATTGTATTCTCCAAACATTCTTCTTTCAGCCATGGAAGTAGCTATGGAAGTGGGCACAGTAGCCACAATCTTGAAAGCCACTTTCACAATATTGGGAGCCAGGGCCATGGCTTTTTCAATGTCAATGAAAAGGAAACAATGCAACTTCTGAATGACCGTCTTGCTACCTATCTTGAGAAAGTTCGTTCTCTGGAACAAGAAAATACCCAACTTGAGAAGAAGATCTGTGAATGGTATGAGAAACATGCTCATGCATCACTACCTGATTTTCAGCACTACCACAAGACCATTGAAGAACTTCAAATTAAGGTAAGGTACTTGTTTCTTTGAGAGCCATTGGCCCTGCTGAAGATGATCAAACTATGGAACCAATTACTTATGTTTCAGTAGTAAAAGTACATGATTTGCATTGTAAAAAAAAGATGCATTTTTTTACATTCTTTACTACAGATTAACGCAGCATCTGTTGAAAATGCCAGGATTGTCCTTCAGATAGATAATGCAAGACTAGCTGCTGATGACTTCAAGAACAAGTAAGTTCAATCAGTATAAAAGTAAAAGAGAGAAAATAGAATATTAACATTTAGAGTAACAGGCCACAAGATAAATATGACAATTGTTTTCAACGTATTTTTATTCCTTTTCTTAAGGTATGAGATTGAGGTTAGATTGAGAAACTTTGTTGAGACTGACTTGAATGGACTGAAGAAAATACTAGAAAGTCTTAATATAGAGAGATCAGATCTGGAGATGCAACTGCAAAGTCTTCAGGATGAATTGCTACAGATGAAGAAGCACCAAGAAGAGGTAAATTATGTAATGCATATGGTCATAAGTTGTTAACCTTAAAGTAAAAGTTCAGCAGTACAATATGTATGATATTTACAAATTACTATTCACAATGCAACCTAGAAAAACCCTTTTTCAAGTCCATACAGTAATCTGTAAAAGCCATAGCTAAAAGACCAAAGGGTCTTGAGTGTTAGCCGCAGTTAGCAGTTGAAGAATCTTCTATAGCTAGTTCCCCCAAACTGAAATTTTCACAACGTTCATCTATACTATGACAAGATGTCATCAGATATAGCACAAGTTTAGGAAACTATTAAGTGAAAGACTCCAGAGGGTTTCCAATTATGTAAACCTTGTAAGAAATCAAGAATCTTTCAAAAATAAGATTTATTTGTCTTGTGTCTTGGAAGGATATTACTGCTCTGCGTAACCAGCTGGGTGCCAGGATCAATGTGCAAGTGGATGCTGCACCATCAGTGGACCTCAACGGAGTCTTGTCTGAAATTCGAGAGCAGTATGAAAATTTGATGGATAGGAACCTCAAGGAAGTTGAGAGCATGTTCATTGCTAGGGTAAATTAAAATGTCTCACTATATTTGGGATGTTATTGCTCTTTTGCCATTTACTTAAGGTTTCATATCAATGTTCTCATAGAGTGAAGATCTTAATCGCCAGGTGGCTTCTGGTTCTGAGCAACTGCAGTCAGTGCAAACGGAAGTTATTGATCTGAAGCGATGCTTGCAGACCCTGGAGATTGAACTACAGAGTCAGCTTAGCATGGTACATGTAGCTCTTCATAAAAATTCATGAGTTCATTAGTAAACTTAACGGCTATTTACAGGTAATAAGATGCTTTATAGAACCTTTTTACTAAAATATTTGAATCTTTTTGCAGAAATCAGCTCTTGAGGGCTCCCTGGCTGAAACTGAAGCAACATTCAGCTCCCAGCTTTCTCATCTACAAAGCTTGATTGACAATGTAGAAGATGAGCTCACTAAGATCCGTTCAGAACTAGAGCGCCAGATCCATGAGTACAAGATTCTTATGGACCAAACCACCTATCTTGAGATGGAGATCACTACATACAAAAGACTGCTTGAAGAACAGGACATCCAGTATGTAACATGATGTCCATGGCAGGGAAGGGGGGGTGAATGAGAGGTACAAAAGGTCAATACTTGGTTGAGAGACTAAGTTTCTTGCAACTGCTAGAATAAATATGATAGTTAATGATGTACCCTTGTAGGAAGTCCTCCACTTTCAGTCTACAATTGACAGCAAGCTATAGTTTGCGGTCATCGTAGGGTCACATGACCCAGATTTTTATATTTAAAAGAGTGCTACCTTAGACACCATACACCCAGCAAGCCATCTATTGAGGACTACTTCAATCCAAACAAATGATGTTAATTTTAATGTAATATTCTTGATACATTTTACGTTGCACATTACAATTATGGACCACTAATTATTTTGCAGCATCCCAGAACATCGCCATCAAGAAAAGATCGGCAAAGATTGTAAGTAATACAGTTCTGTGATATACAAAAAATTATAAATATAAAAGTATATACCGGTAGTTAAAAAGAAGTCGCCAAAAGCTGTAAGGAGATATACTGATATCCTGCTTATTTATACGGGAGATTTGCAGGTCCATCAATCTGATTTCCCTTGGAAATCGAAAATAGGGCTCCCACATACCATGAGCAATTTATTATACTGTCATGTTCTCATTTGGCAATGAGTCCTCTCCATCCCCACAAATTCTGTTTCTTTAGCCCCTACAGAATCATCAACGATTGTCATGAGATTAACCCAATAAAATTTTCTTCTTGCTCTTTGCAGTGTCACTCAGTCTCTCAAAACATCATTTCAGTTCCCATGAATCTGACCATGGAAAAAGCCACCAAACCAAGGAACATGTCCACCAAGCCAAGTGATCACCCGATCATGACGACGCAACATAGAATATATCACACACCGGTCAAAGCCTCTTCCACAGCCGCGTCTAATGCATGTGAAATGCATTAGTAAGACTGTAGGGTGAATTTGATCTGGTAGCTTCATGGGGCTAAAGTGAAAAAAAAAGGTCAAGGGGGAATTTTCTGCAAACTTCTCATCTAACAATATTAGTTGGATCTCTTTTTAGTTATTTATGTAGAATAGTATTTGGCAAATGAAGCAGTTGACACCACAGCTTGCGGGACAACAGTCAGAATAGACTCATTACTTGTAGTCGACGGTCTGTTACTTGGTTAGAAGTCTTTTCATTTCTTGTGTATTACTCTGCTAAGGATTTCTATGTATAAAACTGTACACCGCTACCATGTATCGCTGCCATTCAACACTTCATAAATAAAAGGTTTCTTCCGCCTATTGCACATGACTGTTCTGTGTTTTGAACTATAATCTTATAATTGTAATTAAATAGGCTGGCATCAAACTTTGCATAGATCAGTAGCACAGTGGGTGTCACTGGCTGTATTTCTGGCCCTTTGATTTCTTCTATTCAGCACATACATGTAAAGCATTATTTATATTTTACACAAAAGTATTAGACGTTTCATGTAGGACATTATTAAAAAGGACAAAGTGACAAACATTGATGTTAGTAAATCACTTAGGGTGAAGAAGCAACCTAATAGCGAGCTTTAGCAGCTTCTGTTTCTGCCATATGTCTCTCTTTTCTCACTCAGAAATGGCTTACCCCTACTCCTTCCCTCTCCATAGACTTCTATGTAATCAGGGATGAACCAGCCATGAGACGAGTTGAGCCTCTTGCCTCAGGCAGCACCACCTGTAGCAAGATGGGGGGCTGCTTCAAGGGAGCAGTCACCTGCTGCAAAGCAGAACTTGACACTTAAAAATAACTGCGTCACAGCAAATGTCAGCATGGGTGTGAGACAAGAATAACATGATATATTTCTATTGGAAGGAGTGGAGGTGGCAGTATTCTATTGCGCATCTCAGGTAGCAGAGAGTATAGTTTCACCCCTGTATGTAATTAATGGATTCAGGGATTTTCAGCGTAAACGTCAATTGAGTACAAATTCAGTAGCAGAAAAAAACTTGATGAGGACTTTCAAGCAGCATTTTGATGGATATTTTGGGCTTCAGTGGTTTCTACTATAGATAACAACTTAATATGTTGTTAATTCAGTTCTGCCATGATGTCCTGTCAGAGACGTGTCAGCAATCATTGATAGAACACATAACACAGACCATTCATTTCCATGAGAGAAAGATGCTTTGTTTCGCATGTAGTGCTATTGCAGTATCATTAACCCCTTCCCACCAATGCCCTTTTTCATTTTTCACTCCCCACCTTCAAAAATCTATAACTTTTTTATTTTTCCATGTACAGAGCTTATTTTTTGCATAGCAAATTACACTTGTTATGGTGGTATATTTAATATTCCATGCCGTCTACTGGGAAGCAGGAAAACAATTCCAAATGCAGTGAAATTGGTGAAAAAACGCATTCACGTCATATTCTTGTGGGCTTGGATTTTACGGATTTCACTGGATGCCAAAATTGACATGTCTATTTTATTCTTTGGGTTAGTACGAATACGGAGATACCAAATTTGTACAGGTTTTATAATGTTTTTATACATTTACAAAAATTAAAAATTGCCATCTTCTGGCGCTAATAACTTTTTTATACTTTGGTATACAGAGCTTTGGGGGGGGGTCGTTTTTTTGCAACTTTTGATGATGTTTACAATGCTATCATTTTTAGGAATGTACGACCTCTTGATCACTTTTTATAGAATTTTTTATATTTTTTTAAAATGGCAAAAAAGTGCTATTTTCAGTTATGGGGTTAAACGCAGTGAAAAAAGGTTATTATATTTTGATAGATCAGGCTTTTTCGGACACATCGATACCTAATATGTTTATGATTTTTACTGTTTATTTATATCAGTTTTAGGGAAAGGGGGTGATTTGAATTTTTATATTTTTTTATTATAAAAAAAAAGCGCCGAGTGCGCGAAACAGCTGTCCTATTTGTCATGCTGTGAGTCCCTGGGTCCTCCCCTCCCTTCGGCTTTGTAACGAACACACCTTGTTTGTTGTGAGTATGCACAAATAAATTTGCATTGGAAGGAGTCCACGCGGTGAGCGCCATTCTATTACTTGTTTATCTACATTTGAATGTCTTCACGCTAGGAATTTAGAGCACCACAGCGCTCCTATTTACGTTCCTCAATCCATGACCTACATGTCAAGTGCTGAGAATCCCTCACAGAGACTACAATGAAATATTGAGACCAGCATTCAGTATATTTCACGTTTACTCAGTAGTGCCACCCAGACTTCTTATTCTACATGTACAAAAATTATTTTTTATTTAAACTTTTTTTTTTTTTCCGACTCCCTAGGGTACTTTAACCCTAGGTTTTCTGATCGATCCTACCATATACTGGCATACTATCTTTTTGAAGCTACCGGCGGCGATCGGCAGAAAAACACCCGCAGTCGGTGCTAGCACTGATCGTGGGTGTTACCGGTAAGCCTTTGCTGCATATTGCCGTGAGCCCTCTCCATGCACCTACACCTGGCATGGGACGTAGTATTACGTCACATGTCGGTAAGGGGTTAAACACTTGCTGGAGGATTCCCCTCATATTACAACAGTTTAAGGGGTTTCTAGAAACAGTGGGGGACATGTATCATAGTTTTTTTTCCTTTGTTGTATAATTGAGACTTTTGGAAGGTCTTTTTTGGCGCTTTATGTATGATCATGTCTTTTTACTTGTGATACTGTAAATTTTGTGTCCTGCATTTTTAAGTACTAAAGTCACACCGCAGGGAGATGACAATATATGAGGCTGCAGTCACACGTGGTGTTAAGAGTGCGGTCACATATTACGTTGTGGTTGCGTTTTCATTGCGTTTTTAAAAGCATTACAACAGCTGATGAGAAGTGATTTGCCTAATCAAATTAATGTTAACAGTAGCATTTACAAAACATGTTAATATCATGTACACATTGGGGGACATTTACTATGGCGTTTCCGCCAGTGTGGAGCTCTCACTGCATGTTCTGCTCTCCGACATATTTATTAGCTGGCTGCGCCAGAAAAAATGACTTTTCACACCTGCTCCGACTCTTTTTCTAAAAGGGGCGTGGCTTTGGTGGAGTGGAAACACAGAGACAATTAATATGTGTCGCAGCCATTTTTGGGCGCTTTAAACTGGCAGGAAAGTAGTCCAAAAGAAATTTGCTCTAGCAGGGACACAAATCAGTGCTATTGCACTGTTGCCTGTTCTCCGACTGCAGGACACATTTCTGGTGCTCGGGACGGATTTTGGTCCCAGGGACAGAAAATGGTCTCTGCACCAGATGTATCTGCACAGCCCCACAATATTAAATGTGTGTCTTCTTTCCGAGAGCAGGTCGGTAACACTGCCAATGCAGACACCGACACTTTATGTAAATGTCCCCCATTGCGTTTTTGTAAATGCAAATGTTAACAGTAATGTAATTAGGCAAATCACCTCTCCTCAGCTGTTGTAAGGCATGTCAAGATGCAACAATAATGCCACATGTGATCCCACCCTTAGAAGTAAATACATTTTATTTTTAAAATGTAACCTCAAAAATTAATGGATTTTAAAAACTGGTTAATGTTCAAATTTTTAAACATTTAAAGCATGTGAAATAATTCAATTTCCATGTTAAAACAGGGCCTAAGAAAAAAAAAGCCCTGCCCAGGACCAGGTGCAGATTTGTGCCTAAAAAGTCACAAAAACAAGCAAAAAAAAGTGATACATAAGTGAAAAGTTGCATGTAACATTTGGAAAATAAAGGTACAAAAGGCACAAGGTGCAGACCAAGATGTAGTTGAAAAAACGACAGCAAAATAAAAGTAAACAACCCTTTGTGATTTGAAATAACTATTTTCTAAAATATGAATTTTAAATACACGATACATCCGTCGCTAAAGACAGACTTTCATGTACCCATAATGCTGACTTCCAACCCTATTGTGTTAGCTTGATAGGTGTGGTGAATATAACGCTGCTCTACAGCACTGCAATAAACTTGTCACCGTGTCCACCTCTCCTGTGATCTTTGTAAAACAATCACACAAATGTCTTTAATATACATCACATCAACTGCAAAATGAAACAAACTATGATGCCCGTAAAGCATACTGTTTTCTGTAACACCCCCTCTGACTGTTATAAAATGAGCACTTGTGCTTGAGATTTTTGAAGAAGCTAGGCTGATTCTTGAAGAACTGTCAACATGAGCCATTGCATCAAGTCAGGTCATTCTACAGCTGGATCCCTCAAAGGGACCAGTCATAAGCTCACCAGCCATATCACAACCCTTCACCACAAGGTGCATCATGGAGATTCACATAAAATTACCCATCATGGTCCATCTCATGGGTCTCTTCATGGAGGATTCCATAAAGTACATCATGGAAGCTCAAGCCTTTCCCATCATGGAGGTCACTACAGAACCCCAAGTGTCCATGGAGGATCTGGAGGAAAGGGAATCTCTGTTTCCAAACACACTTCTGTAGGCCATGGATATGGATTTGGAAGTGTGCATGGTCACAGCAGTCATTTTAGCAGCTTTGGAGGCCACAGTGCATGGAAGGGTGATGGCTTGTTCAGTGTCAATGAGAAAGAAACCATGCAACATCTAAATGATCGACTGGCGTCCTATCTGGAGAAGGTACGATCCTTAGAACAAGAAAATGCCCAGCTGGAGAGAAATATAAGAGAGTGGTATGAAAAGAACCAACCCAGCACCTTTCCTGATTTTAGCTGCTATTTTAGGACCATTCAGGAACTTCAAGGTCAGGTAAGGTTCAGAGGATTTTAATTTATACCAATACCATTTTACTATGGGAACTTGTAGGTCAAACAAATTTTCATTTTATTTCATTTAGATATCTAATGCTACTATTGAAAATGCCAGAATAGTGCTGCAAATTGACAATGCCAGATTGGCTGCAGATGACTTCAAGAATAAGTATGTTACAATAATACATTACAGTAACTCAAATTTAACATAAGTTAAATGTCTAGGACAGCACTTGTAGACCAACATTACTAAATTACATTTTAAAAACATTACTTGTCTTAATCTTTAGGTATGAGATGGAGCTAAGACTTAGAAACAGTGTTGAATCTGATGTTAATGGCTTGCGCCGTGTCCTAGAAGAGCTAAACAGGGAGGTATGTGACTTGGAGGGTCAAGTCCAGAACCTTCAAGAGGAGCTTCTGCAGATGAAGAGGAACCATGAGGAGGTTATTAAGCTTTCAATATAATGTGCACATATTTTCTTCCATATGATGTTACTTTTAGTAGAAAAATCTAATTGACAGCTGTTGACAGACACATGATTTTACTGTTGTTTCACTCAGAATCTGATTTTTGTAGGAAGTCAACTCTCTCCGTGCTCAGTTGGGTGCCAGAGTCAACGTGGAAGTGGATGCTGCTCCATCAATGGATCTGAACAGAGTTTTATCTGAAATCCGTGAACAATATGAAAACCTGATGGATAGAAACATGAGGGAAGCTGAAAACATGTTCCTTCAAAGGGTATTTTTTACTTTTACTCATACATATAGAATATGAAGAAGCATAGATCAGCTAAACAAACCAATATGAACATGGCAATGACAACACTTCGGGACACTGGTGCAGGTGTTCAGAGATTCCTTTTAAGTCATTTTTTGCTCCCAATATTAATATTTACATGTTGACTTGCAATTCAGGGCATAAACACACAGAGCACTTTTACCACAAGACATCTGTATGAAGATACAACACTTTCCTTTACCACTATCTGCCCTGCCGATCTGTTCTGATCTAAAAAAGATTATATAATGCAATGTGTTTCTTGAAACCAAGATAAAACTTAAGAGTCAAGTGTTTAAACATGGTTCCACACATCCATTCTGCCTAATAATCATATAAATTATTGTCTACACATTCTTCATATGACAATTGTGTTATGTATCTTGACAGATTGAAGAGCTGAACCGTGAGATGGCATCTGGTTCAGAACAATTACAGTCTGTCCAAACTGAGGTCATTGAACTAAGACGTAATGTCCAGACCCTTGAGATCGAACTACAAAGTCAACTGAGCATGGTAAGTGTAGCCTCGTTACCAAAATATTGGTATACTGCTTCTGTAGTTATACTATATTTTAAAGAGCCTGTGAGTACACAGGAGGATCCCTTAGTAGGTCCATGTTCATGAAAAAAAGTATCCAGTAAGGTCCAGGTAAAGTCCATCTCTATGTAATTTCCTTTTTTTTTTCATGCCACAGAAATCGGCTTTGGAAGGCACATTGGCAGAGACAGAAGCCACGTTTGGCTCCCAGCTAGCCCAGTTACAATGTCTGATCAATAATGTTGAGTCTGAGTTGTCGCAGATCCGTGCGGACCTAGAACGTCAAAACCATGAATATAAGATCCTAATGGACCAGAAAACACATCTAGAAATGGAGATTGCCACTTACAAGCGCCTGCTCGAGGGTCATGACATCCAGTACGTTATAATATCTTAATTATATATTTACAAATTTATTTTGGTAATTATTTTTGTTGGGGGCTCCTATTCTTTTTTATTGTATATGCTACTGTACACCCACATTGAGCCTAAATGAAACTAAATTATAAAACAAATGAATGAATTTTATCATATTCTGAGGAAATTGTGTCTTACCTTTTTCAGTGTTTCTGGACACCATTTTTCAAGCACAAAAGAAGGTAAGATTAAAACTTACTCATATGCTGATCTGTGGGGGGGGGGGCTGTTTTCTTCTCCACCACTCTGATGTTGAGGATCTATTCTGGGGATGTGTTGATAATATTATAGCCCTGAATACTGCTTTATGCTATTGTGCTGAGTTTAACTCAAATTTAGAAATTTCTTTAAAAAAGGTGTAGGGGTGCTGGGACTATCATATAACAGATACCACTGCTACATGGATCATTTAACTTGAAGGAAATCTACCATCAGGAATACATATAACTGAAGAATTCTTCGTGTAGAATAGCAGGAGCTATGGCTACTCCATACCCCTGTAGCCTATTAGGTCTTACCTACCAACATGACTCTGCAGCACAGTCTCTGGCTATTCATCCCATGTCCGCACATGTGCAGTAGCTTCTAGCTCTCACAGCTAAAATGGGAACTGTGTGGATTTAGTCATGGTGTCCCTCATTTTATCTGAAAATCTCTGCAACATTTCCCAATTTTTTTCCAAAAAAATAAAGTTGAATTATGTGAACTCAGCCTTAGGCGTCTCGCACATTGCCCTAAATGTATGCTGTGAGCTAGCCGCACAAATCAGGGATAGCTCACGGCACACATTGGCCCACAATTACTAAGGGCCATGCACTAGTTTTCTATTTGACTTTACAGGTTCTTAAAGATGCAAACTGCTCATATATCTAAGAAGTGGCTGCACCACAAATTATAGAGCAGGTCCTTTTTCCGCCCAATCATCTTCAATGGACTTCTTAAATGACATCCCACCGCGTGTGACTATATTTTATGGGATGATGGAATTAAAAGTTAAATTTCTCTCTCTGTTTCTTTGGCAGTGTCTCATCATTCTGTGAAGATCATTCACACTCCTGAACACATCCACCATACCAAATGTTAGCATCTCAACTGATAGGAAGACATCTTGCAATAGACTTCCTACATGAAAAGGCTGAGGAGACGCATTACTATATTCATGGTGGAATGCTTTGCTTCTTCTTATTGTAAGCTTTGTTATGGGTACTTTACTTCAATAAAGATTATTCTCAAGCAAAAATAAACTTGCCCTTGCTATGTTATTTGTTCATGTGTAAGAAAAAACGAATTGTTTTTAGATGATTGAATAAGCAGTTCAGCCAAAATGTGTAAAGTCTACTGCAAGGCTTGTGGAGGCTGATTAGGAATTCCAAAAACATCCAAAGCTGAATTCAAATGTCCACTTCCTATAGTCCTGAAATGAATAGCGTATTCCCAGCGTATTCTTTTACTTAGTGGGGGATTTTTAGGTCATCTCCATGATTTTTAATCAGGATTCTCTATCTAAGTGAATGGATTTAAATCACAAGCCACACCAATTCTGTGCAATATCCAACTCCCATATGTTTCCAACTCTAAACCTTTACAATTCTCTTGCTGATTTTTTATAGAAATGGGATCAGAAGTTGGCTCTGTCCACAAAAAAATGTTGAGCAAAAAATACATGTGGGCACTAATGCGTCTTGTATGTTCTATAGTTTTTACCATTTTTTACAACAGAAATATTTTTAGGCTATTTTTTGCATTAAACGTTGACAGAACCTTTTAATTAGGGACTTACAACATGTTTGAAAAGAGTCCAACATTCCTTGAACCAAGGGCGATACATTGCCTCCATATCCTTATTGACATTGATAGTTTTAGATTTTTTTTATTCTGGTTATGCACCAAACATAAGCAGCACAGTTATGACTAAGGGTGTTTTTTCGCCCAAAACGTGTCAGTTTGTCTGCATATATGTAGTCGCTCTTTTAATGTAGCCTAATAAAACATTGAAGATTTACGTTGTTACGTTGGTGTCCGGACAACCTGTTCCATGGCAGTGACCTGAAATGTGATCGGACCCACAGTTACAAGGATCTCTAGGGGTGAGCTGTATTGGACTTTTTTCCAATATATTTGACAACTGTCTTAAAGATTCAGTCCTTCTATTCTGAATGTACATCTTATTACCTTGGTCATGGCAGAGCAGATTATCTCCCATACCACCCAAAACACAGATGAGTTCCTGCCAACCCCTTTCTCTACTATGTCCCTTCACATAAAGCTGCCCCTTTTTTTACCCCTACGTAAAAAATGGGAAGTAAAGTGAGGAGAATGTATAAGTCATCAGTCACAGGGACAAATAAAAAATTCAACATGGCTTCCTCCATCCTCAAAAGCTGATCATTGGAAGTTAGAGAATTTGCACCCAGAGCAATGGGTTCATGAGACAATCCTTTTAGGACACTTTTTAAATTTGAATATTCCACCAGCATTTTCTCAACTACTTAAACAATAACAAGCACTCACCGCTAACCTTCAATGTTGCTGCTTTAATGTGCTTACATTGTCACAGATACATGGAAGGAATAAACATGTGAGAGACATGCAGGGTCACTTCCAATTTAAAGATGTTTGAGCCAGCTGGCGCGTCTTGCACCACTATTGGACTCTATCCAACACCCCAAACCTCCTAGCCAGAAGATGCACATATTGTATATATAGAAGGAGACCAAGAGTACCTCTCACCTCTCTTTAAATGCTTCCAAACTTTTACATAACATCCACAAAACTACCTTCAGTGGAAAAGAGGATTTTATTTAATAATTGATAGATAGATAGACAAATATAATATATATTTTATTTTGATGGTAGTAGCTGTTGCATCCTGTATAAAACAAGACATGGTTACACAATGTATTGTATGTTCTATATATATCGCTGCTGCCCCTGCCCCCCTCCAGGAGCAGACCACCCCTTTAAAACACCAATTTTCTGTTCAAAATTGGGCAGCCTGAATCATGAGGATTCACTATATGTACATCCATGGTCCTCACAGGGGTTGCTTCTCACCACGACACATATAAACAACCTTTAGCTTTATTAATTAAGTTACAATGCTAACCAAACACATAATGTAATGGCTTTGAATTTACATTAGAATTATTTAGTATAAAGTATTTTCAATTAGCTGATTAGTAATTAGTGAATTAAACAAAATTGTGACAATGGAATAGGTCAATAACAGCTCATTGTAAGGGTGTAACGCCTGGCATCCCTACCAATCCCGGAAATGCAGTGTAGTCAGTGATGCCATTACTTTACTAAAGAACACCATCTGCAGTATAGTTGCGATCCCATTTACAGGTGTCATTCACATAGAAGTGAAGAAGAGCAGACCTGCAGGAGTCAGGATGGCTGGTACTTAAGGATGTTCCGCCTCCACCCAAAGTGTAAAACACTTGATGGACTGAGGTGCCAAGTGTTGCACCCCGCCCCCCAATCACTTATAAGGATAAATGTTATGGATAGACCATCCCAGTTTAAACCCAGGAAATTCCTCTAATAATAGAGGAGCTCTTAAATTTTCCCGGCGTGTTACCCGAATATTTCCAATTTACGCCAATTTCCCCTAAATTGCCCCGGGATTTTGGCACACGCAATTGGATTGTGGCGCATCGGCGCTGGCATGCATGCAACAGAAATCGGGGGGGCGTGGCCGAATGAAAACCCGACGGATTCGGAAAAAACGCTGCATTTAAAAAAAAAAAATTGTCGCAAAACTTGCACTTACCTTCACTAGGAATAGGCCGGTGAACTTGAGTGCATTTCGGCGGACTTCAGCGCAGCAGCGCCACCTGGTGGACGTTCTTAAAGATGCAAACTGCGCATATATCTAAGAAGTGCCTGCACCACAAATTATAGAGCAGGTCCTTTTTCCGCCCAATCATCTTCAATGGACTTCTTAAATGACATCCCACCGCGTGTGACTATATTTTATGGGATGATGGAATTAAAAGTTAAATTTCTCTCTCTGTTTCTTTGGCAGTGTCTCATCATTCTGTGAAGATCATTCACACTCCTGAACACATCCACCATACCAAATGTTAGCATCTCAACTGATAGGAAGACATCTTGCAATAGACTTCCTACATGAAAAGGCTGAGGAGACGCATTACTATATTCATGGTGGAATGCTTTGCTTCTTCTTATTGTAAGCTTTGTTATGGGTACTTTACTTCAATAAAGATTATTCTCAAGCAAAAATAAACTTGCCCTTGCTATGTTATTTGTTCATGTGTAAGAAAAAACTAATTGTTTTTAGATTATTTAATAAGCAGTTCAGCAAAAAAGTGTGTAAACTCTACTGCAAGGCTTGTGGAGGCTGATTAGGAATTCCAAAAACATCCAAAGCTGAATTCAAATGTCCACTTCCTATAGTCCTGAAATGAATAGGCATACATGTGTGTTTTCCCAGCGTATTCTTTTACTTAGTGGGGGATTTTTAGGTCATCTCCATGATTTTTAATCAGGATTCTCTATCTAAGTGAATGGTTTTAAATCACAAGCCACACCAATTCTGTGCAATATCCAACTCCCATATGTTTCCAACTCTAAACCTTTAGAATTCTTTTTTTATAGAAATGGGATCAGAAGTTGGCTCTGTCCACAAAAAATGTTGAGCAAAAAATACACGTGGGCACTAATGCGTCTTGTATGTTCTATAGTTTTTACCATTTTTTACAACAGAAATATTTTTAGGCTATTTTTTGCATTAAACGTTGACAGAACCTTTTAATTAGGGACTTACAACATGTTTGAAAAGAGTCCAACATTCCTTGAACCAAGGGCGATACATTGCCTCCATATCCTTATTGACATTGATAGTTTTTGATTTTTTTTATTCTGGTTATGCACCAAACATAAGCAGCACAGTTATGACTAAGGGTGTTTTTTCGCCCAAAACGTGTCAGTTTGTCTGCATATATGTAGTGGCTCTTTTAATGTAGCCTAATAAAACATTGAAGATTTACGTTGTTACGTTGGTGTCCGGACAACCTGTTCCATGGCAGTGACCTGAAATGTGATCGGACCCACAGTTACAGCTCTAGGGGTGAGCTGTATTGGACTTTTTTCCAATATATTTGACAACTGTCTTAAAGATTCAGTCCTTCTATTCTGAATGTACATCTTATTACCTTGGTCATGGCAGAGCAGATTATCTCCCATACCACCCAAAACACAGATGAGTTCCTGCCAACCCCTTTCTCTACTATGTCCCTTCACATAAAGCTGCCCCTTTTTTTACCCCTACGTAAAAAATGGGAAGTAAAGTGAGGAGAATGTATAAGTCATCAGTCACAGGGACAAATAAAAAATTCAACATGGCTTCCTCCATCCTCAAAAGCTGATCATTGGAAGTTAGAGAATTTGCACCCAGAGCAATGGGTTCATGAGACAATCCTTTTAGGACACTTTTTAAATTTGAATATTCCACCAGCATTTTCTCAACTACTTAAACAATAACAAGCACTCACCGCTAACCTTCAATGTTGCTGCTTTAATGTGCTTACATTGTCACAGATACATGGAAGGAATAAACATGTGAGAGACATGCAGGGTCACTTCCAATTTAAAGATGTTTGAGCCAGCTGGCGCGTCTTGCACCACTATTGGACTCTATCCAACACCCCAAACCTCCTAGCCAGAAGATGCACATATTGTATATATAGAAGGAGACCAAGAGTACCTCTCACCTCTCTTTAAATGCTTCCAAACTTTTACATAACATCCACAAAACTACCTTCAGTGGAAAAGAGGATTTTATTTAATAATTGATAGATAGATAGACAAATATAATATATATTTTATTTTGATGGTAGTAGCTGTTGCATCCTGTATAAAACAAGACATGGTTACACAATGTATTGTATGTTCTATATATATCGCTGTTGCCCCTGCCCCCCTCCCGGAGCAGACCACCCCTTTAAAACACCAATTTTCTGTTCAAAATTGGGCAGCCTGGATCATGAGGATTCACTATATGTACATCCATGGTCCTCACAGGGGTTGCTTCTCACCACGACACATATAAACAACCTTTAACTTTATTAATTAAGTTACAATGCTAACCAAACACATAATGTAATGGCTTTGAATTTACATTAGAATTATTTAGTATAAAGTATTTTCAATTAGCTGATTAGTAATTAGTGAATTAAACAAAATTGTGATAATGGAATAGGTTAATAACAGCTCATTGTAAGGGTGTAACGCCTGGCATCCCTACTAATCCCGGAAATGCAGTGTAGTCAGTGATGCCATTACTTTACTAAAGAACACCATCTGCAGTATAGTTGCGATCCCATTTACAGGTGTCATTCACATAGAAGTGAAGAGGAGCAGACCTGCAGGAGTCAGGATGGCTGGTACTTAAGGATGTTCCGCCTCCACCCAAAGTGTAAAACACTTGATGGACTGAGGTGCCAAGTGTTGCACCCCTCCCCCCAATCACTTATAAGGATAAATGTTATGGATAGACCATCCCAGTTTAAACCCAGGAAATTCCTCTAATAATAGAGGAGCTCTTAAATTTTCCCGGCGTGTTACCTGAATATTTCCGATTTACGCCGATTTCCCCTAAATTTCCCCGGGATTTTGGCACACGCAATTGGATTGTGGCGCATCGGCGCTGGCATGCACGCGACGGAAATCGGGGGGCGTGGCCGAATGAAAACCCGACGGATTCGGAAAAAACGCAGCATTTAAAAAAAAAAAAGTGTCGCGAAACTTGCACTTACCTTCACCAGGAATAGGCCGGTGAACTTGAGTGCATTTCGGCGGACTTCAGCGCAGCAGCGCCACCTGGTGGACGTCGGAGGAACTACCTTAATGAATCCTGGCCAGACCCGAATCCACCGCAGAGAACGCGTCGCTGGATCGCGAATGGACCGGGTAAGTAAATCTGCCCCAATGTCTTAGGTGAGTGGCTGATCTGTCATTCTGACCATGTCATCATTGAATTGTCCATTTAGTGTTAATCCTAAAAAATTATCCTGGATTCGTATGAAAACTAGATGGGATAAAAATTATTTGTGTTATATATTCCATGGCCCTCTCTCCCATGAGAATGGGGTCCGTGTCCTTCCTAGACCTTGGTGTGAAGTCTCATCGATCAGACCTCAACCAAAAACTTTAATAAAATATTTGGTTCTAGGGGAAGTCACTTTTTAGGAAACAAATATTGTAGGGTAAGCTTGTCACACTTAGGCAAGACTATGTACACACTAGCATTGGACCAATTCTTAGGTATAAATATACTTCTAAATATTTCAACATCTTAATAAACATGGAGCTATGAAACATGGCCTGTGCATTGGTGAGACTAATGATTTCCTTGTCATTCAATCTTGTTCAAATTAGATTCCTGAAAAAACACAGGCCCTGAAATAATAATAGGCACCTAAGCTCTAATAGAAGTTTGTGCCCTGAATATGTGCGTGAGGTTACAAATACCCAATAACATGTCATTGATTGGATGTCCCATGTGTACAATAATGACAGTAAGGTATATGATGTTAAGTCAAGATGAAGAGTGGGGCCTTATTTGGATGTTCCAAAAATTTATATAACATAAAATACAAACTTCATAAGTATAACTTACAACATAAAATGATATAATAAAGGGAGCACAATATAAGCACAATATCATAATTTTAGGTGCTCTATAGAGCCATAGTTTTATCTATATCATTATTTTGTCAAATGGTTTGTTTCTATTTAGTGACACGAGTAAAGAGGTAACTGGGTTTGATGGATCTGTGATTCTAGGATCAAACTGATCCAGTGACAATGAAAGATATTTAGTATATATAGTAAAAACCATCCACCAGTCATGCTTCTAAGTAATTTAGTTTGTCCCAGAGATCAAACTTTACTCATAGTTATGATGCCTTTAATGGATATATGTGTCGTAGTAATTGTGATTATACTAAGTCATAAAAATTTACCTAAGAGCATAAAATGAGATAATTGTCTCTACCCGGATTTTCGAAATGAACTGTTTTAGTGCTTGGGTTACATTGCATAGCAGCACAAAAGCATGAGGGACTGGTTGAAAGACCAACGCTGATGAAATGTTCTTCACAGTGATAAAAATTGTGAAGTATTTCTAAGGTGGATCTATCATTTTGACAAAGTAGGCCTGTCCAATATATTGTAAGATCCTCTAATGGACCTGGTTAATTACACAATTCTGAATTTCAAAAGCAATATGGTCAAAAATAATCCATTAGACCTTAAAGAGCTGTGTATAGTGAAGACAGAGGGTGGTAAGGTAGACCTCAGTTGTATTTCTTGTGGTTGGTCTACAGATCCTCAGTCTGACATAACATGTTAAGCATTTCTAATAATTTTCTCTTGGTGACAAAATTTTTCTGCTTTCAATTTCTTGTGTAACGGAGACAACTCTTACAAGCTTTGAGCGAACTGAAAGAAAAAAGAAAATATTCAAAATGCTTGAATTTACAAACAAAACGTTTAGGGTATTATAGATGCCATTTGGCTTTTGGTTATTTGTAAATATTCTAACGGTAAAACATGGATTACATACAAGGACAAATTGTAAGAATAAGGAGGTAGATTTATCAAATGCCAACACTACTTGCGCCGGCATATGATTAAGCCCAACCCTCGCCACCATGGCGGGCTACATTGGGAACCCTTGACCTCCTGATGTACCTGCTGGCTGCGCTTGCATGCAAAACTACACCAAAACTACAGCCTTGCCCCGCCCACTTTAATGGTAGCCACACCCTTCACGCCCCCTACAGGACCATATTGTGTGGATGTTGGTAGTAACAGGAGTAATTTCAGCTTCGTCTTCAGAAAACTGGAATAAAAGCACTGATAAATCTCCTCCATTGTGTGTGTATTACCCGTATATAATACATGAAGACACAAATCACATCATACTATATAGACTTACCCTCAGCTGCAGGTGGTGAAACACTTGTTAAACTGCAAAGCAAATCATGATATATGTATATATTAGAGTAAGTATGAATTGATCATTGTGCTACATTGCATCTACTGTGTTATACAGTGTTATGAACACATTTTCAACATCTGCAAACAGTTTGTATGTTCTCTCGGTGTTTGCGTGGGTTCCCTCCAGATCCTCCGGTTTCCTCCCAAACTCCAAAACATACTGGTAGGTGGATTAGATTGTGAGCCCCATTGGGGACAGGGACCAATTTGGCAAACTCTGTGCAGTGCTGCGTAATCTGTACACTATATAAATAAAGGAATTATTATTATTATTAAATTTTGGTAGGACCGCGCAGGCCCAACTACTTTCACCTACACTCTCGTCTACTGTTTGAAGATAACCATGTAACACATAACTGTGATGTAAATTAGTGTAGATTTTGTGGTCTGTTACCATGGACACATGGACACAAATAAAGTAGATCTGCCTGTAAGCTATGTACACATAATGAAAAGGGATTTATAACTAAGACCGGTTGCAAAAACATATATACCTTTTTAGATGATTTGCTTGCTCTGTGTCCTGATCATCAAGTAGGAGTCGATACGTAGAGATTTCTCTTTCCAAATGTGTTGTCACATCCATTAAAGTCTTGTAATCTTCGTTTTGATGTTCTTGCTTTGATCGTATCTGTGACAGATTTGCTTCCACTTGATTGATGAGGTCTTGTAAATGTGACAGCTGGGAACTATAACTGGCTTCTTTTTCTGCTAATGTGGTTTCAAGTGCTAATTTCTGTAATGGTAAAGAACTCATTAGAAAGAAAATTGTTTATAAATTATTCTGAAATGTAAAGCAGAATGAGTTAGCTGTAGTGATGAGCGAGTATACTCGTCCGAGCTTGATGCTCGGTCGAGTATTAGCATACTCAGACCGGCTCGTTGCTCGGACGAGTATTTGGCCTGCTCGATAACGAGCATTTAATTAAAAAAAAAGAAGTGAAGAACAGTAAAAAAATACAATTAAAACATTTAATTTAATCGTTCATGTGAAGAAATTAGTGAAAGAACACAGTGCAGAATAGATTGCAGATGTTCGGGAACATCTGCGATCTGTTCCGGAGACATGCGCGCAGAACGGTGTTCTCCGCAAGTTGTTCTTCACACACATTGTTCTTCAAATACTATTGCGGAGAACACCGTTCTGCGCGCGTGTCTCCGGAACAGATCGCAGATGTTCCCGAACATCTGCAATCTGTTCTGCACTGTGTTATTTCACTGTGCTCGTATAGTTTGTAATTTTACTGAAAAATGCTTGGGTCTCCCATTGATTTCAATGGGGCTCGTTACTCGAAATGAGCACTCGAGCATCTGGAAATGTTCGGCTCGAGTAACGAGCACCCGAGCATTTTAGTGCTCGCTCATCTCTAGTTAGCTGGCACTCACAAGAAAAGAATACGTGACAATCAAACATAAACAGAAAAACTTAAGTTACCCCCTTTAATGTAGAAAGAGTATTCAAAAAGCTCCCCAGCTCCCTCTAGTGGTGGCTGCAATTAACAATTTACTTTTAAGAATCAACATTGTATTTATGTTTCCTTTTTAACTTTTTAGATATGTCTTTAATATATTTAATATAAAAGATTACCATGCTCAGTTGACTCTGTAGATCAATATCCAAAGTCTGAACCATTCTTTTTAGCTCTATTATCTCACCCTGGAAAGTAGGAAGATGTTCAGAGGAGCCAGATTCTACATCAAGTTTCAGTTCTTCACTCTAGAAACAGGAAAGGAGTGGAAAGAATCTTCAGATCTCACAAAAGAGAGAATCATCTTTTCCATGCAGCGATCGTTTAGCTTGAATGGTTACAGGTTATAAAGAGTGCAAAAATGCGGGTCAGGAAAACCTTTCACCGGCCTACTCCACCACCAGCTACAACTTCTTTCACATTGCTCCATCCACTTGGTCTGGAGATGGCATAAACGGGAAAATAATCACCGTACAGGCGTACAAGCCGTGATAAATGTCCCTCACTGATTCAGGTTGTTCTTCACATAGTAACTACTACTGGTTATAGAAGATTTGCTTGATAAAAAGAGATGAATAACAAAAACCTTTGCCAGGAACCATTTTTCTGCTTCTGCTTTGTTGTTTTCCATCAGGACCTCATATTGCTCACGAATCTCTGACAACACTTTGTTCAAATCTACTGTCTGGGGGGTATCAACTTCCACAGTGACTCTGGCACCAAGCTGATTATAAAGACTATTTATTGTCTGTTGAGATATGAAAGAATGAAAGGAAAAATAAGTCAACATTTGTCAAACTAAGAGTAAAAATACTGTGGGACCATTCACCTAAAAACAGATCTAAAGCCAAATCTATCTCAAACCAGCACCAAAATAATTTCCATTGTTTAGGGATTTGAAAATCCCAGTTGACCAACTCACGCCACTTTGTGGCTCAAGAAGTGAAGGGATTGGCTACTTTAAACCATTGGGGCAGATTTATCAAGCTGTCTAAAAGTAAGAATGTTCTAAGCTGTCCATGGCAACCAATGACAGCTTAGATTGCATTTTACCAGTGCTCATGAATATAAGGGTAGCTGTAGGTGGTTGCCATGGGCAACTAAGAACAGTCTTACTTTTAGATAGCTTGATAAATCTGTCCCATTGTTTTTTGCAATGTGTGTAAGGTCTCATGCACACAGCTGTGTGTGGAATATGGGTTGTAAACAGAGTAAAGATTTCAGTTCATATTGCACAGATGGAAATTGGTGGCTGAACACCACTTACTCTGCCCATGTCTGTGGGCTTGTTCATGGTTAAGGAAGACACAGTGCATGCATTGTGCCTCACAGTGACTGTGCACAATAGACCAGGGTTCACAGCACTCATATTTGATTGTGTGCATGAGACCTTAGTATGGGACACAGAATATTAGGTACATGACCCTTGACCCTTGACCCTTACCAAATATCCTGTCAGAGACATTTCTTAGTCCTAACCCTCTAGAATTCTACTTATTATTTTACTAGAGGAATATTTTAGTCCCCAAAATTCTGCATCAGTACATTACATCTTGATTGGCTTTCTTCTTCTGCAGCATATCTTGTTGAAGCTTTTGATGGCCGATATCCAGATCTTCAGTTTCTTCTCTGATAACCTCTAACTCAAGGCGCAGAGCCTTCACATCCAGTTCAATATCAGTCCTTAACTTGACCTCCATCTCATATCTTGGAACACAAAAAAGTAGTCAAATAGTTTTTTTGTTTTCCCTAACCCATAATTACAAAGGACAGAACACATAAGCTATATTATCAATGTTTACTTTTCATAAGATCCCTACTACCTGAATTAACCTGAGGACTGGTAAATTTAACCATGATATCTAAAAGAGGGAATAATCTAATTTTAAGAAGACCTTCAGTCATTTTTCCCAACATTAACTATGTGCATCCTTTAAAAGGCATTGGTCCACTATTCTGGTGAATTTATTTCTGTAGTCCCCACCCTAAGTAATACATTTGGTGTCTGATCATATAATCCAACCATCTAAGAGAAGAGAGCCCAATTAGCATAGATTTAAGGTAGTTTCAGTAACCAATATATTAATTAGGCTCTGTGCTGACATTGATAACATTGACAGAGGCTAAAGAGATAATTCCAAATTATCAAGAGTGCCACCTATGGAAGGCTGTTCAGAGATGGTGATGTTGAAAAGTTCTCTTTAACTCTTAAAATATTTTTTTGACTTGCAAAAATTAATTAAAGTAGGGAAGTGGAAAAAATAGGATGTATAGCTGCGTTTCTCAAGTAGTATTACTGCTTTATTTTCACAATTGGACAAAATAAAGCAGTAATGCTACTTGAGAAGTGCGGCTATAAGTCTACTCTATCTCCATATCCCGATTTCTGAGCAATCGGGACTCGGGACTCCGCAGCAATATCTTGTTTGACGATCATCACTCAATATACTACTGATTACCAGTTGGACTTTCTGATGCACTGTGTGCTATATATTTTTACTTTTCTGTTTGTTAAAAAATAATTAAAATCATAATCTAAATCTGTTTATGTCAAATAAGGTTTGGTGGCAAATATAATATAAAGGGCTAAATTACATAACAGAACCCAATAAATTAAATTCCCTGTTTACAGTATTTAGTGTTTGTCTCCTCATATGGGGGGCACGGAGATCTTTTGGGACCTGAGATATTCCTGTGCCTCATATTGCAACATCCAACTTTTATGCCGGTCTATTATTCGTACAGTATGTGTTAAATTAAAAACTCACTTGTTTTGGAAATCATCCACAGCTAAGCGAGTATTGCCAATCTGCCGAGTAAGCCTTGTGTTATCCATTGTAGCTTTTAAAATCTGGAAAAGAACAGTGTTATTTGTCTTTTTAAGTAATAATTTGCCGGCCATAAAATATTACTTCCTTATATATATTGGGATGTGTTTATACGGTATTGCAAAAAAAAACATTGACATCATTTAATCTGTATTGTCATCACTCACACCAGCCCAAGTCATAAACCCACTTATGTTCCTGAAAATAAACACATTTTCACAGAGAGAACACTTACGTAATCCATGCACTGACTTAAGCTAATTTTGAACTTAGGACCAAAATGCTGCAAAGCAAAAGTGTTGACTGCCCCAAATATAAAATATAAAATTAACTTTAGAAACATAAAAATCTTTGTAATTGGATTTGCTTTACAATTTAGAATATATGATATAGAGTATTATGATCCCACTGAGCTAGATCTGTTGGTTTGGGAACCATCTAAACCACTTAAACAGAAAACTCTTTAAATGATTATCTACTAATACACTAAGAAGGTGCAGTGTTAGATAAATAGACTTATCTTACTTTTCTTTGAAGTTCTTCAATTGTCCCAAAATAGTCATTAAAATCAGGTAGCATCTGAGGGTGATTTTTGTCATACCATTCTCGAATCTTCTTTTCCAGATGAGCATTTTCTTCTTCTAAGGAACGCACCTTTTCCAAATAGGATGCTAGCCGGTCATTCAGAGTCCTCATGGTTTCCTTTTCATTTGAGGTGAGTAAATTATGTTTCTTTGGGTCTCTGCTAGGAGAACATTCCCTGACAAAGCTTCCATGGGTTTGTCCAAAAGTAGATCCATGATTAAACGATTTGTGTTTGATAATTGGACTTCCACTAGGTTTTGCTCGGAAACTAATTGGTTTCCAGCTACAAGCAGTGGTGGCTTTACTGAAACCTCGGAGGTTAAGTGAAGTTATCTGATTGAGGACATGTGGGGATAGACTCCCTTTAATTTTGCATGGTTCAGACTGCTTGGTGTTGTAGCTCATTGTGTCAGTACAGCATAGATAATACCTGACAGAGGCGACAGTACAAAGAGTGTTTGTACAACTTTAAGACCTCTTTTAAGAAGCATGGTAAAGGGTGTGAGAATAAAGCATCTTCTTTACAGGCAATATAACCTAATCATTTCCTTTCTTTACTCACTAAGTGGATTTGTCAGACAAAACATCTAAGCGCATGGGGGTGGTGGGTCAGATTGTAGACATTTATCAGTTTAAAATGCTGCTTAGGAGATACTTTGACACACCCAGCTAAGAATCAGGGTAACGTTAAGTCACCTTTAAAGCAAGGAGGCTTAATGTTCTCACACACCACACACCTCCAATAATATCCGTAATTGGTACACTAATATATTTATACATGCATCTCAATAGCAGATCATTGGACAGTGATTCAGAAGAAGGGTACACCTAAAATCTCAGAAAGTTCAACTATTATCAGGTGACGTTTTCAGTGGAAATGCTTCAAGCTAAGCTAGCAACGTGTTTATTACCTCATTATGATTTTCATTCTTTGTAAAAAGTATATTTTTTCTGTTTAATATCATTCATACTGGGAAAGAGTAGACATAGTCTGAAAGTTTTAAATTAGATAAGGTTGGAAAAAGAAGCCTATTCACGAAGTCCACGCTATAGCTTGGTGTTTAGAGCACCATTGTAGAGGTTTCTAATTTTGTGGAATGAAAACATTGTAAATATTATAGAGAACTTAATATAAAAAAAGAGTCAGACAGTAGAGTGTTCCTCAAGTATTGGAGAATTTATAGGGATGGATTATAAATAGAGACTGCAGGGGAGAGGGTGATATTGTTGAGATGCTATTATCCTATGACTGACAAAATGCATGAAGGTCCCCTAATTTAACTCAACATATGGCTGAAAACTGGACCCAAATTCGATGTTTTACAAAGTTAAATAAACCATATTGTGATTTATTTTAAAGACATGTGAAGTTAAAAAGTAAAAAGGTATAAACTAGTTTGGGGGATTTAACACTTTTTAGGCAGAGTTCAAATGGTGAAATATGGAGATTATGAAAGACTTTGGATCCCTGGTTTGTCCAATTCCCCTTATTATATGGCGCAGAAGACATCTGACAGACTTTCTTTCGCAGAGGGACTTTATTGTTAAAAAGAAAAATAGGGAATTTAGCAAAGGATCTAGAGAAGGAAGAAAAACATAGTCCCTTATGGGTGACAGAATGTTGGGCTCATTTTGATTTTGTATCTTTCCTTCTTTTCTTTACACTATGATATGGTGTATTCTAAATTTGTATCCATATAGTTGTAGATTTGTATGTACTGTTTAACATATTAAAATTATGTATATTGTCTATACAAACCCACATTATTTGCTAATCTTAAAAAAACATAAATGACTCACTGAGATGAGGGTGGGAGAGGACAAGTCATAGATGAAATTAAAGCTTAGCATCCATCATGCTATAGGGATGACTAATACACTATTACAGAAAAAAGTCATTTTAATATGAGATATTTATGGTTTTCATTGACTGACAAGCTTTGATTTTACCACTTCTGTTTTTCTAAGAAGCTGATGCCCTTTAAGAGAACAGGGTAGTTTTATATGAACCTAGTAGGTGGTTATAAAACCGATCAATAAATTATCTTTACTGCCAAACACCCACACAAAAATTAGTCTTATTTGTAGATTCATAGCATAAACCTTTACATTTATGTTATTTTATTCTTATTACTTGTCTAAAGTGCCTGTCTGTGATTTATCATTGATTGTGGATAGGCAGGACCAGAAGTAAGGGAAGATGAACTGGGCAATTGCCTGGGTCCCCATTTCACACAGGAACCCCTGCCCCTGCTGTGAATAGAACTGTATGGAACTGTGGGGACGTGTATTTTAGTTTTCTTTTTCTTTGGTGTATAATTGAGACATTTGGAAGGTCTTTTTTGCGCCTTATGTATGATCATGTCTTTTTTCTTGTGATAAATGTTCAGCTTTTCCGGTCGTGGCAGGTGTAGCTTTTGGCCTCTTTTTGGGACTTTTTGTTGCAAATGTCTCATATCCAAATGGACACAAGCCATGTGAGGGGATTGTATACAGGAGTGGACACTACTGAAAATTTAGTATTTGAGGACATGACCAAAGATTACCATCATAATCAGTCGTGGTTTAAGTGTCCCATGTGCCCCGGGCTGTTCACCTGACTAGTGCCCCCCACAGTGGCATAACTAGGAGAGGCAGGGCCCCATAGCAGATTTTTGCATGGGGCCCCCCTTAAAAATATTCATACATACACACACGTTTATACAACATAACACAACATAACATTCTACACTCACTTTTATATACTCGTCCACACATACATACATATATACTCATATGCACACATTTATGTACTCATACATACATCTATACACTAAGTTGCATGCATTCTCTTTATATTCATACATATAGCATACATACATCATATACATAAAAATAGTATATAGACACCATATGCACACATATTGAATCTATATACAGTATACACACAAAATGCATATACATACAGCAAACACATATAAATACAACATATAATCAAACATACAGTATATACAGCGTTTACACACATACTGCATATGCATGCAGTATATACACACATACATACAGTATATGCAGCATATACACACATACATACAGTATATACAGCATATACACACATATATCCAGTATATACAGCATATACACACATACATCAGTATATGCAGCATATACACACATACATACAGTGTATGCAGCATATACACTCACCAGCCACTTTATTAGGTACACCATGCTAGTAACGGGTTGGACCCCCTTTTGCCTTCAGAACTGCCTCAATTCTTCGTGGCATAGATTCAAAAAGGTGCTGGAAGCATTCCTTAGAGATTTTGGTCCATATTGACATGATGGCATCACACAGTTGCCGCAGATTTCTCGGCTGCACATCCATGATGCGAATCTCCCGTTCCACCACATCCCAAAGATGCTCTATTGGATTGAGATCTGGTGACAGTGGAGGCCATTTGAGTACAGTGAATTCATTGTCATGTTCAAGAAACCAGTCTGAGATGATTCCACTTTATGACATGGCGCATTATCCTGCTGAAAGTAGCCATCAGATGTTGGGTACATTGAGGTCATAAAGGGATGGACATGGTCAGCAACAATACTCAGGTAGGCTGTGGCATTGCAACGATGCTCAATTGGTACCAAGGGGTCCAAAGAGTGCCAAGAAAATATTCCCCACACCATGACACCACCAGCCTGAACCGTTGATACAAGGCAGGATGGATCCATGCTTTCATGTTGTTGACGCCAAATTCTGACCCTACCATCCGAATGTCGCAGCAGAAATCGAGACTCATCAGACCAGGCAACGTTTTTCCATTCTTTTACTGTCCAATTTCGATGAGCTTGTGCAAATTGTAGCCTCAGTTTCCTGCTCTTAGCTCAAAGGAGTGACACCCGGTGTGGTCTTCTGCTGCTGTAGCCCATCTGTCTCAAAGTTCGACGTACTGTGCGTTCAGAGATGCTCTTCTGCCTACCTTGGTTGTAACGGGTGGCGATTTGAGTCACTGTTGCCTTTCTATCAGCTCAAACCAGTCTGTCCATTCTCCTCTGACCTCTGGCATCAACAAGGCATTTCCGCCCACAGAACTGCTGCTCACTGGATGTTTTTTCTTTTTCGGATCATTCTCTGTAAACCCTAGAGATGGTTGTGCGTTAAAATCCCAGTAGATCAGCAGTTTCTGAAATACTCAGACCAGCCCTTCTGGCACCAACAACCATGCCACGTTCAAAGGCACTCAAATTACCTTTCTTCCCCATACTGATGCTCGGTTTGAACTGCAGGAGATTGTCTTGACCATGTCTACATGCCTAAATGCACTGAGTTGCCGTGATGTGATTGGCTGATTAGAAATTAAGTGTTAACGAGCAGTTGGACAGGTGTACCTAATAAAGTGGCCGGTGAGTGTACACACACACACATACAGTGTATGCAGCATATACACACATACATACAGTACATGCAGCATATACACACATACATACAGTGTTTACAACATATACACACATACATATATTATATGCAGCATATACACACATACATACAGTATATACAGCATATACACTCATACTTCAAATACACACATACAGCAAATACACACATATATACAGTATATACTGTAAGCAAATACACACATATAGCATACATTTATTAAATATACATACATATATAGGGACTTACATATCTTGCAGTGGGATGGGTCGGTTAGGAGGCATCCTGCAAGACTATGAAGTGTGCTGGCCGGGCGGCAGCGGCAGCAACTTAGTGGGCGGCCATGGGAGCAGTGTGGAGGGCCGGCAGCCGCGGGTCCAGGGAGCCTGCAGGGTGGCCGCAGGTCCAGGGAGCCTGCAGGGTGGCCGTGGGTCCAGGGAGCCTGCAGGGTGGCCGTGGGTCCAGGGAGCCTGCAGGGTGTACGCGGGACCGGGGAGCCTGCAGGTTGGCCGCGGGGCCGGGGACCCTGCCAGGCAGCTACGGTAGCAGTGTTTAGGGCGACGTTGAGGGCACCGGGGAAATGGCTGGGCGGCCGCTGGAGCAGCATGTCCGCCGGGCACCAGCAGGACCAGCGCTGAGGACGGGTGGACAGCTGCGGGACCAAGGTACCGCCCGTGAGAACATCATGCTGGCCGGGCAGCTGCGGTAGAAGTGCGGCGGGTGGATGGGCAGCTGTAGGACCAGTATGCCAGCCGCGGGAGCAACATGCTGGCCAGGCAGTCTGTGCTCTGGGGACAGGACAGAAACACTGGGGCGGGCTTGACAAAGAGGGGGATGGGCCATGATATCAACCTTAATGCGTATATAGCAGGGCCCGTGAGGCGGTCGGACCGGGTACGGAAATACAGCGCAGTCTCCAGACATTCTGATTGTGCCACTGCCCGGGCCCCTGACACTCACGTAACCCACTCACGCAACCGCTACGGCTGCTACGGTGGTAGTTACGCCACTGGCCCCCCACCAGCATCCAAACCAACATGTGTCAGGATGTTAGGACTTAAGTACTACTCTATATCCTTAATCTTGTACTGTTTATAAAAGTAATTTGAAGATGAACTGCAATCGTGTTCTTATAACCCATCTAAAAGCCGAACATTCCTGGACTGCATGAAACCTTCCATCCCAACTGCGGTCCAGACCAGATCTTCCAGACAGTGTCGGAGATGTGGATGCTACCCCTGGCTGCCTGGCCTCTGTACATCCTGCAGCTTAACTCCCCCTCATACTCTAAATACTCACATATAACCCGAGCACCTAAAGCACCTCCCCCCCCCAAAAAAAAAAGCAGGGAAAAGTGATTGACTGGAGAACAACCCCTAGGGTAGGAAATGCAGCCACTACTCATTAATTAAATCTCCTTCAGCAGAGCCCCCTTTACTAAAACTGTCCACAGCAGAGCCTGCCTTTACTGAAATGTCCACAGTAGAGTCCCCATTTACTAAAATGTCCACCGTCAGGGTCCCCCTTTACTGAAATGTCCTCCAGCAGGGACTCCCTTTACTGAAATGTCCAATGTCCATTGCCCAATACTAGCCTAGCAAATAGGTTATTAATGTCTAATTAATGTTTGTGGGGTGTCATGCCTGCTCATGCGACCCACTTCTGGGGTCGCAGGCACACCCTTGCCCCTCTCCGCTGCCCCCGACCCCTGCTGGTTCACTCACCTCGATCCACCACTGACTCTGGCGATGCACGCTGACTCCTCTGGATGCATATTTCTGCACATCCTAGGCGTGTACTCGCCGACTTCGTGATATTTAAAGGGCCAGCGCGCCAATAATTGGCTCTGCCTGGTCGCCCGCCTGTTCCTTTTTAAATTCCAACCCCTTCCTGTGTCTTCAGCTGGATCTGTGTGCCTCACAGCCCTAGAGAAAGCATGTTTATGCCCTTTGCTTGTATTCCGAATTCCCGTCCTGACCTACCCCTACGTCCCCAACTCCGATCCAGTGGTGCCTGTCCCCAACCATGAGTTTGCATTACAATTCTGTACTTCACTTGGCCGCCACCGAAGACAAAGTTGCGCGTGGAAAGACCACGCAGCAACAAGTCCAACCTGCTTTGCGGCAGGCTCTGGTGAAAACTGGGTACCACTTAGGTCCCAGGTGTCGGCTTACGTCATCGTCCACGGTGGTACAGAGGATCCACTACCACTTATCCTGACATGGGGGTAAATCACGGCATATGGAGCCAGAAACAGTTTGTTAGTTGCTCCAAGTAGTGGCCGGTAGCTTAGGGAAGTAAAAAGGCTTCTTTTGGAGACTGCCATCCACCAGCAGGATGAAAAATTGTAAACCAAACACACTGACATACTGGTGTGTTCCACCTCTGGAAGGATCTGCTCATCTTTAAGCTTTATATGCCCTTGTTTTTTAAGTAAAAAGGCTTTCAACAATTATGCAAAGACACTGATGAGCTTCAAGCTCTATTTATATGGAGCCCAGAGTTTTTCAAGCTCTTCTGCAGAATTTTCAAAATATTTAAAAAAACAGGGCAAAACTGGGGGATCCTGGGAAATATGCAAATATGTTTACCAAGATGGGATAAGTAAAACATTACCTCTTGGCTATTTTGTAAGGTATCCCTCTTAACATAAAATATAATAGGGAGTAGGAAATGTTTGTTATACTTGATTTTATCTTATTATCACTGTTTACTTGTAAGAATCATTTTATAGACACATAAATAATGATAGCCTGCATTGAAACAACAGGTTTATTTTGCAGTAATACATATCACAGTTAAAAATCCTTGACAACACAGTCCAATACCATCTGATATCACATGATCATATGTATAATGAGTTGTGAACATTTCAATGTCCCAATGGCTGTACTTGGTGAGTTAGTCTGTAACAATTTATTCTTCTCAATGTATGCTTTGGACTTAAGATCTACAGAAGAATCTCCAGTCTCTACTGTCATGGTCAAACATTCTCAAAATATCTCTAGTAAGATTTTGCTTTGTGCTGAATTTGAAGACCATTTCCATTTACCATACGATCTGCATTGATGTCCTCGATAACATTGTCAGTAGGTAACATCATTCGCTCAATACATGAGAATTATGTCTTATATATTAATATCTCATGTTTCTATGGATTAGTTGTATGGGTAAAACGTGACCTCAACAACAATATCATATATAGCAAATGTTTTTATACTATGAACTTCAAGACCCATTTTCTTCTGAGTCCAAAAAGAGCAAAAACTGAAAGGAGCTCCCACAAGCCATTGGGACTTTCACATGCAAAAAAACCTTCTAAGTGGAAGTGATCTGATTTAGAGGAAAGTTTTAAAGGTTCCTTTATAATAATTTTAATGCGTAATATTATACTCTACGTATTAAGTCAGGTGAGATTTTATGTTTCTCCTGTTGATGATTCCCTTTAGATCCCTCAGCTATGAAGCTGGAGTATATGTTAGGGGATGCTGTAACTGTTGTTCCTCATCAAGACATATACAAGACAAATGATTCAGCTTGTAAATGGTCGGGATAAGTCTTCAATCTCTTGTGTGGGGGAGGGGAATTCTAGACAGCACTTAAATTTTTTTGGGGGGGATAAAGAACCAGGCATGTTTAACATTTAACATGCTGGAAAAAAGACTAGCTGAATATGAACAAATAGCTGTGTTGTATGTAGTGCTGACTTTACCGGGCCTCTTACATAGTTTTGTGATTTTCAAGGCTCATCTCATTTAAAACCATTTAAAACCAAATTAAAAGGTACAATAGAAGCTAGTTTATCCCAATATAACTAAAAGCATTGAGTATGGAGTTCCATGTTTGATTTAGTTTTCTTCTTTCCTTGTAATTCTTCCATATAAACTTACAGCAGCTTTATGTCTTCTTGACTACTGGAATCACAAGCTGGTCCTTCAGCAGCAGACAGGGGTACAGGTGAATGAAAATCTGAACGATGAAGATTGGAGATTAGTATGTACTTTATCCTTAAAATACTTGTTCAAAAGGTTTGATACCTAAACTATCTGCTGCCTGAATGGTACATCCTTCAGCCCATCTAGTAATAATATATCAGGTTCTTTCTTTAGTAAGTGGATTCTCCATGCAGTGTATCACACCCATGTTGACATTGGGTGTGAAGAGATACTATTTTTAAGTGTCAGGTCTGCTCTGCAGTAGGTGACTGTACCCCTAATGCTGTCCCCCATTTTGCTGCACATGGTGCTGTCTGAGCCAAGAGGCTCAACTCACTTCATGGGGTGGTCATAGCAATCTATATAGGTGTCTATATAGGAGGTATCTATAAGGGAGGTGCAAAAGAACTTTTAACACATTGTGGTCTAGCAGACCCTGTAGCTCCTTTGGCCTATAAGAGCACACCAAATGTATTACTGGCACATGGTCAGTAAGATGTCCTGTTACAGTGTATCAATTGAGGCCGTTAACACAATATGAATCTGATTTTGTATTAATATTTATAATACATTTAATGCAATAATTTGTTATATGATGTTGAATTTTGTCAATGCGTTTTGTCAGTGTCTTTTTCAACATTATCTGCTTTGAATTGCCATAAGTTACTTCTAGACTTAGATAAGGTTCTTTTTATTAATTTACCTTCTGCAGCAGGAGATGAAGATGGGGGAGTTTCTTGAATACTGTAAATAACAAAAGAAAATGTATATACATATAAATTGTGTGACCCAGATATTTCAGATGAAGTTCAAGTAGTTCAATGTTTTGAGTACATCAAGTACAGTATTTATGCATTTTGCACATTCCCTAAAATCTCACCATGTCTTAAAGTCAAAATTCCTGGCCCACCACCTGGAACTGTGACATTTTCCCCCCTTACGTAACCTTCACGCCAAATGGGCATGACGGGGAGCAAGCCATGGCAGGGCTCATTTACTATAGTCTGTCTCAGGTTGTAGTAGAGTTGTATGCCAGGGAGGTCTTCTTGTAGAATTTATCTGAGGGCTGAAGCCTCTAAGTAAATCCCAATGTGTCCGTCTTGATAAATTTACCCCAATGTAGTTTTCTTTTGGTAATCAGTTATTGAACATTGATAAAGATTATAATCTATGCTTTTTGGGTAGCCGTGCAAGTCCCAAGTCAAGGAACAAAAAGAACCTGCATGGGAACACCTTCCTATAATCTAAAAATGTAAGTTAGAGAGAAATTCAAGAATGACCAAAGGGTCTAAATCTGCTAATTGTTTTGAAATTTCTTGGTCCATTTAAATTACCGTCACCAAGTACCCTTTCTCAAAAAATTAACATAAACAGTTCCGCAAAGCTAGGATGATACACTTTGTTGCACCTATTAAAATTGTGGCACTTACCACAAAGCTGAAAACCTAAGACATACAACATATTTTATTCAAATCGTGCCTGTAATAGGGATCGCTAAAAACAGTAGTCTAATGAAAATCTGAAAAGAATAGGGCTAATTACACTGAATGCAGGCTAAGGACAAGGGTATACATCAACCCTAAAAGTGTATGAAGGGCAATGTCTTATTCCACAACCATGATTATTAATATGTCTCGGATCAATTGTTGTGTGGTATCGATGCTCCATCATGGGTATGAAAAACTTAACCCTAAGTCCTACAGAATACTGATGATGATTAGATAGTGAGCCTCATGATTAGATTGTGAGCCCCATTGAGGACAGGGACAGATTTGGCAAGCTCTGTGCAGCGCTGCGTAATCTGTGTGTGTTATATAAATACTTCATTAATTATTATAGTATACAATTAACTATTCCAGCAATCATGTCAGCACCTAATGTGTTTCCCTGCCAAGTACAAAACTGGCATTTTATCAGAGGTGCTTTAGCATTTGTGTATTCCTGTACCCTAAATACGAGTGCTTTAGCATTTGTGTATTCCTGTACCCTAAATACGAGTGAAAAGCCGGGTTTGGATTTTCAGCACATTTTTTGTACTGAAAAACTAGGCTTATACTCGAGTACATATGTATGGATATTGTGTTGTATGGATATTCCTAGCTCATCACATTCATATCGGACTCTGCTAGCTAATGCTACAACAGGATGCCGTCACTGGTTTGTCCTGTTTTCAATCCAGTGTCAATTAGTCCTATTCTTTGAAGATTTCCAATAAACAATTGTTTTTAGTGATCCCCATTACAAGCAGAGTTTGAATATGCTTTTTTGGGACAAAAACCAGCTTTGTATTAGTCTGAATTTTCCAAATTTTTTATGTATACAGCATATTTTAACCTTAGCTTAATATCTTTTTGTTATCTTCACTTCCTTACATGTTTAGTATTTCAGGTTTCTACTCACGTTTTGTCCTGCCCTTCCAACAATCTCTTGTAAGTTGCGATTTCCATTTCTAGCAGGTTTTTCTGATCCATAAGACTTCTATACTCCACAATTTGATGTTCCATGTCAAATCTGATTTGTACAAGTTCTTCCTGAACATTGTCAATCATTTTCTGGAGTTGGGCAAGTTCGGAGCTGTAGTTGGCCTCAGTTTCTGTTAGGTTACTTTGTAGAGCAGAATTCTGCACTCAAATTGAAATTTGCATGAAATTTGTATGTAAGTCCAAATGTGACCAAATTACTTGACTTGTACTTGTGATTATATCCACTGACACCTCCCCAATCCTTACCCCCCCCCCCCCCCACTATCACCTCTCACTTTACAAAAATATTTAACCTCTCTTTCTTGTGGCTTCTTTCTATTCTATTTCAAATTAGCAATTGTTACCTAATTACTGAAAAGTAATCTCCCAAACCTTTTACTTTTTCTAATTCTAGTTAGTAGCACATCATTAATCTCCTCACCTCCAAATACTAAACTTGTATAACTCCTAGTATACCTTTGCCTAGTTAACTATCTCTGCAAACTCTTACCCAAGCCAATGGGATTTCTCTACTATCTGCTACCCAGACAAATTTCTTATATGATCTCCTCCTGGCTAAATCTGGTGGCAACTACTCCCTATTCTGGAACAATCCGGAACACAAAATACCAAAGATAACCAAATATTCCTTTCTATGCTCTATCATTCCTGTTATTTCCTGATTTTCTTATCTACTGGAGTTCATACTTTGTGTATAATTCTCCTTTTCTCCTTCTCCTCTGTCTCTTTCTTTTTGTCTTGAGTAAAAATCATGTATCTGGTAGGCCTACCATATTCAATTGGCTTTCCAGGTCAATCTCTAGGTTCTGTACACTGCGCCTTAGATCAATTATTTCGATTTCCACTGACTGTAGGTTTTCTGAGCTTGACTGGACTTGACCACTTAGTTCTTCAGACTGTAAGAAGATAGTTACACTATGGTAAGGTCTTGGGCAAAATGCAAGTATTTAGTGGAGATTATATTTACAGGTCAATTCCTAAATATACATGCAATGTGACGAGTGTCTGATTGGGGTTCCTGCAGCCCACCATAGAAAATGAATCTGTCATGCTTGTCATGAATATTAGATTAAAATCAGGGCCCACTGGGGTATTCTCTGGTACAATGAATGTCAATACAGGCGGTCCCCTACTTAATGACACCCGATGTACAGACGGACCCCTCTGCCCACTGTGACTTCTGGTGAAGCTCTCTGGATGCTTAACTATAGTCCCAGACTGCAATGATCAGCTGTAAAGTCTCTGTAACGAACATTTATTGATAATCCTTGGTCCAATTAGAGCAAAAAATTTTGAAACTCCAATTGTCACTGGGGCAAAATAAAATTTTGTCTGGATCTACAATTATAAAGTATACAGTTTAGACTTACATACAAATTCTACTTAAGAACAAACCTATGGACCCTATCATGTACGTAACCTGGGGACTGCCTTTATATGCCAATCTACATGATTAGTGTTTCATCTTATTTACTCTAAAATGAATAGGACTGCGATGTAGTTCCAAATACAACTATGAGTAGTTACCTTTTTTAATTTAAAACATATTCCAAAATATATATTTCACATTGTGTTGTTAAGCTTGATACAATTCTGAATGCTTGGAAAACTTAATGGACCTGAAAAGCTGTACAGAGTAAGTGTTCAATAAGATTCCAAGTGTGAAAGTAGGCGTTTCTCTCTTCAGCATGCATGCTCTTTATTTATCCTTCCCTGGACTATGACTTGGAGCTCAGGGTGGTCTAAAATGTGTAACTTTCTGCCTACTGTGAACCTTTCTAAATAAAATTTGTCTTTAAAAACATTGGTTCCACTCACATAATTCATTGAAAGTCCTGGTCCCAACTCAGCCTTCAACATTGCCAGTGGTCAGAACAGCAATCTGAAACTTCATATTTTGTGTCTCATCTCACAAAACCTTTTTCTCAACAGCTTCAGCAAGTCATTAAATATTATAGCTCCTAAACCACTTGACTTAATCTTAAAGGGTCTTCTGGAAGGCATGTCTAACCTGATACTTGCTTTTGAGGAGAAATTACATTTATATATAAATATTTTTGGCATTTATAATATAATGTTCTAAAGCATGTATCTCTTTTTAAAGTGATTATCCTCTTGTTTATTCAAGGTTTCTAGTTTCAAACACACAAATTTAAAAAAAAAAAATGAAAAATTACCCTTGCAAGGAACATGGCTTCAACGTCCTTAAGGTTCTTTGCCATAAGGTTTTCGTATTCTTCCCGAATCTCAGACAGAACTTTATTCAAGTCTACAGCTGGAGCAGCATCTAACTCTACATTTACTCTAGCACCAAGTTGACTTTTTAGGGAGTTGACCTCCTGCAAATACACACAAACTTGTATTAGAGCAAGAAGCAACATAAGGGGAACTTTAGCTAAAATCCAGAGCAGAGAGTTGGTATCATGTAAAGCATTTCCACTAACATATGACTGACTGGATATCTGAATTTTCAAACTTTTTTTTGATTGTGATTTTCTGTGGAAGGTATTATATTTACTAAGATCTGATGCAACATAAAAAAGCATGCCAAGACTTGGTTACCCAAGTCTGGTGTTTCAGTTTGGCAGTATCATGACATATATGTTCCATATATGCTATAGGGCAACTTTATATATGACTGTACGTCATTTCTATGATGTATACACCCTGAAATCATCACTATTCCTTGTGCATGGGCAGGAATTCCTTGTGCGTTGGCAACAACCAACCCTTTGTGCCAACTCCATGCCAGGTGGGCATTGGAGGGCCGTGAAGGTGCCTACCCTGGCAACAGGCATTCCTGTCCCAAGCCTTTGCACTAGCTCCTGTACTGGGAACTGGCTGAACCTGTTGTAGAAGGCCGCATGATGGCTGACGGATTTATCAGGAGGCTGGAGCCTCTAAATATGGCTGATATGGTGGAAAGGCCAGAGTTCACATCACATGCAGGTGCACCATGTGATAAATCCCCCTCTATATTTTTTCTTCTACAGCTGTGTTACCTCCTCATGGTTCTTCTTCATCTGCTTTAATTCTTCTTCTAGTTCTTGAACCTGCATATCAAAGTCACATTTTTCCTTGTTGAGTCCTTCTAACATTCTACGAAGTCCTTTCAAATCTGCATCCACATTGCTCCTCAATCGTAATTCAATATCATACCTGGTATTTGCAAAAGACAATGGGACAGTTTTATGAAGAGTATGTATGTTGAATCTTTTACTAAAATAAACTTTATACACTTGAATATAATAGGGTTCCTAACTTTTCAGGTTCTTTTTCAGTGCCCTCTATTAAGGTTGTTATTATTAACATTAGACAAGATGCTGAGGTGGTCAGCTTCGTCGTAGGTGAGGACCTTGGCTTACATCTTTGTTTTATGGTTGTTTTAAGTTTATTTACCAGTTGACTTTCTTGTCACGTACTCACTTGTTTGTGAAGTCATCAGTAGCCCATTTTGAATTGTCTATTTGGAGAGAAATTTTAGCATTTTCTACAGTAGATGATGAGATCTATATGAAGATAACAAAGCTTTAGGTAGGGTTAACAGAGTATCATTAAGAAATAAGTCTATAGTAATTACCTAAAACGTAAGCACCATGATACAAAATTTATATGCTTTTGACCAATATTTATAGTGCAGTACTTATAGTATTCGGCCAAATTCTATCCTGTTGAATCAACAATACGAGACGGAGATTGCAGTTTCAGGCATAAAACAGAAATTAAGCAAGCACAAATGAATCCTTTTAGATCTTTTTGCTATAATAAGAGAATTTCTACAAATAGCATATAAAGATTATTTTACAACATTTACCTGATTTTGAAGATCCTCAATGGTTTTTAAATACTCACTGGAGTCAGGAAGTGTAGTTGGAGCATTATATTCATACCAATCACGGATCTTCTTCTCCAGCTGCCTATTCTCCTGCTCCAGGCTGTGGACCTTATCAAGATAAGATGCTAGACGTTCATTCAAATACTGCATTGTCTCCTTCTCATTTATGCTAAGGAGACCATTGGTCTTCCATCTTCCAAACTCCTCAGAGTGAACTCCATAGCTCTCAGAATTATGAATAAATCCGGGACTTTGTCTATTGCTCAGAGACAAATAGATTTCTTCCTTATATCCTAAACATCCAAGAGAATTAGAGGTTTTGAGGTGTTCTCGAGGAGGACTGTGAAATCTTTCATGTTGAGATGACTTTGAATCATGTTTCTTGTAGCCTTTACCATAAGAGACTCCACTACTTTTAATGCTAGATTTATGGGCAGAGTATCCAGAGTGGGCTCTAATGGATCCACCAGATTCAGGAAAATAAAAGCTACCATAGTTAAACTTAGGAGATGCAGTTGGAGAGTAACTTTTCTTAAGGTTGTATCTCATGACTTTGATGAGAGTAGACTCTAGCTGATCTCTTAGGACTGCCTGACTAAAGAACAACTGTTCTTTGTTTGAAAAGCTTTTATATTAAATATGAGGGTGTTGGAGATTACTGAGCATTGTTAATAGGCTTTTTACAAGCATCTAATTCCTTTAGCTGCTATGGTTCATTGATGATAGAGTGATGTTTGAGTAGCAAGTGACTTGTCATGCAGTCCAAACATAAACTTATTAGAAGGCGTAGATGTTTATAATGTATTTAATGCACACAATAGTTTATAGTTTTTCAGGGTTGTGTCAGCATCAAGAAATGATTTATGTTTCCAGAAAGTCATAACTATTAGGCCTCATGCTCAAGAATGGTGGAGGCTGCCGTGGTCCCTTGTTTATCCTTCATTAATTTATGGGTGCCACTCACATGCAGATGAGAATACAAAAATGCTCTATAATTTGCTGACTTGGCACTTGGATCATGAACAGGGCCATGGAATCCACAGCCGTGGGCATGAGACCAAAGAAATGAATGGGGATGTGTGCTAGGCACTCAAAAAACGCCTAGCACAAGGCACCAAACTACAGTTATGTGCAGATGAGGCCTTAGTTTAACTTTTTCCTTTACTGAATGTAAATTAAGTATTAAATGTGAGAAGCATTGAAAGTTTTTTAATATAGATCCTAAGTATGTGCTGAATTTCCATTTGTTGTGATGTAATTTCTATATGTTGTGCCACTGCAATACATTGATTAGTGTGTCCAAAACAAGCAATATATACCACAAATGCTGCCACGACTTAGTCTTTATGGTCCATAAATGTAGGGGCCTCTCCATCATCTCCATCTGGCCTTTTCTTTCTTCTGTATGCGTCCTTGGGTTATAATGGCTACAAGGATCAAGCAGTTTGTTCTGTCACCAGTATAACATTGTGGCATTATCAAGTACTTAGATGGGGTCCTTTTGCACTTGGTACTTCGATATCACTGCTTTTGGATTTTTCTTTCAGCTTCCCAGTGCATTATGCAGATTATTTAATGATACCATAAGAGAGTACAGTTTGTCTCACCAAAAACAGGCCTCATATTACTGTAAAAATAAATTATGGCTTTTGGATGTTGGATGTAAAAAATGAAATGCAAAAACTGATGTTTAGCACCCAGAATGGCTTGAGGTACCAAAAATGCAGATGATGTACCTGTAAGAAGAGAATGAAACATTATTTGGAAATCAGTGTGCTGTCTCTGTTATGTATGGATGGTGTAGAATAGGAATAGATTTTGTAACTAAAATCTAACTTCAAACCACAGAAACTTGCTTTTCAGTCTTAAAAGGAGTCCTTTAGATCATTCCGGTCCCCAGATGCTGTAGCTAAAGGGGTATTGCAGAAATAAACATAATTCCTAATTGAATGGAAGCTTAAATGTAATTAGTTCTTACTTACAATTTTGCTCCCCTTAGCAGAAAAATGCTGTGTATATACACTATAATGGAGAATTAAAATGCTACTGGCCCTTTTATCAGTTCTGTTACTTTGCCCCTGTGGAGGACACAAAGGAAAGAAGATGGACGCCAGTCATATGGGCACATCACATGTCCTGCACCTGCCTTGGTAGGTCATGTAATCATCATTATGTTTGGCTGTAGTCGGTTGGTTGCAGTACATCCGATTGCGTGCGGCTTAATCCCAGGCACGATCCCCGAAAACATTGCAATGGAAATGCGGCCACAGGACCTTAGTAAATAAGCCCCATTGTGTTTTGTTTGTTCTGTTATTGGTTTATAGCATTATGGGCTTTTGTATCAGATGTTAATATTCCCGGAATTTCCCTTTAAGGATCTGACTCTCCCTTACAGTAAGCAAAGCAGTATCATCTGTAGTCATTCCCAATGCAGAATCCAGATTAGATATATTTACTTGATATTGTCACCGGTAACTTCTAAAGAGTCTACTGCACCAAATTCTAGTAGGGTCTTCTCAATGTTAAGAGACATTTCTCCAATCTACTAAAACTACTTCACATGCACTACATGGTTCCCTTGCACCTACAAACATTGCTTATTATTGTAGAAGGTCCAATAAGAAATTATTAAGCCTGATACAGATTGTGGTCATTATGTGTTTGCATGGACTCATCACAGGCTGTCTATGGACTTCCCCTTTCGGACTACTTTCTACGTCTCCCACCCATCACTCATACAGTTTGCTTCTGTCCTTTTATACTTGCAACCTTCTTCCTTATATCCTAAACCTCCAAGAGAATTAGAACTTAAACGGAAAGATCTCCAATAATACTGCAACACCATTTGTCCTCCAGACTGCATGGTATAGTTTCTCCAGTCACAGATTTATATCCCCCAATGCCACACCACTTATACTGACTGTACCCATACCTCATTCAGACTTTACTCCACAGTCTGAATTTTTTACATAATTGTCATCCCATTATCAAACAGGCTTCAAAATACAGTTCGCTAGGGACTAGAGATGAGCGAGCACTAAAATGCTCGGGTGCTCGTTATTCGAGACAAACTTTTCCTGATGCTCGAGTGCTCGTCTCGAATAACGAGCCCCATTGAAGTCAATGGGAGACCCGAGCATTTTTCAAAGGGACCAAGGTTCAGGAATAAAATGTGTTATTTAATTGAAAAAGAATGTCTTCTGATAAGTTAGCAGATGTATGCAAACATCTGCAATCTATTCTTCACTGTTCCGCGCGTATATTATCTCCCGACAAGTTAGCAGATGTGAAGAACAGTGAAGAATAGAATAAAAACAGTGAACACAGTGAACACAGGATCATTTAAGTGAAAAACGCAGTGAAAAACACAGTGAAGAATAGATTGCAGATGTTCGGCACATCTGCTTACTTGTCAGGAGATACGCTGTCCCGGGATCCGCTCCTCTTCTTCCACTGAAGTCTCCCCGATCTCTCTGCCCTTCCCGATGTCTCTCTGCCCTTCCCGATGTCTCTGTGCTGCTGCCCCAATGTCTCCGTGCCTGTCGCTGCCCCGCTGTCTCCGTGCCTGTCGCTGCCCCGCTGTCTCCGTGCCTGCCGCTGCCCCGCTGTCTCCGTGCCTGCCGCTGCCCCGCTGTCTCCGTGCCTGCAGCTGCCCCGCTGTCTCCGTGCCTGCCGCTGCCCCGGTGTCTCCGTGCCCGCCGCTCCCCCGCTGTCTCCGTGCCCGCCGCTGCCCCGGTGTCTCCGTGCCCGCCGCTGCCCCGGTGTCTCCGTGCCCGCCGCTGCCCCGGTGTCTCCGTGCCTGCCGCTGTCCCGGTGTCTCCGTGCCTGCCGCTGCCCCGATGTGTCCATGCCTGCCGCTGCCTGTGCTGCTCCCCGGTGTCTCTGTCCTGTTCCCCATGTTCTTCAATGTGTTCTTCACATACTATTTTGTTCGCACCGTTCCGCCGTATCTTCCGACAAGTAAGCAGATGTGCCGAACATCTGTAATCTATTCTTCACTGTGTTTTTCACTTAAATGATCCTGTGTTCACTGTTTTTATTCTATTCTTCATTGTTCTTCACTGTGTTTTTTTAATTAAATGCTCGATCTCGGCAGGGGAAATACTCGTCCGAGCAACGAGCCGTTTCGAGTACCTTAATACTCTAATGAGCATCAAGCTCGGACGAGTATACTCGCTCATCTCTACTAGGGACCCCTAGACCACACATACCATAATGTGATGAACTGCCACAGTCATGACTCCTCTCGCAACACACTTCTTTGAGCATAAGCAGGACATTCTTCCAATATAAGAGCAATATGACTGTAAGTGGGTGTAGTCTCCTGGACACCGGATGTTAACTTTTGTGAAGAGAAAATAGGATGTTTCTGAGGTAAAAAAAAAAAGGGCAGTAAATTCATTTAAATTCATACGTGCAGTAAATTAATTTAAACCGACCCGACCTCTTACTTAATAAGAGGTTGGATCGTGTATCTGGCATGCTGGCAGTCCGCCTTATTCATTATTCATCTGCCATGCCGGCTTCTCCTACAATGTGACCGCTGGCAAGGGTATGCTGGGGGTGTGTCGGCATGCCCCCTAACGAATACCGCCGACTGCCAGCACACCAGATACACAATCCGACCTCTTATTTAGTAAGAGGTTGGATCGTTTTAAATGAATTTACTGCAAATAAATAAAAAAAAAATGGCTAGGAAGAAAGGGGCTGGGGGGGGGATTATGGGGGGCACATTTGGTGGGTGGGTTTTCAGGGGTGACAGGTCCTCTTTAAGCCTCCGTCCCGTTTCGCTCCAGCCCCCGCTCCGATCCTCCACCGTTTGGCGCTCGTGTCTTCGGCTAAGTGAGCAGATGTTCGGAACATCTGCAATCTGTTCTTCACTGTGTTCTTTCACTGTGTTCTTCACTTAAATGATCCTGTGTTCACTGTGTTCACTGTTTTAATTGTATTCTTCACTGTTTTTCACTGTCTTTTTTTAATTAAATGCTCGATCTCGAGCAGGGGAAATACTTGTCCGAGCAACGAGCCGTTCCGAGTATGCTAATACTCGAACAAGCATCAAGCTTGGACGAGTATACTCGCTCATCTCTAGTCTGGACCAAGGTCTGTATTTAATCTAGATTCTTGTACAGATCTATATCTGATTGTGAGATTCACAAAAAAAGTTTCACATCTCCCTTTTTATTTACGATATTCTGTTTTATTCACCAATTGAACTTACAGTCATTCATTAATTTATGATTTGCTTGTTACAATAAAATGAATTAATGGCTTTTATACACCTGGAGCGTTCTTCTCAGGGTCTGGTTTTGTGTTGGGAGGTCATGCGCACGTATACATTTTTAAGGGAAGGGGAAAGTGTGGGAGAAGGTGGCAGTAAAATGTAACTTTTATTAATTATAATTAAAATAAATAGTGGTTATGAACAAAATATAACAGATAGGGAAAGTTCAAGGGATGTGCTCCCCTTCCATGCAGAGACTGACCCCTATAATTTGACTTGCGTGGATTCCCTTAAATTGAGGGATTTGTTAGAGGGTATCGTTGTCCAACTTGATAGATATTATTTATAGTGAGATATTCAGTGTTAGTTTTATTGACACTTTGTTCCTCATCAGCAGTATAACAATGTTGCAACTTTCTAGTATTCCAACCTCTTATTGTGGAAACTATGTCAACTAAGATTTGGAGGTTTTTTGCAACACTGTTTATTATAGGCAGGGCAGAATAATAATAAATAATAAAAAATATAATCTCTCTAATTATAAACTATCTTTTTATAATTGGAATAAGTCCCACACATGGAAAGATACCACTACTAAAATCAGGTTATTCCCCACTCTTTCTAAATAATGCATACGGTATATAAATTAATAGATAAAATCATACACATGTGAGGTTTCGCCATGACCCCTAATGCACACTACACGCTGAATGTTGCAACTCGAAATCCATTCCAGCATCCAATTTTGACACCCACAAAAATTTGTATAAAAATGTTAAAAAAGGTTGGGCAGATCCCAAAATAGTATAAAAAAATCAGCTCGATACAATGAAGCATGAAAACATTACAGGTGTCAGAAAATGGTGAGACAAGGAAATATTTTTTGTATTTGCATTTTTGTATATTTTCCTTCAGGTAAAAGGAAATATGTCATTTGGATTGCAAAGTGAAAGCCGTAAAGCAAAGCTCACGAGAAAACTCAGCTTTTTTATAATTTTTTCTAGTATGCCTGTACATTGTGTAGAATATGAAATAGAGACACTAGGAAGCACAATTTGTCCCACAGAAAACAAGCCCTCATACAGCTCTTTAAATGGAAATATAAAAAGGGTTAATTCCAGCAGTCTATTATTTATTATGCAGGGCATCTGTAGTTGTTTGGGGGTTTTGGCATTGATTCTGATTTTGTTGTGAGCTGTTTTTATGAATAAATATACATTTATATGACTTTATTAAAAAATAGATATGAGATAGTGAAAAAATGCACCCAAGAGCAGTATGCTGCTTAATACTTTAGAGAATAAATTTTATTATATAATAGATAATAATGTTCCGGAACAATATGCTGACATTACAGTCCAGTCTCCAATTCAAAAGTGATCCATGAGCTGGGTAGCTACATGGAAGTGATCACAGAACAATCACAATGGTTACACTAATAGGGGTACATACATGTATTATTAGCAGACTGAACATAGCGCACAGTACAGTATCACTTTTCATTCATTTCTGCTCAGTAAATAGTCCAAGCACATATGAGACGAGAAGGGTTTACTTATTTAAGGAAAGCTATCAACATTGACAAAGCATGAAGGGAATATGCAGACATTGATAAATAGCAGCCCTTGAGATCTGTTTAACCGTACCTTTATGTGTGTTGTTAGTAGCAGCAGGACTGTAGAAATTGTATTTGAATCTAGAACACTCTGGAGCACTGGTGCGTGAGATATCTTCCATGAACACAGCATAACCCCTTCCCTATGCTACGAGTCACTGCTGTGGCATAACTCACATACCAGTGAATCACAGTCCTTCAAATTCAGCTATAATCCTGCAATGTAAATGCATTCTCACAGTCTTGCTGCTACACACAAAGGTAAGGTTACATAGATCTCCGGGGCTGCTAACCAACACTCCTGCAACTTTCTGTAGTCAAAACTGCTGACGGATTCCCTTTAAAATCTCTAAAATATTTCTACATTCAAGAAATGTCTGAAAATATTTTACTGCTAAGTCTATTGCTACCAAGATGTATATTTCTTGATCCTTTCCCATTGGGTTTCCCTTAATCTCTACTCACAATTACTCTAGATTTTTTTCTAGAGTCACTCCCCATTGTCTTAGCAATGTGCACTCTTGTGCATTTTACTTTCTTTTCAATCTACATTTTTGATTGAAAGACATATGGGGAATGTAATACATGCTCTAGGCAAGTGACCTCAGAAGTCACAGAGTAAATGTGAAACACATAAGTAGGAGGTGATATATAAACAGAGTTAAGGGTAAGCATTCGACAGTGAGGCCATCTTGACCTACATGTGAAATATTCTCCCTATAAACTTCTGCAAATAAATTACCACTGGGGAACTATATGGATTCATTGACCTGTCCCATCTTGTGGTTCACCTCTATTTCTTTCCTGTATTTCACAAAGCTGTAGTACCTCAAACCACTGGATTTTTTACACTTACTTTTGCCATCATTAATTAAAGATAAAGACAAGATAGCAGATATAGCCATTATTAAGATAAATGAAGGGAGGAAAAGCAGAGCATTCATTTATTTGGGTGATATCTTAAAGTGTCTCCCTAGCACTCATGACAACACTTTTATTGGTCTGAGGAGTGATGGCCTGAAGAGTTGTGACTTTCATGGTGGCCACAAGAGGAGTGATGTTCTCCACTGTGGTGTCCAGAAGGATGGTGACCTCCATGGTGGCCACCAGAGGAGTGAGGTCCTTCGCTGTGGTGACCAGAAGTATTGTGACCCTTATGGTGGCCACCAGAGGAGATATGTCCGCCAGTGTGATGTCTAGAAGAATGATGACCCCAATGGTGGCCACCAGAGGAGTGATATGATCCACTTTGGTGTTTTAAGATGTTGTAGCTCCCAACATGGTGATCTGAAAGTAATAATAGTAATATTAAAAACACACAATATTTGTATTTGCTCCTAAATTGAGTAGCGTCCAAATGATCATAAGTAGGAGCCTTTTGTTTTGCAATAACATAATTTCATCAAAGATCCCCAGAATCATGAAGATTACATTGTCCAATAAATCTCTTATAGCCCTCAACACAGAAGATTGAATAGGGTACTTTATTCTATACCATTACTAAATTTATATACTACCGCACCCATTCTGACAATTTCTTTGTTCTGTGAAGACCCAGGATATGGTGGTGGCAGACATACAGTATCTCTCTTTTAGAGACTGATGGTTTGGAGTAACAGTTTTTCATCCACTAGAAACTTACCATAGTTCCCATGTGACATCCCATGTTCAGAAATACTGTAAAACAGATGAAGCTGAAATTCAGTTTCCATATTGAACTTAAATGGCTTTCAGTAATAATATATCATTTAGATATCAATCAGCTGTCTACATAAAATGGTCAATGCCACAATGGACCTTCCAGACATAACTATGTTTTACAACCATTTAAAACCATTCAAATTAACAAAAAGGGGACTAGGTGGCAGCAGTCAGTGGGGTTGGCCATAATAGTTTGCCATATCATGGCTCGAAACACTACAGCAACAGTATTATTTTGCCCCCTGTACATACTCAATATCATGGCCATCTAGTAAACGCTTGTATGTTGCAATTTCCATCTCCAGGTGAGTTTTCTGGTCCATGAGAACCTTGTATTCATAGTTCTGGCGTTCTAAATTTGATAGGATTGTGGCAAGCTCAGATTCCATATTATTGATCAGGCACTGTAATTCGGCAAGCTTTGATCCAAAAATAGCTTCAGTTTCTGCCAACGTGCCTTCTAGTGCTGATTTCTGGAATGCAAGAAACATGTGATATATACAAGTACTGCTTCTAGTACAACAATTAACCATTACTTAGTCATTAATTGCAGATTCAGCTTCTTACCAGGCTCAGTTCACTTTGTAGGTCAATTTCGAGGGCCTGCACACAACGCTTTAATTCAATGAGTTCAGTGTTAACAGACTGAAGTTCTTGTGAGCTAGAAGCCACCTCACGACTGAGTTCCCCACTCTTCAACACAAAAAGGCAAAACACAGATTCTAAGCATCTACTTAAAAAATTTCAAAATACGGATTTTACTGCAGATATATAAGCTCATGATTCCCTGAAATTTCAATGTAAGGTATGATACCAATTGGACAAAGCTCTCTGAATTTCAGTGATGAGCTACTTGCCACAGGTGGCTTCTCTTACACTAAAGTGTGCAACTAATAGGAAGAAGCTCCATTAATCCCTTCAATTCCCTTGCAGTGACCACCTCACTTCAAATGCTTGTTTTCAATTTAAGTCAATTGAGGCCTTCGTAATATATGAACAAACAGGGGCACATTTACTTACCCGGTCCCTCGGAGTTCCCGAAAGTGCATTGTCCGTCCGGAATGCACTCTGCCGCGATTCACTAAGATCGGTGCATGTAAGTGCTTGGCTTGCGACACAATTTAAATGTTAAATTCCGCAGTTTGTCTGAATCCGTCGGATCGTCCGACAGCCTGCCCCCCTATTTGTGTTGCATGAAAAGAATCTGATGGTGTGTGCCAAAACCCCCTTTTAAATTTCTGTCCCAATGGCAAAAATCGGAAATCGTCGGGATGTCCGAGGAAAGTGCGGTCTGCGTGGCCCTTAGTAAATGAGCCCCACAAAGTCCACCTCAGAGGAAATATTACTCTCTCTTTATTCAGACTTGTAGGGGAAAATCCTAAACAGGATGGCTATCACGATTCATAACTACATATATCATGAAAGACTTATGGCTAAAGGATTTCTTGACTTGTTCCTTTCTTTCTTTTTCTTTTTTTATAAACATTTTATTAATTTTTAACAGCATAAAATATTCCACAATCTATCAGTCATTACAAATGGGCATTGAAGTTACTATAAATCAAATTACAAACACATATCATTTGCTTGGGAATATATGCTCACTTGAATTTCCTTTTTCTTTTTATCCTTACGGGGTTCAATATTGCATGAACCAGGCTGGGTAGTATCTTTACCACCTTTATAAGTCTCTTTTAGACCTAAACAAAATGTAGCCTGAAGCGGCGGAAGTGGAAAATACTTAACTGTAAACACACACATAACAGTAAATAACATATTAACATATTGAACCTGATGTAGAGCTATTGGTAGGTTATATTCATTTACTCTTGGTAACGTATACTATGGATCCACTTATCGCATTGGGAATGGAACTTCTGGGATTTATTTGATTGAAGAGCAATAGTTTTCTCATACCTGCAAATCTTGTTGATTTGGTAAAGTACTTCCTCTATGTCAGGACCCCCTTTCCTTCCAGTGTCTAGTGAAAATAATGTTTGTGGATAGCAATATATGGGCCATTATTGTTTGGGTTTTACGTGGAGTATCTGCAAGGTTTAGAAGAAGTAAATCTGTAGCTGGAGAAGGTCCCACATTTTTAATGCCAAGGCTCTTATCTCATATGTTTTACACCAAAGGCTGTGGAATTTTGGGCAGGACCATAATGTGTGCAGCAGGGTACCTTTTTTGGCCGCATTATCTCTATCAACTTGGGGGTGATGTGGGGTAGATTTTACTTAATCTAACCGGCGTGAAATACCATCTCATGTGGGGTTTTACTATGACCTCTACAATGGAAACATTACGAAAATTGTAGTGAGCTAGCTTCAAAGCTTGCTGCGATTGGCCAGTGGAGAAAGAGGTGTCTTGGTCTTTTTCCCACGCTTCCACGTATGGTAGTTTCTTTATTGCTTTTTTGTTGCCTATACAGCTGTAGAAGAATGATATACCTCCTCTCACAGTTGGGTATGTTTGCAGTCTGGTATTACATTTTGGTCAGGGGGAGGGAACCAAGCATTCCTCCAGGTGGTACAAGCTCGGCAGGACTTAGGTAATCATGATCTAATAGTCTATGCTAAGGAACTTCAGGTTACTTACCATTTCCAGGAACAGATCTTCTGCTTCCCTAAGATTTCTTTCCATGAGGTTTTCATATTCTTCTCGGATTTCAGACAAAGCTTCATTTAAGTCAATAGATGGAGCGGCGTTCAATTCAATATTGATTCTGGCCCCCAGCTGTGAGAGAAGAGATTCTATCTCCTATAGCGAGAAAATACTCAGAAGTTATATTGTGCAATTACTTTGGAGTTCTTCTCTTCGTTCTACAGATATTTTACCTCCTCGCTGTTCATCTGAAGGCTGTTCTTTTCTTCCTCAAGGCTTTGGACCTGCATCTCCAACTCACTGTTTTCCTCAATCAGTCCATCCAAAACTCTTGCCAGATTATTTACATCCATCTGGGCATTGTTACTCTGTGTAAGTTCTGCCTCATACCTTTGTGCAACAAAGAGTAATAAAATGCTCACATGGGTTATATTATTTCAGTTTATTAAACTTTGAACCTTTTAGACATTTGTTAAAGAAAATGCTAAATCAAGAATGATAAACCATGGGCACCATGGCTGTGGTAATCTTCTTATATTATATATTTTTTTATATTTTATATTTGTTATCCTACTTCCTTCTAAATTCAAGGTTTAACATTATGCTAATGAGCCAGAAAGGCTGTAGGTGTGCTTCAGAGCACCTCGGCGCTGCAAATTCATAGGCTGTTACATTCTGAAGGAGCACTTACCTCACACTGCGTGCTCACTGCTGCAGATATTACAGAAAGTGCAGAAGATAGGGGGAGATGGGGAGGGGGATACAGTGTAACAACAGCTTGTGAAGCCAGAGCACAGAGGGCTTCTGTACCATGCCCATATCCATTCAGACTCATTAGCACAATTTTAATTTATTTTAGAAGGGAGGAGGTCATGGATAACAAATATAAGAAGATTACCACAGTCACAGTGCCTGGATCTATGAATAAGTGTCCCTGGTTTTTCATGCTTGACTTTGATCGTAGATTTGATTTAACTATAAAACTGCAAATTGTAGTTATATATGTGGTAATAATAGGTAATCTAGTGATAAATGGTATTAATGGTACCAACTGGAAGTCAGTAGTGCACAGAGGAAAACAGTCATGCAAAAGAGGTCAAAACTGAATTTGATCAAAAATGTTGCCTTATTTTTTCCAAAAAAGAACAAGTAAGCAGTTTTAAATTAATACTGGTGTTATACAAGCAAGTGAGACTAGCACTACCAATTAATAATGTATTTGAGTGAGCTATGACAGAGATGTATTAATGTGTGGGTCTTTAGACCATTGCCAGATGAGTCACTGTGTCTGATGCTGGATGATTAATCTGGTGCAGTATAAGAATGGTGAGTTGTACTTTGCACCTCCAATTAGTTGCTCTAGTTTGCTGCACCACAAGATTCAATTTTGTTAAACCAAACAACAAGTCGGGATGTATGTAGAACAGATACTTTATTAAATTCAATAGAAATTAAAAACATTTAAAAATGCATCTCATGTGCATATACAAAAACCACCGGTCTCCCTTAGTGAAAAACACAATAGCACATAGTGTCTACAATTCCAACTATTTGTAAAGAGCCTAATACATGTTCGGCCTATGAATAGGACATTTCAATTATAGCATAGTCTTAGGAAATTCTAATATATTAATCAAGGCTAGGCCGACAGATTACAAGAATACAGGCAAATAAATAGGAACGGTAATTACCTGGAATTCATAACAAGGTAGAAAAGGGAACCGGTGGAGCAGAGTCCCCACGCGTATCGCCTGTCTGCACAGGCTTCCTCAGTTTTGTGGCACACAGACTCAATTTTCTGGTGGACAGGCTATTTCTGGCACAGACAGACCCCTTTTTACAGAGGACACGTCCCTTTTTTTAGGAGTCGGAAAAAGGCCTTAAACTCCAGTTTTCTGGCACACACAGATTGAATAATCTCCTCCATAATGTAAGAGAAATACAGCCTAATAGCAACAAATACAACCCTTAAGGAAATAAAACTTCTGAGGGAGTCAATCTTGAGTGGTGATACTCATCGGACGGTTAGCAGTCCTCCCCAATATATTCTGGCTCACCTACGTGATCTTTCATATCTGCGCTTTTTCTCCAGTTTTATTCTTCCTTGCCTTGTTTTGGTTCCAGATTTCGGGACAGTACATTTGGCTTTGAATAATGGGAGAGTCATATCCTTATTTTACCTAATTCATGATTTGCGTAGTGCATTTTGTGTCATTATTTCACAATCAGGGCATTTAGGCAACATAGGTCTTATATTGTGCAATTATAAGAAATTGGGGTGGAGTATATTACTACCATGAGCATCTCCCCTGTGTTCACTTTGTACATTTTGTTTGTTTTTAAGACTTGGTTGACTTTTTGGCATATGTTACTCAATAAAATATTTGGATTTTCTGCTATATGGCACATTTCTTTTTGTTATTATGTATGAAATTACTATTGGTGAAGTATCTTGGGAAAAATTAATTTGCTACAATGTCATTTAAAGTTTGCTAATGTGAGAGTTTATTTTGAAACTTTGACCCACTTCAACATTGGGACTTCTTGGCAGATGCCTTTGAGAGTCCTGGGCAGTGGCACTAAGCAACTGCATCTTTTGTCCTCCCCATTATTCATCCTTGCTATGGAGTCACTGTTTTGTCTACAATATGTTACAGTATGTTCATTATGAAGAATAAACCCAAAATACTTACCTGCTCCGGTAGTCAGCAGCAGCCAGCCTAGCATTGTCAATCTGAAGCATGGTATTGGCATTTTCCAGAGTACCTTCCATAATCTATACATTTAGATTAACAAAAGTGTCTTAAAATTTGCAAATGTTTGCAAATCCATAAGATAAATAGATGAGACAATGAATAGTTGCAAAAAATTTTACTAGAATTACAAAAAATGTAAATCTTATACAGATATATCAAAGTTTGATTTTGCATAAGTTTTATATCTTGTATACAAACAAAAGCTATATAATACATTGAATACATAAAATTTCATACTTGTCTTACCTGGTTCTGCAGTTCATCAATGATTCTGAAGTACTGAGTACCATCAGGAGGTGTTTTTGGAGGATTATTTTCATACCATTCACATATCTTCCTTTCAAGCTTAGCATTTGCCATCTCCAGTGATCGAACTTCACCCAGATAGGATGACAGGCGCTCATTCAAAAGCTGCATGATTTCTTTCTCATTTACATCAAACAGACCATCAGCCTTGAAACCACCATGATGATTATCGTGGCCATGGCTAACATATTTTGAAAAGGACACTTCTTTTTTGTGGTGGCTACCGTGGTGAGGTTTGTGTGAGCCTCCATGGTGAGTTTTGCCATAATGTCCATGATGAGACATATGATGATGGCTTCCATGATAGGAACCCTTATGATGAGATTTGTGACATCCTCCATGTTGGGTCATGTGATTACTCCCATATTGAACTGTGTGATGTCCTCCATGATGGGAATTGTGGTTGTCTTTATGATGAGACGTATGATGACCCCTATGATGAGACATGTGATGTCCTCCATGATGAGACATGTTATGATCTCCATGGTGAGACATATGATGGCCTCCATGATAAGACATATGATGACTTTCATGATGAGGCATGTAATTACCTCCATGGTGAGACATATGATGGCTTCCATGATGAGGCATATGATGTCCTCCATGATGAGACAGATTATGGCTTCCATGATGAGACATATGATGGCCTCCATGATGTGACGTATGATGGCCTCCATGATGAGACATATGATGGCCTCCATGATGTGATGTATGATGGCCTCCATGATGTGACATATGATTTTTTCCGTGATGAGACTTTTCATTGCTCCCGTGATGAGATGTGTGAAGACTTCCACCATGATTCAAGTGGGAACCTTCATGATAGGATGTATGGGAGCCTCCTTGGTGGCTCATGTGAGAGCCCCCATGAGAAGAATTATCTGAACCTCCATGATGGGAAATATGGAATCCTTCATTATGGGAGGAGACATAACTTGACATTTTTGGCTGGTGGATTCCTCCATGAGAGCTAGCATTATGGGATCCAGCTAAAGAATGGCAATGCTTCATGCTGTGGCTCATGTTGGCTCCAGTGCTGGATCTTCACAGCAACCTGGTGAAAAGTGAATAACAGTGGTTTACATTCTATGCTTCTCCTTTTATAAAATCCTAAGTGGGTGTTATGTCTAAGCTAATAACATTTATAGGCATTTTATAAGCATCTTTTCAATGTATCATTACTCTAATGCTTTTACTGTTCAATAAATATCGTTGGCTAACCTATAATGTGTAATGGCTGCAAAGAACAAAGTGCTTCTATAATTTATTGTGTTAGTACACACTAGAAGTGGACACTCCAGTCAATTTAGAGAATGTGAAATGTTTCTGCGCATCGTAACACCTTTTCCAAATGGAAACACCCTTAAAGCCCACAATTGTAATTATGACTAAGTAATATAGCTTCATTTTAAGGGTGATAGACATCTGTTACGGTCATGCCGGGAGTTACATTTTTACAACAGATGGAGAGCTACATATTGGAGACCATTTGTATAACCCACTAAGTATAACCTACAAAATACTGCTCCAAGTCCATTCCAGGACCTAAAGTATCACAGCTGATACCCTGCTCTTACACCCACAATTGAAGATACCTCTGAATCCCTTACATGCTCTGGTCAAGCATTATAGCAGCTTGTGAGGAAATTATGCCTCCTTTTCCTCTGGTTCGAACCCTTATGAAGCTTACCAGATGGGATCTGATACTTCCTGTGGCAACCCAAGTGCACTCATAAAAGCCTGGGTCCTGCACCCGACAGAATCTATCTGTAACTGACTGTATATGCGTATTTAGGCCTCTTAAAGTGACCTGAAAGCTGAGCAGTTCCCTCAAAACATGAGTTTTGGTTATTTCCATGAAAACGTGAAAATTCGCACGTAAAGTTCCAAGCCCCTTAACATCCTACAAAAATGACAGAATGCATACAGCAGGCATTCAGGAAATGTTAGAAATCAAGTTAATTTGGTTGTATGACTGTCTGAATAGTAGTAAATTTAGAATTTTTCAGAATTCTCTCTAAAGTTCAGTTTAAAAAAAAGCAAAAAAACACACACACAAAACCTATCACTGGAATTTTTCAATTTACATGAAGTACAATGGGGGAATTCATTATGACTGATATTAAGAACACCAGTCTAAAAATCCTCCCCTCTCATGGTCCTATGGTCTTATTCACTACCTCTTTGTGAACATGGGCGCAAACTCTGTCAACTGAGCATTCTCGCCCCGGCCCACTCTCCACCCACCCTGCTGGGTGTGTGGGTTGGAGAAAGCCAAAACTCTCTTATTAGGTGCGGGGTCAGTGTGAGGGAGCGGTAGGGTGCTTGATTGTACAGTGAGCAGCAGATTGGAAGCAGATATTTTAAAGCAAGGTAAATTGGTGATGAAGTTTTTGGGTCAAGTCTGTAATTTTATGATGAAAGGTAATATACAGGCCTCTTGAAGGGTTGACCTCGTAGAACCTGGGTTGGTTGGGTCACATCTGTTCTTGCCATTTGCCAGGAGGTTTGCGGCTAGTGTATATGGGAGTTGTGGCTTGTACTATTTTAAAGATACTCATCTATGTTAAAGATTTTATTGTTTACTTTATGATGCTTGTTAATAAAAAATTAATATCTTTCAGATGTTCAAAGACAAAAAAGATGCGACCAGTCACCTATCCAACAGTAAGTTGTTTTGTGCTTTATTTTAGTTATTGGGGTTAGGCAGGTAATTTTCTTTCCTTGGGCCAATTTTCCAGACTCAATCCTGACCTGGTCATGAACACAGTGATATCACAGTGCAGACATACAACACACTGCAGTTTTACAGTAAAAGTATACTACACAAAGTTGTGTCCAAGCACAGGGATAATACTCATAGTGATTAAGAGAGCGATAATAAACAGAGTTATGTCACAGTACAGGGATAAGACTCACAGCGATGTCACAGTACAGGGATAATACTCACAGCGATGTCATAGGACATGGATAATAAACACAGTTATGTCACAGTAAAGGGATAATACTCACAGTAATGTATTCGGACAGGGATATTACTCACAGTGATGTCATAGGACAGGGATAGCAAACACAGCACATTTTCAGGTAAAGATAAAGGAGCATAAATTAAGGCATGTACAGTGCGCCAGAGAAACTTTTATGTCCTACATCTTTTGCCTCACTCCTTACTATCACCCCCTATTTGTCACACACAGTACATTACCCACTTATATTACCCAGCATAGTATGATGCCCATCTTCTGTGCCAACACATCCTGTGAAATTCCCACATTCCTGTGGTCTGCCCACACTCTAAAATGCTTCGCACCCTGTATAATGCCCCCTTCCTGTTGTCCCCACATTATAAGGTCTCCTGTCCTGTGGCTAGAGATGGGCAAATCGATTCTAATGATTCTAACTTCGGTTAGAATTTAAGAAAAAATTTGATTCGTCACGAAGCCGAAGTTTATGCTGATTCGTGGGAATGAAGTTGTTTTTTTTCCCCTCATGTTTCTGCTAAATGGGGGCGAGAACAGCGTGTTACATGGGGCAGAGAACTCTGGGAAGGAGAAAGGAACATGCTCGATGACATCTGCAGACCTGTAAGCCAATCAGCGACCGGCAGGCTTATGTGATGTCACACAGCCCTATAAAACCAGCCTTTTTGTATCTCAGCACTTCACACTTCATGTTGTAGCGTCCAGCTGCTGCTATTGTACTGTGCGATTCTTGCTGCAATCCCTCGCTGTTCTCTAAGGGGGGTCTATTTACCACAAATAGCAGTTCTATTTAGTGACAAAATCGAATAGGAAGAAATCTGTTTGACTTTCATGCATCTGCAGTAGAGATTGGTGGACCAATCCCTGGTTGTTCTTTAAGGGGGATCTGTATACCCCAAATAGCAGTTCTATTAAGTGACAAAATCGAATAGGAGGAAATCTGTTTGACATTCATGCATCTGCAGTAGTGAGCTGTCAGTTGTGGGGTATCTGTATAACGCACATTGCAATACCTTTTGGGGGCTCTAGTTTACAGCCAGATTTACGTGTCAAATCCACGTAGTTTATATAGTGATTTTCGCGGAAATTACACTGTCAGTTGTGGGGTATCTGTATAACGGACATTGCAATACCTTTTGGGGGCTCTAGTTTACAGCCAGATTTACGTGTCAAATCCACGTAGTTCATACAGGGATTTTCGCTGAAATTACACTGTCAGTTGTGGGGTATCTGTATAACGGACATTGCAATACCTTTTGGGGGCTCTAGTTTACAGCCAGATTTACGTGTCAAATCCACGTAGTTCATACAGGGATTTTCGCTGAAATTACACTGTCAGTTGTGGGGTATCTGTATAACGCACATTGCAATACCTTTTGGGGGCTCTAGTTTACAGCCAGATTTACGTGTCAAATCCACATAGTTTATAAACTACTATGTCAGACAGAAAGGTGGCAGGTGGAGCAGGCAGAGGTGGCAGCACGGTAAGGGGATGTCGCAGCAGGGGTGACTCTCTGAGGCTAGAACTGCCGTTGTCATTTAGTGGCAGTGTGTTGATCAACAACCCAAAGGTTGTTGAATGGTTGACTAGGTCATCCAATTCCTCAAATATAACATCTGACAACCCCAGCCAAGAGTCCGTGGGTTCCTCTGATACAGCAATTAGTTGGCATGGCCCAGGAGAAGGTCAGCGGCCCTCACTTGTCCTCAAGCAGGCTCTGTCCTGTTCCTTTCTCACAGCCAAAGAGCTACAGGGCCACTATTCAGCGAGGACGAAGTGTTTGAGGACAGTCAGCAGCTGCTTTGCAGTGAAGAGGTGGGGAAGACCTCTGCTGCTTCCTGCACTAGGCAGGCTGTGCATACTGACACCAGTGAGGAGAGTAGCAGTGACCGGGAAACGCAAATTGACGATGATGTAGCCGATGGCACTTGGGAGCCTGGTGTAGTCAGGCGAAGAGAGTGTCAGCTTGCGGAGCAGGCAGCAAGTTGGTGGTAAAATTACCACCTCAGCGGTGTGGCAGTTTTTTGTAAAGACACCAGAGGAGCCGAGCGTGGGTATATGTCATATCTGCGGGCAGAAAGTGAAGCGTGGCCAGGGAGCTAACCTTGACAGCACGGCCCTGCGCCAACACATGCAGCGTCACCATCTAATGGCCTGGGAGAAACGGGTGTCAGATGCGGTCCATCCTGCAGGCGCAGCAACAGCAGCAGCACCTAGTGGCACACATGCTGTTTCAGCAAGTCAAGGCTCCAGCACCTCTGCCGAAGGGAGCTGTTTGTCTTTGACATCATCTCCCAGTCCAGATGCTCCTGCTCCTTGCTACGCATGGCGCTAGCAGTCGTTGAGCGAGGCGATTACAAAAAGACAACTCTATGCGTCCAGCCATCCTAAGGTGCAGAAGCTGACCGTGCTCTTGTAGAAGTTGTTGGTACTGCAGTCTCTCCCTTTCAAAGTCGTGGACTCTGCACCCTACAGAGAACTAATGGCTAGTGCCGAACCGAGGTGGAGAGTTCCAAGCCGCAATTCTTTTTCCAAAAAGGCTGTGCCAGCCCTTCACCAATATGTACAATATGCAATATACAATATGTGTGGAGATGTAATTATGGTCAGGGCCAGTATATGTCCTTTACGGCCCACTGGGTGAATGTGCTTCCCGCCCAGCCACACCAAAACTTCCACAAGAGACAGCGCTTTCTCCTCCACGTTGTCAAACTGCTGCTCCTGCGCCAGTGTCCACCTCCTCCTTCTCCACCACCTCAGCCTCCACAAGTGCTGCTCCATCATACCACATGTGCAGGGCACAGAGGTGTCACGCAGTTCTACACCTGGTTTGCCTGGGCGAACAAAGTCACACAGGGGAGGAACTGCTCCACGTCATGCAAGAAGAAATCAATGTGTGGCTTTCTCCACGACAACTAAAAATCGGAACCATGGTGACAGACAATGGGAGGAACATGGTGTCCGCGCTGCACCGAGGAGGGATGGTCCATGCGCCCTGCATGGCGCACGTGTTCAATCTGTTAGTCAACAAGTTCCTGAAGTCTTACACCCATCTGCAAGACATTCTAAAAATGGCCAGGACACTGTGCACGCACTTTAGCCATTCTTACAAATCCAAGCGCATCCTCCTCGAGTTGCAGCGCCAGAACGGCCTACCCCAACATAGTCTGATATGCGATGTTTCCACCCGTTGGAATTCCAGCCTCCATATGTTAGACTACCTGTGTGAACAGAGAAAAGCCATTAATGATTTTTTGATGATGCAAGCGGACCGTAGTACTCCCCTGTGTAACTTTGATGTCAGCCACTGGCAGCTCATGCGTGACACCTGCCGTTTGCTCAGGCCTTTTGAAGAGGCCACGTTATTTGTCAGTCGCCAGGACTGCGGGATGAATAACGTCATTCCACTGCTTCATGTCCTGGAACTCATGCTGCAAAATCTGTCTGGCCAGGGCACTGGAGAAGTGGAGACTATATCTCATGGCCACATGAGTCCGGTGGGGGCTGAACTGGAGGAGGAGGAGGAGGACATTGGAGCACAAGCAGAGTCTGGTGCAATTTGTGGTTTTTCTACTCAGGTGACAGTAGAGGAGGAGCAGGAGCATCCAGAGGATGTATAAGACGAGGCAGATGACCCAGAAGCACCGTGGCAGTATACTGTGGATAGGCCGGGAGTCCCTCAGAGTCACTTGTGCAGATGGCCCGCAGCATGCTACTTTGCCTAACTAGTGACAGCCGAATAGGCAACATCCGGCATAGGGATGACTTTTGACTCTCCACCCTCTTGGACCCTCGCTACCGGTCCAAAATGGGTGACTTTTTTCCTGCTGCTGAGAGAAAGGAACAACTGGCATACTATAGAGAAATACTGAGCACACAGTTGGCCGCTGCCTATGTGCGCCATTGTCCGTCCTCTGTCAGGTCTGACCGGGGGATTCCTGCCAGGCCTAGTAGTGTGGCATCAGAGCGGTTGTTCAGTGTGGCGGGGGCCATCGTTACCCCCAGGAGAACCCACCTGTCCACCCGTAATGTGGAGAGACTGACCTTTGTCAAGATGAATCAGGCTTGGATCGGCCAGGATTTCAACTCACCAATGCCTAATGCATCAGATTAGATCAGCCATGACGCCTCCTCCAAATGTTGAAGAATGAGCCGGGGTTCTAACTACCTGCCTCAGCTACTATTCCGATGCTGCCACCTGCCTGATGCCACACATCTGCTTCTAGTTGCACCATCTGCCTCCTACCATCTTTACCAGGGACTGGAATTGTCCACCACCTCCACACTATATCATGGTGCCACTCAGCAGGCTCCTGCTGCTTCTGATGCCACCTTCACACTATATCATTGTGCCACTCTGCGGGCTCCTGCTGCTGCTTCTGATGCCACCTTCACACTATATCATTGTGCCACTCTGCGGGCTCCTGCTGCTGCTGCTTCTGATGCCACCTTCACACTATATAATTGTGCCACTCTGCGGGCTCCTGCTGCTTCTGATACCACCTTCACACTATATCATTCGACCGGAATCGAATCAAAACGAATCACGTTAAAAAAACAGGCATTTCCCGGCTGCAGAGAGCCGGTAGGTTGTTGTAGAACGTTGTGCCATGCTTAAATATGCATAGGGAGCGTGGTTTGGTCATCAAACAATGCTGTTCTTTAGTTTGACACGCACATGACAGCCGTTTCACTCTTCACTTCCATGTGCACTTACATAGGCCAACTTCCCTAAATAAGTGAAGCGGGAACGCAGCCTGACAAGGTAACGTCTGTGCCAGCCTGAAAGGACCGAGCTGAGGGCCAAGATCCCACTATTACATCAAAGAGTGCACTCTTTTTACACTGACATCAGATGATTCCATAGATTACAATGAATCGTGACGAAATGAATTTTAACACATTTGCCCACCTCTGCCTGTGGCCATTCCCCACAATGTTTAAGCCTCCACCCTGTGGTTCCCCACATATAATACCTCCTAATGAAGTCCACCAAGATAACCTTCCCTTTCATTTCTGTAGCACCTATAAGGCCTACCTCTTTATTTTAGCTCCCACTTATACTTATACAGCAGTCCTGCTGCCTCCTCTGCCATGGCCATGTGTGGCTCTAAAGCCAGCAGGTCCGATGACAGCATCACATTGAGACTACCAGTCTCTGCTGAACACAGCTGGCAGAAGCTCAATTGTAATGTATGGAGTCTGTGGTGTTTAGCCAGGGTAAGGACTTATCAGAGCGATTGGGTGCAACAAACAGATTCCAACTGTGACGGATAATCAATGCAATTTTAGAGGGGAGATTCTCCAACCATGGGGGATCATTTCAGTGTTTTTGAGTCAAAACTCCCATAAGGCCTATTTATGACATTTTTGTCAATTTTTTGGCAATGTACTGTAAGCTAAAGACATGTTCAACAGGTAAATTTAATTAAATCAGATTTTCACTTTTTTTTGTAATTTGGGCTGTCATCTGCTCATATTACATTACATGGAATGAGAATGATTTATGTTATGTTATGGTTTAAGTATATCATAGTGTTTTACTGTAGTATAGGGACTTTTTATTATGTTGGAGTAGCTATTGTTCTAAAATGATACCACTAGATAAATGGATTGATTTTCTTTTTATGAAATTACTTTAAGGTACAATTCTTGCAGACTTTGGTATGTTTAGACTGTTCCATTCATGTCCAATTTCAGGTTCCTTACCATTGACACCATAGTTCCAGATGACCATTGGAGGCAGTTAATCCCCTTCATCTATGAGCAGATGCTTGATTGGTGCCGGAACTGATCACAGGTGTTAGGTTAGGTGATAGGTGGAGCCTAAGATCTGATGCCAGGGGTAATACAACCCTATAACAAGACATATGGAATTGTCTCCTTCTTTATTCTTTGAGCTATTATACATCTACAGCAACTGAATTTATTTGGCCACACATCTATTTTCCAGACTTTTATTTCAGACATAGTAGAATGAAACAAAATATAGTTGCTTTCCAGAAAATACAGGGTATTATTGACAATTCAGTCCAGGAGCCATCGTAAAGAAACACAGAACAATTTCTTTAAAACCGAGGAGACATGATCACTGTGGTTGTACATTATAAGCTTCAGCATAACTTCAAAACACAGATACATTTTACATTGTATCCTACAACTCCAGTAACATCATTTACATTAAGATTGATTGTGTATTTGCTATCACAAGTCCAAAATAACATATGGAAAACTGGAACTGCGATGCTTGTACCTGTAACATAAGAAGCCGTTTTCTTTTGTGCATCTCACCTATATCACAAATTCTTTCTTAAATAATATATTGCGATATAAGATGCTGAAAGCAGTCGTTCATCCCAATGGATGGTCCCATTTGTAAATGAATAAGGGAGCAGTTTAAAGGGAACCTGTCACCAGGAGACCCATTTTTAGCACTCCCCCAGTCCCCACGGAGCATAGTACATACACTGCCAAAGTGTTTTTGTATAAAAAATAGGTTTTACAGAAAAAAAGGTATGTTACATCTTTCATTAGCATCTGCTGTGTGACTAGGCAGTTGCCTAATGAGAGGGGCTGGGAAGGAGCAGTTCCCCACCCACCCTTGGGAAACATGTGACCTTTTCAAATATATAAATAACTCCCCACACTTGGGTTTGGCCGTAGAGGAGCAAGGGGCGTCGCTAAGCCAAGTGATGGGTGTTTTCATATATTGGAAAAGGTCACATGTTGTAGCTGTTCCCCAAGGGTTTGGGGGAACTGCTCCTTTCCAGAGCCTCCCATTTGGCAACTGCCTAGTCACACAGCAGATGCTAATGAAAGGTACAATATAACATATCTTTTTTTCTGTAAAACCAATTTTTTATACAAAAACACTTTGGCAGTGTATGTACTATGCTCTGTGGGGACTGGGGGAGTGCTAAAATGGATCTCCTGGTGACAGGTTCCCTTTAACCTTGGCTATCTCAGGCTGTTCCATTGGAAAGCTCCATTCAGGCTAATTCTTCTGATGACTTGTGGTCTCTAAAACTTGGGACTGCTCCTTTTAGCTATAACTTTAGCTGTAATAGTAATAGCTGGATAGTTTCACCAGGAACACCCCTTCACATTGGAATAATGCTCTTAAAGTGTTTTAGGGGTTGTCCATTTGGGGTTCCCACCTACTGTATAAGCCTGAGAAGAGCTCAACTATCATTTGTATTTCTTGTTCTGGGGGGCACAACTCATCTTTGCATTACACGAGAATTGCCTTACTTTCAATGAGCACTGGGTAATGCTAAATTGTCCCTATAGTGGCACTGTAGGTAATTGAGCACATGCCACAGGGTCTCCCAGAGATTTCTTTTTATAGTTGTAGATTGTGAGACAAATGGTAATTAGACTGTTGGAGTTCCTTCTAACACAAATTGATTTCCAAATATGGACAATTCCTTGCAATAGTAGCCAAAGGAGTCACAAGCTATTTGGTGACCATTAAAGAATTTGATCTCTAGAGAAACTCTTCCAGTGAGATTTTTTCTTACTATTGAGTAGTTATGAGAGACCTGAGCCTGGACTTCAGCCAGAAGCTTCGGTTTAGCATTTGTCTTGCCCCCAATGTTGACACCCGCCAGGGGTGCTGTATGGAGTTATGATCCATGTCTCCATGTCTGCTCTGCTGATATTTAAATGCATTTAAAAGGTAACATCTGTACTCAGACCCAAATAGAACTTTAAGGTTCAGGTATGGCCAAACTTGGCTGAGCCTGAATTTGAATGGGTCCATTCATCCCTACTAGTTAGATACAGTACAAAGCACTATTGTCTCTGCTGAACACAGCTGGCAGAAGCTCAATTGTAATGTATGGAGTCTGTGGTGTTTAGCCGGGGTAAGGACTTATCAGAGCGATTGGGTGCAACAAACAGATTCCAACTGTGATGGATAATCAATGCAATTTTAGAGGGGAGATTCTCCAACCATGGGGGATCATTTCAGTGTTTTGAGTCAAAACTCCCATAAGGCCTATTTATGACATTTTTGTCAATTTTTTGGCAATGTACTGTAAGCTAAAGACATGTTCAACAGGTAAATTTAATTAAATCAGATTTTCACTTTTTTTTGTAATTTGGGCTGTCATCTGCTCATATTACATTACATGGAATGAGAATGATTTATGTTATGTTATGGTTTAAGTATATCATAGTGTTTTACTGTAGTATAGGGACTTTTTATTATGTTGGAGTAGCTATTGTTCTAAAATGATACCACTAGATAAATGGATTGATTTTCTTTTTATGAAATTACTTTAAGGTACAATTCTTGCAGACTTTGGTATGTTTAGACTGTTCCATTCATGTCCAATTTCAGGTTCCTTACCATTGACACCATAGTTCCAGATGACCATTGGAGGCAGTTAATCCCCTTCATCTATGAGCAGATGCTTGATTGGTGCCGGAACTGATCACAGGTGTTAGGTTAGGTGATAGGTGGAGCCTAAGATCTGATGCCAGGGGTAATACAACCCTATAACAAGACATATGGAATTGTCTCCTTCTTTATTCTTTGAGCTATTATACATCTACAGCAACTGAATTTATTTGGCCACACATCTATTTTCCAGACTTTTATTTCAGACATAGTAGAATGAAACAAAATATAGTTGCTTTCCAGAAAATACAGGGTATTATTGACAATTCAGTCCAGGAGCCATCGTAAAGAAACACAGAACAATTTCTTTAAAACCGAGGAGACATGATCACTGTGGTTGTACATTATAAGCTTCAGCATAACTTCAAAACACAGATACATTTTACATTGTATCCTACAACTCCAGTAACATCATTTACATTAAGATTGATTGTGTATTTGCTATCACAAGTCCAAAATAACATATGGAAAACTGGAACTGCGATGCTTGTACCTGTAACATAAGAAGCCGTTTTCTTTTGTACATCTCACCTATATCACAAATTCTTTCTTAAATAATATATTGCGATATAAGATGCTGAAAGCAGTCGTTCATCCCAATGGATGGTCCCATTTGTAAATGAATAAGGGAGCAGTTTAAAGGGAACCTGTCACCAGGAGACCCATTTTTAGCACTCCCCCAGTCCCCACGGAGCATAGTACATACACTGCCAAAGTGTTTTTGTATAAAAAATAGGTTTTACAGAAAAAAAGGTATGTTACATCTTTCATTAGCATCTGCTGTGTGACTAGGCAGTTGCCTAATGAGAGGGGCTGGGAAGGAGCAGTTCCCCACCCACCCTTGGGAAACATGTGACCTTTTCAAATATATAAATAACTCCCCACACTTGGGTTTGGCCGTAGAGGAGCAAGGGGCGTCGCTAAGCCAAGTGATGGGTGTTTTCATATATTGGAAAAGGTCACATGTTGTAGCTGTTCCCCAAGGGTTTGGGGGAACTGCTCCTTTCCAGAGCCTCCCATTTGGCAACTGCCTAGTCACACAGCAGATGCTAATGAAAGGTACAATATAACATATCTTTTTTTCTGTAAAACCAATTTTTTATACAAAAACACTTTGGCAGTGTATGTACTATGCTCTGTGGGGACTGGGGGAGTGCTAAAATGGATCTCCTGGTGACAGGTTCCCTTTAACCTTGGCTATCTCAGGCTGTTCCATTGGAAAGCTCCATTCAGGCTAATTCTTCTGATGACTTGTGGTCTCTAAAACTTGGGACTGCTCCTTTTAGCTATAACTTTAGCTGTAATAGTAATAGCTGGATAGTTTCACCAGGAACACCCCTTCACATTGGAATAATGCTCTTAAAGTGTTTTAGGGGTTGTCCATTTGGGGTTCCCACCTACTGTATAAGCCTGAGAAGAGCTCAACTATCATTTGTATTTCTTGTTCTGGGGGGCACAACTCATCTGTGCATTACACGAGAATTGCCTTACTTTCAATGAGCACTGGGTAATGCTAAATTGTCCCTATAGTGGCGCTGTAGGTAATTGAGCACATGCCACAGGGTCTCCCAGAGATTTCTTTTTATAGTTGTAGATTGTGAGACAAATGGTAATTAGACTGTTGGAGTTCCTTCTAACACAAATTGATTTCCAAATATGGACAATTCCTTGCAATAGTAGCCAAAGGAGTCACAAGCTATTTGGTGACCATTAAAGAATTTGATCTCTAGAGAAACTCTTCCAGTGAGATTTTTTCTTACTATTGAGTAGTTATGAGAGACCTGAGCCTGGACTTCAGCCAGAAGCTTCGGTTTAGCATTTGTCTTGCCCCCAATGTTGACACCCGCCAGGGGTGCTGTATGGAGTTATGATCCATGTCTCCATGTCTGCTCTGCTGATATTTAAATGCATTTAAAAGGTAACATCTGTACTCAGACCCAAATAGAACTTTCAGGTTCAGGTATGGCCAAACTTGGCTGAGCCTGAATTTGAATGGGTCCATTCATCCCTACTAGTTAGATACAGTACAAAGCACTATTGTATCATACATTTCTAAAAGTCCATACAACTTTTATTTCACATGCTACTCCCATCCTTTATGTTACCCTAGGAGTACAACTGGCCTCATTTTTAGGAGTCTACCACAAATAGCTGACAAGATCCGTTGCACCATTTACTTGGGGGTACAAGCTACCCAAATCTCACATTGTGGAAGGGCCCCAGTGTATAGGGGAAACATGATATATCACCTCTATATCCTTTTAAAGCCAACTACTGTATATGCTGCAGTCTGTACAATACGGGAAGCCACTTCAGTGTGGATATTATATTCAAGATCATTATATCCAAAAGCAAAATAATGAAAAATACCCATATTTACATCATATGCCATTTTATGGGTATTTTACCTTTGCAGCTTGTCCAAGCTTTTAGCTTGTACAACATTATAGCTGCAAAGTACATTAGTAACTTACTGTATAGACACTTAGTGCCCAACCTTCAGCAAGGATTTCATAGAATACCAAGATGTCACCTAGAATAAAAAGTCATCACTTGAAAGACTATCTTTCCCGAAGGCCTTAGCACTTGAAAGGACTATGTATGCTGTCCCAGATAATAATTGAGATGGAGACTTCATATCTAATAAACATCCCATTCCGATTCTGTCTTGATTATAGCAACAAAGGTATTGAGGAGTATATTCATCGGGATGATTGTAAAATAACTTTTATGTATAATAACTTGAATTCTTGTCTTAACATTCATGTAAGGGAAAAATTCAAGAAACATTATGCCTTGTCTCAATTATTGACTGTTTTATAGATCGTTAGCCCTCTAGGCATCTACAAGGCTACATTCACACGACTGTAGGGGGATGTTTGTACAACCACAAGCTTGTGGCTGTGAATACATCCCCATAGGCCGGCAATGGGTGCATGAGTGATACGGTGCACAAAAAAGATAGGACATGGCAACCCTCCTCCTTTACGTATGCCCGGATACACTAGAGCATAGTCACTATAGAACACTAAATATTAAAGGAAATCAACCAAAAATATTAAGTAAAATTAATCTTCGCGTACTATATCCCTCTTCTCCTTGAAATCAACGCAATATCCTGCACTCTGAGCTGTTAATTATTCACGCCTCTTGAGTGACATGACCTCCATCTCCCAAGATGGATAGGATGGTAAATAATAAACAGCACGGCACGGTCCTGTCATGTCAACATTAAAGAAGACTAGTGCCGGGATTGGAGAGAAGAGGGCTAAGTATGTATGTATGTATGTATGTAGGTAAGTATGTGTTGTTTCCTTTACTTAATATTAGTGGTGGATTTACTTTAAGCTATTAGTTATAGACTTTATGCACTATTTACAGGAGTCCAATCAATTGTGCTCGCCTCCCTCTAGGATACCTTAGGGTTGACCTCATGGCACACTTGTCCCTTCTTTCCATAGGTGATCAATAATAAAAATCTTCCCTTAGACAGCAAAGTAGATCATGCAAACCTCTATCACATACTCTGCACCACCAACATTAGGAAATTCTATATAAAATAAATGGATAGATATAAAGAAAGATGATGTAGCTTAGTATTGGATAACTGATGATGGATGAAGAAATGTGTTGTATGTAGTATGTGAGTACATCATAGATTTATCAGAATAGTCTTGTCTGGGTGTTCATCCCCATTGTGGGTAGGTCCTAAAAATAAACATATAGACAAGTTTAGAGTCTGTAAAAGTTACTCTTATACGGAAAGCATAACCCTTTATTTGACATATTTAAACCAATTAGAAAACAGAATATCGTGGTGCTTATTGTTACTAGAGATATTTTATCGGTAGAAAATAACCTTTGTAAAATGTTCTTTATTACACCCTATGTTCCTTAAATTAGTTTTTTACTTTTGGTAACCCACCAAGTAAATTTTTGCATATGGCGAGATAAAAAAAATAATGTAATTAGTGCACCAGTCCTTGTTTGGCAAGAGTTTTAATACCTACCTGTATCAATACTTGATGGGGGATGTTCAATTGCCCTAAAAATTAAATTAAACTTTTTGTTAGTTGTTTTTTGGTGTTTGTTTAGCTTTTGTGTGACTTGTGAATTACTTTAAAGCCACTAAATTCCACAAAATTAATTTGCTTCACTTCCTCATTAAAAGAAAAGTGTATACAGGCAGTCCCCGGGTTACGTACAAGATAGGGTCTGGAGGCTTGTTCTTAAGTTGAATTTGTATGTAAGTCGCAACTGTATATTTTATAATTATAGATCCAGACAAAAAAACTTTTGGCCCCAGTGACAATTGGAGTTTAAACATTTTTTGCTGTAATGGGACCGAGGATTATCAATAAAGCTTCATTACAGACACATTACAGCTGATTATTGCAATCTGGGACTATAGTAAAGCATTCAGAAAGCTTCACCAGAGGTCAGAGGGGTCTGTCTGTAACTATGGGTTGTCTGTAAGTCGGGTGTCCTTAAGTAGGGGACCGCCTGTATTTCATATCACATACTTTGTCATATGCTCCTCCAAGAGTTGTTGGTAAGTGGATATTTCGAGGTGCATTTTGTGCTGGCTGAGAAGTTTATTTGTCTCATTAACACTTTGCAGTTGAGATCGAATTTGCCATAGTTGGTCTTCAACCATGTCAATAGCGATCTGCATCTGAATGATATCTGACGAATGATGAGCTGTTTTCTCTGCTAGTATGTCTTGTAGGGCTGATATCTGAAAAGGAAACCACAAAGACAAGAAAGATTAATGAAAGTAAAAATATCTCAGGGAAATTATTCCATTCCTCAACCAAGTAAATCCAAATTACTTTAATACTAGAGATGAGCGAACATGCTCGTCCGAGCTTGATGCTCGTTCGAGCATTAAGGTACTCGAGACGGCTCGTTGCTCGGACGAGTATTTCCCCTGCTCGAGATCGAGCATTTAATTAAAAAAACACAGTGAAGAACAATGAAGAATAGAATAAAAACAGTGACCACAGTGAACACAGGATCATTTAAGTGAAAAACACAGTAAAGAACACAGTGAAGAATAGATTACAGATGTTCGGCACATCTGCTTACTTGTCGGGAGATACGCGCGGAACCGTGCGAACAAAATAGTATGTGAAGAACAATATATATGTGTGAAGAAGACATTGCAGAACACGGTGAGCAGGACAGAGACAACGAGGAGCAGCACAGAGACACCGGGGAGCAGCACAGAGACACCGGGGAGCAGCACGAAGACATGGGGCAGCGGCAGCACGGAGACATGGGGCAGCGGCAGCACGAAGACATGGGGCAGCGGCAGCACGAAGACATGGGGCAGCGGCAGCACGGAGACATGGGGCAGCGGCAGCACGGAGACATCAGGTAGCGGCACGGAGCAGCACGGAGACATCGGGGCACGGAGACATCGGGGCACGGAGACAGCGGGGCACAGAGACAGCGGGGCACAGAGACAGCGGGGCACGGAGACAGCGGGGCACAGAAACAGCTGGGCACGGAGACAGCGGGGCACAGAGACAGCGGGGCACGGAGAGAGCGGGGCACGGAGAGAGCGGGGCACGGAGAGAGCGGGGCACAGAAACAGCTGGGCACGGAGACAGCGGGGCACAGAGACAGCGGGGCACGGAGAGAGCGGGGCACGGAGAGAGCGGGGCACGGAGAGAGCGGGGCACAGAGACAGCGGGGCACGGAGAGAGCGGGGCACGGAGAGAGCGGGGCACGGAGAGAGCGGGGCACGGAAACAGCTGGGCACGGAAACAGCTGGGCACGGAGACAGCGGGGCACAGAGACAGCGGGGCACGGAGACAGTGGGGCACGGAGACAGCGGGGCATGGAGACAGCGGGGCACGGAGACAGCGTATCTCCCGACAAGTAAGCAGATGTGCCGAACATCTGCAATCTATTCTTCACTGCGTTTTTCACTTAAATCATCCTGTGTTCACTGTTTTTATTCTATTCTTCACTGTTCTTCACATCTGCTAACTTGTCGGGAGATAATATACGCACGGAACAGTGAAGAATAGATTGCAGATGTTTGCATACATCTGCTAACTTATCAGAAGACATTCTTTTTCAATTAAATAACACATTTTATTCCCGAACCATGGTCCCTTTGAAAAATGCTCGGGTCTCCCATTGACTTCAATGGGGCTCGTTACTCGAAACGAGCACTCGAACATCTGGAAATGTTCGGCTCGAGTAACGAGCACCCGAGCATTTTAGTGCTCGCTCATCTCTATTTAATACATTTTAGATAAAGACCTCCTTAGTTCTAGATATATTTATTTTAAGGAGTTTCAGTATCCATATACAGTACAAAGGGAGGATTCTTATATCTATATTGCAACTTTTAGCCATATTTTGCCCTGCTTACTGCTTGTGAATGAGTTTAGTGTGGGATTTCTCAACCTGACACATTTACTATATTGCAGGAAGTCAACTTTACAGTAATTCTGGGACATGTAGCACCAGTGGCCAGATCATCAAGAGTGGCACATGAAGCTTTTATCTCCTTTTATGCATAAAACCAGCTCATTTACATTGCGTTTATCAGTGAGCTGGCTTTTTGTGACAATTCGAAGACTATCTCTTGAGCTCTGGCGCCTGGCATATTTATAACTGTGGATTTTTATCTTTATTGAATATTGATAAAGTGTACTTCTAGTTGGTAGTATCTTTGCAAATTTATTTATTTTCTTTCAAGTAGCTTAAAAGTCCCTGGTCTGAACACATCTAACTTTTATATTATTTCTATATGTCACAGTGGGACTAGAAAGGCATTGTGACTTTTTATGCAAGCAACTTTTTAAAAAGCTTTAAATACAGCCTTTACATGTCGACATGTAAACTCACATTTGTTGCAGTGTGTGTCTATCTGCAAGTGGAGTGAAATGCCCATATGACTTTTTGTATGCCACTCCTTTTATGCCTCGTTATACCTCCAAATTCTTTAAAAGGGAACCTTTCACCACATTTTCACAAATACAGCTAGTAACAGCTTCCCATAGTACCCTATTAACTAAATGACACTCTTCTTTTAGCTAAAAATTGTTTCCCTTACATCCCCATAATTTAACTGTATCTTATATTACCCAGGTTATGCACTTGTATGGAGGCAATGAAAATTCTAATTATGTGTTAAACAATAAATTTCTTGGTTAAACTGAGGCTTTGTCGGAGCAGTGCAGGGGGCGCCAGATTCATTAAGAACATGAGTCACATTCCTGATCCCCTACACACTACACAGGCAAACTGCGTATAGTGCACTTTGCACTGTTGTTAGTAAATTTGCCCCGATATGATTGCCTTTTGGCATCCATTTTAAAACAGAAGCATCAGTAAGGTGGCAACTGGAGCTCAGCTAATAATCCAAGATTCACTTTGTAGGTCCATATCTATTTAGTCTGAAACCAAGTTGCTCCAATTGTACTTGAAATCAGTATATAATCCACTCTAGTGCTCCTGAACAGAAATTTTAGATGAAACATTTCTTATAAGGTTTTTATTTTTTTCCTTAGCCAATCCATCCCCACTAACCTCTGGGGTGACTGCAGTAGCTAGCCGCCACTTTAAAAGATTATCATTATGGAAAAAAATTAGTAACAAAAGATTTGGCTTTTATTCTGTGGCTGAATATGGCAGATTCATGAACATTGAGATGTTGTTTGAATTATTGCTTTGGCTTGATATCCTCTTCTGATGTTATAGACTGGAATATGCTTTTGTGGTACATCATTTTGCTTTTGGTCAAAAACCACGATACATGTCATGTTGCCACCCTGACAATATAATACAGCTTTCACAGAGGACTGTGTTGAGTTTTGGTGGAATTGGAAGGTATAAAGAGTCTTGGTTAGGGTAAAGCCATTAAAAGCAATCATTTTGGTTTCTCACAAAAACAGTTTTGCCAGCCACCCCCGAAATATCCCATGAGAATAGGCAGTACTGTATCTGTAAAACTGCACTCATGCTTACAATGCAACATACCATGTGCTGTTCATTGTGCAATTCGATTTCCATGATTTGTACAGAAAACTTCAAGTTGGTTATCTTAGACTGGAGGGAATTTAGCTGCTCGGAGTTTGAGTTCACAACACTGTGAAACTTTTTAGCCTGCAAGGTGGATGACATATATGGTGAGAAAACAAATCAGTAACTGCATTTTTTAATGTATTTTTAATACTTTCACTTTTAAATGGAATTCGAAATTTTAATTTTAAAAGGAAATCTACCATCAGAAATAATAATAATAATTCCTTTATTTACATAGCGCACACAGATTACACAGCGCTTGCCAAATCAGTCCCTGTCCCCAATGGGGCTCCGAATCTAATTAACCTACCAGTATGTTTTGGAGTGTGGGAGGAAACCGGAGGATCCAGAAGAAACCCACGCAAACACAGAGAGAACATACAAACTCTTTGCAGATGTTGACCCTGGGACTTGATTCCAAGAGAAATACATTAACTGAGGTAATCCTGATGGTAGATTCCTTTCTCTCTTTTAAGCCATGCACTGTCTTTTCCCCCTAACTAAATAAAAATGTTATATTTGATTTATGTAAAAGGAACTTCGCAGGCTAGTGAGGTGTGGGGTGCCTGGTCGTGCTCTGAGAGCTAATGCTACACCACATCCTTGTAGCACATGAAGTCTTACCTCTCGGTGCGTCCCACAGAGCTGTTTGGCTTTTCCAGCCATGCCCATGAATGGCTAGAAAGTGGAGTAGTGGAGTAGCCATAGCTCCTGGTGCTCGGTCAGGCGACTCCATGCCCCAGTGGCCGCTGCAGTTCATTTACATAAACAAAAAGTTTCTATTTAGTTAGGGGGAAAAGATTAGATAAAGAGAGTATAGGGCTTAGAAGAGAGAAAGGAATCTACCATTAGGAATATCTCACTGTATTCCACATTTTAGGTTTCTTTTAAGGTTTGTATAAAGATTGTAATATTTGCTACTGGAGGTCCAATGCTAAAGTTTTTTTTTTTACAGTGAAAGACTTACTCTTGAGAAGACCCATCTAAACAATGTTTCTTTATAATGCGGACAGCCATCTAGCACCAGAACATCCTAGGGAGCCCATGACCAGAATTGCGCACCTGATGTACAGACCTGCCAGCTATTCAGCAGTTTCATACTTTTGATTCCTATTCCATTAGCATTTGTGATTTTTACAGGCTAAAGCTACATTCACACACATATATGGGGGACGTATATATGGCCGACGTATATACGGCCGATATACTTCCCCCATACACTTCTATGGGCTCATGGCACCGTACGGGACACGTGTGGCACCGTACCGCTCTGTAGCTCGGGAAAAGATAGGACATGTCCTATCTTTTCCCGTGTTACGGTGCCGTGCGCCATATGTTCCTATGGAGAGGGGCGGGGGTGAGCAGCGCTCACCTCCTCCTCCTCTCCCCGCATGCTGCCGCGTGCCCGCCGTGCTATGGTACGGTGGGCAACGTCAGTGTGCATGTAGTCTAAGAGCTCTCCATACACAATGGGTGACTACTGAGCTATGGCTTATGCACACTACAGGCTTTATGCTAGTTGCATTTTTACAGCTACCACACATCGCATTATCCTTCTATGGGCTCATGCACATTGCCATGGATATTATGGCCCTGTACATGAGATGCATGCCTGGGCTGCATAGATGTAGTGCATATCCTATTCCTTTCTGGATTGTGGACATGGACATTCTTTTTAGAATTGACAACTATGGGTCTGTTGTCTGCTTTCCATATAACACTATGTGGTGTGTGCATTAAACCTTACACAGCAGACACCTGTCACTAACACTCACAATGGTTGCTGGCGTATGTGTGGCCATATTAGCTGAGTTGGTCACTACATGTGACCTCATCGAGTTGCAGCAATCTGGTGCTAATACAGCCAAGAGCCTCTACAAGGTAGGGTCTAATACAGATCCACTATATTCCCAATATTCTGCAATACAGTAGTATTACAGTATATTGGATATGTGACCAGACACTCTAGGGTGCAAACACTCTTGGTGATCTTAAGAAATAGTAAAAATAAAATTGAAACCATTGTTAAAAAAGGAATAAGTTCAAATCCCCCCAATTCCTAGAATTTAAATCTAAATAATCATAAAAAATGCAAGATATCCCTAAATCCCAAAATACCCAGAGTATCAAAACTTAAAATAAGTATCCCATGCTGTGAACCCCATAACAGAAAAAACATGTGCACAAAAAAAACAAATATAATAAATCACTGAAGTTTAAAAAAATTATGGGTGTTCAAATAAGCAAAAAGCAGAATATATTTTTTGTACGAAAGCTCTAAATTATTTTAGTTTGTCTTAGCATAATAAAACGTATACAATTTTGGTATCTTCGTGATTGTGGTCATAACTTTCCAAAAAAATAAAGGCAATGGGGCCCATTTACTTAACCGCTCCTGCGCGATCCCTGATCCGGAATGTCCGCCGGAATGCACATCTGCCTCGATTCACTAAAATCGTGCGCCCAATATCCTGCTAGTGTCACTTCCCCGATCAGGTCCACCGGAGTTCACCATCTTCCTCACGGTGTATGTAAGTGCATTGGATGCCACACAAATTTAAATGTAAAATCCCGCGTGTAGTCCGAATCCGTTGGATCGACCAACGGCCCGCCTCCCCGATTTCTGCTGATGCACCAAAATCCTATTGCGTGCGACACAATCCCCGGCGCGATCCCCGAAAAGTCAGGAAACCCTACGAAAATTCGGCTGCGGGACCCTTAATAAATTAGCCCCAATGTGTCATTTGGACAGAACAATGAAAGTGTGACAATAAACGCAGCTGTGCAGTTCTCTTACAATTTGTTACACAGAAAACAACCATCTGTAACACCCAAAATATAAAAAACTGGTTTTGAGAGGAGAGGAGAAAAAAAAAGGGAAAAGAATTGAAATGGAAGCAGGTTAAGAGCTGAAACTCTTAACCTGAAGGTAGCATTCACACATATCAGTTACCATAAGTTTTTGTATCGAAAAATTTTAACAGACGATGGCATTTGATTCATTGATATAAGCAAAAGAATAAGTGATGCAACTAATAAAGGTGAACGCGCCTTAAAGTATTTGTAATCATTGTAATCAATTTTGGTTGCTCTCCTTAGAGAGGTTTTGGTGTATTTTTTTATATTTGCATTTTTTTAAGCAAAATGTGACTCTAAAAGGCAATGTTAAGTGGTCATTTAAATAGTTTTCATTGTATTTCTTTTCTTTAAAGCAAACCTGTCACCAGGAATGTAATTTTTAGCTGGTGTCAGGTTCAAATAGCCTACGGTATGCTGAACAGGTCAGCATTCTGTGTGGTGAGTACCTGGGATGGGTAAGGTCCATACCCCCCCCCCCCACCTGCTCAATATACATGACAGGAAGAAGGGATGGGTGAGGGAGTTGCATGATTGTGAAGAAGATGAGACTGATACAGGCACACACAGGCTGCAGCTATGAACAGAAACATAAACTGTAAGTCTAAATGCAATACTTTCCAAATACCATTTGTGTGAATAAACGCTGAGTCTCTCTCTGGTTATTCTCCATAAAAAATTCATATTGCTCTTGAATTCCAGACAAGGCAGTGGTTAAAGCTTTGGATTTTGTTGCTTCTACCTCCACGCTGACTCTGGGGCCAATTTGAGTAGTCAAATAGTTTATCTCCTGTAACATAAGTTGATATTATAAGTGAGTTGAGCACTATATTTGGAATTTATGATATAATGTCATACATGATATGTCATGTAATAAAGCACAGTATTTAAAATATACAGACAGGCCACGGATTATGAAGAAGATAAGTTCTGTTGGTTTGTTCCTAAGTACTGTAGAATTTTTATTTAAATCAGAAGTTGTTTTTGTTCCTGTGACCAATGGATTTTCAATGGGAATAAGCAATAAAGCTTAATGCAGACACCTTTGATAACTCTTACAGATGATTACTGCAGCATGGGACTAAATTTCAGTATATAGACCATCACAGACCATAGACCATCACAGGAGGTCACAATGGACATAGAGGTTAGTATGTAGCTAGGAGTCATCTGTAAGTTGAGTTTTCTTACTGCTGGTAAACTCATATTCAAGTAATTTAATAAAGGAGTTGCCTGATTTGGACAACTCATTTTGGATTGTGGGATCCAAAATGGAAAACTGCAGCACGGACACACACCGCGGGATCGCGACAGGGCCGGGTAAGTAAATCTGCCTTATTAGCTCTAGATAACATAGACTACTGCTGAACCCACCTACTGCTTCTCTATATTATATTTTCTAACAGGACAAATAGAATAGAGTTGTCTAAATCATGCAACTCCTTTCATAAAAATGATGAATACTGAATTAGGAGCATTGTTGTAGCGGCTTCAGTCATACATCACCTGCTCACTATCCCTCCTCATCCTCAACAGCTCCTGTTCAAGGCTTTCAATCTCCGATTCCAGTTTACCTGTCTCTTCTTTACACCCCTCCCAGATGTGGCGCAGAGCCATCACATCCGCCTGAATGTTACTTCTCAGCACATGCTCCGTTTCATACCTGAAAATAAATATAAAGACAAAGAAAATGTATGGATTTTGTATTCATGTAATATATAGCCCCATATCCTATGACTTGCAGTTACACATATTCTCTTAAAGGAAATCTACCATCTATATAGCCAGACATGGTAAGTAGACGTACATGTCGGTGTGTGCCTCCTGATACTGGCCGTGATCTTCATAAGGCATGAAATTTCACCATTTATGCGGAAATACAGCTTTACAAATGTGTAAATTATCCTCAGGGGCCACTGCTTACGTCACAACAGCCCCTTCCTGCTCCATTCGTCGCTAATTATTTACACCTCTTGTAGGTGTTTATCTGCTAGCTCCTTACAAAGCTGTTCATATCTGCAGCTGATTGATCTTCATGCTCTTGACCTTGACTTGCTTTATGACTCTTTGGATTGTGGTCCATTGTTTGTGGCCTGTGTGTCCGCAGCATGTGAAGCCTTCTCACACACCGATAAAGAGAGAAGAAAGAATATCCAAGCTGCAAACTCAGGCAGAAATAGGACTTGCCCTAAGTTTTGTGTCTTGAGCAGTCTTCTCAAACAAAAGGGCTGTAGAATTCATGGGTGTGTGTGACTCCCATTTTAAGACATGGGAGTGTGTGTTATCCTTTCAAATAACCGATAGCACACAGTTAATAATTTTCCTGTTGACCTTCTGTAATGGACTTGGCTTGATCTGACCTCAATCCTGTGTTGCCTATCCTCACCTTCACTCTGGGACAGCTTTGCCTTCCAATACCATTGCTTGTCCTTGACCATTCTGTCCTTGACCCCAGATGCTGTCATCGGCATCCCTAAAATCACCTAGAACAAAATATCACAAGTATTCTAAGGGGTAGCAACCTGATTGCCTTGTTCCTGCAGGGATTAAAGGGTGAAACCACTAGGGTTACTTAGAAAACTCTCCTGGTTAGTCCAAAGTCAAACCAGCTTGATGGCACAGAGGATGATCAACTCGTTGCTCACTACACAAAGACTTTATGGAAAATCTCAGACTTTTACTATTGGGTTGTCTCTGGCTTGACTCTGATAGTAGACCATGGCTAACATCGCAAGAAAAATCCAAGACAGGTGGCATTTAGCTTATGGAAATTACAAGGCTATCACTATACACAGAAAGATGGCTGTATATCGGAAAGTGGCTGCAACCATATCCAATAGAACTGTTGTTTGGGACAAAACAGTACATAAAAGTATCTCAAATAAAATTGGTCAAATGATGTCAGGCTGTACCTCTCATTTACCTGTCTTGTAAGATGAATATTGAAATTCCCTATTGCTTTACAGTTAGTGATAAGCTGCTTTATATTGTTACTTTTACTTACTTGTTGTTAAAGTCATCTAGATCCAAACTAGCATTGTCTATCTCTCGGATAATGCCAGTATTATTAGTAATGATTGATGAGATCTACAAGACACACAAATATGTGATCACTAATAGCACATTATAACATAGTAAATGCACTCCAAAATACCAAATCACCCACACTACCTGCCTATATAGACTTTATGTATATCTTATTATACTAATACATCCATTCATTGAAGGTGACCTGTTTGAGTGATGTCGGAGGGACTCTAAACCATCCAAAAAACTTAATTGGTTTATTGTCCCAAATTGCCCTAATGTACATGAACTCATGGTCTGTTATAAAACGTATGGACTTACTCTTTACCTAGTGATAGGTCCGATAAGTCGCATCTATGGTGTGTTGCTTCAGTGTTGCCATCACATCACTGCACAAGTGCCGGAAACAATTAGGGACAGTAAACCATCATCCCATAAGAACCTTTGAGTGGCTGGTAAGTTCACTTTAGTACTTTATATCAAGTTATCAATTCATACATCAAAACAAATAAGATGTGAATAAATAGATAGATATAAGAAGGTGAGAGGGTCGATAGTTGGGCAGTTATGGCAATTTTTTACTCTGTAGGTTTTACCTGATTCTGGAGATCTTGAATTTCCTTCATGTATTGGTTTTGGTCTTTGGCCATTAAAGGGAATTTGCTTTTATGCCATTCATGGATCATTTTTTCTAGATGAGCATTCTTTTGTTCCAGGGAATGTATTTCCTTTGAATAGGATATCAATCTTTCATTCAGAAGATGCATTGTCTCTTTTCCCTTAATAAAAAGATTATTGTTATGTGTTTGATTGTTCAAAAGTTCATGGTCTCCAGAATTGTTAGTGCTGTCAGTATCTCCTCCTTGGTGCTGAATTTCTATGTTTTTCTCTGGATCTCTATATCCATTTGTAATGCCATATGTCCCTCTTTGGTGTAATGTATTAAACTCTTCCTGCTGAAAAATATAAGAAGCGACTTTATGGCTTGCATAGGAATCTCCATCATGAAAAATATGAGATCCTCTTGAAACAGAGAAATGTGGACGTCCATGTATCTTGAAAAATCCTCCATGACTTGGTCTCTGGGAGCGTCCATGATTGGAATCACAAGGCTTCCTAGGTAGATCAGTGTTAATATAATACATTTTCCTTTGGTACCTAGCAAAGAAAGAGCTGTGCTTCTCACTATGGGCCATGTCATCTCTGTGGAAGGAGACAGACAGACTCTGTGTAGGATTGAGACTACAAAGCTTTGTGTCTGTGGGATCTTCTTTATAACATGTTGAACAAGCGTCAGAGAAAGTTGAGTAATGTCTATGGGTGTTTTATTAGCATCTAATTCCAGTACAATTTCATCTTCTACTAATTTAGATTTAATATGTAAATTGTTTCATGGAATCAAAGAATATTTATGGGCATCTTGCGAGAGACAAAAGCACCACAGTTTATTACAATTTTATGAAAGATTTACCACTTTCTTTAAAATATTGTCATGATCTTGATGTTGAAGATAATTCTACCACCCAGACGACCACCATTTTGAGGATATACAATAGAATTTGTCAATTAGAATTGGATTCTCAGAATTTGAAATGAGAGGGTAGAGTCGTGCTCTAATATGTAGAAGTTCTCTTCCCCTCAATGAGACATTTTAGTCATTTATATGTGTCATGTAAAGGTTTGGAGATAGTGTAAAAGCTCAGGTGTTGTTAATTTCTTAGAATTGATGGGATATAGTATTGACTTTAGATGTTATTCTAGGTAGACCTAAGACTACTGTAGGCCTAATGTCATTGGAAGTCATAGCCCATACAAATCACTAAACCAGTAGCTCATACATTTATCAGCGGAGAAATACATGAGGAGTGGGAAAATTAAACCTATTGTGAATGCTAAGTAGTAGCAGACTAGTACTTCTGAGTACCGGACAAGTGTAGGCTTTAACCCAATACTGAACTGGAAGAGGTCCAGCAGAAGACAACCCATTATGGCGTATACCAGGGTCTATTTTTAGGGGTTAAACAAGACTGGAACTTCAGAATTGTGGATGTAGAGGCCCCAATGAAAATCATCTTCTTTGAAGAAGCCCAAAAACAAGTCTTATGAAGGAAAATGAACCAGTCACATATAAATAGTAATATAGTCTCATCTAAAGAGGACACAGTGAAAACATGGTGGCACATGCAGATATACTGTGCAGGGTGCAAATTATGACTTGCATTCTTCACTGTCTGTCTGCCCATTGACTGATAGGCACCCAGTTTAGTCATACGACGCTTTATAAAATGCACTTGTTGTTTATTTAAGAATAAAACTGTTTATTATTTTAAATTAGGGAGGATCCCATTGAGGGTTCAAGCTGAAGGTTTACAAAATGGTGAATGATACCATTAAAACGTGATGTTGGATGCTCGTAAAGGGACGGTATGTAGGCAGCAGTGAACTAGGTAAAATGAGATTCAGTTAAGATCTGTCAATCTGCTTATTTTTAATATGTTTTCTCATGTAGCCAGTTTGTTAAATGGTCATGTAATGACAACATAGGAAGGTGTTAAGGTCTGACACTCAGTCCATTAAAGAAGCTTCCTTGGTATTGAATCTCAAATGCAATGATGTCCTTGTGATTCCTGCATGTCATCGGGGAGGACACCATAACCATACAAGATTTAAGGGGTTTCTAGTTAATCACTTATATGACTGCTCGATCATATGTGTCATATTTATATTGGTAGTAGAATCCATTTGCTCAATCTCTGACCATTAAAACCAGCAGGTGTCTGTACTGCTCTATACTATTGACATACCTAATATGTGGCCTTTCTGGAGACATAGTAACTGTACAATGTTATGTATTTTAAGAAGCGTTACATGACTATGGTTTGCTTTCCTTATAGCGTTTCTTCCATAATGTCTAAATACCTTAGCAGGGTTAATGGAAGGGGTTGTCATCATGAAAGCACACTTTTAAAGTGGATTTAGATCCCCATTGTCTTGACCTTTCCATAGGTATTAGGGTCAACTATCATAGTATTTACAGTTATCTGTATTGGATTGTATTGGCATATCTTTGACCCATCTGAGAAATTTATTTGAGCCGAGAGATGTATCATATATGTCCATAGAGAACACATGCAACTAACTCCAGTATAATAAATTACATCCAAAGCTATACATTTTCCCCATAAATCCTACAAATAAGATCTACCAGGAATTGTTGGGCACCAAATGAGCTGTACATTGAAAAAAACAAAACACATGTTGGTAAAAAAAAGATTTTCCTGGAGAATGATGTGATTTATTATTGAAAACAAAGGTATTTTTAAAAGGAGTTTATATGTAGATTTGGCCTGAAAAACCTATTCAGAACCTACTTGATAACTACACAAGGCAGGAAAATTGGCAGCTCACCCCACGAGGACCTTCCCACCAAATAGTAGATCTCCTGAATGGCCTCTGGTGTATGGAAAGGATCCAACCACAGCCGTCGGGTAACTTAGCAGAACACTACACTAATTCTTAAGTCCTGCATCAATGACCCAGAGAGTGTTAGAGAATGTTCAAAGCTGAACATGAAAGTGGACCGGCACACGTGAGAAAAAAAATCCAATGGAGAATCTTACAAACTATTCCTTTATGCCAATAAAACACATAATCCATCAGGAGCAGACAGCAGGGTTATCATGTTTTGACGCTCAGCGGTTTACTCATAATCTGCACATACCCACATTTCAATGCCTTTTAACTCCCTCACCTGTGGGTGATGTAAAAGGACAGAAACCCACCCCTCCTTGTCACATGATCGCAGGTGAGACTACAGTTCTTATAGAAAACAAACCAAGATGAACATTAAAAGAAACTCCATTACATAAGTTAAAATTACTAATATAGCCATAATATTTGCAATGACTTACTGGTATGTACTAAAACAATGGGAACCTCTGCACGATATAGGACAATACGTGTCTCAAAATAATCACAGCCAAAGTTATAAACATGCAGTCAGCCTAATACAATGTAATTGTGACTGTAGCAAAACTTTAGAGAAACTCCGAAGAATTACAAATAGGTGTAAATCAGAAAATGACGATATTATAATAGATTATTCTGTTACTTTTCTGTTACCCAACAAGGGAGTTCTGTCTGTTCCTCTTTGTCTGTGTTTATGTAATTGTACGTGCCTGGTGGACCTGCTCTGGTTGTTACCCTTTATTCCTGTCCTCCCTATTGCCCTCCTTCTTGCACTCAGTCTCGGTTGTGTGTTTGTGTGCATGATGGGATTGCTAGTCCTCCAATCATTTCGTTAGGGGGCCTAAATTTAGTACTGCAGACCCTAGTATCCTTTATTCCTTTTCCTTACTTTCTGGATAGGTCTTCATGTTCAGAGAGAGAGAAGTTGCAGGCTCCACAACTAGTCCGGGGAAGCTAACCATCACCCACAGATAGGGACTAGCTTAGTCATAGAGGTAATGGAAAGTTTTCCTTCCCTGTTTCCCTAGTTCTTGTTGCTCTCTCTGCACGTTTTTTTGCATCTGTGTGAACCATGACACAGGCTCCATAGGTGATAAAGGAGCATGGAGCCCCTCAGGCTCATTTGCATATGTTTTTAAAAAAAAACCTTAATTTCTTAACCAAAGGGTATAAGAATCTTGAAGAAGATTGGAGGGGGCACACACCTATATGCCCATGTGCTTGATTTACAATCCTTAATGGTAGATGTCCTTTAATGAATAGTTGAAGTTTGACTGCATAGCACAACTTGTAATTCACACTCAAGGACAAGGACGACAACTGTTTAAGTTTCATCTCAAGAAGGCTTTTCTCATCACACCTCACTCAGTCACATGTCACCAGATTACACTCAGCAATGCGAGGATGGCAGTTTTCTTTTTGCAGTATTCTCCAGACCCTTTGTCACATACTCTGGCCTTGAAGGTGTAGAGGGAATTGTTCTCTGGTTTGCATTGAGTTTGGATGTCTGGTCAAGGGTGAGCTCTGGAGTTTGCATTTTTTTAAGAGTTTTGGCCTAGGGGCTGTATTAGTTAGTGAGCCTGGAGTATGAATGTTGTGCATTGGGGCTTTATTTCTTATTGTGTCTGTATTTATTTTTGGAAATATACAGTGGTCTGTATTCTTTTGAAATGAAAATTATTTTAATATACCGTGCCACGCATACAGCACAGTGCTACTGTATACCAAAGTCTACAGTATGTGTGAGGTCATCAATCCCTTAGCTGAAGCTTTGAAGAACCGAGGTTGTACAACAGACCTATCTATAACAGGAGGTCATTGAAGGTGTTGCTATCGGTTTTAAATTCTGGCATAATAATGCATCTGTATTTCTATGTGCAAACACTGCATTATGTGCGGTTTGCCTTTGTAGTGCACAGAGAGAGCCATATTAATTGTGGTACACGTTCTTCATGAATCTGACGCCCCCCGCACAGCTCTGACAGTGTGCTACAACTTTTTTTATGGTGCACCTTTAACATGGGGCATGCAACACATTTCTGTGTTGCATAGTATGACTGAGCACCGGGACGCCCATTTCAATGCAGACAATTGTGTCAAATAAATAATCGTGCAGCCGTGACGCAAAACTGTCACGTGTGACACATGTGCAAGCAACTTGCACTGAAAAGAATGTGCAAAAGAGTCTGACAGAAAGCTTAGTAAATGTGGGCCAATATGTCTAGTGGTTCATTTCAGGTTATTCACAGAAAGTCTTTAAAAATTGCCCACTGTGATCTCTGGTTAAACTCTGGTGATAGTATTTTACAGAACTTTGGCCCTAGTCTGCAATGAGCATCATAACAGTTATGAATGGTGTCTACAATGAAGCTTTATGCATAATCTTTGTTCCCATGACAGACAAAAATTATGAAAATTATATTGTCATAGTGAAAAAAATACTTTGTCTGGAGTTACACTTACAAAATATACCTGTTCCGGCTTACGTACAAATTCAACTTAAGAACAAACCCGGGAACTGCCAAAACAAAGTTTTGTTACTCTGATATTTGTAACACATGTCCATTGTCCTGCCATATCGTCGTTCACATTTCATGTTTTATCCTTACTTTATAATAAAGAAACATTTATTGTAATTATTGTAAAGAAAAAAAAAACACAAAGGACACAAAAAGGCAATAAGCCAATTTTGTGTGTCTGCCTCTCATGTGTTGCCTACAATATATCAATCCTCTAATTCTTAATGGATGGTTCTATTTTGTGGGGGGGGGTATATACTGTATGATGTTTGTGCTTTTTGTGTGTAATACTATTATGGAGCATGCTCTGTAATGATACATGTCTGCCATAACCCATTGAATAAGGAATTGGAATCTCAACCCTGTGTATAGGTTAAATACATTTTTTGTGATTTTTTATGTCAAGATTGTCCATGTCTATTTGTATTTACCTCTTTGTGTAGTCTACCTTTACTGCCAAATAAAATGAATAGGGTACTTACACTAAAGGGCCCCGTGATGTGAGTGTCCACCCCTGGGCATCAATATTACAACACAGAGACAAATTCAAGATGCTTGTATTATCAGAGATAAAAGTTTATTTTGTTGCGTAAAGAAACAGATTATAATTTAAGAACGACAACACAGTCCAAGAGCCTTCATTATTTGTGATATACACGCCCAACAAAATCTATGAAAAAGACCTTTTTAGATCTTTCTGATCTGTGGGATCACAATGCAGTGGTTTTTCAGTGGGATACAAATACAACACTTTCTTGGGGAAGGAAAGTATCTGTAAGATTTTGAGTAAATATTTCATCAATATGTGCAAAAAACAAATCTGTTGACCAACTATCTGTAGACTTTAAGCACTTGTAGTGGTTCAATATACCTTTCTCTAGTCAAGAACATAATTTTGATGAGCATTATGGGATCTTATATTGAACTAGCTAAACTTCCACTAAATATCTTAACACGCCATCCTTGTAGAGTATTCTATATAAGGAGTCATATCAGAGCGCTAATACTCCTTCTCCCTATTTGAAACCAGTAGTACATACCTAAAGGAATCAAAGTGAAAATGTTTTTTCCCCACAAACCATTGAAAAAATATTCACTTGCTTAATACAATCAATGACTAATATAAAGACAATAGAAAAGAGAAGAACGATATAGGATTACATTGCTTAATTTTTTCAAATTTTATGCTGGGTCTACGATCAGCATTTGGGTTCATGGTCATGCTCAGTGGAGTGATGGACAACTTTGTGGTGAGATCCTGAAAACATAAATATTTTAAATATAAGAACGTTTTAGGAATAATAATTTTTTTCAATATATTTGATAAACACAAAAAGGGGTATAGTCCCATGCCACAATAAAGAGGGTTATGATTTGCAAGAAGACAGACACCATGTAACCACATGAAGTGGTATAGATAGAGGGAAGGACCCACATTAAAGATTGTAACAGGGACTGTAGCTTAAACTATGGTACATCCCCACATAGGATAAGCAAATGCCTCTGGAATATGGCTCCCAGTGTTTTTGCATATCTTCTGGATGCACTTTTCAGTCTCACAGACTGAATTCTTTTAGTCTCTATTACACATGCCTGAACTGGAGTATGATAATATGAATAACGGGCACTGTTTATGCCATTCCCTTTGATTTGTCCCTAGTACAATATTAAAAGAATTGACATAATGGTGGAGATAGGAGGCCGGTTCTATTTGGTAAAGAAGAGTTTGCCTTGATAATTAGCAATTACTTTTTAAATTGTTAGTGTTCCAACGTTTTTAATTTCACCAACTTACCATGACTTCCACTTGACATATGATGTTCAGAAACACTGCAAAGGAAACAAGAGCATGAATCATTATTGAATAACTATACAACAATGCTACCAACAACTCAACCCTATGCCATTATGGATGATAATTTTTGTTATCGGGCAGGACATTTTCACACATCCACAGACTCCAAATCTTTACCTTCTTTAATAGTTCTTATTCTACTGATTCTAGCAGCAATGAAAATTTTCCTCTAGCCTCCACCAGTCCCAGGCCATTGTCATATAATTAGACTACTAATTAGCTCTAGACTGTAGCAGTTAGTCTGACACAGTTATATGGGAAAACTTGTGTGATGTGATAATGTACTTACTGGATATCATGGCCATCCAAGAGACGCTTATAAGTGGCAATCTCCATCTCCAGATGGGTCTTCTGGTCCATTAGAATCTTGTATTCATTGTTCTGACGTTCCAGATCAGATCGGATCTGTGCCAACTGACACTCCACACTGTTGATCATTGCTTGTATCTGGGCAAGTTTGGAGCCATAAGTAGCTTCAGTCTCTGCCAGAGTGGATTCAAGGGCTGATGTCTTATAAAGATAAAAAGATATCAGCATGAAACATAACATTTTTGGTTGTGGATTAAATAGACAGATTTACTGAAAGAAAATCCATAATTGCCTCTCACCATGCTTAGTTGGCTCTGCAGTTCAATCTCGAGGGTCTGGACAGTACGTTTCAACTCAATAACTTCAGTTTGAACTGATTGAAGTTGCTCCGATCCGGAGGCCACCTGACGGTTCAACTCTTCACTCTTTAGGTTTAATTTGTTTCAAAGGATGGACCATCATTATTATTGAAAAGAAATAGATCATAAGAAATAAAAGCATATTAACTAAAAGGTTCTTGTGGATGATAGATATCTTATGATAATCTTATGTCATCATGTAGGTATGTAGATTTAAATAAACCAGAATACTGGTTGGAAAGTGTTGGACAACCTCTTTGAATTTGCATTAAGCTAGTTATTTGAGGTCCAATGTCTGAGAATAACAAACATTCAATGTTAGATCGATGCTCTAATCAGTCATAATTTATAACCCCTCCCCTATAAATAACATATGAACCTTACCCTCTGCCTGAACATATTTTCTGCATCTCTCAGATTTCTCTCCATTAAATTTTCATATTCATCCCGGATTTCAGACAAGGCTCTATTCAGGTCGATAGATGGGGCAGCATTTAATTCAACATTTATTCTGGCTCCAAGTTGAGCACGAAGACAGTTTACTTCCTGGGGGTACAAAATATAGTTGTACAATGATATATTATTATAATAATAGTCTACCAAATCATGACTGACTCCATATTAACATAATAAAGTAAGACCTCTTCATGGTTTCTTTTCATCTCTTGTAATTCTTCTTGAAGGTTTTGAACTTCCATCTGGAGTTCACAGTTTTCTTGGTTAAGTCCTTCGAGGACTCTACGTAGGGCATTTACATCAGCTTCAGCATTATTACGCATGTTGAGCTCCATTTCATACCTGGAGAGTACATAGAAGGCATATTTACTGCAACCAACAGAACTAAGAAAGACAAAATTTTTAATGTAGAAAGTTCCCACATGTATAATATAATTGAAGACTTTTTAGTAAGAATAATAGACCATGTTATGCCTACCGCAAATATTTAGCACAAGATTTATTATGTGTTTAAGACTAGAGATGAGCATACCTAAAGTTTACGTTTAGGTTCAGGTGCGTCCTGTGCGACCTGGACATATTGCCGGGATTGGTGGACAAACAGCCAATCCAGCAAATTGACGCCCCTAGCTACTAGCAATGGATGTCATTGGCCAGGAGGGAAACCTAGTTACCTGGCTTGTTGCTGGAAAAGAGACAGTTTGAAGGGAATGTGCCACTTGAAAATACACTTTTTTTCAACCAATTTTCCATCTTGAATTTTTTTTTCACAAATGTTTGATGATTCTTTTAAACATTTATAGTGTCCCTTTTATCTTCAATTAAAGTACTATATCTGAAATTTTCATTCTGGCCCCTAAGCTCACCAATAATTTGATACATGCACATTCTGTAGAGATTTACTTTGCAGCAGTCACCTCATTTACATAGTATAGACATACAGGAAGACAATAGAGGTTAACATTATTCTTACATCAGACTTCTGACAAAAGATGATGTCACAGTTTAACTACTCCCCTCAATACACAGAAAATATCAAGATAAATGCTACTATTGATCTTAAGGAATCAGTCCATCCTATTGCTACCTATAGTAAATAGGCTGCTGCAAAGCATATCTCTAACTATTGTTAACATAACCGAAGAGAAGTTCAGGTAAGATGGAAATCCCCAAAATCTACAACAAGGACAAGTAGACAATGTAAAGAGTGATATGTTTTTCCTAGATTCCTATAAAATAGAAAAAAAATTCTTCCTTCTAAAATTGCACCATAGTCTTGCAGCAAAGCAAGTTAACACAAAAGATGGTGACAGTTCGAAGTACCAGAGATAATACACAAAATAAATTTGTGTACTTTCAGGTTACCTTGATGTCTACCTTTGGACATGTTTAATATTGGTCAAGATTAGTAAATGTTCACCAAATGACATAAAATGATTCAGAACTCGGGTACATTAATCTCATTAAATCCTGAAAATGTTATAGGAATTCAAGGAGTGTATATTTTTTAAAGTTTTCCTTTAAGATACGGATATGTACAATATTAAGGGCATACTTATCACGGAAGTCATCAGCAGCTAATCTTGCATTGTCAATCTGGAGAACAATCCTTGCATTTTCCAAGGTAGCTGCTGCAATCTATTGAACAATAGAATCAGAATATTACACATTGCAAAGTTCTTCAAAATGTATTTCTAATTTATTTAGTTCTGTGATACAGAAAATAATGTTATAAAATATCTGCCAAATTACCTGGTTTTGGAATTCTGAGATCATGCGGAAGTACTGACTAGAGTCAGGTAGTGAGCTGGGAGCATTATTGGCATACCACTCACAGATCTTGCGTTCCAGTTGGGCATTCTCTTGCTCAAGAGCACTCACTTTGTCCAGGTAGGATGATAACCGCTCATTCAACATCTGCATGGTTTGTTTTTCATTAATACTGAGTAGACCATCATTCTTCCAACCACCATGGCCTCCTGAGCTACTTAGGTGAGAATAGTGACCATGGCCTCCATAATGGCTGCTAGAGGGGTGCTTGGAAAATGACACTGCTTTACAGCTTGATCCACTATGGTGACTCGCAGTTTTCAGGTGGCCTCCATGATGGGAGATGTTTGAACCTGCATGATGGACATTATGAGAGCCTCCATGATGTGAGCCTCCATGATGTGACATATGGTGGCCTCCATGATGTGACAAATGGGAGCTTCCACTGTGGGACAGATGAGAGCTTCCATGATGCATTTTATGGGAACTTCCTAGATGGGACATGTGAGAAGATGTGAGGTGAGATTTATGATGAGTTAAATTGGAACCTCCCATGTGGGAGCTTCCATGATGGGCTCCTCCTGAGTGGTGGGACATATGAGAGATTCCATGATGGGTTCCTCCTGAGTGGTGGGACATATGAGAGTTTCCAAGATTAAATCCTCCAGAATGGTGGGACAAATGAGAGCTTCCATGGTGGGATCCTCCTGAGTGGTGTGACAGATGAGAGCTTCCATGGTGAAGTAAATTGGACCCTCCATGCTTGGAGAGATGAGATCCTCCAAGATGGGATGAATGGGAACCTCCATGATGAGACAGGTGTGATCCACCATGATGGGATCCTCCATGATGAGCTGTAGAAACATGGTTAAACATTTTGGAAGAATGACCCCCTGTATGGTAGCTCCCCTTATGGCCTCCAAATGAAGAATAACTGTGGTTGATGGTATGTTTCATCCTGTAAAGTGGACTGAAAAGGAAAAAGAAGCAAAGCAAACTACAGTAGCTGTCTGCAATATGAAGTATACTGAGTTCACTGCCTTTCTTTTATATATTCAACAGGAGGCGTAGCAGAAATCTGTATAGCTTTATGTGCTTTTTTGGCGTCTTATTAACATGCAGCTTTATTGACTATAAATTATTGGGTTGATCAGCTGGAGCGTGTGTTTTTTAACAATGTTTATTACATAGGGTGCTAAAGAAAGGTGGAGGGATCTGTGTATATTTCATATGATGCTGTACATCAGACATTTCCACGCCCTTATGAATTACATAAACTCCTTATTTATTTCAAGATGAAAGTATCAGTGTATTCTGAGTAGTGGCAACATCTGAGCACTACATTTATAGGCCATGTATATAATGACCTTTTATGAGCCTTACATAGAGCAATATTGTAGTATGAGTCAGTAAGGTCAAAGAACAAATGCAATGAATAATTTACATATCTATTTGTTCTTCCATCCATGTTTTATAATAAACTATTAATAATTTGTACTCATTTGTAATATTCACCTATGACTAAGGTTGTACATAATATAAGGATACTTCTACAGATGCTTTTCAACCCTCAAATAAGGGGGCAGATACCAAATGGTTCCCATTCCTTTTGCTATTTAGAAAAATTTCCCATGGAAGGCTTTGAGTTTGCCACTGTTTCTATGGATTTTAGATGGTATCTCCCAACACTATGACCCTTTTTGGGGCACATTTACTAAAACAGAAACTGCACTATGGGGGACATTTATCATATGCTGGCACTTGTGTGCCAGCGTATGATTGCCCCGCCGCTGCATATTCTCAGTGCCCCTATCCTGTGGATAGGGCCTATTTGTTTTGTGGGAAAACCTCTTTAAGACTGGTGCACAATGCCAGTCTTAATACATTACCCCTATCTATGAAAGGAATTGGGAAACCTTCTGACATACTTTCAGCATATAAATACTGAGATGTAAAAATAGCATTAGGCTACAATCACATCTCAGTTTTTGGATACGTTCAGAATATACACTAGGAAAGCACACAGCATACAGGCTGAACATATCCATAGACTTATACTGGTAGGTATCCTTTAACCCTCCGTCTGCCAAGTATTTGTCACATCCAGCAGAAAACACTAGATGAAAAAGCGCACCAGTCTGCATTATATCATTCTGCTCAGTGGAGCAGATTATATGCTCAGTGGAGGCTATATGGCAGTGGTGGCGAACCTATGGCACTGGTGCCAGAGATGGCACTCTGAGGCATCTCTGTGGGCACACAGGCTGTCGCCCAGGCACAGAGTTTGCCAGACATGGCATCTTCCTGCAGTCTCAGGCAGTGCAAGCAGTGCCCTGCTATTTTAAAGTGACCCATCCTGTGCTGCTTGGTCCTGTCCAAAGAGTGAAAAGGTGTTGACAGGGTCAGATTAGAGCTCAAAGATTCTGGTAACAATAAGTTTTTACGGCCTAAATTGCCCTTTTGGCACTTTGGTAAAAGCTAGTGTTTTTTGGGTTTCATTTTGGGCACTCGGTCTCTAAAAGGTTTGCCATCACTGCTATATGGGATGCTATGGTATAGCATGCATAACAGTACTCCTCTGAGTGAATGCTTTGGATGTTTGGTCACTGATCTATCTGTCCAGATATGAAGTTATGTCACTTTTGAGACACCCAAAACATTGGTTGCATCAAATCATGGTTTACTATATACATATGTAAAACCATTAAGAAGGTACATGCATATAACATATTTCTACCTACAATTACACTTACATGTGTATGAGGAGCCCTTCAAGAAGAAAGCAGCAGCCTTATGTAGTGTGAGAAACAACATTTCTGGAGGCATCCTTTCCCCCTCCCTTCCGACTGGGGAAGTTCCATGGATTGTGTGTCTGCTGGAGTCATCCCTCCCCATGTCAGCCATAGGCAAGATGAAAAGCCAGCATGATTAGGATTGTCAATAGCATGACATGTTGTCCAAATAACCCAATGTACTAAAGAATTGCTAGTGGAACTTATATTTTAGTTTTTGGTGATGTCCCCAAACATCCATACATGTTGACTTGCAAGAGAGTTAAACTGCAGGCTAAATCCCTTTTCCAAAAATAATTGGTATATGATTGTCATATATATTTTAGACTATGTCAATTTTGCCATTTATATAGGTAGTATTATGTGTAGTAGTAAGGAATGATATAATTGAAAGGACCATGTGAACATCAACATCATTACAGGTAGCCACCAGTGAATTTTATATACATTGGACTAGAGCAGGCTGTGTGAAGGGGAAGAACATGGAGGTACAGGCTGGAGAAAGAGGGAACATGTGGGTGCAGGCTGGAGAAAGAGGGAACATGGGGGTACATACTACAGAAAGAGGGAAATGGGGGTGCAGACTACAAAAAGAGGGAAATGGGGGTGCAGACTACAAAAAGAGGGAAATGGGGGTGTAGACTACAGAAAGAGGGAAATGGGGGTACAGACTACAGAAAGAGGGAAATGGGGGTGTAGACTACAGAAAGAGGGAAATGGGGGTGCAGACTGGATAAAAAGTAATCTTGGGGCCACAAGGCTCGAGAGGCGTATAGTCCACTCTATGCTCTCAGTACCATATGCCGGATGACAGCCAAATTGGAGCGCTAGTTGCTCGGCGCACAGGTCTGTAGTTTATCACCAACTCTACACAGACCTCCCCCATTACGACATTTTTCCCTGAGGGTAGTCTCCCCCAGAACATTTACCGCTGTCCCCGTGAGAACGGGTGGCATGGCCAGTGTGAATATGCCCCACGGATTTAGCAGGTCTCCTTTAATATACTGTTTATTTAGTATTTTCTCAATTTCTTTAGATGGTTAGTTAGTTGGTATCACACAAAATGTCTTTATCTGTCTGGACGTGGAATGTCAGAGGTATGAGAGACACATGCAAATGTAATATAATATTCTCCTCAATAAGGCTCACAATCCACACCTCATTTATCTGCTGGAAACACACATGGTCCCTGGCCAAACAGCCAGATTGGACCGTCCTTGGATGCAGTTGTTCGGCACATGCAACACACTCAATGCACTCCCGAGGAGTATCTTTGCTAGTCCATAGAATGGTCAGATGGGAAACAGGTTCTGTATTAGTAGATCCTGAGGGCAGATACGTGTTTACCCAAGCCTGGATAATGGGGGGATGGGGGATGGAGGGGGTTGTTGGGGGGGATGGGGGGTGGTTGCTAAGCTCAAAATACACCCATTCTGGTTAAACCTGATAGGCGACCAAGATCGCACTCCAGCACTCTTAGACGATTATATTCTATATAACTTCCCTAATAATAATGAGTTTTTCAGCACAAAAAATGTACTGAAAAATGGCCTCTCGGCTTATACACGAGTCTATTACAAAACCCACTTTAAAAATAACCCAATTAAAAAAAAAACTTATATACTCACCTTCCAATGTCGCCGCGGCTCCCCGATGTCCCAGATGTTGGTGCGTCCAGCCTTCTTTCTTCCCCGCGGCTCCTCTTCTTTCTTCTGTCATGTACGCAGCCACTTTTTCTTCCTGGCCGGCGCATCTATGACGTCAGAAGCGGCCACGTCATACTATGCGCCTGCTGGAAAAAAACATGGCCGCGTCCATGACAGAAGAAAGAAGACGGGATGCGCTGACATCGGGGACATCGGGGAGCCGCGCCGACATCAGAGGGTGAGTATATAAGTTTATTTTTTTTAAGTTCTGGGTGCTGGCAGTCTGTATACTACTAGGGGCAGGCTGTATACTACTGGGGGCTGGCAGGCTGTATACTACTGGGGGATGGCTGGCTGTATACTACATGGGGGCAGGCTGGCTGTATACTACATGGGGGCAGGCTGGCCGTATACTACTGAGGGCAGGCTGACTGTATACTACATGGGGGCAGGCTGGCTGTACCCTACATGGGGGCAGGCTGGCTGTATACTACTGGGGGCAGGCTGGCTGTATACTACTGCGGGCAGGCTGGCTGTATACTACTGGGGGGCTGGCTGGCTGTATGCTACTAGGGGCTGGCTAGCTGTATACTACAGGGGGCTGGCTGGCTGTATACTACTAGGGGCTGGCTGTATACTACTGAGGGCTGGCAGGCTGTATATTACTGATAGCTGGCTGACTATATACTACTGGGGGCTGGCTGGCTATATACTGGGGAGGCGGCTGTGACCAATGCATTTCCCACCCTCGGCTTATATTCGAGTCAATAGTTTTTCCCAGTTTTTGATGGTAAAATTAGAGGTCTCGACTTATACTTGGGTCGGCTTATACTCAAAGATAAACAGTGAATCATACTTGAGGGGGTGCCTGCAATCAGCCATTTCATACATTAAGCATTCAGCGGCCAATGAGAAGGAGGAGTTGGCTCAGAGACAACCAATCTAGCAGCCTCTAATTCACCGTAATACGGCTTCCCCAGCTGTTCTTAAAATAAAAAAATAATCCGGCATGGTGGTGAATACAACTAGAGATATTCTTTCAGTTTTTATGTCCTTCTATAAAGATTTATATAGTTCAAAGGTTGATCGCTCCCCACACCAGTTAGATGTTTTTCTGGCCAACATTCCATAATACGGCTTCCACAGCTGTTCTTAAAATAAAAAATTAATCCGGCATGGTGGTGAATACAACTAGAGATATTCTTTCAGTTTTTATGTCCTTCTATAAAGATTTATATAGTTCAAAGGTTGATTGCTCCCCACACCAGTTAGATGTTTTTCTGGCCAACATTCCATGTAAGACACTGGAATGCGCTGGATGCGGCCAAGGCCTTTGATTCTATTGAATGACCATTTCTGCAGGGGGTTCTCCGTTTAATGGGGTTTGGCCCAAAAATGGGTGTCCATCCTGTATCAAGCTCCCAAAGCCAGCATCTCTTTGAATGGGGCCTGTTCTGAACAATTGCAACTAGCAAGGGGCACACCTCAGGGGTGTCTGCTGTCACCGCTGCTTTTTGCATTGGCGGTGAAGTCCCTGGTGGTGTTGCTCCGCGGGGATCCGGTATATAAGGGCATTACATATAGGGCCCGTGAAGACAGGCTGGGGCTCTACGCAGATGACCTCCTCCTTTTTCTGTCGGACCCAAAGAATTCCCTTAACAGGGCAGTGTAGATTATATGGACATTGATCACACAAGTCCAAATTTCAAATTTGGTCAAAACTTCCTCTGTCAGTGGCAGAACGTATAAACCTCATCAAGATGGTAGTTCAGCCAAAGTGTTTATATATGACTTCTAATATTTTTGTTCCAATCCCTAAATCCTTCTTCAAGGCTATGGACTCCATGCTAATTCCCCTCATTTGGGAGACGAGCCGATCCAAATAGGTTTAGCCAGTCTACAGCTCCCAAAATCTCTAGCGGGTAGGGCACTACCTGATATTTATTTATATTATCTGGCAGGACAACTAAAACATCTGGGCCCATGGGTGGGGGGAGAAACATTCAGCCACCAGACGGCGGCATACCTGGAACTAGAACAGCTCTGGCACCTCCTACATGCACCATGCTGGTCAGGTAAAAAGCTTCTCCCAGCACACAGGGTTGCCAGGTTAGCATGGTGTGAGGGCAGGCATCTTACTAAATACAAGGACACCCCCCTGGAATCACCCCTTTGGAATAACCCCGGTGTCCCCCAATTTTCCCAAGAGATTGGCCCACTATTCTGGAGCTCCCGTGGGGTACCCGCAATATCTGATGTTACACAGGAAAATGTTTTCATGTCATTTGAGCAGTTATCTACAAAATACCAATTACACAAGCACAACCTATATCTGTATTTCCAACTTAGACATGCCTTCCAGACTCAGTTCCCAGCCGTTTCTGACCATCCATTCTCCTCGCACCTTAAGCGAGGAGGACTTCACTGACTTATTTGAGTCACATCGTTATGTATCCCCTTCTATTAATAACAAACGTATTCAACTCTATATAACTCATCAATGTTACCTTATCCCAATACGGTTGTACAAAATGGGCCGTATCCTTCTCCTGGTTGCCACAGGTCTTTTATGCAGGGGGTTTAAAACCAATAATGTCATGATGAACATCTAACTATGGCTCTACAGATTGTACAGCTCATTTTTAATCTCTGATATGCCATTAAAAAGATACAATTATGTGAATAATGATGATGATGATCACAGTTTGCATGAAAAATATGAAAGATTTTATTGATGGAAAACAGAACAAAAGAGAAAATATGAAAGAAATCACAATGAGCATACAATCCAAATCCACCATTTAGATCCTGAGCCATCACTGTATCATAGGGAATAGACTCCACTGTAAAGTCATAAAACTCTATTGGCAAAAATGTCTAACGGCATTGATTCCAAGGAAGGTCTAAGCATTAATACCTTAAAGACCTTCACAGATGACAAATGGTTACGTCTTGTGGTTAACCTGATGTTCTCCATGAGACTGAGGTTAAACATTGCTAGTGGAGTCTATTCTCAGTGAATTCAGGCCATTGGATAAATAACTTGCTTTGCCCCATTCAACAAACAATGATTATATTAGTTTTGTAGAGATTTGATTGCCGACATGCCTTAGTGGTCATCCATACCATAGACTAGCACTTGTCATGAAGAAGTTCTGTTGAAACAAGACAGGTACAAATACATGAATGTAAGTACAACAATATGATGTAGAGTATAGTTTTATAGTACATTCAAAAACATAGTTTCTTTTTTTTCTATAAAATCTTTTTGAATGTACTAAATTAGCAAATTTTTAGTTTTGTGCCCTTTTCTTTATGAAAAGTTGTAAGTAAACTCAGCCAGGAATGAACCTATACTTTCTACTGCCTATCTATAGAATGTTCCCCCCTCCACCTCATCCACTAGTAATATATCAGATTATTCTTTAAGTATGTGGGTTCTCCATGCAGTGTCTCACATCATGCTGACATCTGCTGTGAAGAAACACTATTTTTAAGTGTCAAATTCTGCTTTGTAACTGCTCCCATGATGATGCCCCCCCCATCTTGCTGCAGGCAGTGCTGCCTGAGGCAAGATGTTCAACTTGCCTCATGGCTGGTGCACCCCGGACAAATATTAAAATCCAACTTTCAATAAATATTGTACATAGTTTGAGATAGTTTCTACCTTGAAAACTATTTTATGAAAAAAGCATTTAATTTTAGCATGCTGTAATCCATTCTAATAGCATGCTGAGAGTTGCAGTTTTTAGACAGCTACAGATTGGGGAACCCCAATTTTATAGAAATTACTGACTTTATGTAATTTAATCTGAAAATTAAGCTAGTGGTTAGGCAACTTCATTATGAAAAATGAGACTTACTGTCTTTATGCTCTGTGTCATGATGAAGTGGAACACTGTGTAGAGATACAAATAGCAAATTACAGATAGAAGTTCACTATTATCACAGTGCTTAGAAAAAGTCCAAGGAAATCCTTTGTTTTACATACTGTATGTCATGCCCATCTAGAAGTTGTTTGTATGTAGCGATCTCCATCTCCAGATGAGTCTTTTGGTCCATTAGTATCTTGTACTCATAGTTCTGATGTTCTAGGTCAGAACGTATCTGGCCAAGCTGAGACTGTATGCTATCAATCATTGCTTGTAACTGGGCAAGTTGGGAACCAAATGTGGCCTCTGTTTCTGCTAAAGTGTTCTCCAGAGCTGATTTCTATAATAAGGAGAAAATACAGTTTAGTAGGTTGGACATTATGGTTTGAGCAGAAAGTTAACAGTTTCTATAAGTTTCCCATGTGCCCTTACTGCCTTGTGGCTAATCCCTGAATGTTCATTAAGTGATTTAGCGCTCCTTCTACTTACGTTTGTAAAGTGTGCAGACCCTATGAGCTTCTTTGTTTACATCTCCCATATTCAGGAGAGTTATGATTCATCCTGCTCCCTCCCCCTCCCTTCTCCCAGTCATTGAGGATGGACAGTGAAAAGAGAGACACAAAGGGTGATGTCATGAGGAGGAAATGGAGCAGTGAGAGAGAGGAAGCTGTGTTTATATGCGGAGAGCTGCACTGTGAGAACAGGGAAAAGTTGAAGCTTTCAGAGGTGGCAAAGACATAGGTAAACATGTCTAAGTAAAGAGATTCAAAAGTGGACAACCCTTTACGGGTTTGCTCAATTTACCTTATTAAGGAATTCTGCATTAACAGAGGAGATTTCTTTATTTAGGACTATCATACCTTAACCAAAGTGGATAATGGTTAAGAAACTCACTCTGGAGGACCTGAAATTTTTGCATTACTTTGACAACTTCTTGAATGAAGTAGGCACTGCAATGCTTACTTTTCATGTGGGGGCACTGCAGAAAAGTTGAATACTTATTCTTAGCTCCTTCCTTATATTGCTGATCATTGGGGTTGCCAGCAGGTGCACAATTTGTGATTAGCATACTATCAAAAGACCATTCTTACATGAGAGATTTCTAAAGTGGAGAACCCCTTTAGTCGGTGACAGTATATATTTTGTACTCTGTTATTTATGTTTTAAAACTCCTACCATACTAAGTTGACTCTGCAGCTCAATTTCCAGGGTCTGTGCAGAGCGCTTCAGGTCAATGAGCTCATTACTGACCGACTCTAGTTGCTCAGCACCGGAGGACACTTCTCTGTTCAGTTCAGCAGTCTGCAAGGAAAAGGATTATGGGAATATTTATTAAAGCATATGCAATAATGGTCCTTAGGATCTGGCCATTGCTTTCTTTTTTATGTCGAAGTGAAGAGTCACAGAAATACATGTTCGGCAATGAAATGAAACAAGCTTCTGTATATCACAAACTGGGGTATATGGATTAATCCACACAGTTAAACTGTGTGTAGAGATATTGTAAGGTTGCACATTTAATGGGGGTTATTTATCAAACGCCAGGTCTTGTGTGGCAGCATTTAATAGCCCTGCCACTGCTCTGGAGCTGCCAGATACATCTAGAGGTCTCCTCCTGTGCAGCGTTCATCTCTAGAAATAGACACAAACAGCAAATTTTCATGTGTAAAAATTTGCCTGTTGTAGTGAGTGCGCATGCGCAGGCAAAGGTACGCCCATTCCCTGCTGGCCACGCTCCCTTGGTGTGGAGGTGGCGGAGAGGACAAAATAATTGCAAGTGCTAGTAGAAGCCCTGATAAATACCCCCCAATGAGTCTATGCAATACAGCCTCCAAAAGAAGTTGAGTATACTATACAATACTATATTATTGCAAGGATTGCACTTCTAACATAGGCTTTCTGCACGGCTGCTTAGAGATTCATTAGAAATATCTGAGGTAAAAGTGTTGTAGTTGCCCCTAATTGGAAACCAATTAGAGCTCAACTTTTGTTTATAATCAGCTGTTTGTGAAAGCTGGGCTCTGATTGGTTGCCATGGGCAACTAGAACAGTTTTGCTCCCAAACACTTCTGATAAATCTCCCCTTAGTATTAGTCTCTGTATTCTCAGTTAGACGCAATACTACAACTTGGTGTTGGTTCCAAATGGTTCAAATAAAATAAAACTATGTATAAGGTCATACAAAGGTAAACGGCAGTATAGTAGAGTCTTTGTGTGCCATCTTACAGATCAGTGCCACAGTAATGTGAATGAGTTATAGATCACTAAATGTTATATTTCTTGAGGAAAGTTCTTATCACCACAATTGTAATAAAAAAAATGGTGGGTGCAAGCTACCAAAGCCAGGCAAATAGGTTGTCCAAAATATGTACAAGGAAAAAAGCAGCAATCCACTTTCCTTGTCCATAAATGTTACATTACACATTTTCTGAGAGACTAAATACAATTAATCATAATAAAAGCAAAGAAAACATAAAACATCAATTAACAAAAATATCAATGCCTTACCCTTGCAAGGAATATGCTCTCAACCTCTCTAAGGTTCCTCTCCATTAGGTTCTCGTATTGCTCTCTAACCTCAGATAGGACCTTATTGAGATCTATAGAAGGAGCGGCATCAACTTCCACATTAACTCTAGCACCAAGTTGAGCCCTCAGAGAATTCACCTCCTTTAATAAAAGAAAATAAAATGCAATAAATTATATACTCCATTAGATTTACAATTTCCCATTTAACTGTTCTCCTTTACTTCTTCATGGCTGTTCTTTAATTGAAGAAGCTCCTCTTGAAGACATCGGACTTGTATCTCCAAGTCTTGTCTTTGCATGTTAAGCTCTTCCAGGACTTTTCGAAGGTTACTAACATCTGCTTCAACATTACGTCTATGGTTCATCTCCAGCTCATATCTAGGTAAAGAATGAAGTTATCAAGAACTAGCAAGGCATTAAACAACTAGTAAATTTCCAAAAATAATGACTGTAACTTTAGTTTATTATATGTAGTTGTAAAATGTACTCAAAGAAAGGGTTGTCTTGTGTTAAAAAAAAGCTCATTTTAAATATCCTTGAGGTCATTATAAGTTAACAGGACATCTGTGTATTTCTATAGGGTCTTCATTCACTATGGCCACCATGTTTTTTAGGTGTGGCTGGATACAAGAAGTAAGGTGAAAAGAAAGATGCTGTCAATTCTGTTAACATGGAATTACTAAAAAATAATTGTTGTTGATAATTGTTGTTCCTTACTTGTTTCTCAAGTCATCTGCTGCCAGCTGCGCATTATCAATTTGCAGGACAATCCCTGCATTACTTACATTGGTGGAAAAAATCTGAAAGAAATATAGAATGAGGTTGATTGTTTAACAAATGCATGTGGAATTTACATGTTTATGGCAGTGTGTAGTTTAGAGTTTGCGTTTACCTCATTTTGGAGTTCTTGGATAGACCTAAAGAATTGGCTGGAATCAGGCAAATTGGTAGGTGCATTGTTGGCGTACCACTCACAGATCTTTCTCTCCAACTGAGTATTCTCTTGCTCCAAGGAATGGACCTTTTCAAGATAGGATGATAGTCGCTGGTTAAGATGTTGCATGGTTTCCTTTTCATTGATGCTCATCAGGCCGGTATTCATCCAGTCATGTTGGCCTCCAGAAGTTTTTAAAAGGCTTCCATGACTATGACCACCATAGACATTCCCATGACCATGACCAGAAGACCGGGTGGAAAAAGATACTCTTGTGATTTTTCTGCGAACATTGGAATCTTTGTAAAAACCACCATGATGTGAAATAGAAGAATTTTTCACATGGTCATTATGAATATCGTGGTTAAGAGATGAGATGTGGCTAGAGGCTTTAGGAGTGTGGCAAACTCCCACCAGTGATCTAGAAGAAGAGTGGCTGGCTCTGTGGCTCATTGTTTTTCGATGTCCTCAAACCTTTCTACAGAAGACGCTCCTTGTTCAATGACTGATCATTCCCTGCACCAGACCTCTATTTATACGAAGCAGTGGGAATGCCATTAGGTCAGTTTATTGGCATTTTATATGCCTCATTCTCCATCATATGCTTTTTAAGTTTGTCAGATCCTAAAGCTAGCGTCACAACAAAGCTCTAATTAATGGGATTACTGAATCAGCTGACTGAAGTATTAATCCATTCCTGAGACATCAGAAGGATGCATTCACCACGCCTTGAGTATATTTGTTTTAATCATGACCTGTCCCTTGTGATTTTCTAAAATGCCCTAAGACATGAATGCAGTCCCAATATTCATGAATTCAAAAATGTATCTTGTTCTGAAAAATTATTTGCTCAAAAAAAAACCTGAGTCATGCAGATGTATAATGACTATCAGTTCTTTATTGATCCATACTATGGACATGTACATCCATATTGTATAGCATTGTATTACTGCGTTGTGGAATTGTGTTGTATGTAAGCACTTGCTATGGTTCTGCATGAAGCTTGCTCAATTGATTCATACAGTCCTTCTAATACAGGGGCCATATGCATGAGACTTTGGATCTGATCAGCTTTCCAATCCTTTCACATACTGTATACATGAACATTGATTACAATTATACATTCTAACAATAGTCCAAAATTGGAGTAGCAAACAGTTCTGTTTTGAAGCTGTAGATACTTAGAGTAATCATCTTGAGTAATACATTTTTACCCGAAATGGATAATTTGTTAGGAACAACAAAGGCAATATGACTAAGCTGTGGTTTATTTTTGCATGAGTCTACCTTAATCCATAAAGCTCAGAGCTATATCTCCCAGACAATATTTTTAAACAATTAACTAGCACTTTCCTACTATCAATATTCACTGGGGGCCACTTATTAGGGCTAATTTGGTGTAGAAAAAGGAACAAATTCCTTCCTTCTGTCTTTTTCTAGCAAACCGTGCACTGAATGTAATGAATGGACCAGATTCAGGGATTACAAACTTGCCCTTCCAACTTGTCTCTGCAAATCCTAGGTGATATGTGAAAACTAGAAGACAGTCCCTCCCTATGCCAAATTGGGAACACGAAACACAAATTAAAGGGGTTGCCAAAGCCAAGTCACAAAGGAGATAAAAAAAGTAGCACACAATAACAGCACAGGAGGGAGAACCAAGAAAACAGGCCAGAGCCTAAATACCAAAACAGCAAAATACAAATGCTATCAAAATAAAGAGCAGACAAAATAACTTCTTTGACGAGCAAAGGTTGCCAGTTGAGCAAGATTGATATATGTGATCGAGAAGTCCTAGCTTCCAAGGTGATATGGCCAGAGCTTTAGAGAGTATTGTGGAGCTGTCAATCACTAAGGGTTAACTACTGCTGGAACTGTCCAGGTTGCAGGAGAGAAACAGGTGAGGTGCTGAATCAATCAAAGCAGCACAGCAAGTAAACCCATGTTCACACTACTCTTTCATGCCCACCATTGAATGATGTAGAGGCATGTCTGAGTTTCCACCATACTCACCTCTAGGTAAAGTGACTTTTCAGATTGCAGCAAAGTATAAAGTGAAAAAAGGGTTAAAGAAATCATTGTTGTAGTGGAAAATGTTTATAATTTATAAGCAATTTAATTGTCAAGTTTTGTCATTTACATAGTGAAATATTCCTATATGTTGAATGTGTATATAAATTTGTCTGAAAAGTCACACTTATTAAATCTGTCTAACGCATCTGGGTATACATAATCTACAGTAAGATGTCTCAAGTGAAAAATGCACTGTACTTGGTTTTAGCGATTGACCACAAGCCTAGAGGTCCAACAATTTTTGAACCATTTTATGATGAAACGTGTAAACTTTATGATATATTTCACCCTCACTGTGCAATTTTACTCAGTTTTATTGATGTTTTTGCTCCTATCACTGCATTAGCTCCTCAGTGTAAGATTCAGCTTTGTGGACAGGCACTAACTGAGCAAACACTTCCTGATTACTCTGCTATGCTCATGCACATCCTCATATCCTCCTGTTGCTGTGTGCTGACAATGTGCTTAGATTATCATGGCACAGGGTTTAGCTACACTTTTATTTAGATTCTGAACATTCTACTTATATCTGACACATAGAAAAAGAGAGATGATACAGAGTCATTAGATATATATGATTGCTTATAACACACTTAGCTTTTCTATTTCATCTATTTTATCAAACACACACTCAGCACTACTATGCCCCGGGGATGCAGGGACCCTGTGTGCAGTGCTTTACCAAGTGGTCCGGGAATGCACTGCCGGGTGCCTGGCAGATCGTGTCCCCGGGCCCCTCCCTCTGTGTCCCGGCTATCGCCCACCTCTCTCCTGGTGCACACACCTCTCCTGGATCTCCGTCCCTGAAACTCCCACCCGTCACCTCCTTGACCCGCCCCTTCGCTAGCCACCTCCCTGACCCGTACGCCACCTCCCTGACCCGTACGTCACCTCCCTGGCTGCCCGTCACCTCCCTGACCTGCCCGTCCACTAGCCACCCCCTTACCCTTAGCCGGCACAGGCCCGCCTACCCCTCTGCATAGCAGCAAAGCTGGCTGCTGACACATTCTACCGATCGCACAGTTGACGACCACCCGACCACGCCCCCCCCACGAACGCACCCTCCTCGCCCTCCCGCCAGGCGAAATGCACCCTCTGCCCTCGCCCCCCCCCTACGAACATGCAACCGCTCCGAACTGTACCCCCACCCGCCCGAACACCCACCCGAACAACCAACGGAACACCCACCTGACGCCACGGCCGGGTGGTGACCCAAACATCTTAAAAGGTAAGTATATACATATGTATTTATCACTGTGTATATAGTGTGTAAACTGTGTATATAGTGTATAAACTGCATATATACTGTGTAAACTGCATATATGTGTATATACATTTATATGTATATTCTGTGTATATTGGGTTTATATGTATATTCTGTGTATATTGCGTATATATGCATATACTGTGTATATTGCGTATGCATGCATATACTGAGTATATGTGTATATATGCATATACTGTGTATATGTGTATATATGCATATACTGTGTATATATGCATGATGCAAATGCTGTATTTATTGTGTGTGTATATATATATATATATATATATATATATATATATGTATGTGTGTTTTTGTATATACTATATATGCTCTATATACTGAATGTGTGTGTGTATTCCCCGTTTGTGTGTGTATATGCTGTATATACTGAATGTGTGTGTATTTGCTGTATGTGTGTATATTCTGTATGTATATGCGGTATGTGTGTATTTGGTCTTTTTATACTATATATATATGCTCGTATATGGTCAGTGTATAGGCTGTATGAGTTTGTATACACTCTGTATTAGTGTATAAATGTATATGAGTGCATAAACGTGTGTGTGTATAAGTGTATACTTGTATGTATATGGGTGCGACTATATACGTGTAGAACTTTATGTGTATATAAGTATATAAAGGTGTGTATGTATCAGTGTATAAGTGTATAAGTGTAATTGTATAAACATGTCCGTGTAGGGGTACACTCACAAGAACGTATGGGGGACGTATATCTGGCTGCAAATTTGCTGACCGATATACATCCCTCATAGGTGTCTATAGTGCCTCTGCTCGGTACGGTGAGCTCAACGAGTACTCACTGTTTCGAGCCGTGGCCGCAACAGAGATAGAGCATGCTCTATCTATGGCCATAAGAATGACCATGCAGCTCTATTCTCTATGGAGAGGGGAGGGGTGAGCCGCGATCACCTCTCCTCCTCTCCAGTGCGCCGATGTGTGCCTGCCAGGCTATATATTTTTTTAAGGGGAAGGGGGGCCCCATGCAGAAATCTGCTATGGGGCCCAGCCTCTCCTAGTTACGCCACTGCCCCTGCCTCATGTATTAAGATGCTCATCGTTTTTGTTGAGCTTTGTTCCTCTCAACTATACAGGGCAGTAAGTGCCTTTGGCTCTGCTGCTTTCTGCTTCCTCCCTCTTCCCATGCTCCTGCAGTACAGGAGATTCATGTTCATATGACCAGAAAGACCTGCCTGACCATATAGAGGGGACTGAGTTTATGGTTGTATCCGATGCCAACTAAAAGACTGATAGAGGTGGGTTAGAATTATATATGTGAAATGTTGTAAATTTGTTAGTAACAGTGAATTAGAGAGTTGTGTCTTTGTGGGAATACCCCTTTTAATAGCCTGCATTCATTTGAATATTTTATTATTTACATATTTCCTATTGTCACATTGAAACAAAATTTATGATACTACTTCATAAAAACTGGACTAATGTTGGCAAAGAGATTCTTATTAATGTTTGGTTCCATATCTTTCACCCAGTTACCAATTACACAGCAGGACATACACACTGTAAGTTGTTTAATACGGGACGCAAACAATGGTCCCATGGTCTTTTGATTGTGTCCCATGTTTCATCAGTAGGTGCACGCTGCACACCCACCAATGTCATTTCTAATAGACTGCCCGGGACCGCAATACTGACAGCAACAGAACCTCTTGTACCACTTTAGAATTGGGAATGCATTTTCCAATTTTCCTTTTTGTTTTGCTAAATAGTCTTACAATCCATGTATAACTTGATTTACTGATCAATATATATATATATATATATATATATATATATATATATATATATGCCTTCTAGATGAAAAAAATGTTTTGCGTTTTTGTTTTTCACTCCGCTCCTTTCTCAAGTAGTGAATTTTTGTATTTTCATTAACAAAGCTATCTACTGTATTTTCTACTGGCAACATTTGATTTTCTCAGCCACATACGGGGAAGTTGGAACAAAAAATTCCAAATGTGGTGGAATTCCCCCAAAAACACAGTAGCGCCATATTCTGATGGGCTTTATTTTTACAGTTTTAAAATAAGGTTATGAGGATACTTTCCCTAAATTCTTTAGAGCAGCATGAAACCCACCACTTATGGAGAGGGCTTAGTCCAGGAGACCTTTCCATATGCCCCTTCACAACACCCCGATGTATATTTACACTGACTTGTCGTGAAGGGGTTAATATGGACAGCAAAAATAAATTGTGTTTATCTCCATTCTTTTTCAATTGCATTTTCAGTAATAAGAGTAACAAACAAATATAGGTTGCATGAATACATTTTATTTTTCATAAAACCAATAAGAATAAGCCATAGAATCCAGCAATGAAAGCAAAGAGCTAATGACTATACAGTCCAAATCCATCTATCTTCATATCGTATGAGTGATGAGTTCTAGTAACAGATCGTATGACTCAGTCTGAACCATCATTAGCATTTAGTCAAGTCCCAATTAACAGATTCATTACCTACTTAAAATGGCTTAAAACTTCCTTTTATAATATTTAAAAATTTCCATGATGGCCAAACTCTTAAAGGAAAAAATCTAAATTTAAGTTGGATTGAATGATGTGTTCAGTGAACTTATAACTTGCTTTGTGCCAACAAAATAGAACCAGAAACTAAAATCTACAGATCAACGCAAAATAAAATATTCTCTCTAGGAGATGATAGCGAGCTTCATTTCCTCTAATGATTTTTTAACACTTGCTGCTGTGGTGAGATACTAGAAAGGGAAACAAAAGAAATCGCTTAGTTATCACAATTACCACCAACATTTTGACATGTAATAAACATGAAATAAGGACCTGGAATTTGTTACCAGAAAATCCCACCTATGCTCACCATTAGGTCTCATGTACACAAATGTAATGGGAACCTGATCCGGCTGCACATTTTGCGGATGGATCATGGTCCCCATAGACCTTGTCACGGTGCGGTGAGCACTCGCTTTCTCACTACTCGCAGGATGCTCGCCCAGGTCGTAACATATGAGGCCTTAGAAATTCTATTTAAACAGATTGACCTACTGAGATGAGTAGTCTCTTACCATCTTGCCTGAACTCAAGTAAAAGCTTTTAGTGATATGCTTTACAGTAGCCTCATGACCATAGACAGTAATAACCTGGAGCCAACTCACTGAAGTCTATGGAGAGTTGTCTGGACATGCTGTGTGCCGATAAGAGGTGTGATACCATCTATTGTGAATAGAGGATACCCTACTTAGAAACTGCTGCATGTATTTTATTATTATAAAGATCATAACTCACCTTCTTTATGCCATGAACTATGATCATGAGCTGAAGCCCTAAACAAAGATAAAACAAATTTTGGTTTGAACCAATGTGACCCAACTGATCCCAATGCAAATTTTTTTTTTTCTCATTTGTTCTATTATGATGTTAGTCTTTTTTCACATTGCATGGTTTAGTAGCAGCAGTGAGAATCCACCATCAGTGGCATACTATACTTCAGTCTATGACATGTATCAAGGGGAGCATAAACTCCTGTTACAGATAGTAATAATAAAGTTGCCTATCACACCTTACTGTGTATTTTCACTGTGCATGGAAAATTCAGATGGAGAGGGTAATCTCACTGCACTTCCATCCAGCATAGACAGCTCTGTATCTGGTTGATTATGTGAATATTTGCTATGGCATCATGGAATTGATTGAAAAGCAGAGATACAGACTGTAGGAAAATCTTATAAAAATTAAAGGGGTTGTCCGTCAGTTCAAAACTTTGCAGGGGTGCTGGGGAGGAATTAAGAAAAACAAAGCTTTACTCACCTCCACCATCGTATCCTGTGTCCCATCTCACATGTTTGTTTATATGGGCTTGGACGCTTTGCCAAGTTTAGCTTCCGGCCGGCCAACGTGGCCGGCCATGCCCACTCGTCCCTGTGTCACAGCCCATGATCCAGCTCTGGGAAGGGGGGCAGGTAAGCGTGGTCGGCCAAAACTCAGCGCAGATTCTGTGCCCTGTAAACAAAGAAGGGCACGGTACAGCGCAACAGTGCCACAGGACATCAGGTGCGATGGTAGAGGTAAGTTTTTTTTTAAATCACTCTCAAGCTCGTCTGCAGAATTTTAACAGACAACTCCTTTCTTTGAGCAGAATGTATATTCATTTATGAATACGTCTCAGGAGATATTTCCTCCCATCCCCCATCCCAGCAGAGAAAAAAGGAGAGATTGCTAAAGTCTCACCCCACACTGCTGGCAGGGAGCCAAGTAATGTTAAATGTTAAAGAAACAATTAAAAAATAGTGGAATTATTCAGATGCACAACAAGGAAATTTTGAAATCAACATGCCAGAAGCTATTGGTACCTGTCATTATGAAAAATAGCCTTCCTCATAAAAGGTTCCCTTTAAATAAGGTATATGCTTACAGAGCTGAATTATCAAGTCTTTAAGGAGTTAAAAGTTTTTTCCAAATTTATAACTAGCTGATTGGTCAGTGTCTGACTACTGAGACCTCTGCGATCAGGAGAATAGAGATCATGTTCTCACTCATGGGAGCAGCAGGAAAAGTATGCATCAAGACTCTCTACCTATTACTGAGATTAGGATTCTGAAGGTCCATCACCAATCAACTTGTTATTCTCAAATTTATAAACTTAGGACAAACCCTTTAAGTTGCAGCAAACTTTCTTTATCTGTCCGCTAGGTATGAACATCAGAACTGCTTTCAGATACACAGCTCGCTGTGGGGTAAGAAAGTAGGTAAAAATGGTACAAAGTAGCATTTTGTAATAAAGTATTTTACAAGTTTTACTATAAAAATCTGCACTACCATTTCCCTAAAAAAAGTCTTCAAAGTTTAGATACCCCACACGGCTGTCACTCCCTTGAAAAAAACATCACTGGGGCTGGGAATAGTATCTTGCAGCAGCTGGAAACTACATCTTTAGTTTGTAAGCGATAATGAGTACTGTACTTACTTGATATCATGACCCTCTATTAGACGTTTATAGGTTGCTATCTCAATCTCAAGGTGAGTCTTCTGGTCCATGAGAAGTTGATATTCACGATTTTGCCGTTCTAGATCTGATCGAATGCTGGAAAGTTGGCATTCAATGTTATTGATCATGCCCTGTAATTGTGCAAGCTGGGAACTAAAGGCGGCTTCAGTTTCTGATAATGTGGATTCCAGAGCAGATTTCTACAATAGAAGGTAATAATATGAGAACCCTAAAACATATCTCAAATAAAGATGTAAATTTTGGGGTAAATGGATAAGATCCCCTTAATTTGATAAAGCAAAGTATCTAAGACTTAGCAGTCAATCCCATCGTGTACCAGGCTGGTTATACAGTGGAAATAGCTATTTGTGAGAATAACTGGATAAATCCTGACGTGAACCCATCAATGGTCATACCAGGCTGAGTTGGCTTTCCAGTTCAATCTCCAAGGTCTGTACAGAACGCTTTAGGTCGATAAGTTCATTATTGACGGATTGGAGTTGTGCTGCCCCTGAAGACACCTCCTGGTTCAGCTCTGCTGTCTGCAATAAAGGAACAGGGTTTAGTGATGGTGATTTTTTTTTTTTAATAACTTTTACATTTTCTTTTAAATCAGGTAAAATATCTGATATAGAATGAAGCTTCTATATCTTGGGCAATAGCTGCATCTGGGATTACAAGTAACTACTAAATACACCATAAGATGACATTACTTGTTATCAATTGGCTTACTAAAGCTCATGGTGACATCAAAACACCAGCTATCTTCTGTAATGATCACATCGCACTGGTACTGCATCGGTTCGTTAAAGGGGTTGGCCACTTTTTAATAAATCTGTTCCATTAGCAATGTCTCTGCATGTAAATGTACCTGCATCTTTGAGAGCTCCAGACTTATCCTGTTCTTACCATGCAGCCCTCTGCATATTATCACAACTTCTTCTCTTTCACTGCTCCAGCCCATCTTCATGGCAACTCCTACTGTGTCTCTCTTTCGAGAGTGCTCCAATAGTCACATCATACTACTTGGTATCTATAGATGCTTTCATTTTTTATGAGCTGACATTGTAAAGAGTCTATAGACTAAGTGAATACTGGAGACCCTTTTTTAAGGAAACCTATCATTTGATTTGATGCTCTATGAAGCAAATATACCTTGAGAATGCTTTATCTATACTGATGCAGGATCATATCTTGGTTAATCCCTGTGCTGCGTGGTTTTGCTGATAAAACAGATATTATATTATGATAATGAAGCTCTGTGGCTTCTATGGCTGCGCCAGCACTTGCTTTCCTGCTTCTCATAGCAGAAGAGTTTCTCTCTGCAGGAGATAATGATGCAATCAGTTTTCTCCCTGCCAGACAGAATAATCAATTACTGCACCTTCCCCCAGCTGCTGTGTATGAGTGATCCAGCTCAGGTTGATTAGTGCTTGGCTAGTCATGCTTAGTCATGCTTTACTTAGCAGCCATTTACATTCCATGTAATGTGTTCCATGCTGACCCAGCTTTCCCGAAGTACCGAATGTTATCATTGTTTTTTCAGCAAAACCACTCAGCTCAGGGATTAACCAAGATATGATCCTGCATCAGTGTAGCTATAGCAGTCTCAAGGTATGTTTGCTTCATAATGCATCAAATAAAATGGTAGATTTCTTTTAAACTATGTTGTCTAGTTTATTGACAATCTCTTTAACCTTGTCTCCATAGCATTTGCAGTGAATTACTGCATACTTACCCTGCTTAGGAAAATTCTCTCTACCTCCCTCAGATTTCTGTCCATCAGGTTTTCATATTCTTCTCTAACTTCAGCCAAGGCTCTGCTCAGATCTACAGCGGGAGCAGCATTAAGTTCCACATTGACTCTGGCTCCCAATTGTGATTGCAGAGAATTGGTCTCCTTGAATGAGGAAATTGCTGTTACTACTAAAACTTAATAATAAATTGAAGGTTTAAACAATTGTTTGAACTATACATGGAATATATAAAAATAACTCCACACATTTATATGAATCTGGTTTAAGACTGCAATAAGATGATGGAACTGGTAATGCCAAGTTCTTTGTTAACCAATGTATAGAGTAAGATAATCTCCTTTAGAGCAATCTAAGCATGCATGTCTGTGAAAAACATAACGGATATTTTATATGTATGACATAAATCCACAATTTTTTATGAATCTGGTTTAAGACTGCAATCAGATGAAGCAACTGGTTATGTCCAGTTCTTTGCTAACCAATGTATAGCATTGGGTAATCTCCTTTTGAGCAATCTAAGCATGCATGTTCATGAAAGACATCATGAATATATAATATCTTATACATCTTATACGTATGAACAGAATTTTCTTTTGAAATCAGCAGAATATACAATTCAATGCACTGTAGTTATAAAATAACATTGGACAGATGGGGATAGACCTTTGCTATATTACCTCATCATGTCTGCTCTTAAGTTGCATAAGTTCTTCTTGAAGGCATTGGATTTGGGATTCCAAATCTCTTCTTTGCATGTTAAGCTCCTCAAGAGCCATGCGGAGCCCTGCAGCATCTGCCTCAGCATTGTTCCTCATGTTGTGTTCCATCTCATACCTTTGTAAACATCAAATTTCACCATAAATGACATTGTATTATGAATATCTACTAAACAACATACTAAATCTGTTTATGTGAAGCAACCCAAAACACTTACTTGTTTCTAAAGTCATCTGCAGCCAGTTGTGCATTGTCTATTTGTAATATGATTCGGGCATTCTCTACCTTGGCTGAAGAGACCTCCAAAGAACAATGTTACATAGTTAAATACTATAGCATACTGTTATACTGTTATCATTTTAGGAATTCTATAGAGAACATTGTGATCATACCTGATTTTGAAGCTCCCTGATGGTCCTGAAGTAGTCACTGGAGTCAGGTAAGAAGCTGGGTGCATTGTTTGCATACCATTCACAGATTTTTCTCTCCAGTTGGGTATTTTCTTCTTCTAGTGAATGAACCTTATCTAAATAGGATGATAGCCTAGTGTTGAGGTGCTGCAAGGTTTCCTTTTCATTAATACCAAGCAGTCCAGAATTTTTCCATCCATGGTGGCTTCCTGAGATTTTGACATAACTTCCATGGCTGTGACTTTTATGTCCATGATGACCAGTAGATGAGTGGGAAGAAAAGATTAGATTTGAGCTTCCATGGACGATAGGAACAGAAGAACTATTTTGGTGGACCTTATGGATGCCTGCATAGTGTGAGTTGACATGACTAGATGCTTTGGGATAATGGCAAGACCCTTTCAGAGATTGGGAGGAGAAATGGCTTATTCCGTGGCTCATGATGAAATTTTGCTCTTATGGGTTGTAGTGTACCGGTAGCCCTGAATACAATGGATATATCTCCATTGCTATGTGAGGTTTTTATATGTAGGTGAACTCATTAAATGCTTTCATTTATGGAGCTTCTCCTGATTCATCATGGTGTGATGAAGCATTATCACCAAACAATTCAGTTTGGGGATTAGAGAGCAAAGTAGAAGAGACATAGAGAAGCTTATTAATTTATCAAATATTATAGGACATTAAAGATCACCACACCTTATAGAGGAGTCTCTTTAATATTTGATACTTAAATTGACCCAGCAGTGCGATTAATGGCCGTACAGTTTCTAAGCTATCCTTCACCGAGGGAAAGGTTTCCGTTCCTCGCTTTAGCTTTCAATCTGAGTAGTTTGACGATGTATCCCTAACCCAGCATATAGGGACTCTCCCCTTTATCCTTCAATAAAGGTAAAGATATAAAGGGGATTTATCATGGCTAGTATGCCTGAAAACAGCCATACAAATTATGATTTAATAGCAATTCTTCGCCGAGAGCTATTCCATAGTTCAATTAGCTGCACTATATGGAGGTTGGGCTAGAAGGGGGTCCTGCTGGCCTAGAAGTGGGCCTTTTCAGGCACAGGCTGTGGTGCAATCCTATGCCTGGTCAGACATGGTGTAGAAGTGCCCTGGCAGTGCACCCTCCTGGATTTAGCAGGTGGCCAGAGGGCACCATTATACCCTGGGGAACTGTGCCGCATTGTCTGCTTTAAGGCACATTAGAGGTGTCTCATTAACTCTGGCTCCTATGTAAAAGGAGAATCATTTACAGAAATGAGCAAACCTGCTTCTAGATGTGTATACTTGGAGGCAGAGTTTTATGCCAATCCTTCAGAGGATATCAAAGGTAAAAGATGGCTAGCCAAAACTTGATGGTTAGCTGGTAGAATACTCTCAGGTCTCTGATCTGCAGTAAGCAAAGACGTCTCTAAGCCTTCTTAGTCTATGATAACCACTCCTCTCCTAATATTTGACACATTTAAGCCTCATGTACATGACTCTTTTTGGGGGCACAAATTCCAGCTAGCTCATGGCCCCCATTGAGATCTATTGTATATGGTCATGGTGTGGCGAAGTTGCTGTTTCTCACCACACTCTCAAAACAGACACTGGACACATTGCAGCAGATTGTGGAGAAATGAAATCTAGACCTGAGAAAATGTTCCCAAAATCTATACCACACCAGAGCCATATATTCTGCACAGTAATTGATCAACAAACTTGTGTTAGGATTAGACAACCTCAGACCTAGCAAAAGTCCCTTTAAGATGGACATTTAACCTTGATAGAACTGAGGGAGTCTCTAGCAGTCAAGGCACAGGGACTACATGCAATAGTCAGAATCCATGCTACCAGGACTATTGAAAAATGGAAATCAGCTTATCATTACAGTTTTAACATCCTTATGACTTCACTATCGTAAATTATAGATTGTCAACCAAAATGCGGATGAGCAGACTAATGTCAGCAATTCATAAAAGAAGACACGGACACAGTGAATGGATTCAATATATTTTTTATTAATATAATTTTTTTTGTTTTAATTTGAACCGAACCATACAGTGCAATTTATAGGATTTACTGCATGAAAAAGTGTGAACCAAAGGAAGGCGAAAATAACCCCCATGGGAGGGGGAAAAATTCCTTCCTGACCCCAGAAACTGGCGATTGGCTGCTCCCTGGTTCACTGCAGTGATGGCACCGGATGGGGCCTTGTCATACTTATATATTATAATAACTTATTTTCTTCTATAAATCTATAATTAAACTATTGTCTTATTTATCTAGCTATCAATCATCTATCCATCCATCATCTATCTATATATCTATCTAACAGTATAAAAGGCAACACAATGGGGTTGATGTGTGATTGTTTTTATGTCTATGTTTAGCATTGTATTGGTGCAGTGGAGATTTTGTAATTATAAAATACCTACACTGAGTAAGGTAGGAGGATCAGATGGGGAAGGGCAGAGCTCAAAGGGGACATTATAATATCAGTAAAAGGGGCACAAAAAAGGAAAACCTTATATATAAGGAAAATATATGGCAGCGAAATTCGGAGGACTTTATAGCGGAGGCCAAATGGATGTAATAGAAATGGAGGCCTAACATAGAGGGGCCCACTATAGAGCATTATTATTATCATTATTATTATAGGTCTATGGGTCACAGGAAGGGAGCATTATACAGCATAGGGGGGGTAACTAACAAGGATAAATATAGTATATATGTGGGACATTAAGAGAGGGCATTATAGTATGGGGACATTGGGTGTGAGGTTTTCCTTCTTTAAACAGCTTCATCGACATCTAAAAATCACACAGGGCTGTTTCCGCCAATTCAGCATAGTGGCTTAAACACAGAAACAGGGCTAGTACAGCACTATGAAAACCAGGTTCATGAACTTTTCTTTTTTGAAGTTGCATAAAACATTGCATAATAACTCCACTCCCCTACTGGCATATGTGCTGTGACATTTATGGATTTTGTGACTTTTTGCATAACTTTTTTAGAGTTAAGCACTACAGACAGATTTATGAAAGTGCCAATACCAGTTTAGTTATTTCTCCTAACTCTATCTGTGCCCTTAAGTCATAGATAGTGATAAGAATGTGTGCATCAAGCACACTGCTTCCTCTACAGGACCTGAAGTGACATTATTCAGACGTACAACTGAATGGGGAGTAACTAAATGAGAAGGGGGGTAACGGAAAGAGGAGCGGGTAACTGAGGGAGGGTGGAGAGAAAACAAGAGGGAGGGCAACTGATTTAGGAGGGGGAGAATATGGGGGGGGCAACTGAGTTAAGAGGGGAGAACATGAGGGGGGTGGGGTAATTGAGTGGTTAGAAGCAGAACATAAGAGGGGTAACTAGTTAAGGAGGAGCGCATGGTGGCTCAGTGGTTAGCCTTGCAGCGCTGGAGTCCAGGGTTAAAGTCCCTTCCAGGTCAACAAAGAGATTGTATGTTATCTCCGTGTTTGCGTGGGTTTCCTCCGGTTTCCTCCCACACTCCAAAACATACTGGTAGGTTAATTAAATTGTGAGCCCCATGGGGACAGGGACTGATTTGGCAAGCTCTGTGCAGCACTGCAGAATCTGTGAGTGCTATATAAATAAAGGAATTATTTATTATTAGTGGGGAGAATACAGTATAAGTGTTTTTTAACCACTATGACATTAACACATTTTTTAGGGCTAATACTTTAGTCCCCTGTATTTTCTGTAATCTTAAATTGTCTTAATATGCTAATTTACCAAAGAGGTTACTGGGGCGTGGAGTAGCCGGAGCTGATGCTACATGATGTGGCTACTGCACGCCCCAGTAGCCTCTTTGATCCTCCTACCCAATATTTCAGCGTGCAGCTATGTAGCTTCGTAGCTGCGAGCACCCGTCCACGAAGCCTAATGGGGCTGTGGGGACCATTACTGCAGGCTGTAGTGTACATTACTGGGGGCTGTGTGAGGACATTACTACGGAAAAAACTGGGGGGGCTCTGGTGGGTCTTACTGAAGGCTGTAGGGGCACATTACTAAGGACAAAACTGGGGGGCTGTGGGGATATTAGTGGGGGCTGGGATTGCATTACTGGGGGCTGTGTGGGGGACATTACTGGGGACAATATCCCGGGGATGTGTGAGGACTTTACTTGGGGGCTGTGAGGAATATTATGGGGGCTGTCGGGACATAGCTTAGGGCGTGTTCACATGTGGTACAAGCGTTGCATTTACAAACAGATCGCTAGCTTCCAGGGACAGGTCATCACCACCACCAGGAGTGGAGCCTGTAGCTTAATTTGACTCAACACGGGGAACCTCACCTGGCCCGGACACGGAAAGGATGGACTGATTGCTAGCTCTTTTTCTATTCTGTGGGTGGTGGTGCATGGCCCTTCTTAGTTGGTGGAGCAATTTGTCTGGTTAATTCCGATAACGAACGAGACTCCTGCACTGTCTATTCAGTGCAGTACTACTACATCCATTTACAAAACATACATAGACACATCCAAGTACTACTACTCATTTCCTAAAAATATGAACAATGCACAAACTACTACTCCTAACATCTATTTAAGATATTTGTATACAGTCCTGTACAACTAGCACTTTATGTATGGTGGTGGTTAATATTCATCTCATACAACCAGGTTCTGATGTGCTGTCTTACCTTCTATGTGACTAATAATGGTTTGTATTTAGAGATGAGCAGACCTGATATTGCTGTTTTGGTTCGGGCTTCTGGTTCGGCCGCATGACCCGAGTCTGGCACATTGACACCTCTAGCAACTAGTTATGATTTGCCAGGATGTCAATTTGCTGGATAGCCTGTTTGCCCACCGATTGGACAATATGTCCGAGTCACATGGCTGAACCCAAACCTCGAACTTGATCAGAACCTATTGTGTTTTACCCGATGTACGTCTATGCTGTATGCTGAATAAAGAAAAGTTGATTTTATAAAGACCAAGGAGCCTGCGTTGGAGTTTTCTTCCGAACCTCGAACCTGAACAGGATAGTCAATTCTGCTCATCTGCATTTGTAATTAGGGGGTGACTACAGGTGTATGCGTTCCAGAGGCTTAATGTTTTTATGGTAAATGTGGGAGCACAAGGAATTTAAATACAAAGCCAATAAATCACATTACTATAGATGTTTAGCATGCAATAGATTTATTTAGTGACAATAAGAAAAATCTAAACAGAATCAGATAAATTTAAAAATTACGACCAAACAGTCCAAATCCATTTTAACCCAAAACAAAAATGTAATCCCATTCTACTGTTATGACTAAATATAAAGATGAATGCAGTTCTAAATGTTTATCATTGGCTGTAGGTTACAAAGTAAAATTCACTCACTAAGAGCTGTGGTTTATGGTCAATGAATGTATATCAGATCATAGACAACAAGTAATTGGTCCTTTAGCTGACAGAAGAGGGAGTGCACAACTCATTATAACATGTCTCTGATTAAGTTCTGTAATATAACGAGCCATTAACCTGTGTGGCATCAAATGACCATGGACAGATATATATCTACAGGACGTAAACAGAATGACAACACGCAAATATCAAGAAAAAAGTGAGGAATTGATACAAAGAGGATACTGGGATATTATATAACTTCTGATTATCCTCAAACAATAACATTAATTAGTGAATTCCTTTAAATTTATTGAATTGCTCTATCCTGGTCTTTTAACATGAAGAACATACAGTGGTTTGGATGGTTTCATGTAGGATACATTCAATTTACTTCTGCATTAAAGAGGAAGATATCACGTTCACTTGCAAAATACCTGTCACGGGTGCCCCCGCGATCCATGTATCGGATCGCGGGCACATCCGACCACCTCTTCGTGGTGCTGCCCCCATCCCCGGCACCAAACTCACCTCTGCACGCTCCCGTCCGGCCTGGTCTCCGCACGCGTCCCCGCTCCCTAGGGCACGCATGGGCCGGCACTCAAGGATTTAAAGGGCCAGCACAACGCTTATTGGCACTGGCACTTCCGGGTTTCCTTAAAGGCCGGCTGTTCCCAAGAATGCCGGATCTTTGAGCCAAAAGCCTTATAGAAAGCTCCCCTGCGTAATTCCTGTGTTTCTGATCTCCTGCGTTCCTGTTCCTGTGTGTTCCCTTGTTCCCGTGTTCCAGTCTGTTCCTGTGTTCCCACTCCTGTGTTCCCGTGTTCCCGTTCCCATCTGCCTGGACCTCCCGTTGCTGACCTGGAATGACCTGGTGGCACCCCGCCGCAGCAAGACCATCCCGCTTTGCGGCAGCTCTGGTGAAGACCAGGTGGCACTTAGATTCCAGCTTCAGGTGTTGGCTAGTACCATCTCCTGCAGTGGTCCAGAGGGTCCACTGATCCTGAACCCTGACAATACCTTTGAGTTAATTTATAAACTTTCCATAAACTGTGACCCTTGTGGTATAGTTCATACCTCTCAAATTAGCTTTCATCAAATGAACCTTTCAATGGAAACCTACAGTATTATGTGATGATATACTTTTTATGAAAAATTTGATGTTGTGAGGTATGTAATAAAGAAACCCCTTGGCCAAGTCATTGAAGATGAAGGAGACTTTAAAAGAAACTTGTCAAAAAGCTCTGTGTTATACATCTCACTCGTGGCTCAGTTCTGGATTTCCACAAAGAAGCGTGCATGGCAACCCATTCATGTATGGAAACCTTAGTGTAGTCTACATAGACACTAGTTGTCCCCACTTTATCAATGAGCACTATAAACCTTAACTCCATAAATGAAAACTTCCACAGCATATGGGATTGTAATAGGGTAAATAACCTGCTGAACACCATTTTGAAAAAGAAAGATTATGAGGGCTAGATAAAATCGGTCAGCCAAAGAATAGAGCAGGGTGAAGGTCTTCCTGCTTTGCTTTGAAGTTTTTATATCAGCTATGAGGTCTTCTTAGGCCAAGGTTGGCAGTTTAACACTTCATGTGGTGATGAAAAACTAGACAAAAAGTAAATGAAAAATAGTTTCAAGGAGCAGTGCAAACATAATGAAAAGGGCATTACATAATTTAGAGAAGATGGTTACCTTTAAAAGTTTATATTTGACTGTAATAAACCATAGCTGTACTTACCATGTTTAGCTCCAGGAAAATGATGAGCTGGAACACTGTGTGGAGCAAAACAATAGGAATGAGCTTGTATTTATTCAACCAAACATGTCACATACAGGATACTTAGTATTAAATCAATTTCTTGGTCGTTACACCTGAGACCTGCCCATAGAATAAATAATGTGTGATAGTCTCTTGTTCCTCCAGATACAATACAAGGACAACACCTAGTACATCTTTTCAGCTAAGTTAACATGTTACTGTATATACAGAACATTTTTATAATAATTTTAAAATTTTAGTAAAAGTTATTAGGAAGTTAAACTTTTCCAGTAATTAATTTGCATAATTCACATACTGAGTATCAAGTCCTTCAAGAAGATATTTGTATGTAGAAATCTCCATTTCCAGGTGATTCTTCTGGTCCATTAGAAGTTGGTACTCATAGTTTTGTCGTTCTAGATCAGATCGGATTTGAGACAGTTGAGCTTCGATATTATCAATCAGGCACTGAAGCTGAGCGAGTTGGGCGCCAAATGTGGCCTCTGTTTCAGCTAAAGTTGACTCCAACGCATTGTTCTAAGAGACACAATATAGGGATGCAATGATTAGAAGCAAATAAGACACATTGAAGTTTGAAGTCATACAAAGGCAAACTGTATCTGCAATGTGTGTGTGAGTAGCAATTGTACCTGCTGTACCTGAGGTGGGCCAATACACCTTCCGCCACATAACAAGATACCTACCAAACTTATCTCACTCTGCAGCTCAATCTCCAGGGCTTGTACAGAACGCTTTAGGTCAATGATTTCATTAGTATTTGACTGTAGTTGTTCGGCACCAAAGGAGACTTCCTGGTTTAATTCTGCACTCTACAAAATATAAAAACAGAGCTAAAAACAAATCTATCGTGTTTTATACTAGAGAAATGTTTCAACATGGCATATGGATGTCATAGATAGAGTATAGGTAAGAGTTGGAATACTAAGGCCCAGAAAAATTCAAGCTATTTCATTGTGACCAAAATATATGTGAACTGACTCTATGGTAATGTCATCCACTTATTCCTGTTACTGAGTGGAATAGAAATTAATGTGCGGTCAACATAGTTGTGCAGTAGATGGTATGGTAAATAATAATAATAATCGTTATGTAGAAAGCTGCATCATATTCCATAGCGTTTTACAAATCATAGGGGACATATGCAAATATAATATTACATTACAGAGTACAAACAGTCATATGGAACAATAGGAATGATGAGGGTTCTGTGAAAAAACATATAAAAAAACAATATAAAACACAGTTCACTTTGTGTTACCCTTGTTAGGAACATGTTCTCAACTTCCATCAGGTTCCTGTCCATCAGGTTTTCATACTCATCTCTGATTTCTGACAACACTTGGTTCAAGTCCACAGATGGGGCAGCGTTCATTTCTACATTTACTCGGGCACCTAGCTGTTGTTGCAGGAAATTCACTTCCTTTTACAGAAGAAAAGTGAAACAGGGATTTAGTTGATTTTTAAAGTTACTGCCTCTTTTAGATAAAAGTAAATATTACTTTGGCTTTTATAATTCTTAAATTCCAAGTGGTTGTGTGTGGCCAAGGTGGAAAGTAATCGGGAAAATAAGAAAAATTATAGGAAAAGAATTTATAGGGGGTTAACATTCGCAGAAATTTAGTGTATAGAGAGAATGTTATATGCAAGACTTACTCCTGCATGGTTGCTCTTCATTTGGAAAAGTTCTTCTTGTAGACATTGCACTTGTCTTTCCAAGTCTTGACCTGCAATATTAAATTCATTCAAGGCTCTGCTTAGCTCAGCAATATCACCTTCAATACTGTTCCTCAGGTTTATCTCCATTTGGTACCTGAGTGAGGGAGAAGAAAGAATGGATGTCAGAGAAGCAGGTAGGTACTAAAATCACGTCATGGGGGTCAACCAAATAAAAAACCCATCAAGTAAAGGCATAGGCACAAAATGAAGTATGACATCAAATAGAGGCTAATTAAACATTACTACAGTTTGTGTTTTATACATAATTATGGTTCGGACTCTCCACATACCTTGTTCTTAGGCTATTGGCTGTCTGCTGGGCATTGTCTATCTGACGCTCTAGTCTTGCATTTTCAATTGTGGTTGAAAGTATCTAAATCAAATGTACAGCAGTCAAGATTTGCAAGTAAATTTCAAAAATAAAAAGTTGTCAATACATAAACTGTGTTTTAGAATTATATTAAGTCTAACTAAATTGATATCTAAGATGTTGTGAAAATGATGATAAATCCAAGTTCAATAGAGAAGCATTTCAGGTGACCCATATAAACATGGGATAATGGACAATAATTGTGCTTCAAACTATAAATGTGTTTAATTAAAAACTTTAATACCATATTTTGGAGCTCTTGGATGTTCCTGAAGTATTGGCTGAAATCAGGTAGTGAGCTGGGGGCATTGTTTGCATACCAATCACAGATCTTGCTTTCTAAAAAGGCATTCTCCTGCTCCAGAGAACGAACCCTCTCTAGATAGGAGGATAGTCGTTGGTTGAGATGTTGTAAAGTTTCCTTCTCGTTAATGTTGAGCAGACCAGTATTCTTCCATCCATGATTAATTCCTTGACTGTGCCCGCCATGTCCATGACCAGAAGAAGAATGTGCAGAAAAAGAGACTTTTGAGCCTCCGTGAACCATTGGCATTTTGCAGTGACCAGTACGATGATTGGAATAGCTGTTGTGATGGACCTTATGGGTTCCTCCGTGATAGAGTGGAGCAATATGACTTGAAGCTTTAGAGTGGTGAACACTGGTGTGACAGTGACCCCTCAGGGTTTTGGAGGATGAATAGTTCATACCGTGGGGCATGTTTTCTGTAAGAATTCCAAAAGACAAGAGTATTGTTAGTAGAGACACTTGCTTGTTCTTGAATTCAGCTGCACAGTTCTTCTTACTCCTGGGCTTCTTTATATAGAAAGCCAACTCATTGAAGCTAGGTCACTTTATAGATATTTTATATGCATCATATTTCTATTTGTCTGGCCTCTGTCTGAGAAAATCTAATAAAGCCAATGATGACTAATTGTATTTCCTAGTTTATATTTGCCATAATAGTAAAGATCTGACCAATCTCTCATCACACCCTATCAATACTGTACTTTACAAAACTGAATGTTACATTTGTTTTATAAGCATAACTCTTACTTAAGTAGTCATAAAACTGTAAGCATACATACTACTGACCACCCAACATTGCTTAAGGCAGGAGAGCAAAACCTATGGTTCTCAGAGCCTCAGATTGTGACCCACTACCCAGCAGAGACCAAAGAGCACTTCCACTCATCGGTGCAGGGGGCTAGTTATTTCTAAACACATAACAAGTTTCTCTCCTGCTGCTGTGGGTCCTGGTTGTATGCACCAGCAGCTAGGAGTAACTGTATTCACTGTTGCCAGGTCCTCTCCTGCTACAGGCACTGGTCCTGATGCCAGTTCATACAACCAGCGTCATTACACAGAACAGAAGTTGCAGTGTAAGCAGGGGAAGAAGAGTAGTGAAGGGAAGGTGAGTATTAAAATAATAAGTTTGGGGGTCTAAAATAATTAGTTTTTGGGTCTCATGTATTATTACTGAGTGTTCTCCAGTATTCTTAGGGGGGCTCATGGGTGTCACAAGTATTATTAGCGGGGCTAATGGGAGTCTCAAGTATTATAAGGGGGGGTCTAGAGGTTTCCTGTATAATTTGGAGGGCTCTTGGGGTTCTGAATTATTTGAGAGGCTCATGTGGGTTTGAGGAGCTGTGGGGTCTCCAGTGTTATTAAAGTGATACTTTTTAGGTTTTACGTAATCCAACCATGGCTTATTCCTGGCTCTTTCACAGTAATGCATCTTTTTTTTGCATGGTGCGGCACTTTTTAACTAGTTTCAGTGAAGCTTGACCGTTTTGCTCTTGTAAATGTTGTCATTAATATGTTTTTACTTTATGAACCAGGCGATGAGTTTGTATTTATCTAGTAGCAGTATCACCCAAGAAGAGAATGTCTTATTGAAAGGGTCAGAAAAAGAGTAAATTATAAATTCTTGGGGTTATTATTGAGTCATACAATAAAATCAGAATTCCAGACCAGGAAACAGCCGTCAAGATACTTGCTATACCAAACCACTTTGTAAGCAAGAACATTAGAACAAGGACCATGTGATCTTGTGACAATAGACTGTAATGATAGAGCCTGGACAGCTTTGGCGTGTGGTATTTTAGTATATAGAGTAGTAATATCACATGTGAGCCAGCCAAAAATTGGCAACTGTGCTATATTATCCATTACATTAAAAGCAGGCAAATGTGATAGCAGTCTGTAACAGGTGGTCTAGGCAAACATCTAATCTCTCATTAAGAGTCACAACTGGTTTGAATGGTGACGGAAAAACACTTTTATGACATCTATGCAAAATATAGAACGAAGGAGAGGTAGGATTTTTTGCAAATCCGAATCGAATCTTCCACAGTCTCATTAAAAATGTCCAAATTCTGGTGTTAGGAACAACCTTGGAGGATCAAAGGAATGTTTATATGTTTATATATTATTAAGTGATAACATGTTTTCCACTTCTTTTTGGTGATGACATGTTCAAGACACTTACTGTATGGAGAAACTAGTAACATACATTGCTAAAATGTGATTTTAGCCCATTCATCCACACAAACATGATGTTTGAATATAGTACTCTTAGCATACTACAGCCAGAGAGCAGGAAGGGTTAACATGTATAGTATAACAAAGAGGAGAGACCTGTCTTCAATCCTATAGACAGATTTGCCATAGCAACTTAAAAGTAACATTGTAACTGAGGGGCACTTTACGGCCTGTTTCTAGTTTGGCTGAGTGAGAGGCAACCCTGCACTGTTCTGAAGAGATGCAACCACATTGAAACACTGCTGTCAACACTTTGGAATCTGTTCCTTATGAAATATATATAGTGGTTTGGATTTAATCCCGTATCATGTCATTAGACTTCCTGAAAGTCATGCTTGATGTTAAGGGAGCTGCCTTACAAGGTGTATTTCTTTATCTCATCCTGGAAAACATATTTGCATATTTTCACAGAATCCCCTAGTGGTGTGTTAGTGGTTATAAGTCTCCATGCATCTATAAGGCGGCTTTAATTGGCAAAGGAAAACTCCTACTTCCTGGACATTGACCTAGACATTCATACAAAAAAGTGTTAATACTTTTTCCATGTGTCATTTCTCATTATTACACATAAATTCATTTACAGAAATCAATGGTCTGATGTATTTGTCATTGTGGATTGAAAGGGTTGTTAACAACATGTGGAGAAAATTTCATTTCAATAGCACCTTAAAAAAGTGAACTTCAAATCAGTCTTTCAGAGTCATCTGTGAATTCAGAATGCCCTTGGTTCAAGTCACCAAGCTGTGCTCTGCTTAACAATATTGGATTGCGAGATTAGGGTGCAGTGTTGTTATCTAGGTGGCATTATACTAGTGAATGTGGCATATTTAGGGGCACAGTGTGGTGAAGTCATGGCCAGGAAAATTAGTCAAGCAGTTCTTGTACCAGTGAAAAAGACATGTCACCTGTGAGTACCTGCCGTGTCTGATTATTACTATAGTTATTGACTTGCCTTCTAGTGCGTGAGATATGTATAAAGTGCATGAGCTTATACATGTATGTTAGTGGATATGAGTGTGTTTATATGTTGTATAAATATGTATTTAAAAGGAAGGAGGGCCCGTTCAAAAGTTTGTTATGGGGTCCAACCTCTGCTAGTTACACTCCAGGAGAAGATTACTAGTGAACACTTTGCTTGTTTGTTTGTTCTTATATTCAAGAGGACAAATCTCTCCTCTTGATCCTTTATATAGAAATAATTTTAAAAAAGACAACTTTGTAGACATTTTGTTTGCAGTATTATTTGGCTTGTCTGGCATCTGTCTGAGAAAATGTAATGCAGCCTATGATGACTTGTTAATGAGCTGATATATTCCTCTCGTACTGATGAGCTTTCATCACGCCCTGTTAAATACTGTCTCTTATAACCATTTTGAAGCATTTAATGTTTGTCCTCTGCCAAAAAGCTGAGAATACGTATTTTGTTTGTTAATAACATTGTGCATATTATTCCCAGTTCTCATAGATTGTAGGGCTCCAGGACAATGGCACAGCTCCTGCTTCTTTTTAAAGTTTTGTTTTACTTAAAGGACATCTACCATCAGATCTACTAATGGTAGACTGTCCTCACATCACTGCACGTTACCTTTTCCTGCTGAAGGATGTTTTTTTATTTAGATCAGGAACAGTCGTATACATGAAAACAGAACTTTGTAAAAATATGCTAATGAGCCTGAGGGGCTCAGGCCAACGTCACCTGAGAACCTCTTGGCTCCACCATGTTGTAATATATTCACGCCCCCCCTACTCATTATCCAACCCTCCGTTCAGCCTGCTTATCACAGATTATCCCTCTGTCCCGCTCGCCTTCGCAGACAGTCGGTGACAGCTGTCAACGATAAGCAAACGGGACGGAGGGATGATCTGCAATAAGCGGGCTGAACAGAGGGATGTGAATATATTACAAGGTAGAGCCAAGAGGTGCTCAGGTGACATCGGCCTGAGTCCCTCAGGCTTATTAGCATATTTTCAAGTTCATTTTTATGTATATGGCGTTCCAGGGATATACAAATCAACATCCTGCAGCAGGAACAAGTAAGGTGCAGTGTGGTGAGGACAGTATACCATTGGTAGATCTGATTGTGTATGTCCTTTGTGTTTCCATTTAAAAAATAGATATTTATTGTTTGTGTAATGAAAAGTTATACAATTTTCCAATATCCTTTATGTTTCAATTCTGCAGAGCTGTGCTTGCTGTCCTTCTATAAAAAGCTTCGATGTTTACTTCCAGTGGACAGAAATCTGCCCCTGGTCATGGGATGTCACACAGGTGCACAGCTCGTTATATCACACAGCTCTGATTACTCTCTACGATACTAACAAGTCATGCACCTGTGTCCCAGGACAAATTTCTGGCAAAGGGAAGTAAATGTAGAAGGTTTCAATAGAATGACAGGAAGCAGAGATCTAGAAAACCATGTGATATGATAAAAAAAGGAAATTGGAAAAATGTATAACTTTTCAGTATACAAATTATTACAATGTATCTTCTTAGATGGTAACACCCCTTTAAGCTGGGTAAAAATTAATCTCATGTAAATGTGGTATTTCGAATCTCTGATGGCAGATGTTGGGAAAGAACATTTAGGCATTTTCTATTTCCTTTTTTCTACAGAGAGTTAAGGTGCTCCCATAGTGTTACAGTGACTTATTCTCCTCATTCAAAGTATGTAGTTAGTCCTGAAGATGATTCTATGATGTAAAAATACAAAAGAAATGATACCTTTAATGGCAATCCAGAAAAAATATATCTGAGCACAGAGACCCCTTTATCAGGCAAGTGCCCAAATGAAATAATGAGAGCAATGCACAACATGTAAGAGATGTTACACCAAGACAATCAGTACATGTGATGATACATCATGAAGATAAGTAACGGCAAGAAAACTAACATTTTTGTTCCACAATTGGGGGATGGACTAGGCTTGCAAGGGTCTGGAGTTAGACTGTTGGGGGTTTTGAAGTGTGTCCATGTAATGGGCCATAAATGCAGATTCTATATTGACTCCTAGTATCATGTTTCCTATTTTAGGGGAAGCAGGGTATCAGTAATTGGAATGTTATCATCAACTTTATTTCCCAGGTTTTCCTATTTCTGCTATTGTTGAAGCGACCTTTCACTATTAGAGAATAGCAGAGACAAACAAAACAGCGCTCATAGTGTTATATTGTCCAGTTTCAGATGTGCAATGTGGTTGGTCGATGCTCACCTGGTAGAGCTGAGGAACAACTAGTTTTGGCGTGTAATATGATGGTCAAAGGTGCAGCCGATGTCTTTGTGTTTTCCAAGCTCGGGATGCTGTGCCAGTTGGAGTTAAGAAGTAGATTCAGGAGGGTAAAGGAGGGGAGGCGCACAGCGAGACCGATTTTTCTCCAAAAGTTTTATTAGTATTATAAAAGACCATAGCAGGTAATCACAACACGTTTTGGGGAGCGGGTGTCCCCTTTTTCAAGTGAGTTAGAATTTCTATCCTGGAAGCTGTTGGAGACTCAGCCCAGGGTCCCCAAACACTATTAGGACTTTTAGACCTGTCATAATGTGGCCTTGTCCAGAGAAGTTTTTTTCCCACAAGTGTTTCCATCTCCTGGCTTATGGTGAGTGTGAGTTCATTCTGCTTTGTAGTTTTTGTTGAGTTTCCCCAATGTATATGTTGGGTAACCTGCAACCAACACACAACAGGACTATGGTACAGATGGCAGTGTACATGATACTGTGCACAAAGTATCACTATAATAACATATAAATTGGTACTTTGCAGGAAGTGGTATTTTGCTAAAATAAAACATTAGAAGGTTTATTTTACACAGCTTCTTTTAGTCTCTTGTGCTATTGATTTATGCAAAGTGTATTGCCCATTGAAGCAAATAAAACTTATGAAGGAAGGTCCTGGAGGAAAAAGTGGCAACTTAATATGGGAATTAATAATTGGCTTCAAACAGACTAGAAAACATCCCCAGTACAACAACATAAGAATTATCCAAAGTTTTATTATGTTAGTTGTAAATATAGAACAGGAATAGAAGAAGTGGAAAAAAAAACATCTCTAGAAACCATTCTTGACAAAGTCATGTTTATCTCAGTTTCTCAATGGTCCTGAATACAAAGTAATGACTGAGTTACAGTATGAAGGTCTGGTGCTAGGTCCCACAAAAAATAACTTCATGGAAATAGTCTTTTGGCCATGAAAGATGCAAGACACCAGGGACACCTGGGCAAGGAAGAGGTGATCCATCCCTCTATTCTTTCTTACCTCTATTGGCACCAATGCCTTAGAATAATTGATCGCCTTCCAACAGTTTTAACTTCTAACCGGTAAAATTGTTGAAAGATGAGAGTCGTCCTAAAGATAGCCATACATATTTTGACTTACTTTTTTACATGTCTGATGTTGAATTTAGTAAAACATCATGAGAGGACACTTGATATTAATCAGTGACGCCTAAAATCTGTTGTAAACTCTTTGCACAATACTCGGTCTGTCCTGTCTTCCAAGGCAGCATTGGTGCCTATAAATGTCCACCTCTATTATACCTATCTGCTATAATCTGGGGGCCCTTGATGCAGTTTATATAAACTTGTAGACCCTTAACTGAGGCTTGGAAGACAAGATAGAGTTTATGTTAAATATTTACTGCTTCTCAATTTGAAAATTGCATTAATAATTGTTAAAGAAAACATAGTTGGTCATTTGTGCCAGCAGTTTTACTTTAACGGAGGCCAAAGCATTATATCCAAAATGTCTTCATGTGTATGGCCATGTTTAGCACTGTTGAGCAAAAAAAGCCCATACAACTATCTTCCCTTTACTAAGTCACTTACTATTAACCTTCTACCTGTGTGCCTTTCAACATAGAATAGAATCACTGCATGGCAAATATTACTTCCAAGATACTTGTATGTTTTTGGTTTAGTCGTTTCATTCATCTTCTTCTTTTTTTATTGTAAGAAGAAATTACTGTAAAGCATAATGATATACAAAGAAAACTAAAGTAGTAACAAATACATTTAGTAAATATTGGATAATACGGTGGGACACAGGCTATGTATCCTTTTGCAGGGGGGCATGATTAGGTTTCTAGACAAATAACAATGTAAGTTAGTTAAGGACATTAAGTTTCTTTCATCAGTCATATAATTTAGAAAACTTTTAAGGGTTTATGCTAAATACAACAGCAACAAAAAAAATATACTAAACACATAATGGTATCATAAAGCTTATTTAAAGATGGCACAAAGCCCAGGACCCCTTCCCACACCAACTAACCCAAAGGAAAAGCTCTCTCTCTGCCTCCGCTCAACATTGATCTTTATAGTTAGTGCAGAACAGGAAGGAAAGTTGAGCCCAGGATATCTAACACATGGATTTAGTGCTTTTTAACCAAGCACACTTACATGCTGGCCGGATTTGCTAGGAGTTGGTAGGGTCCATTCTTCTTTTAGCTTCTAATACCTTAGTTTGTAAGAAAACCATTTTTTTAAATAATGCAAGTGAGCCTCAGGGGCTCCTGACTACATAACAGTAGTCTCTTCTGGCTGGACCATCTTCTAATTATTAATTCCTCCTCCCTCCCCAGGCATAGAGCCAAATTGAGGCATAAATAATTAGTGGATGGAACTACAAGAACCACTAAGCTATTAGCAGCAAAAAGAAGAACGGATCCTATTTCAGGAGGCACAAACCAGCATGTAAGTGTACTAGGTTTAGAAGGACTAAATCCATGTAGAAGATTTCCTTTAGAGCATAGCAAAGCCAGATTACATAAATGAATACAGCAAATGATAATAGTAAAGTTTGCAATATGCATCTGGTAGAGAAGACACTGATGACTGAACTCTTTACACAGCCCCTATAGTCTCAATAGTCTTCATAGGTCTCTAGATATGTAAAGATATAACCCATTTAAGATATCACCGTGTCCACAAATTCCTGGTCTATCAAAATATAAAAATGTTCATTCCCTGCAGGGGAAACCCAAACTAGCTCCCAAATATTCAATGAAGATCATCTCGTCCTGTAAAAATGAGATAATACAAAGGGCTGCATGCTCTAGTATTAAACCTTAGGAAATAAGTTTTACATTTTTTAAAATTTATTAAAACATATTAATACCTATATAAATTTGCCATCCCCGTGATCTTACCAACCCAAGATATAAGGATGCAGTGTAATTTGGAACGAAAAATGAAAGAGACCACAAGAAAATGGTTACAATTTTTCGCAAATTTCAACACATTTGGAAATTATTTCCTGTTACCAAGTACACAGCAAGCAATATTTGAAGAATGTTTAACCTCCTGCCCTCATCCTGCCCTTATCTATCTGCTATGTATAAAAGACTTTCAGAAGCATTATGGGAGAAGAAAGGAGCAAAAGAATATGGGCGGAAAGCTTTTTTCCCTGACAAAGTATATTGCAAAGTTTAATATTATCAAGTGCCCTTATTTCTGAAATAATAAAAATATTGCTTTAAAGGTTTAGTACCCCAATATATTTAGATTTTTGCCAAAACATGGGTTGTTTCTTTCAGTCCAAAAAAATACAAAACATTAAAAGGCTATTAATTAATAAAGGCTATCTATTAATATGTCATAAAAAGTTACGACTAATGAAAGACATGGGCGAAAAAATTACATTAAAAAAAAACCACTAAAAACTTTTCCATTTCACTCAACCTCGTGAAGAAAGAATTGATTTTTGTTCTGAACTTCCATGATTGCTTCACCAGGCTTATATAATACACTCAAATACTTCAGTATTGCAGTGGATTATGAACCTTCCTTAAAGTGAACCTGTCACCTGTAATTTTAAGCTGGTGTCCAGATCCAATAGCCTATGTTTTTAAAAATCGTTTCAGTAGTTTATATTGGTTAAATTAACATTACCTGGCTCCCTTCCAGCTGCATGTGGTGAGTCCCCAGGGAGGGAGCAGCTGCAGCCTGTGTGTGTCTGTGTCTCCTATCCTCCACACTCAACCAACTCCCTCTCCTCTCCCAATTTTTTAAGTTCATTGAGCAGACAGGGGAGGGGGATGGTGTGGAGTAGAGAAAAAATGCAGGAGGAGACACAGGCACACTCAGGTTGCAGTTGCCTCTCCCCCAGAACTCACCGCATACTACTGGCAGGGATCCAGGTAATGTGAATTTAACTTATATAAAGTATTTTTATATAAAGTATTTTTTAAAATAAGCATTGCATCAGCTATTGGGACCTGATGCCAGCCAAAAATTACATTGCTGGTAGCCCATTGGCAGCTCACAGTCTCATTCCTCTGTCTAATAAATGGGTGTTTTGCTGTTTTTTTTAGGAAGAAAACAGGTTTCTGTAACGACTCCTTTAGTAGTAAGTCAAACTATGCTATTATGAATGGTTACTTAAAAAGATAAGGAAACTATAATTGGGGATATTTACAATCCAAATATATACATTTTGTACATATTTTATATTTTAAGTCCACTTCTATGTACACATTAACACAGATGCTCTGACCAAAAATGGAGGTATTCCTGGAAAAGATTTAACATTAAGAAGATCTGCTCTGCTTCATTCCTTCTAAATAAGGACACACAGTAACATAGGACTGTATCCCACTGACTGGGAATTCACTGTCCATCTAAAGAGCTATCCTTCTGTCTATGTAAAGTTAGAAAGACATGACTGTGTTGGACTGATGCCAAAACCATCTCGGGTTGACTAGAGGCAATACCAGATGAGTGAGGACCTGTAACTACAGATTTTCTCACCATAGCCCATCCCTAACCTATGACCAGAGGCTGAGTTGTGGAGAAAACATTGTTATAAATGAATGTGTACCTCCTGGAATATGTATGTCACATGCTAAACCATACCAAAAAAAGATAAGTAAATTGAAACATGAAAAATTCAGTCATGAGCAGAAGGTTGATCATATTTGTTCTGATGTATCTTCATCACCTTCAGAACAGAACTGGCCGGTCACTTCTGTCATTTCCCAAGATGGATTCCTAGAAGACAACAAACCTATAGGTTGACACAATTAGTAAAGGTTTAACAAGTTTATCTCCAATATGCTTCTGGTTGTAAGAAATGTGTATCATTATGGAGCAAAGCCATTAAATTGGGCAATGAGTAATCAGATATCTTGGTGGACATGTATTTATATAGGGGTAGGGATCAATCATTCCCTTGCATTCCATACAATATACATGTCTCTATGCATTTAAAAAACAAAAATTTATGACTTGTGGAATTATATCGAGAGAGGTTACATCTAGATATGACCCTTATGTAAAATATAAGTTGTTCTGTTTCAAAGCATCTACCAGTGGCAACTTGTGCGTAGTCAAATAGGATCAATCCTTTGTTACAAGTTGAACAATCATTTTCATATGGTTGTTGGAAATGACTCCACTTACCGCTGCTGACATCTCTGAAATAACGTGTGTGAGCTCTGTGAAGAAAAGAACATAAATGAAGGGGCTGAATCTAAATCTAACATTACTGCATCATATAAACTCCCATAGGGGACCCCATATACAAATGAGAAAGTAAATGTGGGGGCATGGGAAGCATGTACCCCCATCTAACCTAGAATCCCTGCCCATCAGTTGTTTCTGTTTGAGCCATAGTGTGAGAATGCTGATTGGTGAGAGGCCATGTTTTGCACTACTCATTCACTTATCAATGACCTATCCATAGGGAAAAATCCAGTGGTGGAAGACCTAACATGACTAGGGGTATCAAATACTACATAACACCTTGAGCCAAGGCTGAGTTAAGAGGGCACCTAAAATAACATAATAGGACAGATTTAACCATCAGTTTATGACACAATTCAGCCGTAATGTGCATCAAAAAACTGTGTTCAAGGGTTATCAAGGGTCTAGTCAACTTTCAGACACTTTTACGAATAGTATGACAAAAGGGCTGTGGTCTATGAAATGTAGCATAGCTTATCACCAAATAGACTGTGCACCAATAATAATGCTACCGTGCCAGAATTGTCTCCCAGTGTCAACTAAGCCAGCTAACAAGAGGTGCAAAATACAACTAGACAGTATTATACTATGCCAGATTTATCATCCAGCACCAGACACTTATATGAACCTTGTGCAGCATAAGGCTGTCTAATCTAACTCTGCACTGACTAACGTTACAAATAAATCAACCCCAATAACTTTTTGTTCCACTAACTGAAACATAGGGGGGATTTATCACTACATTGTCTGGTACCTATACTACTTGTTGAGACTTTTATGTCTACATTGGGAAAAAAAAGTCTCAACTGAGACGAAAAAAATTCTCAAAAAGTAGTAGAAGAAACCAGACAATAAATCTCCCATAATTTGCGATTCTATTATAAAAGTCTAGTGCTCATAATACATACAAGGTATCATGTCCATCCAGGAGGTATTTGTATGCTTCTATTTCCTTCTCCAGTGAGGTTTTCAGGTCCATGTGGATGTCATACTCATAGGTCAGTTGTTTCAGCGTAGACTGGATCTCAGCCACATGAGATTCATTGATATGGATCAGGCCCTGGAAATGACTGAGGTAGGAGCCATAATGTTCATGCATCTCTGCCAGTGTAGATTCATGGGCTGTTATCTTATAAAAAGAATAAATCAAAGTAGTTGAATATTATGTAGGTTCTGGTGAACACATTTACTACAGAAGAAATATAAGGGTTGGCAAAAATAGTAACTTTATTGAGAGACGGTCCATTGTGCACAAGTCTTGATATAACCCCCTTAGGAGTCTCTGGCCTCTTAATATATCCTGTATACAATCATAGGTCTCCTGATGTATTCGGCTGGTTGCTGCATTGGAGGCCAAAACTACCCCAGCTGCTAGTTGGCATAGTTTTGCACATCAAAGAACGTTTGCATGCTGTAGGTAGTGCACAGACGCGGGGCAGGAGGTACGCCCAATGCCAGGCCACTCTGCTGCCAGCTGTGCCCCCTTCACACCCCTCCATGACTCCTTGACATGGAGCTGTCCTAAAGAGGATAATAATCGTAATGTCTGGGGGTTCGCAAGGCATTGGCACAGCAGCCCTTATACATGTCCCCCATAGAATTCAGAATCATAGAATTCCACTATATGCTACACCTGGTTATAGTAAGGGCCCAATCCTCATCTCAGCAGGACCACATGGCCTGAGAGTGGCATAGGGGGTAAAATTGGGCCAGGAATTCAGACTTTTTCATGCCTTTTGAGCATCTGGTGTACAAAGCATGATAAATGCCCCCAGTGACAACTGCTAAATCCCTGCCATAGAACAACTTATCACTCACCATGCTCAGCTGTTTCCTTAGTTCAGTCTCTAGTGTGTGCACACAAAGCTTTAGTCCTGTCACTTCATTACTGGATACTTGGATTTGTTCAATTCCAGAAGATACTTCTAGGGACAGTTCAGAAATCTAAAGTAGAAAACAAAATTGTACACATTTTATGCTTTGTGTAATGAATTTAGACCATAAAAAATCTCAAGCATTGGCAATCGGACAAGACCGAAAGGATTAGGCAGTTTAAATGTTGATAGCCCATCATGAGGGAACCTGTTACCAAGAAACTACAGTCTAAACTACAGGCAGGATGTTATATAGCAGGAGGAGCTGAGAAGTGCATATTGCCGTATCTGCAGGCAGCATGTTATGTATTAAACTTACACAGATACAGAGGTAGCTGCCAAACGCTGATAGGACAACACCTTAAAATCCGGTCACAGAAAGAGCTAATATGTAAATGTATAAAATACAGGTGAACCTACATGTATGTCATCTAGTCACCTACTCTTTCTCCACAACACTCTGTCTGACACGAAATATGATGTGCTCTGCTCTTCCTGTTCTATAACATGCTGCCTACAGATAGGATCCTATGTATGACTCGTAGATGTAATATATGGATATGGATTTTGGTGGTATATTTGTCAGGTGGTATAGAGGTAATCACTGCCACATAGAAGGATATATGGTAAGTATAGGAGACACAGTAGGTAGAGAGCTCTGTAATACATATTTTATATAAGAAGCGGCTAAGTTACGTTTGTGATGATTTGCTTACCATTTCATGGAAAAAATTCTCAACATCATCGAGGTTTCTCTTCATAAGAGTTTCATATTCATTTCGGATTTCAGACAAGGCAGCATTTAGATCTATGGAGGGAGCTGGCTCTACTTCCACATCAACTCTGGTCCCCAACTGAGCTTGAAGACATGTTATTTCCTGTAACATCACCAAAGAAGAAGAGAATACATTATAGATCATATTTCACAGGTTTTTATAGCCAAGGTAAACATGTGTGAATCACAGTGATGTAGGTTATTCCATTTATATTTCATTAAATATTTTATTTATTTATGGACTAAAAATCTAAAAAATAAATAACTTGGACTAGCGGTCCATCAAACTCACCTTCGAAAATTCAATACAGCATCATAATTTTGGAACAAATCGCATTAAAAGTCACAACCTTGACGCAAATAGACTCAACTCCCAAGCAGGAGTAGGTAAAAGTATAGAAGGGGTTGCAGAAGAATTTGCCAAGTCCAAAACCCCGGACAAAACAAAAACAGACAAGTACAAATGTCCAGCTAAAGATAAATGACCCTCTAATATAATTTCAGCTGATTCCATACCAGGGTCACATGACTGAAACTACATGTGGTATAATAATGGAGCACCTTATTGTAAGGTCCTGTAATCCCCTGCCTCTTTCTCCTTCTGCAGTCATGGCCATCGGTTTACTTTTTTGTGCTGCTTTTCTCTAAGCATGTGCATCCCCACTCTTCCTGTTTTAAGGGCACCCACTACCGTGGCTACCGGCCTTCTGATTTTTATACTAGTTTTATGTAAAGGAATCCTGGACTCAGCCTCCTTTATTTGTGACCATGGTTCATTCCTTGACCTTATTTCTACATTTTGTCACTGACTAGTTGACCTGCTGGGGTGGCCTGACAACCCTAAACTTTCCTGACTCTTGACCTTAACTGAACTCTGACTATCCTTAAACTGGTTGGTGGACAAACAACTTTTTGACTGACCCTGGTGCTTTGCACTGGCTTCTCTGGGCCTGTATGGATCAGCTGCCACCTACCAGGGACATCTCAGAGAGGTAATGGCCTGGTGATCTTGTTGTATTTTAGTCCAGATCCCTGGGTTTAAGGGTTAATACCATGTGGTCACTTAGGTAAAATGCCTTCAGTCTATTCACAAGTTGGGGTTTCTAAATAAATTCATGTTGAAAATACAAACTGTAGTTATGGTAGTAAAACTTTAGAATTTAGTCCTCATAAGGGGAAGTAAAAAAAAATTCAAAATATAATAATCACTTTACAATAGTAATTTTTTTTATCATTGGTTGATTTTATACTAGTGTTCATAATCATGACCACAGTGAGATTTTTCTCTTCTTACCTCTTGGCTTGTTTTCTTCACGTGAAGAATTTCTTCCTCTAGGTACTGAGTGTGTAAATCCAGAGCCTGGCTCTCAGCTTGTATATTTTCCAGTAATCCGTAGTAATGGCATAACTCCTCTTCAGCTTTAGTCCTCATGACCAGCTCCATTTCATAGCTTCAAAGGAGATGAACAATTAGTGTGAATTCCAAAGAATTATGTCTACAAGAAACCATCTAATGATAGTCTCAGGTGAGAAGATACTCAAATTGCTTCCCAAAAAGACAATGTTATGTCTAAGCAAATCTGTCGAAAGCCACATAGGGTTTATGTTGGAAATATTCCTGTTTCCATCATTGATAGGTAATTACTGTAAAACTCAATGCTAAGAATAAAGCCTAGTGCCTCTAGATCTGGGGTTGTCGTCCTTTGCTTCTACTGAACTATTAAGGTCCATCTGTGGATCCATTGGTATTCTGATAGACCTTTCCTACTTCCGTTTCTTTGGTAAACCCATTGTCAATCTGATTATGTTCCTATATTAGATGACCCATACTAGTAAGCATATATTGATGTGATTTTATTATACCCTTTTTCAAAAAAACCTCTTACACTTACTTTTTTCTATAGCCCTCAGTAGTCATTTGACCATCTTCTATCTCTTGGGTAAGATTGGCATTGTGTGCATTGACCGAAAATACCTGCAAGATACTCAGTTATTCAAAATATAATGTTCTTCTATATTTCCTAGTAAAATATATACAAACTATACATACCTGTCCCTGTAGATCCATAATTATATTGAAGTACTGACTGCAATCGGGAAATACAAAACCTTGATTGTTTTCATACCAGTCACAGATCTTCTTCTCCAACCACACATTCTCCTCCTCCAGTGACTTCACATTTCCAAGATAAGATGCCAGGCGGCCATTGAGTGACTGCATAGTCTGCTTTTCATTGAAATGAAGTAGATCAGTTTTCTTGGAGTCATTAAATTCACCAAAATTACTCATGTGACTCCTATATACTGCATAATTAGTTCCCATTGTACGTCCATAACCAGAAGATGAATGAGTGTTCATGAATGCTCCTTTTTCATGGTGCACTCTGTAGTGGGGTTCATTTCGAAGGACCCTTTGCTGAGGTTTGTTGATATTCTGGCCACCATCTAAAGAAAGGTGAGTTCTGTACTTAGGATAACTTACATACTCTCCATCATTCCTGGCCCCTACGAAAGGTTGGAAAATTCTGTAGCCCATGATGTTTCCACTACCGCAGACAGGAGGAAGGACACTGAACACAAGAACCTAAATGTTAAGTAATATAATTCTTTTCCTCTGCTCCTCTTTTATATCAGGGATAAATGGACATGAGCTCATGTTTATGGGAACTGAGCATTCAAAGGTCTCTTAAAGTGACGAGTGTCAGCAGCCATTAATTTACAGGATTAGTAAGCAAAGACTGCAGAGGCTCAAACTCAGATTATTACTTGGTTTTTTTTGTCTTTAGTTATATCATTAAACATTATTTTATATGCATTCTACACATGACATGAATATTTAAAATATTTCCCATGTTGGTTTAAACAAATTTACTGTGAAACCTATTTGGTCCATTTTTATTATGATATTGAGGACACAAATGTTTATTACATTATCTACTTCTTTGTGTTTGAGTTTTCTCTGGTCCAGCAAAATGTGCTCACTTCTTCCTTGATCTATCATTGGCAGCAGTAATAGCTCGGGTAGCCAATACTGTCCTGTATTTTCTTTACCACCTCATTTTGCGCAATCTGTGTACGCTATATAAATAAAGGAATGATCATAATTATTATTATTATTATTATTATTAATCCCATAATACACAACCATATTAGATTGTTCCCTATTGTCTGTACAAAACAAAGTAGATGCTTGAAAAGGTGATGTATGATTATTCACATACAAATTGCCAATAAAGTTTGGTTTATGAGACCAAATAACACCATTAACATGAGAAAATCAGCTTATGTGGTATGAATATAAGGCGAAGAGGCTGAATCAGGCATCATTTACAACCATAGAGACTAGTCATGTAAATGAGTTGTTGTTGTTTGTTAAAATGTGTGCCTGATATGAAGTCTTCACAACTGTGCTGTGACTGCCTAGCTGCTCGGAGTATGTGTGGTGGCTACCTATGTACTGGAAGGCATGTGTGGTGGGTACCTACCTGTACTATTTTGTAATTTTTGGACATATAATGAATGTATGAAAAGTTCCTCTGGGAGCATTGGTTATCATGTGGCCAGACCCCGTTGCCAATGTTATCTTATGAAATGGAAGTACTCCCAGATGACGTGTGGGTTGTTCCCAGTACCCAGATGATTCGAGGTTACTGCTGTTATGGATTGTCATGTGATTGAAAAATGACAATCATCTGAACTGAAAACAATGTGTCACGGGTGGTCCTGCGACCTATATTGCGGGTCGCGGGCTCACCCGTGCCTCTCTTCCCCTGCTGCCATGTCGTCCACACTCCTTGCCTTTCCCAGCTCCTGTCTCGACTCACTATGCTGTGCGCAACGCTCCTAGGGCACTTGCACGCCGGCTTCATAGGATTTAAAAGGCCAGTGTGCCGTTAATTGACGCTGGCCCTTTCCATTTAAGGCCACTTAAGCCTGCCTCTTCCTGCACACCATGCCGGCACAAGAGAAAGTTGTTTCCAGTGAGTTATTCTGGTGTATTGACCTCCCATTGTGACCCTGGACCTGTTGCTGATTATGCTTCTCCGTTGCCAGCCCTGACATCCAGCTACGTTTCCGACCCTGAACCTTTGCCGCCTGTCTTGACCTCCTGCCTGTCCCCGACCATGAGATTGCCTGCCGACTTTGTACCTTGACCTTGGCTTCAACCGCGGACAAGTCCCGCTTGTGGAACGACCTGGTGGTACCACGACACAGCAAAAACAACCTGCTTGCGGTGGGCTCTGGTGAAGACTGGGTGCCACTTAGATTCCGGTCCCAGGTGTCGGCTGTGTCATTGTCCATGGTGGTCCATTTTCACTAACCCCGAGCCTTGACAGTAAGATCCAGCCATGGACCTTGCCAAGGTGCCGCTTTCAAAACTGGCTGATCTTACCACCGTTGTGTTCCAGCAGTCCCTGCAGATTGCTTTGAAAGGACAACATCTGGGACATATCACCGCCATGCTGCAGCAGTTGCATGCCACTCAGCACCAGCGTCAGATTCCTGCAACTACTCCTGCGACTTCTCCTGCTACCCCAGCTTGTCTTCCTACCACTGAACCTAGGCTACAACTGTCTATGCCAGACAAGTATAATGGGAACCACAAGCTGTACAGAGGTTTTATTACCCAGTTCTTCCTGCACATTGAACTCATGCCATCTCAGTTTGTCAATGAGTGGCCCAGGGTGGCATTTATCATCAGCCTCCTCTCCGGGAAGGCCCTGGCCTGGGCTATCCGGTCATGGCTACTCACACGGCATTCCTAGTGGAATTCCGGTCCATATTCAAAGAACCTGCACGGGTCTCCTCAGCTGAGATTGCACTGCTGAAACTACGCCAAGGGGACTCGTCAGTGGGGAAGTATACAGTACTGTTCCGCACCCTGGTCTCTGAACTTTCCTGGAATGATGGAGCCCTGACCGCCACCTTTAAAAAAGGTCTTTCAGCTCAAGAAAAAGACACTTTGGCTGCAAATGACCAGCCATCTACTGAGAGTGGTCTCATCACTCAGGCCAATCGAATTAACGTGCGGTGTAAGGAGCGTGCTGAGGAATTACGTTTTAAGCATCCACAAGCCCGGGCTAGACGTTTACCTTGCTTAGCACCTGCCTTCCGAAGGCCGCTCCAGCCTCCCCCTGTGTCGACTGCAGAGGAACATATGCAGGTGAACAGAATCTGACTTTACCTCCAGGAGCATTCCAGATGGCATCAGGGGAATCTTTGCCTGTAATGTGCCAGTCAGGAGCACTTCATTGGGACTTGTCCTGTCCACACCCAATGTCCGGGAAACGCCAGCACCTAGGGTTCTTGGGAGAAGCGTCCCTAGGAGTAAGCAAAGCTTCTACATGCCTGACTATTCCAGTGCTTCTCAACGTTGGCACCTGCACCCAGATCCAGGTCTCTGCATTCTTGGACTCTGGTTCTGCAGATAACTTTGTGGATGCAGCTCTGATCTCCCGGCATCATATCCCTGTGGTCCCTCTTGAGAAGCCTCTGGTCATCTCCTCTGTCAGCAGACAAATCCTCGCCAATCCAGTCCAGTACCCACTGAACCAATTTCCCTGCATGTTGATGCTTTGCATAAGGAGAGACTTTCCTTCTGCATGCTGCCATGCTCTACCTCGTCCCTCCTGCTGGGCCTTCCGTGGTTGCAGCTCCATGCACCTGTTCTTAACTGGAGGAGGGAGGAAATTCTTTGTTGGGGTCCCGCAGTGTTGGTCAGTCTGTATGGTGGCGTCTCTACCAGTACCCGTCTTGGCCTCCTCCATGACTCCCAAGCCTTTGGAGGGCCTACCAACATGTTACTGGGCTACCCACTTTGCTGTCATGATCTCCAAAAAGCAGGCACCATCCCTATGCCTGCCCTGTAGATCTGTTTCCGGGTATCTCTCCTTCCCTGGTTCGGGTGGACCCTCTCTCCGTTCCCGAGAAGACTGCCATATTGGAGTATATTATAGAGAACCTGCAGAGAGGGTTTATATGTAAGTCCTCATCTCTGGCTGGTGCAGGCTTCTTTTTTGTGACCAAGAAGGATGGGTTACTCCATCTTTGTATTGACTATTGCGGTCACAGTTAAGAACCGCTATCCGTTGCCCTTGATTATCGAGCTTTTTAACTGCCTGCGCAGTTCCGAGATCTTTTCCAAGCAATTTCTTCAGGCAGGTTCTTCCACCAAGGGAGCCCTTCTGTTCTTGGCTATATAATCTCAGAAAAAGGCCTCTAAATGGATACTGCCAAACTGTCTGCAGTTCTGCAGTGGACACATCCACAAGGTCTACAAGCCATCCAGTGGTTGCTAGGCTTTGCAAACTACCCGCAGTTTATCCCACATTTCTCTACGTTGGTGTCTCCCATTGTGGCGCTCACCAATAAGGGCACCAATCCCCGCATATGGCCCTTGGCGGCTGAAGAAGCCTTCTCAAGGTTAAAGTCAACCTTTGCCTCGGCTCCTGTTCTCACTAGGCCCCAGAGAAGCCCTTTCATCTAGAGGTGGATGCATCCTCCATAGGTGCAGCGTCAGTGCTCACCCAGAAAGGGCCTAAGGGCCGAATACTCATGTGCGTTTTTTTCTGTAAGACTTTTTCTCCTGCAGGGAGAAATTACTCTATAGGGGATAAAGAACTTTTAGTCATCAAACTTGCCCTTGGAGAGTGGCAAAATCTTTTGGAGGGAGCTCGCCATCCGCTCTGCGTACATACAGATCATAAAAATCTCTTGTATCTCCTGACAGCCAACGTCTTAATCCGAGGCAAGCCCGTTGGTCACTCTTCTTCTCACGCTTTAACCTGTTAATCCACTTTCATCCTGCGGAAAAGAATATCAAAGCGGATGCCCTTTCCTGTGTCTCCGATCTCGATGGATAAGAGCCGGTCCCACAGCATATTATCTCTCTGGAACAACTGGTTGTTGCCGCTCCAGTAGATCTTTGGCAGCTTCCCCCTGGCAAGATGCATGTCTGACCTGCACTGAGGAAGAGGATTTTGTCTTGGGGACATTCTTCACGTCTGGCTGGGCACCTTGGGGTGCAATGCTCGTTGGCCCTCATCTCTTGCTAATACTGGTGGCCTGACTTTATCAAAGATGTTCGGAATTTCGTGGGATCCAGCACTTCTTGTTCCTGTAATAAGCCTTCCTGCCTGGAAACTGGCAGGCCCCTGCTTCTGCCCAAACCAAGCTTCAGTCTGATAAGAAACGCAGACCTTCTACTGTCTTCTCTCCAGGAGACAAAATTTGGTTGTCCTCCAGGTATGTCTGGTTAAAGATCCCTGGCTACAAGCTTGGTCCTCATTTCCTGGATCCCTTCGAGGTGCTGAGTCGCATCAATCTGGTGTCCTACAAGCTGCGCCTTCTTCCCACCATGCGCATCCCAAACTCCTTCCATGTCTCCCTACTGAAGCCTGTCATCCTGAATCACTTTTTCCGGCTAGTACCTCCTCCTGCTCCTGTGGCTGACTCCACCAACATCTATGAGGTAAAGGAGATCCTTGACATGAAGACGATGAGAGGTAAGCGGTTTTTCTTGGTTGACTGGAAGGGGTTCAGGCCAGAGGAGAGATCTTGGGAGCCTGAGGACAATATCCTAGACCATAATCTCCTGCAGAGATTCCTCCAGCCCAAGAAGAGGGGGAGGCCGAAGGGGGAATGGGTACTGTCACCGGTGTTCCCGCAACCCATATCGTGAGTCGCAGGCTCACTCGTGCCTCTCTTCCCCTGCTGGTATGTCACCCGCGCTCCTTATTTTTCCTGGCTCCTATCTTGGCTCCCTCTGCCATCCACGCGCATTCCCGACTCCTAGGGTGTGCACCGGCTTCAAAAAGCCGTAAGTCAAATCAGTTTAGTGACACTAGGTCATCATTTTGCCAAGCTTAAAGGGTAACGATCATTCTGAGCAAAGAAAAAAAATATATATAATTCTGCTCCAGATATCCCTGGTAATAATTCTTCAAAGTATTTTGCCTCTGAGTCCCCATTATTATCTTTTTCGGCGCGTAGCAACCAGCTCTGTGTTTTCCAGCTCTGCAAAAACCTAGAATTAGCAAGATGAATGGAGCAAGAAAGAGGGACCTACCTCCTGTGACATCATCACAAGCACTTGCTGGTGACTAATGAGACCATAACTTGTGCACCTTAGACACACCCACACAGGCAGGTGTAGAGCTTGTAGCTGTGGGTGCCTTCACAGGTAGCATTAATGAATATGTTTTGAAGCGCTTTACAACAGCTGACAAGAGGAGATTTATTTGATGCATTGCAGTCCATATTGCGTTTACAAAACGCATGTGTTAACACAATGTTAACATGTGCAATAACATAGTGCTAACAAACGCATGTATTAACAATTGCTCTAACATATTTGTTTTGTAAACACAATGTTGACAGCAATGTAATCAGGCAGATCTCCTCTTCTCAGCAGTTTTAATGTGTTTCAAAACGCATGCCTTAATGCTACTTGTGAATGCAACTTCAGAGGCTGAATCATGTACGTAAGTGAAGTTTTTGGGGATCGTGACGCTGGGACAGGCATTTAAAAGGGGATTGTGTTGCACGTGATCGGATTGCGACATGCCGTGCGACAGAAATCGGGGGGCGGCCGTCAGACGATCTGATTGATGCGGATAAACCGCAGGATTTAATGTAAAAATTGTGTCGCAAGACATGCACTTACATTTACTGGGAAAAAGAAGGTGAACTCCGGCGGACCTGATCGGGGAAGCGACATATTCAGGAAATCGGGCGCACGATCTTATTTAATTGCGGTACAGTGCATTGTCGTCGAACAATGCACTTTTGGGAACTACTCCGGACCGGGCAAGTAAATGTGCCCCATTATCACTGTTCTCTCCCTCTCCTGTTTGCTATTTCCTGCTGCAGTGAGGTGATTTGGGGAGGGGAGACTGTGTACGACCTGCATTTTCTTCAGATTATTTGTCTATATACAAGTGTAGGGAAAGTTAAGGGTGTATAGGGAGAGATAAGAGTGTAGGTTTGTTATTATTACATTAGTAAGGGCTCCTGGCAGCACATGAAGAAAGCAGTTGAGAGCAGTGCAGAGGGTAGAGAGGGGGTGTGATGAACACAGATTTTGTCCTGTTCATCAAGCCATCCATATCCCTTACTACCCCCCAGCCTCATCTGGGTTAACCTAATTGAACTAGCTAGAGTGTTATCTATCACTCCAGGAGGGATAGCCTCAAAGGATTTCCGCAGCCTGCCTGGCACCAACTGGAGTTATGATCTATTCCAGCCCAATGCAAATACATTTTTGGATATCTATATCACTATATACATAGAACTATAGCAAATGGGTCAGTTTTGGTATCCATGTGATCCAGGGATTCATCCAGATCCAATGAGACAAGTACTCTGAAGCTATGACTTGCCATTGAGAAGCTAGAACTCCTCCAAGGTTCTGAACCTGATACCAGATAGGAGGATCCATAGAGCACTCCTGGGGGTGTGCAGGGGTGTGTCTGCACCTAATATAATCAGAGCATCCTTGAGACCCAGTGTCTTTTCTTGAGAAGCTAGTTACCATCACCATCACATGAAGGATCATTAAGTGTAGCCTATTGGTTTCCATTAGGCCCACACAAGGTAACTAACATACTGAATTGCTGATACTTGTTGTCCTACCTTTGTATTTTGTATTCTGCTAACTGCTATATCCATTGTGTGAACTGTTTGTCTAGTGTGCCCTTAAGGCAATTAAATATATAATTTAACGTGTGTTGCTCTTTTATCTCGATGCATGAATCTGTCCATCTCTTGTATAAATTCATGCTACCGGGTCGGTTCCTCATACTATATAAACCTGTTACGGACCAGCTTATATTAATGGCGAACTGGTGGCAGCTTAATTGGGTTGATAAGGTTCTGTTTCACCGAGGTTAGTGAAAGGGTCTTTCAGACATTTAGGGTTGTGATTTATTGTTGTGCCATATCCGGGCGTTGTGTGAACAACTCTAAATCACTTCCTGCATCTTCCAAATTCTGTGCGTTCTGGGAGTGTCTATAAAAAGAAGATTAATTGACCTTGCGTACCCTTTAGTGGTCAGAAACATCAAGTTTTCCTTCACAGGGTGTGTCTCACATGTACTTTTTCACTCCATCTTAAGCATAGAGAATATGGGATTTACCTAGCAACGGCCAACTAAGGGATCACTGACAGAGGCTGATAGCAGGGGGAAGGCTACTGAATAGAAGAGGAATAGCAAGATTCAGTTGACTAATCCAATTGCAGAGGTCCTTTAAATTGCATGCCCTACAACATATCAAAAGCATAAAACATATGCGACACCTCACGCTCCCCTTACGATCTGAGCCACTGTGGGCATTTAAACTCGCGCGCTGCCCCGCACGCACAGACTCTGGACTCACTCTCCAGCAGCGTCCAGAAACTGGTAAGACCGAGGACTGATCAGATACAAAGCCCACTTACACACAGCATGTCTGTGATGTATATAAACAACCATTGGCTTCACCCATGTTTAACTTTCTTATACATCTACTTATATGGCTATTTAATTCTCTATTATCTGCATTGAATTTATTTTTTTACCTATCCTATTTATTGAAACCTAATATGATATCGGTCTCTAAAATACCCATAGAAGTTTATGGTTAGTTATTTATTTATTTATATTTATATGAAATTTTTTTACATGTTAATTTTATATCTTTATTTATATTTACATATGGAAATCATTTTTATATTTGTATATATACCCACTGGTCTACGATTGTACTTACCTTACCATCTATTGTTCATGCCTTTTGATAGGTCCCAATTGTAATGTTTTTCACATTAGCATTCATTGTCTTTGAATAGACTTCAATTGTAATGCCTTTTATTTATTGTGCCTTTTCTCATTATTATCGCTTTTGATTCTCATTTTTCATGTATACTTGTCTTCTATCAATCTACAGAATTTTCTTTCACTTGACAAAGGGGACCTCGATTCCCAGAAACGCATTGTGATGATCTGTGACCTATCCTTTTATTAATAATAAACCTATTTGGAGAGAATATATAACCAGTCTTGTTGTGCGCCTACCGTTTCCGCCCTTCTCGATTTGATTCCCAGACTCCAACCGGCATAGCCCCCTGTGTTTGGAGAACATATTGAAACATCGGCTGCCACTGACCACTGCCACCTCAAATTAACACTAGAGTTGTGCCTTGTTGAGCACAACTCGACCAGGTGAGCAACTATATAACCATACAAAATACTCTCTACTTTTCTCTCTACCTCACCGGTACTCTTATTGAGCACCGGATCTATCACTGGCTTCCATCCAGTTTCTAGCTGCTCTAGGCAACCTAAATCGACAATATCTCCAGGATGGACTACTGCATCCAGAGAATTCAACAAAGAGAGCTTCTTATAGCTCAATGGATCAACGACCAACCAACATCAAAACCAACCCATGCCAACGACATCCAGGATGCATCAGGAATTTCCACCTGGGAGCTACTAAAGTTCTTTCACCGTTTGGAGAAACTCCTGAAAGACGAGATCCAACACCATCTTGACACACTTTTCCTGACACTATACCGCAAAGAGGCCCTGGTCCCTCGTGGACTTAGGATCAGAACTGAATGTTGTTTTAAAAATGACACACAGTTCCAGGAAGAATGGGACACCTACCTCTTGGACTGTGCTAATAATTTAATAGACAGGCTCATTACCAAGAGGGAAGAGCTCATTAACCCCATAGCGCAATAAGACGTACCCTTACGTCTTACTGCGCATGGGGGAGTATGAAGAGGGCTCACAGGCTGAGCCCTCTTCATACTCACCGGGCATTAGCTTCATAATGAAGCAAACGCCCGTCGCTAACACCCGCGATCGGTGCTTGCACCGATCGCGGGTGTTAACCCTTTGATTGCCGCCGGCAAAGCTGCCGGCGGCATTAAAGAGCCAGCGGCGCATGGGCGCCGCCATCTTGGCTCCGATCGTCACTCCCCGTGACGTCACCGGGGAGCGGCGATCCGTTGCCATGACAGCCTGGGATCACACAAAGATCCCAGGCTGTCATGATCGAGGCTATCTATTATAATGTGCGATCTGCACATTATAATAGATGGTATGCAAAATCCCCATATACTGCCATACTGTAGTATGGCAGTATATGGTAGGATCAATCAGACAACCTAGGGTTAAAGTACCCTAGGGAGTCTGTAAAATAGTAAAAAAAATAAATAAAAAAAAGTAAAAAAAAAAAAATTATATTAAAAAAACATAAAAATTCAAATCACCCCCCTTTCCCTAGAACTGATATAAATATAAATAAACAGTAAAAATCATAAACACAATAGGTATCGCCGTGTCCGAAAATGCCCGATCTATCAAAATATAATAACCGTTTTTCACTGCGTTAAACCCCGTAGCGGAAAATAGCGCCCGAAGTCGCAAATGGCATTTTTTTGCCATTTTGAAAAATAGAAAAAATTCTATAAAAAGTGATCAAAATGTCGAACAGTCCTAAAAATAGAAGCATTGAAAACGTCATCAGAAGTCGCAAAAAATGACACCACCCACAGCTCCATACACTAAAGTATGAAAAAGTTATTAGCGCAAGAACACGGCAAAATGAAGAATTTTTTTTCTGTACAGGAGGTTTTAATTTTTGTAAATGTATGAAAACATTATAAAACCTATACAAATTTGGTATCCCCGTGATCGTATTGACCCAATGAATGAAATAGACATGTCATTTGGGGTGCACAGTGAAGGCTGTAAAAACCAAGCCCACAAGAAATGGCGCAAATGTGTTTTTTCATCATTTTCACTGCATTTAGAATTTTTTTCCCGCTTCCCAGTACACGGCATGGAATATTTAATACCATCACTACGAAGTGCAATTTGTTACGCAGAAAATAAGCCATCACACAGCTCTGTACATGGAAAAATAAAAAAGTTATAGATTTTTGAAGGTGGGGAGTGAAAAATAAAACCGCAAAAACGAAAAAGGGCATGGTCCTTAAGGGGTTAATACCCTCAACCAAGAGATTTTTCTCCGTCACCAAAATCTTGATATCCATCGATCACACTCTAAGTTCACGAAATTCGATAGACTCATTACTAGCAGAATTCTTTCCTTTGAAAAGGAAGGAATCGAATACAAACTTAAAAACTCAAATGAGACAGACATGATTTCCGGACAGGTAACATTAAGTTTTGGACCACAACCAAAACTAATACAATAACCACAGATTGTAGTACTTCCAACACAGATTTGGTAAACAACCCTACCAAACCCAACCACACTAACAGAGGACAAACTATAGCACATACATGAAAGGGAAACCAACCATCCCCCACTACCAACAACCCTCTAATCTCCATCATAACAAACTCCAAGAAAGAAGACCACACAAAAACATATTTATCAATACCAACAATAAAAAATTGAAATCTAAAAATACTGAACCGACACAAATCATCACAAAAAAGTTTAAGGCACACACTCCACTCTCTATCCCAGTTCAACAACCCATCAACCACCATCAAACACCCACACAGAACGGATCCAATTGCCGATCTCCACTACACCTTTAATGGAGAACCCGGACACCCCACTTTTTTTCACTCCCCTTATTGCAAATATACCCCACCAATTAGAAACGGGTCAACCACTCGGTTTACCTCCAGCGACCTTTTGCTATATTAATCAGACCACCTCTCTAGACTTCACCACACATGAAGTCACTATCCCAATCACCCACTCCCCAATAGATACCACCGAACTTGATCTGGACCCTCCACTAACCCCAAACTCAGCTCCATATATCCCCCTGCCTGAAACCCTTACCCCAAAGATCCCCCTCGAGAAAAGCCCACTAAGAAAAAATGTAGAAGAGGATGTAGAGGAGGCAAATCCAAATCCCATTCCGCTAGAACCCCAAATCACCATACAGAAAACCAAAAAGAACAAGAAGAAACTAAAGTAAAGATATTTAACCTATCTACCCACCCTTTGGAACCAAACAAAATCTCCCTCTTCATTAAAGGTCTGTCATTCTGCCCAACAAGAAAATTCAGTGAATTTGATCTATTTAATGACTTTCATTCCTACATCAGGAAACTCACCCTTACCCGCCATTTTAACATCGAGGCAAACAAAGTCTCCAATTTAGAACCATCCTTACAGGAAGGCCCTACCGAACCAGAAACAATACCTTCAATTGACATTTCAATGATTCCTACTGGTCTCAAACCAAAATCTAAATTTTACCCTACACATCATAGAGGAAGTCATATTGAGACCTTTCTATCTATGGTGGAAAGCAAGTTTAAAAATATAAACACAAATAAAAACCTAAAAGTCAGCCATAACCTAAAACCCTCAGAGAGATCGGCTCTCAAAAACCTTACCAATAACCCAGATTTAGTCATCCGTAATGCAGATAAGGGCGGTGGAATCGTCATACAGAATAAAGAAGTCTATCTATCCAAAGCCTCTAGGATCCTCTCGGAAACGGAGTACTATGAAGTACTATCATGCAACCCGATCAACTCATATGCCATAGAATTAAAAACTCTGCTAGACAAAGCCCTAACATTGTGTATTATCACCAAAAAAGAAAGAGACTATATATGGATAGAAGCCCCAGTCACGCCAACATTTTATCACCTCCCAAAGGTACATAAAGATGTAGTTAACCCACCCGGTAGACCAATAATCTCTGGGATCTCGTCTTTGACCTGCAATTTATCTCACTAAATAGATACTCTACTTCAAAAACACGTCATCAAACTAAGATCTTATTTACGTGACACTACCAGTGTTTTATTAACGATTCAAGAAATCAAATGGGAACACTCTTTTGTTTGGTTATCACTCGACGTAACAGCATTATATTCTAATATCCCTCACCAAAAAGGCATAGAAGCGGTCAAATACTATCTATACAATGACCCCACTATTCCCCTCATACAAAGCGACTTCATCCCTGAAGGGATCCATTATATACTCACCCACAATTATTTCATGTTCCAGAACACAACCTATAGACAAATTAAAGGGACGGCTATGGGGACACGTTTTCCCCCCAGTTTCGCCAACTTGTACATGGGGAAATTTGAAGAAGAGTACTTTTACAACATCATTCTATACAAGAGATATATAGATGGCCTCTTACTTATCTGGAAAGGTACCCCAACCTCCATTGAACAATTCATCAATCACCTCAACAACAATAACTGTGGCCTATCCTTTACGGCCAATTTTTCCCCCGTCGAATAAGAGTTCCTGGATCTTCACCACTCTTCGGCAAACAATCAAATTTCCACCAGTACCCATTTTAAACCTGTGGACACGAACAGTTATTTGGACTACAGAAGCGCACACCACAGCAAGTGGAAGTCTAATATCCCATTCAGTCAATTCATGAGGATCCGCAGAAACTGCACAGATACCGATATGTATAAAATACAGAGCCAACTACTAAAAAAGCAGAAAAGAAGCAGTGTTCGATAGAGCCCTTTCCCTTACTCAGGCAGAGTGCCTTAAACCGTCCATCAAAACAAAAAAAGATCCCAAAACTTCAACCAATAGCCCAGCCTTCATTACAAATTACAACACGGATCATCATGTCCTTGACAATATCCTCAAAAAATATTGGCCAATTCTTCTCAATGACCCTTTCTTGAAGAAAGACCTATCGAGACAACCGAAAATCATATATAGAAGATCCCAAACATTGAAGGGCATAATAGCCCCTACTAAACTACGGATCAAGAAGGAAGCAGCCAAACAAATAAGTCTTTTCTCACACATGATAGGCAGTTACAAATGCTGTCGTGTGAATTGAAAGTGTTGCTTAAACATTCAACACAGAAAAAAAACCTTTACCAGCAGCCAGACTGGGGAGATATTTAAGATTCAACAATTTATTAACTGCTCCTCCACTTTCGTAATTTACCTTTTAGAATGTGCTTGTGGGTTACAGTATGTAGGCCGAACCTGTCAGAGCTTAAGTACAAGAAAGAACAGACACAGAAGCAAGGTGACAAATGGATACACAAAACATAGTGGGGCAGATGTACTTACCCATTCGCGATCCAGCGGTGCATTCTCTGCGGTGGATTCGGGTCTTCCGGCGATACACTAAAGCAGTTCCTCCGACGTGTTGCTGCTGTGCTGGAGTCCGCCGAGGCCCGCCGGAGTTCACGATCCTCTACTTGGTGAAGGTAAGTGCGTGTCCAGCGTCACTTTTTTTTTTTTAAATGCGGTGGTTTCTCTGAATCCGTCGGGTTTTCGTATGGCCACACCCCCCAATTTCTGTCGCGTACATGGCGGCGCCGATGCGCCACAATTCGATCGTGTGCGCCAAAATCCTGGGGCAATTCAGGGAAGATCGGCACAAATCGGAAATATTCGGGTAACACGTCAGGAAAACGCGAATCGGGCCCTTAGTAAATGACCCCTAGTGTCTCTAGACACGCTTTAGCGTGTCACAATAAAGATTTTGCCGCCTATTCCGTCATACCCATTGAAAAAATTGCAGAAACACAGCATGATCGCTTCCAACGGTTACGAAAAAGGGAGATGTTTTGGATTTTTAAATTAAACAGCTTGCATCCAGCAGGTTTGAATGAAATGTTTGAGGATAATTTCTAACCCCTCCTAGCCCCCTTCCCCCCCCCATAACCCCCCCCCACCACTCTACATATCAGCATGAAACATCAACTATACTTCTCCTCCATATTTACCATTACACTCCTCCTCCAGATTCAGGCATAAAATCAGCTATTTATTTATTATAATTTTCCTTCATTTCCAGCAGCGATCCATATCCACTTGTACTTCTAGCTCTCAGCACAAGCCCATTCTTTGTTTACATCGCAACAGATTCCATACTCTCCTTTGCTGTACGAGTTATCACCCATCTTTAACAATCCTCCCTTCACTACGCTCCGCTTGTCTATTTACCTCACCCTGGCAACATCCCCACTGGATCACGTGCACTGGCAATCCCTTCTTTATAGAAGCTACATCAGTTTCTTAATGTCTTCTATTGCACATGCGCACACCTCACGCTCCCCTTTCGATCTGAGCCACTGTGGGCATTTAAACTTGCACGCTGCCCCGCGCGCACAGACTCTGGACTCACTCTCCAGCAGCGTCCAGAAACCGGTAAGACCGAGGACTGATCAGATACAAAGCCCACTTACACACAGCATGTCTGTGATGTATATAAACAACCATTGGCTTCACCCATGTTTAACTTTCTTATACATCTACTTATATGGCTATTTAATTCTCTATTATCTGCATTGAATTTATTTTTATACCTATCCTATTTATTGAAACCTAATATGATATCGGTCTCTAAAATACCCATAGAAGTTTATGGTTATTTATTTATTTATATTTATTTTTATATGAAATTTTTTTACATGTCAATTTTATATCTATATTTATATTCATGTATACTTGTCCTCTATCAATCTACAGAATTTTCTTTCACTTGAAAAAGGGGACCTCGATTCCCCGAAACGCGTTGTGATGATCTGTGACCTACCCTTTTATTAATAATAAACCTATTTGGAGAGAATATATACCCGGTCTTGTCATGCGCCTACCGTTTCCACCCTTCTCGATTTGAAAAGTTTTTTAAAGTGACAGTTACTCTTTAAAGGGGTTATGCCACGAAAGTATGTACTTCAAAAAGCTCCCATAGAGGTTAAAATATTTCATAACCCGGTTCATAATGGTTACCTGAAGTTATATATACTTTTTTATTTACTATTTTGATGCTTGTGCGGCATCTATTCTGTGTCACACAGAAGCAGATGTGGGAGGGGCCTAGCAGGCACATGCACAGCACTGACAGTGGCAGTTTAACCACAAGTCCTATAATGCTTTACAGGCGTCTCTCTCATTCACCTTCCACCATAGTTACATCACTGCTTTTAGAGTATGCTTCCACCTGCTGTGTTCAAGTAGTCCCTACACTTACTGATCCCCTGCATAGCAGATTCTGCTATAGAAATGCCTTTCAGTCCTAATCACCGTATATATGAAATACATATAACAGCTAAGCTATACTTTTTACAAACCCATATAAAAAATGAAATATGATCTAGGATTGGCTGCTAGTGGCAATATAGACAGCTTTACCGTAGCAGTTTTTATAAATATTTTTTCTCATAAAATATAACATATATACTATACTGAGGACTAACTGGTGAGATATATATATATATATATATATATATATATAATATACTGGACAGGAACCCTGGAAGGCACAGCAGGACAGGAACCCTGGAAGGCACAGCAGGACACAGGAATGGCAGCAACACGGAGGAACACTGGTAACGCTGGAGACAGGAACACGCAGGAACACTGGAGACACAGCGTTTGGGAATGTTGGGTGGCAATCACTTCTGTAGGAACGGCTTAGGGAAGCCTAACGGCATGGAAACCATAGAGATCCTAGGAGAAAAACCGGCGGCAAGTGAAGGGAGGTGTTAGATTATAAGGGCGAGCCGGATTAGCCAATCAAGAGGAGGCTGGCCCTTTAAGGCTAGACGAGCCGGTGCACGCACGGCCTAGTCCGGAAGCAGGCGTGCGGCTTCGTCGGACCCAGAGCAGAGCCAGGAGTCCGGAGAGGTGATAGGACAAGGTCCATAGAAGGACAAGGGTGTGCCGCCATCTGAAACATGGATCGCGGGTGCATCCGTGATAGATAGATACCTAGATAGATACATATATAGATACATAGATGGATAGATAGATAGATATAAGATAGATAGATAGAATATGGATAGATAGATAGATGACAGATAGATATATAGGAGATAGATAGATAGATAGATGGATGATAGATAGATATATAGGAGATAGACAGATAGAATATGGATAGATAGATAGATACATAGATAGAATATGGATAGATAGACAGATATAGATAGATAGATAGATAGATAGATAGATAGATATGATATAGATAGATAACTAGATAGGAGATAGATGGATAGATAATAGTTGAACACTCACATATTGCAGACTTACAGGGGGAGGACTGCAGGACATGTGTGAGATGAGGAGAAGTCAGAGCTCAGATCCTTTACTTATTTGATTAATGGTGGCTACATGTGGGGAAGGCCTGCTACACTGTAATATGACAGATCTATAAACATGTTAGGGGCAGTCTGTGCTCTGGATGGACCCTCTTCCTTCCTGGGTGTATTACCTTTATTGTGCCCCTGTTTGCTCTGGAGGAGCCTGGTGTTAGACTTGTAGTGCAGATCACAGCCTGCACTCGGCTGCACAGCTCATTCGGCCCCTCCCCCTCTCTCCCATTGGCTGCTCCCTGTCAGCTGACCTCCTTCAGTGTGAGGCAGTGGAGGAATCTGCACTCAGAGATGTAAACAGACAAGCAGAAACTGAATCCTTCTGCGCAGACTCCGCCAGGGGAGAAGGCAGGCAGGACGGGACACAGCTACCAGCAGGGGGAGCCAGCAGTCAGCTTACAGCAGAATAACTCAGTAAGGCTGCATAATTTTTAATAAATGTAAATGGTGAAATTATAGTTTACAATGCACTGAGCTGAACTCTGTCCAGGTGCTTTTGGTGACATAACCCCTTTAACAAAATAAATGGTAATTTAGGTAACAAAATTAAATAGCAGTAGAGAGATTTCCAATGAATGTTTGCAGTGGTGCAGTTTAGTCTACTTAAAGACCTGTTACCAGTTTTTCCCTCTAAGGTAGGGTACAATTTATCATTTCTTATATGTTCTTTTTATGTGAAATCATAAAAAAGCATGGTTTTAGGTACTATAGAGTCCGAGATATGCGCATCTGAATTGACATTCCCACTCCAGCATCTCAGCACGACTCCTCTCGGGCTATTTTCAGTTCTTTTCATATCATTTTTGGAGGTGATCTTTATTGATAGGTAAACAGGCAAAATTTCATTTTCAAGAGGGAACTCTAAATGAAAATTTTATATCCTAGCTGAAGGTGCTGGTACTTTAGTGGCATGAAAGCTGGTGTCCCTTTAAATTGAATACTTCTGTGCATTGATATTAGAGACATTTCATGTAAATGTATAGCACTGTTTCTGGAAAAGGAACCAGTTACATTTACTAAAACCTAAGTAGTTACTCTAACAGATGAGGAAGAAGGTACGGGATCATAAAAAAGGAACATCCAGAATTATACTTTGAAGGGGTTGTCTAATCAATGCAACCATTCATTTGTCAAAAGGGTTATTTCTATTGGTTTATCTTTTGAAACCACTGGGAAACAAGCTTCCAACTTGTCAAGTTTAATGTTGAGAATTTTCTCTGTACATGTATAATTGGACTTGGTATACAGTACCAGATTACCAGGATCAAAGCTGTTGGCAACGCACATGTGAATTCTGCCCTGTGCGTATGTCGATGCTCACTATTAGTTTGTTATCATTGATATAGTGAATTGTTGTCAATAGGTATTATTTATCATACGCTCGCGCGGCTGCATATGATAGCCCCACCGTTGCTCTTGCGCAGCTCGATACTCGATAACCAAATCCTGCACATGTGAAAAGTCACCGGCTTTAGCGAGTGCGCAGGCGTGGGGACAGTAACGCCCCACGACCCAATCCTGGCCGCACCCTCTGCTGACGTGGCGCAGAAGCCCTGATAAATATTCCCCTAATATGACACTTTAACAATGACGTTTATAATACTGATATGTATTTTTACTCCATTTCCAGTAATTAGTTTAATTAGTAAACTTAATTAGTAAATACAGAGGAAGGATGCTAATATCAGCAGCGCAGAGTAGACACGGAAGAAGAGAAGGAAGTCTGTTGTGTATGGCCACAGCCAATAATTCACAGCCGGAAATAATGTGAGACAAAGGGACATTCTATGACATCATTTCTTACAGGTAACTTTTGACAACTTTTTGCCAAAATTTTGTTTTTGGGGTTTTTTATTGAGGGCCTATAGGATATAGAACTTCCTGGAAAAGTGAGGAATCAAAATTAAGGACTCAACAGCCTTGGTTGCTTATCTGATCATGTCCATGAACCAAAATGAAACAGCAAATATTTTTGCTTTATATAGAATTTATTTTGCTCAGGTATAAATGTTTAATGTAGAATAGCTAACCGCATGAAAATAAGAGAATCTGACAATAAGTACAAAAGGCTACATTTACAACCTAATGAAAACAGAGTAATATTTACTGTGCCTACAATTTACACCGCCCCTTAATTTCCAAAGAACTTGCAAAGTTAATGGAATCTTAATATCTATGGCATGCAGCTATGTCAGTGGGTTTATGAATATGATCAGATCGGAAAAGCTTCGAAGTTGTGTAATTGTTCATGACGGCTGATCTGATTACCGATTTAACACTTTTTCTGGTAAACTTGTTTGATGGATTGATGAACTTTAATCTGGTGATGTTCTCCTGAAACACAACAGAGATTGTTGAGGTTGAAGAATTTCATACAAAGATCCCCCCACGTGATAGGGTTATTAAAATTTATTATAATCTAAGTATCGTTAATTTGTAATACTTCTCAAGCATATGGCATAGTTGGTTATGATGTACTAAAATTACCTAAAGTAACAACCATATAATTTTGTCCTTCTTTGCAATTTGGAGGATAAAGTATTTCTGGAAATATGCTATTTATATGGTGTCCTGTGGACAAAATAAATGCCCCATCTGAAGCTATTCCACCTTGCCTGGTATCGATTCTATACTAAATAATAATCTTACCATGTTCGGACTGGTGAATAGGCGTGCTGCAGAAAGAGAAAAGAAATCATATATTATTCAGAATCAAATGCACATATTTGGTCTTTGTCTAGTCTCTCATCTAAAAAAAACCCCTCTTTTAGCATATTGATGTCCCTTTACCGTGGGGTATTCCTTAAGGGCATACAGAAGAACATACCATATTTGCTTTAGGGTCAAGGAGGGACCTATTTACAATCTGAAATCCTATTTCCCTATGCCCATTTAGGCAAATCTATATAAAAGACCTATATCTATGAGTAAGGGTCAACCATCATTTGCTTTTCACGAGATCATCAGTTTATTACCTGGGAACCCTTCTAAGACAAAATCATTCTCTAAAGTGGACCCTCTAATTTGAATACACAATATATAGTAGTATATTTCCTGTGGATATGAGTGGATTTATGATCAATGGTGGTCTGTTAAATGCTGAGATGGCTTCATGAAAGACAGCAGCCACCTCATGACTAAGTGACCAATGACCATAGGACACAGATCCAACATGAGTTGGGAATACCCTAATGTACTTCAGATGTATGTAAAGTAAAAATGCTTTTTCAGGTATTACACAGAAACTAATGTTGTTTCTCGTGCTCCACCTAAAAATCTGTAATGTTTGAAATGCAAAATATAAAAAGTTTTCTACCTTCTCAATGTTGGTGTCCTTTTTCTCTCCAGCGTCCTATGTGGTAAGTGAGATGTAGAAGGTAATATCACTCCTTTCTCCACGGATCCGAGGCAGCCCAGGCCGGATCCATCCCTGACAAATGAGACTGATTTTTGTCTCCGAAACGCGTAGGAAATTTGTTCCTCGTCCCTTGCTGTAGCCAGAGCCAAAGAGGTGATGTCACTGAAGCGGATACCGGCGAGCCACAAACAGCGTCTACGCACATCTGAGTGCAGCCACCAACCGAGGCTGCCTCAGATGCGTGTAGAAAGGAGCGATATTATCTTCTACATCTCACTTACCACCTAGGACGCTGGAGACAAAAAGGACATCAACATCGAGAAGGTAGAAAACATTTTTTATATTTTTGCATTTAAACATTGCAGATTTTTATGTGGAGCGTGAGATACAATATTAGTTTCTGTGTTATGGCTTTCCTTTGAATACCAGGATAGGAGGTATTCTGTATATCGCAGCACCAAACTAGGTCTAGTGAGTGTACCCCATTTAGTTTTTCAGGTATTACTTTTTCACATGTTGCATGCCATTCCCTTCCAGAAGATGCTTGTATGTGGCAATCTCCATTTCCAGAAGGTTCTTCTGGTCCATAAGCTGTTTGTATGCAATATTTTGCTGCTCCAGATCAAAGCGTAACTGTGCTAATTCCGACTCCACATTATTGATCAGACATTGTAACTGGGAAAGTTGGGAACCATAACTGGATTCAGTCTCAATCAGGGAATCCTCAAGAGCAGATTTCTGAAAAACAAAAGTCCAATCACTGAAGTTACGTCCTAAAAAACCCTTTGACATCACTCCCTTTCTTTTTTAGCCATACTAAAAAAGAACAAGTACACTATCAATAGGTCAATGTTGAGATTAGTGATGGTTATGATTGCAAATCGATAGTCCAGCTTCTACGATATCAGGATAGCAATTGCCAAATTATAAATGGCACATGCAACAGAGATGAAAACAAAGCATATGGGGTACAGACATAGAAGGAGATCTCTCTGCTACAGAGTTGGCTGGTGGAGCATGGCTTACTGGTATCTAGTGGTATTGAGATGGGGATTCACAGTATGGGCGTATGTTGATCTAATTTCCTTAGAGATCAATATCACTTATATGGAGAAAAATTACATAGCCACCAAGGTATAAAATTAGGCTTCAAAGTTTTAGGTTCATAATTTGGATGCCATCAGCCAAGTCCTCACTTTGTATCCAATTGAGTATAGTGGAAAGCTTCTATGAGAGGATACTACTTGATCATTGACATCATACCGTACTTAGTTGACTTTGAAGTTCAATTTCTAGAGTCTGCACATTGCGTTTTAACTCAATGAGGTTACCAGCAACGGATTGTAGCTGTTCTGCCCCAGAAATGATCTCTCTGCTAAGTTCTTCACTCTGAAATGAAATGAATAGAGAAGAATAAAGAGGAATGCAGATTATGCAGCGCTGCACAGAGCTTGTCAAATCGGTCTCTGTCCCCAATGGGCTCGCAATCTAATCAACCTACTAGTATGTTTTGGAGTGTGGAAGGAAACCGGAGGACCTGGAGGAAACCCATGCAAACACGGACTGAACATACAAACTCTTTGCAGATGTCGGCCTGAATGCGACCCCAGCGCTGCAAGGCTGTAGTGCTAACTGAGCCACCATGCTTCCCTACTGAGCCTCCATGCTCCATGCTCTACCTAACATTTAGCATTTATAACACTGGTGTCTTTTAAGTGGCAGATGGACATCTGGGCTCTAGGCTTCATTTGTCGACCCCTAGATATATACATTAATTCTTATAGAATAAACTATGAGGGTCATTTATCTTTAGTCATGACATTTGTGTGTGTCTTATTTTTTTTTTTTTTCTGGGCTTTGGACTTGTTTCAATTATCTTAATGACTCCCTATGTGTATATACTGCACAAGTATTATAATGGGATGAAACAAGTAAACAAATCCAAATGGTCTTTATAGGCATTGTATAAATATACACTCACAGGCCACTTTATTGGGTACACCATGCTAGTAACAGGTTGGACCCCCTTTTGCCTTCAGAACTGCCTCAATTCTTTGTGGCATAGATTCAACAAGGTGCTGGAAGCATTCCTCAGAGATTTTGGTCCATATTGACATGATGGCATCACACAGTTGCCGCAGATTTGTCGGCTGCACATCCATGATGCGAATCTCCCGTTCCACCACATCCCAAAATGCTCTATTGGATTGAGATCTGGTGACTGTGGAGGCCATTTGAGTACAGTGAACTCATTGTCATGTTCAAGAAACCAGTCTGAGATGATTCCAGCTTTATGACATGGCACATTATCCTGCTGAAAGTAGCCATCAGATGTTGGGTACATTGTGGTCATAAAGGGATGGACAAGGTCAGCAACAATACTCAGGTAGGCTGTGGCGTTGCAACGATGCTCAATTGGTACCAAGGAGCCCAAAGAGTGCCAAGAAAATATTCCCCACACCATGACACCACCACCACCAGCCTGAACCGTTGATACAAGGCAGGATGGATCCATGCTTTCTTGTTGTTGACGCCAAATTCTGACCCTACCATCCGAATGTCGCAGCAGAAATCGAGACTCATCAGACCAGGCAACGTTTTTCCAATCTTCCACTGTCCAATTTCGATGAGCTTGAGCAAATTGTAGCCTCAGTTTCCTGTTCCTAGCTGAAAGGAGTGGCACCCGGTGTGGTCTTCTGCTGTTGTAGCCCATCTGCCTCAAAGTTCGACGTACTGTGCGTTCAGAGATGCTCTTCTGCCTACCTTGGTTGTAACGGGTGGCAATTTGAGTCACTGTTGCCTTTCTATCAGCTCGAACCAGTCTGCCCATTCTCTTCTGACCTCTGGCATCAACAAGGCATTTCCGCCCACAGAACTGCAGCTCACTGGATGATTTTTCTTTTTCGGACCATTCTCTGTAAACCCTAGAGATGGTTGTGGGTGAAAATCCCAGTAGATCAGCAGTTTCTGAAATACTCAGACCAGCCCTTCTGGCACCAACAACAATGCCACGTTCAAAGGCACTCAAATCACCTTTCTTCCCCATACTGATGCTCGGTTTGAACTGCAGGAGATTGTCTTGACCATGTCTACATGCCTAAATGCACTGAGTTGCCGGCATGTGATTGGTTGATTAGAAATTAAGTGTTAACGAGCAGTTGGACAGGTGTACCTAATAAAGTGGCCGGTGAGTGTATATTATGCTTGTCAAGCTAAAATACTGTAGAGTGGATGGGATACAGTGGAAAAAATGTCTAAAAAATGGACTTAAAACTGATAAAAAATACACCTTTTTATGCAGCTTCTGTTTCATGAATGTACCCTTTATATTGGCATTATCAGGGCACAACTATGGTTAGTGAATTCATCATTATAGTATTATAATCTCTTGAAATAAATTTGATCTGCAGCTGTAATTAATTCTTCCATTATGTTCAGGGATATGAGTGTAGCTGCCTCTAACTCTGTGTCTCAGTGTTTACAGGGCAGAGAACAGCTGATCAATGCAGTGTCTGCTTCCCACCAATCATGTATTGTTGGTCTATCTAGCCATGGTTCTATCCCATACTCATGTGCTGTGTATGAGGTCTGAACACAAAGGAGCAGTTAATAATGACAAATTATGAATGACAACAGGTAAACCACAGAAACATCCATCATATACTAAGCCAAGTGCGATTTTTTAGAAGCCAGAAATTTGACATTTTTACCCTTGCAAGGAAGATCGCTTCAACTTCACGTAGATTCCTTTCCATCAGATTTTCATACTGTTGTCGGATTTCTGCCAAAACACTGTTGAGATCCACACATGGAGCAGCATCCACTTCGACACTGACCCTAGCACCGAGCTGTGTACGTAGACAGTTTACTTCCTGTAAAAGTAATCCAAGAAATAATGTAAAATGTGTGGATGAAATATACACCAAATTAAAAAAAAAAGTAATACCTTATATCATACTCCCCACTATACTTTACCTCCTCATGGTTCTGCTTCAGTTCATGAAGTTCCTCCTGAAGGTTGTGAATAGTCATCTCTAGGTCACGGACCTCCATATTAAGTCTTTCTAAAACTCTTCTGAGACCGTTGATGTCGGACTCAATGTTTTTTCTAAGACCCATTTCCAACTCAAGTCTAAAAAAGGGATAAATACATTAATTGTTAACCTGTACAAGGAAATATATCCAACAATATAAATCTCCTTACCCCTGTCGCCCAAGGTCAATGTCACAAGTTGTCAAAACATCTCTTTAAATTCTACATTTAACCTACTTGTTCCTAAAGTCATCGGCAGCCAGTTTAGCATTGTCCATGTCCAGGAACACTTTGGCATTCTTCACATAGGCTGCAGGGATCTACAAAGCAATGTATTCATCATATTAATCAACAGATTGCCGTTTATATTGACCATTTGTCAGATAACCATACCCATTTTCCTAGGTCATGCCACTTTGGTCCAACTGGTGAAGTGATTATAAACAGTCTTAACCCATTTATATATGTAGTTCAAGGCATTTTAGACTGTTTTTGCAACAAAATTAAGCTAGATTTATATCTCAAACACATTGATCAATCTGCCCTAAAGTAATTGGCTTCATGGTAAGTTGACTATTATTAATGTGTCTAAGATAAAACGATTCAGTTCCATTGAGTCCAGGAACTTTGATTATTATTGCAGATTGCAATTTTGTAAACAATAGGAAAAGAAAAATTTTATAGGTGTATTTTATTTATTTACCTGTTTCTGCAGATCCTCAATGGTCCTGAAGTAAATGCTGCAGTCAGGCAAACCATCAGACTGGTTCTTTTCATACCATTGTCTGATATTTCTCTCCAGTTGACTATTTTCTTGCTCCAAGGAACATACTTTTTCCATATAGGAAGCCAATCTGTTGTTTAGCAGCTGCATGGTTTCCTTCTCATTGAAACATAAAAGGCCATCGTACCTCAACATGGAGTGAGCTCCATGGTTGGCAAATGAATTTCCATGAAAATGTGCTATGCCGGAGTTCCAACCTTGAGGGAAGTGTCTGGAGAGGCTAATGCCTTTTCCACCTGATCCTCCATGGACACTTGGAGCTCTGAAATGGTGGACCTGGTGACTTGCGCCCTGGTAGGAGCTAATGGACTTTGTCTGATGAACAGGCCTATGTTGAGTTGATGTTTGACAAGTTTCTTGCATGGATACAGATTTAATCTGCTTAATGCTCTGGGTCATGGTTGAGGAGGAATAAGATCTTCTATGGTTGGAGCCACAAGTTATTCTGAATCTTGTACTCAAATGTTTAGTTAATGTTGCTGGTGGAGAAGCTTTTATAAAGCATCAAAGATGTTGTAAACTGCATGTTATTGTTATGAATCTGTAAAAGTCTTCCATCAGAGTGGAATATAGCTGAAGAGTCATTGATGAAAGGGTGGTTATTCATTGTGTTGGTTCACTTCAACACACCCTAAATGTATGATCGACTGACAACCCATAGTAGTCACAGGGTCTCTGTCACTACTCACAATGTCAGCTAATATTTTAATGAAATTTTAATTGACATAACATCTAGATGAATAAATATTCACTACTGAAATCCACTTGTAAATGTGACATATTTACTACAATAACTAAACACTTATAATGTATTCCATTAAGGAGATGATCCATACTTAGACTGTAACATTGACACGTAAGCTAGAAACTTATAACCTTTGCCAACAGCTTGACAACCAGCCCATGTAAATTAATGGGTTGGTCATTGTCAAGGGAGTATGGAGGGGGCTCACAGGCTGAGCCCTCTCCATACATGGAGGTGGTTAACTGTCAGTAATGTTGCATTCGGTACTGGCACCAATCACAGAAATTAACTGGTTAGGTGTAGAGATGAGCGAGCACTAAAATGCTCGGGTACTCGTTACTCGAGTCAAACTTTTTCCGATGCTCATGTGCTTGTTTCCAATAACGAACCCCATTGAGGTCAATGGGAGACTCGAGCACTTTTCAAGGGGACCAAGGCTCTGCAATAAAATGTGTCATTTTATTGAGAAATAAGGAAGTCAGTCCTGTTTCTTCGTTTTTTTTTTTTATTCAATGGAATATTCTTGGAACTTCAAAAAGGAGAATGACCCATGTTAAAAATCTGCAATGTGTTCTTTACACATAATGTTCTTCACATACTATTGTGAAGAACACCTTTCTGCACTAATGTCTTCTGATAAATTAGCAGGTGTACGGAAACATCTGCAATGTGTTCTTCACTGTGTTCACTGCGTTCTTCACTTAAATGATCCTTAAATGATCCTGCGTTCACTGTGTTCTTCACTGTGTTTCCTTAAGTGAAGGCTCGTTCTCTAGCAGGCAAAATACTCATCCGAGCAACGAGCCATTTCGAGTACACTAATACTCGAACGAGCATCAAGCTTAGACGAGTATGCTCGCTCATCTCTAGTTAGGTGCTGTACATCTTTAAATGCTGCTATCTTTAAATGATGACTAGCGCCCACCGTCATCAGAGGGATTGTATGCCAGGGCAAAGTTGGGAGCCTGTTAGAGACACCCATAGCTGTCATGCAGAATTCTGAACTAATATAGTACAGGGCCCTGAGGGACCTGAAATAATATTCAATATTTTATTTTAAGTTGTAAAAATTAAGAAAAATAAAAAAATAAATAAATAAAATCATCCTCTATTACATAGAGCACATATAAAAAAATAAATAATAATAAACAAAAAAAAAAGTATCTCTGCATGCCAAACTGTCCAAACTATCAAAAGTCAATTATTCCCTGTCGTAAACACTGTAACAGAAAAAAAATTCTAACTCTTTGCCATTTTGCATCCCAGAAAAATGTAAGTGAAGTGTGATAAAAAGGTTGTGCAGTTATCAAATTGCTATCCCATCCTTCAAAGAATAACACCCCAACCACCTTTGTATAACAAAGTATGCAAAAGTGTCAGAAAAGTTTTTAACATGTTTTTAAAGGTATTAAGGCATAAAAACTATATAAATTTTGTATCTCTGTGATTGTACTATGGAAAATTAAAAAGGAGAGGTGTCATCGTACACTGGATCGCAATTGAAAGCCATGGAAACAAAGCCCATCATAAATGACTAGTTTTTTTTGTCAAATCCACCACATTTGGAAATTTTTATAGAGTTTATAGAAATCTGAAAATAGAATATTTTTACTGTGGTTGTTATGTCTAGTAATTCATTTTTTTTTAAAGACTCTTATCATTTATCCATCCCCTTTTGTACACCAAAGTATGAAAAAGTTAGCGCAAGAACCTGGCAAAATGAAGAATTTTTTTTTATTTTGTACAGAAGCTTTTAATTTGAAACACTCTAACATTATGTATGAAAACAATAATTATTTTACAATTTATCCTGCACCTTTTGGGCAATGACTGTGTAGTCATGACTGAAGACGACTCACTCACTTTATTAATATCAGGAACACATTCATTTCTTTGAACTTGAATTTATTGAATATGATCTCATAATATGTTTGACAAATATATTAACTGTTTTAGATGGCTAATTACTAGTTATATTACTATAATGGTTTAATGCAAAAGACACAAGGAGATAATAAAATAGAATACAAATTTTGATCCTATGCAATCTATTGGTCTTGTATTTCTACACTGGTACATTATGGGATAATATGGCCAGCTGCCACCACCTCTGCTGCACAGCTCCACTATACCTACTGTACAAATTGAGCAAAATGTAACTAAACTTTCAACAAGATTCAATAAATCTATAGTGCAGATGATAATAATAAGCTTTGTACAAGAGAGTTCAATAAGTACCGGTGTTAGAAATGAAGACACCATTTTTTCCAAAATTGTATTTTTTTATTTTTCAACATTGTCCCCTTTTAGAAAGATACACTTCTTCCAACGTTCCTGCCATTTTTATAACCCCTCCAAAAATAGGATTTGTGGAACTCTCCAAGATATGCCTCTGTCTCGGCGATGACTTCCTTGTTTGATCAAAAAAAATTTCCCGCAAGCCATTTCCTCATGTTAGGGAACAAGAAAAAGTTGCAGGGAGCCAGATCAGGCAAATACAGGGGGTGCGGCAGCAATTCATAACGCAATTCATGTAGTTTGGCGGCGACAACTCCAGATGAATGTGCTGGTGCGTTATCGTGGACTTTTTTAATGATTTCCTCGATAACCACATCTGCCGGGCGTCCTTGCCGGTCCTCATCAAAAACGGATGTTTGCCCACATTTAATTTTGTTGAACCAATATCTAACTGTGGCCATAGATAGCGAAGTGTCCCCATAAAAAGCATCCAACTTTTCTTTTATCGCCTCGCATTATTTGCCATCAAAAAACTAAAAGTGAATTACCGAACGATACTGCTCTTTTTCGATCTTAGCGAAAATCACGAAACACGTCTTACTTAAATGGCTGCCAAATCCAAACTAATCAATCAGTCTGCTGTTTATTTTGCCATCGTTTGATAGATGGCAGCAGACGATGATAACACCAACTTCCCTCAGGAACGCCCTAAGTCGTCAAACACTGGTACTTATTGAGTCCCCCTCATATCTGTATGTCACGCACTAAGCCCTCTCCATAGCCGGTAAGTGTTTGCTGAATATTGCAGCAAACACTTACCAGTAACACCTATCAATCTCTGCCGGAAAAGCGCGGCACCATCTTACCTCGGATCGTTGCTCCCCATAACATCATCATGGAGTGGTGATCTGCTGCTATGACAGCCTCGGGCTACCCAAAGACCTGAGGCTGTCTCTTTTTCTACTATGTGTTACAATGTGCATCATTCATGATGTGTAAAATCCCCATATACTGCCATACTGTAGTATGGCAGTCCAGCACAATTATGTCAAGTCACAGTAATAAATGTGGTACAAGAACTGCCCCTTTATGTGCAGAAATATTTGTTGCGGACACTCCTTAAATACATATCCAAGTAGTTTTCACATTCTTTTTGGTACACAGCTGACACCCACCACATATGGAGAAGGCTCAGCCCATGAGTCCTCTCCGCACTCCCCTTACCGCTGTACGATATATATAGATGTATTGCAATAAGGAACTGGTTAAAAACGTCATGTGTGTATGGCCAAATAGGCAACTGAAATACATGACTAAAAAAAGCAGACCTTTGTGTGCAAAGGGACTAAGATGCTTTCCTCTCCATCTCAATGATTGTGTCTGAGGTGAGGGATTCCTTTTTGAAGAGGAGAGACCTCCCGTAACAGGTGACCTACAATATTTCTACTTTAATATATTCAGATGTCAAGTAAGAATATTAACATAGTCATCAGACTGGAGTATGGTACTTACCTAAAAAGAAACTCTATTAAGAAATTAGAAAAAATCTGGGGGAAATGGATGGACGCTCCGGGATTGCCATCGTGTCCCCTAACTTAACTTAGAGCAAGCCTGCAGTATCAATTATCGCTAGCTACATAGAGGGCCCTATAGGGCAATTGGTCGTGGGGCATACAGGCCCTGTTTTCGGGAGCTGACTCTGGGGCGGGGGGAGTGGAGGGACTGTTTTAGTTAAATCGCACTGTTGGTAACTGTATGTTAGTAATGTAATGTATACTATTGCGTTACCATGTGATGATCTGAGTTGCAAGACAATGTTGTGTAAATAATGCAATGTTCTCATATTCTCCTTAAATCGTGATCTATACTGTTGGAAAATGTATGAGAAATACTTTTGTTTGTTTGTGTTTAAAATCAAATAAAAATGTATCTGATTTAAAAAAAAGAATATTAACATAACATATAGAAGAACCAGCAGAAACTCTAAAGTTAGCTTTAACACATATGCTCCATTTCAAGCCCAAGTGCGACTGGTAATAAGAATATATTTTATTACTGAATCTAATTAACCTTCATGTATATTTATTGTGTGGTTATAACCTACATTTAGATGACATTGGAGAGACCATGTTTATTTTCTCACTCTGACTAATGGTGGAGGTTTCTACTGAGGGCTTTTTACATGAACACACCAGAATAGTCACCGTGGTGTGGATGGAAAACGCTGCGTCGTCATGAATGACTGTACTCATAATGAGATATATATGGATTGCTTCATCTTAAAACATAAGGGTTTGGACTGGCCTGCCAGAGGAACCTTAGATTTATAATGAGTCCCACAGAACCAGCAGATGACAATGCAATTTGGACATGACAATTACACAAGCACTTGATTAGGGTCTCTTTTTTATGGGGACATCCCAAATAGCTCTACGTGTATAGACCTTAGAAATGATAAGTCATGTGAAGTACAATCCATGTTCTATGTGTAGAAAGGTCATCTTTGGTGGTGCTAAGTACAGGTGGTCCCCTTACTTAAGGTCACCCAGCTTACAGATGACCCCTAGTTAAAGACGGTGCTCTCTGTCCACTGTGATCTCTAGTGAATCTCTCTGAATGCTTTACTATAGTCCCAGACTGAAAAGATCAGCTGTAAGGTGTCTGCAATGAAGCTTTAATGATAATCCTTGGTCCAATTGCAGCTAAAAATTTTGAAAATCCAATTGTCACTGGGGCAAAAAATTTTTTGTCTGTAGCTACAATTATAAAATATACAGTTTTAATTTACAGAGAAATTCAACTTAAGTACAAACCTATAGAACCTATCTTGTATGTAAGCTGGGGTCTGCCTGTACCTGCGATTTTGTACCCTTTCACAGGCAATGTGACAGGTAGCTTTAATAGAATTTTTGACAGTTTTTCTTCAAATTTCAAATTTGGATGGATGTTATTAAAAAATGCACCTGCGTGAAGATAATTTCCTATAAATGTCGCCATATTGTCCCGTAGAAAACGTGCTTGTTGTCCTTGGATACGACCACTGCTGGAGGGATTGCACAAAGAAACAAATAGATTTTGAAAGTTACATCAATTCCTACAGCCGTCCTGTGGTAATGAATGCTGAATTCAAATGGTTGGGCTTTTGTAGCATTTTTGGAACATGGCATGGTGAAAATGGGGTCTGTGTGACAGGTTTTTTTTAATGTCCAAATTGGTAACTATCAATCAACACATGTCTGCTTTATATTTACATCATATTTTTATGTTATTTTATTTTACAAGGATGTGATTTTCAATTTTCCAAACTTTAGGGAAAATTCTGATTTAAATATTTCAGGCAGCAATCCATTTTTGTAGGGGTCTTGAAAGTCCTATTTATTAGAAACCCTGAAAACCCTGTTTGTCTCAAGTATTGAGATTTCCCACTTGTGGATGTTACCTGTTGCATAGGCATAAAGCAGGGCTCAGAAGGGAAGGGGCGCTATTGAGATTTTGATGGAATAAGTATTAAATGCCAGATATTTGAAACATTTCTGAGGTACAAGAAAAGTTGAAATCCTCGAAAATGACACCATTTGGAAAGTACACCCCTCAAAGAATCTATTAAGAGACACATTTAAACACATTTTTCCAAAGAATGTTGCTTTGGCCCCAAGTAAGGGGTTAAAGAAGAAAATACACACAGTAGTTTGTTATGTTATTTATCCTGAATACGGAAATACTTATATGTGGTCGTAAACTGCTGTAGGGGCACACAATGGGGCTCAGAAGGTATGGAGCTCTAATTGGCTTTTTGAGTTTGCTGGGATGGATTTCAGGTGTTATGTCACATATAGGGAGCACCTGGGATTCCAGAACAGTAGAAACCCCCAATGAATGACCCCATTTGGAAATTTAACCCCTAAAGTAATTTATCAATGGGTATAGTAAGCATTGTTGGCCGCATATGTTCATAAATTTATTTTCCGTAAATGAAGATGGTGAATAGAGGATCTATAAGTTCTGCCTCTAAGGTGGCAGAGGGTGCATTCTGAGCAAGTGAAATATTGGGGTTATTTACTAATGCTCCATGGACACATTTCCATCGTTTTTTCTGTCATTTTTGGGATTTGCGCCGCTGGGACAGGTATTTAACTGGGGATTGTGTCACACGCGATCGGATTGTGGCGCTGGCTTTCATGTAACAGAAATCAGGGACGGGCCGTCGGATGATCCAATGGATTCGGACTGAGTGCAGGATTTAAGATTCTAATAGTGTCGCAAGACAATGCACTTAAATGCACCAGGAAGAAGAAGGTGAACTCCGGCAGACCTGAGCGGGGAAGTGACACATGCAGGATATCGGGCGCACAATCTTTGTTCATTGGGGTCGGACAATGCACTTTCGGGGAACTCCAGCGGCTGGGTAAGTAAATGCCCCCCATTGTCTCTTTTAAATGCTTAACCTGCAGCGTACCCTTATGCACAAATGATATATTACTCTTTCTGCTGCAGACAGCTTTTCCCTAAAGGATGCTACAATTTTTTGGGCGTGCACATAAGGGTTTTCTCTTTTCAGGATGGGATGTACTTTATTTTGATAATTTTTTGGTGTGGTAATACCTTATTGATAAAACTGTATTAATCTTTTCTTGGAGGGGATGTTCACTGTATAGCGTAGAACCTAGTACAATGTCAATATCCCATTTACACAGCTTTTTTATGTTTGTGTGTCAGGATTAAGGATCAGTGGATCCTCTGGACCACCGCGGGAGGTGGTACTAGCCGACACCTAGGACCTGAACCTAAGTGGCACCTGGTCTTCACCAGAGCCCGCCGCAAAGCGGGATGGTCTTGCTGCGGCAGGGTACCACCAGGTCATTCCACAGGTGCGACTAGCCCATGGTGGCAACCTAGGTCGAGGTACTTTTGCAGGAGACAGTCTGTTGGTCATGTCCAGGCACAGGGTCAGGGCAGGCAGCAGAGATGCAAGGTCAAGTCTTATTTGGGGTCAGCAATGGGAGGTCCAGGTAGATGGGAACGGGAACACAGGAACGGACTGGAACACACAGGAATGCAGGAACACTGAGGAATATCACAGGGAAGCTTTCTCAATGGCATAGGCTCAAAGATCAGGAAGGGGCTGGGAATTTATCTGGGAAGGCGGCAGGCCAGAGCCAATTATCGGTGCGCTGGCCCTTTAAATCTTTGCAAGCCAAACCGCAGGAGCCGCAGAGACCGCCGCTGGAGCCAGGAGAGGCGAGTTTTCCTACGGACAGGTTCCGGGGGCATACAGAGGTACACGGGTGCGCCTGCAACCCGGGATATGGGTCGCAGGGGCACCCGTGACAGTGTGTAGTTTTGCAGAATAAAAACTTTTTGTTGTTTTAGTGTTCATTTTTGTGGGACAAGTTGCAGTTCTTATTGGTATACTTTCTGGGTGAATGTGACTTTTTGATCTCCTTTAAAACAATTTTTTGGGAAATAGTTGGGCAAAAAGTGTAATTTTTACAATTACTAAATTATGTAGTGTTTGGTTATTTTCACTTTTTTTGTATGAATATTATGTATGAAATTATTTTTTAATAGTATATTTATGGAGCTTGAACAAGCAATCATCTGGTCCAGGGGTATAACTTCAGCGGGTGCAGCCATAGCAGCTGCTATATGGCCCACTGTCAGGGCGCATTCACATGATGTGTTGCGTCGCGTTGTGTTTTTGACGCATTCCACTGGCTTCAGCCTCAATTACATGCTAAGGTTGTGCAAGTGGAATGCGTCAAGAACGCAACGAACAACACGACGCAACGCATCGTGTGAATGCGCCCTCACAGTCAGGAGGCCCTGGCATCAACCTGACACACTAAACAATGGAGGATGTGCACCATTATAAACATATTAAGCTGCACATTGCACAGCATAATGGGTCAGATCTATTAAACTGACTTCGCCAGATTTGTCTCCTACTTTGCTCTGAAAACAACGTCTTCCAGCAGCTCAAATAAGAAATGTTGGGGGAGAGGGAGGGCACAAGAATACAGGACTGGGATCTTTCAGCTCTAATTCCTGCCATGTACTTCCTCCATGCGGTCAGCAGCTACTGGGACATAGTGTAAGTGTATACATGTATATATCAGTGCATAAATGGGTTTATGTGTGCCAGATTGTATAGATGTGTTAGTATACAAATATGTATATTTTCTGAGGGGAGTCTGCTATGGAGCCCTGCCTATGCTAGTTACGCCCCAGATCTGATCACTTGTTCTTACGAACACATTGCCATACTAATGTATTGGGGTGCACTGGTACAGTCAGCCTATGTATATCTACTCTGCTGACTAGCAGGCTGTAGCCCTGGGCTCCTCCAGTACAGTACCTGTTTTAGGAGGTACTGATCACAACATTGAAAGGTGAGTAATGATGGTCGTGGTGTCTATAGGGTTAAACAGCCAGGATAACTATTATTGTGATCCCAGCTGTTAGTGCAGGAACACAGAGCATGGATCTCTGTGACGCACACAAATGTCAGCATGCAGCAACAGACCGCATACATGTATGTAGGAATGCATTAAGGGGTTAAGGGCCTCTAGAAAATGCATCTACGTCAGTACTTATGTTCTGACCTGCTTACTAGACATCATTATGTTTGTATACAGGAATATCATTCAACATACTTCTTAATACAATTTTTATTAGATTTGTATAACTTTTCAGCGCATAATATTTACATATTTAATGCTTGGAAAGTTATGGCTAGAAACCTAGTATAATGGCAGGACACAAACAAGGACAGTGAGCCCTGGCACTGAGACCCCTGATCTGTCCCTACCTACTTATTGGGTCCCCCCTAAACAGAGGCCAATAACTGGGTGACGTTCCCTCCCTGGGTAAGGTATATCAAGACATCGGCAAGAGATCACAAACTAGATAATACAAGAGAGCTAGAAACACAGCAAGATTTGACCAGCAAGGAGTCCAGGCTAAACTGGACACTTCTATGGAACATAGGCCCTGCCACAGGTGGAAGGAGCAAGCAATTACAGACCCACACTGTTAACTCTTGCAAGACAGAATCAGTGAGGGGTGTGGCAGACATCAGGTCAGACAGCCATAGAACCTAGTTCAGACTGTAGGATGACCAAAAACCGGTCCCCCGGAGTTCCTGAAAGTGCATTGTCCGATGATCATGCACTCTGCCGTGATTCACTAAGATCGTGCTCGATATCCTGCATGTGTCGCTCGCTGCTTAGGTCCGACGGAGTTCACCATCTTTCTGGTGTCTGTAATTTGAATACTAGGCCGCAGTTAAGACGTTAAGAACGGACTGCAAGCAGAACGTGTGACCGCAGCCTTAAATACCTGGCCTGCACTCGATTTTTGTTGCATAAAAGCTGGTGCAGCTGCGCCAAAATCCGATTCCACACTACAGAATCCCCTGCTATATCCCTGTCACAGCAGCACAAATCCCTAAAATGTCAAAAAGTTTGACGGAAATGCGATTCGCAGACCCTTGGTAAATAAGCGCCAGTGTCTCCTAATCTTACCAGCACTGATAGAGGATACAGCAGACGTGACACGTTGGTTGTGGGTTGGAAAATGTAATAGCTACCACCCGCCTATCATTATAGACATCTGTAATTATTGTCATGTTTTCATAACATTTTTTACAAAAATTATGGACATTAAAACCATTTTTAACCTCTTTTCCTAATAGATTTGTTTGATTCATTTTTTTATGTCCATGATTTGGATTGATCATCTTGCCTGAGCTTCTTGTCGAGCTTGAAACTTGAACAATTATCAAAATTCTCAAAATGCTAAAAAAATATGTTAAACATAAGAAATTAAGAGTAGGTACTTTTCTTCTGACGCATCACATATAAAGGCTAGTGTTAATGGATACATAAAGATTTTGAGCTGTCGCTGGTGCAGGTGGTCAAGTCGAAACACCATGTTTCTGATACATTCATACAGCTGTATGCGCTCCCAGCTGCAGCCCGCCGGGCATACCGCTGTGCGCTGGAGAGGAGGTGACCCCTCCATAGAGAAAAGAGTGGACATGGCCGCACAAACGAGGAAGGATAGAGAATGCTCTATTTTTTGCCCGTGTACGGCACGGATTTGTGAGACACAGTGCCATCACCATTCTGTTTATGGGAATGTACAGAGTCGGACTGGGCCGCTGGGATACCGGTGAAAACTCTTGTGGGCCCCGCCGCCGGTTGGCTCCGCCCCCTCATTATCATAAGGCACGCTGTTTCTGTGTGCCTGTGTGCCTGCTCCAGCTGAAGTTCTGATCTTCTTTTAGCTTCTAATGCCATGTCAGGTGTGGTGCCAAGTGACTGGCGCAAGGCAAATGTGGTGCCAATATATAAAAAGGGCTCTAGAACTTTGCCAGGCAATTACAGGCCTGTAAGCTTAACTTCCATTGTTGGGAAAATACTGGAAGGGTTAGTAAAAGACTACATACTGGAGTATGTGACATCAAATAGCATAATAAGTGACAGCCAGCATGGGTTTACTAAGAATAGAAGTCGTCAAACTAACCTGATCTGCTTCTATGAAGAGATGAGAAGATGCCTGGATGGAGGAGCAGCTGTGGATATTGTGTTCTTGGATTTTGCAAAGGCATTTGACACTGTACCTCATAGACGCCTGATGGGTAAAATAAGGGCTATTGGTTTGGCAGAAATAATTTGCAATTGGATTGAAAACTGGCTGAAGGATCGTATCCAGAGAGTTATGGTTAATGATTCCTACTCGCAATGGTCACCAATTATGAGTGGTGTAGCCCAGGATTCTGTGTTTGGCCCACTACTATTTAATATATTTATTAATGATATAGAGGTAGGAATTAATAGCACTGTATCTATTTTACAGATGACACCAAACTGTGTAGTGTAATATAGTCTATGGTGGATGTTCATAGGCTGCAGGGTGACTTGGACAAACTGGATTTTTGGTCATCCACTTGGCAAATGAGGTTTAATGTGGATAAATGTAAGGTAAATGTAATAATCCAAAGGCAAAATATGTCCTTGGGGTAGTAAATCTGGGAGAGTCCCTTGTTAAGAAGGACCTGGGGGTACTAGTAGATCATAAATTGAATAACACCATGCAATGTCAATCAGCTGCCTCTAAAGCCAGTAGGATCTTGTCATGTATCAAAAGTGGTATGGAGTCTTGTGATAGGAATGTAATATTACCACTATACAAAGCATTGGTTCGGCCTCACCTGGAATATGCTGTCCATAAAAAGGATGCCCTGGAGCTGGAGAGGGTTCAATGAAGAGCCACAAAAATGATTAGGGGTATGGAGGGTCTTAGTTATGAGGAAAGATTAAAACAACTAGATTTATTTAGTCTGGAAAAGAGACGACTATGAGGGGACATGATTAATTTATCTAAATATATGAATGATCCATACAAAAAATATGGTGGTAAGTTGTTTCAGATTAAAACAAATCAAAAGACGAGGGGGCACTGTCTCCGTTTGGAGAAATCAAGGTTTAATCACTGGAGGCGACAGGGCTTTTTTACTATGAGAACTGTCAATCTGTGGAATAGCCTTCCTCAGGCGCTGGTCACAGTAGGGACAGCAGAGAGCTTCAAGAAGGGTCCAGATGCCTTTTTACACCTAAATAACATTGATGGTTATGTTATATAGAATTGTTTCCCCTAAATCCCTTCCTCATCCAATCCCTCCCCTTCCTTGGTTGAACTTGTTGGACAAGTGTCTTTTTTCAACCGTATAAACTTAAAATTATGCAAATGAGCCTGAAGGGCTCAGGTTCCATAGGAGTAAACGGAACCTGGATCCCCTCAGACTAATTTGCATAATTTTAAAGACATTTTTTCTTAAAACAAGGGCATAACAACCTTAAAGAACAGCAGATCTTTCCAAAGGGGGCACACACCAGTATGTCTGTATGTTTGGTTTACAATCCTTGATCTGATGATAGATGTCCTTTAAGAGGTTAAATAATGATTCCTGGAAGTCCGGCAGATAACAAACCTCAAGCCCCATTCACATGTTGCAGTTTTTGATCTCCTTTTAATTCCATTTAAAAACTCAACAGGGAGGGCCAGAACAAAAGTGTTTCAGTAGAAAGACATATGTGGACTGTTGTACACGTTCCTATTCAGTTGTATGGGCTCCTGCACATGTCTGTGAATTTCACAGTCCTGTTTATGAGCCGACTGCCTGAGCTGCAAATGACAGAGCAGGTCCTAACCATGTTTGCGGTTCAGGCCATTGTCATGTACTTACCTGCCGATGAAATGCAATGAAAATATACATGGGGGTGGCTCGCACTTATCCATGAAGCAGTTGGTGGGTCCCCAGAATTAATTTCACTGGTGGGCCCTTGGAACCCCAGTCCGACCCTGCGGACGTATATGCGGCCTCAAACTTGTGGCATCATATACACACCCCCAGGCGCCATGTGAATGCACCCTTAAATTGAGCCTTCATTTAGCAGCTCAAAAGTGAAAGGAATGTTGGTGCCCGCATGGTCTGGTTTCTTGTCATGTTATGACCTGTGACTACTCCATAGCTCCTTATGTAAGCTAGTGTGACACACCCCTTTCTTGTGCAGGGGCGTGCCGCAGACTCCCTTGGGCACTGTTACGAGCTGTAGTCAACTCTGTCTTCATGGAGCTGAGATATAAATGAAGCAAGGCGAAAGGATTACAAACTTAAAATTTATTTACTTAAAAGAAAATAATACATGTTTGATTTTTCCTACATTTCAATGTATAAAATGCTCACATTTCATCTGAAAAACATTACGCTGAAAGAAGATGAATCTGTTTATGTTTTGACACAAATTTCCCATCTTTAAATTCTTCTGTGATAGAAACAATCTTCAGACCTGTCCGGGAACCTGAATAGAGAAGCAAAAGAATAAGTCATTGGGAACAAGAAACTTCCCTTAACATCCTTCTGGACTCCAATGCAAAACCTGTTAAAACTTTCCAACAAAGAAAGTAATATTTGTAATACCGGTTCTAGGTTCTGTTGCTATACCCCCAAGATTCGTAGTGTAAAAGTCTTTAAAGGGGATTGTCCAGGAATAGAATAAATGTTATATGTGGCCTCCTATACTCACCTTCTCCGGCGCTCCCGTTCACTCACAGCATTGCACATCATTGCTGGGTCTCTGTGTGCAGAGACAAGCGGTGCCATCCCGACCACATGCTACAGCTTGAAATGCACATGCTGCAGCTTGAAACTCCTGCTGCAGCAGGCATGCAGCTGCATGTGGAACGACGCAGCTGGCCTTTGCACAGGGAGACGTGGCACTGACATGCATTGCTGCGTGGGAAGTGGATCGCCGGAGGAGGTCAGTGTATATAAGACGTTTATTGTTTTTATAGCCGCCCTGGTTATTGGTAGACACCCCGGGTTCCACTATGTGGGTGAGTTCAAGCAGTTTTTAGGCAGATAAAAACTGACATTTGCAATTATATTTTCCATAACAATTCCATTATGTCTATGAATATACAAATTCTATGTTATCAAAGTGACTACTACAGATTAACAAAATTACTATGTGCAATAATATTAGTCATGGTTCTCTGAACCGGTAACTCATGTTCTGATAACCACAAGGCAAAAAAATAAAATTTACTAAATTAAATACAAAAGTACTGTGAAATAAAACATTTTACTTGCCTTTATGCTTTGTAGGTTCAACCTGTGGAATGCTGTTTGGGAAAAAGAAGAGAAATGTGCTGAGTTTATTTCCAAAATATTTAAAATCCATTTGAAAAACATGTCATGCCTTCCTGTTTCAAATGCCTATAACAGCTTTCGTTTTTGGTTGCACTGGTAAATGGACATATGTGGGGGGAGGGAGCAGGGGCGATGTATAACACTGTATAAGCATACTGTGGAATGTCTGTGCCCTACGTGGCAAGGACATGTCAGAATCCCCGTAAAGTGTCCTTGCAACGTGTGGCCAAAAACATGATGTAAACCCAGCCTTGCGCCCATGCATTGACACATTAGATTCTTCCTACATACATGTCTTCCTCTTGTAGCAGATGTTGGTATGTAGAAATTTCCATCTCAAGACGTGTCCTGACATCCACCAGAATTTTATACTCATGGCTTTGACGCTCCAAATTATATCGTAACTGAGACAATTCTGCCTCTTTGTGTTTCACCAAATCTTGTATATAAGCCAACTGATTCATGTAATCTTCTTCTGTTTCAGCCAACGTGCCTTCCAGGGCAGATTTCTGCAAAAGGTCAATAAAAAAATAAATATTGAAATACAGATTTCAAGCAGGTCAGTGTAAATTAAAATATTGATCCACATTTTCTAAACTCTTGATAATAATTGTTGTCTGTTACACAGTCTCACCCTTCACCCATGTTCCTAGCACTTCCCCCCTCCCATTATGTGATGTAATCTCACGACAGCAGCAGTAGTTTTGGAACACAGCGGGAGAAGGAAGTGCTCCTGCACACTGTAGCATACTGTGAGAGGCTGAAGGGGCTCTGGTAACACCCCCCAGAATCCTTCTGGCTCATTATCATAACTTTAAAAGTTGATTTTAAAAGGAAGAAAGCCGTTGATAATAAATATAAGAAGATTACCACAGTCGCAGTACCTGAATCTATGAGTAAGTGCCCTTGGTTTATCATGATAGATTTTGACAGTAGATTTCCTTTAAATGAGTTTTAATATTGTCTCACCTTTCAAAATAGATGGTTGGCATAATAAGTAGATTTTTTCTTATAGTAATTGCTGCAGGGGGAATGTTGTGTTACATAACTCAAACCAATTTTTTTTTTTACCTCGTCTTAAATGATCAGAACGTACTTTGCTTAGTTCAGTCTGGAGATCAATTTCCAATGTCTGTATCTTGTGCCGCAGCTCAATGACTTCACTCTGCACAATCTCCATCTGTTCCGTTCCAGAAACCATTTGGTGGTTTAACTCCTCGCTCTATGTATAAAGGAATTTTAATGTATGACAGATATTACTTCATTATATCAGGTTCATAGATGTATAGACTCAACAGTGCAGAGTGAATCTTGATATGTAAATGCTTATCTTCTAATCTCTTTGGTTTACAAGACACCTGCATCCATTGTCTTTTTAGGCTGGCCACCTATCTGGAAACCTGATGGCGTAATTCTCTGGGATTATGTGACTGGAACACGGCACAGGAGCGAAACTTTTCTATTCAAAGAGAAGTTTGAGTTTCCTTTTAGGATGAGCTAACTTTGTTTCTGCAATTCCTTCATGTGACCCTTTATGGTGCCACATTGTGTATCTGTAGATGTAAATCATTAACACATAGAAAAATGTTTTAGAGAATAGTGTCCCCCTCAGGCAACGTATTTCTTGAAACAATAGGGGGAGTGGGGATTTTACAGATTTTCTGGGGATTTTCTGGCAGACAAGGTATTTAAAAAGACCCAAAATCTACATTTTCGACGGTTTTCCTTCCCTCATGTAAGCCTGACAGAGCAGGGGGTTGGGGTGGGGAAAAAGGGCTGGTATGATAAGTGAAAGCCCTGACCTGTCATATTTATTATAGTCTCTAATTACTCATAAATTACCCTCCGCCTGCTTCCTTAGCACTTCCCCCCTCCCTCTGTCTGTGTAGTAAAAGACAGTGTAAAAGCCTGTGAAGCTGCAGCGCGGCCAGGGGCTCTGGGATCCGCCGCAGTAGCCTTTCTGGCTCATTTATAATTTTAAACATTGATTTTTAGAAGAAAGGAGGCTATAGATAGCAAATATAAGAAGATTACTACAGTCCCCGTGCCTGGATCTAAGATTAAGTGTCCCTGGTTTATCATGACGGAACATGATGGTAGATTCCCTTAAAATAACAGCAGCAATTAAAGATTTTTCTACATTTAGAAGATCTTCAAACACCCAGTGTTTTTACTAAAGTTCAGAGGACAGTACCTGAACCACAAACCAGCTCTCCACATCCTTCATGTTCTTATCAATCACACGTTCATATTCATTCCGGACATCTAACAAAACCTTACTCAGGTCGACTGAGGGTGCAGCATCAACTTCCACATTAACTCGGGCTCCTAACTGCATTTCAAGACCTTTTACTTCCTAGAGAAACAACAAACCAATCATTTATCGTTTATACAAGGATCAATATATTTGAATATACAGTGTAGTGCAGTGCAACGTGAAATAATAATACAGTATGTATTGTAATCCTGTGCTCTGCAGTTTAGGATAGCACCATATACTAGAATAAATCACAGAGTAACATAGTAAAACAGTCCTCACAGTTTTCTAGATCTCTGCTTGCTGTCCTGCTATAGAAAGCTTCTATGTTTACTTCCCGTAGATAGAAATCTGTCCTTGGTCATGTCATGGACACTCAGGTGCACAAGCTGTTATTATGACAAGAACAGGGACAGATTTCTATCCACTGGAAGTAAACATAGAAGCTTTCTATAGAAGCACAGCAAGCAGAGATCTAGAAAACTGTGAGAAAGCATATTGGAAAATTGTATAACATTTCCTCATACAAACAATCTCAGTTATTTGCTGCCTGAGCAAGAATCTGTAGGCACATCTACCACTTTTATTTGATAAATACACCTATTGTTAATCTATTTAGAACAAAGGAATAATACAAAGCAAACCTGTCAGAAGTTGCTCAAGAATTTGTATTTACCGTACTAACAGTGTCCGTCAAAATCAGACACGGCAGGAGCAGTGTTAAGCAGTCCTGAAGCACAGGGAGCTCCCATTTTGGAGAGGATCAGTCCTCCCCAATGTTGAAAGAAATGACGACTGTGCCCAAAATATGGGCGTGCTGCATCGCCAGCCACAGTGATTTTAAAAGCCTTCAGCGACTTTGTCAGTGGCATTTAACCCCTTAGTGACCAGTCTCATTTGTGCCTTGATGACCAAGGCCTAATTTTCGAAACCAGCCTGTGTCACTTTATCCGGTAATAACTTTATATGCTTTAAGCTGACCCGAGTATAAGCCGAGACCCCTAATTTTACCTACAAAAACTGGGAAAACCTATTGACTCGAGTATAAGGCGAGGGTGGGAAATGCATCGGTCACAGCCTCCCAGTATATAGCCAGCCAGCCCCCAGTAGTATATAGCCAGACAGCCCCAGTAGTATTTAGCTAGACAGTTCCCAGTAGTATATAGCCAGACAGTTCCCAGTAGTATACAGCCAGACAGTTCCCAGTAGTATACAGCCAGACAGCTCCCAGTAGTATACAGCCAGACAGTTCCCAGTAGTATACACCCAGACAGCCCCATGTAGTATACAGCCAGCTTGCCCCATGTAGTATACAGCCAGCTTACCCCATGTAGTATACAGCCAGCTTGCCCCATGTAGTATACAGCCAGCCTGCCCCCAGTAGTATACAGCCAACCTGCCCCCAGTAGTATACAGCCAGCCCAGCCTGCCCCCTGTAGTATACAGCCAGCCCAGCCTGCCCCCTGTAGTATACAGCCAGCCCAGCCTGCCCCCTGTAGTATACAGCCAGCCCAGCCTGCCCCCTGTAGTATACAGCCAGCCCAGCCTGCCCCCTGTAGTATACAGCCAGCCCAGCCTGCCCCCTGTAGTATACAGCCAGCCCAGCCTGTCCCCAGTAGTATACAGCTGCAGGTGCATACTATGATGCTGCAGGCTTTTAAAGAAGAAGGAAGATTGAAGAGGAGCCGCTGGGAAGAAAGAAGCGTAGCCGTCCGGACATTGGGGAGCAACGCCGAACATCGGGTCTGCCGGAGGGTGAGTATATGTTATTTTTTTCATTGACTCGTGTATGAGCCGAGGTGAGGTTTTTCAGCTAATTTTTTGTGCTGAAAAACTCGACTTATACTCGAGTATATACGGTACCCATTTTTTTTTTTCGTTACATTTTGTACTTCAAGTTAGTGGGCAATTTTGGTTGATATATTGAGCATTTATTTATTAAAAAAAGGTGAATTTGGTAAACATTTTTAAAAGATATTCAAAATTCTAATTTTTCTGTTTTTCAAATTACTAACTAACTACTAACTAACATTTACCGTATCTTGGCTTTGTGTTGGTGCCATTATAGAAGTTCCCTTTTGTTTTATTACAACAGTAGAAAGATCACAAATCAAACAGCATTCTCTCCAATTTTCAAGAAAATTTTAGAATCAATTATTTTAATGACCATTTCATTTCTATATGGATTTTGGAAGTTCTGTTAATTGAAAGCCCCCACATCTGACTTCATTCTATTAATTTCACCCCGCAAACTAATCAAAACAGCAGGTAGAAGGCTTGTTAACCCTTTATGTATTTTACAGAACTTTAAACAAAATGAAGATTTGATTTGGATATCTCCATTTTTGTGTTGTTTCCTCCAGGTCCTAGGATTTCCTCCCACACTCCAAAACATACTGGTAGGTGATTAGATTGTGAGCCCCATTGGGGACAGGGACTGATTTGGCAAACTCTGTGCAGCACTGCTTAATCTGTGTGCGCTATATAAATAAAGGAATGATTATATCACTAATATTTATCATTAATACGTCCATTTAGCCCTAAAATTTACCCATATAAATTGAATAAAAGTAGGAAAAGCATCTACTCATATATTGTGGAGTTTCTTCCGAGTAACAGGACACCCCACATGTAGATGTAACCCGCTGTCTGGGCACATGGCAGGGCTTGGGAGGAGCTCCATTCAGCTTTTGTAGGGCTGATTTTGATAGAATAGCAGAGCCCCTGAGTCCGCATTCACAAGTGGCATTTTGGTTGCATCGCATCGTGGAGTGCTGGGAGGAGCAGGAGAGAGCCCCCTCCCCCAACAGGTATGTAGATCCCAAGGTCACCGCATTGACCGCGAGGTCTAAGGGTTAAACAGTCCCAATCGGAACTCCAATCCGGACTGTTATTGCAGGGTCCCGGCTGGCTACTGCTTTTCCTTGCATGGGGGACCCATGCAGAACCTACATAAGATGTAGAAACCCGTATATGTAGTCACTAAAGGGTTAAACAGTTGAAAGCTGCAATCTGTGCCTGCGCTGATCACTGGTGTTACTGGTGGTGAACTCGGACCTGAACTGTTTTTTTTCAATTCTGAATACCAAATCCAAATTGACACAGGACCACTCATCGCTTATCAGGAGTGACAGTAGGTCCTTTTCCAAGAACCGACCTTCTCAATCATATTACCTCAATATGACTTTTCTTCAGTAATTCTACATCTTCCAAGAGAAATTCAATCTGAAGCTCAAGGTCACATTTATCCAGGTTCAATCTATCAAGACCTTTTGTCAAGGCTTGTATATCTTCTTCTATATTATTATGTAGACTGAGCTCCATATTAAATCTGAAAAGAAATGTATATAATTAGCATACAGTATAGATAACACGTGAAGATACATTAAAAAAGAAGCCACCACTTCCAATTCTTTAATAGTTACAGCTCCACCGATTCGGGTGCAGTTGAATGTTGTCAGCATCAGCATTATGCTAATTAGTCAGAAATATAAGAAGATTGATAGCACGGGACATGCTGAAAGCTGGGAGGAGTACGGGCATGACAGGCGGGGGGCTGGAGGGGGAGAAGAAAATGGGTTGGATTATTGGGGTGATTAAGGAGATTGAATTGGGGATGGAGTTATTAAGGGCTTTAATAGGGGGTTAAGGAAGCAATGTCATCTTTTGGCAGAAAAAATTGCCCACCCTCCCTCCCTGGTTATGTTAATTTTTTCTGTTTGTATTAGATCTCACGCATGTGAGTAGTGGGGAGGAGGGATACATGTAGATTATGATTTTCTGTATAGGGATGGGGAGTGTTGAGGCAGTTAGAATTGTAGGCGGGTTCTTGGCAACAAAATGAAGTGCAGTTGATGGAGAAGGTGGCGGGAGATTTATGCAATAGATGGCGGTTACAATTCAGCCTCGCCAAGGGGGGATGGCTCTGGGAGGCTAGTTAGATTTATGATGTCTTGGCACGCATGGTTTCGCCACTTAGCTGGTTTGGTTTGCAGCTGGTGGATCTGGAGATGTGGCTAATATTACACGATCTATGAATCTTATACAGAATTTGAGAAATTGAATGATGAAAGTGCCACTGTAAAAATATGGATTGGCAAGGACCTTGCCATTAAGATGTTGTATGTATTTATTTTATATGATATTAACTATTTTTGTCTTTTCAGAATGTATTAAAATTTTCAATAAAGCTGTAACCATCACCATTCCAACAAATTCAAGTGTTTGGTGTTTTTATTTCAGTAGGTGGTGGTAGGCAGTTTTTCTTTTCACCTGATGGGGTTAAACCCGTGTCAGCCATCGCCTTGTCATACCACAGTTTCGTTGCCTGGATCTATGAGTAAGTGATCCCGGTTCATCATGCTGGATTTTGTTTGACAGAATGCAATCTACAAGATAATCACTAGGGGCTTACACAGACAGATATAGGATATCACTTTGTGGCACAATATCACAAAACCATGCTGTCTTTAACACAGTCATGTCACTACAAGTATCTAGATATATCCAGCCATGACAAAAATAAGGAAGGGCACATCCATACTTTTAGAAGAAGGTAATTGGGCATGTTGGGTCAATTTCTCACCCTTAAGGCAAACATTTGCACCAAAGATCAATCAGCATTTAAAACCCCAATACACATCAGACCATTAGACAAAATTTGAGGTTTGGTCAACCATACAAGAGGTGCATGGCTTTCTACCTCCCTCTCTTTCAAATCTGCTCAAATATCAGGGAAGATGAGAATTAGGCAGATTAGCAGTGGCTTTTACCATTCTGCATGTTCAGCCAATTGTGTATATGTATTTAGGTATCCAGAGAAATATATTCTATGACCTTTACTTACTTATTTAAGAGGTCATCCCCGGCAAGACGAGCATTGTCTATATTCAGAATAGCCTGGGCATTCTCAATAGTAGCATTCGAAATCTAGAAAAGATCAATAACAAAAGCATGATAAACCGAGGGGGTTCCATCCACATTTTAGCATTTTGTGAGCCGCAAGCTGGTCGGAGAAGGGTGGGGTGAGCACTGAAGCAAAATTGGGCAGAAATAAAACCTTTTGTGGTGTGGCCACCCAGTTGCCCGTGTACAATGCACATCTATGGTGGCCATTTGCAGATATGTGCATAGAGCCTTACTCAAAGATCCAGGCACCTTGACTGTGGTAATCTTCTTACATTTGTTATCCAAGGCCTTACCCTCTCCCTCTGCTCTCTTAGCACTTTCCCCCTCCCACTGCCTCATGTAATTTGACTTCAGCATAGGAAGTTTTAGCACACATTGAGAGGAGGGAAGTGCTCCTGCACATTGTAACTGCTTTCCATCCTCACTATGACGTATGGTCCACGAAATACAAGCCATTGCATGGTCCTTTTTTCACGGAACAACAAGGGCCCCATTCCACCGGGTTTATTTTTAGTGGCAGATTGCTGGTGGTGCACCAACTGAGGCTTCCAGCAATTGTACACAATGGGGGAGAAGAATCAGGATTAGTGCTTCCTGTTATAAATTTGAGCTATTACTCATGCCACTTTTTCTCGCAAATCAATATGCACATTTTTGGGGGAAAAGGTGCCAAAAGTCACAAATATTGACCGCAAAAACAGCTGTGCATCAAAATATGCAAATTTACCGAATTTTGTGTAAAATGTATGATCAATTCCCACCAATATTCCATTCAGTTCTTGCTGAAGAAATACATAAAATATAAAATACATACCCCCACTGCCACTAATTTTGTGCCACAGTCAGTTGTTCAAGACTTCAACTTCTTCCTTTAACCTCTATCTTTCTTTACCTCTTTTTGAAGTTCCTCGATGGTCTTGAAGTAGCAGTTGAAGTTGGGTAGTTCCTTTGGACTATGTTTTTCATACCACGCCTGCATTTTCCTTTCCAGTCGATTATTTTCTTCTTCCAGTTCTGCTACTTCTTCTAAATAATTTGCGAGTCGGTCATTAAGAAACTTCATTGTTTCCTTAGAGTTCATCCTGAATAAATTTTCATTCTTCCATTCATTATTATGACCAAAGCTGGTGTGTATGCTTCCAGGTCCAAAGGCACAATCGAAAGAGTCCTGAGATGTCCTCTTAAGCCTTGTTCCACCATGTATACTAAATGAGGAGCCTCCATGGCATGCTGAGAACAAGTGCCTGGATAGTTTTCGAGTGTCACCCCCATTGTGGTAAGTTGATTTGAGGGATCCAGCTGAAGACAAAGCTTTCCTCCTGTAGCTCATTGTAATGGGATAGATGTTCCAGTCTGGTTGATAGAAGTTGATCTGATTTTAAATTAGAAAAAAGAAAGACTTCAAGGCATACTTCTTTTATAGGACATGCCGTGGGTGTCACGGAGCATAGTGTTTTTATGGGAATTTTACAAGCGTCTAGGCCTACGCCAGACCAATTCCCAGCTTCATCAAAGGTTTTGCACAATATAAAATATTTTGTGCATATGTGATTGCTGCAAAGGTGAACATCAGACGACCTAAGCACCACACCCTGTGAGACACAAACCTCCAGCCTATCTGTCAACAATGACACATTACCACATACTGTGTCACCTAGTTTACACTGCTCACAGTACAAGAATGGAGGGTTCTCATGTAATGTCATTTTATAGACGTAGCATAGTAATAAGCGTATTGTCATTTTTGTGGTCTATGAATAGTTTAACAAGGTGACAATAAGTTTTAAAAGGGTGAGATTCATCATACACTACATATATCCCACAGATGAATATATTATTTACTGCAGTGGATACAGCATTCCTATAGGACATATCTCATGTCATAATGATTTTATGTATTGGTGTATTATTATTATGTATTGATGTCCTTTACAAAAAAAAGAGTCAATGTAATGTAATCCTAAAACTGTGAATCTAGAGAAAAGGTTTATAAAAGGTAGGTGCTAATTGCCCAATATTAGGGGGCAAATTCACCTACAATAGTTATACAAAAAACCCTGGTTCTAATGTCTATCCACAAAAAGAAGGGATATTTTTACTTTCATGTCACCCCCCCCCCCTATTGAACTTGTACATTTTCCACAACATCCTGCGTTGCACTCTCTCTGCTCTTGTGTAAAGGGAGTCACTTTTTTATATTATTACAAGGTTACCAAATTTAGTTATTATTTTTGTTATATTTTGATAACATATCATATTGTCATATTGAAACACCCATACCATTTTATTCTTTAGTATATGGAGCAGTGTGAAGTTTCATTTTTTTCTCGGACATGCTGTAATTTTCATTGATACCATATTGAGATGTGAACAACCTTTTATCACTTTTTATTCAAATATTTATGGATGTGAAATGCCAAAAAATCAGCTTTTAAAATTTAGCCTTTTTTATGTTTCTATGTATAGGAGTATTATCATTCTATTTCAATTTATCTGACATTATTGGATGCTGGGATACTTAACATTTTGTTTATTTACTGTATATACTCGAGGATAAGCCAACTGGAATAGAAAACCACAGTACCTAATTTTATCACAGAAAACTGAGAATCCTATTAACTTGAGTATAAGCCAAGGGTGAGAAATGCATTGGTGCCAGCCCATGACCCGCAGTATACAGCTAGCCAGCCTCCCGCCACCCAGTTTATAGCTAGCCCCTACCCCCTATTATATAGCCAGCCCACAGTATATGGACAGCCTCCTGCCCCCAATATATAGCCAGCTTCCTGCCCCCAGTATACAGCCAGACAGCCCCTACTATGTAGCCAGCAGATGCCCCCTAATATATAGCCAGCCCCCAGTATATAGCCAGCCCATGTCCCCAGTATATAACCAGCCCCCCAGTATATAGCCAGTCTATGCCCCCCAGCCAACCCCCCAGAATGTAGTCAGCCCTTAGTATATAGCCAGTTGATCCCCAAGTATATAGCCAGTCCATGCCTCCCAGCTAACCCTGCTCCCCAGTATATAGCCAGCCAGCCCCTGCTCTCCCATATGTAGCCAGCCACCTGCCCCCCTGGTATATAGCCAGCCAGCCCCTATTATATAGTCAGCCAGCCAAACCCCAGTATATAGCCAGCACCTGTCCCCATATGTAGCCAGCTCCCAGTATATAGCCAGCCCATAGTATATAGCCATCCATCCAGCCCCCAGTATATAGCCAGCACCTGTCCCAGTATTAAGCCAGCCCCAGTATATAGAAAGCTCCCAGTATGCCTAGCACTTCAAAAAAAAATTATTTATAACAAAAAAAAAATTAACTTTTCTGACTCTCCACGCAGGTCCCCTTCTTACACCCAGGAGTGCCAGGTCCTTGCGCCAGCCGCACACACTATGACATCAGCTGCCACTGATATCACAGTGTGTATGCAACTGGCGTGCACGGACATGCCGCTCCCAGAAGTAAGAAGAGGACCTGCGAGGAGCCTCTGAAAGATGAGTTTTGACTTCTTTTTTTTACTCAAGTATAAGACGAGTTTGAGTTTTTCAGCACATTTTTTTGTGCTGAAAAACTCAGCTTATACTCGAGGATATAAGGTAGTTTATTATTTTAAAAAATTACAGAAAAAGGGTCAGTGATTTCAGGCACCCTAGTGTATTTCAGCCACAGGGTGTCTGATTGCTGGTAACTGTATTACAGCATATTGTGAATATACTGCTTATATATTACAGGGAGTAATTTGGTATCAGAGCATGACTGGTTTGAGAGCCTTGGAAAGACTCTCTAATGTCTTAACAATTGATACCTGCCCCCAATGTGTTGCAAAGGATTAGGCAGCCATAGGTGGTTAGGTTTGATTATAGCACTAATCATGGCTTTTAATGGCAGTAGTCAGCTGTAGAATACAGCACCTTCCTTCCATGGAACGGGCTCAGCTTGGATAAAATAGGGGAAAACGCCAAGTGTTTGAATTTGTATCCAGCTTTGAAAAATAATGATAATCTGTACCGTTTTTGCCAAATGCCTTAAATTTATGGCACGAGCACTGGTGTATTTCGGCAGTTGCCATATAAATAGTGGACTGTAATAGTAAAAGCTAATAGAAATAACATTTCTTTGTAAGGCACATCAGATCCACACGTTCTAATGCCAAGCATCTTAAAAGGTAATCGTGTTCAAGACGCTTGGCGTTGAAACGCGTCAATCGTACCTGTACCTGATGTGCGCTCAGAACCAATAACGTTTCATTTTTCCATTTCAACCGCAAGTAAGATTTTTGTGCCGTACAAAAAAAACTTTATTTCTACTGGTTTCCATGGACTTTGGAAATGTTACAAGCACCTTGTCCAATCGGGATTTTAGTTGGTTCCAAACAACAAAAAGGGTGAGCTGGCTTATGCATTTTACTTTTTATAGTAAAAGCTCATGGTTCAAAGATAACTCCAATCCAAACCATTTTACTTCACAACAACCCCACCATGACTGATGATTTACTACAAGCTGGTTTAGTAGACCTTTTACTATCTTAGCCTCATGCACACAGTGTGATATCTTTACTGTTGATCAATCCCCTGTTTAAATGGAAGTGATCAGGAACAATCCATGTAAACCCTTGTTAACTAATCGCTGGCTGTATAAAAGAACCTTAAATATTCATCTTCTTGGTTTTTGAGCATTAGTATTATGTGTAGATTTGAAAGAACCAGAAAAAGATATCAAAAAACAAGCAGAGGTATTTGGCACAACCCATAAAGATCCTTTATTGTCATAACAATCTCCAATGAGGTTAACAATAGATTTGAATTTTATGATCTTTGAATAATTTGTAGACCTTGGATGGACAATATGGTCTTAATATCTTTTCAGTGTGGTGGAGGAAATGACCTTACCACCAACTTCTTCCTTGATGATTGCTTGTACTTTGGTGGTAGTAGTGCTGGTGGTAGAGGAAGAGCTAGATCCTGTAGAAGAAAGAGAAGTTGTTCAGCAACATTTTTATTTGTAATCTTTGTAGTGTACTGTCATTGGCCTAGATATATTATTGTGTCTGCACCAGTTTTTTTGTTAAAGTTTACATGAAAAAAAGTGTCTTTGGAGCTTGTACTTGTATTTATGTGTTTGTGCCACATTTGTGTCACAGCAGCATTTTGAAAACTGTGCACCTAGAGGCACGTGTTATTTGTGTCATATTTCTTACTGCGCTGCGCCACATTTGTCTCGCATCATTTTTAAGCAAAGTGCACAAAGAAAAAAAACTATGTGCACATCCTGAAAAGAGATCGGATCGACTAAAAGCGTGTGCCACTATTAAGTAATGAGGCACATTAACTAAGGGCTTTGCGTGAGTTTTCTGGTGGACGTTGCATGTACTTTCTAGTGGAAACTGCTTGCACAGGTAATTAAGAAGTGTCTGCGCCACAAATGTGTCGCATGCAACCATTTTGTGGCGCAGCTGCACTTGGCATCAAGCGACACAAAATAGGGGACATTACGTGGCTCTGTCGAACCGTGCACCAGATTTAAAATGCAAGTCCGACAGAAGTGCGTTGCACGCCACATGTTAAAGATAGACCAGAAAAAAGTGGTACACTCTGTTGGGTCAGTTCAGGGAGCACCAGATTCTGGCGCACCCTTCATTATACACAGGCAAGCCACACTAAGTGCAATTTGCACCATTTTTCGTAAATGTGCGCCAATGTGTCGCTAAGTGCACAATAGTGAGGCAAACGGCACTTAGGCAGATTACACCAGCTTTCATATGTCTGGGCCATTGTGTCTAGTTGTTTTTCATACATTTTCCATTAAAATGGGAAAGTAGAGTTTCATGCATAATAATTTATTAATTCTCTGATTCTTACCTGAGCTGAACCCTCCAATGGCAATTCTGGAAATGAAAGAAAATGTATATTTTAAATACTATTATATATTAGGTAATATGAATACTCGTAAGTTCTCCCATTTAAATGATATATAATTGATTTTCTCCCATATTGACCCAGACATGTTGGATGTTGCCGTCAAAACATGTATCTCCTGGTTGGTTGCTGCCAGTTGTAGCACTAAAAGCCCAACTGAATAGCTGCCTAGTATCATTACGTGGGGTACATGAAAAAAGAAATGATCTATTGTTTTCACAGCACAGGAGATTAATATTCCACCCAAGTCTGGTGTCAGCTAATAGTTGTCAGTAACATGACAATTGTTTCCATGTCAGTTTCCATGACGGTTGTCAGGAAAAACCTTTCGTATGCACTTTTTATCACTGCTGATCACTTATGGATATGGATGTGATTTTGGTGATTTTGGTTACAACCTCCAGATACAAGTGGCAAGCTGCTATGTCAGAAGACTTTAGAAAGACATGTTAGAAAGTTGATTCAGTGGTTGCATTAGCAAGGGGTTTTTGGAGTTAAAAATATTGATTACATATTCATAGACTGGCCCATCAAAATCAGATTGATTATGCATCCAAACCTTCTAAGATCAGCTTTCTGCAGCATCCGATAAACAGAGAGTAGAACAGGAAGCAGACAGCTCCATTCTCTGTGTAGTGGTCAGGCCTGGTTACTACTGAACAGCTCCCATTTATTTCATAGACACTGTACATGGAACGGAGGGATCACCTACTGAAAACAGGTAATCTGTGGGTGTTGTGGGTGTAAGTATCCCACCAATTTGTTATTAAGGACCTACTCTATCTTTAGGATATGTGATCAATATTTTTTGCCCAGAAAACCTTTTCAAATATAGTATAGTATAGAAGCTGCTTCAGTGAAAAATATATGTTACTCTAACACGTTTAAACTAAAATAGCGCAGAGTCACAGAGGAAAATGAGACTTACTTTCCACCCTCTCCTTCTAGGAGCTGATGGTAAGTTGCAATTTCCTGCTCCAGTCTGCTCTTGATGTCCAGGAGGGCTTTGTACTCTTGGTTTTGGCGTTCAAGATCTAAGCGGAGATCAGCAAGCTGTCCTTCATAGCCGCCGATGATGGACTGTATCTGGAAAAGCTGTCCAGCGTAACGACCCTCTGTCTCTGCTACTGAAGCTTCCAGGCTGGCTTTCTGTTGTCAGAAATAAGTTTTGGGTTAATTTTGGATTGATTCTATTACATTTGTGTAAAAACAGTAGTCTCACTACACTTTTGTCTCAGCCCTTTATGCCCACATTGGGGCAGAGAAGATAGACCAAAAAACCCATAGATAAGAGTAGGCTTGTTTTTAGGCACATACCCTATTGCAAAAGGCAAAAACTAGACAAAGCATAAATACTTACAGCGCTGAGCAGAGACTGAAGTTCAACTTCAAGGCTTTGATGGCTGCGTCTCAGTTCTGTACTCTCGGACTTGTTAGTTTGTACTTGCTGTGTGCTGGTAACAACCTCATTTTGCAAGCTTTCAACCTAGAAGATCAGATGACTATAGGTTATCTTATAGTATCAGCAACATAGGATAAAATGGTGGACATAGAAAAAAGGTAGGTGACGTGTGGTTGTATAAGTGAGAATCATCCCTATAAGGTGAGCAGCACTGTTATCATCCAAATAAGTGAAGGTGCGATGAATTACCTGGCTAAGGAACCAAGCTTCAGCCTCTCTTCTGTTCTTCTCTGCAATATGTTCATACGATTCCCTGAGGTCATTGAGAGTCTTGAGCAGGTCAACTCCAGGAGCAGCATCCAGTTCCACATTGACGGTGCCAGCAGCTTGCTGTTTACTCTCGGTAACTTCCTGCAATTTTATAGAGGATAAAGTGTTAAAAGACAACATAAAAAACAAAAAGACCAAAATACTAACTGTATAAAATCTATCTAGATTCATAAAGTGAATATGGTGGCCCTCCAGAATCAGTAGAATGAGCAACACAGCGGTGGCAATGAGATGTGTTAAAGGGCATTTAAGACCAGGACCTGAGGGGCTCCAGGCTCCTTTAACTCCTATGGAGCCTGGAGCCCCTCAGGCTTATTTGCATACAGTTTTTCACCCTGGTGGTAGATATCTTTTAAACTTGGCACTTTGGAAAAAAGAGAAGCAAGGGCTTCTGTGAGTAGGTGTTCTTGGTTTTTGTATCTTCAATGATTTTCAACCATCCACATTTGAACCTATGGTTTTTGATATAATTACATAGTAATGGGAATCAGTGACTGGCTAAAACCATTGTGTTTCTGTGTGGAAATATGGCCAAGATTGGTTTTGTTGATCTGATTTTAGTTTCAATGTATAATATTAGACAAGCTTCAAAGACAACCTTGCTAATAGGAAATGGTAAGGGATCTATAAATTGTTACTTCTTGTCTCACCTCCTCATGGTTCTTCTTCAGGTAAATCAGCTCCTCCTTGAGGCCTTCAATCTGGAGCTCCAGATCTGATCTTGTCATTGTCAACTCATCCAAGACACGTCTGAGTCCATGAATATCATTCTCAACACTCTGGCGCAGGGAAAGTTCATTCTCATACCTAAAGGATGTGCAGAAAAAAACATCAATATAAACTTCGGTAAAAACTTATTTACAGTATAAGCTAACCTGAATATAAGACAAGGTGCCTTCACCGCAAAAAAATGGGAAAACCTATTGACTCAAGTATGAGCCTAGGGTGGTAGATGCATTAGTCACAGCCTCCTTTCACTGATGAAGTGTCCTGCAGACTACCCCCACTCATTAAATACACAGCTGCATATATATGGTTGTCCAGAAGAGGTAACACTGCCGGTCATAATGTGTATCTGGGCTGAGTCCATGGACCTGCCTCTATCCACCCTTCTACACAGGAAGTCAGGAGGGAAAAAGAGCTGTGAGAGCACCAGGGGTAATTACTAAGTGGGGCTTTTTCAGCACATAAATTGTTCTGAAAAACTTGGCTTTAACTCAAGTATATATATTATGTCAATACTATAATTCACGACTGTGTATAAGTGTCAGTAGCTGTATGAATGGTCACAGTAGGTGTAAGATTAGACCATGCACAGTCATTAAAGGACATCTACCACCAGGATAAAGGATTGTAAACCAAACACACTTACATTCAGGTGTGTACCCCCTCTGGCAAGATCTTATAACCTTGTGTTTAAGAAAAGAAGGCTTTAAAAAATATCCAAATGAGCCAGTCAGGCTCATTTCCATAATTTTTAAAACTTTTTTTGTAAAAACAAGTGCAAAACAAGGTAAAAGAAGAGTGGATCCTGCCAGAGGGGGCACACATCAGCATGTAAGTGTACTTGGTTTACAATCCTTCATCCTGGTGATAGATGCCCATGATGAATTGAGAACATTTGTATGTTTGCATTTAAGAACAGGAAGAATATTTATAAAAACATTGTTAAATATAGAATTAGCTTCCCAATGTACCAGTATAAGTGAGGTATGGCCTAGGGACAGATGTTAGTGGAGTGCCTTAACAATAGCTGGAGTGGCTTTATCCTTGAGACAACACTGTATTCATACACTTACTTGAGTTTGAAGTCATCGGCAGCCAGTCTGGCATTATCAATCTCCAAGATTACTTTTGAGTTGTTAATTGTTGCCACAAAGATCTTAAGGTAAAAAAAAACAGAACTTAGATCAGATTCAATAACATCAAATGACAATAGATAGAGAAATAAATACATAAATACATTTTATCATGAAAATGACATCTACCTTATCACGAAGCTCATCAATGGAGGTGTAGAAACCAGCAAAGTTCTGCTCACGGACAGTCACAGACCCCTGTTTTGAGTACCAATCACGGATCTTGGCTTCCAGATCATTATTTGCTGCTTCCAATGAACGTACTTTATCAAGATAGTTGGCAAGACGGTCATTTAAATTCTGCATGGTATACTTCTCATTTCCGGAGAGTAATCCATCTCCGCCTGCACCAGCACCAGCACTGAAGCTAGCACTGAAAGATGACCCAGAGCCAAAGCCTGCTCCTCCACCGAATCCAGAGCCAAAGCCTGCTCCACCACCAAAACCAGAGCCAAAGCCACGTCCTGAGGCACTGGCAACAGAGATACTTGATCCTCCAAATCCCCCACCATGGACACTGGCTGCTCTGTAAATCCCATCAGAAAGCCTGGAGGAGACACCACTGCTCACTCTGGAGGAGCTGGCTTGACTGAAACTGTAGCTCATGGTGGCAATGGATGGTTTTTAGAGAGGAGATTGAAACAGGTCCCTACACCACTGTTCCTTGGAGTCAGGAGTGCAATAATCCTTGGTACATGAACCATATTTATAGGCCAGGCATGGGGTCATGTTGCAGGACACCTTTCACGCCTCTTGGACTAATGCCACGTCTTCAATCTATTTCTTATTGGTCAGTAACCGGTTTTGAAGATGATCATTTACATTCTTTGTTTTTTGCCTGAGGATAAACACATTTCAACTCTCTTGTCTGATTTGTTTCAGAAACATTCCTAGAGGGGACATTCTGAATGCTCTTCAAGTTTTACCTATAATATTCATGTCATTTTAACTTTCTTCTTTACTGATGGAAAGTTTTGATGCATCTGCTTTAAGCAACATAAAATCCTCATGTGACATAAATGGCCACTAAATGTAAGCATAATTATCAGTTTTGGTCATTATCTCATTATTTACTATATACACTGTATGCTTCATGTTGTCAGAATTACCTGTTGATCTTATATTCATTGGACCTCTGGCAATGGTGATTTAGGTGTTTCCCAATTGTGTCTTTGTTTTTCTTTTTGGATGTAGGGTTTGAGCTTCATCTGGAACGCAAGCTTACTAGGGCAAAGATCTAATTTTGAAAGGTTAAAGTAATGTATTTCTATGGAGGCAAACCCCCAATACATGTATACTTTGCATACAACAGAAGGCTTTGGCAGAGATTTATCAAAGCTTGTCTGCTAGTTTTCTGATGAACAAGGTTTGGCCATGCAATGTGAACTATTTTCCCTCTTACGCCACCTCTATGCCAATTGGGCGTAAAGGGGTGTGAACGGGGCTTTCTCCATCCACTGAGTGGGCCAGTGCAAAGCATTCCTGTCCCGTGCCAGGCTCTAGCTATGCCTGTGCCAGGAACTGGCATAGAACTGCCTGCTTACAGGATTTCAGGATAATGGAGGCTCTAGATCATTGATGGCAAAACTGTTAGAGACTGAATGCCCAAAATACCACTAAAACCCACTTATATGGCACTAGTGCCAAAATCACAGGTGGCCCAGAGCAGTAGGTTCAACGATAATCCAGCCCTATCAACACCCTCTTGCTCCTCCTGTAGTTCTGGCAGCCAAGAAATATAGCATTGAACATGGCATGTTCTGGGCAGTCTCAGACCACAGAAGGAGATCTTGTGTCAAGTCTGGTGAACTCTGCGTGCCCACAGAGAGGGGCCTGAATGGCACTATAGATTCACCACCACTGCATTATAAATCCTCCCCTTTATATACTTTATATATGTAACAAGCGCATTTATAACGCCAACCGTCACTAGTCTCACAAGATCTTGGTTCTTAAATTAAGTCTACATGCAGCACTATGAACATTGTCAGGTAGTTTACATAATTACATCAAGGAAGTAGGAGTCTTCGTTATTGAACCAGTAGGGACACACACCCTTACCCCCGCTCAAAGTGGTCCGCCATTCTATATTCTTGGTCATATGAGGAGATTCATTGTTTTAAAACTCCCCTTAGTCTTGTCAGGTTTTACTGCCAACATGATGGCCCCTCTGCACAATTTCCTTGAAAAGGCACAATTGATTGTAATATGGCCAGTGGCGTAACAACCGCCGTAGCAGCCATAGCGGTTGCTACGGGGCCCGTGAGGTTAAGGGGCCCGGGGATGCACGGACTCCGTGTGTCCCTGCAGTGTTGGTGCCTGCCAGATTGTTCCCCCGGGCCCCTACCTCTGTGTGTCCACTCCTAAATCTGCCCCCTCCGTGAACTGCCCGCCCCCTCCGTGAGCTGCCCACCCCCTCCCTCTGTGAGCCGGCCGCCCGCCCCCCGGCACAGGTGCCCGCCGCCCCCCGGCACAAGCTGCCGCCCGACTCCCAACCTTCACTCACGCAAGCGCCCCCCTCCCCACCCCCCGGCCCGAACGAACAAGCAAAGACCGGACCCCCTGCGCGGCAGAACTGCCTCCCGCCAGACTCCGACGATCGCCCCCCCCCCCCGGGGGATCAAGCACCGTAACGCCCGCTGCACTCCAAGACGTTCAGCATTAGGTGAAAAAAAATAATCTTCTGTATTCCATGTTTAAAAAGTTCAACAAAGTACAGCGACATTTCGGCTCGCTTGGAGCCTTTTTCAAACATGGAATAAAGAACATTTTTTTCACCTAATGCTGGACGTCTTGGAGTGCTGCCTGTATTCGTGATTATATATTGTGTGTGCTGTTTGTATTTCCCTTGAGTAAATACTGTGTATTTATTTATATACTGTGTATATATATGTACATACTGTGTATATGTGTATATATGCATCTACTGTATTTCTACACACACATATTTATATAAGCATATATATGTGCACATTTAAATATATGCACATATATGACGTATGTGTGTTTTTGCATATGCTGTGTATATGGTATGTATGTATATGCTCTATATACTGAATGTGTGTGTGTGTATTTCCCGTATTTGTCTGTATACGCTGTATGTGTGTATATTCTGTATGTATATGTCGCATGTGTGTATATGGCGTTTTTATACTGCATGTATGTGTATATATGGTCAGTGTATACTGTATGTGTGTTTAATATATATATATATATATATATATATATATATATATATATATATAGAGTATATAATGTGTATGCAGTATGTGTGATTTTTATATACAGTATGTGTGTTACACTGTATATAACTCATAAAGTATATACAGAGTGTATAAATGTGTGTGTATAAGTGTATACTTGTATGTATATAGGTGCGAGTATATGAGTGTAGAAATTTGTGTAAGTATATAAATGTATGTATATATGAGTGTAGAAATGTCTAATTGTATAAACATGTCTGTATAAGAGTACATTCACAAGAACGTGTGAGGGACGTATATCTGGCTGCAAATTTGCTGCCGGATATACTTCCCCCTTAGGCGCCTATAGCGCCTGGGCTCAGTACAGTGAGCACATTGAGTACTCACTGTTTCGAGCCGTGGCCGCAAAAGAGATAGAGCGTATCTATGGCTGTAAGAACGACCATGTGGCTCTATTCTCTATGGAGAGGGGAGGGCTGAGATGTGCATGCCACGCTATAGCCGGGCGCGCACACGTTTATGTGAATGCAGCCTAAATATTTTTTATTTTCAGGGTGAAAGGGGGGCCCCATGTAGAAATCTGCTATGGGGCCCAGCCTCTCCTAGTTACGCCCCTGAATATGGCCCAATCAAAATGACCTCCTCTACCAGATTTACTAGGAAGGAGAGGCGGAGGGGTCACATATTTTATAAAAAATTAAAAGTGAAGAAAACTAGTGCAACCTTTAAATAGTCAAGCTCTACATCAAGTTTAACCTTGCACAGTAAGAATGTAGGTTTATGCCCTGAAGTTATTAGATATCTTATTTCATCTTTGCTACAAGTTCTCTCATTCCCAGAGGCTTGAAGGGACCATCTATCTATTTTCACCTGCCACTAAACTATAGGCTGCCTGGGGACTGCAATCCGGAACTGACACCTTGTGCTGCATGCCACAGTTTGCCAAAGGGCCTTAGGGAAGTTTGAGAGTCGGTAAGAAGGCCACACTGCCCTGTATATACAGAACATGAACAGAGAGAAATATTTTTGTAATCATTGCTTGAAGGGGTTTTTAATGACGTTCTTGTATATTCATGTACAGTAGGAGGACAATATGACTTAGGTTAAATGTATACAGACTAATATGAAGCTTACTGTAGATTAAGATTGTATATTAGTAATATAGTAATTTGCATGGGCCTTTACCATGAAGCTTGGAAACTTTGTCAAAATACAAAATGCATAGACAATATCCTAGGTATTAACAACTTGGACTACCATATTTTTCGGACTATAAGACGCTTCTTACTATAGGACGCACCCCAGATTTAGGCTTCCAAAAAAAGGAAAAATATATTTTACACCAATTAAAATATCCCTGTTGGTCGCACTAAAGCACAGCACACACAGACATACATTTACACACTCAACTCTGCATCATCCATACACACTCAACTATGCATCATCCATCCACATACACACTCAGCTCACCTATACACACTCAGCTCACCTATACACACTCAACTTTGCATCACCTATACACACTCAACTCTGCATCACCTATACACACTCAACTCTGCATCACCTATACACACTCACACAGAACCACACACACATATACATACACACACATACTATCCCCATTTCCCTTCTTCTTACCCTGTCCCAGTACAGCATGTCCCCATTCTTAGCAGTATGATCAGTCACATGATTCTGACATCACTGCAGGTACTGGACCTGTAGGACATCGGGGAGAGGTGAAAGTAGTATGGAGGCTCCTCTCTGGGATCGGGACAACATCAGAGTGAACTTTCTTAGGCCCACAATAGAATATCATTGTTTGGAAAGTCTGATAATAAACAGACCCTACAAAGTATTGGATCCAAAGTCACCTCCAAATGTGTTACAGTCTTGTCATAAATGCCCATTAATACGTTAGAACTTGTACCACTATAATATTCTCTGGGATGCTGGCAAAGACTGATAAGTGAATATGTCAGCACATACACTTGAATTGTGATTTACCCACTGACTGGCCATAAGTATGAGATTCATGGAAGGCCAAAACTCTGCACCTCAGATCAGCTGTTCTCATGAGCTGATAAACTGAGAATGGAAAAGCAGACAGGTGCATTGGTTGATTAGTATTAATAGTTGATAGGCTGTATTTTAAAGTGGTATTCTGGCAATATTGAATGTCTGATACAAAAACTCATAAAGCTGTAAATAATTAAATATGACAAAACTCAATGTCATTCATTACAAAATGGAGCTTAAATAGTTTTATGATTCACAAAATTTTATGGCCTCTCTAAAGTAGGTGGAGTTATCGGCAAGATGGCCACCAATGGAAACTACAAGTCCCATGATCCTTTAATTCTCGGTAGCAGCTCCTCCCTCTTATGCTCTGCTCCCAGTGGTGATCTAACAGACTGTCTTGACCTGTTACCATAGTAATGATGTGTGAAAGTTCCATCACTGCACATTACATCACTGAAATGACGTCTCACCACAACACTGGCCAAACTGGATGCACTGCCTCCAACTGACTACAGCCAAACATAGTGGTGATCACATAACTTGCCCAGGCAGGTGCAGGACATGTGATGTGGACATGTGACCAACGGCCAGCTTCTGTTCTGTGTCTGCACCTCACATAGAAAATCAATGGACTGATTAAAGGTCCAGGAGCATTTTAATTCTCCATCATAGTGTATGTTTCAGCTAAGGGGAGCAAAATCTTAAATAACAACTAATTAGATATTAGCTTATATTTTAAGGACCCATTTTAATATGAATTATGCTTATTCCTGGGATTTCCCTTTAACTCCCATTTAAATACTCTTATGAGCAGGGCCCTCACTCCTATTGTGTGTTGTTATTACTCTGTAACATCCTATTTTTTATGTAAATGCACCCTACGATTTGTAAGTCACTACGGAATAAGACTTCATTATAAAAATAAAGATTTATTATTTTTTATACATGAGAGCTGATCGACAGTTACCAGTTCTGACCACTAAACAAAGAATGAAGCTTTCTGCTCAGATCCGTGTTTTATGTCAATATGTGATGCAGAGAGATAAGATCTAGTAAAAGAGATTAGGAGAAGGCAGTGTTTTCTGCACCATCTATATGACCAATATAGGAATGTGTACTTTCGTCAGTCTCTTGCCAGTCTTTGTCCCCAATGGGGCTCGCAATCTAATCAACCTACCAGTATGTTTTCGAGTGTGGGAGAAAGCTGGATGACCTGGAGGAAACCCACACAAACACAGAGAGAACATACAAACTCTTTGCAGATGTTGAGCATGGGACTTGAACCCAAGTCACCAGAGCTGCAATGCCACTAAGGCACCATGCCGGCTTTATTCATTAAAAATGTTAAACATTTTCTATCCAATAATTATCCTTACAACAAGCCAGTTTAAAGGATTAATGCGAGCTGTAGCACTAACATGGAAACAGGGGCTTCTTTCTTCTCTACCGTATATACTGGAGTATAAGCCAACCCGAGTATAAGCAGAGGCACCTAATTTTACCACCAAAAAACGGGATAACCTATTGACTCGAATATAAGCCAATGGAGGGAAATGCATTGTACACAGCCCCCTTTAGTATATAGCCTTCCCCTTTACTATAAAGTCAGTCAGCCCCCTTTAGTATATAGCCTTCCCCTTTATTATAAAGTCAGTCAGCCCCCTTTAGTATATAGCCATCCCCGTGAAGTATATAGCTAGCCAATCCCCAGTTTGCCCAGCACAAAAAAACCAAACTGAGTACTCACCTTTCCCACACCACAGGCCCGACTGGTGCACACTGTGATGTCAGTGGCGACTGACGTCATAGCTGTGCGCCCTCTGCGCATGAACCTGCCGCTGCCAACAGTAGAAGAGAAGACCTGCAGGGGGGTGCCGGAAAAGTGAGTTTTGACTTTATTTTTGAATCAAGTATAAGCCGAGTTTGATTTTTTCAGCACATTTCTTGTACTCAAGTATATACTTGAGTATGTACATCTCCAAGCCCTGTTTGTATCCAACAATGAGGCGTTTTATTTATTACACATTCTTATTTTGGGCCTTCTTGTTGATTGTAACCTCATCAAATTGTTTTGGTTGTTACATTTTGGATAACACATGACTTGGGTTTCTTTAAGGGTGAATTTTAAAGCACATCAATTAATCTGTATTTTTTAACACTCCTTATATTTAGCTGGGAATAATTTTTGTTAACCATTTACGGAGTAAGTTTGGTGTCTCCAACTTCTGCCACTAGTTACTTTTGAGGATTAAATTCAATAAAACATTTAAAGTGAAGTTGTCAGCATAAATTCACCTAATAAAACACTAGTATGGTGTCAAACAGCAAAATTCACCTCCTTTCCTCTCCCCCTCCTTTTCCCCCAACAAAGTATTACTGTGTTACATATTTAAGCCAGTGATTCTTCCTGTTTGAAAACGCTGTTATGAATAAGGAATAATAATATTCAGAAAAGTGGCGTCCGCAGATGTGCTTTTTTAAGTAAATTTTGTTTTTAATACTTTTTCCCATATCCCATGCTGGAGCAACTATTTTTTAGCATTTCTCAAACAGATAAATACCTTCAAGATCAGTTTTCTTGTGAGTATAAAATGAGTATAAATTGGTTGTATAAAGTCAAGGAGGCAGAGATTTGTAACAGAGATTTTCAAGCTCTCTCTTTCTAATCACTAATCTGAGGTCAAGAAGTTCTGTGTATGCTGTCAATCACAGAGGAGGAGGCGTAACGAGGCAGAGAGAGCTTGACTTCCGTGTTAACTTCTCCGCCTCTTTGACTTTATACAACCAGTTTACATCTCACTTTAAAGTTAATTTTGTGGATGATGGAACCAAGCTGAGCATAAAAGACAACACATCTGGAAGTTGTAAAGCTGCTAGACAAGATACTGGTAATTATTTTTTACACCAATTACTGATGACAGGTTCCTTTTAAAGCCATAACCCCTAGATGTGTGCCATACAGTGACCTCAGAGTCCAAAATTCTCTGTATTCCAAATTGCCTGCAAAAACATAAAGAGACTGGGAAGGACAAAAAAATCTAATCTACTTTTGTCATTCATGAAGTATTTAATGGAATTTTGTATTTCTAAGCAGACATCATGACACAGTGATGTTGTAGGTGTTGCTAAATTGCTTTATTACAACAAATATTCTTTGTTTATGGCTTTTTCATTCATTTGCAGAATTGAAGAATAGAAGAGTCATTGTGCACATTATTTCTTCTCAGCTGCTGAAGTCACAGTAGTTTGAACCTTGGTAGTGGTTGTTGTGGTTGTAGTCGATCCTAAAAGTACGGACAATGTGAAACAATAGTGTGCATGACCTCATTCATTTATGTAAGATGCAAAGATATCCAATAAATACACTGAATAGAAAAAGAAGTGTTAAATATTTTTCCTAGACACGGTGGTTGGGGTATTGCTGCCATATTCTGGATTAATGCTACACCATACACAGCCTATGGGTACAAGTGGCTCTGCTTCTGGAACATCAAAATATCCAACCCTGCTCTTAGTTGTACCATTCCTTAACCTCTCTATAGCACCCAGTGTGTGTTTGATAGGGAACATATTAAATTTGAATCTCTGTTTGGCCACTGGCTTTGTTCAACAATCTCTATCAGTGGTGTACTTGCTACTTTTCTCTATAGGACATGGTTTTATCCACTCCTATTTTCGCGGTTGAGAAAGGGACCTTGGTACAAGCTTCAAAGTGACCCAGGCTGATGGTCATAGGATGTTGTCATCCAGGTCACCACTGGTGCTGGCGTTGTGGTAGCTCTGAGGGCAACATAAGCATTTTCTGGGACTGCACCCATTTCCAGTATTTCCGATAAGAGGTGAGGGACAGGTTGTCTATGATTTTCACATTCTCCGTACCATTCTCCCTCTACTTTCCTTAGCTCTCAGACCTATCTGATTCTAATGTAAATCTGCAATTAGGCTCTTTAGTGCTGCCCGTTCCTGTCTCTCTGCCATTTGGGAATTGTCTTTCACATTTGGATTAATAAGGTTGAGGATGTTTGGAGAATGTAAGTTGATGTCACTCATACTGAGTTGCCAGGGGTGTTGCTACATTGACATACTGTATATTTGACTCTATATTAGTAGATGCACAGCCAGCAGCTATGACACATGAAGCATCAAACTCACTATACAAATAATATACCTGTGGGCTAAATACTTGTTTTGATCTTTCCCAATTACCAAATAAGCATGCAAGTTAGCCAAATTTGTATGTGTTCTTTATGGACAGAGAACAGAAATCTCAGAAAGACCTCTCTGGCAATGGTCTATATGTATAGCTAGCTTTAGTCTCCTTAATTTCTCTACTTCAGTGTACAAGAAGTTTACCTGCACTTTCCTTGTGAGATCCACCAACGCTGTAAAAAGAAAAAAGGCAAATTATGATGTATACATTGTTAAATACTGTTTATATTTGCAGAATATATACTTTGTAGATCTGTGTTCTCTCTCAAACATTAAGGGCCACATTAACTAAAATCAGTGCACAGTGTGGCCCTATGTCTTTTATTTAGCCCCTGCTATTTGTAGAAGCAGAAGTTGAATAATTGTAAAAACTGTAAAAGTAACTATCAATTTGTTTGATTTTTACAAGTGATTGGTAGGTGGAAAAATACAAGAAGAGATGTCCAAGTGTTGAGAGTAAGTAGTTTTTCCAGTCACACTGATAGCTAATTCAATTAGTTTTATTGGGGATAATACAACAAACTTTTAGTGACGTTTCGGTCAAAAAACTGACCTTCTTCAGACACAGTTTGTAGATATAGAAGACATAGCATATAGTAGCATGTGGCGCAGGCTATGGGTATCTTTAGGTATAGGTAAATTTCTCACAAATGATGAGAGTGGCTTATTAAAAATTCTCAATACCTTGCCTAAAAACTGTCTCTAAAGTCTTTAAATTGTATGTCTCTAATTATTCTACAATACTGTAATATGTAGAGATATGCAGACAAGAGCATAGTGGCTATAGGATTGTCCAGGATAGAGAAAGAAGATTTTTAGCGATTTTAGGCAGGGAAAGTCCTATTTTAACAATATTTTAGACGTAAGAGGTATGTTTACTATGGCTTTTGTTAGACAGGAATAGCAGAGGTATGTTACTGAACCTACAATACTTCAGTATTTAAGGCTGAATATAGTTTCTCCTTTGCAATGCCCAACAAAAACGAAAAGGAAAAACTTATCAGCCTGTTTTTGTATGCAAAATTCATTAGAAAGAAATAAAGTACTAGGTGGTGGTTCCACCTCTAGGACCACAACCTTACAGTAGAGTCTCTTGACATAAAAGCATATCTGTAGTGGCCACTAAATTAAGTAGCTGCCACCCATATGCACAGCACGTCTTCCCTATTTTACTTAACTTTGAGAATGTTGGGTCCCTTACATAAAAGTTACAGGCTCCCATGCACAGGCATTGCCTTCCCAACAATTGGGTCAAAATTTGTAGCTTGTAGAGCAGTTTCTAATGATAAGAAAGGTACCATGTGTAAATCTATATGCCCAAAGTAAGATAGACATGCTAAATCTAAAAATATTCTTAGCTAAAATAAAGAAGTTTTTTGGGGGGAAGGTAGCTTTAGGAATAGGGGGCTTTGAAGAGGGGATCTAGGTTACAGAGTTCAGCCATTCCTCTTTGTTGAGGTAATCACCTTTGATCATGCTCTTCCAACAGTTTACGGTATGTGCCAATCTCCGCCTCCAAGTGAGCCTTGATATCCAAGAGTGTTTTGTACTCCATATTCTGGCGTTCCAGGTCAGATCGGAGATCTGCAAGTTGAGACTCCATACCACCAATAATATTCTGCAGCTGATGAAGTTGGTTGGCATATCTAGCCTCGGTCTCTGCTATGGAGGCCTCCAGTCCTGCTTTCTGATGGGAGATAAGGTGAGAAGAGGAGAGAACTCAAATGCTATATGTTTGACAATTTTACCACTATCCCAACCGTGACCATTAAGCCCCATACAAATATGTATTAACCTTTCCAGTTTATAGTTCTATTGCATTTCAAATGTTTATGTACATCTACCTTTCTTTCTTGGATCCCACTAAACTCCAAAATGGCTTATCCATGCATTTTCTAATATGTGGTGGTAGGTTTGCTCTAGATTCTTACTGATGCAAATACTATTTTAAGTTAATACAATAACCATAAATATTATGAAAATCTCAGGGTCCACTGACATTATCCCATGCTGCTTCTTGTGCGCCATTTGCATTGCTTCGGTATGCTATGTATTTCTAACCCCTGAGCTGTAGAATTACCATGCTGTGTTGCGATTGCAGCTCAATCTCTAACCCATGCAAAGAACGTCTCAGATCAGTGATTTCAGTTTTGCTGGACTGTACTTGTTCCGTGTTAGAAACCATTTCCTTTTGGAGGGATTCACTCTAAAAATAAAAAAAAAGGTATCAAAATCTATTGTATAAAATGTTAGGTTGATAGTTGGATAGATGATAGATCGAATAAACATGTACCTGAGACAAGTACCAGGCCTCTGCATCTCTCTTGTTCTTCTCAGCAATGTACTCATATTGATCTCTCATTTCAGCCAATGTTTTGGTCAGGTCAGTCCCTGGAGCTGCATCCATCTCTACATTTACTGTGCCTCTCATGAGTTGGCCCTTCTCACTCATCTCCTGAAGAGACAGTAACAGGAGAAGTCAGACACCTGTAAATCTCAAATTAAAAGATAACTTTTTACAGTAGACATTTTACCTCCTCGTGGTTCTTTTTCAGGTAGGCCAACTCTTCCTTTAGGTTTTCAATCTGCAGCTCTAAGTCAGATCTGGTGAGGGTTAATTCATCCAACACTTTACGCAAACCATGAGTATCAGACTCAACACTCAGTCGCATAGACTGCTCATTCTCATGCCTGAAAAAAACAGAGTTTTATCATTTTGGTAAAGCTTCAAACTCCTGCAGACCTCTATGTATGAGCAGGTGAAATATTATGGTTGGTCCTAAATATAAGATGTAGCATAGTCCTAGTTACATGGAGATCCCTTCATCATTGAAACTTACTTGAGTTTAAAGTCATCAGCAGCAAGACGTGCATTGTCGATTGCCAGTAAAACATGATTGTTTTCCATGGTAGCATTGTGGATCTGTAAATGAAATGGGTAAATTTGCGTTCATTTCAAGAAAGAAATCAACAGACTTTAGTTGTAGACCACTGATCTAGGTCATATTTTTATTCTTATTATGCCCAATTTGCACTTTTCATTAATCAGCTTAGAAAGGTTTGATTGTATAGTATATGCTCTATGGAGTGTAAGATTTACTGGATCCCTGACTTAGGCCTATCCTTCAGACTTAATGCCATGAAACAAGGGCTCCTGCTCTGGTGTGCATTTAATCTCTTTGTTTTATTTAGTTGGCCATTCATTTGGACTCATTGCAGGGAAAATACATTACCAGCATTAGAAGTAGTAGTTGTAATAGTAGGAAATTCATTACCAGTAGGCTATAGTTGGTGCTAAGTGTTAATCACTGAAGCTGGACCATCCACAATCAGCTGGCCTTTACTATTTGCATTTTCTTTATACATCTTGATGGTTAAAATGTCTCTGTCTCTCTATCCTGTATCATTGGAAAAACCAATGCCCATGTGACCTCTAGTGAAGCTCTCTGGATAATAATTTACTTATCCCCAGGTTGCAATGGTCAAAAGTAAGAGTTATTGTAGGTGTTTGCAATCAAGTTTTTTGATAATCATTGTTCTCTTGACAGCCCAAAATTATGAATATCCAATTGTTACAGAGATGAAAAAAATACTTTGGAGTTATACCAGTTCCAACATACAAATTTAACTTAAGAACTAACCAACAGAACACATCTTATGTTTAACCTGGCAACTACCTGTGACAGCAGAAAAGGCAGTAATGTTATAGAGACATAACGTAATGGGAAGAAACCCATTGGAAGGAGTCCACTGTCATTCTATAAAAACATGACAGTTGAGTAACCCTTCCTCGACTGCCTACTCTCACAAGTATGTACCAAAAACTGTCTGTGTCAAGTCACATACATTTTATTATTTACTTGCCAACAAAACTTATTATTTTGTCGTCTAAAAGTGATAACCCACAATACATTATGTGCATTCCATTTTAAACCCCAAGAAAAAATTTTAGCAATTCTGCAGTTCTTCAAATATGACCATGTTTATTTATGACATTCTCCCTCCTGGTTTTCCGCAAAGCCAAACGAACAAGAGTACTATTGCAAATATTGTCTTAGTTACCTTTTCACGCAGCTCCTCGATTGTGGTGTAATAGGGGGAATAGTTTTGTTCACGCACAGTGATTGACCCCTGCTTCTCGTACCATTCATGGATCTTATGTTCCAGATCAGTATTGGCGTCTTCCAGTGAGCGCACTTTGACCAGGTAATTAGACAAACGGTCATTCAGATTTTGCATGGTGTATTTTTCATTCCCGGATAGCAATCCATCTCCACCGTGGGAAGCAGAGCCTCCACCGAAGCCAGATCCACCTGCTCCACCACCACCAAATGCAGAGGACAAGCTGCTAGAAGATACCAACCTGGAAATCGACTGGGAGATCCCTGAACCCCCAAACCCACCATGAATGTTTGACCCTCCATAAACTCCTGAAAGCCTAGAGGAGATGCCACTGCCTCCCCTGGAAGTGCTGCTATGGGCATAGCTGTAACTCATGGTGACAATGAGGTATCAGTGCGGAGACTTTGAAAACACCTGTTGAAATAAGCTTGAAGAGTTCATCAAGGTCGTTTTTATGCTGTCCCCATCTGTGGTTGCCATGGTGAATTTGTGTACATGTTTAATGTAGACTCCTACTTGGACCCGTGCCGGCCTGATACCATTCCAAACTTTACTTATCAGATTCCTCTCTTGCAGATGCGTATCAGAGTTTCATTCTCTTGTTCCCTCCCAGAACAAAGACAGTACTCAGTGCTCAGCCCAGGGCTATGAGTGCCACATCAGGTTACCTTTCACTATTTGTCAAAAAGTAAATACAGCTTCTCACAGCCTTGTGTAAATAAACTTGTACTTTTCTAACAAAGAATATATTAGGGTGAAAAAGGTCAATTTTACGATTGCAGAGATAAGCCATTCTTTTGGTTGTAGTAAAATGAGATATACTTCAAGACAGATTCTTCTATTAGCTGTCATATAAATAATAGGACTAGATGGGCAGCATTCAGGTAAATTCATCTTATGAAAAGCATGATAAGTTTCAGGGCTAGTCATTTAGCAGCACTGAGAGGGCCTCTGGAGGTAAGAAACTTTAGACCAGTTTCCCTGACTCTGTGTCTGTTCCTGACCTCGAGCCTGTACTCCGTTTCTGTTCCGCAACCTCAGCTGCCACCATGAGCTAGTCACACCTGTGGAACGGCCTGGTGGCACCCTGCCGCAGCAGGAGCATCCCGCTTTGTGGTGGGCTCTGGTGAAAGCCAGGTGCCACTTAGCTTCCGGTCCTCGGTGTCGACTAGTTCCATCTCCCGTGTCCAGAGGGTCCACAAACCCAGAACCCTGACAGTAAAATCCGGCCATGGACCCTTCCGAGATGCCTCTTCCGATACTGGCTGATATTTCCAGGGTTGTCGCCCAGCAGTCCCTGCAGATTGCTTCACAAGCAGAACTACTTGGTCAAGTCACCGTGGCACTGCAACAGCTGATTTCCTCCATGCACCAGCTTCAGGCTCCAGCGACCATTTCTGCGGCAGTTCCTGCAACCCCTCCTGTTACTCCAACTTATCTACCAGGGGCATAACCTAGGCTCAGACTCACTATGCCTGTCAAGTATGATGGCAATCCCAAGTTGTGCAGGGGCTTTATTACCCAGTGCTAGCTGCACATAGAACTGATGCCATCCCAGTTTGTCACCAAACACTTAAAGGTGGCATTCCTCGCCAGTCTACTTTCTGGGAAGTCTACACCTCTTTTGGACAGAGACGATCCAGTCACAGCCACCCATACTGCATTCCTGGCTGAATTCCGCTCCATGTTTGAGGAACCCGCACGAGCCTCCTCTGCTGATACAACGCTGCTGGACCTGTGCCAAGGAGACTCGACCGTGGGCGAGTAGGCCATCAAGTTCCGTTCTCTGGCTTCTGAGCTCTCCTGGAACAACGCTGCCCTGGCTGCTACTTTCAAGAAGGGACTGTCTTCCCAGGTCAAAGATGCATTGGCCGCTCATGACTTCCCGGATAATCTGAGTGGTCTCATCACCCTGGCCACCCAGATACATGTGCGGTTCATGGAGCAAAGAATAGCATCATGAACAACCACAGACTCCACAACTACCTTGTTTTGCTCTGGTCTCCAAAAGGCCACTCCAACCTCTGGACGCACAGTCTGAAGTGGAGCCTATGCAAGTCGACAGAGCCCGTCTCACCGTCAAGGAAAGTTTCAGATGTTGTCAGGAGAACCTCTGCCTGTACTCTGCTAGTCCCAAACACTTCATTGGGGCTTGTCCTGTTCGTCCCCCCACGTCCAGAAGACACCAGCACCTAGAGGTCCTGGGAATTCAACTTCTCCACGTCTGACGTTTCCTGTGCTCCTCAGTGTCGGTACCAGCGATCCTGTGCATGTCTCAGCATTCTTGGACTCTGGTTCCGCGGGGAACTTTGTGGATGACGCTCTTGTCTCCCGGCATCACATTGCAGTGGTTCTCCTCAAGCAACCCCTTGACATCTCCTCAGTCAGTAGACAGCTTCTCTCTGATCCGTTCCGGTACCACACTGATCCTATCCGTCTTCAAGTTGTAGACCTTCACAAGGAGAAACTGTCATTCTACTTGCTACCACACTCCACTTCACCTGTCCTCCTGGGTCTCCCAAGGCTGCAGCGTCATGCTCCGGTCTTCAACTGGGAGACGGGTGATATCCTGCATTGGGGTCCAGATTTCCACTCATGTTGCATGGCGTCACCTCCATATGTCCTGGAGCTGTTGGAGAAAGGACAGTTCTTTGGCATATTATGTCTCCTGTACAACCTTCTCTCTGGAAGAGGTTTCTTGTGACCAAGAAGAAGAGGAGAAGGCCGAAGGGTGGGGGGGGGGGGTACTGTCAATGATGCTCCCGCGCTGCCCAGGAGCAGTAAACTTCATGGCGCTGCCCCAAAGCAGTAAACTCACCTCACACCGGCACTCTAGGATTTAAAGGGCCAGCGCACCTCAGATTGGCGCTGGCGCTCCCGGGTTTCCTTAAGAGGCCGGCTGTTCCCAGGATTCCCTGCTGGATCTTTGAGCTCTTTTGCCATAGTGGAAGCTTCCTTGTCCCTGCGTTGTTCCTGTTGTAACCTCGGACCTGACCTCTGCATCTCTGCCGCCTGCCCTGACTCCGTGCCTGTTCCAGAACTCGAGCCTGGACTCCGTTTCTGTTCCGAGACCTTGGCTGCCACCGCGGGCTGGTCACACCTGTGGAACGACCTGGTGGCACCCCGCCGTTTTGCTTTTTGGCGGCCAGAAACAGAGCCAATCACAAGCCAAGAGACTCTGCACTCCACCCAGCATGACGTGGTACCCTTACACGTCGATAGCAGTGGTTGGCTGGCCAGATCAGGTGACCCTGGGATAGACTAGCCCCTGCCTGCGCTGCTCGGATCATTCTGTGTCTGGATGCCGCTAGGGAGAGAGCTGCTGCTGGTCAGGGAAAGCGTTAGGGTGTTCTATTAGAATAGTGTTAGGCAGGAGTGATTCTACAAGAACCCAACAGCCCTTCTTAGGGCTACAATAACGTTATACTTTTTTTTTTTTTATTTGCTTGTGGCTGGGCTTGCTGGCACTAGTAGTGCAGCTAGTACCATATTGTGAGGAATTTGCAGGGGGACTTGCTACCGTTGTGTTTAGCTCTTAGTGACACACATATCCACCTCAAACACCGAAGTGGGACAATTTATTAGGGGTTTGAGTAGAATTAGGCAGAGTCTGCTGATTTATTTTTTTTTTAGCTGTATTTCATTTTATAGCTCAAACTCATCTTGCAAAGCAGTGTGCTCTCATTGTAGGTTACAAAATAGCCATAGGAGAACCCCAATGGCTTACTTAGGCCTACAATAGCGTTATATTTTCCTTTTTTTTGTTTGCTTGTGGCTGGGCTTGCTGGCACTAGTAGTGCAGCTAGTACCATATTGTGAGGAATTTGCAGGGGGACTTGCTACCGTTGTGTTTAGCTCTTAGTGACACACATATCCACCTCAAACACCGAAGTGGGACAATTTATTAGGGGTTTGAGTAGAATTAGGCAGAGTCTGCTGATTTTTTTTTTTTTTAGCTGTATTTCATTTTATAGCTCAAACTCATCTGCAGGGGTCAGAGGCCGTGGTCCTGGGCGGGGTGAGACACCACCTGCTGATGGGGGAGCAGGGGAACGCCGCAGAGGTACACTCCCTAGGTTCATCATGTCTCAAGTTACTGGGACTCGTGGTAGAGCACTGTTGAGGCCAGAACAGTGCGAAGAGGTGATGTCGTGGATTGCGGACAATGCTTCTAGCCATTTGTCCACCAGTCAGTCTTCCACGCAGTCCACCCATGTCACCGAAATCGGCACTCCTCCAGCTCCTCCACCTCAGCCTCCTCCCCCCAGTCTGCCCCCTCCCACCAAAATTTGGCATTTGAACCGGCATACTCTGAGGAACTGTTTTATGGACCCCTCCCACAGTCACAAACCACTTGTCCTGCTGCTGCTGAGCTATTTTCCGATGCCCAGGTTTTCCCCCAGTCGCAGTCTGTGGGTGATGATGACAATATTCACGTAGTGGAAGAAGTGTGTAAAGAGGTGTCGGACGATGAGGAGACACGGTTGTCAGACAGTGGTGAAGTTGTTGTCAGGGCAGGAAGTCCGAGGGGGGAGCAGACTGAGGGATCGGAGGATGATGAGGTGACAGACCCAAGCTGGGTTGATAGGCCGGGTGAACACAGTGCTTCTGAGACGGAGGCGAGTCCTATAGCAGAACAGGTTGGAAGAGGCAGTGGTGGGGCCAGACGGAGAGGCAGGGCCAGAGCTGGTGCATCAGCGCCAAATGTTGCCCGTAGTCAAGCTCCCGTGGCGAGGGCTAGATTTTCAGAAGTCTGGAGGTTCTTTAAAGAAACACCGGATGACCGAGGTGTGGTGTGCAACCTTTGCCAAACCAGGATCAGCAGGGGTTCCACCACTACTAGCTTAACTACCACCAGTATGCGCAGGCATCTGAATGCTAAAAACCCTACTCAATGGCACCAAGCCCGTTCACCTCCGGCCGGGCACACCACTGCTCCTTCCCCTGTGTCATCTGCTAGTCAGCCCCCTGCCAAGGCCCCCGGCCCAAACACCTCCCGTGCGAAAACCCCATCTTCGCCTCCACGATCCTCCACAGCATCCACCAGCGTTCAGCTCTCCATACCCCAGACGCTGGAGCGCAAAAGGAGGTATAGCGCAACCCACCCACACGCCCAAGCCCTCAACGTCCACATCTCCAAGTTGCTTAGCCTGGAGATGCTGTCCTATAGGCTGGTAGAGACCGAGGCCTTTCAAAACCTCATGGCAGTGGCCGCCCCTCGGTATTCGGTCCCCAGCCGCCACTACTTTTCCCGATGTGCCGTCCCATCCTCCGTGCCCTGACCAACGCCGTTTCTGACAAGGTCCACCTGACCACGGACACGTGGACGAGTGCTGCCGGGCAGGGCCAATATATATCGCTGACGGCACATTGGGTTAACCTGGTGGAGGCTGGGACCGAGTCTGACCCAGGGGCTGGTCATATACTGCCGACGCCGAGGATTGCGGGGCCTACCTCGGTCCAGGTCTCAAAGGCCTACTATGCCTCCTCCTCCTCCCACCCCTCCTGCACCTCCTCCTGTGAATTACCTTCCGTGGGCATGGCGCCATCAGTCGGTAGCACTAGGCACAGCAGCAGTGCCATCGCTAAGCGACAGCAGGCGGTGCTCAAACTGCTGAGCCTAGGTGATAAAAGGCACACCGCCCAAGAGTTATTACAGGGCATCACGGCGCAGACTGATCTGTGGCTGGCACCGCTGAACCTGAAGCCAGGCATGGTTGTGTGTGACAACGGCCGTAACCTGGTGGCAGCTCTGCAACTCGGCAGACTGACACATGTGCCATGCCTGACCCATGTGTTAAAACTCATAGTTCAGCATTTCCTCAAGACATACCCCAATCTGTCTGATTTGCTCACGAAGGTGCGCCGCATCTGTGCGCATTTCAGGAAGTCCAGCACAGATGCTGCCACTCTCAGGGCAGCGCAGCGCCGCCTCCAACTGCCCGCTCACCGACTGTTGTGCGACGTGCCTACGAGGTGGAATTCAACACTAACCATGTTATCCAGAGTTTACCAGCAGCGCAGAGCGATTGTAGACTGCCAGATGTCAACTTCCACCAGAACTGGTAGTCAGGTCAGTCAGCTTCCTCAAGTCTACAATGAGGAGTGGACGTGGATGTCTGATATCTGTCAGGTGCTGAGTAACTTTGAGGAGTCAACACAGATGGTCAGTGGTGATGCCGCCATCATCAGCCTAACCATCCCGCTGCTTGGCCTGTTGAAAAACTCTCTGGTCAGCATGAAGTTGGAAGCTTTGCGCTCGTCACAAGAGACGGGGGAAGAAGATTCCCTTGTTGATAGCCAAAGCACCCTTAGGTCTGTTTCTCAGCGCATATCGGAGGAGGTGGAGGAGGATGAGGAGGAAGAGGAGGAGAATGTTGGCGAGACAGAAGAGGGGACCATTGTTCAGTCCTTCACTGTTCAGCGTGTATGGGTAGAAGAAGAGGAGTTGGAGGAGTTGGAGGAGGAGGAAATGGACAGTCAGGCCAGTGAGGGGAGTGAATTCTTGCGCGTTGGGACTCTGGCGCATATGGCAGATTTCATGCTAAGCTGCCTATCCCGTGACCCTCGCGTTCAAAGAATTTATTCCAGCACCGATTACTGGGTATTCACTCTCCTGGACCCACGGTACAAGCAAAATCTTTCCACTCTCATCCCTGGAGAGGAAAGGAGTGTGAGAATGCATGAATACCAGCAGGCCCTGGTGCACAAGCTGAAACAGTATTTCCCTTCTGACAGCGCTAGCGGCAGAGGGCGTACTTCTGCGGGACAAGTAGCGAGGGAGAGTAGGCGACCAGGCAGCTTGTCCAGCACTGGCAGGGGTACACTTTACAAGGCCTTTGCCAGTTTTATGTCACCCCAGCAAGACACTGTCACCTGTCCCCAGTCTCGGCAGAGTAGGGATGATCTTTACAGAAAGATGGTGAGGGAGTACGTAGCTGACCATACCATCGTCCTAAATGATCACACAGCTCCCTACAACTACTGGGTTTCAAAGCTGGACATGTGGCACGAACTGGCGCTGTACGCCTTGGAGGTTCTTGCCTGCCCTGCCGCTAGCGTGTTGTCCGAGCGGGTTTTCAGTGCAGCTGGTGGCATCATCACCGATAAGCGTACACGCCTGTCGACTGACAGCGCTGACAGGCGGACGCTTATCAAGATGAATAAAGCCTGGATTTCTCCGCATTTCCATTCTCCACCAGGTGAAAGAAGCTGAACCTGAATAATGTATGCACTCCTCCTCCTCATTGTCCTCCTTCTCCTCCTCTTTGTACACTAAAGCATAGGAAACTGGCTATTTTTTTGCCAGGGCCAACTGGCTCTGGCTATAGTACTCTATGTATTTAATTTTTCTGGAGGGCCAACTACCCTGTCCTCTGTTTTAAACAATTTTTGGGAATGCCACATACAGGCACTCAATCCATGTAATTTTTCGGGAGGACCAGCTACCTGCTCCTCTGGTTTGAAAACTTTTTTGGACTGCCACATACAGGCACTCGATTTATTTAATCTTTTTGGAGGACCAGCTACCTGCTCCTCTGCTTTGAAAACTTTTTTGGACTGCCACATACAGGCACTCAATCTATGTAATTTTTCTGGAGGACCAGCTACCTGCTCCTCTGGTTTGAAAACTTTTTTGGACTGCCACATACAGGCACTCAATCTATGTAATTTTTCTGGAGGAGCAGCTACCTGCTCCTCTGGTTTGAAAACTTTTTTGGACTGCCACATACAGGCACTATCCAAATTAAATTGTCTCCATAGCAGCCTCCACGCGTCGTCATTTTAGCTGCCTTCACACGTTGTCTCCATTGCTACCTCCACATGTCATCGCCATAGCTGCCTCCAAAAGTAGTCCATATAGCTGCCTCCATACATGGTCCCCTTATCAAACGAGCTGTGTCAGGCAGAATTTTGGATTGTTTTCATGGCTTCCATGTTAACTTTGTCGCCACCCTGCTGTGTAATCCACAAAATATACTGGCAAACTTTTATCATTTACCAATATTATTTCAGCGCTTCTTGCGCATCTGTTTACATTCCCCTCACCCGCCAGAACCCAAACTTATAAGAACGCTACTACACTTGATCTAATACAAAAGGTTCTTAGAATTGCTGTTTGGGGAGTAGCCTAGAGACAGGGGCTTGGATTGGCGAAAGCTCGCCTGGCAGCGGAGCGCCAGCTCCATCCCAAGATCCAACTAACATAGTTTTAACTGCAGCACCTTTAATCTACTACTAGTTCACTGCCTCCATACATGGTCCCCTTATCAAACGAGCTGTGTCAGGCAGAATTTTGGGTTGTTTTCATGGCTTCCACATCAAACTTGTTAACTTTGTCGCCACCCTGCTGTGTAATCCACAAAATATACTGGCAAACTTTTATCATTTACCAATATTATTTCAGCGCTTCTTGCGCATCTGTTTACATTCCCCTCACGCGCCAGAACCCAAACTTATAAGAACGCTACTACACTTGATCTTATACAAAAGGTTCTTAGAAGTGCTGTCTGGGGAGTAGCCTAGAGACAAGGGCTTGGATTGGCGAAAGCTCGTCTGGCAGCGGAGCGCCAGCTCCATCCCAAGATCCAACTAACATAGTTTTAACTGCAGCACCTTTAATCTACTACTAGTTCACTGCCTCCATACATGGTCCCCTTATCAAACGAGCTGTGTCAGGCAGAATTTTGGGTTGTTTTCATGGCTTCCTCATCAAACTTGTTAACTTTGTCGCCACCCTGCTGTGTAATCCACAAAATATACTGGCAAACTTTTATCATTTACCGATATTATTTGAGCGCTTCTTGCTCACCTCCTTTGGTTCCTCTCTGCCACCCATTGGTTTTAAGCCTGAGTCCATTTGGGGTATGTTGCCAAGACACTCTCTAGCCTGCCGCTGCTGCCGCTGCCTCTGCATAGTCCCCTATAGTGTCAGGGTCAATTATTGGATGTTTTAGATGCTATCTAGCCTCATTCGGTCACTCTGTCATTGCCATGCTGTTGCCCATACTTTTGGCATAATGGTGCGATTAAGCAGCCTCAGAGGCATTAATGCATGCTGCCCCTGCTGTTTCCTGTCCATTTCCGTGGTGTTTCCATCCTTTTCTGAGGTTCCCAGGTGCTTGGCCAAGCTTCCCTGTGCAGATCCTTGGTCCCCTTGAAAAATGCTCGAGTCTCCCATTGACTTCAATGGGGCTTGTTATTCGAGACGAGCACTCGAGCATCGGGAAAAGTTCGTCTCGAATAACGAGTACCCAAGCATTTTAGTGCTCGCTCATCTCTACTAGTAACATCTCCCACGGAAATCCAGGGGGTTCACAGACTCAGAACCCTGATACTTATCTAAGGTTATTTAGATGCAGACCTCTATTTCATTGAATTAACCTAAAGTGTTTGCTTGGGTTTCCTCCGGTTTCCTCCCACACTCCAAAAAATACTGGTAGGTTGATGAGATTTTGAGCCCCATGGGGACAGAGACTGATTTGACAAGCTCTGTGAAGCGCTGCGGAATCTGTGTGCACTATATAAATAAAGGAATTATTATTATTATTATAATGTCATTGGTGGGGGATGGTGAGATTCGACTCAAAGTTATCACTTAATCACATTTGGGTTTTCTTAGAACCTCTTCATAAAATGTCTGATACGAATATATACTTCTGTGTTATCATGGATTCTGAAAAGAATGGAAACAAAGTGCAGTATAACCAGGATAGAAAAACCTAATTTTGCCATTTTTTGAGCATTGGAATGTTGTATTTGTAGACAGACATCATGACACAATTAAATTTTATCTGAGATATTGCTTTATTACTGCAACTATACTTTGTTTATAGCTTGTGCATTTGTTTGCAATATTGAAGAAAGGGTCAATGGGGCACATGTATCATAAGTCCGGCTTTGTTCATCCTTTTTTTTTCTTGACTTTTCAGTTGGTCAGATGTATCTTAGTGGTTTATTCAAATTGATAAAAGGGGCGTTTGTACTTGAATTTGCGACTTTTAAAGTTAAAAAAAGTCCCCAAAAGTCACAATGAGTTCTAAGCTCATTTCTATGCCTGGTCTGGGGACGCTATATATTTGCACCAAAATTTGCGACTTTTTTGTGACTGCTTTGAAAAGTCTCAACTTTAACATCTGGATTCAGCTGATAACTTAGGGAACACTGCAGAAAACTAAACAAAGGAGAGCTTTGACGAGAGACTGTCTTGGGCTCCAAAAAAAGTCGCAAATGAGCACATGCTCCATGAAACGTCTCAAAAATTAACAAAAAAAGGCAAAGTAAAGTTTGGTACATGTGCCCCATTGTGATTATTATTACTTCTCAGCTGCTGAAGTCTCTTCTTTCTCACAGTCTTGTGGATCTTCGTAGTGGTTGTTGTGGTTGTCGTTGATACTGAAAGTACACACAATGTGAAATCAGTACCGTAGTGTACATGGCCTCATTCATTTATATAAGACATCAAATAAATACACTAAAATAGAAAAACAAATGATCTAATATTTTCAACAATTGTGGTATTGCTGAAAAATTCAAGTGTAATGCTATGCCATACACTGCCTATGGGTAAGATTGGTGCTGTAAAAATCAACCCTATTTCTCTAACTTCATCAGTGCCTTAAAGGGGTTCGCCACTCTTTTACATAAGTTGTCCATATGCCTTTACTGAATATTTAACAAGTCATTTAGCATACCCGCTACTTACTTTATTGTTGTCTGCAGATTCTTAGTGATTCTTTGTGTACATGTGTGAGCACTGATGAATATGAGGAAGTGTAGCAACCTCATCCTGCTCCCTCCCCTCTTCCTGTCTCTGTCAGTGTGGATGGATAGTGGAAAGAAAGGCACAGAAGCAGTGTATATATGCAGAAGGAAGCATGGTGAGAACAGGGAAAGGCTAAAGCTATCAAACAAGGGCAAAGGTAAGATTTGTGGGAGATTTGGCCCAGTAGAGACCGTGGTAGCGGGGTGCTGTGATGCAGTTCACGACAGTGACACCAGGGTACAGTCCAAAACAGGTCTAGCCTGTGTTTATTTCAGCAGGAACAAAATAAAACAGCCTTCACATTCTGGCATCAAAAACAAAATAATATCCTACCCGTCAGGGTGCTAACTAAACAATGGTTCTCTGACTCACCACTAACAAAAAATATTTTGCTGCTCCAGGCTCCACTCAGGGAGACAACACTCTCAGCTCTGCTAGGCAGCTTAATGCAGGCTGATTGGGCTGTTCCCACCACCTGTGTCCAAGGTGCTGGACAACACAACCTCAGCACTAAGGCCTTGCATAATAGCAAAACCTAGGGGAAACATACCGCCCATCCACAGTTAACCCCTTCAGTGTCTCACATACCCTCCCCCTCTGTTTGACCCTGTGGGGGCGAACACTTTTGGCCATCAGACAGTGGGTACGAGACAGGGCATCAGCATTCTCTGCAGGATCCTCTCTCGGGTCTTCTCAGCACCTAAGTGCCCTCCCAGCACATGTTTTTGTGCCAAATCTAGCACCAGCCTATGGTGAGATTGGGGTACTACAAGTTGCTCAATCTCCTCACCCCGTATCTGGTCAACCCTGTACAACAGTTCCCCAACAATCACCATTCGGGGGTATATTTTGTCAGCCCCTGGTATTCGGAGTACCCCATTTATTACTTTAACATTCTCCCGTGCTTTAAATAAGGTAGGGTCCTGTAGCTGTGCAGCCCCAAAATTTTCACGGGAGATCTAAAGGTCCGGCATGTCGGCTACCTCCCCGTGGCCCTCGACCTCACCAGCTAGGACCTCTAGGGGAGAGAATTCATCACATGGGGTCACCCCTACTGCTGGTGTGGGTACATCGGCCTCAAAGGGTTCAGGGGCCAAGGCCGGACATACCTGTTGTCCATTATCTGCAACAGCACCTGAGGTGGGTCTTCGACTCCAGAGGTCCCAAAACACCGGTAAGTCTCTGCCGATAATAGCCTCATGAAACAAGGTCCCCACCACCCCCACTTCATGGGTAATAGTACCACAAGGGGTATGTAGGTTGATGACAGCAGTGGGATATTCGCGAGTGTCCCCATGTATACACAACACTCCCACTTTCCGCCCACTGTACAGTCCAGGTTCAACCAAAGTTCCCCGCACCAGGGTGACCAGACTCCCTGAGTCTAGCAAGGCTTCCACCGTGTGACCCCCGATTGTGAACATACACACTTGGGGTTCTGCATCCGTGACCAACTCGGCTGCCAGAACCGGCCGGGCAAACAGTGACACTCGCCGGGTCTGGTTGCAGTCCATTGGCTCCACTGACAGGGGACAGTTGGCAGCAATATGGCCCATTTCATGGCATCGCCAGCACTGGATAAGGCTATGACCTCTGTCACGAGCCTCACTGGGTTTCTGGGTATCCACGCCCCCCAATGAACCCCCTCCCAACCTGACCTGTCTCCCCTTTTCCGCAGTAGCAGCCTTACCAGATGGTTTGGTGACCCTGTCACTGGCACTGTTTCGTGTGGGAGAGGTAAGTAGAAGATCCTCCGTAGCCCGATATCTCTCTACTAGGGACACGAGTTCCTTAGCTTTTGTGGGACCGGCCTGTCCAACCCACCGCTGGAGCCGAGAGGGCAGAGAACGGGTGAACTTGTCGAGAACCACTCTCTCTACCATCTGTGCTGGGGTGCAGTCCTCTGGTTGTAGCCACTTCCGGACAAGATGGATCAGGTCATGCATTTGGGAGCGTGGGGGTAGTTTTTCTGAGTAAGCCCACTGGTGGACCCGGCTGGAACGAACTTGAACGATGACCCCAAGACGAGCCAGAATCTCCGCCTTTAGCTGGGGGTACTCACGGGCTTCTGTTTCACTCAGGTCGTAGTAGGCCTTCTGCGATTCACCTGTCAGGAACGGTGCCAGGACACCTGCCCACTGCTCAGCTGGTAACTCCTCTCGCTCAGCTACTCGCTCGAACACAGTGAGATACGCCTCCACGTCGTCGGTCGCCGCCATCTTTTGTAAAGCCTTCTGCACTGCAGCCCATGCGGAATGCTGGACAACCAGGTACCCTTGCAAACCAGTATGGGACCCCTCAGTAGCCGTCGCTTGCGGTGCTGCCATAATGCCAGAAAACTTTTCCATCATCAGCTGGAACATGGCTTGCTGCTGACAGGACCTCTCCTCCTGTTGCAGGAGCATGGCTTGCTGCTTGCGGGACCTCTCCACCTGTTGCTGGAGCATGGCTTGCTGCAGCTGCCGATTAGCCTGGGACTCTTCCTGCTGTTGCCGGAGCATGGCTTGCTGCTGCTGCCGATTAGCTCTGGCCTCCTCTTGCAGGTATTTAATAAAGTCCCCCATCTTGGCTGTATCCTGCAATTTGCCTGCTGCTTTCACCCAGGCCATGCAATGTTGCAGGATGTAGTGAGCCTTTCAGGTGTGTGTCTTTTGAACTGCCCGCATCCTCCACCATATGTGGGAGATTTGGCCCAGTAGAGACCGTGGTAGCGGGGTGCTGTGATGCAGTTCACGACAGTGACACCAGGGTACAGTCCAAAACAGGTCTAGCCTGTGTTTATTTCAGCAGGAACAAAATAAAACAGCCTTCACATTCAGGCATCAAAAACAAAATAATATCCTACCCGTCAGGGTGCTAACTAAACAATGGTTCTCTGACTCACCACTAACAAAAAATACTTTGCTGCTCCAGGCACAGAGGTCAAGGCTGCGTGCTCTCCAGCCTCCACTCAGAGAGACAACACTCTCAGCTTTGCTCAGCGGCTTTATGCAGGCTGATTGGGCTGTTCCCACCACCTGTGTCCAAGGTGCTTGACAACACAACCTCAGCACTAAGGCCTTGCATAATAGCAAAACCTAGGGGAAACATACCGCCCATCCACAGTTAACCCCTTCAGTGTCTCACAGTACATAAACATGCAGGGATATGTCTAATGGAACAGATTTATTGAAAAGGGCCCAACCCCTTTAAGGTACTAAGTTTAGAAAATGTGCTTTCTCTAATGTTCTAGATGTCTTAATATGATAGATATTGATTTATATAATAGATTTTGGGTTTTTACATTCAGATGCAGCAGAAAATTCTTCTGTAAATTGTGACTTTAAGAAGTTGATTGTAGCCAAAGAAAATTATGGAACTCTGCTATTGGTAATGGATTCAGGTCAAAATAAATTTAAATTTGCAGCCAGCCCCCATGACACATGAAGCATCAAACTGACTACACACAAAATATACCTGCTGACTAAATGCTTTGCCAAATGTAAATTTTTCCCAAATACCCAATGTACATAAAGACTAGGCTCAGCCTAAAATATATGTGTTATTTATGGGCTGGGCCAGACTCCTGTAGCAGTTTCTTATGTAATATAGCTTGTTTTAGTCTCCTAAATTTGTCTACTATAGTGTAAAGGAAAATTAACTGCACATTACTTCATATACAATGCAGATCTACCTGTGCTCTCCCAAACATCATGGGGGGGGGGGGCATTTATTATAGTCTTTCAAACGGAAAACTGGCATTTTCTTGCTGAGCCTTTTGTGCCACTATTTTTATGGGCTCTAAATTGCCTCTTGTGATTCAGTTACTTTACTGGAGCTTCAAGTTTTCTGACTCCTTTTGTGGCGCAAAATTAGAGCAGCTGGGGAGACAGTTCTAATCCTTTTTGTTAGTGGGCCAAATCATTAATCCCTTGCTCCACAAACTTAAATCACACTGAAGATGATAGCGCACTGCCTGCTCCACCCTGCACCCAAATTAATAAATCCCCCCCATGTCTTTACTTTAGCCCTTGGTATATGCAGAATTCTGCTGGACAGGGATAGCAGAGCTGTGTTCCTGAATCTACCTCTGCATTTATTCCTGGACATATTCCATTTTAAGGAAATAAACTTCTCAAAAATGTTTTTTTAGCCTACTAATTTTTTGGACTTTAGGACAATCCTTACTATAAGACACACCCTAGATTTAGTCTTCTAAAAATATATTTTATACCAATTGAAATATCCCTGTTAGTCGAACAAAAGAGCAGCACATATCTGTGACATCCATACATTTATACACACAGCCCTGCTACATCCATATATTTACACACACAGATCTTCTACATCCATACAGTTACATACACAGGACTGTTACATCCATATAATTACACACACAGATCTTCTACATCCATACAGTTACACACAAACAGCTCTGCTACATCCATATATTTACACACAGCTCTGCTTCATCCATAAATATACACACACAGCTCAGATATACACACACACAAACAGAAAAAGGAACACACTCAACACTGCTACATACACTGAGCACTGCTATACCCAGTGGGCACTGCTACATACACAAATACACACAGTGACCGGGCACTGCTATACACATAAACACATACACAGCTCTACTATAGACACATAAGGAAGACACTGGGCAGTACTATACATATAAACAAACAAACAGCTCTTCTATACACACATAAGTAGCATATGGGGAACAACCATACACACAAACACACACGCAGCTCTGTTAAAGACACATAAGGAGCACACTGGACACAGCTATACACATAAACACTCACACAGCTTTGCTATACACACACATAAGGAACACACTGGGAACTACTCTACACATGAAAACAAACATACTCTAAACCCCCTCCCCTCCTCTTCTTCTTACCCTGTCCCAGCGCAGCATATCCCCATTTTTGGCAGTATTTGGACTTTGAGTGATGTAGGAAGCATGTGATCAGTCACATGATTCTGACAACGCCACAGGTCCAGTAAGCAGTGAGTAGGCATGTCGGTACAACCAGGAGAGGGAGAGAGCAGTGCGGAGGCTTTCCTCTCTGGGTGATTGGGTGCAGCGCTATGTCAACGCCTCGCCCTATCTCCGTTAAAGCGACAATAAGGAGCGGTCTGGATCCACATGGCCTTGGGTCTATAAGACGCAGGCACTTTTTAGCAAGATTTTTTCTTGCTAAAAAGTGCGTCTTAAAGTCCACAAAATACTTTACTCTTTTAGGATTGACACAAAAGAGAATTCTTTTCTAGGAACCTTTGGAGTGGGTAACTAGGTTACAGAGAATATGTGGTATTTATATGTACTTATTGACTTTTTGTAAAATGTTTTGTGTGAATAAATGTTTATAAAAAGTTCAGCCATTCCTCTTTGTTGAGGTAATCACCTTTGATTATGCTCTTCCAACAGTTTACGGTATGTGCCAATCTCCGCCTCTAAGTGAGCCTTGATGTCCAAGAGGGTCTTGTACTCCATATTCTGCTGTTCCAAGTCAGATCGAAGATCTGCAAGTTGAGACTCCATGCCATCAATAAAATTCTGCAGTTGATGAAGTTTGCTGGCATATCGAGTCTCAGTCTCTTCTAAGATGGACTTCAGTCCTGCTGTCTGATGGAAGAGATGAGCAGAAAAGTCAAGTGCTACTGTTTGACAATTTCACCACTATCTAAAGCCTATGAATCTCCAATATGGCTTATCCATGTATTTTCTAAAATGTGGTCATAAGTTGGCTCTAGATTCTTACTGATGCCGATAAGTATCAGTACTTAAATAGAAGCAATTGTAGACTATTGTAGACTATTTAACTACACTAAATAGAAAACTTATGTGCATCTTAGTACCCATTGAACTTATCCCATGTGATTTACGTGCGCCATTTGCATTGCTTCGGTATGGTAAGTGTTTTGTAGTATTACCATGCAGAGTTGTGACTGCAGCTCAATCTCTAGCCCCTGCGAATAGTGTCTCAGATCAGTAGTTTCATTTTTACTGAAAATCATTTGTTCTGTGTTAGAAACCACTTGCTTCTGGACAGATTCACTCTAGAACAGGAAATAGGAAATTAAAATATATAAAATAAAAAAACAGTGATACATAGAGCGATAAATAGAATTAATCTATACCTGAGACAAGTACTCAGCCTCTACATCTCTCTTGTTCTTCTCAGCAATGTACTCATATTGATCTCTCATTTCAGCCAATGTTTTGGTCAGGTCAGTCCCTGGAGCTGCATCCATCTCTACATTTACTGTGCCTCTCATGAGTTGGCCCTTCTCACTCATCTCCTGAAGAGACAGTAACAGGAGAAGTCAGACACCTGAAAATCTCAAATGAAAAAGGTAACTTGGTACAGTAGACATTTTACCTCCTCGTGGTTCTTTTTCAGGTAGGCCAACTCTTCCTTTAGGTTTTCAATCTGCAGCTCGAAGTCAGATCTGGTGAGGGTTAATTCATCTAACACTTTACGCAAACCATGAGTATCAGACTCAACCCTCATTCGCATAGACTGCTCATTCTCATGCCTGAAAATGACAAAGGATCATGAAGTAAGAGCTCTCCTTATGGCGACTTTGGCAATAAAGGCCACCTTGTAAGCGTTTGAAAACTTATAGCCATTGATGCTCCAATAGAGGATTCTGGAACAATAAAACCAATGCCTCTTTTTGCTACATTGAAAGACAGCCCCCTAAACATCAAGGATGACTTTCAAGAAGTCTAATGACATAATGTGGGATCACAGCTAAACCAGAGCAGGGCCCTCACTCCTATTGTTCCATATGACTGTTTATTCCCTGTAATGTAATATTATATTTGTATATGTCCCCTATGATTTGTAAAGCGCTACGGAATTTGATGGCGCTATATAAATAAAGATTATTATTATTATTATTATTATTATTATTATTATTATTATTATTATTATATCTATTCCAGAAGGAACAGATTCCCAACTGTAGACAGCACTGTTTCAACATAGCTGTACTTCTTCAGTACTTTAATCAGCACTTTAACCTTATATCATGTCATTGGGCTTCTTGAAAGTCATGCTTGACATTAACTGGGATGGCTTTCAAGATAACAAAAAAGACATTTTTTTCTATGTACCATAATGGAAAACATATTTTTCTTGAAAACAACAAAGTAACACTTGCAGACCTCAGCTATGAGCAAATTTAATATGATAGTCGGTCCTTAAAGGGGTTTTTCCATGAAATAAAATTCTCAAATTTCAATCATCTAGTGATGTTTACACAATACAGATAATTGTTAACCCTTTACTTTGCAATTTTACTCAGTTTTATTGCTTGTTTAGCTCCTATCAGATGGTCAGTGAAAAATTCCAGGGTGTGGGCGGAGACTCCCTAAAGACACATTTTGATCTATTTTGTGAGCTGACAGTGTGGTTAAATTATTAGGGTACCATGTATATAAGGTTTATAAAAACTTTCATCTGGCTTTCAAACATTGTGCTAGTATCTGACACATAGAGAGAGATGAGACAGATCAGGGATGATGAAATCCATGAGATGCCTATTGCACACAATGGCAGTCAGCTCTCCTACATCTCTGCTATTCCAAAAACACTAGATCTGCTGTGCCTCCCCATATAAACAACTTATTTGTTTGTAGCTCGTAGTTCTCCTCACACTGCTGCTGGCAAGAACTCAGATCCTGTGTATCAGTAAGCATCATTGAGTGAGCTCAGTGCTGACTGCAGGGGAGTGGGGATAGAGTGTAGGCAGCAGAGAGAGAGAGAGAAAAACTCAGCAGCTGTCACACAGAAATCCACGATGGCTTCTCCTACCCTAAGTCAAAAGTTACAGGGTCGCTTCTAGGGGAAACTGAAATTGTGTACACCAGGACTGATAGAGACAGGTTGGACTTATATCTGTGAAATGCAGTATTTTTGTTGATAATAGTGAATTAGAGAGTGTGTTATTTTGTTATCCGCAATACATATAAGAAACTTGTCTTTGTGGGAATAAACCTTTAATGTAAGGATGTAGCATAGTCCTTATGATACAGAGATCACATCATGATCTAGTTATAGAAACTTACTTGAGTTTAAAGTCATCAGAAGCAAGACATGAATTGTCGATTGCCAGCAAAACATCATTGTTTTCCATGGTAGCATTGAGGATCTGTAAATGAAATGAGTAAATGCGTGATCATTTCAAGAAAGAAACTAAGAGACTTTATTTTTAGACTATCAATGATCAAGCCCATATTTTTATTTTCAGTATGCCATATGGATATTAGCCCTTGCAAGATCAATTTGCACTTTGCGATGATCTTAAAAAGGTTTAATCGGACAGTATCTTCTGTATACATTGAGAGATTTAAGCCTGCCCTCCAAACTAAGTCAATGCTATGAGACAAGGGCTGTGTCACCGGTGACCCCAAAACAATTCTCGGATCATGGGTGCACCTGTGTTCCGCTGTGCCGTCCGGCTCCCCACCCGGACCTATATCACAGATGCCCCCGTGATCCATGTTGCGGATATCGGGTACACTGGTGCCCCTCTATGGGGCGGCTCGGCTACCCCATTCGCGGACTCACCTGTACACGAGCCTGCTTCTTGGTGCTTTTGGCCGCGCGCGTCCTTGGGCTCTAGGGCACGCACGCGCCGGCTCTTCTGGATTTAAAGGGCCAGCGTCCTTCTGATTGGCGCTGGCCTTTACAGCTCTTTTCCCCTGCCAAATCTTAAAGTCATTGTCCGTGAAGTGAAAGCCCTTCTGTGTTTCCTAGTGTTCCTTCGTGTTCCAGCGTTCCCAGGATTCCTCTGTGTGTCTGTACTCCAGTGTTCCTCCGAGTTCCTGGATTTCCTGTGGTGGTCCTATATTCCTGTGGCTGTCCTGTATTCCTGTGGCGTTCCTGTATTTCTGTGCTGGTCCTGTATACCTGTGACAGTCCTGTATGCCTGTGGCGGTCCTGTATTCCTGTGGCGGTCCTGTATCCCTGTGGCGGTCCTGTATCCCTGTGGTGGTCCTGTATCCATGTGGCGGTCCTGTATTCCTGTGGCGGTCCTGTATCCCAGTGGTTATCCTGAGGTCCTGCCATCCCGAGGTCCTCCCATCCCAACGTCCTGCCATCCCGAGGTCCTGCCTTCTCGGTGGCTGTTCCTGTGTCCAGTTCCTGTGGTTCCTAATCCGTTCCAGCGTTCCTGTGCCATCCTGTGTACCAACGTTGCACTCCTGCTGTCATCCCAGGCTCGGACAGTCCCTGCTTGCTACCTTGGCTGCCACCGTGAGCATACTACCAACCCTCGCGACCCATCCAGAGGGTCCACAGATTCTTTTCTACAGAGACTCTCTGACAGTTTGCCCATCCGAACTGTTACAGGCTGCCGCTATGATGTACCCTTCCTGTCTTTCTATTATTTGTTTGGCCATTTATTTGGACTTGGCCAGTAAGTAGCAACTGAACTTGGTGACAGTTGGTGGAGCTGGACCACTAGCAATCAGCTAATCTTGAATATTGTCATATTCTTTATACATCTTTACCATATCTCTGTATCTATTATCTGTATTATTGGAAAAACTTTAATACAGGCCATCTCCAACTTAAGAACAAGCAACTTACAGATGGACAAAAGGGCCTCTCATTCCACTGAGACCTTTGGTGAAGCTCTCTGTATTCTGGTAATTTACTGATCTTTATCACCAGGTTGCAATAATCTACTGTAAGAGTTATCACATGTGTCTGCAATGCTTATTGATAATCATTGTTGAAAATGCAATAAGCCTACAGAATTGCCTGTATACAGCAAAAAAGGTAATATTATGGAGACACAACAACTTAATGGAAGTGCAACATCCCCCACCGGGGCCTAGCCTTTTCTCAGGGCCTGGAGTCAGCCGGGACCCGCAGTACCTGAGTGGCTGGCGGTTGCGGCCTAAGCACGCTTTTGTCACGGTGCTTGGTATGGGGAACCGGAGGGCTGTCCTACAGCCTGGCAGGTCTCCAGCAGGGTGGTGTTGGCAAGAAATGATGAGGGAGAGGCTGCTACAGCGGATCTCCCTGGGGCAACCCTTTGGTGTCTAGAGTATGAGTCTCTGTGTGGTGGACAGGGTGCCCGTGATGGTGACAGCCGGAGTAGCAGGGACCAGACGGAGGCAGAGGTTGAACAGAAACACTTACAGTTCTTTATTGGAACCGACAGGAACATCAGCAACGTGCCTTTAACAAGATGGTGGAGTACTGGAGAGGTATTTGGAGGAAGCCACAGGAGGTAGATCGCCAGCCTGGATGCAAGGGCAGGCTGGGAGGCAGCTGTGTCCTAATAGGAAGCTTCAGCTTGTCCTGGAGTGCTTCAGGTATCACCCTTGAAGGTAGGATGATACCCCTTTCCTCTCTCTCTCTCTCTGTCTAACTTGCTCAGACTCTCTGGTCTGTCTGGAACTCCTCTAAGAGTCTTCTCTAGAACATTCCTGGCCAGGGGTTTTATTACTCCCACTGGTCAGGTGGTGGCTGCTCCTCCAATTACCTCTCAGCTCACAGAGAGAGGATGCAATACATGTGATTGGCTGACACATATTACATCACATAAAACAATTAACTCCTGCCTTACCAGGCAGGATCTACCACTGCAATGTCCCCTGTGTGATGTAGTGACATGCTGTGGGGCTGACTAGACCCTACACAGGCTGCAAGCTACATGGTGGGACGTATTCGCAAACACAGCTCTGCTTTGCATCGGCGAGGGTGTTGCATACCCCCGGGGCAATTGAAAGAGCCGCCCTCGGCTCGACTACGGATGGTTTGGGGCGCAGAGGTAGATAGGGGCACTTCTATGAAGTGCAGGCTACATGATATGTAGGGACAAACCGCCCATGGTCCTGGAGACAGTCACCTGGGTTAGTGTCGGACTAAGACACAGATATGTAAATGCTAAGTATGACAGTTGGTCGCTAACGCCATTAAACCAAACTGTACAGTAGGAAAGGTGTGGTGTCATGTACTGTAATCCACTCCTTGCACCAGGGCCTGTATATTTGTTATATAAACACTTCTTCCCTAGCGACAAATATATAGGGTGTATATGCATTACATTAGCATATGTGACACAATTAAACATTATACTACATAGAGACGGTCCGACACAGCCACACTACAATCTGAAAAGCCTATCAAAGGTTAGTGCAATATAAAAATAAATAAAGCAACAACTTTTCCTTGAGGTTGGCCAAAAGTCTCACAGAAGGTCTCTAAGATCAAAGTTCATCTTCTGGGTACAGCCCTTGAGGTGGGGAAAAGTGCAAGAAAGATGCAAAGGGTCTCCTCTTTGTGTAGAGGGACCGAGTCCTTTGTAGGAATCTCTGCTGTGGCAGAGGAAGGGGTGCTATCATAGCACATGACAATGGGCAGTTCAAGGAATGTCTCTTGACTGAAATAAATAAGGGTGAGAGTCCCAGGAAAGTCTCTGGCTCTATAGGGTTAGCGGGCACTCAGCCCAAATGGGATAACAATAATAAATATACATATGTACAAGATACACAACACCTGGTAAGGCTTTCAGCCCATCAGGGGTTTCTCAGAATCTTCCTCGGTGGTAAGTATTTCGGTGAAAAGCGTATCTGCCTCCTTCTTCTGTGTGACACCAGTTGATACTCCTGCAGGTACGCAGGAGCTTTACCTTTTGTCTCCCTTTGAGACCTCCGAAGTTCCGGCCTGGAGAAGATAACAACCTCCTCATCGTCCTCCTCTGAGTCAGGCGCTGGAGTCGGAGTCTCAGCTGCCTCTGATGCTTCAGGGGTTGCAGGCTCTGGAGCCGGATCATCCTCCACAGGCAACAGTATTGGAGACTGCGGTGGGGATGATGGTCTCTCTGGGGTACCTCTTACTGGAGTGGAAACAACAAAACAGAGTTGAGGCACAGTCACAAGTTCTAAGAAACTGGGGGTAGGTGAACACAAAGAGGTCTGTAAGTTGGGGGTCGAGGTGAGAGGTGTGGACATAGGGGCAAAAGGACGAAGACATCTCTTCAGCCGGTTCCTATGTACCCGGAGTGGTGGACGGTCTCCTCTTGAAATCTCGTAGACTTCAGGGGAGAGACTGTCCCTAACTAGGTATGGCTCACGCTCCCAACGCCCATCTAGCTTACTGGTAGGATGGTTGTTGCGCAGCCACACTCGATCTCCTGGGGCAAAAGGCTCAGCACAGGCATTACGATTGAAGTCCCTTTTTTGTTTCTCCCGGGCCTCTTCCAACCGCAGATCCACAACTTCTCTGGCATCCGCCAGGCGTCTCTGGTGTTCATGAACCCAGTCAGTCTGGGGGAGTAAAGACTGGGAATCAGGGGACTCCATGTCCCAGGTCATATCTGCAGGGAGATGGCCGTGCCTCCCAAACATCAGATAATACGGGGTGTATCCTGTGGAGCAATGAGTGGTATTGTTGTACAGGTACACTAATTCGGGCAACAGTTTTGGCCAGTCAGCCCTTTTTGCAGGGGTCAGAGTCCTCAGCATATTGATTAGAGTCTGATTCATCTTTTCACAAAGCCCGTTGCCTTGGGGATGATAGGCTGTGGTCCTCAGCTTTTTGCAGCCATATAGAGTGCACAGCTCCTGGAAGACTTGGGACTCAAATGCTGTTCCTTGGTCCGTAAGGATCTGGTCCGGACAGCCATAGGGGAGGATGAAGCTCTTCCACAGGGCCGCTGCGGTGGTCCTTGCAGACAGATCTCTGACAGGTACTGCAACCACAAATTTGGTATAGTGGTCGATGATCGTGAGAGCATAACTGTGACCGGATCTGCTGGGCTCCAACTTCACATGATCCAATGCCAAGATCTCTAAGGGTCGTTGGCTCACAATGGGATGTAGAGGGGCCCTTTGATTGTGTCGCTCTCCTCGAGCGATGGCGCAGGCTGGGCATTCTCGACACCAGGCTTCGATGTCGGGCTTCATGTTGACCCAGTAGAAACGCTTTCGGAGGGTGGCTTCAGTCTTCTGAGCGCCAAAGTGTCCGGACTGGTCATGGTACATATCCAGTACTATCTTGGCGTCCCTCCTGGGAATCACAATCTGGTACAGCCGGTCATAAGTGATAGGGTCCAGAGTTCTTCTCTTTAGCAGACCCTGATGCATGTTCACAGTCTTTCTCTGGCGCCACAATTGAGACAGTTCTCCATCAGCTCTTCTGCGGCGGATTCTTTCAGGCACTCGCCCACTAGAGAGATAGTCCATTACTTCTCCTACGGCGCGGCTATCCGCCTGAAGACTTATCCAGAGGTCCTTTTCCGCAGGGGGCTCTGACTCTTCTTGGGGAGTAGCTGGCGCTGCCTCTGACGGTAAGGAGTAAACTCTCTGGGCATCTTGACGCACAAACCGGGCATAGAACGCTGGCATCTCGACATCTTCCCACTGAGCATCCGTGGAGGGTCCCTCCCACTGGTCAGGGAGACGGGACAGAGCGTCGGCGTTGTCATTGGTCTTACCAGCCCGGTACTTGATGGTAAAGTTGAAGTTGGCAAGTCTGGAGGCCCACCGTTGTTCCAGTGCTCCAAGACGAGCGGTGTTCAGATGCGCCAAGGGATTATTGTCTGTGAAGACAGTGAAGAAGGATGCAGCCAGGTAGTCCTTGAACTTTTCGGTCACAGCCCAGACTAACGCCAGAAACTCCAACTTGAAGGAACTGTAGTTCTGGTCGTTTTGCTCCGGTTCTCGGAGGGAACGGCTGGCGTAGGCTATGACCCTTTCAGTTCCGTTTTGGAGCTGGGATAGTACAGCCCCTAGGCCTTGCTTGCTGGCATCAGTGTATAGGGTGAAAGGCAGACTGTAGTCTGGATATCCCAACACCGGAGGCTCAGTCAACCGTTGCTTGAGCATCTGGAAGGCAGCTTCTCGTTCGGCTGTCCACTCAATGGATACTCGGGAACGTTGGCTCTCTTTTGGCAGGCCCCTTAGAAGTTCTTGCAGGGGAGCAGCCAGCTGGGCAAACTTCGGGATGAAACACCTGTAATAACTGGCAAATCCCAGGAAGCTTTTGATGTCCCGTATGGTTGATGGGGTAGGCCAGTCGTGGACAGCTGCAATCTTCTCTGGATCTGGCTCAATTCCATGAGCGCTCACCACATGTCCCAGGTACTTGACGCTAGGTTGTAGCAGGTGGCACTTGGATGGCTTGACCTTCAACCCATGTTGGGTCAGGATTTGGAAGACTTCAGCCAGATGGTGGAGGTGGTCTTCATAAGTATTGGAGTAGATGATGATGTCGTCCAAGTATAGTAGGACGGTCTCGAAGTTTCGATGACCCAAACATCTCTCCATCAGCCGTTGAAATGTGCCTGGGGCGTTGCATAGCCCGAATGGCATGTTGTTGAACTCGAACAGGCCCATTGGGGTGGTGAAAGCCGTCTTCTCTCTGTCTTCCGGCGCCATGGCCACTTGCCAGTAGCCACTGGTCAGGTCCAGGGTAGAGAAGTAGGCAGCTGACCCTAGGGCTGCGAGGGATTCCTCGATTCGAGGCAGAGGATAGGCATCCTTGTGGGTGATATTGTTGATCTTCCTATAGTCAACACAGAATCGAAGGGTTCCATCCTTCTTTTTCACAAGGACCAGCGGGGCAGCCCATGGGCTGTGACTCTCCCGGATAACGTTGGCTGTCTTCATCTCTTGTACCAGCTTTTTCACCTCTTGGTAGCGGGCTGGAGGTATGGGCCGGTATCGTTCCTTGATAGGAGGATGAGAGCCAGTAGGGATGGTATGCTGGATCAGGGTAGTCTGCCCAAAATCCAGTGGGTGCTTGCTGAAGGCCTGGTGGTGCTTCATCACGACATCTAGGACACCTTGAACTTGATCTGCAGGAGTAAAATCATCATCTCCAATATTGAGCTCAAGCCACCAGGATTGCTCGGCAGGCTCACCTTCAGCACTTTGCTTCACTTCCAACTGTTGGGAGGCAGACAGAGCGGTTTCCACTAAGTCTTCAGGATGGACGCTGAAGAGAGTGGCCACGGCTTGGTACTTTCTCAGATCCACTGGGGAGTCTCCCACATTTAGTAGTCGAATGGGTACTTGTCCTCGGGATACAGTGACTAGGCTCCTGGCGGCTAGAATGGGCAGGTCTTCATCAGCTGGTAGAGGTTCTACTATCGCCTGGTAGTCTTGACCTTGGACACCCATGCAAGCTCGACACCATACTAACGTCTCAGTCCCAGGTTGAAGGCGGACAGGTTGGGGATCCTTGATCCGGGCTCTGCAGATTTCTCCATTAGGGCCAGCAAACTTCTGTTGCGCCGCTAGAACCTGCATAGTCTCCTGAATTACCTTCCGGGAACCGTTGGGCACTGTTGGCAGGGAGTCGTGGAGAGCCTTCAGCACTTCAGGGTAGCAGTTGCGGAGGACATTGGTACCCAGTACCAGTGGGAAGTTACCGTTTTCGGGCACTCGTGTCACCACTACGCCCTGTCTGGTTAACTCAGTGTCTCCAATGGTTAGTGTGGGCTCCCAGTAGCCGCGGATGGGTACGGGTTTTCCGTTTGTAGCAATAATGTTCAAATAAGCCCTGGGAGGCTGGACTAAGGATGCCCCTCCTCGGCATTTCTCGAAGGTAGCACTCCGGAGGGTGGTCACTTGAGAGCCGGTATCAACTAAGGCAGGTAGGGTAACTCCGTTGATGGTTACCTGAACCATGGGGCGAGTCCCCACGAACCTGGGCATCCAGTTGGCATCTCGGGGACTTACAGGTTCTTCCCTTGGAGGTCGTCCCTTAGCTCCAAGGGTTTGTCGTTTAACTGACGACATCCATCCTCTTCATGCCCATATTTACGGCAGTAACTGCACCGCTGGCGGGGTCCCTTCTGACTCCAGGTGCTTAACGACTTCGCTTCCCTTGGGCGCTGTTTGGCTGGGGAGTCACGAGGGGTAGCTGACCGTACAGAGTTCTCTGGAGGTTTCCTCCTCATGGCGGAGACAGTCACTTCCAACTGGGTCAACCGATCGAGTATTTTATGCAGGGTGTCTGCCAGATTAGAGACCTGTCCTGCTAAGTCAGCAACTTCCGTAGCCGCAGGAGTAGGTGATGTCGACTGCGTTGGATGGCAAGCTAGAGCAGATTCCTCCATTTCCACGGATTCAGGCTCTTTCTGCGGTCCAGTAGGCGGTCGGTCCCCTAATATGTCAATGGCAATTTCCTTAAACTCAAGAAAGGAGGCCTGGGCATGTTGAGAAGAGATAATCTTTAGTTGACACCTTTGATTTCTATCAACAAGTCCATTAATGAATTGTTCCCTCAGGGTTTGGTCAGAGGTTTCAGCGTCTTTGGGATCAAGACGGGTTATGGCCTTCCATGTCTCCTGTAGGGAGAGGGCAAAGTCTCGGAGGGACTCTTGGGGCTTCTGTCTTTTCCCGAAGAATTGCTGCTTCAACTCTGAGGCAGTACACTTGTCAAAGGTGTTGCGCAACCTATCAAGAATTTGGACCACATTCTGACACTGTTCTCGGGGCCAAGACTTGACTTCCCGGAGAGCGGGTCCTTTCAACTGCCCAGTTAGGATGCCCACTTTCTGTTCCTCTGTGAACGGGTACAGGGCCAAGGTGGCTAACAACTTGTCTCTGAATTCAGGGAGACTGTGTGATTCTCCCTCGTAGTGGGGTAACCAGGGGGCCCCCGGATAGTAGGGCATAGTCAGAGGCTTCATGGTGGGGGTCCCAGGGACACTAGCCGTAGCAGGGCTGAAGGGACTCTCTGGAGGACTTAACATGCTCCGGTACCCTGAGGAGGGACCAGGGGACGGGACTTGCTCCAGTCCCGTATCTTCGTCCTGGGCGGACATGACTGGCCTAGCTGAGGGAAGCCTGTAGGGTTACACAATGTCCGTTGCTATGGGCGATGGCTAGAATGGGACGTGGGCACTTTAAGACACAGTCACTATTCCCTGGGAGGTGAGCCAATAACCTAGCGTCGGAAACAATCTCTACCCCCCTTTAACTTCCCCAGCGGTACTCACTCAGGATCAGCCGCGGTGACAGGACAGCTCTGGTGCATGAAGGACTCTGTTCCCGATGTCCGGCAGGCAGCAGGGGATCGGTGATGCTCAGCGGTGTTCTCCTCCAGTCGCAGGACACGTGCGCCGGAGCTCCGGATGAGGCGCTCGCTGCTGGCAGGCTTCAGGCGCGGCCTGCGCCGAAATCCAAGATGGCCGATTAACCCTCTTCGTTGCCGGCCGCACACGCTCCAGCTCCTCCTCCACGGTACTTCTCGCCACTCGCGCAGGGGGCGGAGCCTAGTGACGACTCTGGAGTTCCCGCCAGTGAGGATTTGGCGGGCTGGAAATACTTGCTGCGCCACACGTCTCTGAGGTAAAATGCTTCAGGCGCAGCAGCGCCGGATGTAGCAGAGCTGACAAAGTTCTTTGCAGGGTTTAACCTCTTGAGTGCTGGAGCGGAGCTCGACAGCACGTGGCAGCAGTAATACAGTTCAATGTGAAACACACAAAGTCACTTGGGCCTATACCCGAATGGCAGCAGGGTTAGGCAGTACAACCGTTTCTTAATAAAGTACAGTCTTTTAGTGCCAGAATAAGGCACAGAAGTATATATCCTGTGATCGTGACGCCACTTGCAACATCCCCCACCAGGGCCTAGCCTTTTCTCGGGGCCTGGAGTCAGCCGGGACCCGCAGTACCTGAGTGGCTGGGGGTTGCGGCCTAAGCACGCTTGTGTCACGGTGCTTGGTATGGGGAACCGGAGGGCTGTCCTACAGCCTGCAGGTCTCCAGCAGGATGGTGTTGGCAAGAAATGATGAGGGAGAGGCTGCTACAGCGGATCTCCCTGGGGCAACCCTTTGGTGTCTAGAGTATGAGTCTCTGTGTGGTGGACAGGGTGCCCGTGATGGTGACAGCCGGAGTAGCAGGGACCAGACGGAGGCAGAGGTTGAACAGAAACACTTACAGTTCTTTATTGGAACCGACAGGAACATCAGCAACGTGCCTTTAACAAGATGGTGGAGTACTGGAGAGGTATTTGGAGGAAGCCACAGGAGGTAGATCGCCAGCCTGGATGCAAGGGCAGGCTGGGAGGCAGCTGTGTCCTAATAGGAAGCTTCAGCTTGTCCTGGAGTGCTTCAGGTATCACCCTTGAAGGTAGGATGATACCCCTTTCCTCTCTCTCTCTCTCTGTCTAACTTGCTCAGACTCTCTGGTCTGTCTGGAACTCCTCTAAGAGTCTTCTCTAGAACATTCCTGGCCAGGGGTTTCATTACTCCCACTGGTCAGGTGGTGGCTGCTCTTCCAATTACCTCTCAGCTCACAGAGAGAGGATGCAATACATGTGATTGGCTGACACATATGACATCACATAAAACAATTAACTCCTGCCTTACCAGGCAGGATCTACCACTGCAATGTCCCCTGTGTGATGTAGTGACATGCTGTGGGGCTGACTAGACCCTACACAGGCTGCAAGCTACATGGTGGGACGTATTCGCAAACACAGCTCTGCCTTGCATCGGCGAGGGTGTTGCAGAAGCATTCACACTGCCGTTACCCTCCGTACCATAACATCCCCTCGCCGCTCCATAGTGGAATATGTTGCACGGCGCCATATGCCGAGGAAAGATAGGACATGTCCTATCTTTTCACAAGGCACAGAGCAGTATGGTCACGCACATGTAGGGCACCCTACAGCTCCCATAGGGTGCCGTGCGCCCATTGCCATCTATGGGGGACATATATACGGCCTATATATACAACGTATGTCCCCCCTATGGCAGTGTGAATATAGCCTTAATGTGAAGAATCCCATTGGCAGGAGTCCACTATCATTCTAGAAAAACTATGACAGACGTGCCACCCTTCCAACACTGACTACTCTTTGTCCATGCTAAGTACGGTATGTATAGCACTTAAAATCAAGAGGTTGGAACAAGATGTCAGCTTTATTTTCTTAGTTACCTGTTAATGGTACGTATATTTTACTGTTTACCTGACAATCAAACCTATTAGTTTATCATATGAAAGTGATAACCCACAATAAATTTGGCACATTCCATTATAATCCCAATAATATATGTAACAATTCTTCAAAAATGGCCATGTTTATTTATGACATGCACTCTTGGTTCCCCACAAAGCCAAACCAAATAGAGTACTATTGAAAATATTGTCTTTGTTACCTTTTCCCGCAGCTCCTCGATTGTGGTGTAGTAGGGGGAGTAGTTTTGTTCACGCACAGTGATTGACCCCTGCTTCTCATACCATTCATGGATCTTATGCTCCAGATCATTATTGGCATCTTCCAGTGAGCGCACTTTGACCAGGTAATTAGACAAACGGTCGTTCAGGTTTTGCATGGTGTATTTTTCATTCCCAGATAGCAATCCATCTCCACCGTGGGAAGCAGAGCCTCCACTGAAGCCAGATCCACCTGCTCCACTAAAGGAGACTCCACCACCAAATGCAGAGGGCAAGCTGCCAGAAGATACCATCCTGGAAATCGACTGGGAGATTCCTGAACCCCCAAACCCACCATGAATGCTCGACTCTTCATAAACTCCAGAGAGCCTAGAGGAGATGCCACTAGCTCCCTTGGAAGTGCGGCTATGGTTATAGCTGTTACTCATGGTTACAATGAGGGATCAGTGTGAAGACTTTGAAGACACCTATTGGAATAGGCTCGAAAAGTTCATCCAGGTGCTCTTTATGCTGTCCCCATCTGTTGTTGCCATTGTATACATGTATAATGTAAACTTCTTGGACCATGCCGGCCTGATACTTCAAAACTTTACTTATCAGATTCCTCTATTGCAGATGCGTATCAGAGTTTTATTCTCTTGTTCTCTCCCAGAACAAAGAGAATTAGAGAGAAAAATTGTCAAGTTTACAGTTGTAGAGATAAGAAATTCTTTTGGTTGTAGGAAAACAAGATATACTTCCAGGCAGATTCTTCTATAAGCTGTCACTCTCTTGAACTCACAACATATATATATATATATTGTCAGACTAGACAAGCAACATTCACACAAAGTCATCTACAGCTTAGAAACACAACAAATTCCTGAAAATTGAAAGACGTGTCTTCTTTGCTAGGGGAAACAATCAGTGAACAAAATGTATTATGAAAAGCATGGTAACTGGGGTCTGGTCATTTAGTAACCCTGAGAGGGCCTCCGACACTTTAGACAAGCTTATTGGCCAACAAACAAAGTGTGGTATGATATATATTTTTTAAGCCCTTGTTTAACCCCTTCATGACCAGTCCACATAAATTAATGGGCTGGATGAAGCATGTATGGAGATGGCTCACAGGCTGAGCGCTCTCCACAAACAGCAGGGTTCTTTTGCATCATACAGAAGACATTTGCCGCTAGCTGCTGTGTTCCGGGTCAAACATGGCACCTACACAGCTGGCACAGGCATGTAGCCATTGGGCAGGGGATAATGAACGTCATTGTGGGGTACCAATCAAATGCTTTGACAGCCAGAAGCCTTTCAGAGCTTTCCATGGCTGTTATCATGCATTTTCTATTACAGCCTACCAGAGGAGGGCTGTAATAGAAGAGCAGTATATTCACAATAAACTGCAATACTATGGTATTAAAGAATCTTGTATGAGCAATCCGACCCCCTCAAGTGGCCTGAAAACATATACGTGGATGGGGGTTCCCAGGATGTTCTTGGCGCCAACCACACAAAGTAGCAACTTTGTATCGATCAAACTTCTTTATTGGTTTGCTCAGTAAAACGTGTTTCGAGCCCATTGTGGGCTCTTCATCAGTTACATAAAGCATTATGTTTTTTTTTTAAATGCAACAAATTTTTATTGAAGGAGTAAAAGAAACAAGTACTGCTTCGTATATACAGAGAATCGTTACAATTCACCATATAGGCCATAAAGACATGGTAAAGTGAGCATGTATTGCATAATTTAGGTGGATAATGTAGCACAATATAACTGCTTATATCAGAGAAATAATATTGACATAATGCACATAGTTGGCATGAGATTAGATATTGCTACCTGTCGTAAATTAACTGTGAGGTGCGATAAGTATTGTACATATCAAATTTGGAACATTAGCAAGGAGTAAACAAAAAGCAAAATGAAAAAATAAAATAAAGAAAAATAGAAATTTACTCTAAATGCTCTGAAGAGAAACCAAGTGGGCTACACAAGGGTAAAGGGGGGTGTGGATAGGGGAGAAGGTAACCACAAATTTAAGTGAAGGAAGTGAATCTGGTTGATCCAAAGAATGTAAGCCAGCGGCCCCAGGTGGTAAGGTGGTGTTCCATCGTTTGACTATGACCCTTGGTAAGCTCTTCCATTTTCTGTATGTGGAGAATTTATTGAAATCAAGCAGAAAATGTTTTTTACAGTCTGGGAATAGCTGTGCGGGCTGCCATCTGTAGGAAACCCAATAGAGATCTTAGAGATAGCTGTAGGGATAATAGACAATAGGAGAGCTGCAGGGGTATCAGGTATGGATTACTGGCGTGAAGCTGGCATATTGGGGAAAATAATTTCAAGTGTTAAGAATTAGCTAGCATTTCCGATTGTTTCTTCTATGCCACTGACGTATGCAAAGGCCCTCATAAATATGCCCTATAGAGTGTATGGCAGAAGGTGAAGGCCTTATTCCATTTATCAGGCTGAAATAATTCATTCAACTCCTTTTCCCAACTATCTACATATAGTGCAGGCGATTTTAATTTTTCAGTTGTCTAAGAGAAGAGCGTACATAGTGGAGATAGTGTTCCTTAATAGAGCAGGGCTCAAGCACAGAGGTCCCTTAGCAATTGGAGTTGTGTTTTACTGTGGTGGTTGAAGTCGGTCAATTGAATGTATTCCCAATGTAGCCTAGGTGTTGTTGCGATATTCTGCAGAGCTTCCTTATATAACATGAAAGACACATTGGCCAGCAAATGATGGAAGGTCAGTTTACCATTACGACATTCAGGAGACAGAGAGCCTTTGGTACAGCATGGCGGGAAGTCAGGGTTAGCTATGATCGTCGGCAAGGGACCATTACAGGTGAAAATCAGCAAATGGGCTTTGCAGAAGACCCTTACAGACTTTGAGCACCCGGTTGAGGATAAGTGGCTGACTGCCTAGAAGATGCTCAGTTTAGAACAACGATAGCCAAGGGATCTGCACCCACAATCTATGTGGATTATGGAACCAATCCAAAACTATATCAAGGTTAGTTGCTATGTAGTATCCCTTAAGGTTTGGCAATCTCAGGCCTCCCTGCGCCTTCCTTCTGATTAAAACTGGAAATTCTGGAGGGAGGGGAAAAACCTTATATGTTATAGTAATTACCTTCTGAAAGCTGTGGATCTGTACTTCTTTAAGCTTTTTATGCTCTGGTTTTAAATAAAAAGGCTTTTAAAATTGTGCAAACGAACCTGTGGGGCTCAGGGTCCAATGGAACCTGGAGCCCCTCAGACTCATTTGCATAATTTGAAGCCTTTTTTTCTTACAAACAAAGGCAAAGGAAGCTTAAAGAAGAGCAGACCCACCCAGAGGGGGCACACATCAATATGTCAGTGTGCATGGTTTATAATTAGAGATGAGCGAGCACTAAAATGCTCGGGTACTCGTTATTCGAGACGAAATTTTCCCGATGCTCGAGTGCTCGTCTCGAATAACGAGCCCCATTGAAGTCAATGGGAGACTCGAGCATTTTTCAAGGGGACCAAGGCTCTGCACAGGGAAGCTTGGCCAAACACCTGGGAACCTCAGAAAAGGATGGAAACACCACGGAAATGGACAGGAAACAGCAGGGGCAGCATGCATGGATGCCTCTGAGGCTGCTTAATCGCACCATTATGCCAAAATTATGGGCAACAGCATGGCCATGACAGAGTGACAGAATGAAGCTAGATAGCATCTAAAACATCCAATAATTGACCCTGACACTATAGGGGACGGCGTGCAGAGGCAGCGGCAGCAGGCTAGAGAGTGTCATGGCGACATACCCTAAATGGACTCAGGCTTCAAACCAATGGGTGGCAGAGAGAAACCAAAGGAGGTGAGCAAGAAGCGCTCAAATAATATCGGTACATGATAAAAGTTTGCCAGTATATTTTGTGGATTACACAGCAGGGTGGCGACAAAGTTAACATGGAAGCCATGAAAACAACCCAAAATTCTGCCTGACACAGCTCGTTTGATAAGGGGACCATGTATGGAGGCAGTGAACTAGTAGTAGATTAAAGGTGCTGCAGTTAAAACTATGTTAGTTGGATCTTGGCATGGAGCTGGCGCTCCGCTGCCAGGCGAGCTTTCGCCAATCCAAGCCCCTGTCTCTAGGCTACTCCCCAAACAGCACTTCTAAGAACCTTTTGTATAAGATCAAGTGTAGTAGCGTTCTTATAAGTTTGGGATATGGCGGGTGAGGGGAATGTAAACAGATGCGCAAGAAGCGCTGAAATAATATCGGTAAATGATAAAAGTTTGCCAGTATATTTTGGGGATTACACAGCAGGGTGGCGACAAAGTTAGCAAGTTTGATGTGGAATGCCCTGTAATAGCTCTTGGGCGGTGTGCCTTTTATCGCCTAGGCTCAGCAGTCGCTTAGCGACGGCACTGCTGCTGTGCCTAGAGCTACCGACTGATGGCGCCATGGCCACGGATGGTAATTCGGAGGAGGAGGAGGTGGAGGAGGGGTGGGAGGAGGAGGAGGTATAGTAGGCCTTAGAGACCTGGACCGAGGTAGGCCCCGCAATCCTCGGCGTCGGCAGTATATGACCAGCCCCAGGGTCAGACTCGGTCCCAGCCTGCACCAAGTTAAGTGTAGTAGCGTTCTTATAAGTTTGGGATATGGCGGATGAGGGGAATGTAAACAGATGCGCAAGAAGCGCTGAAATAATATCCCTAAATGGTAAAAGTTTGCCAGTATATTTTGTGGATAACACAGCAGGGTGGCGACAAAGTTAACAACTTTGATGTGGAATCCATGAAAACAACCCAAATTTGTGCCTGACACACCTCGTTTGATAAGGGGACGATGTATGGAGGCAGCTATATGGACGACTTTTGGAGGTAGCAATGGAGACAACGTGTGGAGGCTGCTATGGAGACAATTTAATTTGGATAAAAGTTTTCAAACCAGAGGAGCAGGTAGGTGGCCCTCCAGAAAAATGGAATAGATTGAGTGCCTGTATGTGGCAGTCCAAAAAAGTTTTCAAACCAGAGGAGCAGGTAGGTGGCCCTCCAGAAAAATGAAATAGATTGAGTGCCTGTATGTGGCAGTCCAAAAAAGTTTTCAAACCAGAGGAGCAGGTAGGTGGCCCTCCAGAAAAATGAAATAGATTGAGTGCCTGTATGTGGCAGTCCAAAAAAGTTTTCAAACCAGAGGAGCAGGTAGGTGGCCCTCCAGAAAAATGAAATAGATTGAGTGCCTGTATGTGGCAGTCCAAAAAAGTTTTCAAACCAGAGGAGCAGGTAGGTGGCCCTCCAGAAAAATTAAATGCATAAAGTACTATAGCTAGAGCCAGTGGGCCCTGTCAAAAAATAGCCAGTTTCCTCTGCTTTACTGTACAAAGAGGAGGAGAAGGAGGAAAATGAGGAGGAGGAGGAGGAGTGGATCAATTATTCAGGTTGAGCTTCCTTCACCTGGTGGAGATTGGAAATTATGAGAAATCCAGGCTTTATTCATCTTAATAAGCGTCAGCCTGTCAGCGCTGTCAGTCGACAGGCGTGTACGCTTATCGGTGATTATGCCACCAGCTGCACTGAAAACCCGCTCGGACAAGACGCTAGCGGCAGGGCAGGCAAGAACCTCCAAGGCGTACAGCGCCAGTTCGTGCCAAATGTCCAGCTTTGAAACCCAGTAGTTGTAGGGAGCTGTGTGATCATTTAGGACGATGGTATGGTCAGCTACGTACTCCCTCACCATCTTTCTGTAAAGATCAGCCCTACTCTGCCGAGACTGGGTACAGGTGACAGTGTCTTGCTGGGGTGACATAAAGCTGGCAAAAGCCTTGTAAAGCGTACCCTTGCCAGTGCTGGACAAGCTGCCTGCTCGCCTACTCTCCCTCGCTACTTGTCCCGCAGAACTACGCACTCTGCCGCTAGCGCTGTCAGAAGGGAAATACTGTTTCAGCTTGTGCACCAGGGCCTGCTGGTATTCATGCATTCTCACACTCCTTTCCTCTCCAGGGATGAGAGTGGAAAGATTTTGCTTGTACTGTGGGTCCAGGAGAGTGAATACCCAGTAATCGGTGCTGGAATAAATTCTTTGAACGCGAGGGTCACGGGATAGGCAGCCTAGCATGAAATCTGCCATATGCGCCAGAGTCCCAACGCGCAAGAATTCACTCCCCTCACTGGCCTGACTGTCCATTTCCTCCTCCTCCAACTCCTCCAACTCCTCTTCTTCTGCCCATACACGCTGAACAGTGAAGGTCTGAGCAATGCTCCCCTCTTGTGTCTCGCCAACATTCTCCTCCTCTTCCTCCTCATCCTCCTCCACCTCCTCCGATATGCGCTGAGAAACAGACCTGAGGGTGCTTTGGCTATCAACAAGGGAATCTTCTTCCCCCGTCTCTTGTGACGAGCGCAAAGCTTCCGACTTCATGCTGATTAGAGAGTTTTTCAACAGGCCAAGCAGCGGGATGGTGAGGCTGATGATGGCGGCATCGCCACTGACCATCTGTGTTGACTCCTCAAAGTTACTCAGCACCTGACAGATATCAGACATCCACGTCCACTCCTCATTGTAGACTTGAGGAAGCTGACTGACCTGACTACCAGTTCTGGTGGAAGTTGACATCTGGCAGTCTACAATCGCTCGGCGCTGCTGGTAAACTCTGGATAACATGGTCAGTGTTGAATTCCACCTCGTGGGCACGTCGCACAACAGTCGGTGAGCGGGCAGTTGGAGGCGGCGCTGCCCTGAGAGTGGCAGCATCTGTGCTGGACTTCCTGAAATGCGCACAGATGCGGCGCACCTTCGTGAGTAAATCAGACAGATTGGGGTATGTCTTGAGGAAACGCTGAACTATCAGATTTAACACATGGGCCAGGCATGGCACATGTGTCAGTCTGCCGAGTTGCAGAGCCGCCACCAGGTTACGGCCGTTGTCACACACAACCATGCCTGGCTTCAGGTTCAGTGGTTCCAGCCACAGATCAGTCTGCGCCGTGATGCCCTGTAATAGCTCTTGGGCGGTGTGCCTTTTATCGCCTAGGCTCAGCAGTTTGAGCACCGCCTGCTGTCGCTTAGCGACGGCACTGCTGCTGTGCCTAGAGCTACCGACTGATGGCGCCATGCCCACGGATGGTAATTCGGAGGAGGAGGAAGTGGAGGAGGGGTGGGAGGAGGAGGAGGCATAGTAGGCCTGAAACACCTGGACCGAGGTAGGCCCCGCAATCCTCGGCGTCGGCAGTATATGACCAGCCGCAGGGTCAGACTCGGTCCCAGCCTCCACCAAGTTAACCCAATGTGCCGTCAGCGATAAATAGTGGCCCTGCCCGGCAGCACTCGTCCACGTGTCCGTGGTCAGGTGGACCTTGTCAGAAACGGCGTTGGTCAGGGCACGGATGATGTTGTCTGACACGTGCTGGTGCAGGGCTGGGACGGCACATCGGGAAAAGTAGTGGCGGCTGGGGACCGAATACCGAGGGGCGGCCGCCGCCAT